>NC_134087.1:55861120-57111120 GCF_000715075.1 Nicotiana tabacum | reverse complement strand
GAAACCCAAATTTAATGTGGAAGTATCATGGCACGCATGGTCACAAGACCGAGGATTTTAAGAAATTAAGGGAGGAGGTGGCCCGTCTTTTCAACGAGGCCCATCTTTGAGAGTTCCTTAGTGATCGAGCCATGAATCATTTCAGAGATAGAGACGCCAATAGGAAAAATGAATAGGAAGAACCACATCATGTCATTCATATGATCATTTGAGAGGTCGATATTCCACAAGGGCCCGTGTTCCAGCGCATCATTTGAGGGGTCGATATTCCACAAGGGGCCGTGTTCAAGCGCACTATCATGTCGATTACCAGGGAGAAACAGACATGGGATTATGTGCCCGAGGGTTCCTTATTATTCAATGGCGAAGAAGTAGAAGGCATTTCTTAACCACAATATGATGCTCTAGTAATCTCTATCTTGTTAAAAACATTTCAAGTTAAGCGTGTTTTAGTGAATCCAAGTAGCTCGGCAAAAATCATCTAATCAAGAGTCGAGGAGCAGCTCGACCTACAAGATCAAATTGTGCCCGCAACTCGGGTCTTAAACGGCTTCAACATGGCCAGTGAAACAACTAAAGGAGAGATTATTCTACTAGTGTATGTGGCTGAAACCATTCAAGTAACAAAATTTCATGTGATCGAGGGAGACATGAGATACAATGCCCTACTCGAAAGGCCCTGGATTCACAACGTGAGGGCAGTTCCTTCAACTCTCCACCAAATGATGAAATTATCGATAGCTGACAATGTGAAAACAGTGTTTGGGGAGTAGCATGCAGCAAAGGAAATATTTGCAGTTGACGAGGTAATACCAGTATCGACTTTATCAACTCCGGAGAGGTCGGGCATCAAAGGCAAACTGGAAACCAAATAGCAATCACAACCACCAGCCTCGATTGAATCGGGAAAGCAGGAGGAAGAAGAAGGAGATGAAGATTTTCTGACCCCTCGAACCTTTATAGTTCACGAAGACTTCGACGCTACCAACTAAACTATCGAGGAGATGGAAAAGGTTATATTGATCGAGCATCTCCCCGAGCGAAAGGTATACCTGGGAATGGGGTTAACCCCCGAACCCAGGAAAAAGCTTATTCAATTTCTTATCGATAACATAAATTGTTTTGCTTGGTCCCATTTAGACAAGACAGGGATCCCACCGGAAATAACCACACATCAGCTGAACCTTGACCCCATGTTCAAATCAGTGAAACAAAAGAGAAGGTCCCAAACCGAGGTGAAGCGTGCATTCATAAAGAACGAGGTAACTAAACTTCTAAAAATAGGGTCCATTCGGGAGGTAAAATACACTGAATGTAGTCGTAGTCCCAAAAAAAGGAACAAGCTTATAATGTGTGTAGATTATAAGGATTTGAACAAGGTATTCCCTAAAGACTCTTTTCCACTGCCTAACATCGATCGCATGATCGATGCCACGGCTGGCCACGAGATCCTTACATTTCTTGGCACATAATCTAGGTACAATCAAATCCAGATAAACCCCGAATACTAGGAAAAGACCTCATTTATCACCAAGCATGGGACATTGTTACAATGTAATTCCTTTCGGGATAGAAAATGCAGGAGCTACTTACCAACGCCTAGTAAATAAGATGTTCGAAGAACAAATATGTAAGTCTATGGAACTTTATATTATAGGTCAATAAAAGTGTTATCCTCAACTTTAGTTTTTATTCTTTCTACAATTAGATCTTCTATCACCAAAGAAATCGCCATTATTAACTTATTTACTTTGATTCCGACAAGCTAACTACTTTTTTGCTACAAACACAAATAAGATAATTGAACTTAGTGCTCTACTTGATTTTGCTTGACTTTTGATTCAAAGGAAAAAAGGCGTGGAGCTTTGATGACATGCTAGTTAAGTCCCTGCGCATAGAGGACCATTTGGCTCATTTGCAGGCAATGTTCGATATTTTGAGGAGATACAACATGAAACTCAACCCCGAGAAATGTGCTTTCAGGGTTAGCCTGGGAAATTCCTGGTTTTCATGGTGTCAAATTGGGGGATTGATATCAACCCCAATAAAATCAAGGCCATAGAAGACATCACCATTGTGGACAACGTAAAGGCCGTACAAAGGCTAACTGGGCGTATAGATTCTTTGGGTTGATTTATCTCGAAGTCATCGGATCGAAGCCACAGATTTTTCTCTTTACTCAAGAAGAAGAACGATTTCACCTGGACCCCGGAGTGTCAACAAGCATTATAGGAATTAAAGAAATACCTATCGAGCCCACCATTGCTCCACACACCGAAAGCAGATGAGAAGCTTTACTTGTACATGGCGGTGTCAGAAATCGTGGTAAGTGGTGTCCTAGTTCGAGAAGACCAATGTACGTAATTTCCCATTTACTATGTAAGTCAGACCTTAGTGGAGGCAGAAACTAGATATCCACGCTTAGAGAAATTAGCGCTTGCATTAATAAGCTCCTCTAGAAAGTTAAAATCATACTTTCATTGTCGCCCCATATATGTGTTGACCACTTATCCACTTCGTAATATTTTGCACAAACCCGAACTTTTGGGACTATTGGCCAAATGGGCCATCGAACTCAGTGGGTACGATATTGAGTATCAACCCTGAATGACCATCAAATCTTAGATACTAGCGAAGTTCGTGGCCGATTTCACGCCAGTCCTCGCACCAGAGGTCGAAAAGGAACTCTTATTAAAATTAGGCACGACATCGGGGGTATGGACCCTTTTCACAGACAGTGCTTCTAATATGATGGGGTCTGGGCTAGGCATCATTTTGAAGCCACCCACACGTAGCATATTAGGCAGTCTATCAAAACTTCTGGATTGACTAATAATGAGGCAGAGTACGAGGCCATGATTGCAGGTCTCGAGCTAGCTAAAAGCTTGGGTGCAGAAGTCATTGAAGCAAAGTGTGACTCTTTATTGGTGGTGAACCAAGTAAACAAGAGCTTCGAAGTTCGAGAGGATAGAATGCAAAGGTATTTAGACAAGCTACAAGTAACATTGCACCGCTTCAAGGAGTGGACTCTAGACCATGTGCCTAGAGAACAAAATAATGACGCCGATGCACTTGCAAATTTGGGATCATCAGTCGAAGAAGACGATATCATCCTGGGGACTGTTGTCCAATTATTGAGATATGTGGTCGAAGAGGGTCACGCCAAGATAAACTCTACAATCTTGACCTGGATTGGAGGAATAAATATATTAAATATTTAAAGAACAGAAAGCTCCCATCGGACCCTAAAGAGTCAAGAGCCCTACGAGCCAAAGCTGCCCGATTCACATTATATGAAGATGGAACATTATACAAGAGGATTTTCGATGGACCATTGGCGGTATGCTTAGGGCCGGGGACACCCATTATGTTTTACGAGAGGTCCACGAAGGCACTTGTGGGAACCACTCCAACATTGATTCTTTGATTCACAAAGTCATTAGAGCAGGGTACTACTGGGATATCATGGAAAAAGACACTAAGGAGTTTGTTCGAAAATGTGATAAATGCCAAAGGTTTGCATCAATGATCTATCAGCCCGGAGAACAACTTCATTCAGTCTTATCCCTGTGGCCATTCATAAAATAGGGGATGGATATCGTCAGCACTCTGCCAACAGCCTCAGGTAAAGCTAAATTCATTTTGTTTATGACTGACTACTTTTCTAAATAGGTGGAAGCACAAGCCTTCGAGAAGGTCAGAGAAAAAGAAGTTATAGACTTCTTATGGGATCACATCATGTGTCGATTTGGGATACCTGCTGAAATCGTATGCGACAACGGAAACAATTCATCGGCTGCATGGTAACGAAGTTCCTCAAAGAACACAAAATAAAAAGGATCTTATCGACGCCATATCACCCGAGCGCAAACGGACAGGCCGAATCTACGAACAAGATTATTATCCAAAACATAAATAAAAGGTTGAGCGACGCTAAGGGGAAATGGGGAGAAGTTCTACCCGAAGTCCGTTGGGCGTACCAATGACATCAAAGTCCAGCACGGGGGCCACCCCGTTCTCCTTAGTATATGGCTCCGATGCCTTAATCCCAGTCGAGGTTGACGAACCTAATGCCAGATTTGGGCATGCAATAGAGGAATCAAATCACGAGGCGATGAATACTAGCCTTGAGCTATTAGATGAAAAACGAGAAGCTGAGCTTGTTCGAATGGCTGCACAGAAGCAAAGAATCGAGAGATATTACAATAGAAGGGCCAACCTTCGCCACTTCGAAAACGGGGACTTAGTTCTAAAAGAAACACACACACAATACTCGAGACCCGAATGAAGGGAAACTAGGCGAAAATTGGGAAGGACCATATCGATTCATTGGTATCATTGGAAAGGGATCTTACAAACATTGGAAGGCGAACAATTTCCAAACAATTGGAACGTGTCACTACTCAAACAATATTATTGTTGAGGTATGACTCTTTCCCTTTTTTCATTCGTATTTGACACTAACTTATTGCATGTGTTCGATCGAGGCATTGAGGAAGCTTTTTAACACGAAGATCTTGGGTTTTAAATCACGTGTTGCACACTTTTTCCCTTAGTCTGAATTTTATTCCAAATGGTTCCGGCAATGTTTTTAACAAGACAACAATTATGTGCTACCTGAGAAAAATCAACAGTATCCAAGGCTTATTTTCAATCGACCTCGAATAATGGGGGACATCATCCTCGAGGTTATATTCTCAAGAAAAATGGTTCGTGTCAAAGGTTCTTGATACAAAAACTTTGTAATGGGACAAACGGTCGAGTGAACCGTGGCCATATAGATTATTCGAGCCTCGATGGCAAAACTGTTGATATCCAATTTTTTCTCAAACTATTTTTAAATTTGCATATATACCTTCAAAATCACTTTTTATAATAATTGCTATGTTTCCATAATTTTCCATATTATTATCAATTTATTTTTTTCTAATTTATTCAGTACTTTATATCTAATTATTATTCATAAATTACATTAAAAGTAATTTAAAAGTATTTCTTAGCTCAATATATTATTTTTAATCCTATTAGGATTTAATTATTTTACAAATAAGCCAATTTGGCATTATTTGGCTATAATTACAACAATTTTGCAATTATAGCCTAATTGTACACTTTATGCTATTTTAATTCAATAATCAGTCATTATATATTTTAAATATTAGTTAATTACTTTAATTTCACCTATTTAGCTTTAGATTAGTAGTTTCAACTTTAGGAACTTTATTAAGAATATTTTGTTGGTCCCCATAATCTTCTAGGTGCGTGAGGACTTTAGAGCCCCTATTTTGTTGCTCATTCTTCTCATGTTTATCTATTACCTCCATAAAGATCACAATTTCTTTTTCATTTTTTTCATGGAGGTAAGTACTTTTTTGTGATAGCACTCCTCTATCGTTGTAGTGGTGGACTAATATAAATTTCTGAAATAGACTCTATTACGCATCTTATCGGAAAGCACCTCATATGGCATAATGAACATTTCACTGGTCTTGTATACTACTTATGTAGCATTTCTTTGCTTAGAGATAGTTGCATGTCCATTGCCGAAATTTGACGTCTTTGAAGTTTGAACCACTCGTGAATTCTATTATAAATTGGTCAGGGCACATCATTGGTATTTTGTGGTTGTGCTCTTGCAGCCGGAGCAGCCACACCATTTTCCCCATGGTTTCGAGGTTGTCGTTCTCGACTTTGTTCACCGAGCCAGACATTTAGACCTGAAATCAAGAGATCTTGGACAAGAAAAAGTGTGAAAGATAACTTGTGGTATGTGATGGAACCAACAAGAAAATAATCACTATTATTTTTAGCCCCATGGTGGGCGCCAAACTGTTTACCGTAAAAATGGTAACAATAATTAAATTTGTAAATGGGATTCTTAAAATACGTGATCTATTTTTATGCTAGTTATTAGAGCAGATGATGCTAAGAATATGGAGTTTAATGATGAAATGCAAGCTAAAACGAGGCAGTGATAAGACCGAGGGGCTTACAGCCCTGACTTCGGGCTGGTCGATGGAGGACCTCGGGGTCGATACCTAAGCTTGATCTCGAGCTATCAGGGGTATTCGGGAATGGGATAACAGTTGAGATATGATTAAACAAGGCTCTTTACGGCCAATACCAAGCAATTAATTAAGTACAAGTAGGAGGAAATTGAATGCCAAAGTGGCCTCGAGCCAATAAGAACGAGCGAGTTAGAGAGAAAAGGGGGGAGAGAGAGAGAGAGATATTATTGATATTGTGGAGAAATAGTTTGAGGAACATCAGCCCATTAAAAGGTGGCGAGGGTTCCCTTTATATAGGAGGGGAACCCGGTTATAGTACAACATGCATTAATTGTAGAATATGGAGATGGGATGGCTAGACGCGACATTTCGGCATAGGCTCTGGATAGGCCGGCTTTGTCAGACTTAGCCGCGTGTGTCACACCTCCTTTTTGCCGCGCCCGCGGGGCGTGTGGGGAGTTTTCTCCAATTGAAGGACAGTCGAAACGGGATTTGTTTATCTGTTTTAGAGTCGCCACCTGGGAATTTTAAGGCGTCCCAAGTCACCAATTACAATCCCTGAATCGAGGAGAATATGACTCTGTTTATTATTCTGCGAACCAGAAATCCTGAGTAAGGAATTCTGTTAATCCGGAAGAAGGTGTTAGGCATTTCTGAATTCCGTGGTTCTAGCACGGTCGCTTAACTGTTTTTATTATTGGCTTAATTATCTTGATTTTATTAAATACGTTGATATTACATGTTTTTTACTACCGCTTATTGAGGACCCTTCTTTGAATCGAATTACGCGTACGTATATTCGTGTTTTAAATTTTACAAATGCGGAATTGTTTCACGCGTACGTGTACACGATAACTTTTAAACACTCGTTTTTTCGAAATTGTGTCGAATCAAGAATATTTGTTTTTCTTGAATAGTGAACCGTACATCTCGGGTTTTTATGAAATTGATTAAACGCCTTCGAAAAAATCCTTTTTATTAAATATCCGTTCGAAATTGCGCGTACGCATAATCCGAATTTTTATTTTTCTTTTAAAATATAATCAGGGTACGCAAACGCATCCCTAATCGCGCAAAATAGTCGTAATAGTTTAGGGATTTTCCACAATTTGTTTATTATATTCATGTATTTCTTTTATGTGAAAATCATGAGAAACTCCTATTTAGAGGCCTATAAATTCTTTGAAAAGAATTCGCAATCTATTAAAGGTTGTTCGTCGATTATGATTTCCGAATATAAGTTATATTTATTCCAACTATTCAAATTCAAAGAACATAATAAAAATATGATTAATACTATTTTTAAACAAATATGACATATATATACATATATATATATGCCAAAGAATAAATTGCATATGAAACTGAAAATAAATGATTCATAAAGGAAGGAAATATTTTCCGAGAATTTTCATTATTTACTTAATGCAAATTTTATTTCTAATTATCATTGATGTAAAGCGTGGCAATTTATGCTTGTACATCTCTTTTCATTCTCATATACTCGCTTTTAATCTAATAGGCCTAATTATTTGATCAATTTGTCTTATGAAGGTAGATAGGCATCGAGTTATAATGGCTGAATTATTATACAAGTTAATTCAATAAAATTACCTTACATGCAACTTAACTGTATATCGTAAACATTCATAACGTTTTAACATTGTAATAAGCTACATCATATCACCTTTCGCCAACTTTTATACACACATCTATTATCTTATTAAAAATATACCAACAACACCATCTTAACCTTATTTAACAATAAATATCACTACTGTAGTTTTCTTGGCACTTCTACATCACTTCTTACTTAACCGACAACAAAATTTAAATAATGACCAACATTCATGCCATACTCCCTACTTTGACAATTTAATATGATTAAACTAATGAGATAATGAGCTAATATTATTACAAATCTTTATACGAACTTTCAAAGTAAGACAATTAGCTCATAGCTATCAAATTGAATTCACTACTAATTAACTAACATAAATAAAAAATGAAATTTAAATTGATGAACTTGGACAAATAGAAAACAGAATTTCAATTCAAACTTCATTGATGAGTCATGTTGAATCACTATCCAACTTAAAATTTAAAAGACATGTACCTGAAAATGAAGGTGGAAGGAGTAAATTTCAGCAGTAGCAGCAGTAACAAAATCAATAGAATATACCAATAACACAACAAGTCTGAACAAGACCCGTTGACCCAGATGAACAGTGACAGAGACTTAGGAAAAATTTCAAATTTGGACTGAACAACATTCACAGGCAAACAACAGATTCCAGAAAGAATGCATTTCAGATTTCATTTTCTTTCTGTTTCGGATTCCTTATTTCTGATTTTCTGTTTCTGCTTTTATATCTGTTTCAGATTGTGTGTGTTTGTGTGAATGTTCTCTTTTCTATTTCTCTTTCTGTTTTCTTCCTCTCTTTCCTTTTTAACAAAATCTGAGTTCTTTTTCTTTTCTTCAAAATCTCAATCCTAAAAATCTCTCCCTCTAAAATCTGTCCAGCTTCCTGTATTTATACAGGTCTGCCCCTTTCTTTTTAAGTGCTGCCTAGACCCCCTTTATCTTTTAAAAACAGAAAATTTCCATTAAAAATCTGTTTTTCCACTTTAAATCCCATTAGGCTAACTTTTCCCTGATTTTCAGCAGCCCATTATCCCTTGTTCCCCATTAGTATCATTAACTAATAGCCATTAACACTCCATTATCAGCCCACTATTATATCATATTACCCTTACTGTTTTATCTGTTTCATACCCAGAAATGTCCCTGAAATCCTACTGTAATTACTGTTATTACTGCCTTAAATGCAAAAAAACATAACAGAATTTACAAAACAGATTTAAAAATCTGTTCAAACTTAATTATCAAACTGATTTAACACAGCTATAACCAATTCTCTTAGGTTCTGTACTGAATCCTAAGAATGTAAACATTCTATCACAATTACATCTAATCATCATTTGTAAACTTGAACTCAAACTTGACAATATTACACTGGGTTCAGCACAATAATGCAAACTGAACTTATAATTGAACTAAAATCAAACATACACAGGAGCATTGTCAATATACTGACAATGCCCTGTTCAGAAAACAACATATACAGCATACATTTGAATTCACTGATTCACAAACAATCATGATTTAATTGACGAGCATTAATCAATTGACTATTTACAACATTTGTCAATAATTAGTCTAAAACAATAGAAGCAGACTGTTTTAGTTAACATTTTCAGAAATGAAAATTCGTAATATAACTAATCGACGAACTTAATCGAGTCGATTACACACATTGTAAACAATCACAACCAACAGAAACAATTCACATTCGGATTAAGTAGATAGGTAGGAGACAGAAATGACAGAATTGATCAAAACAAAATATGAAAAATTAAAAAGCTATTAAGACAGACAACAATACATGTAGAATACACAAAGAAATAGAAAATACCTCTGAATCTTCAATCAGACTCGAACTCAACTCGGCTTTCGGATTTTTTGTTTGAAATCAAACAGACCTTAGTCGAAGTATTTTCCACTGAAAATACTTCGACTAAGGTCGATTAAACCTCAATCCTTTAATCAATTTGGACAAAAATCCAGAAGTTTGGTATTTCTAGGTTTCCTGAAGGTTCGATTTGGGACCTAATCATTTCTGGTTAGATTCGAAAGGAACCAAACATGATATAAGGGTGAGGGTAGCCTAGGGGTCATTTGGTGTTAGTTTGAAACGGATCTGAGTTCGTCCTTGTTTGGTCCGAATCTTCAAAAGAAGATTCGAGAAGTTCAGAACTGATTCAAGCCAAACAACCAACAGATCCATACTCAGGATGACTAGGGGAAGCTATGGTGTTAACTAGGTGTTGTTTGGTTTAGATCTGAACTTGGCTCGAATCTTCAAATGAAGATTCGAGAACCTTCAGGGAGATTCGAACCAAGCAGATAACATATTTGGATAGAGGAGGCTCAGGGGGTTCTGGGGTGTTACTTTGGTGACCGGCGGCGTTGATGCCGCCGGGTTTCAGGCGAAGGGGAATAGGGGCGGCTAGGGTTAGGGGTCTGTTTGAGAAGACGATGAACAGGAGAGGATGGGGGGGGTGTTTAGTTAGGGGCCGGGGTAAGGGTTTGGGATTTATATAGGGGTGGGGTGGATTGGTATCGTCCGTCCGATCAAGTAAGATGGAGGGCCAGGATCAATCCACTAATCCAAACGACGTCGTTTGGTTTAACGTTGGGGTCGGACTGAGTCGGGTCAATGGGTCGGGTTATGGGTTGCGGGTAAGGGCAGGGGATCTTGACCGTTGGTTGAATTTAATCCAACGGCCCTTGATGAGAGGTGACCAAACGACGTCGTTTGGTCTTAGCTTGGGACTGGGTCAGACTTGGGCTGTTCGGATTGGGCTGTGGGGGGGGGGAATTAATGTTTTGGGCCTGGATTTTAATCCAGGTCCGATTTTGTACAACTTGTATTATTATTTTTTTTATTTTTATTATTTTCTAATTTCATTATTAAATAACAAAATCTTAATTAAAATTATAAAAACAAAATTACCCCTACAAAGATATTAATTACCTTTTTAACAACTATTAACACATAGACAACATTAATCACACAGTGGAAAAAATAGTACAAAATGCATATTTTTATGATTTTATTTAAATTAACTTAATTAAATGCATACTTAAATCCTAGATATACATGAAACATGTATTTTTATTTTAATTTTGTTTAATTATAACAAAACAAACATTTTACGGACATAAACAAATATTTAACACCACGCAAATTCAGAAATTACACAGTAAAAGAAATTTATTTTGATTTATTTTGGAGTAGTTTTTCGTAAGGCAAAAATCACGTGCTCACAGCTGCCCCTCTTTGTGCGGAAACTCGAAGAGTTTTCGTACAAAGATAAAGTGAGCGGACACGAGCGATTTTTGCCCGTTCGAATACTCCGTGGGAAGCATTTTTAGAAATATTTGACCGAACCTCTGCTTCAAAGGTTTCCTACATATCCTTGGCTATAAAGGAATCAGGTCAATGTAGTTCGGGAAGTTTTGGGTAGCTGGGACTACCGTGGGACTGTGATGTTACTGCTGCTTCGTGCTGTTTTTACTGCTTGCTGACCTCCTTATTACACCTTACTTTAAAGGAAATACAAAATTAAACTAGACTATGGTACATGAATTATAAAATCTTATCTAGATCATGCTCTTGCGTTTCTTGTTGTCTTGATATCTTGGTGACTCTTGGGCATTGGTCTTATTCCGTATTCCTTTTGGAACTCTTGTTGTTTCTTGTTGGGGATTTTGTTGGACTCCTCTGCTTTATTGATTCTAAGTGTGCTCCTTTTTCATATGAGCGGGCTTTTGATTTCAACACTTCAATTGCATTCCCTCGTTCTTCAGGTGGGTGCCTCGACTGCTTCTTTTCTTTCTTCATCCTCATTTTCTAGGTGGACGCCTGATTTCTTCTTTTTCTCATCCTCATTCTCCAGGTAGACGCCTGACTTCTTTAATTCTCATCCTCATTCTCCAGGTGGACGCCTGACTTCTTTAATTCTTTCATCCTCATTCTCCAGGTGGACGCCTGACTTCTTCAATTCTCATCCTCATTCTCTAGGTGGACGCCTGACTTCTTCAATTCTTATCCTCATTCTCCAGGTGGACGCCTGACTTCTTCTTTTCTCATCCTCATTCTCCAGGTGGACGCCTGACTTCTTCTTTTCTCATCCTCATTCTCCAGGTGGACGCCTGACTTCTTCTTTTCTCATCCTCATTCTCCAGGTGGACGCCTGACTTCTTCTTTTCTCATCCTCATTCTCCAGGTGGACGCCTGACTTCTTCTTTTTCTCATCCTCATTCTCCAGGTGGACGCCTGATTTCTTTAATTCTCATCCTCATTCTCCAGGTGGACGCCTGATTTCTTTAATTCTTCATCCTCATTCTCCAGGTGGACGCCTGATTTCTTTAATTCTTCATCCTCATTCTCCAGGTGGACGCCTGACTTCTTTTAATTCTCATCCTCATTCTCCAGGTGGACGCCTGACTTCTTTTAATTCTCATCCTCATTCTCCAGGTGGACGCCTGACTTCTTCTTTTCTCATCCTCATTCTCCAGGTGGACGCCTGACTTCTTCTTTTCTCATCCTCATTCTCCAGGTGGACGCCTGACTTCTTTAATTCTCATCCTCATTCTCCAGGTGGACGCCTGACTTCTTCTTTTTCTCATCCTCATTCTCCAGGTGGACGCCTGACTTCTTTAATTCTCATCCTCATTCTCCAGGTGGACGCCTGACTTCTTCTTTTCTCATCCTCATTCTCCAGGTGGACGCCTGACTTCTTCTTTTCTCATCCTCATTCTCCAGGTGGACGCCTGACTTCTTCTTTTCTCATCCTCATTCTCCAGGTGGACGCCTGACTTCTTCTTTTTCTCATCCTCATTCTCCAGGTGGACGCCTGATTTCTTTAATTCTCATCCTCATTCTCCAGGTGGACGCCTGATTTCTTTAATTCTTCATCCTCATTCTCCAGGTGGACGCCTGACTTCTTTTAATTCTCATCCTCATTCTCCAGGTGGACGCCTGACTTCTTTTAATTCTCATCCTCATTCTCCAGGTGGACGCCTGACTTCTTCTTTTTCTCATCCTCATTCTCCAGGTGGACGCCTGACTTCTTCTTTTCTCATCCTCATTCTCCAGGTGGACGCCTGACTTCTTTAATTCTCATCCTCATTCTCCAGGTGGACGCCTGACTTCTTCTTTTTCTCATCCTCATTCTCCAGGTGGACGCCTGACTTCTTTAATTCTCATCCTCATTCTCCAGGTGGACGCCTGACTTCTTCTTTTCTCATCCTCATTCTCCAGGTGGACGCCTGACTTCTTCTTTTCTTTACCAGGTATTTCCTGACACAAATATTGTTTTTGCCCCTGTTTTAAATCAAAGAAAACTTCGTTAGTTTAAAGCAGGGTGGTTGGCTGTGGTATTCTTGCAGATGGTGATGTTTCTCTTCGTCTCTCTTTATTGCCTTGGAATGATTGAAAAGACTGTTTTGTCTTTGTAATTGAGCCTTGACTATAGGATTCCCCTCTGTGTGTTTTCCTTCAAAACCTTTCAACTGTAATCATGTGCCTCTTCTGACTTTGCTGATCCACTTTTGATTTCATCTTTCTTACACCCGTATTTTATCTCCCACCTTTCGTGGCTGTATTTTGTAACCTTGAATCTTGGTAGTATACCTTGACATTCCTTCTTATTTGTTTGGAATAAAACTTATCTCAAAGCTTGGAGAAAGTAAGATTATTAGTAACGAAATATGCTGATTTCGACAATTATAGAATGAAAAGAAAAATCCAATTTTTTGGATGACTGTTGGAAAAGGAATAAAGGACTTATCTGATTGGAATTACTGGCACCAATAATCAGGGTGTGTATTTCGGATTAATCAACCCAGTCTTTTAATCAATCTCCTCTCAATTGTCTCAAGGAGGTTTCACCGATAAATTTTCCTCGTTTTTTTGTTTCACTTCTTCACTTCCTTTTCGCCTTATGGTGCCTGTGTGGGTTTTCACCTATAAGACTCTCTCATTTTACTTTTCTCTCAACTTCCGTCGCCTTATGGTGCCCGTGTGGGTTTTCACCTATAAGACTCTCTCATTTTACTTTCTTTCCTTGTTTGTACCAGAGTGTTATGAACCACTTCATTTGCTTGCCTCAGCATTTTTCTAAGATTGATCGAAAGGTCTTTTTGGTATTAAGGTTAGGAATGGAAAAGGTATTAAAAGCTAAATAGCTTTGGTATGGGTTTAAAATTACAACTCTTGGAATCTTTTCTTATTTCCAATACAATTCCTGCCCCAGTTTCTTGATTGGGGTCTCTTAATATTTCTTTTCCGTGCACATTGTGCATGTTGTGCACCCTATGACCGAGCCGTGAGGCGCCTACGTATCCTTCTTTGAGGAATCAGGTCAAACGTAGTTCACTACATAATAGTGAAGATTTTGATTTTTTTTTTTTGATTCCAAGAGAGGGTAGGAAAGAAACAAGTATGGCTCAAAGGGGAAGCAAATGGTATAGTGTTTGGATAGCAGAATAAATTGCCTTTGTCATTTCAATCTTCGAAATAGTGCTAAATACAAACATTCAAAATGTTATGCATAATATCTCTTTACCGTGTCAGAATTGATCGCCATATCTATGCATTTGCCTTCAATATCTGTTAAACATAGTGCACCATTCGATAATACTCTGGTCACAATGAATGGTCCTTGCCAATTCGGGGCAAATTTGCCCTTTGCTTCAACTTGATGTGGAAGAATACGTTTCAGCACATGCTGTCCTACTTCAAATTTCCGAGGACGTACCTTTTTGTTGTACGCTCTTTCTATTCTTCTTTGATATAATTGACCATGACATACTGCGGTCAATCGTTTTTCGTCAATCAAGTTTAACTGTTCTAGACGGGTTTTGACCCATTCATCATCATCAATCTTTGCTTCGGCGATGATCCGAAGGGAAGGAATCTCAATTTCTGCAGGAATTACTGCTTCAGTGCCATATACCAACAAATAAGGAGTTGCTCCTACTGATGTGCGAACAGTAGTGTGGTATCCCAATTATGCAAATGGTAATTTTTCATGCCATTGTTTTGAACCTTCTACCATTTTCCGAAGTATCTTCTTTATGTTTTTGTTGGCTGCTTCTACTGCTCCATTCGCCTTGGGCCGATATGGGGTAGAGTTACGATGTGTAATCTTAAACTGTTGACATACTTCTTTCATTAAGTTGCTGTTAAGATTAGCGCCGTTATCTGTGATGATCACCTTCGGGATTCCGAATCGACATATGATATTTGAGTGGACAAAATCGACCACAGCTTTCTTGGTTACTGATTTGAATGTCTTGGCCTCAACCCATTTGGTAAAATAATCAATAGCTACCAGAATGAATCTGTGTCCATTGGATGTTGCCGGCTCAATTGGTCCAATCACATCCATGCCCCAAGCAACGAAAGGCCATGGTGCCGACATTGTGTGCAACTCGGATGGTGGAGAATGAATCAAATCTCCGTGTATTTGGCATTGATGACACTTGCGTACAAAACTGATACAATCTCGCTCCATGGTAAGCCAATAGTAACCAGCTCGGAGGATTTTCTTTGCCAACACATATCCACTCATGTGGGGTCCGCAAACTCCTGAATGTACTTCAGACATGACAGTTGTAGCTTGTCTGGCATCTATGCATCTCAATAATCCAAGATCTGGTGTTCTTTTATACAAAACTCCTCCGCTCAAGAAGAATCCATTTGCTAATCGCCTAATGGTCCTCTTTTGATCTCCTGTGGCTTGTGCGGGATATATCCCCATTCTGATATATTCCTTGATGTCGTGGAACCATGGTTCACCATCAAATTCTTCTTCAACCATATTGCAATAAGCGTGTTGATCGTGGACTTGAATATGTATCGGATCTACATAAGCTTTGTCCGGATGGTGCAACATTGATGCCAGGGTAGCCAATGCATCGGCCACCTCATTATGGATTCTTGGAATATGTTGGAATTCCACTGATTGAAACCGCTGACAAAGATCATGTAGATATTGTCGGTATGGTATGAGCTTCAAATCTCGGGTTTCCCATTCTCCTTGAATTTGATGTACCAAAAGATCCGAATCTCCCATGACCAAGATTTCTCGGATACCCATGTCTGCAGCTAGCCTTAACCCCAAAATGCAAGCTTCATATTCAGCCATATTATTGGTGCAATAAAATCGCAATTGAGCTGTAACAGGATAGTGATGCCCTGTTTCAGAAATGATTACAGCTCCTATTCCGACTCCTTTCATGTTGGCGGCTCCATCAAAGAAAAGTTTCCAGCCAGGTTTTTCAATTTGTTCCACCTCATCGATATGCATTGTTTCTTCATCAGGAAAATAAGTCTTCAACGGCTCATATTCCTTATCGACCGGGTTTTCGGCTAAATGATCGGCCAGTGCTTGAGCCTTCATTGCAGTTCTAGTCACATAGATGATGTCAAATTCCGTGAGCAATATCTGCCACTTTGCAAGTCTTCCCGTCGGCATAGGCTTTTGAAAA
This sequence comes from Nicotiana tabacum, assembly GCF_000715075.1. Lineage (NCBI taxonomy): Eukaryota > Viridiplantae > Streptophyta > Magnoliopsida > Solanales > Solanaceae > Nicotiana > Nicotiana tabacum. The sequence goes on along the minus strand of NC_134087.1, from coordinate 57,094,989 downwards.
ATGTATTTCAAGGGATCCAAACGAGAAATGAGGTAAGTAGTGTAGGATGACAAATAGTGTTTCAATTTTTGAGCTACCCATGTTAGGGCGCAACATGTCTTTTCCAGATGAGTATACTTAACCTCATAAGCTGTGAACTTCTTGCTAAGGTAGTAGATGGCCTGTTCTTTTCTGCCAGTGAGGTCATGCTGCCCCAATACACAACCAAATGAATTTTCCAAAACCGTCAAGTAAAGAATCAAAGGTCTTCCTGGCTCTGGCGGGACCAACACAGATGGGTTTGATAAGTACCCTTTTATTTTATTGAACGCTTCCTGACACTCATCGGTCCATTTGCCTGCAGCATCCTTTTTTAACAATTTGAAAATTGGCTCACAGGTTGTTGTGAGCTGAGCAATAAACCTGCTGATATAATTTAACCTTCCCAACAAACTCATTACTTCAGTTTTGTTTCTTGGGGGTGGCAGTTCTTGGATGGCTTTGATCTTTGACAGATCTAGCTCAATGCCTCGTCGACTGACTATGAATCCCAGCAACTTTCCGGATGGAACTCCAAATGCGCACTTGGCAGGGTTAAGCTTGAGGTTGTACCTGCGAAGTCTTAAGAAGAACTTCCTCAAATCCCCAACGTGGTCGGCCTGATGCTTTGATTTTATGATCACATCGTCCACGTATACCTCAATCTCCTTGTGTATCATATCATGAAACACTATGGTCATTGCTCTCATATAGGTTGCTCCGGCGTTCTTTAAACCGAATGGCATTACCCGGTAGCAATAAGTTCCCCATGGTGTGATGAATGCCGTCTTTTCTGCATCTTCTTCATCCATTAGAATTTGATGATATCCGGCATAACAATCCACGAAGGACCCTATATCATGCTTGGCACAATTGTCGATCAAAATATGGATATTGGGTAATGGGAAATTATCCTTTGGACTTGCTTTGTTGAGATTGCGATAGTCGACGCATACTCTAATTTTGCCGTCTTTCTTTGGTACAGGAACGATATTAGCCAACCAAACAGGATATCGAGTGACTCGAATGACCTTTGCTTCCAACTGTTTGGTGATTTCTTCCTTAATTCTCATACTCATCTCAGGCTTGAATTTTCTCAGCCTCTGCTTGACAGGAGGCACCGTTGGATCGGTGGGTAATTTGTGGACCACTAAATCAGTGCTCAAGCCCGGCATGTCGTCATACGACCATGCAAAAACATCTTTGAATTCTATGAGTGCTTTAATTAAATCCTCTCGAATTTTTGGCTCGAGATGGACACTTATTTTAGTTTCCCGGACATTACTCGTGTCCCCTATATTGACGTCCTCGGTATCATTCAAGTTAGGTTTGATTTTTTCCTCAAAGTGAATTAACTCTTTACTAATCTCTTCAAAAAACTCATCTTCATCATATTCTGATTCATAATCACAATATATTTCTTGAATTATTACTTCGGAACCAAATTGATTTTTAAGACTGGGCTAAGGATTCCTCATGCATGCCATATCACTAGAGCCAGCGTAAAAGGAACTGTACAGAAAAGAAAAGAAAGCTATTAGGAATGATAATAAAAAGGAAACTGCTTTTTATTGGATGATGAAAGATAACAAGGTTTTGCACACTTCAAACCAACTGTAAGATAAACTTTGGGATTACAACCTTGAAATAACCCAAACAAACTGAAAGAAAATCAAAATAAACTACCAAGACTCCTTTCGAATTGGGAGAGGAGTGGCTTTCCAATTATTGAGCTTTGTTTCTGGCCCAACGAATTGAACTTCTGCATTGCTACACCCTTCTCCGCTTTCCAACATATTCACATCACTAAACAATTTCTCGAACCTTTTAATTAATTCCTTCTCAGGATTGACCCAGGATTTAGGAATTGTTATCGGGCGATTTTTAGCGCCGGTCTTGACAAAAGACTTTGACAGATGTGGTACTGGTTTTGGAAGAACCCATGTTTGATGTTTCAACTTCCTGGCCCTTATTACGTCGTTGGCGGTGGGTATGAACCCTAAACCGAATGTTCCCCAGTTCTCGGGGAGAGATACTGGTTGTACAATTCCTTGCAGAGATAAACCCAGACCTTTGCCGGGTATAAAGCCATTCTTTAACATTTCATAAGCTATCATGATTGATGCAGAGGATATCCTTGGATTCGGAAGGTATTTCCCTTCTGGAATTTTCTCTATCGATACTGTGTTTGTCACTTGGTATACCCATGGTCCCTGGTCATTTTCTGTTCCCTCGACCGGTATAATAGTACTGCTGTGAGCATTTAAACTTTCTTCTCCATACACGACTACTTCTTGATGATCCCATTCAAACTTGACAGCCTGATGTAGTGTTGACGGGACTGCTTTAGCAGCATGGATCCATGGTCGACCCAATAACAAGTTGTAAGAAACAGATATGTCCAACACTTGGAATTCCATTGTGAATTCAACTGGCCCTATAGTTAGTTCCAACACTATGTCGCCAAATGAATCTCTGCTTCCACCGTCAAATCCTCGTACGCAGATACTATTCTTCTGGATCCTCTCCTCTTTAATTTTTAATTTGTTTAAAGTGGAGAGAGGGCATATGTTTGCACTGGACCCATTGTCAACCAATACCCGGGTTACTACGGAGTTTTCACATTTTACGGTGAGGTAAAGAGCTCTGTTGTGCTCGGTACCTTCCACAGGTAATTCATCATCAGCAAATGTAATTCTGTTTGTTTCAAAGATTCTGTCAGCTATTTTGCTAAAATGATTTACAGAGATCTTTTCAGGAACATGAGCTTCATTCAGGATTTTCATCAACGCCAGACGGTGTTCCTCTGAATGGATCAGTAATGACAACAATGAAATTTGAGCGGGGGTCTTCTTTAATTGATCCACAACAGAATAATCATGGAGTTTCATTTTTCTTAAAAACTCCTCCGCCTCTTCTTCCGTCACAGCTCTCTTTGTTGGCATTGGATTGTTTTTAGTTTTTCTCAGCTCTTCGGGAGTAAAACATCTTCCCGAACGTGTCAAGCCTTGCACCTCACACACTTCTTCCTTGATTTCTTTGCCCTTGTACATTACAGTCACCCGTTCATAGTTCCATGGGATGGCCTTGTTGTTGATGACCGGCAGCTGGATTACAGGTGCAACAATAACCCTATCTGTACGACTCTTTCCACGAATACAATGGGTTTGTTAGCAACCCCTGGTACTATCACTTTCGGCCTTTCTTGTTTTGCGGCAACTTTGCTCGATGATCCCTCATCGACTATCATAGACGGTTCATCACCATTTCTGTTCTGCTTAGACACCGGCTTCTCCTCCATTAACTGCTTATCTGGCTTGGTTTCATGAGTTTTGATCATCATGACAGTTTGTGACGGCTTCTTTGTCCCTCCATCAGCTTGTATGATTTCTATCATGTTAGCCTCTTGATGGGCTGGCATTGGATTTCTATTGATATTTGGAGCTTCGGGGTTTTGAACCTCGATTTTATTAGTATCAATCAGCTCTTGTATTGCATTTTTCAAATGCCAACATTTCTCCGTATCATGGTCTGGCGCACCGGAGCAATATTCACAGCTAATGGTGTAATCCAGATTCTTTGGTGGAGGATTGGGTAGTTTGGATTGTATTGGTCTCAGCATGTCTAGCTGTCTCAGCCTGTGGAACAGACTAGTGTAAGACTCTCCCAATGGAGTGTAAGTTTTCTTTTTCTGTTCCCTTTCTCCCCTGAATGCTGGCCTAGGCCTAAAACCTGGTCCGGGATAGGCTCGTGGGTAAGTATTTGGTGTGACAGGAGCACGCCAATTGGTGTGAACAGGTGGCTGATTGTATGTTTGAGCATGGTTAATGGCAAAATGAGGCTCTGAAGGGTGATAGTAGTGTTGGGACGAATCATGGTGGTAAGCTGATTGGCGAGGTCGTTGTTGATTATAGTAAAGCGGTGAACCTCTGGGTCCCGGCCAAATTCCTGAATCAACTACGGCTGCTTCCTCCCTCTTCTTTCTTCCGATTCCTCCTACCCTGCCTTGAATAGCTTGAGTAGTTGCCTTAATTGCTGAATAGCTCATGATTTTATTTGTCTTGAGGCCTTCTTCCACCATACCTCCCATCTTCACTACTTCGTTGAATGATTTTCCAACCGCTGAAACCAAGTGGGCATAGTAAGTTGGTTCCAAGGCTTGGAGGAAGTAGTCTACCATTTCGCTCTCCTTTATAGGAGGATCTACTCTTGCTGCCTGTTCTCTCCACCGAAAACCATACTCTCTGAAACTTTCATTGTGTTTCTTCTCAAATTTGGTCAAAGATAATCGATCTGGGATGATTTCCAGATTTTATTGGAAATGGTATGCAAATGCCTGTGCCAGGTCATCCTAGGTGTACCACCTTCCATGGTCCTAGCGTGTATACCACTCCAAAGCTGATCTGCTTAGACTTTGACTGAAGTATGCCATTAATAATTCATCCTTTCCCCCAGCTCCTCGCATCTTGCTACAGAAACCCCTTAAGTGGGCTACTGGGTCGTTGTGCACGCTGTATAGGTCAAATTTGGGCATCTTGAAGCCAACTGGCAATTGTACATTGGGGAATAAGCATAAATCTTTGTAGGCTACACTGACTTGCCCACCTAATCCTCGCATGTCTCTGAACGATTGTTCTAGACTCTTGACCTTCCGGAACATCTCTTCTTGCTCAGCATTTTTGGCTGGCTTGTCAATTTCGGTTGGGAGATCAAAATGAGGAGTGGTTGAATGAATTTCGGAGGCTTTGAGGGTGGGCTCCGGAGGGTAATATTGGTTGTCCTGGGCCTGGAATGTAGGCTCGCTAGGAGATTTGTGAAATGTAGCAGGGGGAGGTGCTACGAAAACAGGAGTCATAGGTGGAGGAAGGTACGGAACTGGCTTTGGAGGTGGAGACTGTGGTGTCTGAGAGGTGGTGCCTCGGTAGTGCTAATAAATGGGAAAACTTGGGGATAATTAAGTGGTGATATTATCCTGAGTTTGGGTCTTTGATGGAGCAGGGTTATTTGGGTAAGATGGGGGTAATTGTCCTGTAGACCAAGCTTGGTACATCTCAGCCATTTGCTGCTTGAGCTTAAACATTTCTTCTTTCATTTTCCCAACATCCATTTCTTCTATTTCCATACCTGTGTCAACATCTGGAATAGACATACTTTCGGGTATTGGTCCTTTTGATCTTGTGTGATAGTGATAATATGCCAGTATACTCTTTAGAGAAACTAACTGCTTGAATTCTGAAAATGAACAAACTTGTTAGTTTTGAGAGTTTAACACATATATAATCACACGTTGAGATGCAATGCTCCTAGACAAATAATCCCTTTCTATTATGCATTCGCTCTGTTGCTTGTGTCGTCCCAGCTTTCTTGAAATTGAAAAATTGTCATTCGCTTTTATTTACTACATATATCTTTATCGTGGTGGTCGAATCTTAGAGATTGCCTACGTATCATGCCGAACATGAATCAGACCTTGCGTAGTTCAGACACAAAGGCAATCTTTTTTTTTCAATACACAAAGATGGAATTACATTTGAAAACTTTAAGAAAATGGCTTGACGACACACACACTTAAATCAAAAAATAAAAAGATACAATTCATAACATCTCACAACATGCCCCATTTTCCATTTTTGTTGTCAAATATTGGATTATCTGCTCAATGTGGTGCTTGACCCGGATGGCCTCCCAGCGTACGATACATCCTCTCCAACTCCATTGCTAGATGACGAGCAAAAGTGGGCGCATGCTCAGTAAATCTTTCATAATCCATTCCTTGGCAGTTTACATAACTTTGAGATGTGAAAACTGCCAGGTCGTGGATTTGTGCCCTGAAACCTTGGAGACGTTGTTCTTGGTCTTGTAATTGCTGCTGACGAGTGGTGGCTATATCTCTGACACGGTTCTCACAATCTAGAGCTGATTCTAACAAAGCTCGGAGTCTGGCCTGCTCTAATCTTGCTTGCGCTCTTTCCCTGTCGAGGTCTGCTTGTTGGTGTTCTCTGTTGCATCTTCTTGCCTCTTCTATTTGTGCACGAAGCTGGTCTTCTGATTGCATCCAATAATCTTTTTCCTTCTTGAATTGGGCCTTGTCTTTTTCGGATTGTCTATCTTGGCGTTCTTTGTTAGCTCTGGCTTCTTCGTTTAATTGTTGGATCCTTTCTTTTGACTTGCTCAATTCCCTTTCATTTTCCGCAAGAATGAAATCATAATCTTGCATTCTTTCAAAGAGATTGGCGATGGTTTTTTGATCCTTCCAGCTCCTCTTTGGCATTTCAGAAACTCTTTTCATTTTTTGGAATCGAGCATGAAGATTTTCATTCTCACAAGCTAGACTCTTTTTCTCGCCTTCGGCTTCTTGTTCTTGCAAATCTTTCTCCAAACTGAGGCTTCTTAGATTTTCTTTTAGGGCATGGATAGTTGCTTTGTACCCTTTTTCTTTTTCTCCCCAGATCAACCGCTCTTGGATTTTATCATTGAAGTTTTGAACATGGGGTCTTTTTGTTGGCCTTTTCAGCTCAGGTTCTGGTACATCATCCACGCGAGACCGTTTTTCAAACCACCTTGCATATCCAGGATTCATCTCACCTTTTGTAGTGTCTGGGACTTGAGTATCACTTTTCAAGTATCGACATCCATTCCACATCTGCTGAAGTAGAGCTTCGGGAATAGTGGCTTCTGGGTGTAATTCGATTACTTGCATACTCAAATCTTCATCATCAGGAACTATTTGATATCTCCCTAGTTGCCTTAAGACTCTTAGTGGTGCATAAGGCTGTATGCTTCTCAATCCCAATAGTAGTAGATAACTATTTGAGGTTGACATATGTATTACTTCCCTCATCGGGAGCCATCCCAGAGTCCATTCAATTTGATTTGCCGTTAAAGCCTTTAGATGAGATACCCATGCTTCTATCCCTTCTGGAGCTTGATAATTTTTTGTTCTTTCCTCATAGCTCTCGATGCAATTATCATTTTTTGACCCATATTGTATGATCTTGGGCTGTTGTTGGAGATGCTCCATCACCCACATTTGCAACAAAATTTTGCATCCTTCGAAGACCGTTGCTCCTGATTTACATAAAGTCAGAGCCCGATAAATATCTGATAGAATGATGGGGACAAGGGTGTGATTTTCTTTGGTGGTGAGGATTTGCACAACTTTTGCGGTGCGAATATCAATTGTTCGCTCTTTATTTGGGAAGACCATGACTCCTAGAAAAGCCACCATGAAAGCAAATCGACGGTGAATCTGCCAAGTGTCTTTGTTTTACTTATTAGTAAGGCCTTTTTCATGAATTTCAAACCCATCTGATTTTCCGAACCTTGAATACAAAAAGTTGAAGGAACAACATCCATTGATGACATTGCTTTTCCTGATTTGACTGCTGATGTTCAAAAGACCGAAGAATCGATGTACCGAAGGAGCCTTTGTGAATATCAAGCTTTGATTTCTTAAACTTCCTTCAAAACCAGTATATCCAGCTATCTCCTCTAATGTAGGAGTAAGCTCGAAGTCAAAGAAACGAAAAACATTGTGAACAGGATCCCAGAAAGTTACTAATTTTGATAATGTCCGTGAGATTTCCCAAATGCTTGACGACCCATTTTTGACCGTCTTCACCTAAATCATACCACCACATTTGAAGCTGACATAGAAATTCTTCTGTACTTGTGGATGAGGGGCTTTGTGTGATGCTCATTTTGTATCTGAAATTTAATTTTGATAAAGTCAAAATTCATTTTTTGAAAATTTATAAAAAAAAAGTAATTTTCGAAATTTTTTTTTCTTTATTATTATTTATTAAATACCTTTATTTCAAGATTTAAAACCTTTTCCCTTTTTTTTCGAAATTTAAAACAACTCATTTTATTCCTTTCTTCTTACCGTGATTTTATTTAAGCTGGTCAACAAGCATGTTCGAGGCAAATGAATGCACAAGTAATAAGTAGGATGCATCATGATGGTCTTTTTATTTTGGGTTCACCTGTCCTAGACAGACCCAACCCCTGTGTTGAGTCTCCAAGGCCAAATGCATATGATGCAAATATTCGTTCCTACTAGGGATCCGGTACATGGCTGAGTTATTCTAAGTGTAAAACCTTAGGTTGATTGTTCTAAACCTGGCTTACCCAAACGGACAATTTTAAGCCGAAGCGGGGGCAACGTACCGGGAGCACGAAAGTCTGCCCGGCCTAGTTACTTGTCCCAACTCCGTCTTATTTGATACGACTCTAACAGAAAGGTGGGTCACGCGCACGTGTACACCATAAATTCAGAAGACTCAGAAAGAAGAAGGGTTTCGTAGCAGTTTTATACACAATTCAGATAATATTAAAGCGGTAAAAGCATCATTTAGCATATTAAGCATAAACATGTAAAAATCAGATAATAAATAAAACCAACTATAACAGTTATTTTAAGCTCGAATTTCTAACCCTGAACCAGTGGTTCTGGGTCTGTTCCCCAGCAGAGTCGCCAGAGCTGTCACACCTCCTTTTTGCCGCGCCCGCGGGGCGCGTGGGGAGTTTTCTCCAATTGAAGGACAGTCGAAACGGGATTTGTTTATCTGTTTTAGAGTCGCCACCTGGGAATTTTAAGGCGTCCCAAGTCACCAATTACAATCCCTGAATCGAGGAGAATATGACTCTGTTTATTATTCTGCGAACCAGAAATCCTGAGTAAGGAATTCTGTTAATCCGGAAGAAGGTGTTAGACATTTCCGAATTCCGTGGTTCTAGCACGGTCGCTTAACTGTTTTTATTATTGGCTTAATTATCTTGATTTTATTAAATACGTTGATATTACATGTTTTTTACTACCGCTTATTGAGGACCCTTCTTTGAATCGAATTACGCGTACGTATATTCGTGTTTTAAATTTTACAAATGCGGAATTGTATCACGCGTACGTGTACACGATAACTTTCAAACACTCATTTTTTCGAAATTGTGTCGAATCAAGAATATTTGTTTTTCTTGAATAGTGAACCGTACATCTCGGGTTTTTATGAAATTGATTTAACGCCTTTGAAAAAATCCTTTTTATTAAATATCCGTTCGAAATTGCGCGTACGCATAATCCGAATTTTTATTTTTTATTTTAAAATATAATCAGGGTACGCAAACGCATCCCTAATCGCGCAAAATAGTCGTAATAGTTTAGGGATTTTCCACAATTTGTTTATTATATTCATGCATTTCTTTTATGTGAAAATCATGAGAAACTCCTATTTAGAGGGCTATAAATTCTTTGAAAAGAATTCGCAATCTATTAAAGGTTGTTCGTCGATTATGATTTCCGAATATAAGTTATATTTATTCCAACTATTCAAATTCAAAGAACATAATAAAAATATGATTAATACTATTTTTAAACAAATATGACATATATATATATGCCAAAGAATAAATTGCATATGAAACTGAAAATAAATGATTCAAAAAGGAAGGAAATATTTTCCGAGAATTTTCATTATTTACTTAATGCAAATTTTATTTCTAATTATCATTGATGTAAAGCGTGGCAATTTATGCTTGTACATCTCTTTTCATTCTCATATACTCGCTTTTAATCTAATAGGCCTAATTATTTGATCAATTTGTCTTATGAAGGTAGATAGGCATCGAGTTATAATGGCTGAATTATTATACAAGTTAATTCAATAAAATTACCTTACATGCAACTTAACTGTATATCGTAAACATTCATAACGTTTTAACATTGTAATAAGCTACATCATATCACCCTTCGCTAACTTTTATACACACATCTATTATCTTATTAAAAATATACCAACAACGCCATCTTAACCTTATTTAACAATAAATATCACTAATGTAGTTTTCTTGGCACTTCTACATCACTTCTTACTTAACCGACAACAAAATTTAAATAATGACCAACATTCATGCCATACTCCCTACTTTGACAATTTAATATGATTAAACTAATGAGATAATGAGCTAATATTATTACAAATCTTTATACGAACTTTCAAAGTAAGACAATTAGCTCATAGCTATCAAATTGAATTCACTACTAATTAACTAACATAAATAAAAAATGAAATTTAAATTGATGAACTTGGACAAATAGAAAACAGAATTTCAATTCAAACTTCATTGATGAGTCATGTTGAATCACTTTCCAACTTAAAATTTAAAAGATATGTACCTGAAAATGAAGGTGGAAGGAGTAAATTTCAGCAGTAGCAGCAGTAACAAAATCAGTAGAATATACCAATAACACAACAAGTCTGAACAAGACCCGTTGTCCCAGATGAACAGTGACAGAGACTTAGGAAAAATTTCAGATTTGGACTGAACAACATTCACAGGCAAACAACAGATTCCAAAAAGAATGCATTTCAGATTTCATTTTCTTTCTGTTTCGGATTCCTTATTTCTGATTTTCTGTTTCTGCTTTTATATCTGTTTCAGATTGTGTGTGTGTGTGTGAATGTTCTCTTTTCTATTTCTCTTTCTGTTTTCTTCCTCTCTTTCCTTTTTAACAAAATCTGAGTTCTTTTCTTTTCTTCAAAATCTCAATCCCAAAAATCTCTCCCTCTAAAATTTGTCCAGCTTCCTGTATTTATACAGGTCTGCCCCTTTCTTTTTATGTGCTGCCTGGACCCCCTTTATCTTTTAAAAACAGAAAATTTCCATTAAAAATCTGTTTTTCCACTTTAAATCCCATTAGGCTAACTTTTCCCTGATTTTCAGCAGCCCATTATCCCTTGTTCCCCATTAGTATCATTAACTAATAGCCATTAACACTCCATTATCAGCCCACTATTATATCATATTACCCTTACTGTTTTATCTGTTTCATACCCAGAAATGTCCCTGAAATCCTAATGTAATTACTGTTATTACTGCCTTAAATGCAAAAAAACATAACAGAATTTACAAAACAGATTTAAAAATCTGTTCAAACTTAATTATCAAACTGATTTAACACAGCTATAACCAATTCTCTTAGGTTCTGGACTGAATCCTAAGAATGTAAACATTCTATCACAATTACATCTAATCATCATTTGTAAACTTGAACTCAAACTTGACAATATTACACTGGGTTCAGCACAATAATGCAAACTGAACTTATAATTGAACTAAAATCAAACATACACAGGAGCATTGTCAATATACTGACAATGCCCTGTTCAGAAAACAACATATACAGCATACATTTGAATTCACTGATTCACAAACAATCATGATTTAATTGACGAGCATTAATCAATTGACTATTTACAACATTTGTCAATAATTAGTCTAAAACAATAGAAGCAGACTGTTTTAGTTAACATTTTCAGAAATGAAAATTCGTAATATAACTAATCGACGAACTTAATCGAGTCGATTACACACATTGTAAACAATCACAACCAACAGAAACAATTCACATTCGGATTAAGTAGATAGGTAGGAGACAGAAATGACAGAATTGATCAAAACAAAATATGAAAAATTAAAAAGCTATTAAGACAAACAACAATACACGTAGAATACACAAAGAAATAGAAAATACCTCTGAATCTTCAATCAGACTCGAACTCAACTCGGCTTTCGGATTTTTTGTTTGAAATCAAACAGACCTTAGTCGAAGTATTTTCCACTGAAAATACTTCGACTAAGGTCGATTAAACCTCAATCCTTTAATCAATTTGGACAAAAATCCAGAAGTTTGGTATTTCTAGGTTTCCTGAAGGTTCGAGTTGGGACCTAATCATTTCTGGTTAGATTCGAAAGGAACCAAACATGATATAAGGGTGAGGGTAGCCTAGGGGTCATTTGGTGTTAGTTTGAAATGGATCTGAGTTCGTCCTTGTTTGGTCCGAATCTTCAAAAGAAGATTCGAGAAGTTCAGAACTGATTCGAGCCAAACAACCAACAGATCCATACTCAGGATGACTAGGGGAAGCTATGGTGTTAACTAGGTGTTGTTTGGTTTAGATCTGAACTTGGCTCGAATCTTCAAATGAAGATTCGAGAACCTTCAGGGAGATTCGAACCAAGCAGATAACATATTTGGATAGAGGAGGCTCAGGGGGTTCTGGGGTGTTACTTTGGTGACCGGCGGCGTTGATGCCGCCGGGTTTCAGGCGAAGGGGAATAGGGGCGGCTAGGGTTAGGGGTCTGTTTGAGAAGACGATGAACAGGAGAGGATGGGGGGGTGTTTAGTTAGGGGCCGGGGTAAGGGTTTGGGATTTATATAGGGGTGGGGTGGATTGGTATCGTCCGTCCGATCAAGTAAGATGGAGGGCCAGGATCAATCCACTAATCCAAACGACGTCGTTTGGTTTAACGTTGGGGTCGGACTGAGTCGGGTCAATGGGTCGGGTTATGGGTTGCGGGTAAGGGCAGGGGATCTTGACCGTTGGTTGAATTTAATCCAACGGCCCTTGATGAGAGGTGACCAAACGACGTCGTTTGGTCTTAGCTTGGGACTGGGTCAGACTTGGGCTGTTCGGATTGGGCTGTGGGGGGGGGGGGAATTAATGTTTTGGGCCTGGATTTTAATCCAGGTCCGATTTTGTACAACTTGTATTATTATTATATTTTTTTTATTATTTTCTAATTTCATTATTAAATAACAAAATCTTAATTAAAATTATAAAAACAAAATTACCCTTACAAAGATATTAATTACCTTTTTAACAACTATTAACACATAGACAACATTAATCACACAGTGGAAAAAATAGAACAAAATGCATATTTTTATGATTTTATTTAAATTAACTTAATTAAATGCATACTTAAATCCTAGATATACATGAAACATGTATTTTTATTTTTATTTTGTTTAATTATAACAAAGCAAACATTTTACGGACATAAACAAATATTTAACACCACGCAAATTCAGAAATTACACAGTAAAAGAAATTTATTTTGATTTATTTTGGAGTAGTTTTTCGTAAGGCAAAAATCACGTGCTCACAGCTGCCCCTCTTTGTGCGGAAACTCGAAGAGTTTTCTTTGATTCGAGCCTCGACGAGCCCCGAGGGAGGGGACTCGGTCGTGGCTCCTCGCCTTCGGGGTCTCGAGGCATTCTTCTGAAATGACTTGATAGCAAGAAATTAAGTCTCCTAATTTCGCCGCATATAACGTATACCCGGAATTGAATTATGAGGTCCCTAGCTCGAGTTATGAATTTTTGTTGAAAATGAAAACTCTAAAATCTAATAGTTTTAAAGAAATTGATGTTTGGCCTTATCGATACCGGGTCTGTATTTTGATTTCGGAGCCTATTACAGGTCCAATATAATATTTATAACTTATCTGTGAAATTTGGTAAGAAACGGAATTAGTTTGACGTGATTCGGAAGTCCGGTTGAGAAATTAGGAGTTTCAAAGTTTTCTTGAAAATCTCATTTAATTTGGTGCTAAATTCGTATTTCTAGGTGTTATTTTGGTGACTTGATCACGCGAGAAAGTTCATATTATATTTTAAGACTTGTGTGAATGTTTGGTTTGGAGCCCCAAGGGCTCGGGTTAGTTCCGGATAGGCTACGGAGTGAAAATAGGTCTTAGAACACTACTGGTGCATCAGACTTTTGTTGCAGGCCTCAGACCTCGTAAATGCGAGGTCAACCATCGTATTTGTGATCTCTGAAGAGTTCGCATTTTCGAACCTCTCATCGCAAATGCAAAGAGAAGCTGGGCCACCTTTTGTTCGCATTTGCGAACTTTTCTCCGCATTTGCGATGGGGACAGGGAGAGGGAGTCTTCGCATTTGCGTTTATTGGATTGCATTTGCGATCAGCTCATATGAAATTTTCAAGCATTTCTTCGCTTTTGCGAAGGAAGCTGAAGTGTGGGGGACCTCACAAATGCGATGGATTTCACGTATTTTCAGACTTCGTATTTGCGAAGCCCAGGTCGCATTTGCGATATCTGCAGCTGATGAAAAGAGACTTGGACGGGATTTTTCTCCCATTTTTCAAATTTTCAAAACTTAAAACACAATAGGCGATTTTCTGAAGCGCTTTTCTTTCCCAAATCAAAGGTAAGTGATTCTAAACTAGTTTTTTTCAATCTTTCACTTTATTTTACAAAATTTCAATCTAGAATATAAGGTTTTCATGGTGGAATTAGGGATTTTCAAGTAGAAACTAGGAATTTCGAATTTTGGGGATTTAGACCTAAAATTGAGGTTGAATTCTAAAACAAACTATATATCCGAGCTCGAGGGTAAATGGGTAGTCGGGTTTTGTCCGAATTTCAGGTTTGGACCAAGCGGGCCCGGGTGTTGACTTTTTCTAAATTGAATCCTTTGCAATTGTGGGTAGTTCCTATGACTTAAATTGAATTGTTTGGTTGGTAATTTGCTAGATTCTATTGGTCCGGAGGCTTGTGTGAAGGGAAAAGCAGTAGTTGAGCTTTGAGTTGAACATTGAAGCGAGGTAAGTATCATGGTTAACCTTAGCTTGATGGATTAGGTCATATTTGCCCATTTGCTACATCTTTGAATGTTAGGTACAACGTATAGGTGAGGTGTCGAGTACCTATACATTGTTGTTAAGTTATAGCATGCGAGTAGGTCCTATTCTTGTGATTATTGCTTTCTTTGATCATATTATCCTTGTTTAGACTAGCTACTTGTTATGTTGAGCACTCCTATCATGTTTATGGACTTTGGCATCGATTAGTATTGACACAAAGATGAGGTTGTTAGTGTGGAATCAAATATTAAAATAAGATCTATTATTATCATTTCTATCTCCCTATTATTATTGTTACTTGTTTTGGTGAGGAAGAGTGTAAAAGCACGAAGGGTGATGCCGTGCCATGTTATGTGAGTGATAATGCACAAAGGGAGATGTTGTGCCATATTGTGAGTGTTAACGCACGAAGGGTGATGACGTGCCATGTTATGAGAGAGTTAATGCACAAAGGGTGATGCCATGCCGTTTCTATTGTTTCATATGATGATATTGAGAGTAAAAGCACAAAAGATGATGCCATGCAGTTTACTTTACCATTTTTACTTGTTCTATCTGTTTAAGGCATATTGATTGATCAAGTCTTTATCACTGCTTTGTTTCTTTAACTTGTGATCCCCTCAGCATGTCCCCTTCCCAATATTTCTTGTCTTGTTCTTCCTTTATTGTTGTTATTGGTATGTGTATTGTTATACTGCACAGGTTGTTTGTGGGTGTCTTGTCTTAGCATCGTCACTACTTCACCGAGGTTAGACTCGACGCTTACCAGAACATGGGGTCGGTTGTACTGTTACTGCACTCTGCACTTCCTGTGCAGATTTTGGTATCGGTACAAGCTGATCTTGAGATGAGCTGTTGAATTCATACCACGGGAGACACAAGATAGACCTGTCGGCGTCTGCATGCCCTAGCGTCCCATTCTATACCCCATACTTTATTGTTTTCATTATTTCGCAAAAAGCTGTATTTTCTTTCGGACAAATACTTGTAATAAAAATCTTAGAATGTTCGTGAATTGTGACTCCTCTTTTGGATAGTGATAGTATATAATCAAAGTTGTTATTTATTTACTTCCGCTTTCATTTTGACTTGTTATAGCATGCTTATTGTTAATCATTGAAACGTAAAAGGATTGACTATTACATCTCTAACGTTGGCTTGCCTAGCCAGTATAGTATTAGGCGCCATCACGGTTCCGATGATAGAAATTCCAGGTCGTGACACAGAAAATTTTGTTTGATAGTTACACTTTAATATATGCTGGGGCGCCTAATAAAAACAAACTTTAGTTGAGGTGTCTAAGTAGAATTTGGTGCCTAGTATAGGTGTATGTCTATGTATTCGGCCTTATAATTACAATTCTTTCATCTATCATTAAACTAATTCACATCATTTTAGAGCAATTACTTTGATTTTTAACCAAAAAATTACTTTGATCTCTCCGCTCCAATTATTTAGCATGTTATACTTTCCATATTGTTTTATTGTTTTTTAAATCTCCTACAAAAGATACGATTAACAGTTCTCAATCCAATAAAAACACAGAAAAAGTGATACAATATTAAACTTACAATTCTTAAGCCTTAAACCTTCAAAGTTTTTGCATTGTGACAATAATCGTGAGCTTTGAAGTGGAAAACTTCTAACGTTACCTGGATAATATTGTTCCTGTATGAAGTCATAAAAGGTAATAATAAATCCTAAAATTATCGATTATTGTGAAATTACTTGCTTGATTTATATAGATAAAATCTTTTTTGAACTTTAAATATCTAAAGATTAGAAGTTCTAGTTCCGCAAGAAAGATTTAGTAATCAAAATTTTAGCTAATTTTAAGGTCCTAAATATACAGGAAATAATTAAAGGATAATTGTCTAATTTTAAAGCTATTTTTAAAGGGAGAATGACATAAATTCCCACAAAAATAAAACTATTTACCCTTGTTTATCCATTTGTTTTCCTACCCATCAAACTAATTACATTTCCTACCCATAATAGTTTTTGTGGGGAATTTTTTCTTTCATCTACAATTCTTTTTTATTTCTATGCTTCTTTTCTTTTTTTCCTTTTTTTCTTTCTTTTCTCCTTTTCTTTTTTCTCGTTTTCTTTTTCTTTTTTTCTTTTTTTCTTTTCTAATTTCATCTAACTTTTTTTTATTTTCTTTTTCTCTTCATAATCTAATTTCATTTACTATGTTTACTATTTTTTTAATTATTTTTTATACAATAAGAAAAAATAACTAATATAGTAAATATTTGTTCACCTTTTTTTAATATAACTAGTACAATATACCTTTTGTTTTTGTTTTTTTCTCATTTTTTTAAATACAATTATTAAATTAAAATAATATCAGTTGTCACTCGATCTAATTAACTGAATATCACACTGACTGCTGCTGAGCATCATAAATTACGTAATCAAATTCTAAGAATCAACACGTGATTGTCATGCAAACCTTGATCTCCTTCCCTACAAATATCAGTACACACTCTATCATTAACGTTAATACAATCAGTTATAGAGCAAGAAAACATAATCTACGACAACCAAATCTCCATATATACTAGTTAGAATAAAAATGATAATAAAATATTAAAAAATTCAATAAAAGTATAAGTAGCAAAAAAGACTTCTAGTACCATGTGATACAAATACGGTATACATGTATACCAACAGATCGTATGATTGATCTAGAATATTGTTATAACTATCTGCGACTATACTACTGTACCAAAACATTAAAGGACACAATAAAAGTATGAGAAAATTACATGCTCGTATTGTAAGCTAAATATTCGCAAAATAACTTGCTCATTATGTATACTAACAGGGTATAGTAAGGGGTTGTTCCAATAATTGCCTATAACTAAAAAAACTATTACATAATACACATAATTTATGTTCATTGGCACACAAAAATTCCAGCACTGCAAATCATGTTCATATAAATAATTTCATAATAGAATTCACTTAAAATGCAGCTAAAACAACCAAAACAATGTTCAAACTACCATATGATACCAATATGACATATAACTATACCAACATGATATACAGTTTTACTGGTTAATTTCCGGCAACTATGTGACTGTACTACTATTACATAACACACATGCATAAAGAGAAAAATAAAAAAATCGTGTACCACATATTAATATAATGAAGTATTTCAAGATATTGTACTATATTACTATTATTAAAAGAAAATCAAATATTGTACCAATTAAATACAACTAATACAACCAAAAAATAATTCAACTATCATATGATACCAATATAGTATACATCTATACTAATAGGGTATATAGTTGGAATGAAATGTATACCAAAATGGTATATTTGTATTCTATATGGATTTACAATACAAATTTGTCTGCTTCTCTGGTTCAACTATATTTCAACCCAAATTTCTAAAATCTACGATAAAATCTCCACCAAATTGACTAAAACTTTAGCTACAACCTAGCTCCAATCAACTTTCCAAACAAACCCGTACAAGATCGGATCAAAACAATTAAAAACTCAAACAAACCAAGTTATGAGTTTCAAGCTTCAAGGACATTCAATGGTGGATTTAAATTTTTGTACAATAAATCTCCAAAAACCAGCATCAAAAGTATAATCTACATATCAACTCAAGAACAACCCAAATTTTAAAAATCTAGCAAATTGACTAAAAATTTAGCAACAATATATAAATTGTCTTTTTTGCTACGTCAACTCAATTTCGACTCAAAATTCAAAAAATTACTCCAAATCTCGACCAAATTGATTCAACATTAAGTTACAGTTGCCAATCGATATTTTAATCACACGCCACTCAAAATCTAATCAAACAATTACAAACTCGACAAATGCAATTTATGATTTTCAAGTTTCAAGGTCTTTCAGTGGTTGATCTAATTTTTCTTACAATAAATCACTATGAACTTCTCAAAAGATATTAGAAATAATTATTTGTAACACTGCACGTACAAAATAGTTATTTAGCTTATCATTAAACCATATCAAATCTCACTCATCAAAATCACAATAAAAAATTGGGCAGTGACTCGAACAAAGACAAACACTACGAGAAAACATGAGATATGTAAGACGAAGATAGTATTTTGTTGCTGGAAGAAGAAACGGGAAGAAGGGAAAGGGGAAAGGGAAGCTTTAAGGAGGAGAGAGGTTAGTAAGGCAATTGAGAAATGGGTGGACGGGTAATTATTTTGGTTGGGTTAGGTAGGTATAGTAATTATTATTGAAATGGATAAAATCGGATTATTATTTTAGGTTTAGTGGGTAGTTAGTGTAATTTCCTCGGTTTTAAATGGTTAAAAGTTCGATCAACATTCACTTTGGGATTTGGGCTTTTATATTAGCACATGCTAGATAGTTATTGTTACAATTATTCATATATGTTTAACTTAATATTCGTTTTTAATTTTATTTGGTACGATGATAATATGATTGGGCTTAAATGGAGATATATAATTGGTTGAAATACGTATAGCAGGTCTCAACTTGTTTGGGAGTGAGTTGCTATTATTCAAAATAAAAGATGTCTTTAATAATTTGATAAATCAAATAAAGGCTTTTCTAGCGGGCTCTTTTCTTTGTTTGAGTAGTCTAATCCTTTAGGTGGTCTCAATCTTTTTACACCGTCGTATCTGTAATAATGGTTTTCTTTTCATTTGTTGGTTAACAACTAAGCTAAAATCCCATTATATAATAGTATGAGGCCATCAAATCATGCTAGGAGCCATCTAATCATGGTAAAAGATAAAAGTGAAGAAAGAGCGAAAAGTTTCAGACAAAATATAAGGCTATAAAGTCTGGAAGGAAGTTGATAGGCAATTGGTGCGCACTGATAAAAGAAACTAACAACTCTCAGAAGATAAAAGAGGCCAAGTGTTTTCATGAAACTCAAAAGTTGAAGTCTCTATCAATATGTTTTTTGAGTGCACTGACGCTCAGGCCACATGTTTTTATCAAGATTTGAAATTTGAAGTATTCATTTACTATATGTTTTTGAATGCACTGAAACGTGTAATATAAACAGTAGTTTTAGATTGAATTTTAGTCAGATTCTAGGCCACACATTTTTTTAAAAGTCAAAAGTTGTAGACTCTTTCAATATTTTTTGAGTACACTGCAGAGGCACATATTATGTACATAATCTTAGTTTGAATTTTAGTTACTCTCAAGTCACATGTTTTGTCAATGTATTTTTGAGTACAGTAAGGCGTGTATTATATTACCGGATATTACGACGTGAATCTCATCCGAGATCAACTGCGAATGATGTTTTACTAGAAGAGAAGGATTTTTACATTATTTAGACTTGTACTAGGATTGAAACTCCCCTACTATATAAAGGAGGGAGAGCCTTTTTATTTTTCAACCATTGTTGGCACGCATATCAAAACAATAAAGTTTATTTTTGTCTTCTAGCTATTGTTCAAAGCGTTCTTCAGCTATCCATTTCCGTAGTTGCAACTGAGCTCATCTCGAGGTCTCGATCGGAACCGGTCTCAGCATTCAAACATAAAGTCTGGCTTAATTTTTCCATCACGTTCAAACTTAAACCGCGTACAAATTTAATTGTTACTCATTTTAAGGGTAAACTGTTTGGCGCCCACCTTGAGGTTAATGATAATAGTCGTGATTTAATATAAATCCATATAACAACCAATATTTTACAATTGCTTTTCGAAGTTTCATTTTAGGTCTATTCTAATGTCAAATTCTTAGTCTGCTCACTTGATTGTTGACGCTGAGTGAGGCTACCATGGTGAAAATAATAATGTGGTACCAAGCAATGGCGTGCTGCCTATTGACCTTAATCGCGCTCCCATCGCTGACCCAGTCGGCGCCAGTTCCAAACGAGCATGTGACCTCCTACACTTGTGCAATAAAAAGGCAATGACCTCGAGGACGACGAGATCGAGTCGGTGTTGTTGAAGAAATTTAAGGAAAGCTTATCCAAGAGAGCGATGATATGGTACCATAATATACCTCCAAATTCTATTGATTCGTTTGCTATGCTTCCAGATGCCTTCATTAAAGCTCATGCCGACACTATTAAAGTTGAAACGAGGAAATCGGACATGTTTAAAGTCAAGCAAAAGGACAACAAGATGCTTAGGGAGTTCGTGTTAAGGTTCCAGATGGAACAAATGGACCTGCCCTCGGTTGCAGTTGACTGGGCCATTCAGGCATTTACCCAAGGACTCAACCCCCAAGGTTCGGTTTCTTCTCAATAATTGAAGTTGAACTTCTTAGAGTATTATCCAGTTACTTGTGCAGATGTTCACAACAGGTACCGGTCAAAGATCAAAGTTGAGGATGACCAGCTGGTAGATCCCTCGGGGTCTGTTTTCCCTAATAGAGTGAACGACCGGTCTAAAAGAATTATGGATCAGGAGCCGAGGCCACCCCAAGATCGATACCAGCCATACAGCTCGGATAGAAGGGGAAGCGGAACCAACTACCACCCGACCGGGAATGATAGTTGAAGCGACCAAGGTCCAAGCAACCTAGGTTTTGACTGATCACCGGGGAGGGGGGTAGGGAAGCACCGAGACTATCAGAATATAACTTTAACATGGATGCGGCGAGTATAGTGTCAGCCATCGGTCGTATCAAGTAGACCAAATGGCCAAAGCTACTCCAGTCTGATCCCGCACAAAGGGATCAAAACTTGATATATAAATATCTTGGTGCTCACGGTCACATGAACGAGGATTGTAGATAGTTAAGGGAAGAGTCGCGCTTCTATTCAACAATGGGCATCTTCGTTAATTCCTAAGTGAGTGAGCAAAAAATCATTTTAAAAATATGGACGCCAACAAATAAATTGAGCAAGAAGAACCTCAACATATGATCAATATGATCATCGGAAGAGTAGATGTCCCACAAGGTCCAATGATAAAATGCACCAAATTTTCTTTTACAAGAGAAAAATGCACTCAAGGCTATGTTCCGGAGGGGTCCATCTCATTCAGTGACAAGGACTCTGAGGGCATCATTCAACCTCATAATGATGCACTGTTAATATCCGAACTTTATAAATCTCGAGTTAAGCGTGTGTTAATTTACCTAGGTAGCTTGGTTAACATCATCTGATGGAGAGTCATGGAACAAATGAGGTTATTGGACCAAATCGTACTGGCAGCTCAGGTATTGAATGGGTTCAAAATGGCATGCGAGACAACGAAGGGTGAAATAACCCTACCGGTAAACACAACCAGGACCACCCAAGAAACAAAATTTTATACAATCAAGGGGCACATGAGATAAGATGCCTCGTTCAGGAAGCCATGGGTCCACAATATGAGGACCGTACCATCGACCTTGCATCAGGGACTGAAGTTTCCAACCTCAAGTGAAATCAAAACGATCTCTGGGGAATAACCGACCGCAAAGGAGATATTCGCTATCGAGGATGTGATCCCGATGCCACCAATAACGACATAAAAAAGTGGAGGGCTGGTCAAGAGAAAGACACCAAATAGCAATCACTAACCCCAACCCCGACTAGGCCGGAGAAACAGGAGGAACAATCAATGAATAAGGAAGACAACTTCGGGATCTCTAGATCATTCGTAGCTCCCACTGAGATCGATGCCTCCAAGACAACGATCGAGGAAGTGAAAGAAGTCATATTGATCTAGCACCTACCAGACAGACATGTATACCTGGCACGGGATTAACCCTCGAGCTGAGGAAAAAGCTCATTGATTTCCTTAAAACTAATGCCGATTGTTTTGCCTGGTCCTACTTAGACATGACAGGGATACCAGGGGAGGTGAAAACTTACAAATTGAGATTGCCGGTCAAACAAAAAATGAGGCCTCAGTTCAAAATCAAGCATGTATTTATCAAAGATAAGGTATCTAAAGTCTTAAAAATAGGTTTCATTTGGGAGGTTAAATACCCGGATTGGCTAGCTAACATAGTAGTTGTACCTTAAGAAAGGAAACAAGCTTAGAATGTGTGTAGATTATAAGGACATGAATAAGGCATGCCCGTAGGATTCATTTCTTTTGCCTAACATCGACAAAATAATCAATGCAATGGCTGGGCAAGGGATGCTGAGTTTTCTCGATTCCTATTCCAGGTAAAACCAAATATGGATTGATCAGGGCGACCAAGAGAAGTCTTCTTTCATAACTAAATTTGTCACTTATTGTTATAACGTGATGCAGTTTGGACTAAAAAAAGTTGGTGCCACATATCAACACCTAGGTAACCAAATATTCGAGGAAAAAATAGGGAAACTAGTGGAGGTTTACATTGACGATATGTTAGTTAAGTCCCTGCGAGCAGAGAACCATTTGAAACATTTGCTGGAAACCTTTGAGATACTAAGGAAATACTATATGAAACTGAAACCGAAGGAGTATGCCTTCGCAGTCGGCTCGTGCAAGTTCCTTGGTTTCATGCTCTCTAAACGAGGGATAGAGATCAACTCAGATAAAATAAAGGCCAAAGAAGATATCACTGTGGTTGACAACATAAAAGTGGTACTAAGACTAACATGACGGATAGCCGCATTGGGCAAATTTATTTCTAGGTCATCAAATAAGAGCAACCGATTCTTCTCGCTACTAAAGAAAACGAACGACTTCTTTTGGACCCCGGAATGCCAATAGGCTTTAGAGAAACTCAAACAATACTTATCAAGTCCTCCCTTTTTACATATTTCGAAGGAAAACGAGCAGTTATACCTCTACTTGGCAGTCTTCGAGGTAGCGTAAATGGCGTTCGAGTCTGAGAAGATATGCAGTTTCTAATCTATTATGTTAGTAGAACCCTAGGTGATGCTAAAACTAGGTATCCACACTTAGAGAATTTAGTGCTTTCCTTATTAAGCACATCTTGGAAACTAAAACCGTACTTTCAATATCACCATATATGTGTCGTGACCTCGTATCCGCTAAGGAATGTTATGCTTAAACCCGAGCTTTCGAGTTGACTAACAAAATGGGTTGTAGAGGTTAGCGGGTACGATATTGAGTACAAACCCCAAACTGGTAGACTTCGTGGCCGACTTCACACCAGCATTGATCCCTGAGGTCGAGAAAGAATTATTGCTTGCATCGAGGACTAGCTTAAGGGTCTGGACCCTATTTGCAGATGGTTTTTCTAACGCAAAAGGGTGAAGGTTGGGAGTCATATTAAAACCACCCATGGGTAATGTAATAAGGCAGTCTATTGGAAATGTGAAATTGACTAACAATGAAGCTGAATATGAGGCTATGATTGCTAGCCTAGAACTAGCTAAGAGCGTGGGGGCTGCGGTGGTTGAAGCTAGGTGCGACTCCCTCCTCGTTGTTAACCAAGTCAACGAAATATTTGAGTACTTGTGAAACATCATTCTCTCTAGTCTACGACATAGAAACATTGATTTCAGCAGAGGTAGGAGAACCGAGTTTAAGGTTCCAATATGCTACGGGAGACGTCCAACGATGAGGCCATGGCCTCAAGCTTAAATTTACATGACAGAAGGCGAAAATCTGCCCTAGTCCGGTTAGCAGCCCAAAAACATTGAATGGGAACATATTACAACTGAAGGGCAAACCTTCGACACTTTCAAATTGGGGACTTGTTATTGGGGAAGGTCACACTGTACACCAAAAACCTAAACGATGGAAAATTAGGCCCGAACTGAGAGGGACCGTACATAGTCACCGATATAACTGGGAAAGTCTCATACCATCTCGGGTCCGAAAATGGTGTACAACTACCCATCAACTAGAATGTGGCACACTTAAAGAGGCACTACTGCTAAGGTATGAAAGCATAAACTTTTTTGTGGTTTATTACGCTTTGAACTAACTCGTACAGGTATTGAGTAAAAGTCAAATATGGGGATTAGGTATAAAAGCACATGTTGCACTCTTTTTTCCTTGGACTGGTTTTTTCCTAAAGTGGGTTTTATGGCAACGAGGCAACAGTAAGCATGATACCCTAGTTTTGAAGATTGGTCTAAGATCAAACACTATGGATCGTCCGTATTAGATCAACAGTTTTCAAGCCCTCAAACTTCATTATCGAATACTAGGGGGCCATCACACCTTGAGTCATGAATTGAAGTCCTAAGTTAAGAAATTTAGAAGTCATTTTTGTTCAATATTGAAATCCAAGGCCTGACTATTAGGATTAATTGTAAGGGTCAAGCAGTCAAAGGAACTGTGCCCGCGTAGCTCATTCTCTCCATGGCAGATAACTTTTGTACCTTTAACGTAAACTCGGGGGATGATATTATCTGGAGGTTAGCATATTTATGCTATTTGTAACAAGCGACAAATAAGTATCATGAAGGATAAAGAATGTACGATGTTTACCATGAAAATGGTAACAACAATTAAATTTGTAAATGGGATTCTAAAAATACGTGATATATTCCCGAGCTAGTTGTTACAGCAGTTGATACTAAGAACGTGAAGCTGAATGATGAAATGCGAGCTAAACAAGACAGTAATCAAACCGAAGGGGCCTGTTGCCCGGATGTAAAGCCGGTCGATAAGAACCTCGGGGTCGGGACTTAAATCGAGCTCGCGCTATTGGGGGGAAATCAGGAATAGGATAACAATTAAGGATACGATCAATAAAGGCTCTTTACGGCCAAAGTTGCTCAATATAGCATGAAATAAGTAAGAAGACAATTGATGTTAAAGCGGCCTCGAGCCAGTGAGAACAGACAAAATAGGAGAAAAAGAGAGAGATATTATTGCTTTAGTGGAGAAATGGAGCTGCTCCACAAGATGTTGATGACCCCCCCTTTTATAGGAAAGGGACGCCCAAACTAAGTACAAAATGTGTAGTATGACAAAAGAGAATGAGATGTGATAGCCTGTTAGCCTTACATCGCATGTGGGCTGTCGTCGAGCAGCTTGAGTAGATTTGATCGACCTCGGGTGCATTCCTTGGGGGGATTCCTGCATTCGCCAGGGCTTCAACTGATGTTATTCTTGGCTGGACATCGATAGGTTTCGAAGGAAGCGACTGACCCGAGATCCCGTTGGTTGCTTTGCCTCCCATATAAATTGGGCTCCTTGCGGATGGCTTTTTTATTCAAACTCCCTTCGATTCCTATCTCTTCTTCCTTTCCTGTTGTCTTGCATCTCTACCATCTTACCGTGTTTGGGGTGTGAGGCTTCAAGATTTTATGCCATATGCGCCTTGACTCCTTTCTTGGTCTCTTTTCGGTTGGACGGAGTTGCACCTCCGTGATATTACTGTTGTTGTCGTCGTTGTTGTTGTTGCTACTATCGGCTCAGGGTGATGAGGCAGAGGGTCGATTCCTTCCGACTCTAGGGGTATTTTTGGACTGTGCACCGCTGCTCAAGAGGGGGCTCGGATTATACACCGCTGCTCACCCTCTTCCCTTATCTCAGCGCGTTGCACCCCTTTTGGATTCCTAGGGTGTGTGGCAGTGGTACCCGCTGGCTGTTGCCTCCCCTGCTGAGGCAACATCTTAAGAAGTGCCTTGGTGGAATCGATACTGGCGGGGTTCATCTCGTCTCCTTCCCTCATCTCTTTTCCTTTTGAAGATGCCATTCTAAGGACTCGAGATGAGGTCCTCGAGGGACTCGAAGTTGGAAGATATTGTCTTCGAGGTCATATGCCTGAGGGGATGACAATAGAGATGTCGCATAAAAAGTAGGCTAGACTCTTAGGCTTTTGCTGTATGCATATCTTTGGATTTCCTTTTTATGTGTGATGATCCCCTTGCGGGCTTCTGTAACCATATGTAAGGACCCTCGAGGGCCATTGTTTATGGATCTTTATGAATATGAATATACCTTTTCTTGACTCTTGCTTTAAATTCTTGCCTTGCTTTTGTATGTTCTCATACCCTTTGAGTCCCTTGGACGTCTTCCTCCGTTGTTAGCCGTCGATGCGTGGCTCGGACGCTAGCATTTTTCCCAATCTTCTATTGATTGGTATGGCTTCTTTCTGAGCCTATTGTTATACCTCGGATCGAGCCTAAGTTGATCTGATAGGCTCGGGCCGTCGGGTTCTCCGAATCGCATGAAGATAGTTGGTAGAGTCCTGGATCTTGAGAATGGTATCCTGAGTGAAGGTTATTTTTAGGTACCTGGGGGTCCCTTTCGGATTGACTGTAGATATCCCTTTGGAGCATATGCGATTGACTTCTATTGAGGAGTTACCCATTCTCAGGTAATACCTCGATCATTCCTAGAGCCTTTGATTGATAAAAATAGCTTCGTGTAGGGTCCTTCATGTTCTATCCCTAAATAGGACCAGTAACCTCAGGCCGCCGGATCCTTACCGTGAAGGTGTGAGTAGTGTTTTTGGACTTCGTAGTGGCCTTTGAGAGGAGGCTTGCTCGAGGGATGGTGGGTTTAGGGACACCGATGGCTTCTTGAATGCGGTCTCCGAGTGGAGGTCTGCCTGCGTTTAGACCATCCAGATCAACATTCGGGGCTTGTTCTGTATGAGTGTATGTTAGAAACAATTGCGTTTGGCAAAGGCATTGTTGGCCTTGTGGGGCTTTGTCTTACCGCGATGGAGGCCTCCGGGATTGACTATTACAGAGGCGCCGGATATGGTGCTGATGGCTGGTGCTCTTGGTTGTTTTTGAATTGTCGCCGCCTTTCCCATATGCAATGTTAGGCTGCTTTCGCCTCCTCGGGGGTCGTCAGAGCCAGCCTTTAATGGTTGCTTATTTGGGGAAACTAGAGATCAGGCTTGGGTGAATCGTTCCTCCTAGGTGTTAGCTACTAGTGCCACAACTTCGAAACCCTCATTATTTGTTTGAAGAGATGAAAAGATGCACTTCAGGCGGTGTGCCTCGTGCTTCACCGGCTCTGCTAATGACGATGGCAAATTTAGCAGCCATGCCTTCCTTCCTCTGCTGGACCTTCCTCGTGTGGGCTTGTAATGGGCTTAGGTCCGAGCTGCTTTGTCAAGGGGCCAAGCCTCAAAAAATTCTGTATGAGGGCGAGTCCCTTAGGCTCCTTAGCAAATAGAAGGAAGATGAGCTGTAGTATTGGCGATATGAGGCGTATTGGAGCCCAAACAACGTGAGCTATTTGATGGATCATGTGACTTCTTGTAGTACGCACTTCACCCCTTTCTACTTTTAAGGCTTAAGGGCGGCGTCAACCGCGTCGGAGTTGTTTGTAGGGAGCTAAGGGCTAAAGTGCATGCTCAAGTTTTGGAGGGGACGAATGCCTCGGCCAAGGTCTCTGCCTTCAAGGTACAATTCCTTGTGGCAGCGCCAAAGTTCGTCCTGGTATGATTGGGAAACTTCGAATCTGATCTTTCGAAGTTTTAGAGTTGAGATAATTGATGCTTGGGCCGAAGTGGCACTAAGCCGAACCAAGGCTAATCGGGAGATACAGATTTGTATGAAAGGTGTTGCTGATGCCCAAGATTAGTTGAAGCGAACCCTCGACCGAGAGAAGGGGATCGAGGAGTATTTTCGCTATAGATCCCGAAGAGATGCACTCAAGGAGGTCGGTGCAAGGGGCTCCGTTTTCCCGGCGGAATTGGCTTGAGTAAGGGGGATTAATCGTGGCGCTTGGTCACTTCTTGTTAAAGTTTCAGAGGGCAAATTTTGACAAGCTGTAGCCCTTTTAGTGCGGAGTGTAGATTTTGCCGCTTTGTCGCTTTGTTTCTGATATATGCAGAATATGCCTGTAGATGGAGAATGTGCCTTTTTTGGGCATGTAATATATAAGAAGAAATTTGAAGCTTTATATCTTTTGTACCTTTTTCTTTGTTATTGCTTTCGAACGGGCAGGCTAGTTTTGATGTTTGGTGGGATCCTCATAGGTCCGACACTGATCGGATAGACCCGGGGGCTCTTAAGTACGATCCTTGGTGCGAGCAGGTGCTGGGGGTTCCGTGCTTGGCCCGGCTGTTTAGGATTAGTCTCCGAGTCAGGATCCGACTCGAGCCTTCTTATCCTTGAATTTTTGTGCTTGTGCGGGCAGGTAGCAATCGTTTTTTTCTTTTGACTTTGGGCATTTGCCGTTCCAACTATTTTGGGTCTAGTCTTCGAGTCGCATTGTGACTCGAGCTTCAATTGACCCACAAGCTCTTTCCTGCCTGCATGAGCAGATGATGATGGCCTTTTATGCTCTGGGTCGAAGTAACCTTACGGGCGCGTGGACCGGTGGTTTACTCGGCCGACGATAGTGGCACTTATTCCATGCCCTTAGGCATATTGCAGTTTTTCGGGTCTAGTCTCCAAGTCGCATTGCGATTCGAGCTACAATCGACCCTTAAACTTCCTCAATTTCCTGGCCGACAATAGTGGCACTCATGCCCTTAGGCATATTGCAGTTTTCGGGTCTAGTCTTCGAGTCGCGTTGTGATTCGAGCAGTAATCGACCCTTAAATTTCCTCGATTTCTTGGTCGGCGATAGTGGCACTTATGCCATTTGGTCATTGAGACCTTTCAATATGTGGCTCGGAGACTTGCATAGTTAACTATTTTAAATCCGGTCTCCGAATCGGATTATGATTCGAGCTCATTTTAATCCTCAAGTTGTCAAAATTTTTTAGCTGGCGACAATGGCTCTTACGCTGTTTGGTCGTAGAGACCTTTCAATATGAGGCCTGTAGGCTTGCTTAGCTGGCGACAATGGCTCTTATGCTATTTTTGCCAGTGGGCTTTTTTGTAGGCTTTGTTTCCGCACATTATGGTCTTTTTAGAGTATTTTTGCCTGACCCATCGTTGGTTCCAAAGGAACCTCGATTTTAAGACATTGTCGGTGATGTTTCGAGCAACTCGTAATGTTCATAGCTTGTAGGTCGAGTAGATCAACACTCTTGTGGTTTGGAGTCGACGTGGTCGGAGCTCGTTATTGCCTATTGAGGGAAGCCTATTTTAACCGGTTCTTTTTGAAGTATATTCGAAGTAGTGGCCTGTGATTTTTAGCGATAGTCGGGCGTCCCCGAGTCATGTTATTTTGGATATATCAGTTGTTTTGACCGTAGTTATGTGCATTTGGCCGTAGCCATATTTGATCACAAGTGATAGTTTTGGCGTCTACAGTGAAGGTATGCCCTTTAGGGATTCTTACAAATGCGATGTATATCCTAAACTTCGAGGTTTTCATGCCTGCTGAGGTTTTATAGTTTGTCATGCCTATTGAGGTCTTACGATTTGTCATGCATATTGAGGTCTTACAGTTTGTATGATGTAGAATTGATCTTGTTATGCCGAGTCTGCCCGCTAGGGCTCTTACAGTTTTGGATTTTCCAGTGCACGGTGATTGGCGATAGTCTCCGAGTCATCAAGTTTGTTTAAGCTTGAAGACCACTTCTCGTGAACTCGGAGTTGCATTGTGAG
This sequence comes from Nicotiana tabacum, assembly GCF_000715075.1. NCBI lineage: Eukaryota > Viridiplantae > Streptophyta > Magnoliopsida > Solanales > Solanaceae > Nicotiana > Nicotiana tabacum. The sequence goes on along the minus strand of NC_134087.1, from coordinate 57,065,196 downwards.
GGCTTTGTGAGCCTGGGGTTCCGACCCTAGGGTCGTGTGGGCATTGAACCGTTTAAGTCTCCGAGTATCTCGGGACGTATTCGGTAGAGAGGCCTTTGCTGTGAATATGTCGAAATAGCCTTTTTCGAAGTATGAAATGCCGAAAAGATATTCTTTATTGCTTGGCGTAAATATAGGCTATAAATACATGTTGTCCTATTGCTGCGAGCTCGGCCCGCGTGGGTACGGCTCCTCGGGCTGCTTGGCCAGGTGCTTTGCCTCCTGTCGGAGCCTCGTTCATCATTTTCCAAAGCTGGGCGGACTGCAAAGGGAGTCCCATAGGCCCTTTGAATTCTTCTTTAGGGAGTGTGCAGATGTCTCCTCGTTGGAAAATCCTGCCGACAAGAAACCTGTTTGGGGATAAAAAGCCTGACTGAGGGAAAAAGAGTGCGATGCCTGCTCGAGGGCCCCTATGGGATTTCATGATCGGGCGCCCTATCAGTAATACTGCTTGAGCATCGACACATTCCAGTTGCTCGGGAGCTGCTAGCCTTCCATGGTGCCAAGCTTATAGGAGCCTTTTCCAACTATCCTGAGGACACGGTACGACCCTTCCCAATTCTGGCCTAGCTTCCTTCATTGGGGTTTCGCGTGTTGAGAGTAACCTTCCTTAGGACTATGTCTCTGATTCCGAAATATCGGAGATTCATTCTCCTGTTGTAGTATCTTTCGATTTTCTGCTTCTGGGAAGCCATCCGAACTAGCGAGGCTTCTCGTCTATCATTTAGTAGCTCAGGAGCCGTTGCCTTTTTCTCGCGGTTTTATTCTTCGCTAGAGTGCCGGAATCTGGCGCTTGGTTCCCCAACCTCCACTGGTATTAGTGCTTTGGCACCATACACTAGAGAGAAAAGTGTCTCCCTTGTGCTTGATTTTGGAGTCGTCCGATACGCCCACAGCACCTCGGCAATGTCTTTCGCCATTTTTCCTTGGCACTTTCTAATTTCTTATTCAGGTTTTGAATGATGGTTTTATTCGTGGATTCGGCCTAGCCGTTCACACATGGGTGGTATGGCGTCGAAAGGATCCTTTTGATTTTATTGTCCTTAAGGAACTGTCTTACCTTGCTCCCGATGAATTGCCTCCCGTTGTCGCATGTTATTTCGGATGGGATCCCGAACCGGCATATGACGTGTTCCCATATAAAATTCTTGACTTCCTTCTCTCTTATCTTTTCGAAGGCCTACACTTCTACACATTTTGAGAAGTAATCAGTCATAATCAAAATGAATCTAGCTTTACCTGGTGCCCTTGGCAAGGGGCCAACAATGTCCATTCCCCATTTCATGAATGGCCATGGTGATAAAATGGAATGTAGCTATTCGCCAGGTTGGTGGATCATGGGGGAAAATCTCTGACACTTGTCGTATCTTCGGACGAACTCCTTGGCGTCCCTTTCCATGCTATCCCAGTAGTAGCCTGCTCTAATTACCTTTCGGACTACGGAGTCTACCCCGGAGTGGTTTCCGCAGGTGCCCTCATGGATCTCTCGGAGAACATAATCTGTGTCACCCGGTCCTAGGCATACTGCCAGGGGGCCATTGAAAGTTCTCCTTTACAGGGCCCCATTTTCATCGAGCGAGAACCGGGCCACTTTGGTTCGCAAGGACCTTGACTCTTTTGGATCGGCGGGCAGTTTCCGATCCTTTAGATAAACGGTGTATTTGTTTCTCCAATCACATGTCAGGCTGGTGGGGTTGATTTTTGCATGACCTTCCTCGACCACGGACTTGAATAATTGGACAACAGCTCCGGGGAGCAGGTCTTCCTCCTCAGCAGGCGATCCAAGGTTCGCTAGGGCATCGGCCTCGTTGTTTTGCTCTCGGGGTACATGGACTAAGGTCCATTATTTGAAGCAGTGCAACGTGATTTGGATCTTATCCAGATTTCTTTGCATCCTGTCCTCCCGGGCTTCGTAGCTCCCATTCACCTGACTTACCACGAGGAGCGAATCGCATTTTGCCTCGATAACCTCGGCTCCCAAGCCCTTAGCCAACTCTAAACCTACAATCATAGCCTAATACTAGGCTTCATTGTTAGTTAGCTTTGTGGTTTTTATGGACTGTCTGATTATGCCGCCGACAAGTGACTTTAGGACTATACAGAGTCGGGATCCTCTAATGTTTGTGGCACCATCCGTGAACAGGGTCCATACCCCAGAGGACGTGCCTGATTGTAGAAAAAGTTCCTTCTCTACCTCGGGGACAAGGGATGGTGAAAAGTCGGCCACAAAATCTGCCAGGATTTGGGATTTAATAGCTGCCCGAGGTTGATACTCGATATCATATCCTCTGAGTTCAATGGCCCATTTGGCCAGTCGACCCGACAACTCAGGTTTGTGCAGTACTCTCTAGAGAGGATAAGTTGATAGGACACAAGTATGGTGGCACTAAATGTAAGGCTTCAGCTTGCGCGAGAAGCTTATTAGTGCGAGCGCCAATTTTTCAAGATGGGGGTATCGGGTTTTCAGACACGGTACCCCCATGTCTTACATGGGGACATGGGGGTCCCCCAAGGTTCGGATTACATAATACATAGGATATTGCGTACCTTGCTCTTGTAGGACTAATAGACCGCTCACCGCTATTTCAGACACGACCAGGTATTGGTACAACGTTTCATCCTCCTTGGGCGTGTGCAGCAAAGGCGGGCTAGACAGATACCATTTTAGTTCTTCCAGGGTGTGTTGGCATTCTAGAGTCCATTTGAAGTTGCTCTTTCTTTTGAGTAGGGCGAAGAAGTGGTGGCTTTTGTCTGACGACCTCGATATGAATCTGCCTAGGGCCGGGATTTGCCCCGTCAGCCGTTGGACGGCTTTCATGTTGTTCACCACCGTGATTTCTTCGATGGCCCATATTTTGTCGGGGTTGATATCTATCCCCCTGTTTAAGACCATAAAATCTAGGAATTTGCCCGTGCCTACTTCGAAGGCACAATTTTCGGGATTGATCTTCATGTTGTAGCTTCCGAGGATGTTGAAAGTTTCCTGCAAATGGGTTAGATGGTCCTCTGCGTGCAGGGATTTAACTAGCATAACATCAATGAATACTTCCATTGATTTACCTATTTGATGCTCAAACATTTTATTAAATAGGCGTTAGTATGTCGCCATTGCGGTTTTTAGCCCCAAGGGCATCACGTTATTGCAATATATACCATATTTCGTGATGAATGAGGTCTTTTCCCGATCCTCGAGGTCCATCTGGATCTGATTGTACCCCGAGTAGGCATCGAGGAAGGTGAGGGTCTCATGGCCGGCCGTGGCATCGATCAAATGATCGATATTAGGAAGCGAGAAGGAATCTTTAGGGCATGCTTTGTTTAAATCTTTATAATCTACGCACATCCTTAGCTTATTCCCCTTTTTTGGCACTACCACTACGTTAGCTAACCATTAGGGATACTTTACCTCCCTAATGGATCCAATTTTAAGAAGTTTCGTTACCTCCTCTTTAATAAAGGCATGTTTTACCTCGGACTGCTGTCTCCTCTTCTGCTTCATGGGTTTGAATTTGGGATCGATGCTCAGCCTGTAGGAGGTTATTTCTAGTGGGATACCTATCATATCTAGGTGGGACCAGGCAAAACAGTCAATATTATTACTAAGAAATTGGATAAACCTTGTCCTGAGTTCGAGGGTCAGGCACGTTCCTAGGTATACCTTGCGATCCGGGCGGTTCTTGATCAGAATAGTTTGCTCCAGCTCTTAGACTATCGATATGGTCGCATCCAATTCTTCGGGGGCGACGAAAGTTCGGGGGGCGTAGAAATCTTCCTCGTCATTTTGCAAGAGTCTGCATGCTTCTCTACTTGTTTGAGGCCGAGTGTATGGGGGTTGGCATGTCATGGTGGACCACACACATTTTCCTCGCTACCCGCTATTCTCTATGTATTGTTGTGATGCCGTCCTTTGTAGGGAACCTTATCACTTGGTGCAAGGTCGAAGGCACTGCTCTTATATTATGTATCCAAGGCCTGCCAAGCAAGGCATTGCATCTCATGTGGCCGTCAATGACCTGAAACTCGGTGCTCTGGGTTGTTCTAGACGTGTTGATCGAGAGGGTTATTTCTCCTTTCGTTTCTTCTCCGATCATGTTGAAGCCGTGGAGGATTCGAGGGATAGGAACAACTCGATCGAGCAACCCTAGCTGTTATACTACTTCTGACCTGGTTATGTTGGCCAAACTGCCCGGGTCCACAAGCACGGGCTTTATCCTTGTGTTGTTTAAGAGAAACGAGATCACCAAAGCATCGTTATGCGGTTCCCCCATGGCATCGAGATCCTTTTCGCTGAATATGAGGGTTTCTTTGGATAAGCGTTTTCGGGCCGGTCCCTCTTCTGTAGCGGATGTTTTCATTCGTTTGGACATGAGTCCTTGGATATCGTTAGTTCCTCTGATAATCATGTGGAGAATATGTTGGGGACCCCTACGTTTTGCTCTGATTGAACCCGGGGTGCACCTGACTCTAGGTTGGTCGTTCCATCTTCTCTGTCACATTTGAGGTTTCGGCTTCTCATTTCGTTAGCTGAGCCAGGAAACCTGCCCCGAAAGTGAATATCTTGGGCAAGAAGAAGTGTGAAAGATAACTTGCATTTTTTGCAATGAAACCAACAAGAAAATAGTCACTATTATTTTTAGCCCCACGGTGAGCACCAAACTGTTTACCGTGAAAATGGTAACAACAATTAAATTTGTAAATAGAATTCTAAAAATATGTGATCTATTCCTAAGCTAGTTGTTAGAGCTATTGATGCTAAGAACGTGAAGCTTAACGATGAAATGCAAGCTAAAACAAGACAGTAATCATACAAAAGGGGCCTGTTTCTCGGATGCAAAGCCGGTGGATAAGAACTTCGGGATTGGGACTCGATTCGAACTCGCGCTATCGGGGGGAAATCGGGAATAGGATAACAATTAAGGATACAATCAATCAAGGCTCTTTACGGCCAAAGTTGCGCAATATAGCATGAAATAAGTAAGAAGACAATTGATGTTAAAGCGGCCTCGAGCCAGTGAGAACGAACAAAATAGGAGAAGGAGAGAAAGAGAGAGATATTGTTGCTTTGGTGGAGAAATGGAGATGCTCTACAAGATGTTGGTGACCCCCCTTTTATAGGGAAGGGACGCCAAAACTAAGTACAAGATGTGTTGTATGACAAAAAAGAATGAGGTTTGACAGCATGTTAGCCTTACATAGCATGTGGGCTGATGTCGAGCCACTTGAGTAGATTTGATCGACCCCAGGTGCATTTTGTCAGGGGGATTCTTGCGTCCGTCGGGGCTTTAGCCGATGTTATTCTTGGCAGGGCATCGATAGGTTTTGAGAGAAGCGATTGACCCGAAATCCCGTGTTTCCGGGGTTACTCTTTGAAGCATTATGTCAAGGGGAAATCGGTTCCCCGGATTTCACCGCACATACACGAATTAAAGAAAACGAGTTTCGTTAAAAATGGCCAATTTGAGATAAAATTCAAATCGAGTAATAATACCCGATAATTATAAACTAGTACCATGCGAGTTACCATATGACCACAAAAATTAACTAATAAGTAGATAAAAAATTAATAAAATTAACCCCCCAAAAAATGTGGCACAAGGCCACTAATTGAGGAAGGTGACTCAGTACACATAAGTGTAGGTGTCTACCTAATAATCAAATATGACTTATGACTTAAAGTGACTAAGACTTGGAGGATCTTATCTAATTAGACTATTTGTTCCTAGCTTCAAGTCTTATCTTGAAATCAAGAACTTGGAAACTAACATTCCAAAGTTATACAAAAAGCAAGCAATTTCATTTATGAGATTTAAAAGAAGCTTCAAGCAGACAATTCCAATTTCAAACCCAAATAATTCTTCAAGAGTCAGAAACATTTTTCTTATTAAAATTTCAAACCAAGAAACGTTGGAACATGTTTTATGGTTAAATCCGTTCTTCAATTCAAGAACGTTCAAAGCAGAATAAATTCGGCCAAGATTTCAACAAATTCAAGTGTAATTTTGTTCATAGTTCGTAGAAACAGGTATGTTAAAGCTAAGTTGTTCCTTCATTTTAGCATGATATCGTAATTACATAAGATTGATAATGAGTTATAAAGAAAAAATTGTATCCCGGAATTTAAATATATTTTGCTAGTCTTTTTCCTAGTTATGTAAGTTACCATATTCTTCTTATCGGGACTGCATATTCAGTTGAGTAATTCCTTCTCCCAGTCAAAAGAGCAGAGAGTTTACATATATATAGTATTAAAAGTATTTTCTTTACCATCGAGTTATAATCGATGGACAAGCCCCTATTGGGCAACATCTGATCAGGTGGTAGGTTATATACTGAGCGTGTTATGGCCGAGCGCCTATGCGCGAGCCCAGTTGGTCGAGATACAGAGCCTAGTATGGCCGACTGCCTATGAGCGAGCCTACTCGGCAGAGCAGTTATATATATATACCGAGCCTTATAGGACCGGACAACTATTTTACTCACTATATTGAGAGAGTTGAGTCAGTATCAGCAGATGAGCATATCTTCAGATTTTGTTTGACTACAAGTTATTTTCAGTTATTATATTATCAGTTCAGTTCAGCATCAGTATATTGCCTTACATACTCGGTACATTATTTCGTACTGACGTCACTTTCTGGGGGCGCTGCATTTAATGCATACAGGTTCAGACAAATAGACGGGCAGACCTCCTCAGTAGGTGTTGTCCGAGTTTAGCTTTATCGGTAAGCTCCCCTTCTTTCAGAGCTGCCGAGTCGAGCAGTATGGTGTATATCTAGTATATATATGTAGATAGGTTATGGGAAGGACGGAGCCATGTTCCGGTAAAAGTACATCTATCAGTAGAGGCTTGTAGACATATCATGTCGGTTAGTGCAGTATGTTGGGCTTGTAGGCCCTGTATGTATATTTTGTTGGCTTGTCAGTTGTAGTAATTATGACGGCCTCGCCGGTCCAGTTTTATGTTGACATTAGTCAGCATTAGTTTCCATTTAGTTTTATATTTTGTATCGTATATTATCTTGTAATGTGGCCCATAGCCAAATTATCTTGTAATGTGGCCCATAGTCATTATCTTGACATGTTCAGAGTCTCTTAGTCGCAAGAGGTACGCAAGGATAGATGAGGCACTAGGTGTCAGTCTCGCCCCCGGGCTAGGGGCGTGACAAATATTTTGGTAAAGACTTTATTTTTTATCGAGTCTGTCACGACTCAACCCAAAACCGGTCGTGATGTCGCCTATCGTAAAACTAGGCCAGCCGATGGAACTCCCGAATCAACCATTTTTCCAATAAAAGTTATTTTTATACCATTTATAAATAATAGTTCTCATAATGAAATTTTAAAGAAAAGTGCGGAATAATTACACAATCCCGACATCGGGGTGTCACTAGTCATGAGCATCTACTAAGGTCCGAATACAACCAGACTCTAAAAATATACTAAATACAGTAGTGAAAATGAGAGGAAGGAAAGCAATGTTGCGAACGTCGTGCGGCCACCTTCCTAACTCCGACGATACAGGGTTCCAAAATACCTGAATCTGCACACGAGGTGCAGGAAGTAATGTGAGTACTCAAACCCAGTAAGTAATAAGAGTAAATAAAGACTGAGCAGTAAGAAGCACGTCAACCACGTCATAACACCATAGTGATTACAACATGTTCCCAAATCAGGTTACCATTCAAATCATTTTGTTAAACTCCCAACTTTATTAAAATCCTTTAAAATTTTATCTTTCTAACCTTTTCAATATACGTTTAATGAAATATATATATTTAGATTGGAAGTGATGAAAATCATATTCGACCCCTCGGGCAAAAAAAAGTCCATATACAGCCCCTCGGCAAAACAGAAATTTATACCCATTCCATAACTTAAAAACTGTAGTTTGAATGAAAGTTGTTTAAAGCATTTGCTCAACATTTTCAATAGAGGCTCGGTCTAAAGATGAGTAAAAGCAGTAATTAAATCAACATATTCGATAAAACTCACTTTAAGAAGGAGTGACAAATAGTTCATTAACAAGCTCCTTAGGTAAAGCATCACTCATGTAGATATATATCTATAGCCCCTCGGGTAAGCCTCTCAGTCACTCATGACTCACTCTTACCGGTCAGCACTCACACTCAGCACTCACACTCAATAGGTACCATATAGTAACCGTTGCGGCGCGTAGCCCGATCCATATATCGCTGCAACATGCAGCCCGATCCATAAATCTCGTCGACGATGCTCACTAAGTGGTGTGAAGACTCCAGAAGGGCTCCTACAACCCAAGCGCTATATCGCTGCAGCATGCAGCCCGATCCATACACACACATACACACACACACACACACACATACATATATATATATATATACACACACACACACACACACACACACACACATATATATATATATATATATATATATATATTGCTGCAGCGTGCAGCCCGATCCATAACTATACAATCCTCACAACCAGGCCCTTGGCCTCTTTGAGTCATTAACCTCAGAATCAGACCCTCGGTCTATCTCAGTCAATACCCTCTCAATCAGACCCTCGGTCTATCTCAGTCATCAACCTCATAATCTCTCGGGCCATCAGTAAATCAAGGAACTTAGCACAAACAATTTTCACATTTTAAGAAGTAAATTGACAAAACCAGATTTAAACGATAATGGGTAAAACATGACTGAGGATATGCTTTCAAACGAAATAGAGAGAGGAAAAGTAGGGAAAATGCCCCTAAGGGTCTCAACAAGTCAGCAGAAGGCCACAAACATGACATATAACCCAAAATATAATATCAATCTCTAAAATGTGGAATATCATAAGATTTCAAATCAAATATGTGACTTGACAGTCGTAAGGGACGAACCAAGTGACAATCCCCAATAGTGCACGACTCAACGCTCATCATCAAGCATGTGCGTCACCTCAAAATAGCACAACGAGGTGAAATCCGGGGTTTCAAACCCTCAGGACAGTATTTACAATCATTATTTACCTCGATCCGGTCCAAACTCTAGCCCGCAATGCCTTTGCCAACACGAATCGACATCTGGATGCTCCAAGTATAGCCATAATCAGTACAAAACCATTAAAATATGCTAAGGGAACAAAGCCCATTCGAAAATATCTAATTTACATCAAAAATCCCAAAATTACTCAAACCCGTCCTCCGGGCCCACGTCTCGGATTCCAATAAATTTTACAACAATAGGTTTCTTATCCTCTCACGAGTCTATACATACCAAGAACCTCAAAATCGGACCTCAATTGCCCCTTCAAATCCCCAATTTACACTATCCAAATTCAAACGAGTCTATACTTATCCTCTCACGATCCGGTCCTAGGCATACTGCCAGGGGACCATCGAAAGTTCTCCTGTACAGGGCCCCATTTTCGTCGAGCGAGAATCGGGCCGCTTTGGTTTGCAAGGCCATTGACTCTTTTGGATCGGCGGGCAGCTTCTGATCCTTTAGATAAACGATGTATTTGTTTCTCCAATCCCATGTCAGGATGGTGGGGTTGATTTCTGCATGACCTTCCTCGACCATGGACTTGAATAATTGGACAATAGCTCCGGGGAGCAGGTCTTCCTCCTCAGCAGGTGATCCAAGGTTCGCTAGGGCATCAAACTTGTTGTTCTGCTCTCGGGGTATATGGAATAAGGTCCATTCTTTGAAGCAGCGCAACGTGATTTGGATCTTATCCAGATATCTCTGCATCCTGTCCTCCCGGGATTCATAGCTCCTGTTCACTTGACTTACCACGAGGAGAGAATCGCATTTTGCCTCGATAACCTCGGCTCCCAAGCCCTTAGCCAACTCTAAACCTGTAATCATAGCCTCATACTAGGCTTCATTGTTAGTTAGCTTTGTGGTTTTTATGGACTGTCTGATTATGCCGCCGACAAGCGACTTTAGGACTATACAGAGTCCGGATCCTCTAATGTTTGTGGCACCATCCGTGAAAAGGGTCCATACCCAAGAGGATGTGCCTGATTTTAGTAAAAGTTCCTTCTCTACCTCGGGGACAAGGGATGGTGAAAAGTCGGCCACAAAATCTGCCAGGATTTGGGATTTAATAACCGCCCGAGGTTGATACTCGATATCATATCCTCCGAGTTCAATGGCCCATTTGGCCAGTCGACCCAACAACTCAGGTTTGTGCAATACACTCCGGAGAGGATAAGTCGATAGGACACAAGTACGGTGGCACTGCAATTAAGGCTTCAGCTTGCGCGAGGCGCTTATTAGTGCGATCGCCAATTTTTCTAGATGGGGGTACCGGGTTTTGGCGTCCCCCAAGGTTCGACTTACATAATACATAGGAAATTGCGTACTTGACTCTTCTCGGACTAATACACCGCTCACTGCTATTTCGGACATTGCCAGGTATTGGTAAAGCGTTGCATCCTCCTTGGGCGTGTGCAGCAAAGGCGGGGCTAGACAGATACCATTTTAGTTCTTCCAAGGCGTGTTGGCATTCTAGAGTCCATTTGAAGTTGCTCTTTCTTTTGAGTAGGGCGAAGAAGTGGTGGCTTTTGTCTGACGACCTCGATATGAATCTGTCCAAGGTCGGGATCTACCCCGTCAGCCGTTGGACAACTTTCACATTGTTCACCACCGTGATTTCTTCGATGGCCCATATTTTGTTGGGGTTGATCTCGATCTCCCTATTTGAGACCATAAAATCTAGGAATTTTCCCGAGCCTACTTCGAAGGCACACTTTTCGGGATTGAGCTTCATGTTGTAGCTTCTGAGGATATTGAAAGTTTCCTGCAAATGGGTCAAATGGTCCTCTGCGCGCAGGGATTTAACTAGCATATCATCAATGTATACTTCCATTGATTTACATATTTGATGCTCAAACATTTTATTAACTAGGCGTTGGTATGTCGCCCCTACGGTTTTTAGCCCGAAGGGCATCACGTTATAGTAATATATACCATATTTCGTGATGAATGAGGTCTTTTCTCGATCCTCGAGGTCCATCTGGATCTGATTGTACCCCGAGTAGGCATCGAGGAAGGTGAGGGTCTCATGGCCGGCCGTGGCATCGATCAAATGATCGATATTAGGAAGCGAGAAGGAATCTTTAGGGCATGCTTTGTTTAAATCTTTATAATCTACGCACATCCTTAGCTTATTCCCCTTTTTGTTCACTACCACTACGTTAGCTAACCATTCGGGATACTTTACCTCCCTAATGGATCCGATTTTAAGAAGTTTCATTACATCCTCTTTAATAAAGGCGTGTTTTACCTCGGACTGCTGTCTCCTCTTCTACTTCACGAGTTTGAATTTGGGATCGATGCTCAGCTGGTAGGAGGTTATTTCTAGTGGGATACCTATCATATCTAGGTGGGACCAGGCAAAATAGTCAATATTATTACTAAGAAATTGGATAAACCTTGTCCTGAGTTCGAGGGTCAGGCACGTTCCTAGGTATACCTTGCGATCCGGGCGGTTCTTGATCAGAATAGTTTGCTCCAGCTCTTAGACTATCGATATGGTCGCATCCAATTCTTCGGGGGCGACGAAAGTTCGGGGGGCGTAGAAATCTTCCTCGTCATTTTGCAAGAGTCTGCATGCTTCTCTACTTGTTTGAGGCCGAGTGTATGGGGGTTGGCATGTCATGGTGGACCACACACATTTTCCTCGCTACCCGCTATTCTCTATGTATTGTTGTGATGCCGTCCCTTGTGGGGAACCTTATCACTTGGTGCAAGGTCAAAGGCACTGCCCTTATATTGTATGTCCAAGGCCTGCCAAGCAAGGCGTTGTATCTCATGTGGCCGTCAATGACCTGAAACTCGGTGCTCTGGGTTGTGCTAGACGTGTTGATCAAGAGGGTGATTTCTCCTTTCGTTTCTTCTCCGATCATCTTGAAGCCGTGGAGGATTCGAGGGATGGGAACAACTCGATCGAGCAACCCTAGCTGTTGTACTACTTCCGAGCTGATTATGTTGGCCAAACTGCGCGGGTCCATAAGCACGCGCTTTATCCTTGTGTTGTTTAAGAGAAACAAGATCACCAACGCATCGTTATACGATTCCCCCATGGCATTGAGATCCTCTTCACTGAATATGAGGGTTTCTTTGGATAAGCGTTTTCGGGCCGGTCCCTATTCTGTAGCGGATGTTTTCGTTCGTTTGGACATGAGTCCTTGGATATCGTTAGTTCCTTTGACAATCATGTGGAGAATATGTTGGGGACCCCTACATTTTGCTCTAATTGAACCCGGGGGTGCACATGACTCTAGGTTGGTCGTGCCCTCTTCTCTGTCGCATTTGAGGTTTCGGCTTCTCATTTCGCTAGCTGAGCCAGACAACCTGCCCCGAAAGTGAAGATCTTGGGCAAGACGAAGTGTGAAAGATAACTTGTGTTTTTTGCAATGAAACCAACAAGAAAATAATCACTATTATTTTTAGCCCCACGGTGGGCACCAAACTGTTTACCGTGAAAATGGTAACAACAATTAAAGTTGTAAATAGGATTCTAAAAATATGTGATCTATTCCCTAGCTAGTTGTTAGAGCAGTTGATGCTAAGAACGTGAAGCTTAACAATGAAATGCAAGCTAAAACAAGACAGTAATCAAGAAGTGTAGGTGTCTACCTAATAATCAAATATGACTTATGACTTAAAGTGACTAAGACATGGAGGATCTTATCTAATTAGACTATCTGTTCCTAGCTTCAAGTCTTATCTTGAAATCAAGAACTTGGAAACTAACATTCCAAAGTTATACAAAAAGCAAGCAATTTCATTTATGAGATTTAAAAGAAGCTTCAAGCAGACAATTTCAATTTCAAACCCAAATGATTCTTCAAGAATCAGAAACGTTTTTCTTATTAAGATTTCAAACCAAGAAACGTTGGAACATGTTTTATGTTTAAATCCGTTCTTCAGAAGAACGTTCAAAGCACAATAAATTGGGCCAAGATTTCAACAAATTCAAGTGTAATTTCGTTCATATTTCGTAGAAACAGGTATGTTAAGGCTAAGTTGTTCCTTTATTTTAGCATGATATCGTAATTACATAAGATTGATAACGAGGTATAAAGAAAAATTTGTATCCCGAAATTTACATATATTTTGCTAGTATCGCAAATTACATATATTTTCCTAGTTATGTAAGTTACCATATTCTTCTTATCGGGACTGCATATTCAGTTGAGTATTTCCTTCTCCCGGTCAAAAGATCGGAGAGTTTACATATATATAGTATTAAAAGTATTTTCTTTACCATCGAGCTATAATCGATGGGCAGACCCCTATTGGGCAACCTCTGATCAGATGGTAAGTTATATACTGAGCCTGTTGTGGCCGACGCCTATGAGCGAGCCCAGTTAGTCGAGATACAGAGCCTAGTATGGCAGAACGCCTATGAGAGAGCCTACTCAGCAGAGCAGTTATATATATATACTGAGCCTTATAGGGCCGGATAACTATTCAGTATCAGCAGATGAGCATATCTTCAGGTTTTCTTTGACTACCAGTTGTTTTCAGTTATTATATTATCAATTCAGTTCAGATTCAGTATATTGCCTTACATACTCGGTACATTATTTCGTACAGACGTCCCTTTCTGGGGGCGCTGCATTTAATGCATGCAGGTTCAGACAGATAGACGGGTAGACCTCCTCAGTAGGTGTTGTCCGAGTTTAGATTTATCGGTAAGCTCCCCTTCTTTCGAAGTTGTCGAGTCGAGCAGTATGGTGTATATCTAGTATATATATGTAGATAGGTTATGGGTAGGCCAGAGCCCTGTTCCGGTAAAAGTACATCTATTAGTAGAGGCTTGTAGACATATCATGTCGGCTAGTGCAGTATGTTGGGCTTGTAGGCCCTGTACGTATATTTTGTTGGCTTGTTAGTTGTAGTAATTATGACGGCCATGCCGGTCCAGCTTTATGTTGACATTAGTCAGCATTAGTTTCCATTTAGTTTTATATTTTGTACCGCACATTATCTTGTAATGTGGCCCATAGCCAAATTATCTTGTAATGTGGCCCATAGTCATTATCTTGACATGTTCAGAGTCTCTTAGTCGCAAGTGATACGCAAGGATAGATGAGGCACTAGGTGTCGGTCTCTCCACCGGGCTAGGGGCGTGACAAATATTTTGGTAAAGACTTTATTTTTTATTAAATCTGTCACGACCCAATACCGACCCGGTCGTGATGTCGCCTATCGTGAAACTAGGCCAGCTGATGGAACTCCCAAATCAACCATTTTTCCAATAAAAGTTATTTTTATACCATTTATAAATAATAGTTCTCATAATGAAATTTTAAAGAAAAGTGCGGAATAATTACACAATCCCGACATCGGGGTGTCACTAGTCATGAGCATCTACTATGGTCTGAATACAAACAGACTCTAGAAATATACTAAATACAGTAGTGAAAATGAGAGGAAGGAAAGCAATGCTGGGAACGTCGTGCAGCCACCTTGCTAACTCCGATAATACCGGGTTCCAAAATACCTGAATCTGCACACGAGGTGCATGGAGTAATGTGAGTACTCCAACCTAGTAAGTAATAAGAGTAAATAAAGACTGAGTAGTAAGAAGCACGTCAACCACGTCATAGCACCATAGTGATTACAACATGTTCCCAAATCAGGTTACCATTCAATTCATTTGTTAAACCCCCAACTTTATTAAAATCCTTTAAAATTTTATCTTTCTAACCTTTTCAATATAGGTTTAATGAAATATATATATTTAGAGTGGAAGTGATGAAAATCATATTCGGCCCCTCGGGAAAAAAAAAGTTCACATACATCCCCTCGGCAAAACAGAAATTTATACCCATTCCATAACTTAAAAACTTCAGTTTTAATGAAAGTTGTTTAAAGCGTTTGCTCAACATTTTCAATAGAGGCACGGTCTAAATATGAGTAAAAGCAGTAATTAAATCAACATATTCGATAAAACTCACTTTAAGAAGGAGTGAAAAATAGTATGTTCATTAACAAGCTCCTCAGGTAAAACATCACTCATGTAGATATATATCTATAGCCCCTCGGGTAAGCCTCTCAGTCACTAATGACTCACTCTTACCGGTCAGCGCTCACACTCAGCACTCACACTCAATAGGTACCATATAGTAACCGTTGAGGCGCGTAGCCCGATCCATATATCGTTGCGGCATGCAGTCTGATCCATAAATCACGTCGACGACGCTCACTGGGTGGAGTGCAGACTCCAGAGGGGCTCCTACAACCCAAGCGCTATATCGTTGCAGCACGCAGCCCGATCCATACACACATATACACATACACACACACACACACACACACACACACACACATATATATATATATATATATATATATATTGGTGCGGCGTGCAGCCCGATCCATAACTATACAATCCTCACAACCAGGCCCTTGGCCTCTTTGAGTCATTAACCTCAGAATCAGACTCTCGGTCTATCTTAGTCATCAACCCTACAATCAGACCCTCGGTCTATCTCAGTCATCAACCTCATAATCTCTTGGGCCATCAGTAAATCAGGGAACTCAGCCCAAACAATTTTCACATTTTAAGAAGTAAAGTGACAAAACCAGATTTAAATGATAATGGGTAAAACATGACTGAGAATATGCTTTCAAAAGAAATAGAGTGAGGAAACGTAGGGAAAATGCCCCTAAGGGTCTCAACAGGTCAGCAGAAGGCCACAAACATGACATATAACCCAAAATATAATATCAATCTCTAAAATGTGGAATATCATAAGATTTCAAATCAAATATGTGACTTGACAGTCGTAAGGGACGAACCAAGTGACAATCCCCAATAGTGCACGACTCAACGCTCATCATCAAGCATGTGCGTCACCTCAAAATAGCACAACGAGGTGAAATCCGGGGTTTCAAACCCTCAGGACAGTATTTACAATCATTATTTACCTCGATCCGGTCCAAACTCTAGCCCGCGATGCCTTTGCCCTCAAGAATCGACCTCCGAATGCTCCAAGTATAGCCAATATCAGTACATAACCATTAAAATATGCTAAGGGAACAAAGCCCATTCAAAAATATCCAGTTTACATCAAAAATCCTGAAATTACTCAAACCCGGCCCCGGGCCCACGTCTCGGATTCCGATAAATTTTACATCAATAGGTTTCTTATCTTCTCACGAGTCTATACATACCAATAACCTCAAAATTGGACCTCACATGCCCCTTCAAATCCCCAATTTACACTCTCCAAATTCAAGCCTTAATTCCTCATTTAAAGGCTTAATTTCCATGATTAATTAGGTAGAATTTATACAAGAATCGAGTATTGAGTTCAAAAATCTTACCTCCAGGTGTTATCTCTTGAATCCCTCTTCAAATTCTTTCAAAAAGCTCCAAAATCTCTCAATCCAAATGAAAGAAATGGGCCAAAACTCGTGTTTAAAACAATTTGCCTAGGCTTCATCGAGTTGTACCTTGCGCTGTGCAGGTTGTACATCCTATTAAATTTTTTTCCTACTGTACACCTTCTGTTAAAACGCCCATAACTCCTTGTGGAAATATCCAAATGACAAACAACTTGACGATTTAAAAACTAGACTCGAAGATCTTTCATTTGATAGGTTCACACCATATAACTCTGTATATATTCCGAGATATGAGCTTCTAAAATCGGCTCCACGTATCCAAAAATTCTGTCAAAACTGCTCCACCAGCCATCTTCAATAAATCATAACATTTTGATAAAATGTCCACATCATGAATGGTTTATCTTTATGGAAACTAGAATTCAAGGACAACAACTTTTATGTTTTGTAAATTTTCAGATTCCTTATAAATTTAGATATATAAGCTTCCAAATCCATCTCCGCAATTGCACTAGTTGCTGTCAACCGCTTTCTGCAGAAAATTTCAGCAACTCTTTGGTCCGAAATTCATTCCATTAACCTTCCGAAATCCATCCGAGGCCCTCGAGACCTTAACCAATTATACAAACATGTTCCAAAACATGATACGAACTCGCTGGAGGCCTCAAATAACATCAAACAATGTCGAAATCATGAATCATATTTCAATCCAAACTTTATGAACTTTGAAATTTCAATCTTCTACATTTGATGCCGAAACCCATCAAATCATGTCTGATTGACCTCAAAATTTTCACCCAAATCGTATTCAACATTATGGACCTGCTGCAACTTTCGTAATTGGAATCCGACCCCGATATCAAAAAGTCAAACTCTCGGTCAAAGTTCTCAAAAACCTTCAAATTTCTATCTTTAGCCAAATGTCTTCAAAATGACCTACAGACCTCCGAATTCACTTCCGATCACGCTCCCAACTCCAGAATCACTATACGAAGCTAACCACATACTCGGAATCCCAAACGGACATCGATAACACTAAAATGCACTTCAACCCAATCTTATAAAATTTCTTCCAAAATGCTAACTTCAACAATAGGCGCCAGAACGCCCCCGGGTCATTCAAAACCCGATCTGGGCATACGCCCAAGTCTGAACTTATCATACGAACCTATTAAAACCTTTAGATCCCGATTCCAAGGTCGTTTACTTTGAAATCAAATCTTAGTAAATTCTTTCAACTTAAAGCTTCCGAAATGAGAATTCCTCTTCCAAATCAACTTCAAATTCCCCGTAATTTAATTCCGACCATGCGTACAAGTCATAATACTTGAAGTGAAGTGTCTCATGGCCCCTAACTACTGAACGATGCACTAAATCTCAAAATGACCGGTCGGGTCGTTATAGTGTCCTCTGAATTTCAAGCAACTCAAAGTTATTACTTAATCCAGGCATCATCGAAGCTTTGGGGAATGAAAAATTTAAGCGATGTCAAATTCTATGTTGAGGCATTTATGGCATATTATGAAGTACAAAACAAAAGTTATATACCCTATGTCTTAAACATAATCAAGTACAGAAAAGTAAATGACACAATGTGTAGCTGAAGAGAAATGTTTTATCGATGGCTGGTATCTCGCTTTGGCCTCAACTTCGATCCTCTTCGCCACCTCTATCTCGGATGCCAGGTGAACTCCCCGAGCTTGGATATCCTCAAGAGTCTCTCTTCGAGATATCCACTTTACATATTCTTCCTTCATTATGACACGGGCTTCGGCTGCCTCTACATTATTCTTATACTAGGCCAACATATCCTGAGCTTCGAAGTCCTTGTTCAAAGCCGTCTCCAATTTGGACTTTAGCATAGTGTATTCTTGGCGGAGAGCATCCTGTTCTATAATGGCCGAGTCGAGCTGTGCCCGGAGCTCTTCATTTAGCCGAGACCATTTGTCGACTTTTTCCCTCATCACCCATGAGTTGTACTTTGGTTGATGTTAGGTCTAACTCCGAGGCCAAGAGATCCATTTTGCTATTCAACTCTTTAGCTGAGTATTTGACCTCATCCAATTTAGACCTAAGCTGGTCGATCAAGGTTATCATCTCTTGGACCTATGAGGTTGCGGCGTTGGCATCTGCGTTTAACCTCTTGTTATTGATCTCAAACAATCTTACCTTTTCAACCAGAAGGGTGTGTTCCTGTTTCGCTTCGAGGCCACCTTTTGGACTTTTTCCAACTTGACTTGGAGGACAGAGTGGTCCTTGAGGACTTCATCTTTTTTATCAAAACTAGCTTTGTACATGTCCTTTTGCCGGACCTGCTCCTTGAGCTCGAACTCGAGATGACTCACCTACATTTGAGACCGGTGGAAGCTCTTATGAAGAAGCACCAAGGCCTGAGATGTAAAGAGAGAAAAATCATTAAAATGTTGTTAAGGCAAAAAGAACTCTATAAGGACATAAAGGGAAGAAGGCATACCCTATTCAGCGCATGTTGGGCCTCGTTAAAGAGGCTCGATGCATCCATCTTATTCATTTTCACTTGGTCCTCTTTGGTCACCAAGGAATGGAAATAGCTGGCCACTCCAACTAGCCCGAATAACATGATAGTGTATGCCGGTATTGTGAACATAACCGTCTTCTTTTTTTCAGGTTCTACACTCAGGACGGGAAATTGCTTGTCGAGCTTTGGGCTGTAACTCAGCCCACTTGGCCCTTGTTGTGTGACCCTTTTCGGGATCTCCAAGTAGTCAAAGTCGGAGTAGTCCTCCAGCACACTTACATTTATGCCCTGAAAGAATAAATTAAGGGCCTCGTCCATGGCTCGGAATGCCTCGGTCGGTTTTCCTACAGCAGCCAGAGCCTCGTCTAAGAAGGCTTCATATGAGTCGGTGACTCTGAAATGCAAATAACGTTGGCATTTGCGGAAGTTGTTTCCCTTAGAACCGGAGGAGCCTTTTGCGAAACAGAAATGACTTGTTCTACTTCAAGTCCGCGAGCTACAGGGGACTTGGCCTTTTGAGCATCCCCTTCTAAGGGCGCAAACTCTAGTTTGATGTTGATCGGTTTGTGAGTGACGAACTCAATGTCGTTGTTGTCTTCCTCGGGATAGTCCTTGAGCTGGTAAAGGGCTTCCGAATCAGGTATACAAGCACTTGAAGTCCTCTTGTTTCCTTTTCTAACCCTGACTAATACCTTTTCCTTCTTTCTGGCCCCGATAGTTGCATCCGAGGAGTAAGGGGACCTTTTTTCTCCTCCTTCTTCACACCAGCTTCTGCGCTAAACTACAGTGAAGCAGACGTTTTTTTAGATGAGGACGAGGCCATGACTTCGGTAATTGCTTGAAGTTTGGTGGTCCAGGGCAAACCCGTGAAGGGAAGAGATATGGTCAAAATAATGATAAGATAAAAATAACCCAAAAGGGAAATTCTATCGGAAGGAGAAGGACACTCACCATGAGAACGAGCCTCCCATTTGCCTTTGAAAATCTTATGCCACTCACTCTTGGGATATGTTAGATGTTTTCAGATGCCCTAGATCCACTCCTAAAATGCAGGACCACATTAGGGACTCAAGCGACAATTGCATATCACAATAAATGAGTAGTGAGAAAATGGGGGTAAATTAAAAGGAGTAAATTAATACGAAACAAACTTACGTTAAGTTCCACTTCTTGGGGAACGACATGAACTCAGAGGGAATGAGGTCTTTAGTCTTTATATGAACTAACCTCCCTTGCCAACCTCGGTCACTGTCCTCGCCAATGTAGGAGAAGGAAGCCTTCTTTGCCCGTCGGGCAAGCTTGGGTAATGCCCCTCAGAAGATTCGAGGGCTGTAAACACGGAGCACATAATTGATCATGAACCAGGGCTCCTCAATGTTGTTGGCACAGTGATAAAGAAGGGTCACGATCTTCCAAATGGGCGAGTGGATTTGCCCGAGGTAGATCTCGTACCTCTTACAAAAGTCAATGACTACTGTGTCCATTATACCGAGTGTGAAGGGATACGTATCAATTCTTAAGTATCATTCCACGTGCATCATGATGTCCTCATCAGGACAGGGAATTACTATGTTTTTCCTTCCCATTTACAGCCCTCTCGGATCGCTTGGAGCGTTTCCTTAGTGATGGAGCAAACATACCTCCACGCCTCATCACATCAGTTTTCTTGTTTGGAGGATTTTTCGACCTTAAATTCATTATCTGTGGAGTAGCCTCCAAGGATAAATTATATAAGAGGAGTCTTCGAGACTGCTACTGGAAGAGTGGCCTTGGTGCTTGCGACTGAGGTAGATGTTGAAGGAGCAGTGTTTTGAGGCACTAATTTTGAGATTTAGCCATCTTGATCTTGGAAAATGAAGGTTCATATGAAGATTTTAAGATCTATTCTGAAGATTTGAAGGTAAAGTATAAAGATTTGAAGACAAGAGATGAATATATGAAGATGTGGAGAACAATTTATGAAGATTTTAATGATTGATGAACAAATAGAAAATTCAAGGATAACTCAAGAAGATTCGAAATCGGAAATTAAAAAAGTGAAAAAAGGAAACCAGAGCTTTTATAGGAAATAAATAATGAATGCGTGGGATTTTGCATTCGGTAACTATTGAGGATGGTCAATCAGCCTCTAACACGTATCTAAAGTGAGAGCGATGTGACTGATGAGATGTTTCAGCTCGTCAACTTGGTCATGGCATATGAAGGAAAGAATCGGGGTCAATTAGTCACTCATCGTCATTCCTATAAATCTACCCTCTGAGAAGTTAGGGGACTATCTGTGTACAGATAAAATCAAAGATATAGTTACCCCCAATTTCCCGATAAAGAAATGAAAGACAACATAGTTCGACGTAGGCTCGTGTAAAACAGAGGGCTCCCATAGAGTGTAGGGGGGGCTAATGACGCACCAAAAATCGGACATGACAAAACATGGGAAGAATCGAGCTCAAGCAAAACAAAGAATTGAGGCTAAATGGAGGATGGTTAGAGAGGACGGACGAGGGGCCGGAATATTCGCCATCAATTGGATATTACGGAGATAATCTCACCCGATATCAACCGCGGATCATATTTTACTAGACGAGAGGGATTTTTACCCTTTTAGACTTATACTAGGATTGAAACTCCCCTACTATATAAAGGGGAGAACATTTTTATTTTTCAATCATTGTTGGCATGTATATCAAAGCAATAAAGTTTGTTTTTGTCTTCTAGCTATTGTTCAAAGTGTTCTTCAGCTTTTCATTTCCTCAATTGCAACCACGCTCATCTCGAGGGCTCGATCAAAACTGATCTCAATGTTTAAACTTAAAGCATGGCTTAATTATTCTATCATGTTTGGTTTGATTATTTTGTATCCCTTTAATTTAATTATTTATTGTTGTTAGATCATTCATGTTAAATTAAATTATGCATCTTTTATACCGCATAAAAATTTAATTGTTAGTCATTTTAGGGGTAAACATAATTAAAGACATCAACCATATAATTAAGGATGGAGTAGACTTGCAGACCATTAGCGCTACTAGAAATCTGTTGATCTTCCATAGATTGTCCCCACAGAATACTCAAAATCAGTGTCATCTAAAATTATATATATATATATATATATATATATATATATATATATATATATATATATATATATATATATATATATATATATTATCTTATCTACGGAGTAAATACTAAATTGTGAGGCTAAAGCATGAAGGTTGATGCCTTGCAATTGCATTTATATTATCTTGTAAGGGAGAGAGTAAAGACACAAAAGGTGATGCCATGCACATGCTTTATTTATATCATATGGTGAAGATGAGAGTAAAAGCACGAAGGGTGAAGCCGAGCGATTTGTTGACTTCATTGCTTTACTTGATACTTGGATTGTGAATTTAACTTGGCGATATTGTTACTTACTTCGTGAATGAGGTTTACTCTGTGATGCTTTACTTTATGTTCCCGATTGTTGTCCTTTTTTTATGTCCCTATCTTGTTGTTACTTTTGATTCTTTACTTTGTTATTTAGTTACTTTTAATATATAATTGCTCAGGTTTATACCATGTGTCTTGTCTTAGCCTCGTTACTATTTCATCGGGGTTGGGCTCGATACTTACTAAGTATATTAGGTCGGTTTGCACTTTGCTCGGTAGTTTACGGACATGAGTAGCACTGTATGATGTATTATGATTTGTGTGAATCGTAGGTTTTGGTTTTCACGTTATTTGGAATTGATTTGGAAGAATGATTCTCAATTAGGAAGCTTTAAAATTGGAAGAGTTGACCAATTATGACTTTTTAGTATTTGACCTCGGATTGGAGTTTTTATGGTTCAGTTAGCTCCGTTGGGTGATTTTGGACTTAGGAGCATGTCCGAATTGTGATTTGGAGGTCCGTAGTTGGATTTGGCTTGAAATGACGAACGTTGGATTTTTGGGGAGTTTGACCGGGAGTGAACTTTTCGACATCGGATTCAGATTGTGGTCACGAGAATTGGAATAGCTTTGTTATGTTATTTGGGACTTGTGTTCAAAATTTAGGTTCATTCCGGATTGATTTGCTATGTTTCGGCACGAGTTTTTGAAGTTGAAAAGTTTAAAGTTCATGAAGTTTGAATTGAGGTGTGATTCGTTGTTTCAATGTTGTTAGGTGTGATTTGAGGCCTCGATTAGGTTTTTGTTATGTTATTGTACTTTTTGGAATGTTCTGACAGGGCCCCGAGCAGCTCGGTCATGTTTCAGATTGATTTCGGATCATTTTTCCTTAATTTTTAATTGGTGGTGTAATCTAGTTTCTGGTGCCTCATTTGGTCTTCACTATCGTGAAGAATGTGATGCGGTCGCGTAGAGGAAGAATAGGAGCTTTGAAGTTTCTTAATTGCAGTCGAGATTAGAGGTACGTGATCGCGTACCTTGGAGCTTGTCATTGTTCGCGTTCCCATAGGGTAGAGAGAGCGCAACTGGGAATCTGAGTTTCTTCTATGCGTTCGTACAAGCCGTGTTTGCGTAGTGTGGGAGGAGTGTATTCCGCGTTCGCACGGTTAGATCCGCAATCGCATAGTGTCTGGTGAGAGGCTGCTAAGTTGTTCTTCGCGTTAATATACACTTGTTCGTGATCGCATAGAATAATTTTGGGGTAAACATATTTTGTTCATCGCGAACGCAATGGACTTCTCGTGTTCGCGTAAGAGAAATGTCTGGGCAGATTATAAAGTACTCTATTTCGGAGGTTTCGACCATTTTTACATATTTGGAGCTATGAAGCTCGGATTAAAGTAATTCTTGAAGCAATTTTCACCATGTGGATTGAGGTAAATATTCTCTACTTGATTTTGGTTATATTTCATCAATCTATCTTCAATTTTGGCAATTGGTTGATGAATTTTAAAGAGAAATTGGGGAGTTTTGCCTAAAGTTTTATAATGTGAATTTTTGAGTTTTGAACATCGATTTGGAGTTGGATTTGAGTGAGACTAGTATGGTAGGACTCGTAATTGAATGAGTTGTCGGATTTTGTGAGTTTTGTTGGGTTCTGAGGTACGGGCCCGGGTTTGACTTTTTTGATGATTTTGGGCTTTTGATTAAAGAGTCGGCCTTTATCGATTGCGTTTGTTTCCTTTGGCATTATTTGATGTATTTGAGTTGTTTTTGGATAGTTTCAAGCCATTCAGAGGTCGGTACGTGTGGGATGGCATTTTTGGAGAATCATTTGGCTTGTTGGGTATTGGATTTGGCTTGTTCGAGGTAAGTAACACTTCTAAACTTGGTGTGGAGGGTATGAAACCCTAGATTATGTGCTACGTGTTTGGTGTTAAAGTGATGCACATGCTATGTGACGGGCGTGTGGGCATGCACCGTGTAAGTTGTGACTCCTTTACTCCTGTGGTACTGTGTAGCTACCTTATCTTATCTGTAACCATGAAACTTGTATGTACTTGAGCTATTGAGCTGTGATTTATGTTAGAAACTATGTCTAGGCTACATTCTTAACGTGTTGGGACCTTCTAAGGTCGTTTCTGCTGTTGAGTTATCTTCTTTCATTGCTTTACATACTCAGTAATACACATTCATATACATGTCATATCTCGGTCTCTGTTACCATTTATTTGCATGTCATATCATCAATTTTGGGATAGTTTCATGGCATTGTGAGCCCGAGAGACTAGAGAGATTGATGACTGAGTAAGGCCAAGGGCCTGAGTAAGAGTGATATTATGGGAGTGGGTTGCACACCGCATCATGTTATATTGATTACATTTATTAGATTGGGCTGCACACTGCAGCGGGTTTTACAGATTTATGATAGCGCTTGGGCTGAAGGAGCCCCTTCAGAGTCTGCACACACCCCATTGAGCACAGCTTGATTTATATTGAGGATTGGATCTTCCCTGTATATGGATCTTGTCCGAAGCATTTATATTTAGGAATGGATCTTCCCCAGGCTGCATTGGCCTTATACAGTAGTGAGTGACTGACTGGCAGTTGCTATGTATATATTCAGGATGGATCTTCCCTGGGCTGGATTAGCCATACACAGTGCTGAGTGATTGAGCATGATGAGTGGAAAGTGTTAGGCAGTTAGATCGAGTACTGTGAGAGTGTGAGTACATGAGTTCATCTCTGAGATACATTGCATTGACATGCACACATGACATACATGCATAGATATGCATTTTCCCTCATGTTGTACGGTGTTACATCATTCATGACTTCTAACACATATTGACATATAGGCGTAGTGATGTATTTTACACTTGCTATCTGGAAAGAAAATGAAATATCTTATTTATTTGTTGGAAGGATTTTTTTGAAAAATTATAGTTTTCAAACTTATTCATATTTTCGATAATTTCGGTAAAGGATTTGGGTTTACTATTATACTTGAAAAGAGGAACTATTTTTCGGAAGATCATGAATAAGTTGAGAATTTTATCTCGGAGTTATTTATTTTGTTACTTGCTTTATGTTGTTATGAACTGTTGTTGGCTATTGGTGTTGGACCCTACCTTTGTTCCAGGTCATCATTACTTTCAATGTAAGGTTAGGGTTGTTACTTATTGAGCACATGGGGTCGGTTGTACTTGCTGCGCCCCGTTTTATCGCGAAAGCGGGTTTTAATGTCATGACAACTCCTTTGGATGGGATATAGAGACTAACAAAAGAAGAGTCGCCACCTTACGGTTTTTGAGGTGCGTTGGGGCACCTACTATGCAGATAACTCTGTTTGACTAGTCAACGCCACCAGAGATCGGGTAAGGGCTCAAATTACCTCAAAGAGAAGGTGATAGGCACTCTTCGAGGTCCACAACTGTGGGTCCTGGCCGAAATTAAGATTATGTGGATTACAATTAGGCATAATGATCAAATAAACAAAGGGAATGTAAAGTTCAAAGAATTTCATTACAACACGATTAGTACATATCTTATTATGAATATAAGGATACAACTATTTAGATCTAATAGCAACATATAAAGGAGGGGGTCCTATGTTTTTTAGCCTAAAGGATCAACCCGTGCAACATAAATAATACTTCGCAACTCCCTTGAGGAAGGGAGTTACTCATATTATTCAGCGGGCATAGACTATCATCTCTTGCTAGCCGATTACTATGTTAAAGTTGTTTACCTAAAAGAGCTCTAATTCAATTCTAAGTCGTGCTCTATGCGTGCACTGCCCATCGCATATCTATGGTCCCGGAGGCATTGGACCTCTATTTGGGTGGTTCTAGACCTTGGTTAGGCTACTCAAAAATGTTAAACTACGCGACATACAAAAACAAATTGGACTTCAAATATGGGAAGTTAAGGGCTCAAGTTAGCCTCCACACTCAAGCAACAAATGCACGCGGGATAGATTTTCATGTTAGACGGTTTTAGAATTAAGAACCTTAATCCCTATGGACATGATTTCTATGTGACATTGAATTTAAACATACAGGCAGTTTCAGATGCAAGAAGCTGCTCATAGACAAGACTTCCAAATAATTATACAATTGTTGCATGCTGATTATTTAGATTACAGCTTTCCAGTTATTAAACCTATAGGCGTTGTGTCTAAATGATTTACACAGTAAGGGAAGTGAAATCTATTAGAGATGCTCAGAATTATGCATGCTTTCTAATAGTGGCATAATTAAGAAATAAACAACTTTTGAAGAGTTCAGCAATAACATTTTTAAGGCGAGTAGTAATACCCTATAGGCATAATCTCTAACAATTGGCGATTGTAGCAAATTTTATTATGCTTAGCCCCATTATATACATGTTTTCTAAATTAGAATTATGATACAATAGCAAATTAAATAATTAAAATCATATAGACATGATTTTTAATGAATATGCTGCAGTTATACAGATTGAAAAAATGTCGTTGACATTTTTTGTTTCCTATATGCATGATGTCTAGCAGTAGACATAGGGATACATATACTTTGATAACATACGATTCGTGTGAGTGTGTGAACATCCTAGTGACATGATTTCTATCAGTGGCAGTTAAATGGTATATACAGCAAGTTAGATAACAAGTAAATCACATGAATCCTATGGACATGTTTTCTACCCTTGCATACAAATATTAGAGTATGCATGTTCCCCCAATTTCACTAACACCCCCAATTGTTCATTACAAAGTTGTTACAGTCCCAGTAATGAATATAATTACAAAGGATTATACAAACAATAACGGTAGGCCCACAACAGGCCCAAAGAGAAATACCTGGCATTGCCCGGTCCTTCAACAACTCTCACATAGTATACCCAGGTTTCCAACAGGGAACTATGTTCATCAGCACAACCCAGAATCCATTGAAGAACTCAAGCTAAATCACACAGCCATAGATTGGCCTTATTACCCAGAGATTGAATCACTTAAACCAACCAGTTTACATATTCAGTGGACAGCAGGAAGAAAGAATTGAGTGTCAGAGATAGCTCAAGTCAGAGTAGTAGAGAGGGTGTCTAAAAGACCTCAAATCCTAGTATGTCAGAGTTCATAAGAGCCTCAAATGGACCCCGATCAGTGCTCACACTATGGAGGTCAGTAGTAAGCAACTTTGTGGCCTTGGTTTCCAGCTGGCCAAGAATGATAGGTTCAAAATAGCACAGGTAACAAATGAGAGTGAGTGGACAATGGTTAAGGGATAGAATATACTTATAGTTTTTTTTAAAAAAATAGGCAAAGCAAAGTTGAGAACATAGAACAAGTTAGAAGCAGGTTCAACACTTAGCAAAATAACACATTGGCAAAAACATTGCAAGAGTTAGGGGAGGATAAAGTTTGCAAGATTGACAAGCTATTATACTAAGATGCATATTATCAAACAAGTCTAAGTAGGGCACTAAATTAAAGGCTTAAAGGTCCAAATTATGCTAGGGATTCATCACAATATCAAAAGAAAAACATGTTAAATCACATCATGAAACAAAGCAGTTAAAACATGGCAGGGAAACAGGTTGAGATAACTACTCCAAAATCCGAAGTAATCATCAGAGGGGTATTGAATAAAGTGAGCTAAAGACATGCTGAGTGACATAAATACAGGGAAGCAAGTCATAGTTAACAGTGAAGGTCTTAACACAGGTTGTAACACATTACAGATGTGAGACATTCATTATAAGGATTCAAAACAAAGCAAGTAAGCATGTTCATACCAAGCAACAAATGTGAACATTCAAGCACCAATACATTAGCGAAACTAACTTAAGAGGGTCCAAATTAATCAAATCACGCATAAACATGTGTTAGAACTTGCAGCATTAGGTAAACTCAAGTGCTAGGAAAGTTCTAACTACAAAACATGTTCAAATGCTAATATATTAAGTCATGAATTTAAGAAGTAAGAATATGCAAATCATAGGCACATAAGAACAAAAATGCAAAAGTCAAGTGACTTTACAGTTAAATGGAGAACAATAAAGAACAAATTTCCACTGTATTCTGAATCAACAAAGTGCAAGAACCCAGAATCTTAATGCGTCCAAGTTTCCAAGGGATTCAAAGGAACCCCCGTAGTGCTCGCACCAAGAAAAAGGTTGAAAAATCAAAACATAGTGACCTTGGATTTCAGCCGGCCAAGAACAAAACTACAGAATTAGAGAATGAGGGAATAATAGAACAATAGTTCCAATTTTTTTTGTGAAATCTATCGATTAAAGGTTCCTATTAAAGGGGAATGGGGAGGGGTTTATATCGCAGTAGAAATCCGGCAAACAAACAAGGAAATACAGTAAAATCAACATAAGTAAGGAAATAATATCAAGCAGAATTAGTAAAAGTCAGATTAGGGAAAATTAGGTAAACCCTAGTTGACAATAATCGGAGATTGATATCTTGGCTAATCGGACCCAATATATCCTTGATATGATGCATTTGGACAAGATTTTATCTAGATTCAAGCGATTGAAGTTGAACAGCCAAAATCTAAGAGATAGTACTTACCATATTTAGGCAAGTACTAGGTGATACCACGATCTTGTAGGTAATAATGAGATAACACATGAAAGGTAAGGAAATCCTTGAAAGAATCGATAGTTGAGACGGATTTGGATAAAAGTCGAGAGGGAGGCTAGGATTTCTGAGGAGAAGAAAGGAGAGGATTCAAAGGCAGCGTCTGAGAAGAAATGATAGGGTTTTGGGGTGGGTTAGGTTAATTAAGACAGGAGAATGAACGAGGGTCATTGATCTTGAGAGATCAATGGCTAGGATTTAAAATGAACGAGACAGGTCATAAAAATGGGTTACTGACCGGGATAGGTATGGTTTGGGCTTGGGGTTATTGGTATAAGGTTGCTAGGCTAATTTTGGTCAGAAAATTGGCTCAAAGTTTCGGCCAGCCTTTTAAATAAACATAATTTTCAAAAATAATTTATAAAATTCTTAATAAATAGATAAAAATATTCTTTATGCACTAAAATAATTTAAAATAATGTCACGACCCCAGTTCGCCCTCCATGAACTATCGTGACGGCACCTAGTATATACGACTAGGTAAGCCTAACAAATGCAAAAAAAGAACAATTGCGGAAAGAAAACAACTAAAAACCGAAATAACAAAATGAAATAGTGTTTAAGATGCCACGTGACATATAACATTACAAGAATCTTAACATAACACTCCTGAAATCCGGAACCCCATTAATCAGAAGCTAAGAGATTACATAAAAGCTCTAACTCCAGAAATGTCTGTCAACAAGGAAAATATAGAAGGGCTACACTAGTACTGATAATAGAAAGGGACTCTTCGGTCTGCGGACGCGGCAGATATACCTCGAAGTCTCTACAATAGCGCCTCGCCTCAAGGATGATAAGACTGAGTGGAAGTACCTGGATCTGCACATGAAAAACATGCGCAGAAAGGGCATAAGTACACCACAACGGTACTCAGTAAAAGCCAAGCCTAACCTCGGTCGGGTAGTGATGACGAAAGTCAGGGCCCTATTGAGATTAAGTGAAATATAAGGTATAACAGAGTAGAATAAGACAGTATAATTAACTGCAATAGTAAGAAATAACATAGAATAGAAAGAATAACATCAACTATAACAGAGACAATAATCACGGAAAGGAGTACAACTCAACAAAGAGATAACAACAGGGGATCTCCCAGAATACTGTCCTGTAGTCCCCAAATATAATTATCCAGTGGATCTTCCGGGTGCAGTCCTGTAGTCCTCATCACTATGTGCGGGGATCTACCGGAAATCCGATATGTAGTCCCAAATGTAAATATCCAACATAGGGGGAATCTACCGGGTGCAATCCCGTAGTTCCAAAGTAAATGTGCATGGGGATCTGCCGGAATAAAAATCCATAGTCCCAAAGTAAATATGCAGGGTGATCTACTGGGATACCATCCCGCAGTTCCAAAGTAAACACACAACAACAACACGAAGAATACACAATTCAATTCAAATTCTTTACTAAGGTAAAATAGGTACTTCTAGCCTAGCATGTTGCACCTAATCCAAATAAGTTAATTTGAGAAAGTAAAGCAATTAAGTTAGTTAGACATGCTTCCCTAAGCTAATAACATGCTTAAATTGCAAGTAGTATAAACAGGAAAAAGAAATACAATTAAAACTACTTAAAGAAAATCAGATTTTCAACAATTAGCACAAGTATGCACTCGTCACCTCATGTACAAAGCATTTCAAATATCAATAATACCAAAACCTAAGGGGAGAATCCCCCACACAAGATTAGGCAAACCACTTACCTCGAACCGGCTCGAAATCAATTTGAAACCACGTTGTTGCCACGAGTACTCGACTTCAAATGGCCCAAATCTATTCAATTCAATTGCATAATGTAAATAACACTTCAAGTAACTGATTCTACTAATAAATTCTAAGCTAACACGCGAAATTAGGTAAAATGACCAAAACGCCCCTCTGGCTCACATCTCGGAATCGAGTAAAATTTACATTTTCTGAATCCTCATACTCTCACGAGTTTAGTCATGCGAAAAGTACCAAAATCGGGGCCCAAATGGTCCCTCAAATCATCACTCAAAGCTCTCTAAATAACCAAGCCCTGACCCCCAATTTACCACTGATTTTCCCTCAAATTTCATGATTATAATAATCAAAATTACTATAATAATTAGTTTAGGTTCCAAGGATCTTACCTGCTCGAAGCTACCTTGAATTCCCTTTCACAAACCTCCCAAAAAGCTTAAATCTCGGATGAAAATGCTGAAAGAATGGGCAAAATTCATGACTGAAACCTTAGATAGGTTTGGGCCCATGGTTTCCGCACCTGCGGCCTTATCCTCACACCCGCGGACCTGAACCTGCGGTCCCAGGTGCGCATCTGCAAAATTCCACTTAAAGGGCTAGGTTGCACTTGCGCTTCTTCTACCGCATCTGCGGTCACGCAGGTGCGATGGTCCTTCCGTACCCGCGGCTTCTAGCTTTTGTTCATCTGGCCACATCTGCTGTCTCCTAGCTGCTTCTGTGGCTCCGCACATGCGGTCCCCAATCCGCAGGTGCGGTTATGACAAAAATCCAGCATATTCAGTTGCACACTCTAACTCTCAACTTCCCGTCAACCATCCTGAATCATCACGAGGCCCCCGAGACCTCAACCAAAAGCACAACCAAGTCATATACCACTATCCAAACTTATAGCAATCCTCAAAACACCATAAACAACATAGAAACATCGAATTAACCATAGATTCAAGCCTAAGAACTCCAAAAACTCTCAAATTATGCTTTCGATCAAAAAACCTATGAATCCTTGTCCGAATGACCTGAAATTTTGCACACACGTCACATTCAATACTACGGAGCTACTCCAACTTTCGAAATCCCATTCAGACCCTTAGATCAAAATCTCAGTATCAAACCAAAATCTTCAAAAATTCAACTTTCGGCATTTCAAGACTAAATTAGCTACAGACCTCCAAAACACAATCCAAACACGCCCCTAAGCCCGAAATCACCCAACGGAGCTAATGGGACCAACAAAATTCTATTTGGAGGTTGTCTTCACACTGCTCCAACTACTGTCCAATTTCCAAAACTTCAACTCTCATTTAACGACTAAGTGTCCCAAATCTCTCCAAAACTCAAAACCAAACATCTCGGCAAAGCAAAATAGTATAAACAACCATAGGGATAACAGTTAATAGGGGATCAGGGCATTAATTCTTAAAACGTCAGGTTGGGTCGTTACATCCTCCCACACTTAAACATTCGTTCGTCCTCGAACGAGCATAGAGACATGCCTGAAGTAGTGAAAAGATGAGTGTAATGGCTACGCATATCATGCTCCGTCTCCCAGGTAGCCTCCTCGACCGGCAATCCCCGCCACTGAACCTTTACTGATGCAATGTTCTTTGGCCTCAACTTTTGAACCTGCCTGTCCAATATCGCCATTGGCTCCTCAACATAAGATAGATCCTTGTCCAACTGGACTGAAATGAAATCCAACAGGTGCGATGGATCACCGTGATACCTTCTTAGCATCGAAATATGAAATACCGGATGAACTCCTACCAAGCTGGGAGGTAAGGAAAGCTCATAAGAAACCTCTCCTACACGTCTCAATATCTCAAAAGGACCAATAAACCTCAGACTCAACTTTCCTTTCCTCCCAAATATCATAATGCCCTTCATAGGCGAAATCCGAAGTAGAACCCGCTATCCAACCATATAAGAAACATCACGAACCTTCCGGTCCGCGTAACTCTTCTATCTGGACTAGGCTGTATGGAGTATATCCTGAATCACCTTAACCTTCTCCAAATCATCCTGAACCAAGTCTGTGCCCAATAATCTTGCCTCACCTGGCTCAAACCAACCCACCGGGGATCTACACCGCCTATCATACAAAGCCTCATACGGTGCCATCTGAATGCTGGACTGATAACTGTTGTGTAAGGAAACTCTGCCAGTGGAAAGAATTGATCCCAATACACTCCAACTCCATCACACACGCAAGAAGCATATCCTCAAGAATCTGAATAGTGCGATCGGACTCTCTGTCCGTCTGGGGGTGAAAGGTTGTGCTCAACTCCACCCGAGTACCTAACTCATGCTGTATGGCCCTCCAGAACCACGATGTGAACTGAGTACCTCTATCTGAAATGATGGAAACTGGAAAACCATGTAGACGAACAATCTCCAGGATATAAATCCCCGCTAACCGCTCTAACAAATAAGTAGTACACATAGGAATGAAGTGTGCGGACTTGGTTAGCCGATCCATAATAACCCAGATGGCATCGAAGTTCTTCAAAGTCCGTGGCAGTCCAACTACGAAGTCCATGGTGATCCTCTCCCACTTCCACTCCGGAATCTCTATCTGCTGAAGCAACCCACCCGGTCTCTGGTTCTCATACTTCACCTGCTGATAATTGAGGCACCGAGCTAGAAACTCAACTATGTCTTTCTTCATCTGCCTCCACCAATAGTGCTGCCTCAAATCCTTGTACATCTTCACGGCACCCGGATGAATGGAATACCACGAAATATGTGCCTCCTCTAGAATCAACTCCCGAAGCCCATCAACATTGGGTACACAGACTCGACCCTGCATCCTCAATACCCCGTGATCACTAATAGTCACATCTCTGGCATCGCCGTGCAGAACCTTGTCCTTGAGTACAAGCAAATGAGGGTCATCATACTGACGCTTCCTGATTCGATCAAATAGGAAAGACCCGAAAGACCCAATCTCACAACTGGATGGCTAATGCCTGAACATCCATCGCCTTGGGCCTCTCCGCTGCTGGTAAATAATCCAAACTACCCAAACTCTCTGGCCGGTGACTCAAAGCATCGGCCACCGCATTGGCCTTGCCCGGGTGATAAAAAATAGTGATACCATAGTCCTTCAACAACTCTAACCACCTCTTCTGGCGCAAATTAAGGTCCTTTTGCTTAAGAAAGTGCTGCAATCTCCGATGATCAGTATAAATCTCATAAGGAAAACCGTACAAATAATGACACCAAATCTTCAAGGCATTAACAATAACATCTAACTCGAGATCACGGACATGATAGTTCTTCTCATGTACCTTCAGCTATCTAGACATGTAGGCAATCATCCTACCGTCCTACATCAATACCGCTCCAAATCTAATACTGGAGGCATCACAATAAAATGTATAAGACCCCGAACCTGTAGGCAATATCAAAACTGGGGCTGTAGTCAAAGATGTCTTGAGGTTTTGGGAGCTCGTCTCACACTCTTCCATCAACTGGAATGGAGAACCCTTTTGGGTCAGCCTGGTCATAGGTGCCGCAATAGATGAAAAACCCCAACAAATCGACGGTAATAACCCGCCAAGCCAAGAAAATGACGGATCTCTGTAGCTGAGGATGGTTTGGGCCAACTCTGCACTGCCTCCATTTTCTTCGGATCCGTATACCCTCACTCAATACCATGTGACCCAAGAAAGCCACGGAATCCAACAAAAACTCATATTTCAAGAACTTTGCATATAACTTCTTTTCCCGCATATTCTAAAGCACTGTCCTCAAGTGTTGCTCATGATCTTCCCAACTCCAAGAGTACACCAAAATATCATCAATAAAGACAATGATGAATGAGTCGAGATATGGCCGGAACACACTGTGCATCAAATGCATAAAGGCTGCTGGGGCATTGGTCAACCCAAATAACATAACAAGGTGCTCACGATGACCATACCGAGTCTTGAAAGCAGTCTTCGGGATATCTGGCTCCTGAATCTTCAATTGATAGTAACCTGAACGCAAGTCAATCTTAGAAAACACTCGTGCACCCTGAAGATGGTCAAACAAATCATCAATATGAGGCAAAGTATACCGGTTCTTCACTATAACTTTGTTCAATTGGCGATAATCAATGCACATACGCATAAAACCATCATTTTTCTTCACAAACAAGATAGGAGCACCCCCAAGGTGATGCACTAGGCCGAATGAAACCCTTATCTAGCAATTCTTGTAACTGATCCTTCAACTCCTTCAACACATGTGGAGCTATATGATACGGAGGAATAGAAATAGGTTGAGTGCCCGACAATAGATTAATGCCAAAATCAATATCTCTATTGGGAGCTGGAAACACATCAAGAAAATCCCGTACTGCTGGGACTGAATCAACTGTAGGGGTATCAATACCGACATATCTCACATAAGCTAGATATGTGTCACATACCTTCTAAACCATATGCTGAGCCTTAAGTAATGAAATAACCCTACTGGAAGTATGATCTAAGGTACCCCTCCACTCTACTCGCGGTACACTTAGCATAGCTAGCGTCACAATTTTGGTGTGACAATCAAGAATAGCATAACGAGACGACAACCAGTCCATGCCCAAGATAACATCAAAATCTACCATGCTGAGCAATAACAAATCGACTCTGGTCTCAAAACCACTAAGAGCGATCAAACATGACCGATAAACGCGATCCAGAACAAGAGAATCTCCCACAGGAGTAGAATCATAAATAGGGGAACTCAAAGAATCCCGAGATATACCCAAATGTGGAGCATAATAAGAAGACATATAAGAATAGGAGGAGCTTAGATCGAATAAAACCGATGCATCTCAATGACAAACCAAGACAATACATGTGATGACACAATCGGAGGTGACAACCTTGGTACGGGCAGGAAGGGCATAATATCTGGCCTAGCCTCCCCTCTAGGATGACCTCTACCTCTAACTAGCTAAGCGGGTGGTGGACCAACTGGTGATGTAATCATAGTCTGAGAACTTTATGGGGCACGCTGTGGCTTAGAAGTCCGTGGAGGTGCACCTCTCCTAAGTCTGGGGCAATACATCACCACATGGCGTATGTCACCATACTCAAAACAAACTCGCGGCTGACATGGCAGTGGAAACTGTACGGTTCAGGTACTCTGAGACCCTTGAACACCTGAAACACTATGTGAAGTCTGAGATGCAAACTGAGTTGGCTGTCCCACAAAACCTCTATCGTGCCATACACTTCCTCCAAAATAAGGACCAGTGGGTCTCTCCGATCTACGAGGTCTTCTCACTTCCCTATACTTTCTCTCCTGACCCTGTCTGTCCTCTCTCTCCTAGACCCACATGTCTTCTACTCGGCGAGAGATTATCTCCACCCGCCGGATTGGGACCACAGACTATGTTGCCATGACACATGGAACCCGACCAATGTGAACTCACTGCTCCGGTGTGGGGGCGGTGGGAGTCTATGTGCCTTACCCGATCTGTGAAGTAGTTGGTACAACCTGAATCAACCCTTCCTGAGCCAATGTACCAAACATGGTTAGGAACTGTGCTAAGGTCTCCTGAAGTACTGGAGTAGTAGTAGGTATATCATGTGCCTGGGTTCCGGCTGGAGCTGCTGGTGGCTCCTCGGTGGCAGCTCGCGCGGGTGCCTGGTCATCTCTGCTAGTATGTGGCCTCACCATCTATGATAGAATAGAAGACAGGGGTTTAGAATTGGTGATGTCAAGAATCTCGCACGACAAGAAAGTCAAACAAAGTGCAATTTTCCTAACAGTTACATAGCCGCTCATAGATAAGTATAGACGTCTCTGTACTGATCCGCGAGACTTTAATAAACCAGCTGTGATTCATGACTCCTATGAACCTAGAGCTCTCATACCAACTTGTCATGACCCCAGTTCGCCCTCCGTAAACTATCGTGACGACACCTACTCTCTACGACTAGGTAAGCCTAACAAATGCGAAAAAAGAACAATTGCGGAAAGAAAATAACTAAAAACCGAAATAACAAAATGAACAAGGTTTAAGATGTTGCCTGACATATAACAGTACAAAAATCTCAACCTCACACTCCCAAAATCCGGTACCACATGAATCACAACCTAAGAGATTAAATAAAAGCTCTAAATCTAGAAATGTCTATCAATAAGGAAAATACAGAAGGGCTATACTAGTATTGAGAATAGAAAGAGACTCTTTAGTCTGCGGACGCGGCAGATATACCTCGGACAAGTATACACTCATCACTCATCACTCATCACCTCATGTATAAGGCATTTCAAATATCAATAATACCAAATCCTAAGGGGAGTTTCCCCCCACAAGATGAGGCAAGCCACTTACCACGAAACGACTCGAAATCAACCCAAAACCACGTTCTTACCACGAGTACTCGACTCAAAATAACCCAATTTTTTTTAATTCAATTGCATAATGTAAATAACCCTTCAAGTAACTGATTCTACAAATAAATTCTAAGCTAATACGTGAAAGTAGGTAAAATAACCAAAACGCCCCTCGATCCCACATCTCGGAATCGAGTAAAATTTACATTTTCAGAATCCCCATACTCTCACGAGTTCAATCATACCAAAAGTACCAAAATCGGGCCCCAAATGGTCACTCAAACCATCACTCAAAGTTTTCTAATTAACCAAGACCTAACCCCTAATTTACCACTGATTTTCCTTCAAATTTCATGCTTATAATGATAAAATTACCATAATAACGAGTTTAGGTTCCAAGAATCTTACCTCCTTGAAGCTCCCTTGAATACCCTCTCAAAAACCTCCCAAAAAGCTCAAATCTAGGATGAAAATGGTGAAAGAATGGGAAAAATTCGCAACTGAGACCTTATATAGGTTTGGGACCATGGTTTCCGCTCCTGCGGCCGTATCTTCACACCCTGCGGACCCGCACCTGCGGTCCCAGGTGCGCATCTGCGAAATTCCACTTAAAGGGCTGGATCGCACCTGCGCTTCTTCTACCGCATCTGCGGTCACGCAGGTGTGTGGCCATTTCCGCACCTATGACTTCTAGCTTTTCTTCATCTAGCCGCATCTACGGTCTCCTAGCCGATTCTGCGGCTCCGCACATGCGGTCCCCAATCCACGTGTGCGGTTATGACAGAAATCAATAGCTTCAGCTGCACACTCTAACTCTCAACTTCCCATCAACCATCCGTAATCATCCCGAGGCCCCCGGGACCTCAACCAAAAGCACAACAAAGTCATATACCTCTATCCAAACTTATACCAATCCTCAAAACACCCTAAACAACATCAAAACATCAAATTAACCATGGATTCAAGCCTAAGAACTCTGAAAACTCTCAAATTACGCTTTCGATCAAAAAGCCTATCAAACCTCATCCGAATGACCTAAAATTTTGCACACACATCACATTCAACACTACAGAGCATCTCCAACTTTTGGAATCCCATTCCAAACCTTAGATCAAAATCTCACTATCGAACCGGAAACATCAAAAATTCAAATTTCGGTATTTCAAGCCTAAATTAGCTACGGACCTTCAAAACACAATCTGAACACGCCTTAAGCCCGAAATCACCCAACGGAGCTAACGGAATAAACAGAATTCCATTATGAGGACGTCTTTACACTGCTCTGACTACGACCCAATTGCCAAAAATTAAACTCTTATTTAGGGACTAAGTGTCTCAAAACTCTCCGAAACTCAACACCAAACATCCTGGCAAATCAAAATAGTAGAAACAACCACGGAGAAAGAAGTTAATAGAGGATCAGTGCATTAATTCTTAAAAAAACCGGTCGAGACATTACAAATAATGAATTATCATCATAAAAATATAAAATGCTATTTTGGCACAAATGATATAAGTAAAGAGCATTTGTGTATAAATATAGGCTATTACTATAAAATTATGCATATAGATTAAAAATATCAATGTAATTATATAAAAAGAGAGTAAGATATTTCAAACATGTATTATAGGTGCAAATAACAATTTTAGGTGATTAGGTCGTCACAAAATAATTGAAAGGAGTAATTAGTAAGTTATTCAAATAATTTAAATGCAGGAAAATCAAGTTTAAAAGTCTAAAAATTAAGGAAAATTGTAGAAAAATGCTTGGATAGATTTGTAAACTAAATAATGATGCAAAATGATGTTTTGAAAGTATTTATATTATTTAGAAAATATGAGGGCAAAATTGGGTATTTATGTACATTTCGAACAGATGATATATTTATTTCATATCGGTTTTGTAAATTCTAATATTAGAAGCTCGTGATTTGTACTACCAGTTCTTGGGGAGTGTATTAAAGTCAGTTAAATATTACATTATTTTCTCAGTAAATCTCATTTGAATTGGATTGTTGTTAATCGGCTAACCTAGCGGGTAGGTTTAGGTGCCATCACGACTAGTTGGATTTTGGGTCGTGACAAGTTGGTATTAGAGCTCTAGGTTCATAGGTTCTACAAGTCATGAGCAAGTGTCTAGTAGAGTCTTCCGGATTGGTATGATGACGTCGATACCTATCTTCGAGAGGCTATAAGATATTTAGGATGAACTTCCCATCTTTCTTTGCTTATCGTGTGGCATTGATTCAGCTTCAAGAATATCTCTTTGAATTCCTTCCAAACATTTGTATGCGCATGCGAGCGCTCGGTATCAGGTGTGCATCGACGACTTGTCATTTCATGGATGATGTGTGAGATGTAATTTTTATGTGCTGATGATGGGCTAGTCTGGAGGACTTGAGACCGGGTTTTGACTATAGCTTGAACACTAGGAATTCAGTTGTGTTAGCATGTGCTTTTGGACTTATACATATGGTAGTGTCCCTATGAGTGGAATTTGTGGCTCAATGAGTGGCTGGATAGCTATGTGATGAGTATGATGTGACTGCAAGATGTGTTAATATGGTTTGAATGCGATGATAAGAGTTTGCTCGAGATGTAAAAAGGACTATCGAGTGCTTGATATATGTCTTGATCTGACGCATAGTCCTGAGTTATGAGTGTGTTGAGGGATCTATCATAATGTTTAATTGTGGAACAAATTAGATTTTCATGTCTTGTTGATGAGTTCAGCGTTGGGAAGATTAGGTGATTGCATAGTAGTTGTGGCAGTAAAAGGGTATAGAGAGATGTCAGTTTGAGGCTAAGAAGATGGGTGATGGTGGGCTATAATCTCATGTTTAGTCGCTTATTGCACTCTAAATCTCTTGTTTTATGCCTTGTAGGAGTGATTTCGAGCTATGTAGATGTTATGGAATAAATTCAAATGATTTGGAGCTTTAAAGTCTAAGTAATATCCCAAGAGATTAAGTATGGATCGCGTTCGGGGGTCGAGAACAACATCTGGATATCAAAAAGTCAAGAAAAATCTGTACTATGAGAATGCTCCATCGTCGTGGCGTGTGGGGCACCGTGCTAGCCCATTTTCCCTGAAGTCTATCAGAACAAGCTCTCTAAAGCTCCCCACTAATGCCCCGTATGGCGCATCACCCCATGCGACGCGCCTGTGCAATTTTTATAGAGTCGGAATCCAATTTCGTGCAGGAAAATATGTTTTCATTTGGGCCCGATCCTACTTAGTATAAATACATGTAAAAACGTTATTTTGAGGACTTTTGGACATGTTTATACCGAAGAAAGCTAAGGAGGAGGTGGAGAAGCAAAAACACAAGGATTTTATCATTCAATCCTCACTCAAGACAAGAGTTTGGATCATTTTATAATTTGCTTTTATTTAAAAATATTTGTGATGAATTTCTCCATATCTACAGAGTAGTTCCCTTTAGGGTTTGATGGATTTGGTGTATTGATAATTTTTTGTGGATATTAACTGTAGGTTTATGTATTGAATCATTTTGGATGATTTAATTCTTACATCTATATTCACTTGTTCATGAAATCAAAAGAGGCATAACTTGTGATATTTTTGCATTGTATCTTGTAGGTTAAAGTCATTAATTCTTCTTAGTAATCAGAAGAGACTAGTTGAATTGTTGATTAAACCTAGTTATGAGAATAATCGAGAGATGTTCTCCTAAAGACCAATCCTCTAAGAATTCTCGCATATCTTCACGAGCTTAAATTGGTTCATCTAGTGAGGCTGAGACTTAATTGAGAGAGGACTTTATACTAAACAATTGAATTAATAACCAAGTGAATTCAAGATACTCACTTGAACATTAGAAATTAATTTTCTAGTGTTAGATCCCAAACATTAGTCTTATACCTATCCTATCAACCCTATTTTCTCCCCATTGATATCTTCCTTTGCTTAGACTCTTAGTTAATTTTAGTTAAAATCACATAAATCTCCATTGTTTATCACTTTGGATAGCAACTAAGATATTGTCACACCCCAAACCCAGGGAGGTGTAGATGGCACCCGGCGCCGTCGTGGTCCGAGCGAACCACTCTGTAACTCATTTCTTTTGAAACTATCATGGGCCAACATGGCCATAACTCGTAATGTACAATTATAAGTGGGTAAATGTTATATCAATGAACCATCGTTCATAAAACATGAATACATATGGGCCGTCAAGGCCTCTGACATACTATATAATCTGAATCTCTGTCTACAAGCCTCTAAGATTATTCGACGTCAAATGTGATAGGGTACCGGCGTACCCATAAGTGTGTGGCAAACTTTGATACGATTACTCATAAACTTGGCTGCACTCCGAATGAGGTGGAGTCTTACCAATCCTTTACTTAATGCTAACCTTGTCTACTATGAGGGCTCATCAAACTTATTATCTATACCTGCAGGCATGAATGCAACATCCCCAACAAAAAGACGTAAGTATGAATAATGTACTGAGTATGTAAGGCAGAACTGAAACATAACAGTAAGTCAACATTAATTAAGGACATGGAAGAAACATGGAGTAAAGGACTCAACCTCCATGTCTGGATAGATCTATAAATCATGAAACATTTATAGTATCATGCATATGCGTATAAATGTCATGTAATGTATAGGTCTATACGTACATAACATCATAAAGCCTCTGTGGGCCCATCATACCATCTTACCCATTGTGGGCAAAATCATAATCGTATACCAGCTGAACATTTGGTGATGCGTATGCCGTAACCTTTTCCCATATCGCATATACATATATATACATATATACGTGTATATAACCCCGTTTGAGTCGTGGGTAAATAGACATGTATAAATGAATGCAATACATAATGAAGTAAGACAATATGATCTTTTGGAATGTTATGAAACCCATGAATAGACAATATGGTAGTAGGACATATGGGGAATCAGGAACATACAAATCTCTAATACTTCTATAAATAGAATCATTTATGAAATTTGATCCACTAGTCTTAATAATAAGCAAACTGAGCTTGCAAACTTTATGTATAAAAGATTAAGGCTGATTACAGTACTGACACCAAATAAGGCTAATCAAGAACAAGGTGGAGGAATTTCAAGATCAATCAGTTACACAGAAAGAGAAAATATACCCATGCTGAGGAATGTTAATATGTTGAAAAGCCATTTAACTTTGATTTTACACTTGAATGACTATTTGACATGCAATAATAGACAAGATTCCTCCTAGAATCTTAAGGTGTTGAGCAATCGTTCTTCCACCAATCAAAAAGTCATTAGCCAAATTACATGTAAGATTCTTTTTGTAGAAAGCTGAATTACATGCAAGATTGTCTCCAAACTTGCATAGAAAGATGTGGAGTTGTTCTCTTTAAACTTGGATACTACTTCTAATGTGACTTAAATTTCACTAATT
This sequence comes from Nicotiana tabacum, assembly GCF_000715075.1. Lineage (NCBI taxonomy): Eukaryota > Viridiplantae > Streptophyta > Magnoliopsida > Solanales > Solanaceae > Nicotiana > Nicotiana tabacum. The sequence continues at coordinate 57,022,837 of NC_134087.1, read as the reverse complement.
CAATGAGCCTGCTTTAGAGCTTCTTCAGTACCCCCAATACACGAACAACATGTTATGGAAGCACCAACTACACCACTACTCTTACAGGATGTAATATGTTTTCATTCATGGAATTTGTGCATTTACACGTTTCGCTCGTATCGTATGGATCATGCCAAAAGAATAGAAGGGATAGCCTTAACATACCTGGAATAGGAAAAAAAATCCATATAATATTCTCGGAAAAGATTGTACTGTACTCCTTCAGAACCGTAAAATTTTTACATTGCTACGGTTCTAACAATTTTCGTTGGAATTGTTTGCAAAATTTCGTTGGAAGCCTTTTCTTTCCGGATGAGCTTAGCGTTCTACTTTTTGAAAATTGAGAATGAACGTGAGACACTTCTTTTGACTTCTGTTATCAAGGATTTACTGCCTATGATTATTTGAAAGCAAGACTTATTTTTAAAAGAAACCAAACCTTTACATATACCTTTAGTGATTTAGTGTTTTACACGTAGATGCTAGGTGGCCCCTAGCCTCATATGACTTAATTAGTCATATGCTTGGTAAGCTTTTTTGCTGCCACGTTGAAATTATTAATTTTTATCCCCTTATTAGTTAATTAGGTAATGTCCCGTTAGCCGCGTAATTAAAAATTATCTCAAATTACTTAAAATTCTATTTAGTTTTTTAATATACTTTATACATCATACTACCATGGTCATATGGTACCTTGCATGGTACTAGTCCATCAATACTGGGTATTTTAGCTCGGATCATATTTTATTCCAAAATGCCAAACTTCAACGAAACTCTTTTTTTCCGATTTCCTTACCCTCTCACCTTCACGAATTTACTTATCCCTTGTTTGAAATGGTGTGATACTTATAATCCCAAAATAAATTTCATTCCCGAACTCACATTGATTAACTTACCATGAAAATTCAGCGTATGAAAATGCGGGACGTAACATTTCATTTCCGATATTACATCAATTTACTTGTCACATACCTCCCCGTACGAAAGCACGGGGTGTAAAATCATTCCCCCCTTTGGAACATTTGTCCTCGAATGTTGAGTGATGCACTTATCATTCTCATAACCCATAGGTCTTGCGAATACTTTAGTACTCGTCTTGCCATCTAGGCGACTGTTCTGTGAATGAATCCCAAAGGCCAGGGCATTCAACCCTTTTAGCCTCTTTCTTACACCACGACTTGTAGTCGGAATCCTTCTAATCTTGTAACTATTTCTACCTTCCATCATGCAGCCTTTATGACTCTAACTTTGTATATGCGCCTGAGTATTCTGTTCTTTTTCCTCTAGCTCTGAGCCAATCTCTCGGCCTCATTTTGTGAACATATACCAAATTACATCAAACTATCCGTTGATGTCATTAGCTTTACTACCTCTAAGTAGGTCATACCATACCATAACTCTTATTTCGATTTATCATTACTGTGGTTTGCGATCAAACTCTAGGTTACTCTCATTGCTTATCATATATGCATAAAGCTAAGTCTTTTAATGCGTCTTCATTACTGTTCATCTTAAGAAGGGGGGATTAATCTCATCTAGTACTTTGTATCTTTCATTGTCCATTCACCTCAATGTTGATCTATAATATTCCCTTGATAACTTGAAACTTCTTATGTAATACATTGCCACTAGGGCTTATGTTGCATCGAGGAATATTTGAACTGATTTTCCCGATCCACTTAGAGGTGATACTGTACTTCAATAATCATGGTTCATAGCATCCCAATGTGATTCACCTTAAGTGTTTTCATAATGTAACTAGATTTGGATCATTATTTAAATAATTCTTTTCATTCCATCTCAGCCCTCTTCAAACGTAATCAATTACTTTTTCTGGTCTTTTTGCACCTTGTTGCATGCATACTTAACTTATCTTAGTGCCCACACATATAGGAATTCCATACAACTCATATGATTTTGAATATTACTTCTAATTTTACTTCCCATTCATTAGCCATGGTAGGTGCCACTTTTTTTATGGAGTGCACATAACGTTGTGGTGAGACTGTTGTTATAAGACCATTTCCTCTTTAGGTCACTGAGATTAGGTTGAAGCCTTCTTCCTTACTTCCTCAGTTAGTCTTTCATTGTAGTACTTAGGGAGGACCCTCTGACTCGTGTAAAGATGTGAGGTTATTATATTGTATACTCGACGGACCTTTTAATATCCGTATTCACCTATAATTATGCATAGTTATTTGCCTTCATGCCCTTGTGCTTGTAGGGTTGCTTCTATGCTAATATTCTGATTATTTTCCCAGTGGCATTCTCTTTTATTTCCATAACACTCATACGGTATTTTTAACTACCCCAACTCCTATCTGAATATTTGTCAGTTATTACAATGACATTACTGCGAGGCTGAATTCACTATATTGGGTTTCACTATGTTTATCTTGCACGATCTGTTGATTTGTCTATACCTTCTTGTCTAGCCATAACTAGGCTCTTCCTAATCAATTGCTAACTACTCGTGCATCCCATTCTCATGTCCATATTCCGCGTAACCTCTCTTGGGTTACTTCTTTGTCTAACTTACCTTTTGCACTGCCTCCTTATTTATCAATAACCTTCCGGGACGGAACCCTTACTTCCTCTCTCTGACGTCGTGCTTACATAACATTCTAGAATCATATCATATCTATAGGATTCAGATAAGGTCAATCTTATTCCTTTCTCATTGTTTTATCGCACTCTTCCTTTACCATTCCATAGTTACTAGAACAACTTAATTCAGTCTTAATGCCACATCACACCATATGCCCCCCTTTAGGGGAGTACTAAGATTTAGTGCTATGATGATCTATGATTAGATGTTTTACCTCTTCATTTCCGGCGTCTTTTCACATTGTCGATGACCCTTACTAGCCTTGCGATAATCCTTCTGTACAAAGGATAACAAAATTTCTTACTCGCGAGGGTGACACTTAATGTAGTTGGTACATACAGTCCCTTAAGCTTAATGTTTCTCACATTACTTGCTTTAGGGAAGCATCTTCCTGAATGACCATCCTCCGAATTTCTCCTGAATCTTCTTCTGTTGTCCATTCTACTATTGCCGGAATGAAATATGAAACTCTCATGATGCCGACTATTATCAAATCGCTCAGTCCCTAATTCAGTTTAGTTTATCTTTTTCACCAATCCATACTATTTTCTATTACTCTAGGGTCTAATATTTTCTTCTGTTAATCAGGTTAAAGTCTCGAACTTATTTCTCGAAATGAGGATGTGACTGTATGGCTTATATTCTCTTGTTGTCTTAAGGCCCATCATCTCCCGTCTCTTTCTTCATTTGACTATAGATTCTGTAACACTCTACTGTTTCCATCCATTTATCACATCTCACTTATAATTCTTCATTATCCCTCTGCGTACTTACTTGCTAATATTTATATTTATCACGTTATCCTGAAATTTTTAACAAGACATTCTATCGCTTTTTACCTTCCCTTGCTCGATCTACTGGCTCTTCGGGCTGCTTAACATTCTTCCTCCACTAGGGACGGGAGCCCTACTAAGGTAATATTTATCCCTTCAAGGTTTCCAGTTCCTATCTTTGTAGTACTCATATATAGATGTACTATTTTAGTGTGCACCATCTGGGTGTCTCATAAGGAGATCTATTAGCACATTTGCAATATCATTCGGAAATATCATCTAACACAAACAATTCATCCACCATTTTGGCTCACTCTAACCTCAGTCAGATCGTGATATTATGTCCTTCTCTTAAGCCATATTTGTTATCTCACATAGGGCATAACTCACATCGGGGTGGCCAATTGTACATACCTCTGTTACTATTGAAGGTAACTCAAAATACTTATATCTCTCTTCCTGAATGGTAAATAAGGATAATCTTTATTAACTGGGTACCTCGTACCCTTCTTCACCTTACTTCTTTTACTTACTGCAACTCATGTCTAACTTCTGATTTTGTTATTCCTCTTTACTATAAGACTGGATAAGTATTCTTTCCTAAAAGCTCCTTATCAAGAACCGTACACCATTTAGTACATGCATGATCTACTAAAGACCTCTCATTTATTCATTATAGCCAGAGGCAAAAATCGAGTTCCTCTAACTCAACACTTTCATAGCTATATCTCTTATCCATCGTCTTTCTGAATGTAGGCATTATATTATTACGAATAGAAGTTCGGGATTTGAATTATTATAAGTGATCTCTACCACACGATTTAGAGTAAGAAGAAAGAGTAACAGTCTTAAATGCCCTGTAGCCTCCTTCTTATAAGTGTGGTGCACAACACACCCATAAATAAGACTCTACTAAACACAGCTTGTAGACTCCCTAAGACAGAACTGCTCTGATACCACTTTGTCACGCCCCAAACCTGGGGAGGCATGGTTGGAACCCAGTGTCGTCGTGGCCCGAGCGAACCACCCTGTAACTCATTCATTCCTTTTGAAACTATTATGGGCCAACATAGCCACAACTCATAATGCACAATTGTAAGTGGGAAAATGGTATATCAATGAACCATCATTCATATAACATGAATACATATGGTTCGTCAAGGCTTTGGACATATTGTACAATCTGAATCTCTGTCTACAAACCTCTAAGATCATTCGACATCAAATGGGACAGTGTACCAGCCTACCCATAAGTCTGTAGCAAACTTTGACACGATGACTTATAAACTTGGCTGCACTCTGAATGAGGTGGAGTCTTACCGATCCTTCGTTGAATGCTAACCTCGTCTACTATGAGGGCTCGTCAAACTGATTGTCTATACCTGTAGGGATGGATGCAGTGTCCCCAACAAAAGGACGTAAGTACATATAATGTACTGAGTATGTAAGGCAGAACTGAAACATAACAGTAAGTCAACATTAATTAAGGACATGAAAGAATGTGGAGTAAAGGACTCAACCTATAAGTATGGATAGCTTTGTAAATCATGAAACATTTATAGTATCATGCATATGCGTATAAATGTCATGTAATATATAGGTCTATACGTACATAACATCGTAAAGCTTTTGAGGGCATCCCATCATACCATCTCAGCCACTATAGGCAAAATCATCATCGTGTACACTTGATCAGGTGGTGATGCGTATATAACGTCGTAACCTTTTCCCATATCTCATATCCCATATGCATATATATGTGTATATAACACCGTTTGAGTCGTGGGTAAATTGACATGTATAAATAAATGCAATGCATAATGAAGTAAGACAATATGATCTCTTGGAATGTTATGAGACCCATGAATAGACAATATGGTAGTAGGACATATGGGGAATCAGGAACATACAAATCTCTAATACTTCTATGAATATAATCATTTATGGAATTTGATCCACTAGTCTTTATAATAAGCAAATTAAGCTTGCAAACTTAATGTATAAAACATTAAGGCTGATTACAATACTGACACCAAATAAGGCTAATCAAGAAAAAGGTGGAGGAATTTCAAGATCAATTAATTACACGGAAAGAGAGAATATACCCATGCTGAGGAATGTTAATATTGTGATAAGCCATTTAACTTTGATTTTACACTTGAATGACTATATTTGATGTGCAATAATAGACAAGATTCCTTCTAGAATATTAAGGTATTGAGCAATCCTTCTGCCACTGATCAAATAGTCATTAGCCAAATTACATGTAAGATTGTTTTTATAGAAAGCTAAATTACTTGCAAGATTGTCTCCAAACTTGCATAGTTAGATGTGGAGTTGATCTCTTTAAACTTGGATACTACTTCTAATGTGACATAAATTTCACTATTTCAATGAGCCTACTTTAGAATAGCTCCTTCAGTACCTCCAATACACGAACAACGTGTTACAGAAGCACCAACTACACCACTACTCTTACAGAATGTAATATGTTTCCTACTTAAGGGTTGATACTGGTGCATCTCACTCGTTTTATTCGTGTCATATAGATCATGCTAAAAAGAAATAAGGGATAACCTTAACATATTTGTAGTAGGAAAAAATCCGTAAAATATTCTTGAAAAAGATTGTAGCGTACTCCTTTAGAACCGCAAGCTTTTTACATTGCTATGGTTCTAACAATTCTCGCTGGAATTGTTTCCAAAGTTTCATTGGAAGCCTTTTATTTTCGGACGAGCTTGGCGTTCTTGCTATTGAATACCAAGAATGAGGAGGCAAGATTTTTTTTTCCAGTTTTGATCTCTGCCCAAAATTGAATTAAACTTTTAAAAGAGATGCTATTTTTTTAAAAGAAACCAAACATTTACATACACCTTTAGTAATTTGGTGTTTTACACGTAGCTGCTAGGTGGCCCCTAACCTTATATGACTTGATTAGTCATTTTCTTGGTAATATTTCTTGCTACCACGTTGAAATTATTAATCTTTATCCCCTTATTAGTTAATTAGGTAATGTCCCGTTACTCGCGTAAGTAAAATTTGTCTCAAATTACTTAAAATTCTACTTATTTTTTTAATATACTTTATACATCATACTACCGTGATCATATGGTACTTTGCATGGTACTAGTCCATAAATATCGGGTATTTTAGCTCGTGTCATATTTTATTCCAAATACCAAACTTCGACGGAACTCATTTTTTTCGATTTGTGTACCCTCTCACCTTCGAGAATTTACTTATCCCTTGTTTGAAATGGCGTGATACTTATAATCCCGAAATAAATCTCATTCTCGAACTCACATCGATTAACTTACGATGAAACTTCAGCGTACGAAAATGCGGGATGTAGCATTTCATTCCCGATCTTATATCAATTTACTTGTGACGTACCTCCACGTACGAAAACATGGGGTGTAACAGATATAAACTATGATAATATTGTTTAACTCCAATCCCTTTAGATATGATATTATAAATTATGATATTCGACTAGCGAGCATATTTAAGTGTGTGTTTTGCGCTCGTCAAATTTTGGAGTCATTGCCGTTGAATATGGAGGAGAACAAGGAGGTCCCCCTCATCGTAGGAAGAACATTTTTAAAAACGGTTAGAGCTATACTGGATATACATGATAGAAAACTCATGCTTAGAGTGGGTTAAGAGACAATGACTTTTGAGATGATTGTAGCAAATGGCGTGAAAAAGGAGAAGATAGTTGCAAGTGTTGAGTGGAAGGTGAAGGGCATGAAAGAGAAGGCCCCAGTGATAGAAAAAGACAAGTGTGGGGTGTACCCAAAAAAGGCTAAGAAGAAGCTATCTGCATGGATGTGTGCACTAGTTCGGGCGCGTGGAATGAGTCTCGACTTTGATTTAGACCCCGACTAGAGATTCAGGGATGTTTCCTCTACCTTATTTATTTTAATTGTGTGTCATGGGGACATGACACAACTTATAGTGTGGGGTGGGGGTATTTGTATTTGTATGTATATGTGTTAGTTTTTGCTTTTTAGTAGTTAGAAATTTTTTTGAAAAAACTATAAAAATGTACAACTTTTGACTTTTCGCAACGATGGATATCATTCGATGGGTTTCTTGAGGGATTAAAGTCAAATTAAAAAGACCAAAAACATTTTCTTGTGAAGGTAGTGTATTAATTCCCCCTTGGTTTTTCTTTGTATCGCGGTTCTTTTTCAAGGATTTTGTTTGAACCGGGTGTAGATAGTTTATTTTGTAGTAGTAGGAGTAGGAAACCTTGAGCTATGATTTGAATAGAAGCAATGTCTCTTATCCTTGTTATGCTTTGAAAATAGTGAGTGCTTTAGTTGTGACGGTTAGGATCAGTTTTTGACTCTTGTATAAGTACGTTAAATTGTATGATCTTGACTTTGCTTAACTGCTTTGACTAGAGTGTCTTGATGAGTCCAATCCTGAGTGAGTTATGTACCACGTGTGTGAGAGGTTTTGTGTTATTCTGCGCAATGCATTTGATGTCTAGACTTTGCCCGATGTGGATGCAAAGCAAACTAGTAGTTTTATTTAATCTGGAAAGTGATATAGGCGTTTCTTTGTTGAGCCAATTATATGATTTTACCCACATAATTGTTATATATCTTAGTTAAACCCTTCGAGCATGTAATCTTGTTTCTTTGGCAACCACATTACCAGCCTTACCAATTTGTTAGAATTGACCACCTATTTGAACCATTTCACCTCTCGTGAGCACTTGAATTTGTTACGAACTTTGTAAAAGTTGAAGTGTGGGGTGGTTGGTTTGGCTTTTGAGTGGAACTGAAGCTCTATTATAATACTTGCACCTTTGGGCATACACAATTCGGTGGGAGATTCGTATTGACTTCTTATGTGGCTAGTATTTCTTCTAACAACCTTTATCGTAGAGTCATTACAAAATATGGTTACTCTACTATCTCTCTTATATTTCTACTATTTACTAGTGATCCTGAGGTCTATAATTATCTTGGTCCACTCCTCTTTTACTTAGTCGATGTAACTCTTTAGTTTCCTTTTCTTTCTGATTAGTCTTTATGTAGGCTTAAGCTATCTTCCGATCCACGACTCCTGGTATTAGTTATTACTTTAACCTTTCATAGGCGCTGAGGGATATTCATGATAAAATCCTTTAACAATTCAATCCTTCGTCTATTACCTCGGCTCAATTCTTTCTTTTAACATATACCAAATTCTTATACGGCTGTATATGCTGCATGTATAAAACTCCGAACCCTTAAGCGAGTTCATAACGTAACCAACTCTGGATCATTGATCGAATAATTTCTTTCGTTCCATTTTAGACTTTTTTCAACGTAAGCTATTACTTTTCCTAGTCTTTCTACCCCTTGTTGCATCCATACTTAACTTATCTTAGTGCCCACACATGCCAGATTTTTCGTGCAACTCATATGATCTCGAATATTTCTTTTAATATTACTTCTTATTCACTAGACACGGTAGGTTCCTCTTTCTTTTGGAGGACGTACAATGTTGTTGTGATACTATTGTTAAAAGACCATTTTCTCTTTAGGTCACTATGCTTAGGTTGAACCTTCTTTCTCATTTCCTTATCTAGTCTTTCACTGTAGTACTTAGGTAGAACCCTCTGACTCTTGTAAAGTCGCGAGCTTATTACATCGTATACCCAATAAAATTGTTGATGTCCTTCCTCGCCTACAATTATCCGTAGTAACTTACCTCCTCACCCTTGTGCTTGTTGGGTTGTTTCTGAACTGATACTTGACTGTCTTCCCAGTGGCACTCTCTTTTATTTCCATAACATTCATAAGGTACCTTTAACTATCCCGACTTTTATTTGAATATATCTCAAGTATTATAATGATATTCTTTGAGGCTGAATTCCCCATGTTGGGTTCTACTATGTTTATCTTACACGATCTGATGACTCGTCTGTAGCCTCCTGTTTAGCCATAACTGGGATCTTCCTGACCAATTACTAACTACTCGTTGGCCCATTCTCATATTAATATTCCCGTAATCTTTCTTGGGTTATTTCATTTGTCTTAACGTCTCGCACTAGCTCCTTACTTATTAATAACAGCTCGGACAGGAACCTTTACTTCCTCTCCTTGATGTCGTGCTTGCACAATATTCTTGAATCGTAGCGTATCTGTAATATTTGGATAAGTGCCATCTCATTCCTCTTTCATTTATCGCATTCTTCCTTTACCATTCCATAGTCACTAGAACCACTTAATTCTGACTTAATGCCACATCACTGCATATCTCCCCTTTTAGGGGTGTAGTAAGAGTTAAAGCCATGAGGATTTACCTATAGATGTCTTACCTCTTTATCTTTGGCATTTTGTCACATCATCGATGATCCTTCCTTACCTTGCAGCAATCCTTCTGTACCAAGGATAACAAAATTCCTCGCTCGCGATGGCGACACTTAGTGTAACTGGAACATACAGTTTCTTAAGCTTGTGCTTTTGGGAAGCATCTCCCTGAATGACCATTCTCTAAATTCATCTTGAATCTTCTTTTGTGGTCCATTCTATTACCGTCAGAACAAAATCTGAAATTTCCATGATGCCGAGTATTTTCCAGTCATTCAGTCCCTAATTCATGTTTAGTTTATCTTGTTTACTAGCCCATACCGATTTTTATTACTCTGGGGATTAACTCTCACTTCTGGTAGTCACATTGGAGTCACGAACTTATTTCTCGAAATGAGGATATAACCTTATGGTCTATACTCTTTTGTGGTCTTAAGGCCCATCACCTTTCGTCTCTTTCTTCATTTGACTATAGGTTCTGTAACACTCTACCGTTGTCATCCATGTATCACACCTTATTCATAATGCTTCCTTATCTCTCTTCTCATTACTCTGCTAATATTTCTGCCTGTTACTTTTCTTGTGAAAACTTCAATACGACATTCTGTCGCTTTCAACTTTCCTTGCTTCATTCATCGATTCTTCGGGTTGCTCAATGTCCTCGCTCTACTAGGGACGAGAGTCACACTAAGGTAATATTTATCCTTTCAAGGCTTCCAGTGCCTTTTTTTTATAGAACTCATATCTAGCTATATTATTTCAGAGTGTATCATCTGGGTGTCTCATAAGGAGATTTTGTTAGCACCTTTACAATATCCTTCGGCAATGTCAACTAACACAAGCAATCCATTCACCAATTTGGGTTACCCTAACCCCAGCTAGATCTTGATATCTCGTCCTTCTCTTAACTATACTCGTTAGCCCCCACAGGGCATAACTGAAATGGGTGTGACCAATTGTACATACCTCTATTACTGTTGAATATAACTCAAAAAGCTTATATTCCTCTACCTGAATTATAAACATTGTTAACCTTTATTAACTAGGTGCCTCGTACCCTTCTTCATCTTGCTTCTTTTGCTTGTTGAAACTTGTATTTATCTTCTTAATCTCTCATTGTCTTTCACCATAAAGATGGATAGGCATTCTTGCCTTAAGGCTTCTTATCAGGAAGCTTACACCTTTCATTACACCCATGATCTGCTAAAGACCTCACATTTACTTATCGTAGGCATCATACAAAATCCAATTCTTCTAACTCAGCTCTTTCTCAACTATCTCTCTTTCCAACCTTCTTTCCGGATGTAGGTATCGTCTTATTTCGAATGAAATAGAATTTCAGAATTTGAATTCTTATAAGTGAGCTCTACCACATGATCTAGAGTAAGAAAAATGAGTGACAATCCTAAATGCCCTGTAGCCTCCTGCTTATAAGTGTGGTGCACGACACACCTATAAACAAGACTCTACTAGACACGACTTGTAGACTCCCTAGGACAGAACTGCTCTGATACCACTTTTGTCACGACCCAAACTAATGGGACGCAATGGGTACCCGGTACCTTACTCAACCGAGTACCAACATAACGTATCTTTCTTATTACATCATCATATACATGTGGCATACGGGCCTAATAGGCCAACATAATCATTTATAAACTCAAAACATAGGCCGACAAGGCCGTACAATATTTCACATACACGATATATGTCTACAAGCCTCTAAGAGCACATAAATGTCATAAAGGTTGGGATAGAGTCCCGCAATGCTAAATAATATACGTCTATACCATACTAACCAAACAAGAAACTCCGAAGCAAATGGAGCGCACCAAATTCTTCCACTGAGCTGATAGCCTACTTGGAGGGCTCTCGACCTATCTATTGGGACCTGCGGGCATGAAATGCAGCATCCCCAGGCAAAAAGAACGTTAGTATGAAAAATATACCGAGTATGTAAGGCACATAAATAAGTACATAACAGACATAAAGGAAATATAGAGTAAATGACTCCACCTGTAAGTCTGACATATACATATACATATACATATACATATACATATACATATACATATACATATACATATACATATACATATACATATACATATACATATACATATACATATACATATACATATACATATACATATACATATACATATACATATACATATACATATACATATACATATACATATACATATACATATACATATACATATACATATACATATACATATACATATACATATACATATACATATACATATACATATACATATACATATACATATACATATACATATACATATACATATACATATACATATACATATACATATACATATACATATACATATACATATACATATACATATACATATACATATACATATACATATACATATACATATACATATACATATACATATACATATACATATACATATACATATACATATACATATACATATACATATACATATACATATATCATAAACTAAACTCTTTTCAACTTTCGTATTTTTTGAGACCCATGAACAGATGATAAAATATTATGACACATGAAAATTCAAGAACATAGATATCTCTAATACTTCTATGAATAGAGTCATTTATGGAATTTGTGCATTTGCACGTTTCATTTGGATCGTATAGATCATGCCAAAAGAAAGAAGGGATAAACTTAACATACCTGAGTCGATTCTCTTAACAATCCCTCTAACACACGTTAACTGCGAAAAAATACGTGACGGCAAGATCGGAGTAGAGAAAAATCCGTATAAAATTTTGTTGTAGCAAATAACGTTGCTATCGTCTACTCTTGCATGAATTTTGTGGCTTCTTGTTGCTTGTCTTGGACATACGTTTGGTTATGTTTGCTGAAGAAATCACGTTTCTATATATTCCTTGTAAAGAATTCCCATGAATTGAATAATTCACATGAAATCTTTCTTTCATAAATCCATTCGTTACTTTGTAGATAAATAGATCTTTGATGATCTCATATGAATTATTTAATGAAGTGTTTAAAAAAAATAGTAAGCTCTTTAAGGATAAAGATGTTCCAAGATAAAGAGGTCTTTGAAAAATGGTGGGTTCCACCCTTATTAGTAAGCTTAAGTCCAAAGACTTGAGTTTCAAAATGATTTCTCTAGTTTCAAATGCATTCTTTAAGTGTCTTGTTTGGTAGGCCCCATTTATAATTAATGCTTAGCAAGACTTCTTGCTCACAAAGTATGACACCAACGTAGCACACATATTAGTCATAGTTTAGTTTAGTTGTCATGGTCCCACGTGGACAAGACAATTCCTACACTTACCCACTTAAATTAATAAATAACTAATTATCTCAAATTAGTTAAAATACTAATCACTTTTAACACACTTTATACACTTTACTATCACGGCCATGTGGTACCTTGTATGGTACTAGTTCATAAATATCGGGTATTTTAGCTCGGGCCGTATTTTACCTTAAGATGTCAAACTTTGACGAAACACATTTTCTTCCACTCGATCACCCTCTCTCCTTCACGAATTTACTTATCGCTCGTTTGAAATAGCATAATACTTGTAATCTCAAAATAATCTCACTCCAGAACTTTCATCAATTTACTTATACCGTACTTTCACGTACGAAAATATTGGGTGTAACATGACCAACTTGAATTTGCTGCTCTAAAGTGTGGACGGCGAGAGCGTGAGTCCCTCCCACGGTCTGTGAAATAACGGGTGCGACCGGAATCAACCCCGCTTGAGCCAATGTACCAAACATGTTCAGGAACAGTGCTAAAATCTCCTGAAGTCCGGGGGCAACAGCAGGCGCCTCCGGTACCTTCCCCCAACTAGAGCTACTGGCGGCTCCTCAACTGCTGCTCTGGTAGGTGCTTTAGTTGCGGCGCGCACTCCTCGTCGGCCTCTGCCTCTACCTCTGCCTCTACCGGCACCTGCTCCAAGAGCAGCGCCATCGATAACTGCATCTCATGTCCTCACCATCTCTAAGAGAATGGAAATGATAAAAGTTCAAACTTTGAGATCAATAATCTCGCACGATAGAAATGAAGGTAGTGACATTGTCCTAAGAGTTCCGTAGCTTCTCGAAGATAAGTACATACGTCTCCGTATCAATCCACAAGACTCTACTAAACTCGCTTATGACTCGTAGCACCTATGAACCTAGAGCTCTGATACCAACTTGTCACGACCCAATTTTCCCTCCGTTGGGTATCGTGATTGCACCTAGTCTTAGGGACTAGGTAAGCCTAACATTTACTGAATAACAACAAATATAAAGAAAATCTAACCGTCTCGATATAGAAATCTTTACAAAATTTATAATTTCCCAAATCCGGTAGTATAAGTCATAAGCTCTACAGAGTTTACTACAACTTCTAAATACAACTGTTTGGAAATAAGTAAAACAATATGAACATAAAAATAAGAAGGTGACTCCGAAGCCTGTGAACACAGCAACATGTTTATCTTGAGTCTCTACAACAACGGTCAGCACAACTACTAACAAGAAAAACCTGGATCTGTACAAAAATGTATAGAAGTATAGTATGAGCACACCACAGGGGTGCCCAGTAAGTATCATGTCTAACCTCGGTGGAGTAGTGACGAGGAACAGTCAAGACACCTACTGATCAAATAAATTGAACAGGATATGATAATAAACTGTGCATAATTTCTATATGGAAACTATGCAATATGACTAACGATACAGTAATTACAATAAGAAAGGCAAAGCAACAACTACCAGCGGAATACCATAATAATGACACAGAAGAGTAAGCGGAAACACTACCTAAATCCGAAACCACAGATACATCAAGGACAAATAATAAGTCATCAACTACGACAGCTTTCACATATGATTTTAGTCAACAACCTTCATAAGGTACCGAACCTCAGATAAATTACCTGAACCCTAACACTTGGCATCACGTGCCCTCATCACACCTCATAATCATACTGACAACTCACATGCAAAATAGAGCCACTCTCACATTGGAGTCAAGTAAACAAGGGTGTGCATATTCAACAATATCAAGAAAACCTCTTATCTGATAAGTGTGCTTAGCCACGTGTATGCTTGTGCAAGTGTCCTAACATAGTTCATACCAGCTAGTAAGCATAAGGAAAAGAATGGACAACACATAGAATATTTGCAGAACAAGGGGATCTCCCGGAATACCGTTCCGTAGTCCCAAAGTAAATATGTAGGGGGATCTCCCAGAATACCGTTCCATAGTCCAAAAGTAAATATGCAGAACAGGGGGATCTCCCGGAATACCATTCCGTAGTCAAAAAGTAAATATGCAACGGATCTCCTGGAATATCGTTCCGTAATCCCAAAGTAAATATGCAGAACAGGGGGATCTCCCAGAGTACCGTTCTGTAATCCCATTTGCAGGGGGATGTCCCAAAAAACCATTCTATAGTCCCAATGTAAATATGCAGCATAACCAACAGAGATAATGGTTGAAAAAAACCTCGTGCATCACCATAACAAGTACAACAACAACAACAATGACAATAATACAAAGTACGACAAGTAAATCAACTCAAGAACTTTAAATCACAAAGAAATGGTAGAACCCATTCACAATGAATAACCACAGATAAGAATGCTAAGTGTAAAGAGAACCGCTTAACAAGGGAAAACTAAAATATAGCAACGATCCCACAATATACAATTCAACAACAAGGAAGCTAACACGGGTCAAATAATTCCAATTAATGCTATGTCAACTGAAATATAGAATATCTAACTTCTTTTAAGGTTGAGTAATTAGGAAGGTTATTCAACAATTCAATTAAGGATAAATGGCAGAAAGATAATCGCAACCTCAATTAAGACTAAACCATTATAGGATGAGATAATAATAATTTTAGATAAAGATAGGCAGTTATGCAAGGATAGCATGACAATAGGAGAGTTAAAAATCTTCAATTAAGTCAAATAAGAGTCAAATAGGTAATAGAGTGAATCATGAAGCAATTAATTCCAATTAAGCATATAGAGATGAACTAGTAAATAGAAAACTCAGTCATATCAAGAACAATTTCATACTAAGTGAATATAAGGACCTAAGAACCCTAAAGGCCAGCTTTTCACAAATAAGTCCGAGCACGCACTCGTCACCTTGCGTACACGAACTACAATCAACATAGAAGACTCAAATCATAAGGGAAAATCCACCACACAATGTTAGGCAAGATAGTTACCTCAAAGAAGACAAACCGATACTTTAAAATGAACTTCTCGGGTGAAAAGACCTCCGGACGGCTCAAATCTAACCAAAATAATTTCAAGGAACAAATAAAACTAATAAGAAACTATTCTGGATCATAAAGTCTCAATCTTAAACAAAATCCAAAAATCGGTCCAAGAGTCGACCGCCGGGCCCGCACCTTGGAACCCGCCAAATTTTACAAAACCTGAACACTCATTCCGATATGAGTTCAACCATACAAAAATTATCAAATTCCAATACCATTTCATCCCTCAAATCAGGATTTTTCATTTTGAAAACTTTCTTCAAAAACCAAAATTTTCCTCAACTCAAAACACAAATTAAATGATAAAAATGAAGATAAAATCATGGAATATATTAAATACTAGGTGAAGAACACTTATCCAATCGATTTGCTTGAAAAACCCACAAAGAATCGCTCAAAACCGAGCTCTACAAGGCAAAATATGATTAAAAAATGGCCTAACCCTCGATTTAGAAGATATATATTCTACCCAGGTTTTTATGCGTCGCGCATGCGGAGAAAAGATCGCATTCACGAAGAAGAAAAATGAAAGTTGCCCAATTGTGCTTCGCGAACGCCATAACACGTTCGCAAATGCGACAACACGTTCGCAAATGCGAACAAGAAAAGTCTGATGGCCCAATGACTACTCTTTGCGAACACATGAAGTCGTACGCAAACGCGAAGTGTGGCATGGCATAACTACGGGAATGCGTGAGATGAATGCGAATGCGATGAAGGAAAAGATAGATCTTTGTGAACGCGAGAGAATCTATGTGAACACGAAGAAGAAATTTGGGGTGGTCAGTAAAAGCACTTCGTGAACGCGAAAGGCACTTCGCGACCGCGAAGAAGGACACCAGAAGACAGAATCAACAGTTCAAAAATAGGAAGAATTGACCCATAGCCCACCCGGAACACACCCGAGGCCCCCGAAATCCCGTCTAAACCCAGAAACAAGTTCTATAACCTAACAAGGACTCGCTCAGGGTCTTAAATCATATCAAACAACACCGAAAATGCAAATCGCGCCATGAATCGAACTATGCACTTCTAGATCTTTTAACTTCGAAAACTTGTGCCGAAACCAATCAAACCAACCCAGAATAATGCTAAATTTTGTAGACAAGTCCCAAATGACATAACGGAGTTGTTCTAACTTCCGGAATCGCATTCTGACCCCGATATCACAAAATTCAACTATGGGTCAAACTTCTCCATTTTCCAAACTTCAACTTTTCTAACTTTCACCGAATTGCCTCAAATTACTCTACGGCCCTACAAATCCAAATTTGGATGCATGCCTAAGTCCAAAATCACCATACGAAGCTGTTGACATCATCCAAAACTCATTCTGGAGCTATTTACACAAAATTCACATTCCGGTCAAATTCTCACTGCTTAAGCTTCCAAAACTAGATTCATTCTTCCAATTCGACTTTGAATCATCCGGTAACTGAATTCAACCATGCACACAAGTCGATACACATAATATGAAGCTGTTCAAGACCTTACACCACCAAACGAAGCTTAAATTCTCAAAATGACTGGCCAAATCGTTACATCTGTGCTCCTCCCCCGGCCTGAGTTGTGGTAGGAGCAAGTGGGATCAACCCTGCCTGAGCTAAAGTGCTGAACATGCTTAGAAATTGGGCGAGAGTTTCTTGGAGTGCTCGTGTAGTAACAGGCTTCTCAGGTGTCTGCCCTCCAACTAGAGCTAATGGTGGCTCCTCTGTAGCATCTCGTGTAGGTGCTCTGGCTGCACCGCGTGGATGTCCTCGGCCTCTACCCCGGCCCCGACTTCTACCCCGGCCCCAGCCCCGGCCTATCGCAGCTCTAGTAGGGGGCACGAGTGTCCGGTCATCTGATCTAGCTGTACGTGTCCTCATCATCTGTGAGAGAATAGAAAGATAGAAATTTAGAATTATAAAGTGAAAGATTTCGTACGATAAGGAATCAAAGAAGTGAAGATT
Source organism: Nicotiana tabacum (assembly GCF_000715075.1). NCBI lineage: Eukaryota > Viridiplantae > Streptophyta > Magnoliopsida > Solanales > Solanaceae > Nicotiana > Nicotiana tabacum. The sequence goes on along the minus strand of NC_134087.1, from coordinate 57,004,881 downwards.
TTTCCTAATAGTTCCATAGCCTCCCGAAGATAAGTATAGACATCTCTATACCGATCCGAGAGACTCTACTAAATCTGCTTGTGACTCATAACACCTATGAAACTAAAGCTCTGATACCAACTTGTCACGACCCAAATTTCCTTTCATAGGATGTCGTGATGACACCTAGTCTCTAAAACTAGGTAATCCTAAACAACATACGGAAATAGTAAATAAGCGCTTAGAATTTCAAAACTCCAATAATATCGTAAAAGAAACTGTAAACCTAATATGTACAATTCCCAAAACCTGGTGAAATATAAGTCACAAGCTCTAGATATAGTGCCGAACAATCCTATACATCAATGTCTATAAAAAATGTAAAGAAACAAGGAAGAACAGGGTAGAAGGGGACTCCAAGGCCTGCAGACGCGGGTAGGTGTACCTTGAAGTCTCCAAATAAAGCAACTCGGCGCGCTAATACCGGGACTGATAAGATGTACCTGGATCTATACAAAATATTTGCAGAAGCGCAGTATAAGTACACCACAACGATACCTAGTAAGTTCCAAGCCTAACCTCAGTAGAGTAGTGACGAGGTTAGGTCAAGGTCCTACTGGGGATAATAATAAATAAGACAGAAGACATAATGATATAATGATAATGACAAAGGAAGTGAAACAGTAAAGAATTTACGGAAAGTTAACAAAACGGAGTCAAGGCAGTCAATACAACATGAAAGGAAGATAAAGATTTTACATGTTAAGGAAAACAACAACCAAACAAATACAGTAAATAGAGAAAAGATCAACATGGGTACTCCCGAGGTACCACCTTGTAGCCCCAAATCATAAAAGTATATCACAGTCTTTCCTAATATCATCGCGGGAGCTTTTACATTTAGTTTTAAAAATTATTTTTCACGAAATAACCCCCCGTGTTTTAGCCCACCTTATCACACTGCATGGCTTCTAGTAGTTCCTCTACTTGCCACCCGTATCAAGCCCACCTTATCTCACAACATGCATTTCAACACCTAGACCTTATACCAATGTATCCGTATCAATAATAACAATAGCACAGTATAAACCTCGTGCAAATAGTTACAACAGCACGGCAGAAACCTCGTGCAAACAACCAAACAATCCTCTCAACAATAACACAAATGCAAAAACATAACAACTCAATAAAATGTTGTTTCACAACATACACTTTGCCTCAATAAAAACCAGGGCCTTTGCAACTCAATACCAAGCTCAACAGCAATATATTTCAAGGATAGCAAATTTCAAGTAAGGAATCCCACAGTTAAATAATGAATATGGAATTAAGAAAGCAAGTAATTCAACTAAACAGGTAGTACAAGTTGCAAATAAGAGATAAAATAAGTAGACATGTAAAATTAGACTAAACATAGTGACTATAACATGCTAAAGTAACTAAATTAAAGCATGAAAAGGAAACTACGTAGCTAAAATCGGAATCTCAACATTTAGCCCGTGTACGCACTCGGCACCTTGCGTACACGGCCTCCAGATATCACAATTATCACAACAATACCAAATCCTAAGGGGAATTTCTCCCCCACAAGGTTAGATGTCATTTACCTCAAACCACACTAAATCAATCAACTAGAAGGCCTTTCCCTCGATTTTTCAACTCTGAACGGCTCGAATATAGACAAAACAATTATATACTATAAATATAACTATAGGAAACTAATTTAAATAATGAAATTATGATTTTGGCAAAGAATTGAAAAATCTCTCAAAAAGCCACCCCGGGTCCGCATCTCGGAACCCGACCAAAATTATAAAAACAGAACATCCATTCGATATCGAGTCCAACCATATAAGAATTATTTAAATACGACCTCATTTCGCCTTTCAAAACTCAAAAATTTAGTCTAAGAACTTCTACACTTTTGCTTACATGATGAAATCAAAGATAGACTAGTGGAATTTAATCAAAATCAAGTTAAGAACTCTTACCCTAACAATCCCTCAGAAAATCCCTCAAAATTTCGTGTGAAATTGAGCGCTCTAAGTCTAAATTGTGAATTATGAAATAAACCCTCGATTTTGAAACTTAAGTTTGCTGCCCAGTTATTTACACATCGCGATTGCGTTGCAAGACAATTTCTGCCCAACTCAACTTAACTCTCCACGATCGCGTAAAAGTACTCGCGAACGCGGATACATACACTACCTCAACATCGTGTTCGCATAACAGGCTACGCGATAGCGTAGCACAACTGCCTCATCCCCAGCTTCGCCAATTCTTCTTCGCGAACGTGCACTCCACCACTCGTTTGCGATTAACTGTAAGCCAAACCACTACAATTGCATCCCCCTCTCTGCGAATGCGTAGAGTAAAAACTATCAGTCCATAAAAATACCTTCACGATCGTGGACCAAACCACACGAACGCATAGAAGGAAACCAGACCTGAGAAAAACTAGAACTTCAGCCATTACTCCAAATCAAATTTCATTCTGATAACCATCCGAAATCCACCCGAGGCCTCCGGGACCTCAACCTAATATACCAACAAGTCCTAAAACACGATATGAACTTAGTAGAGGCCTCAAATCACATCAAACAACATCAAAAACACGAATCGCACCCCAATTCAAGCCTAAGGAACTTATAGACTTTTAACTTTTACATTCGATGACGAACCCTATCAAATCAAGTCCAGTTGACCTCAAATTTTGCACACAAGTCATAATTGATAGTACATACCTATTCAAACTTCCGAAATTGGGATCCGACCCCAGTATCAATAAATTTCATTTCCGGTCAAACTTCCTAAAATTCCACCAATCTTCAACTTTCGCCAAAACACACCGAAACGATCTACGGACCTCCAAATTATAACTGGACATGCTCCTAAGACCAAAATTACCATATGGAGCTATTGGAACCGACAAAACTCCATTTTGGAGTCATCTTTATACAAGTCAAACTACAGTCAACTCCTACGACTTAAACTTTCAACTTCGGAAATATGTGTCCCATTTTACTCCGAAACTCACCCGAATCTAAAACCAAACACCCCGACGAGTCACGTAACCACAATATAACATAGAAGAAGCATAATTTAGGGAATCGGGGCTAAAAATACTCAAAACGACTGGCCAAGTCGTTACATTTTCTCTTTCGAACAGTTGTATTATTTCATATTTTGTTTGTATACTTCTAGTTGCTCGTGCACTCGTGACTTCGAATTTCTGGGAGTAGATATTATCACGTGGTTTATATTAGCACTGTGTTAGACTTGGTATTTATTTCTCGTTGTGTACCATTATATTGTTCTAAACTATTAAATTTGGTTAATTATTTATTTTACAAAGGGGTACCTAGCAAGTAGATGTTAGATGCCATCACGACCCCGAGGTTGGGATTACTGGCCGTGACAATTCTTTTTCCTGTTTGCACTTAATATGAAAGTTTAATTTTTTTTATTAAGATTACTACATAAGAAGTTAAATTATATCTTTATATATTTTATAGATTTTCTAAATGGATGGTGAAGAATTAGTTCAAAGGTTAAGCATAAAAGTTTATTTTTGTTATATGTCATAAATCTACTAATAATTGTAATGATTATTATTTTTGTATTATTTTCAATAAGAAATTAGATTGAATTCTTCTTCCCGTTTGTATTATTTAATATGAAAGTTTAATTTTTTTATTAAGATTACTACATAAGAAGTTAAATTATATTTTTATATATTTTATTTATTTATTGAAAATTATTGTTTATGTTTTTGTCTTTAGTTTTATCTTATCCATATAGCATATAGCATGACCATATGAATTATTATTCAAAAACTTTCTCATCTCAAAAAATAAATTAGCATTATCACATTGAATTCCTTCTCCTATTCTATATAGATAGATAGTTTTCTTAAAAATATATAAATATTTAATTATTTTAAATTCAAATTCAAAAATAGTAACTAATTATTAACTAACCTAACTAATTTGGTCCTAAAATTTGATACTTGTTGAATTTTTATTGCAACAGTTGGCATCATCAAAATGATTTTGTCACGACCCAGATTTTTCACCCTCGGGAGTCATGATGACGCCTACTAATAAAAGCTAGGCAAGACAATAGTTTGAACAAATTATCTTTTCTCATTTTTAATCCTTTAACAAGTGTGAAACAAAAGCTTATAAACAACGAAGTTTTAAACAAGCGGAAGAAACAATAAAACCATCAGAATATTTATACAATAGAACGTCTTAAATAAAAACTACCCAGAACTGGTGTCACAACTCCACAAACGGTCTAGAATTACTACAAACAAGGTCTGAAAGATAAATAATACACTGTTTCTGAAATATGTAAAGGAAACAGGAGGGAGGGATAGATGGAGACGCCAGAGCCTGCGGGCGCCTGCAGGACTACCTCACAATATCCGACTAGACTGAAGGCAGCCACCCAAGCTAAGGTCTGAATGCTTGCTGCTCTGTGATCTGTACACAGTGCAGAGTGTAGTATCAGCACAACCGACCCCATGTGCTGGTAAGTATCTAGCCTAACCCTGGCAAAGAACTGACGCGGTTAGGACCAGACTACCAAATAAACCTGTGCAGTTATATCATATACAGCGGAAAATGAAACAGAAATATACAATTAAGGATGGGAGGGGGACATGCAGCGGGGGAATATCATTTACCAACAGTAACACAGGAGAAAAGCATAATTAACAATTTAAAATCTGCGGCAGAAAGAATAAGGAAACCGTAACCAGTCAATAATCACTTTTATCATTTATTGTTGTGGCGCACAACCCAATCCAAATCATAAAAATACTATTGCAGTGTGTAACCCGATCCATATCATTTATCACTGTTGCAGCGTGCAACCCGATCCAATCATAATGTTGTTGCGGCGTGCAACCCGATCCAAATATAATATTGTTTTGGCGTGCAACCTGATCCAAATATAATATTGTTGCAGTGTGCAACCTGATCCCAATATACAATTCAGCAACAATCACCAAAGAATCCCAGCAAGGGAACAATAAGGAAACAACACTATAGCTTCACAATCGACAGTATAAGTAAATACATCCCGGCAAGGGAATCAACTATAACCAAACTTGTTCTAATATTTAGCTTCACAAAAGAAACCTCAACCAGCACTAATACTCAACCGTAAGCAATTTCCACGAGAATAATCATAATTCTTACCCAACACAGAGAATCAACAACTTAGGCATTCGCAGTACTTATTAAGAACACAAAGTTTTCAATTTAAGACTCACGGGCATGCTTGACACCAATGTATAGATACTCGTCACCATGCCTATACGTCGTACTCAACAAATAACACATAGAAGATAGGACACGACTCCTAATCTCTCAAGCTAAGGTTAGACCAAACACTTACCTCAAACTTCCACGACCAACTCAAGCCTCAAATACCACTTTTCCTTTAGAATTTGCCTCCAAATAACTCGTATCTAGTCCAAATTGATTTAACAACATCAATAAATGCTAAAGAATTCATACCCAATGCTTGATTATAGGTTTTCTATCATTTTTCTCAAAAAGTCAAAAATCGACCCAGGGCCCGCTTGGTCAAAACACAAGGTTAGGACCAAAACCCGATCACCCATTAATCCACGAGCCCGAATATGTAATTAGCTTTGGAATCCAACCCAAAATGAGGTCTAAATTTCAATTATTAAAAAATCCCTAACTCTACCCAAATCCCTAATTTTCTACCCTTAAGAACATGATTTAGGCCTAGAAGTCTAATGGGAGTTAATGAAAATTGAAGAAAATGACTTTAAGAATACATACCTATGGTTTTGTGGTGAAATCCCTCTTCAAAAATCGCCCAAGTTTGAGTTTAAGTGAAAGAGTTATGAAAATTTTGATGAATCCCGTTTCTGCTGCTGTTTTAAAAGACTGGGCAAAAATAGGCTATGCGATCGCGACAAAGCCTATGCGATCGCATAGGTTTCCCCTCCCATTCCCTTCGTGTTCGCATCACAAGGGATGCGTTCGCATATAGTTAAAACTACCCAGCCCCAGACCCATTCCTACTCTATGCGTTCGCGACTGACCCGGTGCATTCGGGTAGAGTAAATTCCCAAAGCTCCGTGTTCGCACCCAGGTCTATGCATACGCTTAGTGCAAACCCGCCCCCTCCCCATTTGTGTTGTGCATTCGTGTGGGTTACCACGCGTTCACATAAAGTAAAAACTCAGACACCAACAACAGCAGAAATACCAGATTTCTAAGTCCAAAAACACTCTGATGGCTATTCGAAGCTTACACTAGCCCTCGGGGCTCCAAACCAAACATGTACACTACCTCAAAAACACCCTACGGACTTACTCGTGTGATCAAATTGCCAAAATAACATCAACAACTATTAATTTAGTATCAAAATCATGAAATCACTTAAGAACCTCAAATTTTCCAATTTTCTCAAATGCGGTCCGATTCACGTCATTTCAAGTCCGTTTCTTACCAAATTTCACATACACAACTTAAATCACATATAAAACCTGTGTCGAACTCCAGAACCAGAATACGGGCCCTATACCATCAAATTTTAAACATATTTCATTTCCAAAAACTCATAAATATTCCAGAAAACAATTTTCTTTAAAAATTCATTTCTCGGGCTTGGACCTCGGAATTTGATTCTGGGCATACGCCCACATCCCATATTTTCCTACGGACCCTCCGAGACCCTCAAATTACGGGTCTAGGTCTGTTTACCCAAAATGTTGACTTTGAGTCAACTTAAATTCATTTTAAAGGCAATCATTTTTCAAAGATATTCACATAATGGCTTTGCGGCTACACGCCCGGACTGCACACGCAAATCAAGGTGATACTAAAAGAGGTTTTTAAAGCCTCAGAACATAGAATTTATTTCTAAAACAAGGTCATCATATTGCCCACCTCTAAAACAACTGTTCGTCCTCAAACGGACATAAGAAGAAAGTACTTGAGTTGGGGAAAAGATGGGGATAACAGTTCCGTATATCAGACTCGGACTCCAAGGTCGATGAATCAGCATGCTGACCTCTCCACTGAACACGAAAAGAAGGAAAACTCTTTGATCTCAACTGACGAACCTGCCGGTCTAGAATAGCTCTCGGCTCCTCCTTATAGGACAAGTCCTTGTCCAACTGAACAGTGTTGAAATCTAATATGTGGGATGGATCGTCGTGATACTTACGAAGCATGGACACATGAAACACTGGATGCACGGCTGATAAGCTTGGCAGAAATTCAAGTCTGTAAGCCACCTTTTCCACTCTATCAAGAATCTCAAACGGGCCAATGAACCTAGGGCTAAGCTTTCCCTTCTTTCCAAATCTCATCACGCCCTTCATAGGCGACACCCGAAGCAATACCCACTCGCCAACCATGAATGCCAAATCACAAACCTTATGGTCGGCATAACTCTTTTGCCTAGACTGAGCTATACGGAGCCTATCCTGAATAATCCTGACCTTGTCCAAGGCATCCTGCACTAGATCCGTACCCAACAATCGATCCTCTCTCGGCTCAAACCATCCAACCGGCAACCGATATCGCCTACCATACAAAGCCTCATAAGGGGCCATCTGGATACTCAACTGGTAGCTGTTGTTGTAGGCAAACTCTACTAAGGGCAAAAACTGATCCCACGAGCCTCCAAATTCAATGACACAAGCTCGGAGCATATCCTTCAAGATCTGAATAGTCCGTTCGGACTGCCCGTCCGTCTGAGGATGAAACGCTGTGCTTAAATCAACCTGTGTGTCCAACTCCCGCTTAACTGCTCTCCAGAAATATGAGTTAAACTACGTACCTCGATCTAAAATGATAGACACGGGCACACCATGAAGACGAACAATCTCCTAGATATAGATCTTAGTTAACATCTCGAAAGAATAAAAGACTGCCACAAGAATGAAATGTGCTGACTTGGTCAGCCTATCAACAATAACCCACACTACATCGAACTTCCTCTGAGTCTGTGGGAGTCCAACAACGAAGTCCATAGTGATACGCTCCCACTTCCACTCAGGAATCTCAATCTTCTGGAATAAACCACTGGGCCTCTGATGCTCATACTTAACTTGCTGACTGTTCAAACACCGAGCCACATATACAACAATGTCCTTCTTCATTCTCCTCCACCAATAATGCTTATGCAAATCCTGATACATCTTACCGGCGCCCGAATGAATAAAGTACTGGGAACTATGGGCCTCCTCTAAAATCAACTCTCGTAGACCATCCACATTAGGCACACAAACTCAACCCTGCAATCTCAAAACTCCATCATCTCCTAAGGTATTCTGCTTGGCACCTCCGTGTTGCACCGTGTCTCTAAGGATATACAAATGAGGATCATCATACCGTTGATCTCGAATACGCTTCAATAAAGAGTGACTGTGCATGCTAGCACACGGCTAGGCTCAGAAATATCAAACCTCATGAACTGATTGGCCAAAGCCTGAACATCCAAAGTAAGCGGTCTCTCACCGACCGGAATATAAGCAAGACTACCCATATTGGCTAACTTCCTACTCAAAGCATTAGCCACCACATTGATCTTTCTCGGATGATATAAGATGATGATATCATAGTCTTTCAACAGCTCCAACCACCTTCTCTGCCTCAAATTTAGCTCCTTATGCTTGAACAAGTACTGCAGACTCTTCTGATCCGTGAACACCTCACATGCCACGCCATACAGATAATGCTTCAAAATCTTCAATGCGTGAACAATGGCTGCTAACTCCAAATCATGAACCGAATAGTTCTTCTCATGAATTTTTAATTGCCGCGAAGCATAGGCAATGACCTTGCCATCCTACATCAACACCGCACCAAATCCAATACAAGATGTATCAGAATAAACTGTATATGGCCCGGAACCTGTGGGCAAAACCAACACTGGTGTCATAGTCAAAACTGTCTTGAGCTTCGAAAAGCTCGCCTTACACTCGTCCGAACATCTGAACTGGGCACCCTTTTTGGTCAACCTGGTCATCAGGGCTGCAATAGACGAAAACCCCTCCACAAACCGACGATAGTAGCCTGCCAAACCCAAGAAACTCCGGATCTCTATAGCTGATGCGGGTCTAGGCTAGCTCTTGACTGCCTCTATCTTCTTTGGATCAACATGAATACCCTCTGCTGATACAACATGACCCAAGAATGCAACTAAACTCAACCAGAACTCACACTTCGCAAACTTAGGATACAACTAACTATCCCTCAAAATCTGAAGAACCACTATTAGATGCTACTCATGCTCCTCTCGACTGCGGGAGTTAATAAAGATATCATCAATGAAGACTATCACAAATGAATCCAAGTAAGGCCTGAACACTCGGTTCATCAAATCCATAAAAGCTGTTGGGTATTTGTAAACCCGAATGACATTACCAAGAACTCAGAATGCCCGTACCGAGTGCAGAAAGCTATCTTAGGGACATCGGATGTCCTAATCCTCAACTGATGGTAGCTAGATCTCAAGTCAATCTTCGAAATACCTTGGCACCCTGAAGCTGATCAAACAAATCATCAATCCTCGGCAATGGATACTTATTCTTAATTGTAACCTTGTTCAACTATCGGTAATCTATGCACATTCTCATCGATCTGTCCTTCTTCTTAACAAACAACACCGGTGCACCCCAAGTGGAAACACTAGGTCTAATGAAACCTTTTTCAAGCAAGTCTTGCAACTGCTCCTTCAACTCTTTCAACTCAGGCGGGGCCATACGATACAGCATAATAGAAATGGGCTGAGTGCCTAGACCCAAATCAATACAAAAGTCAATATCCCTGTCGGGTGGCATACCCGGCAGGTCTGAAGGAAATACCTCAGGAAACTCACGAACAATAAGCACAGAATCAATAGAAGGAACCTCGGCACTAGAATTATAAACATATGCCAAATAGGCCAAACACCCCTTCTCGACCATACGTCGAGCCTTCATATATAAGATGTCATTATGGGTAGAATCACCAGGAGTCCCTTTCCACTCTAAATTAGGTACACCCGGCAAGGCTAAGGTCACAATCTTGGCATGATAGTCCAAGATAGCATGGTAAGGCGATAAACAGTCCATCCCCAATATGACATCAAAATCAACCATGTCCTGAAGTAACAAATCTACATGAGTCTCAAGATCCCCAATCACAACTTTACACAAACGATGGACTCGATCTACCACAATAGAATCACCCACCGGTGTAGACACATATACATGAGCACTCAAAGGATCGCTAGGCATGACCAGATACGGTACAAAATAAGATGACACATAGGAGTATGTAGACCCTGGATCAAATAGAACTGAAGGATCTCTACTACAAACCAGAACAGTACCTGTGATAACTGCATCAGAAGCCTCAGCCTCAGGCCTGGCTGGAAGAGCATAACATTGGGGCTGAGCACCTCCACCCTAAACTACATCTCTGGGACGGCCTACTGTTGGCTGGCCTCCACCTCTAGCTGCCTGACCTATACCTCTAATACCTCTACCTCCACCTCTAGCACCTCTACCCCCACCCCTAGCTAGCATAGCAGGCTGTGGAACACCTGGCACCTGAACTATAGCACGGGAACCCTGATGCTGCGACTGAACACCCACCAATCTAGGACAAGCCCTCTAGATATGACCATACTCACCACACTCAAAGCTTCCACCTGAGTGCTGCGGCTGAGGAAACTGAGACTGACCCTGGCGACCCAAATGACTACCCCGAAAACTCTGGAGCGGTGGTTTACTAATAGGAGCTGGTGGTGCACTGTAGGATTGCTTATCATCATACTGCATATGAGAACCACGACCACTTGAAGCGACATGAGAAACCTGAAGTGCTGACTGAAAATTCCTAGGAGGATGGCCTCTACCATACGAATTCCTACTTCCAGGCGAGGCACCACTGAATTTGCCTGAATGACGAGGCCTCTTGTCAGACCCTTGACCAACCCCCTGCCACAGAACCATCTCAAATCTCCTGGCCACATTGGCCGCCTCCTGAAAAGAAATCTCACTCCCCGCCTCCTTAGCCTTCTGAAGTCAAATAGGCTGAATGAGTCCCTCAATGTACCTCCTCACTCTCTCTCTCATCGGTAGACATATCTGCTCTATCACCGCTCTGAGCTACCACACTCGGCTGAACTGCTCCAACTGGTTGAGCTATTGGAGTCTGAAACTGGGGAGCCATTTGCTTCGGAGTGCGAGTAGCAGGAGTTTGGGCTCCTCCTCCAGCCTGAGAGATGGATGGTGCTACAGAAAGCAATCCTGCCCGAGTGACACTCTCCATATGGCCCACTAGACGGACCACAGCATTCTGGAGTATTGGGGTAGCAATGAACCCCTCTTGGACATGAGCTTGGCCCACCGGAACTGCCTGGGTCGGAACCTCATCATCAAAGTCAACCTGAGGCTCCGCTGTTGATGCTGCTGCTCTAGGCTGAGCTCTGCCCCTACCTCGGCCTCTAGTACGGCCTCGGCCTCGCCCTCTACCCCTCGTGGGAGCAGCTGTTGGGGGCTCGGGATGCTGATCGGTGGATGAGGAAGCGCGTGTTCTCTCCATCTGCGAAAGAATAGAGTAGACATTCAATTAGCATTGAGAAACAAAACCGCACGATAAGAAAGGATAAATGTGAAGTTTTTTCGTAACTCTGTAGCCTATGGGAATAAATACAGACGTCTCCGTACTGATCCCTCAGATTCTACTAAGCTTGTCTGTGAGTTGTGAGACTCATGTAACCTAGAGCTCTGATACCAACTTGTCACGACCCAGATTTCCCACCATCGGGAGTCGTGATGACACCTACTAATGAAAGCTAGGCAAGCCAACTGTTTGAACAAATTATCTTTTTCCCATTTTTAATCCTTTAACAAGTATGGAACAAAAGCTTATAAAAAGGGAAGTTGTAAACAAGTGGAAGAAACAATAAAACAATCAAAATATTTATCCAATACAATGTCTTAAACAAAATCTACCCAAAACTGGTGTCACAACTCCACAGATGGTCTAGAATTACTACAAACAAGGTCTGAAAGATAAATAATACACTATTTCTGAAATATGTAAAGGAAACAAGAGGGAGGGATAGAGGGAGACGTCGGGGCTTGAGGACGCCTGTAGGACTACCTCAGAATCTCCGAGTGGACTGAAGGCAACCACCCAAGCTAAGGTCCGAAAGTTGCTGATCCGGGATATGCACATAGTGCAGAGTGTAGTATCAGCACAACCGACCCCACGTGCTAGTAAGTGTCTAGCCAAACTCCGATGAGGTAGTGACGAGGCTAGGACTAGACTACCAAATAAACCTGTGTAGTTATATAATATACAGAAAATAAAACAGAAATATACAATTAAGGATGGGAGGGGGACATGCAGCAGAAGAGTATCATTTGCCAACAGTAACGCAGGAGAAACGCGTAAAGAACAATTTAATATCTGCGGCAGAAAGAATAAGGAAACTGTAACCAGTCAATAACCACTTTTATCATTAATTGTTGCGGCGCGCAACCCGATCCAAATCATAAAAATACTGTTGCGGCATGCAACCCGATCCATATCATTTATCACTATTGCGGCGTGCAACCCGATCTAATCATAATATTGTTATGGCATGCAACCCGATCCAAATATAATATTGTTGCGGCGTGCAACCCGATCGCAATATACAATTCAACACCAATCACCAAAGAGTCCCAGCAAGGGAACAATAAGGAAACAACACTATTCCGGCAAGAAAATCGACAGTATAAGTAAATACGTCCCAGCAAGGGAATCAGTTATAACCAAACTTGTTCTAACATTTAGCTTCACAAAAGAAACCTCAACCAACACCAATACTCAACTGTAAGCTATTTCCACGAGAATAATCATAATTCTTGCCCAACACAGAGAATCAACAACTTAGGCATTTGTAGTACTTATTAAGAACACAATGATTTCAATATAAGACTCACGGGCATGCTTGACACCAACGTATAGATACTCGTCACCATGCCTATACATCATACTCAACAAATAGCACATAGCAAATAGGATACGACTCCTAATCCCTCATGCTAAGGTTAGACCAAACACTTACCTCTAACTTCCACGGCCAACTCAAGCCTCAAATACCGCTTTTCCTTTAGAATTTGCCTCCAAATAACTCGTATCTAGTCCAAATTGAATTAAAAACATTAATAAATGCTAAAGAATTCATACCCAATGCTTGATTATATGTTTTATATCATTTTCCCCAAAAAGTAAAAAATCGACCCCGGGTTCGCTTGGTCAAAATACGAGGTTCGGACCAAAACCCAATCACTCATTCACCCACGAGCCCGAATATGTAATTAGTTTCGAAATCCGACCCCAAACGAGGTCTAAATTTCAATTATTCAAAAGCCATATCTCTACCCAAATCATTAATTTTCTACCCTTAAGAACATGATTTAGGCCTAGAAATCTAATGGAAGAAAATGAGTTTAAGAATACATACCTATGATTTTGTGGTGAAATCCCTCTTCAAAAATCGACCAAGTTCGAGTTTAAGTGAAAGAGTTACGAATTTTTTTAAGAATCCCGTTTCTTCTACTGTTTTAAAAGACTGGGCAAAAATAGGCTATGCGATCGCAACAAAGCCTATGAGATCGCATAGGTTTCCCCTCCCCTGCCCTTCGCGTTCGTATCACAAGGGATGCGTTCGCATAGAGTTAAAACTACCTAGCCCCAGCCCCATTCCTACTTTATACGTTCGCGACTGACCCGGTGCGTTCGCGGAGAGTAAATTCTTAAAGCTTCACGTTCACACCCAGGTCTATGCGTCAGCATAGTGCAAACCTGCCCCCTCCCCATTTTTGTTGTGCGTTCGCATGGGTTACCACGCGTTCACAAAGAGTAAAAACTCAGACACCAGCAACAACAGAAATACCAGATTTCTAAGTCCAAAAACACTCCGACGCCTATTCGAAACTCACCCGAGCCCTCAGGGCTCCAACCCAAACATGTATACTACCTCAAAAATACCCTACGGACTTACTCGTGCGATCAAATCGTCAAAATAACATCAACAATTACGAATTTAGCATCAAAATCATGAAATCACTTAAGAACCTCAAATTTTCCAATTTTCTCAAATACGGTCCGATTCACGTTATTTCAAGTCCGTTTCTTACCAAATTTCACATACACAACTTAAATCACATATAAGACCTGTACCGGGCTCCAGAACCAGAATACGGGTCGAATACCATCAACTTTTAAACACATTTCATTTTCAAAAACTCATAAATTTTCCCGAAAATAATTTTCTTTAAAAAAAATTTTCTCGGGCTTGTACATCGAAATTCGATTCCGGGCATACGTCCACGTCCCATATTTTCCTACGGACCCTCCGGGACCGTCAAATCACGGGTCCGTGTCCGTTTACCCAAAATGTTGACCGAGTCAACTTAAATTCATTTGAAAGGCAAAAATTCATCATTTTTCACAGATTTTCACATAATGGCTTTCTGGATACACGCCCGGACTGCGCACGCAAATCGAGGTGATACTGAAAGAGGTTTTTAAAGCCTCGGAACACAGAATTTATTTCTAAAACAAGTAATGACCTTTTGGGTCATCATAGATTTGCTTCTCATATTCTATATAGATATAATATAGATAGATAAGTCATAAATCTATTAATAATTGTAATTGTTATTATTTTTAATAAGAAATTAAATTGAATACTTCATCCCTTTATTATTTAATATGAAAGTTTAATTTTTTTAAGATTAATACATAAGTTATATCTCTATATATTTTATTTATTTCTTGAAATTATTGTTTATGTTTTTATCTTATCCATATAGCATATAGCATGATCATATGAATTATTATTGTCCTAAAATTTGACACTTGCTTATTTTTTATTGTGACACTTGACATCATCACATTAATTTGCTTCTCTTATTCTATATAGACGGATATATTTGATAAATGGTTAATAGTATTTTTTGTCCCTCAAATATTGGTAAATTCTAATTTTGGTATTTATGATATTTGACTAAGTTTATTTAAATTCTTATCATAGACGTGTTGGTGTGTTTGTCAATTCACTTCCAGCTGCTGTAGTCTTCAATTACCCACATGTGGTATTTCCACGGATGCGTCCCAAATCCCGCCACGTCAAGACAAAAAAGATCTATGCATGCTGTAAATTCACTAATTGCAGCTTTGGTCCCATATAATTCCCAATGTATGTGGCTTCGCAGTTTTTAGACAAATTAAAGTGAAGGGACTCTAATAATTAAGAGCTTTATAACGTGCCTTAGATGGGAGATGTTGGCTTTGAGTTAGAAGTTCGAGTCAATAAGTGAAAATTCACGATTGATCATATGGAGTGGAATTTTTTTATTTTTTATTTTAAAAGAAAAGGAAATGAGTATATTTACGATAGGCTCATTTTAGAATCAACTTACAAGCCATAATGTAATGACAGTTTTGTCCTCATTGAACGTGAATTCACTAGACGAAGGAAAGGACAATTAAGTCCGTTAAATGAACAAAACTTTCACTCCTGATGAAGCAGAATTAAGTGCATTAAAGCAATTTTTCCAATAGATTTGTAAGACTCAGGGTTTCTTCAATTTCTGTGTGGCATTCAAGTGTTTTAATTAGCACACTTTGGCGATGACGTGGTCAAGATTAGACGCTAATTGAGGGATAATTATCTCTTAAGAACTGCTAATTAAGAAACAGTATGGATAATAAGGAATCTTGAATCTACTGCACTATATAATACACGTGATTACATGTGAATGAATATAATTGATGAATATATTTGATTTGGTTTGGAGTTCAAAAGGAAGACTTTTAAATTTTGTGGACAAAAATAAGTCATAGACATTTGTGTGACTATAAATTATCCCATTAAGGATATAATTAAAAGTTTAAAATTAAATTATGTTTAAATAGAACATAAAACTTACTAAAAGCTTTTTAAAGTTCTATTCAAATATGACACCGCCCACAGAGTTTTTATCAAGTGTAAAGAGAAAAGAATCAAAGGAAACTGGTAAGAATCAGTATCTTTTTAAACCCCAAATCAGAGATGGGCGTCGGATTTCATGTGATGTGTGTTTTAACTCTGACCATATGCCTATTTAAACAGTACGAGCTGAGGTTGAGGAAATTAGCTCTTTGCTACGTACCTACTACCCTTATACCCTTCACCCCCGTGTTTAACTTTCCTATAATAGAATGAAATTAAAGGTTGAGGAAATGAGCAGTAATTTGTTAGTGTGCTCGCAGCTCCTCCCATGAAAGAGCTCTAATTTGGGTCTTCGATCATCATCTCCATCTCCATTGAATTCATCAGTATCTGTGCATGGTTTTTGTAAGATTTCAAACTCACTGAACCTGGAAAACCATAATATCCAACTAATTATCCCTAAACATGTTGCTTTGATAATGGACGGAAACTGGAGATGGGCTAAGGCTCGAGGTTTACCTGTGCAAGAGGGCCACACATTTCTTACTCCTAATCTCAAAAATATTTGTAACATTTCTTCGAAACTGGGAATACAAGTTATCACTGCTTTTGCTTTCTCTACTGAAAACTGGAATCGTCCCCAGGTACATATCCTACATTGTAACTCCAATTTTAACCTCATTGGTGGAATGAAGTGGTACAAGGTAAAGTTGAGGCGAAGAAGGAGGTGTGCCGGACGTTAGTGGGGAGCATAGGTGAGGAGGAGAGACGAGCGTGCATGGAGAGGTATTGTTGGACTTTAAGCCATTGGGCTTTAAAGACTAAAAGTGTGAATTGGAAAATTGTGGGAAATAAAATGGAGGGAAATGAAAATTTTGAATTAAGTGAGCTTTGTCATTTATGACAAATGGACTTTGTCCTACATTGATAAGGGACAACTACACTTGTGTGTATAAATATAGGATCACTTCTTAGAGCTCTTAAAAGAGTTGAAGAGAATGAAGCCTCGCGCCGTCATCGTCGCTCGGCTCGGCTTCGGCTTCGGATTTGTCAAATGATCGATCGATGAGATTAATTTTTTTGACAAAGTTTATTTAATTAATTATTTAAGAATTAATTAAGTGCCAGACAGTTCATTAACGGAATTAACTGGAATGTATAATCCAAAACGTTGAATGCTGGTTTTCCCTTCCGTTCACAATATGAACAGACACTTTTCCTTTTCAAAGATCTGTTCACATTATGAACAGACAACACACCTCTTCCGATAATTGCCTATAAATTCCAAGGCATGGCTTCCTTTTCACATACTGGAAAATACAAAACTTCCTTCTGAAAATCCTGCATTCTACTTCGCAGTTTCTCTTTCAAATTCGTAAGTGTGATTTTGCTGCGCTCTTTGAGTTTGTTGGTATCCTGCAGTTTGTATTGCCACTGTTGCAGGAAGGTTTATTCCGTTTCATCCTGGGAGGATTTAATCCATTACCTTGGCAACTTGTGAGGGGGTTAAAATTCCTTAAGGACGCACAAGAAAATTGTGGACTCGGAATATTTCTTATCGTTTACAGCTTTTCAGTTTCTTCTAACCGTTTTCTAATTTATGTTTTAACACAATAGCGATAACAGGTATAAGGTGGCTAGGAAGGAAGCGAAGCTGGCCATCACGGAGGCTAAAACTGCGGCTTATAGTCGTATGTGCGAGGAACTAGGGGAAAAGGAGGGAAGAAGAAGTTATTTAGGTTGGCCAAGCAGAGAGAGAGAGGAAAGCTCGCGATTTAGACCGAGTGAGATGTATCAAACACAACGATGGTAGAGTATTGATGGAAGATTCCCAGATTAAGAGGAGATGACAGACTTACTTTCAAAAACTTCTTAATGAAGTAGGGGATCGGGATATTGTGCTCGGTGAATTGGAGCATTCCAAGAGTCACAGTGACTCTGGGTACTGCAGACGCATCAAGGTTGAGGAGATCGTGGGAGCTATGAGTAAGATGAGTAGGGACAAAGCGACCGGGCCTAACGAGATTCCAATTGAATTTTGGAAGTGTGTGGGGAAGCAGGTATTGAGTGGTTGACTAGGTTGTTGAATGTTATTTTTAAGGCGAAGAGGATGCTGGATGAGTGGAGGTGGAGTATGGTGGTCCCACCGTATAAGAACAAGGTTGATATCCAGAGTTGTAACAATTATAGGGGTATCAAATTACTGAGTCATATTATGAAAGTATGAGAGAGGGTGGTTGAAGCAAGGTTGAGAATGACGGTGTCCGTTTCCAACAACCAGTTTGGTTTCATCCCGGGACATTCTACTATAGAAGCTATACATGTTGTTAGGAGATTGGTTGAACAGTACAGAGATAGGAAGAAAGACCTGCACATGGTGTTTATTGACCTAGAAAAAACGTATGACAAGGTTCCTAGAGAAGTTATCTAGAGAAGCTTGAAGGTAAAAGGCGTGTCGGTTCCCTACATTATGGCGATTAAGGAAATGTATGATGGGCAAAGACTCAGGTTAGGACAGTAGGAGGCGACTCTGAGGATTTTTCGGTTGTTATGGGGTTACATCAAGGTTCTGCGCTCAGTCCGATCCTATTCGCCTTGGTGATGGACGCGTTAACACATCACATTCAAGGGGATGTGCCATGGTGCATGCTATTTGTTGATGACATAGTTTTGATTGATGAGTCGCGAATCGGTGTTAACGAGAGGCTGGAGGTTTGGAGATAGGCTCTTGAATCTAAGGGTGTCAAGCTTAGCAGGACAAAGACAGAATACATGGAGTGTAAGTTCAGTGCTGAGTGGAGGGAAGTGGGCGTGGATGTAAGGCTTGAATCACAGGTCATCCCGAGTAGAGACAGCTTCAAGTATCTTGGGTCGGTTATCCGGGGGGAGGGGAGATTGACGATGATGTTACATACCGTATTGGGGTAGGATGGATGAAGTATAGGTTAAGATCTGGAGTACTATGTGACAAGAGAGTGCCACTGATACTCAAAGGTAAGTTCTATAAAGCGGTGGTTAGGCCGACCATGATGTATGGGGCTGAGTGTTGGCCGATTAAGAAATAACATATCCATAAGATGAAGGTAGCAGAAATGAGGATGTTGAGGTGGATGTGCGGGCATATTAGGATAACTTGTGGATGCCATTCTATCTAACTACACAAAGCATGCAATGATTCATCAAGGAGGATGTTCTAGTCGTGGGAGAAGATACTCCTGAGGCTGAACGGTTTATGGTAATTGAAGCATGGAAACACTCTAATTTCCTATGCAGAAACTACATTTTAAGTTGTTTGGAGGATGGCTTGTATAATGTTTATAGTGTCATGAAAACTTCAAAACAGTTATGGAACGCTCTTGAGAAAAAGTACAAGACCGAGGATGCTGGACTTAAGAAGTTCATTGCTACAAAATTTTTGGATTTTAAGATGATTTATAGTAGGTCGGTCATCACTCAAGTCCAAGAATTACAAGTCATCGTGCATGACCTCCTTGCTGAAGGTATGAACCGAGTCAATAATTTTATTAAAATATTAATAGTATTATTAATTATAAATTTGTTATTGAAGGTATGGTTATAAATGAGATGTTTCAAGTTGTTGCCTTCATTGAAAAGTTACCTCCTTTATTGAAGGACTTTAAGAACTACTTGAAGCACAAGCGCAAAGAGATGACACTTGAGGATCTAATTGTTCGTCTAATGATAGAAGAAGACAACAAAAATGCTGAAAAGAAGTCACATGGAAACTCGGCAATAATGAGAGCTAACATTGTTGAGGAAGCACCGGGAAATAAAAAGAAAAGAAAGAAGGCATCGGGACCAATGAATTACCCGAACAAGAAAAAGTTCAAAGGTAGTTGTCACAACTGTGGAAAGCCCGGGCATAAGGCCATAGATTATCGTGCTCCAAAGAAAGAGTCTCAAAAGAAAGAGTCACAAAAGAAGAAGAATCAAGAAAATGTGGTGGAAAACTTTGAAGAAGTGGAGGAATTGTGTGTCATGTTGTCTGAATGCAACTTGGTAGGAAATCCGAGAGAATGGTGGATTTATTCTGGAGCCACCTACCATGTTTGTGCTAACAAGGAATTATTTTCTTCTTATGCTCCCGCAGGACCCGACCAGACTCTTTTCATGGAAAATTCATCTACGGCCAAAATCGAGGGAGTTGGCAAGATTGCATTGAAGATTACATCCGGAAAAATTATGACTTTAAATCAAGTACTCCATGTTCCAGAAATTCGCAAGAATTTAGTATCTACGGCACTTCTTGTCAAAAATGGATTTAAGTGTGTGTTTGTTTCCAATAGTGTTGTTTTAACTAAAAATGATTTGTATGTAGGCAAAGGTTACCTGAATGAGGGCCTTTTTAAGCTAAATGTAATAGTTATTCCTATCAATAAAGTTGAAGCTTCTTCTTACTTAGTTTAGTCAAATACTTTATGGCATGTACGCTTAGTCCACGTCAACTTCAAACCATTACGGAAAATGATTAATTTGGAAGTATTGCCAAAATTTGATTATATTAACTCAAAATGTCAAATCTGTGTCGATTCAAAGTATGCTAAGCATCCGTATAAGTCTGTTGAAAGGAATTCAAGTCCTTTAGATTTAATTCACACATATATTTGCGATATAAAGTCAACACCATCTCGTAATGGGAAAAAGTACTTCATCACTTTTATTGACGATAGTACGAGATATTTATACCTACTTAGTAGTAAAGATGAAGCAATTGATGCATTCAAGCAATACAAGAATGAAGTTGAAACACAACTTAACAAAAAGATCAAAATGATAAGATGTGATAAGGGTGGCGAATATGAATCTCCTTTTGAATAAATATATTTGGAAAATGGCATTATTCACCAAACAACTGCCCTGTACTCTCCTCAATCAAACGGAATTGCAGAAAGAAAGAATCGAACATTAAAGAAGATGATGAATGCCTTGTTGATAAGTTTTGGTTTACCACAGAACTTGTGGGGGGAAGCTATACTTACAGCAAACCGAATAATCAACCGCGTGCCCCACAGTAAAACACAGTCCATTCCGTACGAAAAGTGGAAAAGAAGGAAACCCAGCTTGAAATACTTCAAAGTGTGGGGGTGTTTAGCTAAAGTACATGTTCCTAAGCCTAAAAGGGGGAAGATAGGATCAAAAACGGTTGATTGTGTATTTATTGGATATGTAACCAATAGCAAGGCATATCGTTTTCTGGTTCATAAATCAGAAAATCCTGAGATCCACGTTAATACGGTAATAGAATCAGATAATGCTGAATTCTTTAAAACTATTTATCCGTATAAAAAGGAAAGTGAATTGTCCTACCAAAAGTCAAAACGACCTCGGGAGGAAACAACAAATGGTATGCCTAATGAGGAAAATCTGAGAAGAAGTAAACGTCAAAGAACATCTACTTCATTCGGTCCAGATTTTCTAACTTTCCTGCTAGAAAATGAGCCTCGAACCTTCAAGGAAGCAATGTCTTCCTCAGAAGCACAATATTGGAAAGAGGCTGTCAATAGTGAAATAGAATCCATATTGAGCAACCACACTTGGGAATTGGTTGATCTTCCTCCAGGTAACAAAACTTTGGATTCTAAATAGATTTTCAAGAATAAATGAAAGACGATAGTACTATTGACAAATACAAGGCATGACTTGTTGTAAAATGATTTAGACATCGAGAAGGTCTTGAATATTTTGACACATACTCTCTAGTAACAAGAATTACATCCATTCGGATGCTAATAGCGTTAGCCGCCTTGTATGGTCTTCAAATCCATCAAATGGATGTAAAAACAACCTTATTAAATTGTGATCTAGAGGAAGAAATTTACATGAAACCAACCTGAAGGGTTTGTGGTTTCGGGAAAAGAAAAGAAGGTGTGCCGACTTGTTAAGTCTCTTTATGGACTAAAACAAGCACCCAAGCAATGACATGCAAAATTTGACCAAACAATATTGTCAAATGACTTTAAGATTAATGAATGTGATAAATATGTTTACAATAAGAACGTTCCAAATCATATAGACATTGTTTGCTTATATGTTGATGATATGCTAATAATAATCAAAGACGTTGCCGACATTCAAGCTACTAAGCGTATGCTTGCTAGTAACTGATATGAAAGACTTAGGAGTTGCCGATGTAATTCTAGGAATTAAAATCCAGAGGACTCCTCAGGGTCTGGCTTTGTCTCAACCACATTACGTGAAAATGGTACTGGAAAAATTCAAACATTTGGAATTTAGAAGTGCAAGAACTCCAATTGACTTAAACCATTATCTTGTAAAGAATAAAGGTGAAAGCATATCTCAATTGGATTATGCTCGTGTGTTCGGAAGCTTAATGTATATCGTGAACTGTACACGTCCTGATATAGCTTGTGCAATAAGTAAACTTAGTCGATTCACAAGTAATCCCAACAAACATCACTGGGTGGCAAAGAAACGAGTTCTGGGATATTTGGAATATACCCAAGACTACGCTTTGCACTACAATAAATATCATGTGGTTATCGAAGGATATAGTGATGCAAATTGGATAACCGGCTCAATAGAAACAAAGTTCACAAGTCGATATGTTTTTATTGTTGGCGTAGGAGTAGTATCTTGGAAGTCTTCCAAACAGACGTGCATCGCTCGCTCTATAATGGAATCAGAGTTTATAGTTTTGGATAAGGCCGATGAAGAAGCTGAATGGCTTCGAAATTTCTTAGAAGACATTCCGTTCTGGCCAAAACCTTTGGCTCCTATATGTATACATTGCGATAGTGAGGCTGCAATAGAACGGGCAGGGAGCGCTATATATAACGGAAAGTCTCGTCATATATGGCAAAGACATAAAACTATTAGACAACTACTCTCTAGTAGAATTATCACTATTGATTATGTAAGATCAAAGGATAATGTGGCGGATCCGCTTACAAAAGGACTAACTAGAGAGGGAGTTGAGAAATCATCTAAGGGAATTGGACTCTGGCCGAGGATAAGTCATCATGGCGGTAACTCTACCTAGAATTTTGGATATTCTGAGATCTAGGTTCAAGGAGCTCAAACTAAGTTGTGATTGACCAGTTCAACATTGTCAAATTAAAATCTTTGGTCCCTTCTCGTGGTGAAGACAATGTTCAGTAACAAGGATATAACTTTACACGTTCTTTAATGATTACCTAAGTTTGATGTGGTATTTATAAAATAGTGTCAATCTAAAGGATTACACATTTAGGAATCACCTATGTAGGTGTAAAGTGGAAGCCGCTTCAATGAGAATTCTGTAAGGCCAATTCTCTACGCACTTATAAAACCAGGCGGTGTTTATGGCTGAAATGAACACAACAATGAGAACCAAAAGACGGTTAAGGGTTGGTTGTGTGACATATGATTGTCTAGGTATACACTAAAGTTCAACGGTTCAAAGATATCAAATCTACCGATTGACTGAGTATATCCGAAATATGCTCACTACGTAAAGTTTAAAGGGAAACCTACTTATCCAGATGTAATTAATCCTTACTTGCAAATCACACAGCTTTTATCTATGTTCATTCTTGTTACAGTCAATCCCATTCATGTGGGGGATTGTTGGACTTTAAGCCATTGGTCTTTAAAGAGTAGAAGTGTGAATTGGGAAATGGTGGGAAATAAAATGGAGGGAAATGAAAAATTTGAATCAAATGAGCTATGTCATTTATGACAAATAGACTTTGTCCCACATTGGTGAGGGACAACTACACTTGTGTGTATAAATATAGGATCACTTCTTAGAGCTTTTAAAGGAGTTGAAGAGAATGAAGCCTCGCATCGTCGTCGTCGCTTGGCTCGGCTTCGGCTTGGATTTGGATTTGGATTTGGATTTATCAAATGATCGATCTATGAGATTAATATTTTGGACAAAGTTTATTTAATCAATTATTTAAGAATTAATTAAGTGCCAGTCAGTTCATTAATGGAATTAACTATAATGTATAATCCAAAACGTTGAACGCTGCTTTTCCCTTCTGTTCACATTATAAATAGACACTTTTTCTTTTCAAAGATCTGTTCACATTATGAACAGACATCACACCTCTTCTGATAATTGCCTATAAATTCAGAGGCATGGCTTCCTTTTCACATATTGGAAAATATAGAACTTCCTTCTGAAAATCCTACATTCTACTTCGCAGTTTCTCTTTCAAATTCGTAAGTGTGATTTTGCTCCATTCTTTGAGTTTGTTGGTATCTTGCAGTTTGTATTGCCACTATGGCAGGAGGGTTTATTCCGTTTCATCCTGGGAGGATTTAATCCATTACCTTGGCAAATTGTGAGGGGGTTAAAATTCCTTAAGGACGCACAAGGAAATTGAGGACTCGGAATATTTCTTATCATTTACAGCTTTTCAGTTTCTTCTAAAAGTTTTCTAATTTCCGTTTAATACAGTAGCGATAACACGTATAAGGTAGCTAGGAATGAATCAAAGCTGGCGGTCACAGAGGCTAAGACTGCGGCTATAGTCGTATGTACGAGGAACTAAGGGAAAAAAGAGGGGAGAAGAAGTTATTTAGGCTGGCCAAGCAGAGAGAGAGAGAGAGGGGAAAGCTCGAGATTTAGACCGAGTGAGATGCATCAAGGATGACGATGGTAGAGTATTTATGGAAGATTCTCATATTAAGAGGAGATGACAGACTTACTTTCAAAAACTTCTTAATGAAGTAGGGGATCGGGATATTGTGCTAGGTGAATTGGAGCATTCCAAGAGTCACAGTGACTTTGGGTACTGCAAACGCATCAAGGTTGAAGAGGTCGTAGAAGCTATGAGTAAAATGAGTAGGGGCAACGCGACCGGGCCTGACGAGATTCCGGTAGAATTTTGGAAGTGTGTGGGGAAAGCAGGTATGGAGTGGTTGACTAGGTTGTTGAATGTTATTTTAAGGCGAAGAGGATGCCGGATGAGTGGAGGTGGAGTACGGTGGTCCCATTGTATAAGAACAAGGTTGATATCCAGAGTTGTAACAATTATAGGGGTATCAAATTACTGAGTCATACTATGAAAGTATGGGAGAGGGTGGTTGAATCAAGGTTGAGGATGACGGTGTCCGTTTTCGACAACCAGTTTGGTTTCATGCCGGGTCGTTCTACTACAGAATCCATACATCTTGTTAGGAGGTTGGTTGAACAGTAAAGAGATAGGAATAAAGACCTGCACATGGTGTTTATTGACCTAGAAAAAGCGTATGACAAGGTTCCTAGAGAAGTTATCTGGAGAAGCTTGAAGGCAAAAGGCGTGTCAGTTCCCTACATTATGGCAATTAAGGACATGTATGATGGGTCAAAGACTCGGGTTAGGACAGTAGGAGGCGACTCTGAGGATTTTCCGGTTGTTATAGGGTTACACCAAGGTTCTGCGCTCAGTCCGTTCCTATTCGCCCTGGTGATGGATGCGTTAACACATCACAATATAGGGGATGCGCCATGGTGCATGCTATTCGCTAATGACATAGTTTTGATTGATGAGCCGCGAACGGTGTTAACGAGAGGTTAGACGTTTGGAGACAGGCTCTTGAATCTAAGGGTTTCAAGCTTAGCAGGACAAAGACGGAATACCTAGAGTGTAAGTTCAGTGCTGAGCATAGGGAAGTGAGCATGGATGTGAGGCTTGAATCACAGGTCATCCCGAGTAGAGACAGCTTCAAGTACCTTAGGTCGGTTATCCAGGGGGATGGGAGATCGACGAGGTTGTTACACACCGTATTGGGGTAGGATGAATGAAGTGGAGGTTAGCATCTAGAGTATTGTGTGACAAGAGAGTGCCACTGATACTCAAAGGTAAGTTCTATAAAGTGATGGTTAGGCCGGCCATGATATATGGGGCTGAGTGGTGGCCGATTAAGAAATCACATACCCAGAAGATGAAGGTAGCAGAAATGAGGATGTTGAGGTGGATGTGTGGGCATATTAGGATGGATAAGATTTGGAATGATGATATTCGGGAGAAGGTGTGCGTGGCTCCCATTGATAACAAGATGCGGGAAGCAAGGCTTAGATGGTTCGGGCATGTTCAGAGGAGAAGCCCAGATGCTCCGGTGAGGAAGTGCGAACGGCTGGTTGTGGAGGGCACGAGAAGAGGTAGGGGCAGCCTTAGAAGTATTGGGGGAGATGATTAGGCCGGATATGTTGAGTCTTCAGATATCCGAGGACATGACACTTGATAGGAACATGTGGAGGTCGAGTATTAGGGTTGCAGGTTAGGAAGTAGTTGTGTCTTGTCTTATGCCATAACTTTGTATGACTAGTTTGGTAGGGATACTATTTTGCTTTTGCTTTGTATCATTCTTCTTGATTTCATGTTGTTCCTATTTTTCGTATTTTTCATATTATATCTGTGGTGTTACTAATATTGTCTTCTTTTGTCTAGTTGTCTTCTTGAGCCGAGGGTCTTTCGGAAACAGCCTCTCTACTCCTTCGAGGTAGGGGTAAGGTCTGCATACACACTACCTTCCCCAGATCCCACTAATGAGATTTCAGTGGGTCGTCGTCGTCGTCGTTACTGTTGTTGTTGTTGTTGTTGTTGTTGTATATTCCTATTTTGTTCGCTTACTTTTAAACTTGGAATTGTAATTTTCCTTTCATGTTTATGATATTAATTGTTTATGTTGAATTATATATTTTCTCTTATGATGATGGCAAGCATGTTCTGACGAAATATATGAATCTTCTGTCTGATTCGATTAAGTTGCCTCGATATTAGTAGTAATTAAAGCCTCACGCATACGATCGGGTACAAACCAGTGCAGATGAAGTAACACGAATATTGTCGTTTGCAATTTAATGGTATCGGTTTTTCATCCATCATGAATTTGCGTTTTGTATTTTACATGATTTCAATTAAAGATCTGTTTCTGTTGTACAAGCATAACAATTTGAGTTTGAGCAGGAGGAGGTTGATTTCTTAATGCAACTGTTCGAGGAGTTCTTTGAAGAATTTATGAGGTACTTTGTTTGGTTAAACTATACTCCAATATATATCTAAATCCAGTTTCGGGTCTTCCTCCTTTCTTTTTTCACGTAGAAATTCTTCGCGATTATTTAAGTCTTTCTGGAAGGAAGCTTTCAACTATTATTGTTTAAAATTATTAATTAATGGTTCTTTTACAATCCCAGTGATATATCGTAACGATATAAATAAAATAGAACTTGTGAGAAACAGATGAAGGCTCACGAGAAAAGTAATGATAATACATGGACTAAATTCTCTTGAAAAAAATAGATCTACGATCAATCAAAGATTACTAAATTAAATGTTAATAATCTGTATTGCTGTAAATAAATAAAATAATAATCTTTCTGAAAATAGAAATAGAAAGTTAGTAGAAATAAATTTTGAAAACAATATTTGAACTTCAAAATAAATTTTAAAAACGGTATAGTAACAAATCGAGCCTACTGACACAGTGTGTCCTTAAGGAAATTATTTCCCTCAAGTACCCGAGGTTCTGGAATATATACTCCCAGGATAGAATGATTTAACTCACCGGAGTGTTGGTACCAAAAATGCCAATGAACAGTGAACCACTCGAAGGCTGTAAAACACACTGAATTTTTTGTGCAGAAGAAGAAGAAGATTATCAGAAAATTTCGTAAGTAGATAATCTAGGATTTGAAGGAATATTTATAGCCAATTTGGTATTGTTTCTTAAAAGTTTGCAACCTTTCAGAAAAGCTATAGTTGTTGGAACAGGTTTGACACTATTTCTGAACAGCCATTAGCTGTTGGAAATATTGCGGGAAAATTAAACGGATTTAAAATAATCCGGGAAAGAAAAAATGGGACCAGATCGGACCGGGTCGCGGGTCATGGGTGATTTCAATTTTCGTTAATTAATTTTAATTAATTAATTAAATATTTGAAAAGAATTTTGTCCAAAAAGATCAATCAATTAATCGATCTTTGACCAAACTCAAATCCAAATCCAAATCCGAATCTGTATCTGAATCCTAATTAGAAGCCGAGCCAAGCGAGAGACGACGCGACGACGGCGCGAGGCTTGCCTACTTCTTAGCTCTTTAAGAGCTAAAAGATAAAGAAAAAATTGGACCGGGCCGGGTCCCGGGTCATGGGTGATTTGAATTTTCGTTAATTAATTTTAATTAATTAATTAAATATTTGAAAAGAATTTTGTTCAAAAAGATTAATCAATCAATCTTTAACCGAAGCCGAAGCCGAGCCGAGCGACGACGACAGCGCGAGGCTTTCCTTCTTCTTAGCTCTTTAAGAGCTAAAAGATGAGCTTCTCTATATATACACAAAGATTTTCTTTCCTTCTACCAATGAGGGACAAAGTGCATTAGTAAAGTGAACTCATTCAAAATTGCACTTCCCTCCATTTCTTTTCCCACTATTTTCCATTCACACTTCTTTTGTTATTAATAACAAAAATCCAACACAAATAAAACTTAGATGTGTTTAACCAAAAAATGAGATTTCAGCCAAAGCTTTAATTTTAGAAGAACTCGGGTTACTGATAATCAAAAGTATATATGAAAGAGAGTAATTTTACTAGCAATGATATAATCAGAAGAAAGCAAGTAAACCAGTATATTTAGATTGTTTTTTTCGTGTCCCTTACAATCGACCCACTCTTCCCCTTTTATATCTATTTTTGGGATATGCGTTTTGTCTTTGTCATAATATTGCCATTATGGAAAATTAAAGACATTAAAGGCTACATTACATTATCATTGCATTTAATACAGATTCTCTAACATTTTTAGTATTTAAGGCTCAATAAATATTGTATCTATACTCCCATGTAATGTCAGATTCATTCCCCTTAATTATTGGACTTAAATAAGTACGAGCGCTGAGTCTTTTACATAATCGCTCGTGCCTCTTCCTTTGCCTCTGCTTGCATCTGTTGCAACTCGTGCCTCTTTGTCAGTTGCATCTCTTTGACTAGTCTATATGTCATGACACGTCATCTTTACACCACTTTAATATGTAAACTCAATTTTTCCCAATACAGATAGTCCCCACACTTGCCATTTATTCATTGATTGAATATTTGGGAAGTGGATTTCATTAAAAATGAGGATTTTTGTCACCATTAATGCTATGACAAAATCGATGCTTTAATTGTCCCTTCCAATTAATACTCTTCACACGTGTCATCTTTTCATTAGTTTTGCAGTTTTGCAGCTCTTTCAAGGCTTTTTCACGGCTTCACTATTCACGAAGTGTCAGTTATCATTATTATGGTCCTTCCATCATTGTACCTTTTCTTTTGGCGGTTGCGTATCAGTATAAATATAACTTCCTTCTTTGTTTTTACCACATAAAGTTTTCTGAACATCCCATTTTCTCAAATCTCTTTTTGCTTCTTCATCGTATCATCATGTCTTCATCAAACCCTAACCCTAGAAGGGTCCCTATAGTTGATAACTTCCCTGATGTCCTCAGTAAGAGCAGAAGAGGAGGTAGGCTTCGTAATTTGGGATCTTCATCCTTGCGTGGTTCTTCTCTTCCTTCGCCTAGTTCTGGCCCCTCTTCTAGAACTAGGGGTTCTCTTTCACAAAGATCTTCTTCTAGGAGTAAAGAACCATCTGAACCTCCTCGTGAACCTTTAGTAGAAGAAATAGTTCCTGCGGAATTATCTTTTTTCAATGACAGAGAATCTCTTAGAAATCAAGTATCTTCTTTAGACCGTGCTGACATTTATCCCACTCAAATTACTGAAGGTTTGATTTCTTTAGTTCGTAGAGACTGTCATTGGGATCATGACTTTCCTATCATTATTCCCAATCCGAATCAAAGAATTACCTCCTACTTAACCAGATTTTCATTTGTCTAAACGTACCCTTTCACTTTAGGATTCAAACCTGCTATCAATCTTGTTATTCTCGAGTTTTGACGTTTCTTTGATGTTTTCTTGGGTCAAATTGGCCCAATAATATGGAGGGTTGTCGCATGTTTGAGGCATTTGACCAACATAGCCAGTGTGCCTTTTACTTTCCCGCATCTAATTCATCTTTACTCCCCTAGACTCTTTCGCAATGGTATTTTTACACTAGTAGCCATGAGTAAAAGGGTTCTAGTTAGCCCTGAAGATGACAAAGACCATGGCTGGTATGCCAGGTTTGTTGCTGCCTCCACTGTTGGTTTAGTGGGTGATGAGAACGTTCCCTTCCCTGAGAAGTGGACTTTTGCACGTGAGTATTCTAACTTTCCTGTACCTTTTTCTTCAATTTTGTTGATATTTCTAATTTTGCCTTTCTTTTTCAGCAACCGTAGGAGTTGTAGAAGATATTCCCAATTTCTGTGCTTGGGTAGACAAGCTATTGAAGATTGCACCAATGGATGGTAGATCTTGGAAAACCATTTCTCAACGATTTGGTTAGAAAGTAAAAACTCATGGTAAGAGCTTTTAACTTACATATATTTTTTATTTCTCTGAACTAATTTCAATCCTTCTTTCTATCAGGATTTGCTATTCGAGGAGTTACTGTCGAGGAGGTCACGGCTTCTCGTATCTCTTTGGAAAGGGCCCAAGAAATAATCTTGGGTTCTTCATCGGAAAAAAAATCCGTTAATGACCAAGGCTCTGAAGAAGAGGAAGACGGGGTTCTTTGATAACAAGACCACGGGCTCGAAGATGCATCATTTCTGATGATGAAGAAGAAGCATCCCCCTGCCGTTCTATTCCCCTCACCGAGTCTATTGAAGCCCCAGTAGTGATTCTTGACGATGATGTTGCTCCCGTTGCTGCTCATGACTCTATCGAGCAACCTTTTATCAGCGGGTTTGGTGGTGAAGGATTAGGCCCAGTTTTGGATGAAGCACCTCTGGCTTCTTTTTCTACTCCTGTATCTATGACTCCTTCTTTGCCGATCTCGGCTGTTTCCGTTCCTCCCCAGACTGTCTTTACTACTTCCATTGTCCCTTCTTCCACTGTTCCTCCTTCAACAATTCCTCCCCCAATCATTCGCCGTGCTGAAGTTGGATCCTCAAGTAGGAGTGGTTCTATGAGGCAAGTGATCATTGAAGTCCCTGCTGAGGGCAATCTCTTAAGGAAATCGGGTCAAGCAGATGTATGGCTAAAGCCCTTAATCAGACCAATTGAAAGAGCCAAGCTAGAGAGTCATATCTTCTTGACTTTGATGAATGATATTGTGCACGCATCTTTAAAGGTATTCCCCTTCTCTTTTTTCCTTTGCTGTGCTTTAAAATTTTCCAATCTTTGAGATTCTCATTTATCTTCTTTTTCCTTTTTTTATAAGCCAATCTTATCGGCACAGAGATGATGAAAAGGGTTTCCCTCTCAGACCAATTAGTGCGTGATTCTTAATTAGAGGTGTGCAATTGGAAGGAATAGTATGAAAGCCTTCAAATTGATGTGGAGTACTTAGAAGAAAGTAAGAGTACCTTGGAGCAGCAAGTACGGGCCTTGACTTCAAAGTTGGCAGTTGAAAAGGCTTCCTCAAGTCAAGCTGATAAACAAAAGGCTCATCTTGAAAACTCTTTCTCCGAGCAGCTGTCCAAGGCAAGTGAAGAGATTAGAGAGTTTAAGGCTCTCTTGGGTGAGAAAGAGGCTTATGCTGGAGAGCTCGTGCAGAATTTGACTCAAGCACAAGAAGACCTCCGAGCTTCTTATGATAAGGTTTGTGCCATGGAAAGTTACCATGCCTCTATTCAAGCTTCTTACACTTCTGCCTTGGCTGAAAATGATAAATTAAAGAATCAAATTGCTGACTGGGAAAGGGATTATGAAATCCTTGAGGATAAATCTGTCATTGAAGTGAGTTGAGCGATTTTGAATTTCGCTGTGATACCCTAGTTGAAGCTAGCCAAGAAAATTTTAACTTGGAATCTGAGTTAGCTAAAATTAATGAAACTATTGAGAAAGCTCAGCAAACTCAAGATTTTCCTTCTCCCATGGCCGAAGCTTCCGTGAATGTTGAAGTTGATACGGGTATCCCAACTCCTTCAAGCCCAGTTGAGCCCGTTGTTGTTGATGCACCTACTTTAGTTCCTACATCTTCTTAGTGATAAGTTTAAGTCATTTGAATTTCTTTGTGTTGTTTTTTTTTAAAAGCATTGTGGTAAAACCCTTGGTCTCATTTAAGGATTTGTTTTGGAAATTCAAGTCCCCAGACCTTTCACGGGGAAATTTGTATAAACAATTCGCAGTTTATGACTAAGTTCGTACTAAGTCTTAAGCTTTTAATTACTAAGAAGTTTTTTCGTTACTATCTTGAACTTCCATTTAGTTTATTCTTGCCTTTATTTCTAAGGACTTATAAAATAATTTGCATTTTTATTCTTTAAAAATGTTTCTATTAACTTCATGAATATTTGCATTAATCATGAATTTATAAAAGAGGGCCCTTTTATATTCGACACTTAACGAAGAAGACGTCTCAACTTCATAATGGTGTTAACATACGACAAAAGAAATAGGAATACACATGTTTCTTTAAAATAACTTTGACAAGCTTTTATTTGAACTTTGTCTAGTTTTGAATAACACTTTACATGTATTTAAATTACATCTATAACTTTCTCGTAACTATTTTTCTTGTAACAGATTTAAAAAAAAAAATAAACACGAGGTTTTTATCTATAACCCGTTTCAGTACATAGCCTTTACACAAGGTTTTTATCTATAACCCGTTTCAGTACATAGCCTTTACCCTAACTATGGTAAGGTTTTTCTTTGGCCTTAGCTCATGACTTTGCTCTATACTTCATACAATGAGTGAACTTTTCAGAGCTTGATCTTCTTTGCCTTCCTTATACACATGTCTGTGTATATTATGTAGTCCCCCAAGTGTTTGAGCATTGAAGTATGAAGCCTCGAGCACTTGATTGTTCCTCTCATTTGGTCCTTTCCCTGTAAAGGAGAAATATACGGGACTCGGAGGTACGATTATAGATGAAGACTGCTTAACCCGTTTGAATTTCTATCAGAATAATTGTAACCCTAGGCCAGGAAGTTTAATTTATTCCACGTGCCTTGTACGTCGTGGCTCATCATTTAGTACGGGTTAGCGTTTTGCCTACCATCTAAAACCGTTAGTAAAATTTTAACAATTCAAAAATTAAATTTTAAAATATGGATACCTGACTGTGGGTATTCTTCAGAAATAATATATTTTTAGATGAACAACATTTCAATGTGACGGAAGTATCTTGCCATCCATTGTTTCCAGCTCGTATGCTCCTTTACCTGCAATATCATGAATTCTATAGGGTCCTTCCCATGTTGGACTTAATTTCCCTGAGTTAGCTGCCTTCGTAGATTGAAAAGCCTTTTTGAGCACGAAGTCCCCAATTTTGGAGAATCTGAGGCGTGCTTTTCGGTTGTAGTATCGTTCTATGACCTGCTTCTGTGCTGCCATTCTTATTAGTGCAGCTTCTCTTCTTCCTTCAAGTAATCAAGATTTACATGCATTTCCTCGTCATTAGATTCTTCTGTCGCCTGTGTGAATCGTGTACTCGGTTCTCTTATTGAAAAACCTTTTTGAGCACGAAGTCCCCAATTTTGAAGAATCTGAGGCGTGCTTTTCGGTTGTAGTATCGTTTTATGACATGCTTCTGTGCTGCCATTCTTATTAGTGCAGCTTCTCTTCTTTCTTCAAGTAATCAAGATTTACACGCATTTCCTCGTCATTAGATTCTTCTGTCGCCTGTGTGAATTGTGTACTCGGTTTTTCTATCTCAACTGGAATTAAAGCTTCAGCTCCATAAACCAATGAAAATGGTGTTTCTCCTATACTTGTTTTTGCTGTTGTGCGATATGCCCATAAAACACCAGGTAACACTTCTGGCCAATTACCTTTGGATTCCTCTAATTGTTTCTTTAAATTGTTGATAATGACTTTGTTTGTTGACTCAGCTTGCCCATTACCCACCGAATGATAAGGTGTGGATGTAATCCTTTTGATTTTCCAACTTTGAAAGAACTCTGTGATTTGAGCGCCTATAAACTGAGGGCCATTATCACACATGATTTCCTTTGGCACACCGAATCGGCATATGATATTCCGCCAAATGAAATCTCTAACTTCCTTTTCTCGCACCTATTTGAATTCTCCTGCCTCGACCCATTTAGTAAAATAATTAGTGAGTACGAGTAAAAATTTTACCTGACCTTTTGCTTGTGGTAGTGGACCCACGATATCCATCCCACACTTCATAAATGGCCACGGTGCAATGATCGGATGTAGTAACTCTGCAGGCCTATGCATATTATTACCGTACCTTTGGCATTTATCACATTTAGCCACGAAACGTTCCGCTTCTTCTTCCATTTTGGGCCAATAATAACCTGCCCTAATTAAGGTTCTTACCAATGACCTTCCTCCTGCGTGATTTCCACAATGTCCCTCGTGTATTTCTCTCATTACATATTCCATCTGAGAAGGTCTGAGGCATCTTGCTAAGGGACCACCGAACTTTTCGGTTAAGATGTCCTTACTTTAAGCAATACCAAGCAGCCTTTTTTCGAAGCACATGAGCTTTTTTCTTATCTTCAGGGACGGTACCATACTACAAAAAAGCAATAATCTCATTTCTACAATACCAAGTTAAGTTATTATAACTTACCTCATTCTTATCGAGGTCGAGAACTGAATGAAACAAATGAACAACTGAAGCATTTTCATTGCTTGCCACGTCTTCCGCAGATACAAGATTATCCAAAGCGTCGGCTTCAACATTTTCATCCCTTGGTATTAGTGTTACTTTCCAGGTTTGAAATTTCTTTATCAAATCCCGTACCTTCTCTAAGTATTGTTGCATCCTTGCTTCCCTAGCCATATAAGTCCCCAGCATTTGATTAACTACGAGCTGTGAATCACTTTTGATTATAATCTGATTTATGCCGAGTTCTCGTGCCAGTTCTAAACCTGCAATCACAGCTTCGTACTCTGCCTCATTGTTAGTTATAGAGTGACATTTTATGGCTTGTCGAATAGTTTCACCCGTAGGTGGTACCAAAACAATCCCTAAACCAGCACCCTTTACGTTAGATGAACCATCAATAAACAAGGTCCAAGTTCCTGGGTTAGCTCCGTTGAACACCTGCAACTCTTTTTCTGCTTCTAATTGCATCCCTTGACTAAAATCAGCGATGAAATCAGCTAATACTTGCGATTTTATATCAGTTCTAGATTGGTAGGTGATATCATATTCAGTTAATTCTATAGCCCATTTAGCTAACCTTCCTGACAATTCATGCTTATGTAATATATTGCGTAATGGATAAGCAGTTACTACAGCAATAGGATGACATTGAAAATAAGGCCTTAATTTTTTAGATCCTATGATTAATGCAAGTGCAAGCTTTTCCAACTGAGGGTACCGTGTCTCCGCATCTAACAAAGATTTGCTAACATAATAGATTGGAGATTGTTTACCTTGGTCCTCACGGACTAAAGCAGCACTCACCGCTACTTCTGAAACAGCAAGGTAGATGAGCAGTCTTTCCCCAGCCTTTGGTTTTGCGAGCAATGGTAGATTTGATAAATATGTTTTCAAATTTCTGAGTGCCTGCTGACATTCCTCGTTCCATTCAAAGTGATCTTGCTTTTTAAGAGCTGAAAAGAATTTAAAGCACTTTTCTGATGATTTAGAAATGAATCTTCTCAAGGCTGTGATTCGTCCTGTCAACCTCTGCACTTCTTTCTTGCTTGAAAGCATATTAGGAATTTCTTCAATGGCCTTAATCTGTGCGGGATTCACTTCAATACCATGGTTAGAAACAAGAAAACCCAAAAACTTACCTGACGCGATACCAAATGCACATTTGTCCAGATTTAATTTCATATTAAATTTGCATAAAATCTGAAATGTATCAGACAAGTGTGATATATGATCTATTGAATGCTGAGTTTAACGAGCATATCGTCTATATAAACCTCCATGGTTTTTCCCAGATGTTCTTGAAACATTTTAGTAACCAGCCTTTGATATGTTGCACCAGCATTTTTGAGACCAAAAGGCATTACTTTATAATAGTAAGTCCCCCTGTCTGTTATGAATGAAGTTTTTTCTTCATCTACCGGGTCCATTTTGATCTGATTGTACCCTGAATATGCATCTAAAAAACTTAATAGTTCATGCCCTGCAGTAGCATCAATTAGCTTATCTATATGTGGTAGTGGGAAAGAATCTTTACGACAAGCTTTATTAAGGTCTGTGTAATCCACACAAACTCGCCACTTACCATTCTTCTTTGGAACTACGACAGTATTAGCTAACCAATTAGGATACTTCACCTCGCGGATGGATCCAATCTTTAGCAATTTTTGAAACTTTTCTTGAATCACCTGATTCTTGAAAGTTCCTTGCTTTATTTTCTTTTGTTTGACAGGAGGGTACGTTGGGTCTTCATTCAATTTGTAAGTCATTACCTCCGGTGGTATTCCAGTCATGTCAGAGTGGGACCAAGCAAAACAGTCCACGTTAGTTTTCAAAAACTCAATTAACTTACCTCTCATGCCTTGGCTTAGATTAGCCCCTACGTAGACTTTCTTATCAGGCTATTGTTCAAATAACGTCATAGCCTCCAATTCTTCAATTGTTGTTTTGATATTTTCTTTTTCTTCTGGTTCTTGAATGGTATCAGGCCTCGAATCCACATCTGTTCGCCCTTGTTTAGTTGAGGTTTGTGCTGTGGTGCCCTTAACTGTCTTTTGTGATTGCTATTTTTCTTCTTTTTTCGTACTTGAATCTACTACAGAATTGATGCTCCTAGATGTAAGTTGATCCCTGCGAATTTGACATATTCCCCATGGTGATGGAAATTTAATAACTTGATGTAAGGTTGAAGGAAAAACATCCATTTCATGGATCCATGGTCTCCCAAGGATTATATTGTAAGCTATCTCCATATCTACTACTTGAAACTTTGTATCTTTAACAACTCCTTCTGCGAATATGGTGAGTGTTACCTCTTCTTTCGTCACAACACTAGAATTGTCAAATCCAGATAAAGTATGCGCCTTTGGTATTAATTTATCCTCAGCTTGCATCTCACGTAATACTCTTAGCAAAATAATGTTCACGGAACTACCTGGATAAATCAAAACTCGTTTCACATTAGAATCATGTATAATTAAAGATATTACCAGGGCATCGTTATGAGGAGATAATACGCCATCCGCATCAGTATCATCAAATGTAATGTTGTCTTCTTCTAATACATGTCGCACCCATTTTCCTTGGGTAATTGTGACTTTTGAAATTTTATTAGCTGCAGTGTACGTTACGCCATTGATGTCTTCACCCCCGATTATAATGTTGACGAACCTTTTTGGAGACGGTGGTTTAGGGGGTTCTTGCTTATTCTTCATGTAAGCTTGCTTACCTTTCTTACTGAATAACTCGGTGAGATACCTTTGTTTTAATAAATGATCAACTTCACTTTGTAGAAATCTACAGTCTGCTGTTTTATGACCGTGATCATTATGAAACTCACACAAATGATCAGGGTTACGCCTGTTTGGATTTGATCTCATCTCCTTTGGACAACGTACCTTGTCACCCATGTTTCTCAAAACAGCTATGAGCTCGGAAGTGCTCACATTGAAATTGTAATCGCCAAATCTCGCCTTCAAATTTCTATCATCATCTCGTGACTCATGGGTGTTTCGGTCATTCCTAAATCTTGATGAAGAGCCTGACTCTCTATTCCTTGATATGTGATCATACATTTGACTGTCCTGTTTTGACCGTGAATCTTTTCCTACAGGTCCCATGTATGGCTCGTACCTGTTTTTACCAGACCTTTTTTCTGTTTTCGCCCATCTCGAACTTACTTTTTCTTCTTTTTGGAATCGTGGAATAGTATTTTCTTCTATCCTTAGCTTCGTGCTATACTTGTCGTAAACGTCATTCCACGTTGTAGCTGGGAATTCACGAAGACTTTCCTTGAGTCGCCCCAAAGCTTTTGTACTCTTTTCATTCAAATCACTTGTGAAAGCTATAGCTGCCTAATTATCAGGTACATGTAGTAATGTCATTCTTTCACGTTGGAATCTGTCCACGAACTCCCTAAGCAATTCTAAGTCCCCTTGCAATCTTCCATTCTTTTTTCGACTTTTTGAGATCCTAAGTGTGCTTTGATGAAAGAATCTGTAAGCTCAGCAAAAGAATTTATAGAATTTTCGAGTAAAAGGGAATACCATGTTAATGTACCCTTGGTGAGTGTTTCACCAAATTTTTTGACTAATACTGATTCAATCTCCTACTTGGTCAAGTCGTTGCCTTTTACGCTTGTTGTGAATGCAGTCACGTGGTCTCGTGGGTCTGTTGTTCCATCGTATTTTGGAATATCAGGCATTTTGAGTTTCTTTGGAATCAGGAGGGGAGCAGCACTTGGCTTCCAGGGTTGTTGCGAGTATTTATCCGTATATATCCCTTTAATTACGGGCGGCACCTCGGGTTTTTGCTCTATGCGGTCACTTTGCTCCTTGAGCTGTTTCTGCAATGTTAGTACTAAATTTTGTAAATCAGAATTGACTAAGTTACCTGGTACTAAATTACCTGAGTTGACAAGCTGGGAACGAGGGTTCTCCAAAGTGTTATTTTTTGGAGTGGGTGTGGGTGGTGCAGCATGTAACTGGCTAGCAAAAGCCTCAAGAGTTTTACTGACCTGTGAAGCAATTAGTTTCTGCAAAGCTTCATCTATAGCTTCAACATTTTCAAATTGAGCGTTTTCATTTGTTTGAGATCCATCAGGAGAGCCTTCACGAGACCGCCGAGGAGAGCCTCATGGAGAATGGACCGGGGTTTTATTACCCTGTGGATTTCCCTGAAGTTGTTGGTTTTCTTGGTTTCCTTGAATGCGGTCATTGTTGTTCGACATGGTTGATGCAACAAGGAGAGTTAAGCTAAAAGAGGGTAGATTATTAGATTCCCGGTGACAGAACCAATTTGTTTAAACAAAAAATGAGATTTTGGCCAAAGCTTTAATTTTAGAAGAACTCTGGTTACTGATAATCAAAAGTATATATGAAAGAGAGTAATTTTACTTGCAATGATATAATCAAAAGAAAGCAAGTAAACCAGTATATTTAGATTGTTTTTTTCGTGTCCCTTACAATTGACCCACTCTTCCCCTTTTATAGCTATTATGGGGATATGCGTTTTGTTTTTGTCATAATAAGACTATTATGGATAATTAAAGACATTAAATGCTACGATACATAATCATTGCATTTAATACAGATTCTCTAACGTTTTTAGTATTTAAGGCTCAATAAATATTGTATCTATACTCCCATGTAATGTCAGATTCATTCCCCTTAATTCTTGGACTTAAATAAGTACGAGCGCTGAGTCTTTTACATAACCGCTCGTGCCTCTTCCTTTGCCTCTGCTCGCATCTGTTGCAACTCGTGCCTCTTTTCCAGTTGTATCTCTTTGACCAGTCTATGTGTCATGACACGTCATCTTTACACCACTTTAATATATAAACTCAATTTTTTCCAATACAGATAGTCCCCCCACTTGCCATTTATTCATCGATTGAATATTTGGGAAGTGGATTCCATTAAAAATGTTGAAAACAAAAAGAAATATTTATAAATACTCCATTATTCTTACGGTAATCCTACATGAACAGACATGTCCGAATCATTGGACAAAAAGGACCAAAAAGCCATTCTTCATGTACCCAGCACCGATAATAAAAGTGATTTGTTTTGTTTCTATACGCAATTCAGGATTTCGTTTATGCTTATGTTAGAAATATTTTATGTGAATTTGTGGGGAGGGGGAGGGGATGTCCCCCAACCAAGTGACACACTAACCACACACACCCTTTCTCTTCCTCCAATCATAAAGCCCCTTAGTCTCAATTTATATGAGGATATTTAACTGAACACGAAGTTTAAAAGAGAATGAAAGAAATAAATTCTTTTGAAATTTGTAGTTTAGAAGATGCCAAGACATTACTGTGATTATAAATAGTCTCATTGGTAAAATGAGTGTTTAAAGACAAATTGCTTCTAAATATATAAATGTCCCATTCTATTGGAACATACTAAATTATCACATAAACTGGGATATAGAGAGTGCTACTTTCCAATTTTCATATTACTTTAAATCAACAAGGTTGGGGTACGAGTGCCTGTTATTGGAGGTAGATCCAATCTTCCCATCACTTTACAGAAATGCATGGAGTTAACAGAGGAACAAAAGCCAACACAAGACTTCATCTTATGCTGGCAATAAACTATGGAGGACATTATGATATATTAGAAGCAACCAAGAGCATTGCCAGTAAAGCAAAAGGACGGTCTTCTGCGGTTAGAGGATATTGACAACAAATTATTTGAGCAAGAACTCGCTACCAAGTGTGCCAAGTTTGCTAAACCTGATTTACTCATAAGAACTGGTGGAGAACAGAGAATCAGTAACTTCTTACTGTGGCAACTTGCTTACTTTGAATGTGTACTTCACAAACACTCTATTTCCTGACTTTGGGGAAGAAGATTTGAAAGAGGTGATACTTTCCTTTCAACGAAGACACAGACGTTCTGGTGGACACACATATTGAAACATTAGTATAAGCATTTAATATATTTTTCCGGCAAAGCAGAGTCAGATGAAACCACTTCCACCCATGTGCGTCCGCCCCTACAAGCCTTGAGTGCATTGTGATATTGAGTCGGTTTTATTTGAGACTGAGATTGTAATGAGCATGTTGTCAGTATTTTGAATATTTTAAAGTATGGCATGTGTTATGGGAAATGTGTATTGAATGCATATACTAGAGTTTAATTGTTGCTATCAACCATGGTCATAAGTACATCGTGCTTTGAATGTGCTAAATTATAATGTACTTGAAGATAGAGTAATTAGTTAGTTGAATCGAGGACGAGCAACATTTAAGTGTAGGGTGATGATATTTGGGTATAATTATATATTTTATGATATACATATTGATATTTTAATGATAATATTTGCGACATTGAAAATTAATTGAGTTAATTTTATATGTAGGAATATTTGAATACGAGTGGAAAGAAAGTGTCACAAGGTAGTGTCGAAGACATAGAAATAGAGCACGAGAAGAAAAACGATGCAAGGGATGGAAAGGCCTGCCTCCAAACGGCGCCTTACTTCATCCAGGACACCAACCAAGTCGTTCCCCCATGACGCTTCGCGAGGGACAAAATTAAACCTATTGAGGGAAAAGTAGTCTCCCAGGCAGCGCCTCGCGGCATTGTCCCATGTGTTAGAGAAGAGTTGGTTTTCTTATTGATTTTGTATTTGAACACTTTGATCCTAACTTATAACTACCCTCTAAACTCGTTTTGGACGTTATTGAACATATTTTAGATGCAAGAAGAGGTATAGAATAAGTTTGGAGCACAAAATCGTCACATCTTTCATTCCTTCCTCTAGTATTTGCAGTTTTATACTCCTAAGAGCTTTGATGATTGTTCATATGACTATGAGTGGATAAAATGTCTCTTATCCTGGGTTATGAGTAGTTCTTGATTATTAACGTTTAATGGTTGTTGAGATTACTAGATTATATCATATTGATTTGCTTATTCGATCTTGTTGTAATTATTTCAATGCGTAACTAATAGTAGAATACTATCTACAAATTTATAATTAAACTCCAAAGTGAGAATTATAGATTGCATATAGGATTGAATAAAGTAAGTTCTTGAATCCAGGTATCGGATAATAATTCGCAAGTAGGATACACATAAGCTAATTGTGTTACTTGATTATTATTGCAGAAATTACTTATGCATTCTTGTCGATTCTGATCTTATAGACATATAGTATTAGGTTGGCTATGATAGGTGAGAGAGACTTCGAAAGAACGCTGCGAGCAATATAACCCTACTAATCAACAAATCATATAGATCAAGTAGTTAATTAAAACGAAAAATTTAAAAAGATAGATATTAATCTCATAATCCCAGAATATCCCCATCTCCCTAATTTTGCTTCTAAGTTTTTCGTGTGTTCTGCTTGCATTCTTGTCTCCTTGATTTTATAAATTTTTGTAGTAGCTTTAGTTAAGAAAAATCACAATCATCTTTCAAAATATCATTTGAATGCTCGCAACTAGTTTAGGTTAGTCGATAGTAAATTAGAAATTTTTGTGGAAATGATACTGTCTTATCACTTTACTAATTGTCGATTGTATATATTTGTACGTGCGTGTGGACCCAATATTAAACTAGGCAAAAGATATTAATATATATCTTTTTCGGAGTTCTTCCATCAAACTTGAAAGAGTTCTTCCATCAATCATAAATAGTTATAATTACGAGGCCATCCAATCCAGACAAGTACAGATTTGTATGGTAAGCCATAATTTCAGTATCTGGGTGGCAGGCTAATAAGGAACGAGTCCGAAACTTTTTTGATGATTTTTTGGACAAAAAATATTTTTCTACTACTTAAAAAAAGTTACATAAATGAGTAAAGTGCAGTACTATACTGCGAACTACTTTAACGGAAATTTAGCCGTTAAAGTAAAACGCAGTACCATACTGCATTTTACTTTAATTTTTTTTTTGTAATTCGCAGTACTAAACTGCGTTTTACTCAAAATCTAGGCCCAGGTTTAAATTATTAAAGTTGTTCGCAGTATTATATTGCATTTTAAGTAAAACGCAGTATAATACTGCGAACAACTTTAATAATTTAAACCCCCTTCTTCTTCCTTGGACCACTGAACTGACGCACCCCCTCTTTTAAAAACTCCGATTCTGCTGGTCCCCCTCCCCCCCCCCCACCCCGCGACAAACTTAAAAAAAAAAAATTGGCCCCACCCGTCACCTAAAGAGCAAGGAGTGTAGGTCCCACATACAAGACAAGCTTTGGATTCCTTCTTTCGGGTGCAAAAATTCGATTTCAATCAAATTCAAAAAACTTAAATCAAGGTATTTCGATTTTGTTTATGTCGAAACTCGTATAGTACATGCATATTTGTATTGTTTAATGTGTTTCCATGTTAATTTGTGTTATGTTTGTGTTTAAATTTGTATCTTATTTATATCCGGATTGATTTATTAGCTTTGGTACAAAAAAATGTTAAAATTTGATAAATTATTTGTATTGTTAAAAAATTAATATTATTTATTTTGTTTGTTGTTCATATTTGTATTTTATGTTAGTTGTTTTTATATGTAATATTGACCTTTTAGCGTAGTAAAATAAATAGCCTTTTAGCGTAGTAAAATATATAGCCTTTTAGCATAGTAAAATATAGAGCCTTTTAGTATTGTAAAATATAGAGCCTTTTAGCGTAGTAAAATGTAGAGCCTTTTAGCGTAGAGTCTATGTAGTTTAAGTATGTAGTAACTGCAAACTCTATCCAATTACACTTTACAAAATTAATTATTTAATTTATAACAATAAACTTACAAAAGTAACAAATTAATATATGTTGTAAAATTAACTCAAATATCGAGCCTGGAACCCATACATAATTATACAGTCCAATTTTAAACATAATTAATTATTTAATTTATTAAGCTA
Source organism: Nicotiana tabacum (assembly GCF_000715075.1). Classification (NCBI taxonomy): domain Eukaryota; kingdom Viridiplantae; phylum Streptophyta; class Magnoliopsida; order Solanales; family Solanaceae; genus Nicotiana; species Nicotiana tabacum. The sequence continues at coordinate 56,961,421 of NC_134087.1, read as the reverse complement.
ACACACACAATTCTAAAAATGTTGAAATTGACAAGCATAATAATTAAAGATATTTCGGTGCTACCGAGCCTCAAATATCGAGCCTGAAACCCATACATAATTATTCAGTCTATTTTTAAACATAATTAATTATTTAATTTATTAAGCTAACACACAAAATTCTAAAAATGTTGAAATTGACACGTATAATAATTAAGGATAACTCGGTGCTACCGGGCTTCAAATATCGAGCATGAAACCCATACATAATTATTCAGTCTATTTTTAAACATAATTAATTATTTAATTTATTAAGCTAACACACAAAATTCTAAAAATGTTGAAATTGACACGTATAATAATTAAGGATAACTCGGTGCTACCGGGCTTCAAATATCGAGCCTGAAACCCATGCATAATTATTCAGTCTAATTTTAAACATAATTAATTATTTAATTTATTAAGCTAACACACAAAATTCTAAAAATATTGAAATTGACACGCATAATAATTAAGGATAATTCGGTGCTACCGAGCCTCAAAAATCGATCTTGGAACCCATACATAATTATTCAGTCAATTTTTAAACATAATTAATTATTTAATTTATTAAGTTAACACACAAAATTCTAGAAATGTTAAAATTGACACGCATAATAATTAAGGATAACTCGGTTCTACCGGGCCTCAAATATCGAGCCTGGAACCCATACATAATTATTCAGTCCAATTTTAAACATAATTAATTATTTAATTTATTAAGCTAACACACAAAATTCTAAAAATGTTGAAATTGACACGCATAATAATTAAGGATAACTCGGTTCTACCGGGCCTCAAATATCGAGCCTGGAACCCATACATAATTATTCAGTCCAATTTTAAACATAATTAATTATTTAATTTATTAAGCTAACACACAAAATTCTAAAAATGTTGAAATTGACACGCATAATAATTAAGGATAACTCAGTGCTACCGGGCCTCAAAGATCGATCATGGAACACATACATAATTATTCAGTCCAATTTTAAACATAATTAATTATTTAATTTATTAAGCTAACACACACAATTCAAAAAATATTGAAATTGACACGCATAATAATTAAGGATAACTCGGTGCTACCGGACCTCAAATATCGAGCCTGGAACACATACATAATTAATCAGTCCAATTTTAAACATAATTAATTATTTAATTTATTAAGCTAACACACACACAATTAATTTTGTTTAAATTATAGTAGACGACATGGACTTTCCTCCGCATGCGCATCTCGGACCTGCCGAGGATCAGCTACTAGTATTGCAGGGCGACCATAGGTCCTCCTTTGTATGGGAGGGACAACTATCGATGCAGCCTCTCCGCCCCAGGAGACCTGACGATTTGTGGGAGTTCATCGGGGAACATCCTTTCCATGCCCGCGTAGTCGGGCGCGTACATGCTACGGGCTTCTATACGATTTTTGAGCTTGGACGGATGCAGCTTGATTGGTCTCTCATCACGGCCTTGGTAGAGCGGTGGCGACCGGAGACACACACTTTTCACTTGCCCACTGGAGAGGCCACCATCACGCTGGAGAATGTTCAGGTTTTGTACGGGCTGCGTGTAGATGGACGGGCCGTAGCACTGCCCCAGTACATTAGATCCATGACGCGTGCATAGTTTTTGGATATGATGAGGCATTTTACTAGTTATAGACCTCAGGGTGACGCTGGGCGCAGTCGCGTTGCTTTGTCAGCCATCAGAGATCATATGGCATTTTTGCACCCAGACATTACCGGCGAGACGGAGGATCTCCATATTGAGAGGTACACGCGGTTGGCGCTGCTCCTGCTTTTTGGGTGTGTCTTGTTCCCGAACACTTCGGGGAGTAAAGTGAATATGCGCTTTCTCCATCATCTTCAGGAGCTGGATGGTTTAACCCAGTACAGTTGGGGTGCTACTGTTCTCGCATACCTGTATAGGAGCATGTGCCGGGCGAGCATGGGCCCAGCGGTGGACATATGTGGTTTTCTGCCCCTCCTACAGGTGACAACATTTTCGAATACTCTATTCATTTCTCCGAATTCTATATGGTCCAAATTACTCATAAATTTTACATCAACCTTTTATCTTAGGTTTGGGCCTGGCAGCGGATCATGCCGTTGCAGCCACCTCTACCAGCACTTGCGCCTGGTGAGGCTTATCCGTTTCTCCCTCTAGCTTCTAGGTAGATTCTCCGGCGTGGGAACTACCGAGGGACCGATGCTCATCATAATCTCCCCCTTATCAGGGATGTGCTAGATATGCTGGTGGATGGACAGGTAGATATGTACCTACACTTACTTGTTTTAAATTGAGTTGTGTTGGACATACTCACTTTTATGTTATTATTTGATAGTTCATCTGGACGCCATACAACGACGAGTTGGTAGCTTAGCTGCCCTTTTATTGCTCAGTCGATCGAATGCTTTGGAGCACCTCCGTCCCGATGATCTTCTTCGATATGGTTGAGTATCATGCCACAGAGCATGTGCTTCGCCAGTTTCACCGTCCCCAGCCTATACCGAGGGATCCTGGATGGGTGGCTATACACTATCAGCGTGATGACCGTGCCAGGCTGGACGATATATATATGGGATAGCTAGAGCAACAGGCCCTTATTTGGGAGGAGCAGCGAGCTGACCGTATTCCGCCAGCACCTACATTTACCCAGGAGGCCACTATTCATATGTATGCGTCATGGTACCGCCGTCATACCCGACTGATTATCGGGAACCCCATTCATGTAATTGGCGAGCGCTACAGACCATATGCCGGGAGACACGAGGCACTGGTATGTTTTTTGTCTTATTAATATCGTATAATTGTAATATAGCATTATTTAATTAATATTTTAAATATTTCACAGGCTATTGGGCATCATCACCTCTACCAGTTGGGACAGGAGATACAGCAGCATACCGACATCCCTGCAGTCGTTGACTATGGCCGGCGGGTGGCACAGTTGGCTCGTCGGACCCTGTTTCAGGCGAGATGTCGCGAGGTTGGACCACGAGGCTCAGTATGCGGCGCCAGAGGACTACCATCGGGGTAGGGGTGTCCCATGAGGCAGGGGTAGGGCACGAGGGAGGGGTGCCTCACTAGGTAGGGGTGCCCCACGGGGTCGCGGGGGTCGCGGGGGATGGCGAGGAAGTGGTCCCCAGCAAGGGGGCGTTGAGGCACCTGTCGACCCACCTGTTGAGGGACATGATGAGGACTTTGGAGTTTTGGCGCTTGGAGATGATCAGCCGGGTTATATACCTCAGGAAGATGAGCCTTCCAGCAGCATGCCTTCGTACAACCTTCAGCTATCTCTTCCAGTATCGCAGGTCACCCCGTCAGGAGCATTATCGATCATGGGTACATTCAATAGGGATGTATACCAGTACTTTGCATGCCCATCTACCGCAGCTGAGGATCGACCCACCCAGGACGTGGATGGCGGGCGCAGGTTGAGTTATGCCTCATCCCCGGCAGTTGATGCGGATCTACCACAGGCGCAGGTATGTTTGTATTACTTTAAAATTTCAATTTGTTTTCTTTTCCTTAATGAGCTGCCATTAATTAATTTTTAACTTTCTTATGAAGGCTTCGTCCCAGCCCATCTTTGAGGCCACTACATGCTTTGATGAGGACACCACAGATGCATATATTCAGGAGGCCGACGAGACCGCGGTGGGAATATATTTTTGACTTAACACGTACAATACAAATATACTTTGTCACCTGCTAAGTTTAGTACTTGTTTTGTAGGTTGTTGACGGCCCGGCGACCTATTCTTCCGATCCTGCCAGCTGTGGTGTCGATGTTGCTGCACATCCTCACATAAAGAGGCGGTTTGATGATGATGATCCAGATAGTGTACCCGGGCGACAGGGGATGCGACTCAGGCCAGCAGCAGCACTGAAGCACACAGCTGCGGGACACACTGATCTACTTAGGTTTTTAGTTTGTGTAAATAGTGCATTATGTAAATAATGATAACAATTATCTTTTAACAACATTTTTATTTTAATTGCGCTTGAACAACAGTTTTACTTAAACAGTACACAAGAAACACAAATATTGCAAACGTAACACAAAAACAAACAGTAGAACTAAAACCATCACTGCACAAAGGATAACTAAAACCAGCTTTTTCACATGGTATTCATCTTTTTCAGAACGACAAGATAACTCCATAAAATACAGTACTATACCACGCTTTATGTATTAAATTTTTCTGTAATAAACCAGCTTTTTTCACATGGTTTTCATCTTTTTCAGAACGACAAGACAATTCCATAAAACGCAGTACTATACCACGCTTTATGTATTAAATTTTTCTGCAATAAACCATCTTTTTTCACATGGTTTTCATCTTTTTCAGAACGACAAGACAACTCCATAGAACACAGTACTATACCATGCTTTATGTATTTTGTCTCGCCTATAAATAACGACATCATTGTAGTTATTTTGTGTGCTCAAAAATTAGTAAAAACAAATATTTCATTAAAAGTAAGGTTTTTTTTTTTACTAAAAGCAAATATTTCATTAAATGGCTCAACCTCTTCGTCAACCAAAGTGCAACTGTGGAAAAGAATGCTCGATGCAAAATTGTTGGGACGATGGTGAAGTTGCACGCCGCTACTGGTGCTGTATGAACCAGTTATACAAGGTTCCCGACGAACCTATTTGTGATTTTGAGGAATGGGTTGATGAACCATGTTATCAGGAATGCTACAGAGAACAACTGCAGTTTCTTCATAATATGTGTTTATACCAATGGGAAACACAAAGAGAAAGCAATAGAATTATTGTAGAAATGAGGGCGAAATTGAAGGAGGTGGGAGAAGAAAAATGGAAAGCACAATGGAATTGTGAAACACAAAAGGAACGAAAAGAAAAATATAAACGGAAACTTGCGGAGGTGAAGGCGAAATTGAAAGAGGTAGAAGAAGAAAAAGAACGAATGGAAGAACGATTTAAGTGGTTGGAGCGAAGAATAAATGGCAACCGGGACTAAATATTGGCATGTATGTGTTTAGTGTATTTTTCATATTTCATGTATTTTTATTATGTTGGCCTGTTATGTTTGTGTTTGTGCTGTAGTAATGTTTTATTTACATTTTCCTACAATTAAACAACTTTTTCTTCACTCATTCCAAATTGTGGAACATAATTTTATTTGATATATATTGCAGCATACACAAGTACAAACACGTATTACAAAAAACAATACCAAAATAAAAGACTAGGGATATCCTTGATAGTTGGGTACATTCGACGAACTTGAACTATGAGCTGGATTACCACCGCCACGCACACCACCTGAAGGACATTTACGATGGTCGTGTCCTGTTTGCGAGCATATGCCACATTTACGCGCATAAACGGTGTCACCAACATCCATTTGGTTCCGTATACGCGTTCTCTTTTGCACTTGCAGCTTGCGCAAATAGTCCTTGTTACATACCATCTTAAAAGGTTCCGGCGGCCAATAATGCTCAGCACCTAATGGCTGCAACTTCCCACTATACGTGTCTATGTATGCAGCAACACTGTATTGCCTATCAATATAGTTTGTTGCCCCATATCCAACTTGTTGAAAGCACTTCAACACATGTGCGCACGACATGTGGTAGATGGTCCATTTCCCACATGAACATAACCTTCTATTTTCATTCACCGTCTATAGATTATTCCCACGGTGTCCGCGGATAGCGGTCTTAACTTCAAAAACACCCCGTTCATGATCGTACTGAAGAAATGAATGCCACTGTGCTCGCCTCCTGGACCTTTCAAATCTTCTCATGGGTATTGGCATAAATTGAACACCCCTGTCCATCAATGTTGATGCAGCTGCATGCCTTTCAACAAACCTCTCCGCACTATGTTTGAATGTCATGCGGACCATGGCAGTGACAGGCAGTCCACTGGCAGACTTCAACAAGCCGTTGAATGACTCTGACACGTTTATAGTGAGGGCTCCCCATCGTCTTCCGCCATCAGCATGCAATGTCCACATGTGAAGCTCATGCCCCATCAACCAAGTATAGGCTCGTGGTTCTAACTGCCGGATCGCTTCCATGCGCCTCGTGAATTTGCACTGCTGGTGCTCAGTTGCAGCCATCCACATTAAGTCATGCAATGCCTTGTCAGGATATTTCTTCTGGAAATTGGCCTTCAGGTGACGCACACAGTAACGGTGGTATGCATATGGTTCCTGCCATTCAGGCAAGTGACGTACAGAACTTAAAATACCACTATGCCGATCAGATATTAGACAAATACTTGAACATTGTTTGACAACGTGCTGCTTCAAGTGGTTCAAAAAAAGTATCCATATCTCTTCACTTTCATTGGCACATATGGCAAAAGCTAGTGGAAATATTTGCCCGTTGGCATCTACTGCAACTGCAGTCAAAAGCTTAATATCATACTTTCCATAGACATGAGTACTGTCTATGGAAATAACAGGACGACAATGCACAAAACCATCAATTGCTGGTTTAAATGACTAGAACACATAGTTGAAAATATATTCGGGTCTGTCCGGACTCCACTCACGCCTCCATTCAACAACAGTACCGGGGTTAAAGTGTTGCAGTACGGCCATGTACCTGGGCATATTTGAAAAAGACTTATCCCAGTCGCCATAAATAAGTTCAAAGGCACGTTTGCGATCGAGATATGCCTTTCTTTTGGTTATAATACAACCATACTCCTGGTGGACGGCTGTAATACACTCTTTAATCTTGAACCTAATGGACACTTCCAAATATGGAATCAAGACAAGAGAAATCAAGCCCACATCTAAGTTGAAGTGATTCTCATTGTATGTGTCCATTTCACATCTGTGCTCGCTAATAAATTTACCCACTTTTTACAAACCTGATTTTTTCTTGGTGGCACGCAACATCCAGTGACAACCCATAAAGTCTCTACGACATACAGCCTTGTATTTCTCCGTAGTTGACTCACTTACCGTCATCTCACGGCACTCTCTTATACTGTAGATTTTTACAGCCCTAATTAAGCGAGCTTTATCAGGGAAATACATGCCCTCTGTTAGAACAACTGGTCTAGACTCATCCCACATCGCTGACCGAAATTCATCATCATCCCTTGTAAGGGCATCCACTTTCGGCATGCTTGGCAAATTATCAAGGTAGGGAATATTCCGCTCATGAAATGGCACGTGGGACTCGTACACTCTTGGTCTAGTGGGAGGTGGAGGAACATGCTCCCTCGTCAGCTCAGGTTTAACATTCACTTCCTCCTCATCATCACCCTCATCATGGAAGGGTGTGTCATCCCCAGACTCATCCGTATTGTTGTCATAATCACTATCATCTTCCTGACTCTGCGCATCTGCCAAATCACGAGTAAATACGTCGTCTATGGGCAACTGTGTGAGGTTAGGAGCTTCAAGAATCTCGTTTTCACTGCACAAAAATAACAAAATGATAATATACCCAACTAGATAAATACTTTAGATATAGCTATATCACTTTACTTACAAGTCGTACTGTCTTAACGTTTTATGATGGATATTTGCTTGTTGGTGATGACTCCCGGATGGACCACCATGGTCCAATACTCCATAACTACACATATTCCAACTATGGGCGGGGTCATAACTTGTAAAATTCGTATCCAGACGGTACCCTCTATGAAAAATATGAGTGTTAATACAAATCCAATTAAAACATAAAATAAACATCGCTAAAGCACCCGCGGAATTGAAGTTACCAGTCCTCTTGTTGATTATATAAAGTCGAAAAATTATTTTGCGGCTGCTCATTCGCTGGTGGTGACAAGTTTAAATCAATGCAAGCTCTTTCATCAGCAATCTGTCCGGCAAACACTGCTCCAGAATAACCACCCGATGACTGGGGGTTATCCCTACTATGCACGCCCTCATTATTGGGAACGTTTTCCACCTTGACGTACATTTCCAATAATTTTATTACAATAAATTCCCTGTATACATCCGGAATCCGCAAAAAATCTCTAAAAGTTTCATCATCCTCGATGTTAAACTCAAAATAATAAACAAACTCCTGCGGAGTCACTGAATACGGAAATCTACCGGTTATTTTAAGGTTAACCGAACGCCACCTCTCATTCATTTTTTTTACGTAACAACGATACCAATTTATCGTACTCCATAGTAAGCAGCAATTTAACATGACATTTTGGAGGTGAGCTATACCTCACAGAGTTATTCTCCAACACAACCTCACCCCCAATATAGTGAAACCCTTATTTTTGCCATTTCAGACATTGTAAAAAAATGATTGATAAGAAGAAGAGAGAAGTATGAACGTAAGTTTGAAGATTGAATGAATTTTCATAAAATTGAAACGCCTTTAAACAAGGCAAGTCCGAATGTAAAACGCAGTACAATACTACGTTTTATGTATTGAATTATTGTTATGTCAGTTCATTATTGGTGGGGCCAAAAACCAGAGTAAAACGCAGTATAATAATACGTTTAAGTAAAATGCAGTATTATACTACGTTTTACAAATTTAATTAGTAAAACGCAGTGTAGTACTGCGAATTACAAAAAAAAATTTTTAAAGTAAAACGCAGTATGGTACTGCGTTTTACTTTAATGACTAAATTTCCGTTAAAGTAGTTCACAGTATAGTACTGCGTTTTACTCATTTATGTAACTTTTTTTAAGTAGTAGAAAAGTATTTTTTGTCCAAAAAATCATCAAAAAAGTTTCGGACTCAATGGGAACAAACCCATGTGAACAACAAAAAGAAAAGGAAATAAGAGATACAATTGAAGAAAGAAAAAGGACAAAGGGAAGAAAGATATAAAAAAAGGACAAAAGGAAGAAAGACACAAAGGAACGAATGAAAAAGTCGAACAAAAAATTAAGGTTAATACGGTGCGTGCTGAAGATTAATTGAACTTCTAAATTCTTTAACCATAATTTCTGACACATGATAAAATTGGTTGCATGTCACTTTTAGAAGAGCTGGGACAACCCACTTTTCTAACTTCCAATAAAAGTTTCATTCACTGGCAAAAAGGAAAAAAAGAAGAAGAAAAGAAGTAAGAAGCTCAAGATTTTATTAAGATTCAAAAGCTGAAGTCTCTTTCAATATGTTTTTGAATACACTGAGGCATTTACTATAAATAGTAGCCTTAGTTTGAATTTTAGTTAGGCTCTCATTACTATCAAGCCACGTGTTTTTGTTAAGACTCCAAGTTTGAAATCATAGTCAATATATTTTTGACTACACATTGAGGCGTGTATTATAAACAGCAACCTTAGTTTGAGTTTTAAAAGATACAATTGAGAAAGAAAAAGGACAAAGGAAAGAAAGATACAAAAGAAAGAAAAACTCGAACAGAATATAAGGTTAATGTAGTACTGAAGATTGATTGAACTTCTAAATCCTAGTAACCACACTTTCTCACACATGATAAAATGGATTATTTGTCACTCTTGAAGAGCTGGGCCAGTGCCAACCCACTTTTCTAGCTTTCAATAAAAGTATATGATGTTTTATACTTCAATATCACACAAAGGGATAACGACCCAGTCGTTTTAAGAATTTACGCCTCGATCCCCTATTAACTGTTTTCCTCGAGTTTATTTATGCTATTTTGATTTGCCAGGATGTTCGGTTTTGAGTTTCGGAGAGTTTTGGGACACTTAGTCCTTAAATGAGAGTTTAAGTGTTGGAAAGTTGACTGTAGTCGGAACAGTGTGAAGACGACCTCGAAATAGAAATCTGATGGTTCTGTTAGCTCCGTTGGGTGATTTCGGGCTTAGGGGCGTGTGCAAATTATGTTTTGGAGGTCAATAGCTAATTTAGGCTTGAAATACCAAAAGGTCGAATTTCAAAGTTTCCGGTTCGACAGTGAGATTTTAATCCGAGGGTCGGAATGGAATTCCGGAAGTTGAAGTAGCTCCGTAGCGTTGAATGTGACGTGTGTGCAAAATTTCAGGTCATTCAGACGAGGTATAGACTTTTTGATCCAAAATGTATTTTTAAAGTTTTTGGAATTCTTAGGCTTGAATCCGATGAAAAATAGATGTTTTGATGTTGTTTTGAGCGTTCCGAAGATTGGAACAAGTTTGAATGAAGTTATGGAATATGTTGGTAGGTTCGGTTGAGGACCCGGGGGGCATCGGGATGATTTCGGATGGTTGACGGAAAGATTTTTGGAATTGGAGTTGCAGTTTCAGTTGTTTTTCTTTCATAACCGCACCTGCGAGTGTGTGACCGCAGGTGCAGAGCCGTAGAAGCGACGGATCAACCGCAGAAGCGAAAACGGGGAAGTTTAGCAGGGACCGCAGAATCGGTAGGATTTCCGCAGGAGCGGTACCGCATCTGTGGAAGGGGAGTCGCAGATGCGAAAAATGGGATTTAAGTGAGAAGTCGCAGATGCGATCAGTGTTCTGCAAAAGCAGGACCACAGAAGCATGTCCCAGGACCGCAGATGTGGTAACAGTTGGACAGAAATAGGAAATTTTGAGGGTTTAGTTTCAAAAGTTGGAAATTCGATTTGGAGCTCGGGAGAGGGCGATTTTGAGAGGAAATTGAAGAGGAGATCATTGGGTAACAATTCTTTAACCCTTTCTAGTTATATTCCATCAATCTATAGTTAGTTTCATCATTTAATTTCAGATTGGAGATGAAAATTGGGGAAAAGTTGGAAAAAAGTTCTTAGACTAAAACTTCGACTTTTGAGTGGGAATTTGACCTTAAATTTGGATAATTTTTGTATTCATGAACTCGCGAGAGTATGATGATTCTGAAAATATAAATTTTACCCGATTCCGAGAAATGGGCTTGAGGGGCGTTTTGGTTATTTTACCTAATTTCTTTGTAATTAGGGAAATGCCCAAGATAGAATTTCTTTGTAGAGTCAGTTACTTGAAGTGTTATTTACATTATGCAATTGAATTGAATAGAGTTGGGTCATTTGGAGTCAAGTACTCGTGGCAAGAGCGTGGTTTCAGGTTGATTATTGAGCCGGTTCGAGGTAAGTTGCTTGTCTAACCTCGTGTGTGGGACCTTCCCATTAGGATTTGTTATTATTGTTAATTGAAATGTCTTGTACATGAGGTGACGAGTGCGTACTTGTGCTAATTGTTGAAAATCCGATTTTCATTAAGTAATTACTAGTATGTTTCCTTCTCTATTTATATTACTTGCACTTTAAACCTGTTAGCATAGGAAAGCATGTCTAAGTGATTTTATTACTTTATTTGATCAAAATGCTTTACTTGAATTCTGTGCAGCATGCTAGACTAGAATTACTTGTTTGCCTTAATATGAAATTGACATTTGTTGATTATTTTCCTGTGGCTGTTGTGTACATTGGGACTACGGATGTAGGATTCCGGTAGATCCCCTTTGTCTGTTTATTTGGGACTACGGATGTGGGATTCCGGTACATCCCCCTTGTCTGTTTAATTGGGACTACGGATGTGGGATTACGGTAGATCTCCCTGCACAGTTATATGGAACTATGAGACTGCACCCGGTAGATCCCCCAGTACTGGGTATTTATATTTGGGACTACGGATCGGGATTCCGGTAAATCCCCGTGCACTGATAGTTGGACTATGGGACGGAATCCCGGGAGATCCTTCGGATATATATATGAGGGACTACAGAACGGTATCCTAGAAGGTGCCCCGGTTGTTATCTCTGTGTTGAGCTGCATTTCTACCCCGTGATTTATTTTGTCTCTATTCTAGTTGTTGTTGTTCTTTCAATTCTATGTTATTTCTTACTGTTGCACTTATTTATACTTGTTTTGTTTTACACTATTAACCCTTATATTTTATTTAACCTCAGTAGAGCCCTAACCTTCCTCGTCACTAACCGATCGAGGTTAGGCTTGGCACTTACTGAGTACCGCTGTGCTGTACTCATGCCCTTTCTACGCATGTTTTTCATGTGCTGATCCAGGTACTTTCACTCTGTCTTATCATCCTTGAGGCGAGGTGCTTCTGTAGAGACTTCGAGGTATATCTGCCGCGTCCGCAGACCGAGGAGTCTCTTTCTATCTTTCTGTTATAGTATAGTCCTTTAGCATTCCCCTTTTGTTAGACATTTCTAAAGTTAGAGCTTCTTACGTATCTCTTAGCTTGTGATTCATGGGTTTTCGGGTTTTGGGAAAGTGTATTGGTTTTAAGAGTTAATATTGTGTATTCCGAGCAGTACTTTAAAACGCTATTTTATTACTCTATTTCTATTTTAAATTGTTTTCTTTAGCAAATTTGGTTTATTTTACGCATCTTAGGCTTACCTAGTCATATAGACTAGGTGCCATCACGATGGTTCACGGAGGGCGAACCGGGGTCGTGACAAGTTGGTATCAGAGCTCTAGGTTCATAGGAGTCATGAATCACATGCCAGTTTATTAGAGTCTCGCTGATCGGTATGGAGACGTCTGTACTTACCTATGAGTGACTATGTAACCGTTAGGAAAATTCCACTTCATTTGATTTCCTTGTCATGCGAGATTTTTGACATCTCGAATCCTAAACCTTTAGCTTTTATTCTCTCATAGATAGTGAGGACACGTGCTACCAGAGATGATTAGACACATGTGCCCGCTACAAGAGCTGTCAGAGGTTGGGGCTAGGGTATAGGTCGAGGATGCGCACGCGGTGCAGCCAGAGCACCCGTGCGAGCTACCACCGAGGAGCCACCACCAGTTCCAGCCAGAGCCCAGGCACCGGATGCGCCTGCTGCTACTACTTCTCCAGCACTTCAGGAGATATTAGCACAGTTCCTGAGCATGTTTGGTACGTTAGTTCAGGAGGGGTTGATTCAGGTTGTACCAACCATTTCACAGATCGGGGAAGGGACCCAGACTTCTGCCACCCCCACTCTAGAGCAGCGAGTTCTCATTGGTCAGGTTCCAGGTGTCATAGCGACACAGCCTGTGGTCACAGTTCAGTGGGTGGTGAGGACCTCTCTCTGAGTAAAAGATAGGTGGGTCCAGGAGAGAGAGGATAGACGAGGTCAGGAGAGGGAGTATAGGGAAGTGCGGAGACCTCGTAGACTGGAGAGACCCACTGGTCCTTATTTTGGAGGAAGAGTACGGTATGGTGGAGGTTTTGTAGGTCAGCTAGCTCATATTGCATCTCAGATTTCATACAGTGTTTCAGGTGTTTAGGGGTCTCAGTGTACCCGTACCGCACAGTTTCCACTACCATGTCCTTCTAGAACTTGTTTTGAGTGTGGTGAGGGATTGCCATAGACTTGGGAGGAGTGCACCTCCATAGATTTCTCAGCCACAGCGCACTCTGCAGAGTTATCAGGATATGATCACAACTCCAGTTGCTACTCTACCTGCTCAACCAGCTAGAGGGGAAGGCCAGGCTAGATATTATGCCCTTCCTGCCCGTACCGAGGTTGTCGCCTCCGATTCTGTCATCATAGGTATTGTCCTGGTTTGTCATAGAGATGCATCGATTTTATTCGATCGAGGCTCCACCTATCCTTATGTGTCTTCGTATTTTGCTCCGCATTTGGGTGTACCTCAGAATTCTTTGAGTTCCCCTATTTATGTTTCTACTCATATGGGAGATTCTCTTGTTGTGGACCGCATTTATCGGTCGTGTTTTGTTGCTCTTAGTGGTTTTGAGACCAAAGCCGATTTATTGTTGCTCCGCATTGTAGATTTGATATTATCTTGGGCATGGACTGGTTGTCTCCCTATTTTGCTATTCCTGATTGTCATGCAAAAACCGTGATGTTGGCTATGCCAGGTGTACCGTGTGTTGAGTGGAGGGGTACTTTAAATCACACTCCTATTAGAGTTATTTCTTTTCTTAAAGCTCAACGTATGGTTGAGAAGGGGTGTGACGTGTATTTAGCCTATGTGAGAGATGTCAGTATTGATACCCATTCAGTTGATTCAGTTCTAGTAGTACGGGATTTTCCCGATGTATTTGCAGCGGATCTTCTAGGCATGCCGCCTAATAGAGATATTAATTTTGGCATTGATCTGTTGCCGGGCACTCATCCCATATCTATTCCTCCGTATCGTATGGCTCCTCCTGAGTTGAAGGAGTTGAAGGATCAGTTACACGAATTGCTTGATACGGGTTTTAATCGGCCCAGTGTATCACTTTGGGTTGCTCCTGTCTTGTTTGTGTAGAAAAAGGATGGTTTTATGCGTATGTGTATCGATTATCGCCAGTTGAACAAGGTTACAGTGAAGAACCGTAATCCTTTGCCACGGATGGATAATCTGTTTGACCAGCTTCAGGGCGCACGGGTGTTTTCTAAGATTGACTTGTGCTCAAGTTACCATTAGTTGAAGATTTGGGAGCCAAATATTCCAAAGACTGCTTTCAGGACTCGGTATGGTCATTACGAGTTCCTTGTCATGTCATTTGGGCTGACCAATGCCCCAGAAACTTTTATGCACTTGATGCACAGTGTGTTTCGGCCGTATCTTGACTCATTCGTCATTGTTTTTATTGATGATATTATGGTATATTCACGGAGTCGGGAAGATCATGAGTAGCACCTAAGGACAGTGCTTCAGATCTTGAGAGAAAAGAAGTTATATGCTAAGTTCTCGAAATATGAGTTTTTGGTTGGATTCCGTGGCATTATTAGGCCACATAGTATCGAGTGACGGTATTCATGTGGATCCGAATAAAATAGAGATCGTGCAGGGTTAGCCCAGACCATCTTCAGCTACAGAGTTCTGTACTTTCCTTGGCTTGATGGGTTACTACCGTCGTTTTGTGGAGGGGTTTTCATCGATTGCAGCCCCTATGACCAGGTTTACCTAGAAGGGTGCTTCGTTCCAGTGGACGGAGGAGTGTGAGGCGAGCTTTCAGAAGCTCAAGACAGCTTTGACTACAACCCCAATTTTGATACTACCTACAAGTTTGGGGTCATATACGGTTTATTGTGATGCCTCGAGGATTGGCCTCAGAGCGGTGTTGATGTAGGACGGTAGAGTGATTGCCTACGCGTCCAGACAGTTACAAGTACATGAGAAGAATTACCCTGTCCATGACCTTGAGTTAGCTGCCATTGTTCACGCCCTGATGATTTGGCGCCACTATTTATACGGTGTGCCTTTTGATATTTATACTGACCATCGGAGCTTGCAGCACCTGTTCAAACAAAAGGATATAAATTTGTGCTATAGGAGGTGGTTAGATTTGCTGAAGGACTATGATATCACTATTTTTATCACCCGGGCAAGGCCAATGTGGTGACCGATGCTTTGAGTCACAGGCCTGAGAGTTTAGGGAGTTTGGCTTATTTACCAGTATCAGAGAGGCCTATGGCGATGGATGTTGAGGCCTTAGCCAGCCAGTTTGTGAGATTGGATCTTTCGAAGCCTAGTCGGGTTCTAGCTTGCGTGGTGTCCTGGTCTTCCTTACTTGATCGTATCAGGGAGCATCAGTATGATGCCCCTCATTTGCTTGTCCTCAAGGACAAGGTTCAGCATGCTGATGGCAGAGATGTAACCATTGGTGACGACAGCGTATTGAGGATGCAGAGTCAGATTTGTGTACCCAATGTTGATGGGATTTGGGAGTTGATTATGGAAGAGGCCCATAGCTCGCAGTATTCCATCCATCCAGGTGTCGTGCAGATGTATCAGGATTTGAGGCAGCACTACTGGTGGAGACGGATGAAGAAAGATATAGTTGGATTTGTAGCTCGGTGCCTCAATTGTCAGCAAGTGAAGTATGAGCACCAGAGACCGGGTGGGTTGCTCCAGCAAATAGAGATTCCGGAGTGGAAGTGGGAGCAAATCACCATGGACTTTGTAGTTGGGCTCCCACGTACTTTGAGAAAGTTCGATGCTATTTGGGTGATTGTGGATCGGCTGACCAAGTCCGCTCACTTTATTCTTGTGTGTACTATTTATTCCTCAGAGCGGTTGGCGGAGATCTATATCCGAGAGATTGTTCGTCTGCATGGTATTCCGGTTTCAATTATTTCAGATAGAGGTACTCAGTTCACATCACGGTTCTGGAGGGCCGTTCAGCATGAGTTGGGTACTCGGGTGGAGTTGAGTACATCATTTCACACTCATACGGACGGACAGTCCGAGCGCACTATTCAGATTCTTGAGGATATGCTCTGTGCGTGTGTGATTGAGTTTGGAGGGTCTTGGGATCAATTCTTGCCATTGGCGGAGTTTGCATACAACAACACCTATTAGTCCAGCATTCAGATGGCACCATATGAGGCTTTATATGGTAGGCGGTTTAGGTCCCCGGTAGGTTGGTTTGAGCCGCGTGAGGCTAGATTATTAGGCACCGACTTGGTTCAGGATGTTTTGGAGAAGTTTAAGCTGATTCAGGATAGACTCTGTACAGCCCAGTCCAGACAGAAGAGTTACGCGGACCGGAAGGTTAGTGATGTTTCCTATATGGTTGGAGAGCGGGTTCCGCTTCGGGCTTCGCCTATGAAGGGCGTTATGAGATTTGGGAAAAAAGGGAAGTTGAGTCGGAGGTTTATTGGCCCTTTTGAGATATTGAGGTGTGTTGGGGAGGTTGCTTATGAGCTTGCCTTACCTCCCAGCTTGGCTGGAGTTCATCCGGTGAATCCGATGAATAATAGGTGTTTTGATGTTGTTTTGAGCATTCTGAAGGTTGGAACAACTTTGAATGAAGTTATGAGATATGTTTGTAGGTTTGGTTGAGGTCCCGAGGTCCTCGGGATGATTTCGGATGGTTGACGAAAAGATTTTTGGAATTGAGTTGCAGCTTTAGCTATTTTTCTGTCATAACCGCACCTGCGAGTGTGGGACCGCAGGTGCAGAGCTGCAGAAGCGACGGATCAACCGCATAAGCGGAAATGGGGAAGTTTAGCGGGGACCGCAGAAGCGGAAGGATTTCCGCAGGAGCGGTACCACATCTACGGAAGGGGAGTCGCAGATGCGGAAGATGGGATTTATGTGAGAAGTCGCAAGTGCGACCAGTGTTCCGCATAAGCGGGATCGCAGATGCGGTAACAGTTGGGCAGAAATAGGAAATTGTGAGGGTTTAGTTTCAAAAGTTAAAAATTCGATTTGGAGCTTCGGAGAGGGTGATTTTGAGAGGAAATTGAAGAGGAGATCATTGAGTAACAATTATTTAACCCTTTATAGTTATATTCTATCAATCTATAGTTAGTTTCATCATTTAATTTCGGATTGGAGATGAAATTGGGGAAAAGCTGGAAGAAAGTTCTTAGACCAACAATTTAACTTTTGAGTGGGAATATGACCTTAGATTTGGATAATTTTGGTATGCATGAACTCGTAAGAGTATGAGGATTCTGAAAATATAAAGTTTAACCGATTTCGAGACGTGGGCTTGAGGGGCATTTTGGTCATTTTACCTAATTTCATGTATTAACTTAGAATTTCTTTGTAGAGTCAGTTACTTTAAGTGTTATTTATATTATGCAATTGAATATAATAAATTTGGGCCATTTGAAGTCGAGTACTCGTAGCAAGAGCGTGATTTCGAGTTGATTATTGAGCCGGTCCAAGATAAGTGGCTTGTCTAACCTTGTGTGGGGGACCTTTCCCTTAGGATTTTGTATTATTGTTAATTAAAATACCTTGTACGTGAGGTGACGAGTGCATACTTGTGCAACATGCTAGACTAGAATTACTTGTTTTCCTTAATATGAAATTGACATTTGCTGAATAGTTTCCTGTGGCTGTTGTGTATTTACATTAGGTCTACGGATGTGAGATTCTGGTAGATCCCCCTTGTCTGTTTATTTGGGACTACGGATGTGGGATTCTGGTAAATCCCCCTTATCTATTTAATTAGGACTACGAATGTGTGATTCCGGTAGATCCCCCTACACAGTTATATGGAACTACGGGACTGCATCCGGTAGATTCTCCCAGTACTGGTTATTTATATTTGGGACTATAGATCAGGATTCTGGTAGATCCCCACGCACTGATAGTTAGACTACGGGACGGGATCCCGGGAGATCCTTCGGATGTATATGTCGCACCTCCTTTTTACCGCGCCCGCGGGGGCGCGTGGGGGAGTTTTCTCCAATTGAAGGACAGTCCAAATGGGATTTATTTAATTTCAGAGTCGCCACCTGGGAATTTTAGGGCGTCCCAAGTCACCAGTTTTAATCCTTGAATCGAGGAGAATATGACTCTGTTATTTATTCTGCGAACCGGAAATCCTGAGTAAGGAATTCTGTTAATCCGGAAGAAGGTGTTAGGCATTTCCGAATTCCGTGGTTCTAGCACGGTCGCTTAACTGTTTTTATTATTGGCCTAATTATCTCGATTTTTATTAAATATATTTTTATCACGTAATTTTACTACCGCTTATACTTATTGTGATTAAGGACCCTTCTTTGAATCGAATTACGCGTACGTATATTCGTGTTATAAATTTAAAAATGTGGAATTGTGTCACGCATACGTGTACACGATAACTTTTGATAATATATTTATTAAACAATCATTTTTTTTCGAAATTGTGTCGAATCAAGAAAATTTGTTTTTCTTAAATAGTGAACCGCACATCTCGGGTTTTTTATGAAATTGTTTTAACGCCTTTGGAAAAATCCTTTTCTTAAATATTCGCTCGAAATTGCGCGTACGCATAATCCGAATTTGCTTTTAAAAATATAATCAGGGTACGCGAACGCATCCCTAATTGCGCAAAATACTTGTAATGGTATTAGGGATTTTCCACAAATTGTTTATTATATTCATATATTTTTTGTGTGAAAATCATGAGAACTCCCATTTTAGAGGCCTATAAATTCTTTGAAAAGAATTCACAATCTATTAAAGGTTGCCCGTCGATTATAATTTTCGAGTATAAATTATATTCACTCCAACTATTCAAATTCAAAGAACAGAATAAAAATATGATTAATACTATTTTTTTAACAAATATGACATATATATATATATATATATATATATGCCAAAGAATAAATTGCATATGAAACTGAAAATGAATGATTCATAAAGGGAGGAAATATTTTCCAAGAATTTTCATTATTTTTATTTAGTGCAAATTCTATTTTTACTTACCATTGATTTAAAGTGTTGCAATCTGTGCATGTACATCTCAACTTATTCTCATATACTTGTTTTTAATCTAATAGGCGAAATTATTTTAATTAATTATGCTTATGATTGAGTTGGGATATATATATATATATATAATATATAATCAAACCCATTTGATTCTCAATCTATATGAATTATTGCTAAGCATTATCTTTCACATTGTATAAGTTCCTAGGCCCTTTATTATTAAGAAAGAGAACAAATCTTCATGTTGACTTAATAAAAAGATATTGCATACAATATTACTCATCATATTTGACATCGTGAACATAGCGGATTATACTAACGCGTCTTTCAACTATTGATTATAACATAACCAAGGTTTGTGCCAAAAGATAGCAAATTGCAACCAACATCATCTAGCTTTAAACAACAACTAACTTACTAACAAAATAAACCAATAGCGTATTTTTCCTTGATATTTCCATATTATACTATACCTAGCTAACAATACCATAAAGTGTAAATAAAAGCCAACTTTCTACCATGCTTCCCATTTACACAACTCAAAGATAACTAAACTAATGAAATTTTGACATGGATAACATTATTACAAAGTTTTATATGAATTTCAAAATAAGACAATTAACTTGTAGCCATCGAGTCGAACTTACTACTGGTTAACCAACATGAAACCAAAGCTGAAATTTTTAACTAAAGAACTCAAATGAATAGAAGACAGTATTACAATTCAAACATTATTTATTTGTCATGTTGAATCTCTTTCCAACATAGAATTTAAGAGATATGTACCTGAAAATGAAGGTAGAAGGAGTGAATTTCAGCAGTAGCAGCAGTAACAAAAATCAGCAGAACAGCAGTATTTCCACAGATTTGAGCAATAATAAGACTCGAGGAACCCAGATGCACAATGACAGTACTTTTAAGAAATTTCAGATTTTTTAACTGAACAAAGAGGTCGAACAAATCCGGACAGATTTAATACAAAAATAATGTTTCTGATTTTGGGACTTAGAACAAAGCAGACTGAAAAGCTTTCAATTTCAAAACACAGAATCAGCTTCAATACTAACTTCTGATGTAGAATTCTGTTTTAATGTTTCTGTTTTCCTTTCTTTCTATCTTCCTTTTCAGATTTCTGTTTCTGCTTGATTTTCCTCTCTTTTATCTGTTCACTCTTTGTATCTCCCTTAAAAATCTCTCTCTAAATCTCCTTCCAAATCTGTCTGAAAACTCCTCTAAATCAGTCCCAATTCCCTCTATCTTATACAGGTCTGTCCCCCCCCTTTTAAGTGCTGCCCGGACCCCTTTTATCTTTTTTAAAAACAGAAAATTTCCATTAAAAATCTGTTTTTTCCACTTTAAATCTCATTAGGCTAACTTTTCCCTGATTTTCAGCAGCCCATTACCCTTTGTTTCCCATTATCACACTAAACAATAGCCATTAACTTTCCACTTTCAGCCCACTACTATTAGCACATTACCCTACTGTTTCTATCCCAGAAATACCCTTGAAAATCCTACTGTAATTACAGTCTTTACTGCCCCAGACCAAAGACTGCCTAAATCTTAATAGGTTTATCTGAATTAAACTGTTTAGCAGCTAAGAACCAATTCCTAAATCAAAACAAACATTTTGTCTTTTCAATGATAGCTAATTGATCCCACACCCAATGTCTAATAGCTAATGGACAAAACTAAATTCAGATTGAACACTGAACTTGTATACAAACGTATTAACAATACACAACACTTAACAGAACAAAAATCTGAATTGAAAATTGAATTTAGCATAAGTGCAGGGGCATGGTCAGTATGTTGACACTGCCTGAAACTTAATGGTAAGAAATCAACATCATCTTATTGAATTTCAAACAAAGCTGATTTAATTAACGAGTATTAGTCAAACTGATTATTTACAACAATTGTCAACAAACAACTGATAAACAGATTATTTCAAACAGCATTTTCAGAAACAAAATTCTATAATATAACTAATCGACGAACTTAATCGAGTCGATTACACACATTGTAATTAGTCACAACCAACAGAAACAATTCACATTCGGATCAAGTAGATAGGTAGGAGGCAGAATCACGGAATTAAACAAAAATATGCAACATTACACAGGTTACTGAAACAAACATATAGAATACAAAAAGGAAATAGAAAAACATACCTCTGAATCTTTAAATTTAACCGGACTCAAACTCAACTTGGATTTGGACTTTTTGAAATCAAACAGACCTTAGTCGAAGTATTTTCAACTGAAAATACTTCGACTAAGGTCGATTAAACCTCAATCCTTCGTTTGAATTGAAAAAAATTTCCAAGATTGGAAAATTTAGGTTTTCAGATCTTGGATTTTAAATCCGAACATTTCCGGGTAAATTCGAAGGGGACCAAATATAACACAAGGGTGAGGGTAGCCTAGAGGTCATTTGGTGTCAGTTTAGAACAGATCTGAGTTTGTTCTTGTTTGGTCCGAATCTTCAAAAGAAGATTCGAAAAGCTCGGAAACGATTCGAGCCAAACAAACTACAGATCCATACTTAGGGTGGTTAGGGGAAGCTATGGTGTCGATTTGGGGCTGTTAGGTTTAGATCTAACTTTGGCTCGAATCTTCAAATGAAGATTCGAGAACCCTCAGGAAGATTCGAGCCAAGCGGCTAACATATTTAAATAGAGGGTGTTCAGAGGGTTCTGGGTTGTTAAGGTGGTGACCGGCGGCGTTGATGCCGCCGGGTTTCAGGCGGTGGGGAATAAGGGCGGCTAGGGTTAGGGGTTTGGTTCAGGAAGATGATGAACAGGAGAGGAGGGGGGGTGTTTAGCTAGGGGGCCGGGGTAAGGATATTGGGCTTATATAGGGACGGGGTGGGTTGATGCTAACCATTAGATCTAGTAGGATGAGTGGTCAGGATTTATTCACTTAACCAAACGGTGTCGTTTGGTTTCCTGCTGGGGTCGGGCTGAATCGGGGCACTAGGTCGGGTAATGGACATGGGTTAAAGTTCGTGGGATCTCAGCCGTTGGTTGGCTTTGATCCAATGATCCCTGATAAACCACAATCAAACGATGTCGTTTTGACTCGTTTGATTTGATCCAATTTTTTTTTTACAACTTGTATATATATTTTTTTTATTTTCTAATTTCATTATTAATTAATAAAATCCTAATAAAAAATTATAAAAAAAATTATCATTACAATAATATTAACTATCTTTTAATAACCATTAACGCGTAGATGAAACATTAATCACACAGTGGAAAAAAAATAGAACAAAAATGCATATTTTGGTGATTTTATTTAAATTATCTTTCAAATACATAATTAAATCCTATATGCATGCAACATGTATTTTATTTTAATTTTCATTTTATTATGACAAAGTAAACACTTACGGACATAACACAAATATTTAACACCACGCAAATTCAAAAATTATACAGTAAAAGAAATTTATTTTATTTATTTTTGATTTATTTTGGAGTAGTTTTCGTAAGGCAAAAAATTACATGCTCACAGCTGCCCCTCTTTGTGCGGAAACTCGAAGAGTTTTCGGGCAAAGATAAAGTGAGCGGACACGATTGATTTTTGCCCGTTCAAATACTCCGTGGGAAGCATTTTTTGAAAGATTTGACCTAACCTCTGCTTCAAAGGTTTCCTACGTATCCTTGGCTATAAAGGAATCAGGTCAATGTAGTTCGGGAAGTTTTGGGTAGCTGGGACTACCGTGGGACCGTGATGTTACTGCTGCCTCGTGCTGTTTTTACTGCTTTCTGACCTCCTTATTACATCTTACTTCAAAGGTCATACAAAAACTAAACTAGATTATGGTACAGGAATTATAAAAAATCTTATCTAGGTCATGCCCTTGCGTTTCTTGTTGTCTTGATATCTTGGTGACTCTTGGGCATTTGGCTTATTCCGTATTCCTTTTCATTGTGTCCCGTATTTTCTTTTGGGACTCTCGTTGTTTCTTGCTAGGGATTTTGTTGGACTCCTCTGCTTTATTGATTTTAGATGTGCTCTTTTATCATATGAGCGGGCTTTTGATTTCAACACTTCAATTGTATTCCCTCGTTCTCCAGGTGGGTGCCTTGACTGTTTCTTTTCTTTCTTCATCCTCATTCTCCAGGTGGACGCCTGACTTCTTTTTAACTTCTTCATCCTCGTTCTCCAGGTGGACGCCTGACTTCTTTCTTTTCTTCATCCTCATTCTCCAGGTGGACGCCTGACTTCTTCTTTTCTTCATCCTCATTCTCCAGGTGGACGCCTGACTTCTTTAATTTTCTTCATCCTCATTCTCCAGGTGGACGCCTGACTTCTTCTTTTCTTCATCCTCATTCTCCAGGTGGACGCCTGACTTCTTCTTTCCTCATCCTCATTCTCCAGGTGGACGCCTGACTTCTTCTTAACTTCTTCATCCTCATTCTCCAGGTGGACGCCTGACTTCTTCTTTCCTCATCCTCATTCTCCAGGTGGACGCCTGACTTCTTTAATTCTCATCCTCATTCTCCAGGTGGACGCCTGATTTCTTTTATTCTTCATCCTCATTCTCCAGGTGGACGCCTGACTTCTTCTTTTCTTTGTCCTCATTCTCCAGGTGGACGCCTGACTTCTTCTTTTCTTCATCCTCATTCTCCAGGTGGACGCCTGACTTCTTCTTTCCTCATCCTCATTCTCCAGGTGGACGCCTGACTTCTTTAATTCTCATCCTCATTCTCCAGGTGGACGCCTGACTTCTTTCACCGCAGACTCATTCTCCAGGTGGATGCCTGACTTCTTTAATTCTCATCCTCATTCTCCAGGTGGACGCCTGACTTCTTCAACTCTTATCCTCATTCTCTAGGTGGACGCCTGACTTCTTCAATTCTTATCCTCATTCTCCAGGTGGACGCCTGACTTCTTTAATTCTCATCCAGGTATTTCCTGACACAAATATTGTATTTGCCCCTGTTTTAAATCAAAGAAAATTTCGTTAGTTTAAAGCAGGGTGGTTGACTGGGGTATTCTTTCCGATGGTGATGCTTCTCTTCGTTTCTCTTTATTGCCTTGGAATGGTTGAAAAGACTGTTTTGTCCTTGTAATTGATTCTTGACTATAGGATTCTCCTCTGTATGTTTTCCTTCAAACCCTTTTAACTGTAATCATATGTCCCTTCTGACTTTGCTGATCCACTTTTGATTTCACCTTTCCTACACCCATATCTTTTATCTCCCACCTTTCGTTGGCTGTATTTTGTAACCTTGAATCTTGGTAGTATACCTTGACATTCCTTCTTATTTGTTTGGAATAAAACTTATCTCAAAGCTTTTAGAAAGTAAGATTATTAGTAACGAAATACGCTGATTTCGACAATCATAGAATGAAAAGAAAAATCCAAATTTGGATGACTGTTGGAAAAAGGAATAAAGGACTTATCTGATTGGAATTACTGGCACCAATGATCAGGGTATGCATTTCGGATTAATCAACCCAGTCTTTTAATCAATCTCCTTTCAATTGTCTCAAAGAGTTTTCATCGATAAACTTTCCTCATTTTTTCACTTCCTTTTCGCCTTAGGGTGCCTATGAAGGTTTTCACCAATAAGACTCTCTCATTTTACTTTTCTCTCAACTTCTGTCGCCTTATGGTGCCCGTGTGGGTTTTCACCTATAAGACTCTCTCATTTTTACTTTCTCTTCTTGTTTGTACCAGAGTGTTATGAACCATCTTCATTTGCTTGACTCAACATTTTTCTAAGATTGGTCGAAAGGTCTTTCTGGTATGGGGTTAGAAATGGAAAAGGTATTAAAAGCTAAACAGTTCTGGTATGGGTTTAAAATTACAACTCTTGGAATCTTTTTCTTATTTCCAATACAATTTCTGCCCCAGTTTTTGATTGGGGTCGCTTGACATAACTTTTTGTGCACATCATGTATATTGTGCACCCTATGACCGAGCCGTGAGGCGCCTACGTATCCTTCTTTGAGGAATCAGGTCAAACGTAGTTCACCACATGATAGTGATTTTTTATATATAAATTTATATATATATACATTTTTTTTATTTATATATATATATTTTTTTATTGCTTCCAAGAGGGGGTAGGAAAGAAACAAGTATGGCTCAAAGGGGGGAAACAAAGGGTATAGTGTTTGGATAGCAGAATAAATGGCCTTTGTCATTCCAATCTTCGAAATAATGCTAAATACAAACATTCAAAAATTTTATGCATAATATCTCTTTACCGCGTCAGAATTGATCGCCATATCTATGCATTTGCCTTCAATATCTTTTAAACATAATGCACCATTTGATAATACTCTGGTCACAATGAATGGTCCTTGCCAATTCGGGGCAAATTTGCCTTTTGCCTCGACCTGATGTGGAAGAATACGTTTCAGCACATGCTGACCTACTTCAAACTTTCGGGGATGCACCTTTTTGTTGTATGCTCTTTCTATTCTTCTTTGATATAATTGACCATGACATACTGCGGCCAATCGTTTTTCATCAATCAAGTTTAATTGTTCCAGACGGATTTTGACCCATTCATCATCATCAATCTTTGCTTCGGCGATGATCCGAAGGGAAGGAATCTCAACTTCTGCAGGAATTACTGCTTCAGTGCCATATACCAACAAATAAGGAGTTGCTCCTACTGAAGTGCGAACAGTAGTGCGGTATCCCAATAATGCAAATGGTAATTTTTCATGCCATTGTTTTGAACCTTCTATCATTTTCCGAAGTATCTTCTTTATGTTTTTGTTGGCTGCTTCTACTGCTCCATTTGCCTTGGGCCGATATGGGGTAGAGTTACGATGTGTAATCTTAAACTGTTGACATACTTCCTTCATTAAGTTGCTGTTAAGATTAGCACCGTTATCTGTGATGATCACCTTCGGGATTCCGAATTGACATATGATATTTGAGTGGACAAAATCGACCACAGCTTTCTTGGTCACTGATTTGAATGTCTTGGCCTCAACCCATTTGGTAAAAAAATCAATAGCTACCAGAATGAACCTGTGCCCATTAGATGCTGTCGGCTCAATTGGTCCAATCACATCCATGCCCCAGGCAACGAAGGGCCATGGTGCCGACATTGTGTGCAACTCGGATGGTGGAGAATGAATCAAATCTCCGTGTATTTGGCATTGATGACACTTGCGCACAAAACTGATACAATCTCGCTCCATGGTAAGCCAATAGTAACCGGCTCGGAGGATTTTCTTTGCCAACACATATCCACTCATGTGGGGTCCGCAAACTCCTGAATGTACTTCAGACATGACAGCTGCAGCTTGTCTGACATCTATGCATCTTAATAATCCAAGATCTGGTGTTCTTTTATATAAAACTCCTCCGCTTAAGAAGAATCCATTTGCCAATCGCCTAATGGTCCTCTTTTGATCTCCTGTGGCTTGTGCGGGATATATCCCCATCCTGATATACTCCTTGATGTTGTGGAACCATGGTTCACCATCAAATTCTTCTTCAACCATATTGCAATAAGCGTGCTGATCGTGGACTTGAATATGTATTGGAACTACATAAGCTTTGTCCGGATGGTGCAACATTGATGCTAGGGTAGCCAATGCATCGGCAACCTCATTATGGATTCTTGGAATATGTTGGATTCCACTGATTGAAAACGCTGACAAAGATCATGTAGACATTGTCGGTATGGTATGAGCTTCAAGTCTCGGGTTTCCCATTCTCCTTGAATTTGATGTACCAAAAGATCCGAATCTCCCATGACTAAGATTTCTCGGATACCCATGTCTGCGGCTAGCCTTAAACCCAAAATGCAAGCTTCATATTCAGCCATATTATTGGTGCAATAAAATCGCAATTGAGCCGTAACAGGATAGTGATGCCCTGTTTCAGAAATGATTACAGCTCCTATTCCGACTCCTTTCATGTTAGCGGCGCCATCAAAGAAAAGTTTCCAACCAGGTTTTTCAATTCGCTCCATCTCGTTGATATGCATTGTTTCTTCATCAGGAAAATAAGTTTTCAATGGCTCGTATTCCTCATCGACCGGGTTTTCGGCCAAATGATCGGCCAGTGCTTGGGCTTTCATTGCAGTCCGAGTTACATAGATGATGTCAAACTCTGTGAGCAATATCTGCCACTTTGCAAGCCTTCCCGTTGGCATAGGCTTTTGAAAAATGTATTTCAATGGATCCAACCGAGAAATGAGGTAAGTAGTGTAGGATGACAAATAGTGTTTCAATTTTTGAGCTACCCATGTTAGGGCGCAGCATGTCTTTTCCAGATGAGTATACTTAACCTAATAAGCTGTGAACTTCTTGCTAAGGTAGTAGATGGCCTGTTCTTTTTTGCCAGTGAGGTCATGTTGCCCCAATACACAACCAAATGAATTTTCCAAAACCGTCAAGTAAAGAATCAAAGGTCTTCCTGGCTCTGGCGGGACCAACACGGGTGGGTTTGACAAGTACCCTTTTATTTTATCGGACACTTATTGACACTCATCGGTCCATTTGACCGCAACATCCTTTTTTAACAATTTGAAAATTGGCTCACATGTTGTTGTGAGCTGAGCAATGAACCTGCTGATGTAATTTAACCTTCCCAACAAACTCATTACTTCAGTTTTGTTTCTTGGAGGTGGCAGTTCTTGGATGGCTTTGATCTTTGATGGGTCTAGCTCGATGCCTTGTCGACTGACTATGAATCCCAGCAACTTTCCAGATGGAACTCCAAATGCACACTTGGCAGGGTTAAGCTTGAGGTTGTACCTGCGAAGTCTTAAGAAGAACTTCCTCAAATCCCCAATGTGGTTGGCCTGATGCTTTGATTTTATGATCACATCGTCCACGTATACCTCAATCTCCTTGTGTATCATATCATGAAACATTGTGGTCATTGCTCTCATATAGGTTGCTCCGGCGTTCTTTAAACCGAATGGCATTACCCGGTAGCAATAAGTTCCCCATGGTGTGATGAATGCCGTCTTTTCTGCATCTTCTTCATCCATTAGAATTTGATGATACCCGGCATAACAATCCACGAAAGACCCTATATCATGCTTGGCACAATTGTCGATCAAAATATGGATATTGGGTAATGGGAAATTATCCTTTGGACTTGCTTTGTTGAGATTGCGATAGTCGACGCATACTCTAATTTTGTCGTCTTTCTTTGGCACAGGAACGACATTAGCCAACCAAACAGGATATCGAGTGACTCGAATGACCTTTGCTTCCAATTGTTTGGTGATTTCTTCCTTAATTCTCACACTCATGTCAGGCTTGAATTTTCTCAGCCTCTGCTTGACAGGAGGCACCGTTGGATCGGTGGGCAATTTGTGAACCACTAAATCAGTGCTCAGGCCCGGCATGTCGTCATACGACCATGCAAAAACATCTTTGAATTCTATGAGTGCTTTAATTAACTCCTCTCGGATCTTTGGTTCCAGATGGACACTTATTTTAGTTTCTCGGATATTACTCGTGTCCCCTATATTGATGTCCTCGGTATCACTCAAGTTAGGTTTGATTTTTTCCTCAAAGTGAATTAACTCTTTACTAATCTCTTCAAAAACCTCATCTTCATCATATTCTGATTCATAATCACAATATATTTCTTGAATTATTACTTCGGAACCAGATTAATTTTTAAGACTGGGCTGAGGATTCCTCATGCATGCCATATCACTAGAGCCAGCGTAAAAAGAACTGTACATGAAAGAAGAAACAGAAAAGAAAACTATTAGGAATGATACTAAAAGGGGAACTGCTTTTTATTGGATGATGAAAGATAACAAGGTTTTGCACACTTCAAACAGACTGTAAGATAAGCTTTGGGATTACAACCCTGAAGTAACCCAAACAAACTGAAAGAAAATCAAAATAAACTACTAAGACTCCTTTCGAATTGGGAGAGGAGTGGCTTTCCAATTACTGAGCTTTGTTTCTGGCCCAACGAATTGAACTTCTGCGTTGCTACACCCTTCTCCGCTTTCCAACATGTTCACATCACTAAACAATTTCTCGAATCTTTCGATTAATTCCTCCTCAGGATTGACCTGGGATTTAGGAATTGTTGTTATCGGGCGATTTTTAGCACCGGTCTTGACAAAAGACTTTGACAGATGTGGGACTGGTTTTGGAAGAACCCATGCTTGGTGTTTCAGCTTCCTAGCCCTTATCACGTCATTGGCAGTGGGTATGAATCCCAAACCGAATGTTCCCCAGTTCTCGGGGAGAGATACTGGTTGTATAATTCCTTGCAAAGATAAACCCAGACCTTTGCCGGGTATAAAGCCATTCTTTAACATTTCATAAGCTACCATGACTGATGCAGAGGATATCTTTGGATTTGGAAGGTATTTCCCCTCTGGAATTTTCTCTATCGACACTGTGTCGGTCACTTGGTATACCCATGGTCCCTGGTCATTTTCTGTTCCCTCGATCGGTACAATGGTACTACTGTGAGCATTTAAACTTTCTTCTCCATGCACGACTACTTCTTGATGATCCCATTCAAACTTGACAGCCTGATGTAGTGTTGACGGGACTGCTTTAGCAGCATGGATCCATGGTCGACCCAACAACAAGTTGTAAGAAACAGTTATGTCCAACACTTGGAATTCCATTATGAATTCAACTGGCCCTATTGTTAGTTCCAACACTATGTCGCCAAATGAATCTCTGCTTCCACCGTCAAATCCCCGTACGCAAATACTATTCTTCTGAATCCTCTCCTCTTTAATTTTTAATTTGCT
Organism: Nicotiana tabacum; assembly: GCF_000715075.1. NCBI lineage: Eukaryota > Viridiplantae > Streptophyta > Magnoliopsida > Solanales > Solanaceae > Nicotiana > Nicotiana tabacum. The sequence continues at coordinate 56,931,645 of NC_134087.1, read as the reverse complement.
TAAAGTGGAGAGAGGGCAGATATTTGCACTTGACCCATTGTCAACCAATGCCCGGGTTACTACGGAGTTTTCACATTTCACGGTGAGGTAAAGAGCTCTGTTGTGCTCAGTACCTTCCATAGGTAATTCGTCATCAGCAAATGTAATTCTGTTTGTCTCAAAGATTCTGTTGGCTATTTTTCCCAAATGGTTTACAGAGATCTTTTCAGGAACATGAGCCTCATTCGGGATTTTCATCAAAGCCAGACGGTGCTCCTCTGAATGGATCAGTAATGACAATAATGAAATTTGAGCGGGGGTCTTCTTTAATTGATCCACAACAGAATAATCATGGAGTTTCATTTTTCTTAAAAAATCTTCCGCCTCTTCTTCCGTCACAGCTCTCTTTGTTGGCGTTGGATTGTTTTTAGTTTTTCTTAACTCTTCGGGAGTAAAACATCTTCCCGAACGAGTCAAGCCTTGCACCTCACACACTTCTTCCTTGATTTCTTTTCCTTTGTACATTACAGTCACCCGTTCATAGTTCCATGGGATGGCTTTGTTGCTGATGACCGGCAGCTGGATTACAGGTGCAATAATAACCCGATCTGTATGGGCTCCTTCCACGAATACAATGGGTTTGTTAGCAACCCCTGGTACTATCACTTTCCGCCTTTCTTGTTTTGCAGCAACTTTGCTCGATGATCCCTCATCGACTATCATAGATGGTTCATCACCATTTTTGTTCTGCTTAGACACCGGCTTCTCCTCCATTAACTGCTTATCTGGCTTGGTTTCATGAGACTTGATCATCATGACAGTTTGTGACGGCTTCTTTGTCTCCCCATCAACTTGTATGATTTCTATCATATTAGCCTCTTGATGGGCTGGCATTGGATTTCTATTGATATTTGGGGCTTCGGGGGTTTGAACCTCGATTTTATTAGTATCAATCAGCTCTTGTATTGCATTTTTCAAATGCCAGCATTTCTCCGTATCATGGCCTGGTGCACCGGAGCAATATTCACAGCTAATGGTGTAATCCAGATTCTTTGGAGGAGGATTGGGTAGTTTGGATTGTATTGGTCTCAGCATGTCTAGCTGTCTCAGCCTGTGGAACAGACTAGTGTAAGACTCTCCCAATGGAGTGTAAGTTTTCTTTTTTTGTTCCCTTTCTCCCCTGAATGCTGGCCTAGGCCTGAAACCTGGTCCGGGATAGGCTCGTGGGTAAGTATTTGGTGTGACAGGAGCACGCCAATTGGTGTGAACATGTGGCTGATTGTATGCTTGAGCATGGTTAATGGAAAAATGAGGCTCTAAAGGGTGATAGTAGTGTTGGGATGAATCATGGTGGTAAGCTGATTGGCGAGGTCGTTGTTGATTATAGTAAAGCGGTGAACCTCTGGGTCCCGGCCAAATTCCTGAATCAACTACTGCTGCTTCCTCCCTCTTCTTTCTTCCGATTCCTCCTACCCCGCCTTGAATAGCTTGAGTAGTTGCCTTAATTGCTGAATAGCTCATGATTTTATTTGTCTTGAGGCCTTCTTCCACCATACCTCCCATCTTCACTACTTCGTTGAATGATTTTCCAACCGCTGAAACCAAATGGGCATAGTAAGTCGGTTCCAAGGCTTGGAGTAAGTAGTCTACCATTTAGCTCTCCTTCATAGGAGGATCCACTCTTGCTGCCTGTTCTCTCCACTGAAAACCATACTCTCTGAAACTTTCATTGTGTTCTTCTCAAATTTTGTCAAAGATAATCGATCTGGGATGATTTCCAGATTGTATTGGAAATGGTATGCGAATGCCTGTGCCAGGTCATCCCAGGTGTACCATCTCCCATGGTCCTGGCGTGTATACCACTCCAAAGCTGATCCGCTTAAACTTTGACTGAAGTAAGCCATCAATAATTCATCCTTTTCCCCAGCTCCTCGCATCTTGCTACAGAAACCCCTTTAGTGAGCTACTGGGTCGCCGTGCCCGCTGTATAGGTCAAATTTGGGCATCTTGAAGCCAACTGGCAATTGTACATTGGGGAATAAGCATAAATCTTTGTATGCTACACTGACTTGCCCGCCTAATCCTCGCATGTCTCTGAACGATTGCACTAGACTCTTGACCTTCCTGAACATCTCTTCTTGTTCAACATATTTAGTTGGCTTGTCAATTTCGGTTGGGAGATCAAAACGAGGAGTAGTTGAATGAATTTCGGAAGCTTTGAGGATGGGCTCCGGGGGGCAATATTGGTTGTCCTGGGCCTGGAATGTAGGCTCACTAGGAGATTTGTGGAACGTAGCAAGGGGAGGTACTACGAAAACAGGAGTCATAGGTGGAGGAAAATATGGAACGGGTTTCGAAGGTGGAGACTGCGGTGTCTGAGAGGTGGTGCCTCGGTAGTGCTGGTAAATGGGGAAATTTTGGGATAATTCAGTGGTAATATTATCCTGAGTTTGGGTCGTTGATGGAGCAGGGTTATTTGGGTAAGATGGGGGTAATTGTCCTATAGACCAGGCTTGGTACATCTCAGCCATTTGCTGCTTGAGTTTAAACATCTCTTCTTTTATTTTCCCGACATCCATCTCCTCTAGCTCCATACCTGTGTCAACATCTGGGATAGACATACTTTCGGGTATTGGTCCTTTTGATCTTGTGTGATAGTGATAATATGCCAGTATACTCTTTAGAGAAACTAACTGCTTGAATTCTGAAAATGAACAAACTTGTTAGTTTTGAGAGTTTAACACATATATAATCACACGTTGAGATGCAATGCTCCTAGACAAATAATCCCTTTCTATTATGCATTTGCTCGGCTGCTTGTGTCGTCCTAGCTTTCTTGAAACTTTTATTTATTATATATATCTTTTATCGTGGTGGTCTAATTTTAGAGATTGCCTACGTATCATGCCCTTACATGAATCAGACCTTGCGTAGTTCGGACAAAAAGCAATCACTTTTATTTATTACACAAAGATGGAATTACATTTGAAAACTTTAAGAAAATGGCTTGAAACACACATACTTAAATCAAAATAAAAGATACAATTCTTAACATCTCACAACATGCCCCACTTTCCACTTTTGTTGTCAAATATTGGATTATCTGCTCAATGTGGGGCTTGACCTGGATGGCCTCCCAGCGTACGATACATCCTTTCCAACTCCATTGCTAGATGACGAGCAAAAGTGGGTGCATGCTCTGTAAACCTTTCATAATCCATTCCTTGGCAGTTTACATAACTTTGAGATGTGAAGACTGCCAGGTCGTGGATTTGTGCCCTGAAACCTTGGAGACGTTGGTCTTGGTCTTGTAATTGCTGCTGACAAGTGGTGGCTATATCTCTGACACGGTTTTCACGATCTAGAGCTGATTCTAACAGTGCTCGGAGTCTGGCATGCTCTAATCTTGCTTGCGATCTTTCCCTGTCGATGTCTGCTTGTTGATGTTCTCTATTGCATCTTCTTGCCTCTTCTAGTTGTGCACGAAGCTGGTCTTCTGATCGCATCCAATAGTCTTTTTCCTTCTTGAATTGTGCCTTGTCTTTTTCGGATTGCCTATCTTGGCGTTCCTTGTTAGAACTGGCTTCTTCGTTTAATTGTTGGATCCTTTCTTTTGCTTTGCTCAATGCCCTTTCGTTTTCCGCAAGAATGGAATCATAATCTTGCATTCTTTCAAAGAGATTGGCGATGGTTTTTTGATCCTTCCAGCTCCTCTTTGGCGTTTCAGAAACTCTTTTCATTTTTTGGAATCGAGCATGAAGATTTTCATTCTCACAAGCTAGACTCTTTTTCTCGCCTTCGGCTTCTTGTGCTTGCAAATCTTTCTCCAAACTGAGGCTTCTTAGATTTTCTTTTAGGGCATGGATAGTTGCTTTGTACCCTTTTTCCTTTTCTCCCCAGATCAACCGTTCTTGGATTTTATCATTGAAGTTTTGAATATGGGGTCTTTTTGTTGGCCTTCTTAGCTCAGGCTCTGGTGCATCATCCACGCGAGACCGTTGTTCAAACCACCTTGCATATCCAGGATTTATCTCACCCTTTGTAGCGTCTGGGACTTGAGTATCACTTTTCAAGTATCGGCACCCATTCCACATCTGCTGAAGTAGAGCCTCAGGAATAGTGGCTTCTGGGTGTAATTCGATTACTTGCACACTCAAATCTTCATCATCAGGAGCTATTTGATATCTCCCTAATTGCCTTAGGACTCTCAGTGGTGCATATGGCTGAATGCTTCTCAACCCCAATAGTAGTAGATAACTATTTGAGGCTGACATGTGTATTACTTCCCTCATCGGGAGCCATCCCAGAGTCCATTCAATTTGATTTGCCGTTAAAGCCTTTAGATGAGATACCCATGCTTCTATCCCTTCTGGAGCTTGATAATTTTTTGTTCTTTCCTCATAGCTCTCGATGCAATTATCATTGTTTGACCCATACTGTATGACCTTGGGCTGTTGTTGGAGATGCTCCATCACCCACATTTGCAACAAAATTTTGCATCCTTCGAAGACCTTTGCTCCTGATTTACATAAAGTCAAAGCCCGGTAAATGTCTGATAGAATGATGGGGACAAAGGTGTGATTTTCTTTGGTGGTGTGGATTTGCACAATTTTTGCGGTGCGAATATCAATTGTTCGCTCTTTGTTTGGAAAGACCATGACTCCTAGAAAAGCCACCATGAAAGCAAAGCGACGGTGAATCTGCCAAGTGTCTTTGTTTTGCTTATTGGTAAGGCCTTTCTCATGAATTTCGAACCCATCTGACTTTCCGAACCTTGAATACAAAAAGTTGAAGGAACAACATCCATTGATGACATTGTTTTTCCTGATTTGACTGCTGATGTTCAGAAGACCGAAGAATCGATGTACCGAAGGAGCCTTTGTGAATATCAAGCTTTGATTTCTTAGACTTCCGTCAAAACCAGCATATCCAGCTATCTCCTCTAATGTAGGAGTAAGCTCGAAGTCAGAGAAACGAAAGACATTGTGAGCAGGGTCCCAAAAAGTTACTAACGCTGCAATCAGATCATCACGGGGTTTAACGTTCATAATGTCCGTGAGATTTCCCAAATGCTTGACGACCCATTTTTGACCATCTTCGCCTAAATCATACCACCATATTTGAAGTTGAAATAGAAATTCTTCTGTACTCGTGGATGAGGGGCTTTGTGTGGTGCTCATTTTGTATCTGAAATTTAATTTTAAAAAAGTCAAAATTCATTTTGAAAATTTATACTAAAAAAAAATCATTTTCGAATTTTTTTATTTATTTATTAAATACCTTTATTTCAAGATTTAAAACTATTTTTCTTTTTTTTTTTGAAATTTTATTTTTTTTTAAAAAAACAACCCATTTTATTATTCTCTTCTCACCATGATTTCATTTAAGCTGGTCAACAAGCATGTTCGAGGCAAATGAATGCACAAGTAGCAAGTAGGATGCATAATGATGGTCTTTTTATTTCGGGTTCACCTGTCCTAGACAGACCCAACCCCTGTGTTGAGTCTCCAAGGCCAAATGTACATGATGCAAATATACGTTCCTACTAGGGATCCGGTACATGGCTGAGTTATTCTAAGTGAAAAACCTGAGGTTGATTGTTCTAAACCTGGCTTACCCAAACGGACAGTTTGAGCCGAAGCGGGGGCAACGTACCGGGAGCACGAAAGTCTGCCCGGCCTAGTTACTTGTCCCAACTCCGTCTTATTTGGTATGACTTTAACAGAAAGGTGGGTCACGCGCACGTGTACACCATAAATTCAGAAGACTCAGAAAGAAGGGGGTTTCGTAGCAATTGTATGTATTCACAATTCAAATAATATTAAAGCGGTAAAAAGCAACATTTAGCATATTAGCATATAAACAGTTGAAAATCATATAGTAAATAAAGCCAATTAACACAGATATTTTAAGCTCGAATTCTTTAAACCCTGAACCAATGGTTCTGGGATACAGTAACACTATTTTCCCCAGCAGAGTCGCTAGAGCTGTCGCACCTCATTTTTACCGCGCCCGCGGGGGCGCGTGGGGGAGTTTTCTCCAATTGAAGGACAGTCGAAACGGGATTTATTTAATTTCAGAGTCGCCACCTGGGAATTTTAGGGCGTCCCAAGTCACCGGTTTTAATCCCTGAATCGAGGAGAATATGACTCTGTTATTTATTCTGCGAACCGGAAATCCTGAGTAAGGAATTCTGTTAATCCGGAAGAAGGTGTTAGGCATTTCCGAATTCCGTGGTTCTAGCACGGTCGCTTAACTGTTTTTATTATTGGCTTAATTATCTCGATTTTTATTAAATATATTTTTATCACGTAATTTTGTTACCGCTTATACTTATTGTGATTAAGGACCCTTCTTTGAATCGAATTACGCGTACGTATATTCGTGTTATAAATTTAAAAATGCGGAATTGTTTCACGCGTACGTGTACACGATAACTTTTGATAATATATTTATTAAACAATCATTTTTTTTCGAAATTGTGTCGAATCAAGAAAATTTGTTTTTCTTAAATAGTGAACCGCACATCTCGGGTTTTTTATGAAATTGTTTTAACGCCTTTGGAAAAATCCTTTTCTTAAATATTCGCTCGAAATTGCGCGTACGCATAATCCGAATTTGCTTTTAAAAATATAATCAGGGTACGCGAACGCATCCCTAATTGCGCAAAATACTTGTAATGGTATTAGGGATTTTCCACAAATTGTTTATTATATTCATATATTTTTTATGTGAAAATCATGAGAACTCCCATTTTAGAGGCCTATAAATTCTTTGAAAAGAATTCACAATCTATTAAAGGTTGCCCGTCGATTATAATTTCCGAGTATAAATTATATTCATTCCAACTATTCAAATTCAAAGAACAGAATAAAAATATGATTAATACTATTTTTTTTAACAAATATGACATATATATATATATATATGCAAAAGAATAAATTGCATATGAAACTGAAAATGAATGATTCATAAAGGGAGGAAATATTTTCCAAGAATTTTCATTATTTTTATTTAGTGCAAATTCTATTTTTACTTACCATTGATTTAAAGTGTTGCAATCTGTGCATGTACATCTCAACTTATTCTCATATACTTGTTTTTAATCTAATAGGCGAAATTATTTTAATTAATTATGCTTATGATTGAGTTGGGATAGATATATATATATATATAATCATAATCAAACCCATTTGATTCTCAATCTATATGAATTATTGCTAAGCATTATCTTTCACATTGTATAAGTTCCTAGGCCCTTTATTATTAAGAAAGAGAACAAATCTTCCTGTTGACTTAATAAAAAGATATTGCATACAATATTACTCATCATATTTGACATCGTGAACATAGCGGATTATACCAACGCGTCTTTCAACTATTGATTATAACATAACCAAGGTTTGTGCCAAAAGATAGCAAATTGCAACCAACATCATCTAGCTTTAAACAACAACTAACTTACTAACAAAATAAACCAATAGCGTATTTTTCCTTGATATTTCCATATTATACTATACCTAGCTAACAATACCATAAAGTGTAAATAAAAGCCAACTTTCTACCATGCTTCCTATTTACACAACTCAAAGATAACTAAACTAATGAAATTTTGACATGGATAACATTATTACAAAGTTTTATATGAATTTCAAAATAAGACAATTAACTTGTAGCCATCGAGTCGAACTTACTACTGGTTAACCAACATGAAACCAAAGCTGAAATTTTTAACTAAAGAACTCAAATGAATAGAAGACAGTATTACAATTCAAACTTTATTTATTTGTCATGTTGAATCTCTTTCCAACATAGAATTTAAGAGATATTTACCTGAAAGTGAAGGTAGAAGGAGTGAATTTCAGCAGTAGCAGCAGTAACAAAAATCAGCAGAATAGCATATTTCCACAGATTTGAGCAATAATAAGACTCGAGGAACCCAGATGCACAATGACGGTACTTTTAAGAAATTTCAGATTTTTTAACTGAACAAAGAGGTCGAACAAATCCGGACAGATTTAATACAAAAATAATTTTTCTGATTTTGGGACTTAGAATAAAGCAGACTGAAAAGCTTTCAATTTCAAAACACAGAATCAGCTTCAATACTAACTTCCGATGTAGAATTCTGTTTTAATGTTTCTGTTTTCCTTTCTTTCTATCTTCCTTTTCAGATTTCTATTTCTGCTTGATTTTCCTCTCTTTTATCTGTTCACTCTTTGTATCTCCCTTAAAAATCTCTCTCTAAATCTCCTTCCAAATCTGTCTGAAAACTCCTCTAAATCAGTCCCAATTCCCTCTATCTTATACAGGTCTGTCCCCCCCCTTTTAAGTGCTTCCCGGACCCCTTTTATCTTTTTTTAAAACAGAAAATTTCCATTAAAAAATCTGTTTTTTCCACTTTAAATCCCATTAGGCTAACTTTTCCCTGATTTTCAGCAGCCCATTACCCTTTGTTTCCCATTATCACACTAAACAATAGCCATTAACTTTCCACTTTCAGCCCACTACTATTAGCACATTACCCTACTGTTTCTATCCCAGAAATACCCTTGAAAATCCTACTGTAATTACAGTCTTTACTGCCCTAGACCAAAGACTACCTAAATCTTAATAGGTTTATCTGAATTAAACTGTTTAGCAGCTAAGAACCAATTCCTAAATCAAAACAAACATTTTGTCTTTTCAATGATAGCTAATTGATCCCACACCCAATGTCTAATAGCTAATGGACAAAACTAAATTCAGATTGAACACTAAACTTGTATACAAACGTATTAACAATACACAGCACTTAACAGAACAAAAATCTGAATTGAAAATTGAATTTAGCATAAGTGCAGGGGCATGGTCAGTATGTTGACACTGCCTGAAACTTAATGCTAAGAAATCAACATCATCTTATTGAATTTCAAACAAAGCTGATTTAATTAACGAGTATTAGTCAAATTGATTATTTACAACAATTGTCAACAAACAACTGATAAACAGATTATTTCAAACAGCATTTTTAGAAACAGAATTCTATAATATAACTAATCGACGAACTTAATCGAGTCGATTACACACATTGTAATTAGTCACAACCAACAGAAACAATTCATATTCGGATCAACTAGATAGGTAGGAGGTAGAATCACGGAATTAAACAAAAATATGCAACATTACACAGGTTACTAAAACAAACAAATAGAATACAAAAAGGAAATAGAAAAACATACCTCTGAATCTTTAAATTTAACCGGACTCAAACTCAACTTGGATTTGGACTTTTTGAAATCAAACAGACCTTAGTCGAAGTATTTTCAAGATCTTGGATTTTAAATCCGAACATTTTCGGGTAAATTCGAAGGGGACCAAATATGACACAAGGGTGAGGGTAGCCTAGAGGTCATTTGGTGTCAGTTTAGAACAGATCTGAGTTTGTTCTTGTTTGGTCCGAATCTTCAAAAGAAGATTCGAAAATCTCGGAAACGATTCGAGCCAAACAAACTACAGATCCATACTTAGGGTGGTTAGGGGAAGCTATGGTGTCGATTTGGGGCAGTTAGGTTTAGATCTAAGTTTGGCTCGAATCTTCAAATGAAGATTCGAGAACCCTCAGGAAGATTCGAGCCAAGCGGCTAACATATTTAAATAGAGGGTGTTCAGGGGGTTCTGGGTTGTTAAGGTGGTGACCGACGGCGTTGATGCGGCCGGGTTTCAGGCGGTGGGGAATAAGGGCGGCTAGGGTTAGGGGTTTGGTTCAGGAAGATGATGAACAGGAGAGGAGGGGGGGTGTTTAGCTAGGGGGCCGGGGTAAGGATATTGGGCTTATATAGGGACGGGGTGGGTTGATGCTGACCGTTAGATCTAGTAGGATGAGTGGTCAGGATTTATTCACTTAACCAAACGGTGTCGTTTGGTTTCCTGCTGGGGTCGGGCTGAATCGGGGCACTGGGTCGGGTAATGGACATGGGTTAAAGTTCGTGGGATCTCAGCCGTTGGTTGGCTTTGATCCAACGATCCCTGATAAACCACAATCAAACGATGTCGTTTTGACTCGTTTGATTTGGACCGGATGCCTGGGTTGTTTGGATTGGGCTGTGGGGGGGGGGGGTAAATTGATTTGGGCCTGGATTTTAATCCAGGTCCATTTTTTTACAACTTGTATATATTTTTTTTTATTTTCTAATTTCATTATTAATTAATAAAATCCTAATCAAAAATTATAAAAAAAAATTATCATTACAATAATATTAACTATCTTTTAATAACCATTAACGCGTAGATAAAACATTAATCACACAGTGGAAATAAAAAAAAATAGAATAAAAATGCATATTTTGGTGATTTTATTTAAATTATCTTTCAAATACATAATTAAATCCTATATGCATGCAACTTGTATTTTATTTTAATTTTCATTTTATTATGACAAAGTAAACACTTACGGACATAACACAAATATTTAACACCACGCAAATTCAAAAATTATACAGTAAAAGAAATTTATTTTATTTTTTTGATTTATTTTGGAGTATTTTTCGTAAGGCAAAAAATTACGTGCTCACAGTATATATGAGGGACTACATGACGGTATCCTAGAAGGTGCCCCGGTTGTTATCCCTGTGTTGAGCTGCATTTCTTTCCCGTGATTTATTTTGTCTCTATTCTAGTTGTTGTTGTTCTTTCAATTCTATGTTATTTCTTACATTTGCACTTATTTATACTGTTTTATTTCACACTATTAACCCTTATATTTTATTTAACCTCTGTAGGGCCCTGACCTTCCTCGTCACTACCTGACCGAGGTTAGGCTTGGCAATTACTGAGTACTGTTGTGTTGTACTCATGCCCTTTCTGCGCATGTTTTTCATGTGCATATCCAGGTACTTTCACTTTATCTTATCATCTTTGAGGCGAGGCGCTTCTGTAGAGACTTCTAAGTATATCTGCCACGTCCGCGGACCGAGGAGTCCCTTTCTATCTTTCTGTAATAGTATAGCCCTTCGATATTCCCTTTTTGTTAGACATTTCTAGAGTTAGAGCTTCTTATGTATCTCTTAGCTTGTGATTCATGGGTTTTCGGGTTTTGGGAAAATGTATTTGTTTTAAGAGTTAATATTGTGTATGCCGAGCAGCACTTTAAAACGCTTTTTTATTATCTATTTCTATTTTAAATTATTTTTTTCTTTATCTTCCGCATCTTAGGCTTACCTAGGTGCCATCATGATGGTTCACGGAGGGCGAACCGGGGTCATGGTAGGGGGGAGGGGTGATTTATGTGGTGTCCAATTTGTCGCATGCACAGAGTACAAAAGGACCCGGTTCTTATATGTTTTCCTTATACTACTGTTGCGATATAATAAATACAAAAAGTAAAGAATACAAGTATTTTTACGTGGAAAACACCTGGCTCAAAAGGTGAAAAACCACGACTTACTACCCAGTAGGATTTTTTCCAACTGGATTACCTCTAACCCTTTGTGGCAACCAACCTCTAGTTGTTGTGACAACTTCAAGTTATCTGTAACTTGAATACTACACTCAAAGTACCTAGTGTGAGCACATGATTTTTTCCCTATATGAATCACTCCCATAAATTCAAAACAAAATAATTTCTTTCAGTATTTGCAATTTTGTGGATTTTTGTGGCATTTTTGCTAATTGTTCGCATTTGTCTATGCATGTTTATTTAACTAACAAAAATAATAATACAAAAATACTTGGCATTTGCATTTAGGGTTTAATTTTACACTTTAAGATTAATTAGAAAATTAATTATTTTATATAATGGAAAAATCACAAAAAATAGTTTAATTTGCACTTTTAATTTTAGCTTTTTTGTAAATTCGTTTTTAATTAATTGTGTTAATTATCATTTTAGGTTTAATTAGTTTTTTTCGGTCTAGGAATTTATTTTGATTTTAATTAAATTTTGAAAAAAAGAGAAAAAGAAAAAAAGGAATTTTGAATTGAATTGTTTTGAAATAGAAAAGAAAAGAGTGAAGAGATTTGGGCCAAATTCATTTTAAAACCACTAGGCCCAAATGTTAAACCCCTGAACCCGGTCAAAACGCCCAGACCCAGCCCAAAACCTACTCCCTACCCGGTCCATCTCCACACCCCACCAAACGACCCCGTTTAAGTGGCAACAGATCAAGACCGTCAAGGTTTCTTGATCGGACGGTCGTGAAGCTTGGGTCACCTAATATATATATGTCCAAATGCTACCCTCCCCCCCCTCATTTCATCTCTTCCACCCCCCCCCCTCTCCGAGACCGCCCGGAAACCCTAGCTAGCCGCCCCCAAATCCTCCACCGCCGGTGGCGGCGCCACCACAAACTGCCCCCAAATTAACACCAAATATCCTCCTCAAATCCCTCTGTCCAAATCTACAAGTATCTCCCATCAAACAAACCCAAAACGTCTCGAAAAAAAAAAAAAAAATAGCGTCGCCCTGTGCTCTCCGGTGGCGCCGCCGCCTTCGTTCGACCCCAAAATTACACCCCTGAACCCCCGTCTCTCCTTCACTCTAAATCCCCACTTAGATTCCCTCGAACATCCCTGTAGTCCTTCAAGATATGGTTGTGCATGCAAATCGTTTAGGAATTTCTGGTCGTTTGGTTTGGTTTTGACACAAAATAGTGACACTCATTTGTTTTTCAATAAGAACAAATGTTTGCCATTATCTTGGATCAAACCAGTGCTCTAGTTGGGATATCAAGTCTTGCCGGTGAGTCCCATTCTTTTCTGTTGTTTTCTTTTTCAAAATCATTTATGTGACACTTCTGCTCTGTTCTTCTCTTTTAATTTCTGATTTGCTGTCATGTTAGAACTACTAATTTGGTCATTTAGTTTAATTCCATAGCTTAATTAGTTCCTCGTTTGTTTGTAATCATTAATTCGTCAGGTTGTTTGGTTTGTTAATTTTTCTGACTTTGTTTTGGGTCACCTTTGCTATTTGAGATCTGTGGTCAATATAGACCTCATTCTAAGGGAATCATGCTCGGTTTGAATTTGAGGCCATGTCCGTTGAGACATTGAGCCCATATGGGGTTCATAACCCATACCCGTCGGAACCTGGTTGGTCTCTAGGGTAATTTCAGGGCCATTTGAGGGTAGTTTAGGAAATAGGACATGGGGGAATCTTTTGATAACAGAAATAGAAGCTTCTAGGGAGGGGTTCTGGGATATTTCAGACCTTTTGATGTGTTAACTTGGGTAACAAGTCATAAATTTAGGGATCCCTAAGCTAAAACAAGAATTTTAAAGGGGGTAGAAAGGGAATATGTGATTCTGAAGTTTGCCCTATGGCCTGGCCTATAAAGGCATATCATTCTTCCCTTTGAAGGCAAAGATTGAATAGAATAAAAATCCTGAAAGTTATAAACGACTGCTTTTCTTTGATAACATGGAACTTCCTACGGTTCCTTGCTGAGAATAGCCCAAAATCTGTCTCTGAGTCTCTTTATTAGTTAGAATTTCTGAAAGATTTCACATTTCTGCACCTGGGTTAACATGGATTGAGCTTTGGACCTTTAAAGTTGGGTTTGAATTTTGCTGGTGCTGTTACTGTTTCATTGCTATTTTCTGCTGCTGCTGTGATCTTTCCCCAGCTCATTTCATTTGTTCTATTCGTTGTAAATAGGTATTCATCCAACCTCAAATGGTATGTTTAAAGTGGGAATGAATGAAGATGCTGTCATGTTTCATGGCATTTTGCGTTAGGACATTCTAGTTCCATGTTCATCAGAGTCTTTTTATATGTTTACATGTCCATCCAGTCTGTTATTATTAGGGCATTTGTAATGCTTTAAGTTCATTTAGTAATTGTATCTTGATATGTGGACTCGAATGGTTGTGGTACTGCTTAGATTGATAGTTAGTAGTTAGATACCCACGCATTAGTCACATGTTTGCTTTTAGCTCTTTCTTTTGTCTTTATTTGTTAAGGGAACAAGTCCATGTGATTGAAATTTGGGTGATTTTGAAGCCCAAGTAACTTGTATGCTCGTTTTCTGGGGTTTAATAGTATTGAAAAGATGCCTATTTGAGTTTCAATTGTTAAATAGTAGTCAGTGCAGAAGACGTATCTAAAAAGAGGAAAATGGTCTAGTATGCTTGAAAGGGGCAAAAACATGCATTGATTTACTCTTGAAGGGCATGAGATTTTTTAAAAATTGGTATTTGAAATTCAGAATACTAAGTTAGTTTATTTGAGTTCGAATGGTAAAAACGCAGAAGTAAAAATGTTGATCTAATGGTATGTTTAATATAATCTTGTTGGGGTTTGTATTCCAAGTGGTTTTGTATCATCAATGGGGCTTTGGAAGGTGAGATTACAACTGACCCAGATAATGAATGTGCCATCTGATTTACGTGTGAGCTTGTATAAGTGTGAAAATTGGAAAAAGGCAGAATGACGAGCTAGTTAGCCAGTGTTTCGATGATAAAAAAGGTTTCAGAAGAATTGGTGTTACACCCTATGTTTTCGTATGTTAGAGTATCCGTAAGTCAATTGATGTAAGCTCAGAAATGAGATCAACTTTGAAAGTACGTAAAGTAAGTTAATCCTTTTATAATGGAGGTTACAAATCTTTATGATCATGAATAACGAGTACCAAAAGGGTTGGAAAGCTTAGGCGCTAAATGAATTAAAGAAAATAAGTTTCGTCGAATGTCGCAAGTTTGGAATGTTATAACCTATACTTTTGGGGTGAGACAAGGGTGATTAACATGATGACGAGGTTATGTTATGAGTTAGTTTAGTCGTATGATAGTCGTGTGTTATGTTTTTAAGTCAAGCAAGTTATGGAACAAAAGTTGGAAAAGGTCATCACAAGTTACATTCAAAAATGAGTTGAAACTTAGGTTAAATGTAGCTGAGCTTTTCTCCCAACATACTTTGAATCAAGGGATGATATACATATGAAATTGAATATCTATGAGTCTAGTTTACAACTCATTAAATCTTTTATCAATACGATCTCGTAGTATAGAGATATTTGAATTTTCGCAAGACCGCGCAGCTAGTAGGTGACAAGTAGGTGCATCACCTACTTGCCAAAAAGAGAGGCCTCAACTAAGTCGGTAAAGAGGGGACTTTTAAGGGATTATAAACTCAGTTATTTCACCTATCTTTCAGACCAAGAAAACCTAATTGAACCCCTACAACTCCTCCCCAAAAATCCCACACAAACCCTAGGGTATTCCGGGTGTTACGACGCGATTCTAGTGCTGAAAAGTTCGGACAACTTCCTAGTTTCTCTTTCTCCTTCTTGTAACCGTGTTGAGGAACTTATTTTTGATGAAAAGGGACCAGGTTTCGTGGGTTATACTCAGTACAAGGTAAGTTTATGCTTCTCTTTCCATTATCTATGCGATTGCGAGTTGTAACTCGATCGTAAAGAATAGACCTAGCTAGTTTCGAAAGAATGGTATGTTGTTTGTTCTTGTGTAATGGTTGGCTGGTTGTAAACTTATTTTTAAGTTGTATTAATGGCTGGTTTATTGGATAAGAGGTATAATGACGTACTTTTGGTTGTATTTCCCAATTTGAAAGAAAAGACAAGTCGAAACGTGTTTAAGTAAACTAAAAAATTATTTTTGAGTTGATAAACTTTTGGGAATATTTTTGGGCTGTTTCGTGTTGGTATTGGGTTGTCTCTTTTACTACTATTTTTATGGAGTTTAGAGGAGGAAGGTTGTGGAGAAACACCACATAATGGCAAGGTTGTTTGTTGGTCGTTCGTCGTAACATTTTCGGGTTGGTTGACACTATTATGGTTGTCGTGTTGTGTATGAAGTGATAGGGGTATGTTGGACTATTTGAGATTGTTTTGACTAGTGTGAAGTCATATATATAGGGGAGGTTCTGTCCGTTTCATTGTAAAATAGGTTGTGGTCGATACATAATAGTTATGACGCTTAAACGATAACGAGAGTGTCATTTCTCTTATTGTAGACTAAGGAGCCGTAAAATTGCATAGCTTGAGGTTGGGAAGAATATACAAGGTATGTTAAGGCACTTACTTCTTTTTTTTGGCATGATCTAAAGTGACATGAACATAAACGGTACGCTAATTCATAACGGATCTACTCCTAGAAACTAAGGTTGTCCATGTTGTTCTTTCCTTTTAAAGTTATTCTAAACAAGTGTGTATGATCCTTAAATCCCACTAAGGTTCATATTGATGGTAGGGATGTCCATAATGTTAATCGGAGGTGCAATGACCTTACATCACTCCGAAAGGGTTAGAACGTGATTCCATGAGTCAAACATGCATTATATATATGTATCTATTTTACTCTACCGAGCCGCACTATAGTTGGCCGGGTATGGCGCCTATTGTGCAACCACTGATCAGTTGGGTTTACCGAGCTCCACGTGGCCGAGTACGATTCTACCGAGCCTTATGATGGCCGGGTACATTTTTACCGAGTCCTCTTTGAGGCCGAGTACGATATGATGATGATGATGCCCACAGAGGCGAATGTTTTTAAAAAGTTCATGTACATATATTTATTATGCATTTCATGTCAGTATCCCCCAAAGGCGCTCAGATGTTACAGGTTGTATCTCCTCTATCTCTCTTTACATTACTATTCTTGTTTATGCTTTCCTGTCTTACATACTCGGTACTTTATTCGTACTGACATCCCTTTTGCCTGGGGATGCTGCGTGTCATGCCCGCAGGTCCCGATTGATAGGTTGACAGTCCTCCTAGTAGGCTATCAGCTCAGCGAAGGTGTTGGTGCACTCCACTTGCTCCGGAGTTGCCTAGTTGGTCAGTATGCTTTGGATATGTATTGATTGGTATGGCGGGTCCCTGTCCCGATCTTTATGATTTTATGTACTCTTAGAGGCTTGTAGACAGATGTCAGGTGTAGGGACACTTGTATGGCCTTGTCGGCCTATGTTTTGAGTTTACAAATGGTCATGTCGGCCTTATAGGCCCGTATGTCACATATATAAGTTTGTATATCATTTTGGGTCTTCATAAGCTGAGTATTCCCTTATGTTTTATTCTTGTTATTTCATGACCGGTTTTCTGGCTCATTTACTCATGATAGTATGATAAGAAAGATATGTTACGTTGGTACTCGGTTTAGTAAAGCACCAGGTGCCCGTCGCGGCCCTCTGATTCGTGTCGTGACAATTGGTCAGTTTAAATTTGTGTCTGTTTAGTCTTACTTGGTTGGCCGAATCTGCATAAGTGTTTTGGGTCCGAATAGTAGGCTCAATACTAGCGCAATTGTTGAAAGTCCTACTTCGGGCACATGGGCCATGTCGCTGGCGCCTTTGCCTCTATCGAGCTTTGGGATCATTTGAGCCCGAGCTTGGATGCGTTTGCAAAAGGATTGTGTTGCCCTTGGACCTATTTCACTTCGTAAATAATACAGTCCTTTCCTTATTTGGGCATTGGCGTGGGAGCAATTCTTAAGCGATTGGCCGGGATATAGTACTTGTTAAATTCTACGTGAATTCGAGTCATCAATTAGAATCTCTTTAGTTCTTTTTATTAATTAGACTCTTTTAAGTGATATGTGAATCCTTAGAATTCGAGGCGTGCCATTTAGTTGAATTTCCATGGCCCTCGCAAATTTAAAAACGTATAATTGCTTTAGGCGCGCACTTTAATAATATTTCCTTCTTAAACTCGGGTGCGCATTTCATGTGACCCAAATCATATCCCAAAACATTGAATAAAATGTGTTCCGAATTGCGGGTGCATTTCATGTGGCGCAATCTAAAGACATGTTTTAAACGACGTTCAAGTCTTCTTTAAAATTGAATAAAGCGGTTATAAAAGTCAAAATTACACCATAGGTTAAAACATGTATTAAAATCGGATAATAAAGCCAAATAGTAATAATTGAGTGACCGTGCTAGAACCACGGAACTCGGGAATGCCTAATACCTTCTCCCGGTTTAACAGAATTCCTTACCCGGATTTCTAGTTCGCGGACTGTAATACAGAGTCAACTTTCCTCGATTCGGGATTTTAAACCGGTGACTTGGGATACCATAAATCTCCGAAGTGGCGACTCTGAATCTTTTAATAATAATCCTGTTTCGATTGTCCTTTAATTGGAAAAGCTCCTTTACGCCCTTCCGGGGGTGTAGGTAAAAAAAGGAGGTGTGACAGCTCTGGCGACTTTGCTGGGGATCAAACCCAGAATCTCTGGTTCATGGTTCAAGAATTCGAGCTTAGAATAATTGTTATAGTTGGCTTTATCCATTATCTGATGTTGTTACATGATTTGGGCCTAATGTGCTAATTGATTGCTTTTACCGCTTTGATATTCCGTGAACTGTATATAAACTGTTGTGAAATCCCTCTTCTCTCCGAGTCTTCTAAATCATGAAGAAGTGTGCACTTCGTGTGACTTCTTTTCTGTTAGAGTCATATTCCAAATTTAGAACGAGGATCAGACAAGTTGCAAAGCCGGTGAAGCTTCTGTATTCCCGGTACGCTGCACTCCCTCGGCTCGAGTTGTCCGCTCGGGTAAGCCAGGTCTAGAACAATAAACCGCAGGATTTAAACCTAGTATAACAAGACCTACATGCCGGATCCCTAGTAGGAATGCTTGTTTGCATCATGTGCATTTTGACTTTGGAGACTCAACACAGGGGTTGGGTCTGTCTAGGACAGGTGCACCCGAAATAAAAGAGACCATCCTGATGCATCTTACTTGCTACTTGTGCCTTTATTTGCTTTGGATTTGCATGTTGACCGGCTTTTGAATAAAAGGGACAGAATTTGGAAAAGAAAATAGCAGTGTGAGGTAATTACCTGCGGTGAAAACCAATGTCCCTAAAAGTATACGGAAACGTTGTCGAAATTTTCAAAAATAGGGGAATTTTGTGAGTTTTAAAGAAAAATATGAAAAAATATCTTTGTGTTTTTGGGAAAAGAAAAAAAAAGAGAAGTTGGGTTTATTTTCTTAAAAAAAATAAAAAATTCCGAACTACGCCAGTTTGATTCTCACAGGGTGTGAGATACGTAGGCAACCCCTATCGGGTCCAACTTCCTTCTTGCAAAAATAACACCAAAGAACAAAAATTTTACTTTAATTTGAAGATAATTAGGGTGATGTCATTCTTGTCAGAAATAGCCAAATGTCCCTAAAAAGGCTCCGGAAGGCTATTTTTGCAAGAACAACCACTTTTAGTCACTTTTAAAGGTTTTGGATGGTTAGCCGACACAGCCTTAAAATCTTCGTTTTCGAAGTGCTGAAAGGCCGTATTGGCAAAGCCGGATATTTGTGTGGAGATTTTGGAAAAAAGATGGCCATTTTTCTTGAGTCAAAATGAGTCATAGTTTCCTTTTAATTAAAATCACCTTAATAAATGTGCAGGATGAGCACAATTCAAAATGAACCTTTCTCAGTCTGTGAAGAGATCCCTTTGGAGCTACATATGTAGAGGCATGATTTGGGGGAAGATAGCAGAAAGGCTGTGACAAAAGCATTGGGTGGTCTTATCGGGCTCTTGAAGGTTAAGCCAAGAAAAGACGTGATTGAGGCCTTGATACCATTCTAGGACCCAGCACATAATGTATTTCACTTTGCTAATTTCGAGTTAACTCCTACACTGGAGGAGATAGCAGGCTATGCCGGTTTCGAAGGGAATCTTAGAAGTCAATACCCGGTGGCACCGAGAACAGTAACACCTTATAAATTTTTGGACATGTTAAGCATCAGTCATGACATCCGAGACGGAAATTTGGCCAAAGGATTCTGTACCTTATACTTTCTGTATCGACGTTACGGGAATCCCCGTGGCTTAGAAATGCCAGATACTGGTCTTACTCACGTTGGAAATCAATACAAGTGGGAAGCTCGGAGAGGATTAGCTTTCATAGTGGCGTTCCTGGGTATTTTGGTTTGCCCGAGAAAAGATGAGAACATAGAGATGGGGCTAGTAGGGATAGCTGACTTTATGATAAAAAAGGCAAATGGGACTATAGTGCCGCTGCTCTTGGCAGAAATTTACCGAGCTCTCACTCTCTATCGAGAAGGAGCGAAATTGTTTGAAGGGTGCAATATGCTGTTACAAATATGGATGGAGGAACACCTTTGCCACCGTCCTGGATACTTGAATTGCGGTATGACTGGCCTCGAGTGCATTGAAAAACATGAAAAGAGAGTAGAGGGTTATGAGTTTCCAGATGGTACGGAAGCATGGCATGCTCATTTGAGATCTTTGACCGCAAATAAGATCGAATGGACATTCGATTGGCTCTCGGTCGACGAAGTAATCTATATGTTGGCTGAGGTGTGTTTTTTGCTGTTGATGGGTCTTCGGAGTATCCAGCCTTATGATCCGCACAGAGTCCTACGTCAGTTAGGCCGATACCAGACCATCCCGCACAATAAAGATTTGAGTCGGCAAGTCATTGAGTTAGAGCCAAAAGCTGCCTTCCCATAAGAAAAAGTGCGTCAGGTTTGACATCAATGCAGATTCTTAGGGCTTAATACCCAAGTGTGAGATCTATCCAGATGCGCGGTAGAGCCTAATTATACTTCCTGGTATGGTAAAAGATCCCGAGTTCAACATGAGCTCTAAAGACCCGCAAAAAAACCCCATGTCCAACAATTCACCAACGGAGCACAAGTGCAATGGGACTGGCTAACCAAAGAAAATGAGTACAGGGTTACCATAAGCAAACTGTAAAAGCAAGTCATAGAACTTCAATTCGAGAATAGATTGCAAGTCGCGGCGGATGAAGGAGAAAAGAAAAAGCTAGCCAAAGAAAATGAGGCCTTTCGAGCCCAAATTTAGAAAATGAAAACAACTGAAGAAAATCCAGCCCGAAGTGACAGAGATGAAAAACTCATAGCTAACCTAAGGCAGAAAGTAAATGACTATAGTTTTGATTTGAACAAAGCAGAAAGCGAACTAGCTAAGGCTCTAAAGCAATTGGCTAAAAACGCAAATGAACGAGCATGCCTGGTTAAGCAGTTGAAAGAAAAGTACGATGGTGAGGTCGCAGGGTTAAAGAAAAGGGTCATCGCCACGGAAAACAAAATGATCAAACAGGAAAAAGACTTCAAGATTGAAAGGGAACATTGTTATACAGCATTGGCACAATTAGAAATAGATTTACAACCACTTCAGGAGCAAAATCATGCGACTGAGCAAACTTTGGAAGCCAGGGCCCAGCAAATTGGGCATTTGTTTCAAGAAAAAGGCGCCATAAGAGAAAGAATTAGAAGCATCGCCGACTACATCGTTATGAAGTGCCAGATCTGTGAGGATATGACTCGTACTACCTTCTTCGTAGCAGTGATGACATTTGTTAAATAGATAATGAATGACTTAGACCAACTTCAAAGGTATCTTGCATATAGGCCCACGGCGAGACCGAATGATGTCCCGCGGGAACCAGGAGCATTGATGTATTCATGATTTTTCATTTGAGTTTGTATTTCCTTTCCGTTAGAGTCTGTCAGTTGTGTTGAGTTTGTACTTTCTTTTGTTGGAGTCTGTCAATTGAATTCGAGTCTGTATTTTCTTTTATCGGAGTATGATAGTTTGTTTTGGAGTCTGTATTTCATCTTTTCATCAGCGTCTGTTAGTTTCTTTTGGAATCCATTAGTGTTGAGTCTTTGTAATCAAAGCGTTTGCTTTTTATGAAATTGAAATCCAAAAAATTGTTTTTTTACTTTCGTATTTATCTCCCAGAACTACGTTCGGTCTGATTCATGCGAGGTCATGATACGTAGGCAGTGTCCATAGGATTCGACCATAACCAAAAAGAAAAAAAGAGAGGAAAAACAAGAGAGAAAAAGAAAGAAAAGAAAGGAAAAATAAGAGAAAGAAATAATGGCAGAACAAGAGGGAAATGAGAGGATAAAAACAAAGAAGAGCAAAGGCAGAATGAAAAAAAAGAGAGAAAAGAAGAAAAGAAAGAAAAGCCGGGATGATGCAAGCAGCCGATCAAATGCATGATAGAAACAATTAACTGCTTAGGTGCATTCATTCCCCAAATGTGCGATTACCAATTTGTTAAAACCCTAAACATTAACAAGGTTGTTGTTGATGTATTGAGTCCAGGCAGGTGGTTAGTTGATTGGCATTATGGCAACTCACTCATACAACACCCGATAAAAAGACAGGCTGAATATGGCCAACAAAGAACCGGAGACAAGTATTGTTTACCCGTCAAAAGAGGTGGAAGAACTAGATGTTAATGCAATGAAGGAAGAGATGTATAAGTTAAAGCAGCAAATGGCTTAAATGTACCAAGTCTGGGCCAAGGGGCATCCACCACCGGTTTATCCCGCCAACCCTGCTTATATCTCAACATCGGCCCAACCTCAGGAGCCTCCCACTATGAACTCATCTCCAGCCTTTCCCCTCTACCAACAATCCTATGGCACCACTTCCCATACTTCTCAAGCCCCACCACCCAAACAAGTACCATACCCCCCTCCCAATTACACCTGTTTTTGTGGTATCTCCACCTGCTACATTACACCGATCTTCCAGTGAACCTCTGTTCCAAATTCATGATAACCAGTACTATCCCCCTGAACCCACCTTCAAAGTTCTAAAACCGTATTCTTGCACCCCTCATCTTGATCTCCCGGCAGAGACCGAGAAGCCACCCAAAAATCCCGAGCATGAAGAGATGATCAGAAAGGTCAAAAGCTTAGAACAATCGTTCCAAGATATGAGGGGGTTGGGAGGTCAAGTAAGCGTAGCCTACAAAGATTTATGTCTGTTCCAAGATGTTTAGTTACCAGCAGGGTTTGAAATGCCCTAGTTTGATCTGTACGACGGGCATGATGACCCATTAGCATACTTAAGAGGATTTTGTAGCAAGATGAGAGGAGCAGGTGGAAGAGATGAGTTGCTGATGGCATATTTCAGCCAAAGTTTGAGCGGATCGGCATTAGAATGGTATACCAGACAAGATCACAATAGATGGTACATATGGGACGATTTGGCCCAAGCCTTTGCCTGCCATTTTCAATACAACCTCGAAATCATCCCAGACCGTCTGTCATTGACAAAGAATGAGAAGAAGCCTTTACCCTCACACTCCATATGGTCCACCACAACACTACTACCCACCGCCCGATCCCCATTTTGTCGTCCATCACGCACAAACCTATACCCAACCTCCCGCTCACGCACAATGGCATGTGCTGGCTCCACAAAGTCCATAATTAGCTCCACAAAATGCCCATCCACCTCCAAGAGCCTACAGAAATCCCCCAGGAACAGGTTTCTGGCCAAATCAAGCCTTTAAGAATGAAAGGTTGCAGAAATAGAAGACTTTCACTCCTTAGGGAGAATCATATGCTAGTCTATTCCATCGACTGAGACAGTTGTACATGTTGAATCCGATCGAGGCTAAACTGTCGAATCCCCCTCCTAGAAATCTTGACCGTTCGGTGAGTTGTGAGTATTGTTCAGGGATCCCGGGTCACGACACAGAAAAATACTGGAAGTTGAAAACAGCTATTCAAGAGCTCATTGATACTAATTGGATTGAGGTCCAAGCCCCGGAGGCACCCAACATCAACCAGAACCTGTTACCGGCCCATCATGAGACCAATATGATTGAGATAGTGCATAGGGGAGGGGAGCCTAAGAAGCCTTCACAAGCAGTCATGATGATTCGGGCTAGTGAAGCCAAGCCATTTGAAAAGTCAACAAGTGAGAAGTTTGTGATCAAGTTGAATGGGGCAAATAATGAACCATCTGTGGAGGTCAAGAATGAGTCCTCAAGTGACATTGTAGGAAAACACCAAAGAGCAAAAATGGTTGTGCCAGGAGTGACGAACAAGCCTGTGGTAATTGTGAAGGGCGCCCCCACAGATCCTGTCATTATCAAACTAGTAACTCAATTACCTATAGTCAACAACAAGGCAGTCCCATGGAATTACGAACGAGTGACAGTGACTTACAAGGAGAAAGAGGTTAAAGAAGAAGTGTGTGAGACTCATGGTTTGACTCGATCGGGGAGATGTTTTGCCCCCAAAGAGTTGAGAAAAGCTAAGACCTCAAAAGATAATCCAGTGTTCGTGAAGAAAGAGGTGACCGAGGAAGAAGCAGAAGAATTTTTGAGAAAGATGAAAGTATAGGACTATTCCATTATGGAGCAGTTAAGGAAGACACCGGCTCAGATCTCGCTCCTGTCATTATTGATCCATTCCGATGAGCACCGTCGGGCTTTGATGAAGATCTTGAACGAGGCTCACGTTCCCGATAAAATCTCAGTAAGACACTTGGAAAAGATAGCCAACAAGATATTTGAGGTAAACCGAGTCACTTTTTCTAATGATGATTTGCCCATGGAGGGCACTGAGCACAATAGAGCCCTCTATCTGACGGTGAAATATGAAGATTCCGTAGTTACTCTGGTACTAGTTGACAATGGTTCCAGCGCAAATATTTGCACTCTTTCCACTCTGAACAAGTTGAAGGTGGATGATGAAAGAATTCACAAGAACAATATTTGCGTTCAGGGATTCGATGGTGGAGGGAAAGATTCAGTTGGGGACATAGTGCTTGAGCTTACAATAGGGCCGGTTGAATTTACTATGGAATTCCAGGTGCTCGATGTGGCTGTTTCTTACAATCTGTTGTTAGGTCGACCCTGGATTCATGCTGTCAAAGCGGTCCCGTCCACTCTGTATCAAATGGTTAAGTTTTGAATGGAATAGACAGGAAATTATTGTGCATGGCGAAGACAATTTGTGTGTTCCCAATGATGACATTGTTCAATTCATAGAGTTTGAAGACGACAAGGGGCCATGGGTCTATCACGTTTTTGACACGGTAGCGATAGAGAAAGTTCCTGAAGGGAAGTGCGTGCCGACTCCAAGGGTAGCTGCTGCATCAATCATGGTAGCCGTTGAAATGTTGAAAAATGGTTTTGTGCCGGGCAAAAGTTTTAGTGCATCTCTGCAGGGTATCGTACAACCGGTTTCTCTTCCTAAGAACTTGGATACATTTGGTCTGGGGTTCAAGCCCACAGTCGCAAACATGAGAAGAGCCAGAAAAATGAAACAGAGAGCATGGGCCCTTCCAAAGCCAGTCCCACATCTTTCCCGATAATTTGTCAGGCCTGGTACCAGAAAGCACCCAGTGATGTCGGTCCCCATTTCGGTGGTTGATGTGGATGAAGATTTGATGGAAAGGTTCGAGAGGATATTCGTCGATGTGAACGTGCTGGAAGCTGGAGAGGGTTCTAGCAAGGCAGATGTGCAATTTGTTGGGCCCGGTGCAAAGACTAACAATTGGGAAGCTACACCTCTCCCCACCAGGAGGGAGTTTTGGTAGTTTGCTTTGATTTTATTTCAATTTATCTGGATTATTCTAGGGTTGTAATTCAAATTCTATGTTCCGTCCGTTTGGATGTATTAACCCCGTTGTCTTTAATTTCAATGAAATATAATTCCTCTTTTCCCCTCTTCTTGATAATTTTATTTTTTCTTTCCTTTTTTCCTTGTACAGTTCTTTTTATGCTGGCTTCAATGATATGATATGCATGCGGAATCTTCGGCCCAGTCTTAAAAGCCAATCTAGTTCTGAAATAGTAATTCAAGAAATAGAGTGTGATGTTGAATCAGAATATGATGAGGATGAAGCCTTTGAAGAGATTAGTAAAGAATTAAGCCATTTTGAAGAAATACCCAAGCCTAACCTGAATGATACAGAAGCAATCAATTTAGAGGACCAACATAATGTTCGGGAAACTAAAATAAGTGCCCATCTTGAACCACAACTCAGATAGGAGATAATTAAAACATTGTTCGAGTATAAAGATGTTTTTGCATGGTCCTATGATGACATGCCAGGTCTAAGCACTGGTTTGGTGGTTCACAAATTGCCCACTGATCCGGCATTCCCCCTGTCAAGCAGAAGCTGATGAAATTTAAAACTGATATGAGTGTGAAAATCAAGGAAGAGGTCACCAAACAGTTCGATGCAATGGTCATTCGGGTCACTCGATATCCCACTTGGTTAGCCAATGTAGTGCCTGTGCCGAAGAAGGATGGCAAGACCAGGGTGCGTGTTGATTATCGAGACTTGAACAAGGCAAGTCCCAAGGATAATTTCCCACTGCCGAACACCCATATATTGATCGATAATTGTGCCAAACATGAAATTGGTTCTTTTGTGGAATGTTATGAGGGTTACCACCAGATCTTAAAGGATGAGGAGGACGTAGAAAAGACAGCATTCATCACGCCATGGGGAACGTAATGCTATCGAGTCATGCCATTTGGTTTGAAAAATGTCGGGGCAACCTACATGAGGGCAATGACGACCATATTCCACGACATGATACATAGGGAGATCGAGGTTTATGTAGATGATGTGATTGTAAAGTCTACAAAGCAGTTTGACCATGTCAGAGATATGAGAAAGTTCTTCCAAAGGCTTCGCAGGTACAATCTCAAGCTCAACCATGCAAAATGCGCGTTCGGTGTTCTGTCTGGAAAGTTGTTGGGATTCATAGTCAGTCGACGAGTATTGAATTAGACCCGTCAAAAATCAAAGTCATCCAGGAATTACCACCTCTAAAGAACAAAACTAAGGTGGTGAGTCTGTTGGGAAGATTGAATTACATCAGCCAGTTTATTGCTCAGCTCACAACAACTTGTGAGCCTATCTTCAAACTATTAAAGAAAGATGTTGCAGTCAAGTGGACAGATGAATGTTAGGAAGCATTTGATAAAATAGAGGGGTACTTGTCAAACCCACATGTGTTGGTCCCACCAGAACCAGAGAGACCTTTGATTCTGTATTTGACAGTCTTGGACAATTAATTTGGATGTATGTTGGGACAGCATGACATTACCGGCAGGAAAGAGTAGGCCATTTATTATCTCAGCAAGAAGTTCACAACTTACGAGGTTAAGTACACTCATCTTGAGAGAACGTGTTGCGCCCTCACTTGGGTGGCACAGAAGTTGAAGCACTATTTGTCACCTTACACTACTTACCTCATCTCTCGTTTGGATCCGTTAAAGTATATCTTTCAGAAGCCTATGCCCACTGGGAGTCTCGCAAAGTGGTAAATCTTGCTCACAGAATTTGACATCATCTATGTGACTCGAACTGCAATGAAAGAACAGGCCTTGGCGGACAATTAGGCTGAGAATCCAATTGATGAAGATTATGAACCATTGAAAACTTATTTCCCCGATGAATAGGTGATGCACATTGATGAGTTGGAACAAGTTGAGAAGCCGGGATGGAAACTTTGATGGGGCTGCAAACATGAAAGGCGTGAGGATAGGAGCGGTACTTATTTCTGAAATAGGGCAGCACTACCCTGTTACGGCTCAACTTCATTTTTACTGTACCAACAACATGGCTGAGTACGAAGCATGCATTCTGGGTTTGAGGTTAGCAGTGGATATGGGTGTCTAGGAAGTCTTGGTCTTGGGTGACTCGGACCTTCTGGTGCACCAGATTCAGGGAGAATGGGAAACACGGGATCTGAAACTCATACCGTACAGACAATGTTGGCATGATCTTTGTCAACGATTTCAGTCAATAGAATTCAGGCATATACCAAGGATCCATAATGAAGTTGTCGATGCTTTGTCTACTCTAGCATCAATGTTACATCATCCAGATAAGGCTTATGTGGACCCTTTGCAGATTCAGGTCCGTGATCAACATGCTTACTATAATATGGTGGAAGAAGAACTTGATGGGGAGCCATGGTTCCATGATATTAAAGAATACATCAGGATGGGGGTATATCCGGTACAGGCCACATGTGATCAGAAAAGAACAATTCGACAATTGGCAAGTGGATTTTTCTTCAGTGGTCGGGTATTGTACAAAAGAACGCTAGATCTGGGATTGCTAAGATGCATAGATGCTAGACAGGCCACAACTATCATGACTGAGGTACACTCCGGGGTTTGTGGACCACACATGAGTGGGTATGTGCTGGCAAAGAAGATTCTCCTGGCAGGTTATTATTGGCTCACTATGGAGCCAGATTGTATCAGTTTCGTGTAAAAATGTCATCAGTGCCAAGTGCATGGAGATTTGATTCATTCTCCACCATCTGAATTACATACAATGTCTACACCATGGCCTTTTGTTGCTTGGGGAATGGATGTCATTGGGCCAATTGAGCCAGCAGTGTCCAACTGGCACAGGTTTATTCTGGTGGCCATCGATTATTTCACCAAGTAGGTAGAAGATAAAACATTCAAGGTTGTAACCAAGAAAGGGGTGGTTGATTTTGTTCATTCAAATATCATTTTCCGGTGTGGGATACCGAAGGTGATTATTACAAACAATGGGGATAATCTCAATAGTCATCTGATGGGCCAACAAGGTATGTCAGCAGTTCAAGATTACGCATCGCAATTCTACCCCGTACCGCCCTAAGGCAAATGGAGCAGTTGAGGTGGCCAACAAGAATATAAAGAAGATACTTCAAAAAATGGTGGAAGGTTCTAGGTAGTGGCATGAGAATTTTCCATTTGCATTGCTCGGTTATCGCACTATTGTCCGTACTTCAGTAGGGGAGACTCCTTATTTGTTGGTGTATGGCACCGAAGCAGTGATACCAGCAAAAGTGAAAATTCCATCCCTTCGAATTGTCGCAGAGGCTGAGATCAATGATGATGAGTGGATCAAAACCCGTCTGGAGCAATTAAGTTTGATCGATGAAAAGAGATTGGCAGTAGTGTGTCATGGCCAGTTGTATCAACAGAGAATGGCAAGAGCATACAATAAGAAGGTGCGTCCACAGAAGTTTGAAGTGGGTCAGTTAGTATTGAAACGCATTCTTCCTCATCAGGTTGAAGCAAAAGGAAAGTTCACCCCAAATTGGCAGGGGCCATTTGTTGTAACTAGAATGTTGTCCAATGGCGCGTTATATTTGACAGATGTAGAAGGGAAATGTGTGGAGATGGCTATCAATTCTGATGCAGTCAACAAATACTATGTATGATTTCTTTGTTTGATTTTATTTGTTTGTATTTGGCATGTCTCGAATATTGGAATGACGAAAGCATTTTGTTCTGCTATCTAAACACTTTATCCCTTGTCACCCCTCTTGAGCCTTATTTGTTATCTTTCATACCCCTCTTTCGGAATCAGTAGCAAAGATCAGGAACACAAGCGTGAAAGATAAGTAAATGAAAAGGAGAAAAGAAAAGAACAAAAAGGGAGAGAATAAAAATGAAAATCAAAAAAAAAAGAAGGAAAGAAAAAAAAAGAAAAAAAAAAAGAAAGAGAAAGAAAGAATGAAAAGAAAAAAAAACAACAAAAAGCGGAAAAGAAAGTAAAAAGAGAAAGAAAAGAAAGAGAAAAAGAAAACCACAACAACAAAGTAATCTCTATGACATGAACTACGTTCGACTTGATTCCTTTTAAGGATACGTAGGCAGCCTCACGGTTCGGTCTCATCAAAATAAAAATCTAAAAGTCCCCAAGAAAGAAACTGGGGAAGAAGTTGTGGTTGTTGTAAGAAATCTGATTCCGAAAGTTGTAATTTTGAACCCATTCGAATGGTTTTGATCCTTTTATACCCTTTCTTGCTAATCCCATCAAAAAGCCACATTATGGTCCAAAGAAAGACCTTCCGATCAGTCTTCGAGAAATGCCAAGTCGAGCAGGTAGAGGTGATTCATATCAAAGGCAACACTTTGGTCCAAATAGGGAAAAAATAAAAAATAAAAGTCTTATTGGTGAAAACCCTCACGGGCACCATAAGGCGATGGGAGCTGAGAGGAATAAAAAATGAGAGAGTCTTATTGGTGAAAACCCTCACGGGCATCGTAAGGCGAAAGCGAGTTGACAGATGAACGAATAAAAGAGGTCTGCTAGTGAAAACCTTTCAAGGCACCGCAGGATGAACAAGGTCAGGATTTGGGTGAAGAAATCAGGTTATGGAAATTCTGGGGCAACAAAGTATAGCAATTGAAATTTGATTGGTTGGGTGGATTGGGCCGATTAATCCAAATTGCATGTCATGATCATCGGTGCCAGTTGCTCCACTCAGATAAGTCTCTTCTCTTTTCCTTTTCAGATAGTCTCCCAGTTTTGGATTTTCTTATCTTTAACTCTGAAAGTCATTGCATTTCATTTCTTTCGGGTTTATTTCTCTAAGGTGTTCCCTAATGGCAGTTATATTTATGCAAATAAGAAGGAATTTCAAAGTTCACTACCAGCTTCAAGATTGCAAAGCACAGTGTGGCCAGAGCATACCAGAAATAGCATGATGTAAGGTGGGATAAAGTGCAAACAAAAGTTCCATCGGCAAAATGATTTAGTAATTTCATGGGAGATGCAGAGTTTCAGTTAAAGGGGTCAGAGGTGTGAAACAACGATTTGGGTATAGAACACTCGGGTTATTTAAAGTCATGGTGTTTGAAAGTCAGTCAGACGGTTCAGGGCCAGTACGGAGAAGACAGTCAAAATAAAATAATGCAGTGGAAGGATCTTCAGCACGAATGCCATCAACTAACCACCATTTTAAACTGATAAAATGTTCTTTGATTGAAACAGGGATAGAAAATTTCAATTGTTTCGGAGAAACCTTCCATAGAGAAAGTCTTTCGCCAAACAGGTTTGATTTTTGATTTTCAGGACCCTCCTGGAAAATGGGACCTAGTTTAAATGTTAAAAAATAACATAATCTAGCATAAATGCATCCTAAAGGAATATAAGTTGGCTTATAAGTTTGCATGTTCGAGATAGGATTCAATTAGGAGTTTTCAGGACCATCTTGAATAATGGGACTTAGCTTTAAGATTTCGATTAGATAACAACATTTAGTGTAAATTCTGCTGTATGGTAGTATAATTCAGCCATAAAAGTTGTCACTCTTAAGATAAAATTTGACCTTTGATTTTCAGGACCCTCCTGGATAATGGGAGTAGTTTAAAGACCCTCTTAGATAACAAGATTTAGCAAAAGTCACACCTTTAGAAGATATAACTTATATTTAAAATTGTCATTTAATTAAGAGTTGTCAGAATCCCCTGGATAGTGGGACCTAGCTTTCAAATTCTTAGTAATACTTGGTAATATGATTTAGTTTTACACTCACATCTTTACCCAACCACCAAACTGGGGCAATTTTGTTTTTTGTTTTTCGTCTATTTTGTTGAAGTCATGAGCCCGCCTGGAGAGCAGGGAATACATTTTAAATCAGCAGTCAGGCGCCCGCCTGGAGAGTATGGAATACATTTCAATTCAGTAGTCAGAAGCCCACCTAAAGAGTAGGGACTACATTTCAAGTCAGCAATCAGGAGCCCACCTGAAGAACAAGGGAGTACAATTCAAGTTTTAGCTTTCAAATTCTTTGCTTTGTTTATTTTGAAGTCAGGAGCCCACCTGGAGAGCAGGGAATACATTCAAGTTTAGCAATCAGGCCTGGAGAGAAGGGAATACATTCAAGTTTAGCAATCAGGAGCCCGCCTAGAGAGCAGGGAATACGTTTCAAGTTGAAGTCAGGAGCCCTCCTGGAGATCAGGGAATACGTTTAAGTTGAAGTCAGGAGCCCGCTTGGAGAGAAAGGAATACATTTAAGTTGAAGGCAGGAGCCCGCCTTAAGAGTAGGGAATACTTTCAAGTTGAAGTCAGGAGCCCGCCTGGAAAGCAGGGAATACTTTCACGTTTTGAAGTCAGGAGCCCGCCTGGAGAACAAGGGAGTACAATTCAAGTTTTGGTTTTCAAAATTCTTCGGTATTCGGCAAGATGGTTCATTTTACACTCACATATGGGCCCACATACCCAAACTAGGGCAGAAAATTTCTTTGTTTTGTCTATTTTGCTGAAGTCAGGAGCCCGCCTGGATAGCATGGGAATACATTCATGTTTCGAAGTCAGGAGCCCGCCTGGATAGCATGGGAATACATTCAAGTTGGAAGTCAGGAGCCCGCCTGGAGAGCAGGGAATACATTCGAGTTCAGCAATCAGAAGTCCCCCTAGAGAAAGGGAAAACATCTCAGATTACAATTCAAGGCGGTAACAAATAGATTTCACCAGGAGAATACAAGTCAACAAGACAACAAGAACTACGAGATCAAGTTTGAAGATATAGATAGGATTTTTTGTAATGCATAGATCATAGTTTAGTCTAGCTTCTTGTTTTATTTGGACATGGTGTAATAAGGGGGTTCAGTAAGCAGTAGCAGCAGCAACAACAACAACAACAACAACTTCATGGTAGTCCCAGTTACCAGACATTCCTGAACTACACTGACCTGATTCCTTTTTAGCCAAGGATATGTAGGCAACCTCGGAAGCAGGGTGCGGTCAACTCTTTCAAAAATGCTTCCCACGGAGTATTCAAACGAGCAAAAATCGCTCGTATCCGCTCACTTATATTTGCACGAAAACTCTTCATGTTTTCGAGCAAAGAGGGGCAGCTGTAAGCACATGATTTTTGCCCTATATGAATCACTCCCATAAATTCAAAACAAAATAATTTCTTTCAGTATTTATAATTTTGTGGATTTTTGTAGCATTTTTGCTAATTGTTCGCATTTGTCTGTGCATGTTTATTTAACTAACAAAACAAAATATTACAAAAATACTTGGCATTTGCATTTAGGGTTTAATTTTACACTTTAGGATTAATTAGAAAATTAATTGTTTTATAAAATGGAAAAATCAGAAAAAGTAGTTTAATTTGCACTTTTAATTTTAGATTTTTTGTTAATTTATTTTTAATTAATTGTGTTAATTATCATTTTAGGTTTAATTAGTTTTTTTTAGTTCTAAGAATTAATTTTGATTTTAATTAAATTTTGAAAAAAAAAGAGAAAAAGAAAAAAAGGAATTTTGAATTGAATTGTTTTGAAATAGAAAAGAAAAGAATGAAGAGATTTGGGCCAAATTCATTTTAAAAACCCCAGGCCCAAATGTTAAACCCCTGAACTAGGTCAAAACGGCCAGACCCAGCCCAAACCCTACTCCCTACCCGGTCCATCTCCACACCCCACCAAACGACCCCGTTTCAGTGGAAACAGATCAGGACCATCGAGGTTTCTTGATCGGACGGTCCTGAAGCTTGGGTCACCTAATATATATATGTCCAAACACTACCCTCCCCCCTCATTTCATCTCTTCCAACCCCCCCATCTCAGAGACCGCCCGAAAATCCTAGCTAACCGCCCCCAAATCCTCCACTGCCGGTGGCGGCACCACCACAAACTTCCCCCAAATTAACACCAAATATCCTCCTCAACTCCCTCAGTCCAAATCTACAATTATCTCCCATTAAACAGACCCAGAATGTCTCGAATCTTGTTTTGAAAAAAAAAACTAGCGTCGCCTTTTGCTCTCAGGTGGCGGAGCCGCCTTCGTTCGACCCCAAAATTATACCCATGAACCCCCGTCTCTCCTTCACTCCAAATCCCCACTTAGATTACCTCGAACATCCCTGTAGTCCTTTGAATTTCAAATAAAAAATCGAGCCCTATGAGCCTCAAGATGTGGTTGTGCATGCAAATCGTTTAGGAATTTCGGGTCGTTTTGTTTGGTTTTGACACAAAATAGTGGCACGCGTTTGTTTTTCAATAAGAACAAATGTTTGTCATTATCTTGGGTCAAACCAGTGCTCCAGCTGGGATTTCAAGTCTTGCCGGTGAATCCCATTCTTTTCTATTGTTTTGTTTTTCAAAATCATTTATGTGACACTTCTGCTCTGTTCTTCTCTTTTAATTTCTGATTTGCTGTCATGTTAGAACTATTAATTTGGTCATTTAGTTTAATTCCATAGCTTAATTAGTTCCTCGTTTGTTTGTAATCATTAATTCGTCAGGTTGTTTGGTTTGTTAATTTTTCTGACTTTGTTTTGGGTCACCTTTGCTATTTGGGCTCCGAGGTCAATACATACCTCATTCTAAGGGAATCATGCTCGATTTGAATTTGAGGCCATGTCCATTGAGACATTGATCCCATTTGGGGTTCATAACCCATACCCGTCTTACCCAAGTTGGTCTCTAGGGTAATTTCAGGGCCATTTGAGGGTAGTTTAGGAAATAGGACATGGGGAAATCTTTTGATAACAGAAATAGAAGCTTCTAGGGAGGGATCTGGGATATTTCAGACCTTTTGATGGGTTAACTTAGGTAACAAGTCATAAATTTAGGGATCCCTAAGCTAAAACAAGAATTTTAAAGGGGGTAGAAAGGGAATATGTGATTCTGAAGTTTGCCCTATGGCCTGGCCTATAAAGGCATATCATTCTTGCCTTTGAAGGCAAGGATTGAATAGAAAAAAAAATTTGAAAGTTATAAACGGCTGCTTTTCTTTGATAACGTGGAACTTCCTTCGGTTCCTTGCTGAGAACAGCCCAAATTCTGTCTTCTGAGTCTCTTTATTAGTTATAATTTCTGAAGGATTTCACATTTCTGCACCTGGGTTAACATGGATTGAGCTTTGGACCTTTAAAGTTGGGTTTGAATTTTACTGGTGCTGTTACTGTTTCATTGTTATTTTCAGCTGTTGCTGTGATCTTTTCCCAACTCATTTCATTTGTTCTATTCGTTGTAAATAGGTATTCATCCAACCTCAAATGGCATGTTTGAAGTGGGAATGAATGAAGATGTTGTCATGTTTCATGGCATTTTGCCTTAGGACATTCTAGTTCCATGTTCATCAGAGTCTTGTTATATGTTTACATGTCCATTCAGTCTGTTATTATTAGGGCATCTGTAAAGCTTTGAGTTCATTTAGTAATTGTATCTTGATATGTGGACTCAAATGGTTGTGGTACTGCTTAGATTGATAGTTAGTAGTTAGATACCCACGCATTAGTCACATGTTTGCTTTCAGCTCTTTCTTTTGTCTTTATTTGTGAAGGGAACAAGTCCATGTGATTGAAATTTGGGTGATTTTGAAGCCCAGGTAACTTTTATGCTTGTTTTCTGGGGTTTAATAGTATTGAAAAGATGCCTATTTTAGTTTCAATTGTTAAATAGTAGTCAGTGCAGAAGTCGTGTCTAAAAAGGGGAAAAATGGTCTAGTCTGCTCGAAAGGGGAAAAAAGCATGCATTGATTTACTCTTGAAGGGCATGAGATTTTTAAAAAATTGGTATTTGAAATTCAGAACACTTAGTTAGTCTATTTGAGTTCGAATGGTAAAAACGCAGAAGTAAAAATGTTGATCTAATGGTATGTTTCATATAATCTTGTTGGGGTTTGTATTCCAAGTGGTTTTGGTATCATCAATGGGGTTTTGGAAGGTGAGCTTACAACTGACCCAGATAATGAATGTGCCATCTGATTTACGTGTGAGCTAGTATAAGTGTGAAAATTGGAAAAAGGCAGAATGACGATCTAGTTAGCTAGTGTTTCGATGATAAAAAAGGTTTCAGAAGAATTGGTTAGTTTAAATTTGTGTTTGTTTAGTCTTACTTGGTTGGCCGAATCTGCATAATTGTTTTGGGTCCGAATAGTGGGCTCAATACTAGCCCAATTATTGAAAGTCCTACTTCAGGCACATGGGCCATGTCCCTGGCGCCTTTGCCTCTATCGAGATTTGGGCTCATTTGAGCCCGAGCTTGGATGAGTTTGCAGACGGATTGTGTTGCCCTTGGACTTGTTTCACTTCGTAAAGAATACAGTCCTTTCCTTATTTGGGCATTGGCGTGGGAGCAATTCTTAAGCGATCGGCCGGGATATAGTACTTGTTAAATTCTACGTGAATTCGAGTCATCAATTAGAATCTCTTTAGTTTTTTTATTAATTAGACTCTTTTAAGTGATATGTGAATCCTTAGAATTCGAGGCGTGCCATTTAGTTGAATTTCCATGGCCCTTGCAAATTTAAAAACGTGTAATTGCTTTAGGCGCGCACTTTAATAATATTACCTTCTTAAACTCGGGTGTGCATTTCATGTGACCCAAATCAAATCCAAAAACGCTGAATAAAATGTGTCACGGATTGCTGGTGCATTTCATGTGGCGCAATTGAAAGACATGTTTTAAACGACATTCAAGTCTTCTTTAAAATTGAATTAAAGCGATTATAAAAGTCAAAATTGCAACATAGGTTAAAACATGTATTAAAATCGGATAATTAAGCCAAATAGTAACAGTTGAGCGACCGTGCTAGAACCACGGAACTTGGGAATGCCTAACACCTTCTCCCGGCTTAACAAAATTCCTTACCCGAATATCTAGTTCGCGGATTGTAATACAGAGTCAATCTTTATTCGATTCGGGATTTTAAACCGGTGACTTGGGACACCATAAATCTCCCAAGTGGCGACTCTGAATCTTTTAATAATAATATCGTTTCGATTGCCCTTTAATTGGAAAAGCTCCTTTATGCCCTTCCGGGGGTGTAGGTAAAAAAGGAGGTGTGACACCTAGTACAATTGTCACGGCCCAAATCTACCACGTCGTGATGGCGCCTAATGTGGAACTAGGAAAGCCGACTCTTTTACCAAAACAACCCCGTTTTTCAGTTTAAAGATTGATTCAAGCTATTTAATTAAATAAAAACTTCATAAGATAAATCTGATAACAAAGTGTGGAAAGAAAAGCCCGACATCGGGATGTCACCAGTCATGAGTATCTACAATGAACTGTCCGATAAAACTAAGACTAATACAGTTTTGAAAACAACTAATAACATCTAAGGAAGATAGGAGGGAGAAGAGCAAGGTTGCGATCGCTATGCAGCTACCTGGCACACTCCAAAGATCTGCGATGAATGAAAATCAACACTCGCTAGCACGTCCAGCAACCCCTGGATCTGCACACTAGGTGCAAGGAGTAATGTGAGTACGCCAACTCAGTAAGTAATAAAGGTAAATAAAGACTAAGCAATAACGACGAGCAATAAAACATATACAGTTCGTATCATGAAATCTCAGTAGAACACAACAGGCTTTTAAAATCAGGGTTTTGAATTAACTCAACTCATTTAAATCTAGTTTTAGTAAAATCGTTTAAAACATCTTTCGACAGTTTTCAAACAAAGTGATGGAACAATGAGTAAAATGATGAAAACATAAATAGCCCTCGGGAAAAACATCAATCGTGAATAGCGCATCGGGAAAACCTCACAGTCACTCATATACAACCCCTCGGGCATACCTCACAATAGCTCGTAAACAGCCCCTCAGTCACAACATGAATCAAGAACAGCCTCTCAGACAAAACATCATCATATCACTCACTCAGGGTACCCGCGCTCACTAGGGGTATGCAGACTCCGGAGAGGCTTCTATAGCCCAAGCGCTATAACAAGCCACCTCGTGGCATAAATAAATCAGGTCCTCGGCCTCACATAATTATGAATCAGTACAACATGATGTGGCGCGCAGCCCGGTCCCATAATATCCTCACAAAACAGGCCCTCGGCCGCGCTCAGTCATAAACCTCTCAAGCCACTCGGGCTATCAGTAAAAATATGGTGCTCAGCCCAAAATAACATTTTATATGCATCATATCCAACTAATTATCCCTAAACATGTTGCTTTGATAATGGACGAAAACAGGAGATGGGCTAAGGCTCGAGGTTTACCTGTGCAAGAGGGCCACAAATTTCTTACTCCTAATCTCAAAAATATTTGTAATATTTCTTCCAAACTGGGAATACAAGTTATCACTGCTTTTGCTTTCTCTACTGAAAACTGGAATCCTCCCCTGGTATACATCCTACATAGTAACTCCAATATTAACCTCATTATTTTCCTATTTTGTTCTCTTACTTTTAAACTTGGAAATGTAATTTTCCTTTCATGTTTACGATATCAATTGTTTAAGTTGGATTATATATTTTCTCTTATGATGATGGCAAGCATGTTCTGACGAAATATATGAATCTTCTGTCTGATTCGATTAAGTTGCCTCGATATTAGTAGTAATTAAAGCCTCACACATACGATCAGGTACAAACCAGTGCAGATGAAGTAACACAAGTATTGTCGTTTGCAATTTAATGGTATCGATTTTTCATCCATCATGAATGGTATCGGTTTTTCATCCAAACCCAATGACACACTAACCAGGCACGCCCCTTCTCTTCCTCCAATCATAATGCCCCTCAGTATCAATTTATATGTGGATATTTAACTGAACAGGAAGTTTAGAAGAGAATGAAAGAAAAAACTTCTTTTGAAATATGTAGTTTAAAAGATGCAATAGACATTTCTGTAGTTATAAATAGTCTCATTAGTGGTAAAATAAGAGTTTAAAGATACATTACTTCTTGTTATAAAATAAAAGCAATGCAGTAAAATGTAAACAAGAAGAGATAGAGAGAATGGAGAAGTGTTTTCTTCTTTCACTTTGGTGTAATTTTTCATTACAATTACATGGCCTTTTATAGGCATAAAAAGTAAAGATGATGGACATAAAATAGGAAATTTAATCTTTAAGTTATTCACAACATGAACATCCAATGTAGCATCCAATGTAGTATCCAATGTGGTATCCAAAGTAGTATCCAATGTACAAACTATTCATAACACTCCCCCTTGGATGTCCATGTAAGATAATGTGCCTCATTAAAAACTTACAAAAAAAAATATTGGGATGTACATAGTTATTTATAATATGCATTGCTTGTTGCCTCGTTAAAAACCTTACCAGGAAAACCCAGTGGGACAAAACCTTGGTTAAGGAAAAGAGTGCAGCGTGTAGTTACTCCCCCTGATGAAAAATCACTTAATGTCTCGAAGACGACGCATTCCAATCTTATATATCAGCTTTTCAAATATTGAGGTTGGTAATGCCTTAGTGAACAGATCAGCCAAATTATCACTTGAACGAACTTGTTCTACATCTATTTCACCATTCTTCTGAAGATCATGAGTGAAAAAGAATTTCGGTGAAATGTATTTTGTTCTATCTCCTTTGATATATCCTCCTTTCAATTGAGCTATGTATGCAGCACTGTCTTCATACAATAATGTTGGAATATTCTCTTTCGAAGAAACACCACATGTTTGCTGAATGTGTTGAGTTATAGATCTTAACCAAACGCATTCTCGACTTGCTTCGTGAATGGCTATTATCTCTGCATGATTTGAAGAAGTAGCAACCATAGTTTGTTTTGTCGAACGTCATGATATGGCTGTACCTCCACTTGTAAATAAATAGCCTGTCTGAGATCGACCTTTGTGTGGATCAGACAAATATCATGTATCTGCATAACCAATCAATGATGGCTTGGATTCATTTGAATAAAATAAACTCATATCAATGGTCCCTTGGAGGTATCTGAATATATGTTTAATACCATTCTAGTATCTTTGTGTTGGCGAAGTACTAAATCTTGCCAATAAGCTTACTGAGAAAGCTATATCTGGTCGGGAATTATTGGCAAGATACATTAATGCCCCAATTGCACTAAGATATGGTACTTCGGCACCAAGAAGCTCTTCATCATTTCATGAGGTCGGAATGGATCTTTCTTTATATCAAGTGATCTCACAACCATCGGAGTACTCAATGGATGCGCTTTATCCATATAGAATCGCTTTAAAATCTTTTCGGTGTATGTCGATTGATGGACAAATATTCCATCTTTCATATACTCAATTTGTAGACCAAGACAAAATTTTGTCTTTCCAAGATCTTTCATTTCAAATTATTTCTTCAAACAGTCTACTGTTTTTGGAAGCTCCCCAGGAGTTCCAATGATATTTAAATAATCAACATACACGACAATTATAACAAATTCAGATCCAGACCTTTTTATAAAGACATAGGGATAAATTGGATCATTTTTGTACCCTTATTTCAACAGGTATTCACTCAGGCGATTGTACCACATACGTCCTGATTGTTTCAATCCGTATAAAGATTTCTGAACCTTTATTGAACAAGTTTCTCGAAAATTTTTATATGTTTCTGGCACTTTAAATCCCTCAGGTACTTTCATAAAAATTTTGTTGTCTAATGATCCATACAAATAGGCTGTAACAACATCCATTAGATGCATATCAAGTTTTTCTTGTACTGCCATATTTATGAGATACCTGAAGGTGATAGCATCCACTACAGGAGAATATGTCTCCATATAATCAATTCCAGGCCTTTGGGAAAACCCTTGTGCACAAGTCATGCTTTATATCTAACGACTTCATTTTTATCATTTCGTTTTCGCACAAAAACCTATTTATACCCTATTGGCTTTATGCCTTCAGGTGTTCGAACTATGGGTCCGAAGACTTCACGTTTTCCAAGTGAAGTTAACTCTGCCTGGATAGCGTCTTTCTATTTTGGCCAATCATTTCTCTGTCTACATTCATTGACAGATTTTGGTTCATGATCCTCATCTTGTTGCATTATTTCAACAGCAACATTATAAGCAAAAATGTTATCGATAACAATATTATTTCGGTTCCATATTTTTCCGGTTGAGACGTAACTTATTGATATCTCTTCATTTTCATTATTTTTAGGTACCTGGACCTCCCCTAAGGTCTTATCATTTGTTACGTCTTGGGGCTCTTCTTGAGCCACTACCTCTGTGTTATGTTCACTTTGATCACTTGCTCCTTTTCTTCTTCGAGGATTTTTATCTTTAGAACCGATTGGTCTACCACGTTTCAAGCATGTCTTAGAATCATTTGTTTTAATTAATTGTTCTGTCAGGATATCAACTCGAATTGGAGCATTAGCAGCTGGAATATGTGACTTAGTCACCCTTGGTAGGTTAGTGAATGCATCTGGCAATTGATTTGCAATATTTTGTAAATGAATAATCTTTTAAACCTCTTGTTCACATTGATTTGTTCGAGGATCTAAATGCGACAGTGATAATGCATTCCAATCTATCTTCTTTTTAAGCTGCTTATTTTCTCCCCCTAATGTTGGATATACTGATTCATTAAAATGGCAATCAGAAAATCTTGCCGTAAATAAATCTCCAGTCATCGGCTCTCGATATTTTATAATAGAAGGAGATTCATATCCAACATTTATCCCCAACCTTCTTTGAGGACCCATCTTTGTGCGTTGTGGTGGAGCAATTGGAACATATATCACACAACCAAAGATCCTAAAATGGGAAATATTTGGCTCCTGACCAAAAGCCAAATGCAATGGGGAGACTTTATGATAACTTGTGGGTCGTATCCGCACAAGTGCTGCTGCGTGCAAAATAGCATGACCCCATACTGAAATGGGAAGTTTTGTTCTCATAAGCATTGGTCTAGCAATTAATTGGAGGCGTTTGATCAATGATTCTGCTAGACCATTTTGTGTATGAACATGAGCAACCGAATGCTCAATTGTTATCCCAGTTGAAATACAATAATCATTAAAGGCTTGGGATGTAAATTCACCGGCATTATCAAGACGAATTGTCTTAATTGCATAATCTGGAAATTGTGCTCTTAGCTTTATTATTTGAGCAAACAATCTCGCAAATGTCATATTGCGAGTTGATAGTAAGCACACATGTGACCATCTTGTAGATGCATCTACCAAAACCATATAATATTTGAATGGTCCACATGGAGGGTGAATGGGCCCACATATATCACCCTGTATACGTTCCAGAAATGCAGGGGATTCCATCCTAACTTTAATAGTTGATGGTCTAATAATTAATTTTCCTTGAGAACACGCAGCACAAGAGAATTCCTTAAATTGAAGAATCTTCTGATTCTTCATTGCATGTCCATGTGAATTCTCAATTATTTTACGCATCATATTAGAACCAGGATGGCCCAACCGGTCATGCCAAATAATAAAATTATCTTGATTAGTAAACTTCTCGTTTACTACAGCATGTGTTTCAATCCTGCTAATACTTGTGTAGTATAAGCCAGAGGAAAGAGCAGGTATCCTTTCAAGCACATATTTCTTACCGGACATTATTGTAGTAATATAAAGATATTCAATCTTTTCTTTATTTGTAGTCTCAATATGATAGCCATTTTGGCGAGTCTTTGAAACTTAATAAGTTTCTTTGAGATTTACTACAATATAGTGCTTCATCAATAGCCAAGTTTGTTCATCCTGGTAGTAATAAATTAGCTCTTCCAGAACCTTCAATTAATCTTGTACTACCGGATATTGTATTAACATTCGCTTCTTTCATTACCAAATAAGAGAAATATCTCTTATCTTTTAAAATAGTGTGTGTTGTAGCACTATCTAGAAGACATATATCATCTTTATTAATCTTGAGTCCAACTGAAGACTGGAGAATTTTCATATTCTTCATAAAAAAAATACATCATAAGAAATATGAAAGACAAGCGGAAAAAAAACATTAAGAAATACATTAGGAATGTAGAAACTAGCAACACGTGATGCATTAGGAAAATACACTCAAGAAAAATAAACTAGTTGCAAACATAAAAATAACAACCTTTATAGCTTCATTCCCCAGTAAGATGATTAGTTCTTCAGTCAGTATCCTCAAAGAAGTCTCCAACTTCTAAATGAGTAATATTTGTTAGGCCTTCAAAATCATCATCTTTATATGCAAGATGTGCCTTAGAATCATATTTATTTGAGGGACCTGCTTCATCATCATTATTTTGAAAGGTCAAGTGTGCCTCCACATTATTTTCTTTTTTCTTGAGGGAGGCTTGATAAAGTTTGACAAAATGTTCTGGCGTACGACAAATGCGTGCCCAATGACCTCTCATACTACATCGGTGACACATACTAGCTTTACCTTTTGAATGATTAATTTGAGAACCTTTATTGTACTCCAATTTATTTTCACCATAATGATGATAATTGTTTCGCCCCGTGCCATGTCCACGTTTACGACCATGTCCACGACCACGGTAATTATTTTATTTTCTTTCAAACTTATCATATGTTGCTACAGCATTCACTTTCGAAAATGGAACTGACCCGGTGGGATGAGCTTCATGATTTTTCATTAATAGAGTATTATTCTTCTCAGCCACAAATAGGCATGTGATTAACTCAGAATATTTCTTAAAATCTTTTTCACGGTATTGTTGTTGTAGCACCACATTTGAAGCGTGAAACGTAGAAAATGTTTTTTCCAATAAGTCCTCATCTGTGATAGTGTCTCCACATAATTTTAATAGAGAACTTACTTTAAAGATAGCAGATTTATACTCACTTACGGTTTTAAAGTCTTGCAACCTTAAATGTATCCACTCATACCGAGCTTTCGGCAATACCGTAAGTTTTAGGTGGTCATATCGATCCTTCAAATTAATCCATAATTCAAGTGTATCTTTTACGGTTAAATATTCAGTTTTTAACCCTTCATGTAGATGATGACGAAGGAAAATCATGGCCTTCACTTTATCCTGATTTGATGTTTCATTTCCTTGTATAATAGTATTTCCAAGACCTTTAGTGTCAAGGTGAATTTCAACATCAAGAACCCATGATAAATAGTTCCTTCCGGTGATGTCAAGTGCCACAAATTCATGTTTTGATAAATTTGACATAGTGAAAATTATCATAAAAGATGAATAAGTTAGAGAAATAATTATAATAATAAACAATTAATGAAAACAAAACGATTAAGGTAAAAGAAATAAAAATAGAGCTATATCATGTTAACAATCTACTATTTCATTTTATTCTTGCCATAAAGTAGAAATTACATGCTTGTTTCATTTCACTTTATATTATTGATATATATGTGTTAATATAATTGAACGTGACTAACATTATTTATATGTTCCAATAAATATAAAGTAATTAAAAAATTATTGCTTATCAATTCATTTCTCACAGTTCTTCAAAATGCCTTAAAAATATATTTTGATCCAGGGAGTCCATGACATTAGTGCACAGCTAGTTTGATGACTTTGAGGCCCTCTAAGAGTTGAGCACGGAAGGAAATAGTTATTTAA
Source organism: Nicotiana tabacum (assembly GCF_000715075.1). Lineage (NCBI taxonomy): Eukaryota > Viridiplantae > Streptophyta > Magnoliopsida > Solanales > Solanaceae > Nicotiana > Nicotiana tabacum. Next base: position 56,887,900 of record NC_134087.1, on the reverse strand, counting down.
TCACTGCAATGTACTTAAACTATTTAAGATGCCCAAGCGCACAAGTAATCTGCAAACAGTGAGCATATGATATGTACTGCCATAAATAAGATGATTATAATGATACATACCTTAATAAAATATGGCTCAACTTAGCGGGAGTTAAGAATAAAATTAGAGCTTCGTGCTGATAACGTGTTATAAAATAAAAGTAATGCAGTAAAATGTAAATAAGAAGAGATAGAAAGAATGGAGAAGTGTTTTCTTCTTTCACTTTGGTGTAATTTTTTATTGCAATTACATGGCCTTTTATAGGCATAAAAGGTAAAGATGATGGACATAAAATAGGAAATTTAATCTTTAAGTTATTCACAACATGGGCATCCAATGTAGTATCCAATTTAGTATCCAAAGTATTATTCAATGTACAAACTATTCATAACACTTCTAAATATATAAATGTGTCATTTTATTGGGACAGACTAAAGTATCACATAAACTGGGACATAGAGAGTACTTTCCAATTTTCTCATTACTTTAAATGCATAGAGGGTTAGGGTATGGGTGTCTGTGTAGATCCAAACTTCCCATCACTTTACAGAAATGCATAGAGTTAACAGAGGAGACCACAATAGCCAACAGAAGACTTCATCTTATGTTGGCACTAAACTATGGAGGACATTATGATATGTTAGAAGCAAGCTAGTAAAGTAAAGGACGGTCTTCTACAATTAGTGGATATTGACAACAAATTATTTGAGCAAGAACTCGCTACCAAGTGTGCCAAGTTTGCTAAACCTGATTTACTCACAAGGACGGGTGGAGAACAGAAAATCAGTAACTTCTTATTGTGGCAACTTGCTTACTCTGAATTGTACTTCACAAACACTCTATTTCCTGACTTTGGGGAAGAAGATCCGAAGGAGGCGATACTTTCCTTTCAACGAAGACACAGACGTTTTGTTGATACACATATTGAAAAATTAGTATAAACATTTAATATATTTTTCCGGTGAAGACACCGCTTCCACCATGTTCGTCCGTCCCTGCAAGCCTTGAGTGCATTGTGATATTGAATCGGTTTTGAGACTGAGATTGTAATGAGCATGTTGTCAATATTTTGAATATTTTGAAGTATGGCATGTGTTATGGGAAATGTGTATTGAATGTGTATGCGGCGAAATCAGAAGACTTGATTTCTCGCTGTCGGGACATTTCGGAAGCATGCCTCGGGACCCCGAGGGCGGGAGGCCGCGACCAAGTTCCCGACCTCGGGGCTCGTCGGAGCCCGACTCGGAGGAAACAAAGACCGAAGCCAGGACGGAGTGGAAAGCCCCCAAGGCACATGGCTATGTCTGACAGGCCCGACCTATCTAGAGCCTAAGCTGAGACATCACGTCAAACCATCCCATCTCCGTACTTTGTGTTTAATCTCCACATATTTGTACCATACCGTGTTCCCTCGCCTATATAAGGGGAACCCATACCACTTTGTAAAGGGTTGATGTTGCTCCATTTCTCCACTAAAGCAATAATATCTCTCTCTCTTTCTCCTATTTTGTTCGTTCTCACTAGCTCGAGGCCGCTTTAACATCTATTGTTTTCTTACTTATTTAATGTTATATTGCTCAACTTTGGCCGTAAAGAGCCTTGCTTGATTGTATCCTTAATTGTTATCCTATTCCCGGTTGCCCCGATAGCTCGAGCTCGATTCGAGTCCCGACCCCGAGGTCCTTATCGACTAGCTTTGCATCTGGGCATTAGGCCCCTTCGGTTTGATTACTGTCGTGTTTTAGCTCGCATTTCATCGTTAAGATTCATGTTCTTAGCATCAACTGCTCTAACAACTAGCTCAGGAATAGATCACGTATTTTTAGAATCCCATTTATAAATTTAATTGTTGTTACCATTTTCAGGGTAAACAGTTTGGCGCCTACCATGGGGCTAAAAATAATAGTGATTATTTTGTTGCTAGTTTCGTCACACAAACGCACATTATCTTTCACATTTTTTCTTGCCTAAGATCTTTTGATTTCAAGTTAATGTCCGGCTCGGTAAGCAAAATCAAGAACGACTACCCCGAAAACCATGGCAAAAATAGTATGGCTGCTCTAGAGGTTAGCGTGACACCGCAGGACACCTATAACGCATTTAGGTCGATTCAAGCGGACGCGGGCTTGCAAGGCACACAACGGGTCGACGGAGCCTCGTGCACCAATGATAGCATACGACGCATTGACCGACATGAAGCTCAAAAAACCCCGGTCTGGGTAGAATAGGAAGTTAATCTTCATGTGATTTTTGAAATGTTACAGGCACGGCAGTTGGCTATCGCTCAGCTGCAAAGTCGCCTGGAGACTAACAACGCAGTAGCGCCAGAGACACCTCCTTACGCCGAGCTGATACCCGATAGATCAAGTAACGATGGATCGGTAACCGACCCCGCCACAGTGAGGATGCTTGGGAATCTCTTCGAAAGGATCTAATCAGGTTCGTGGAAGCTCTTACAGCAACCGCCTCCCGAGGAAACGGTCCCGGAACTCGCTTCACAAAAATCCGGAACGCCGAAACCCCTTAGGTGCAACAGGACCTCAAATCCCTACGGGCGCACCACCACTTACGCGAGGTCATTTAAAGGAAGCGACCTCCAAGATGATGAGTTCGAGCCCGTCTCGTTGAGGAAGTTCGAAGAAACTCTCTCGAAAGAAACCATGACACAGCGCCACTGCCTGACACCTGACCTCACAGACTCGCTTACCATACCAGCGTGGTCCTCTACGGAAGCACGCGCCGACGCCATGAAAGCAGTACCGAGATGTCCCGATACACCTGAGGCCAAACGAAGAACAAATGAAATACCGCGGGAAGCCTCACCCCATTCCCTGATAGGACGAATAAGATCGCTCCCGATTTCGAACGATCGGGCAACACAGGCCTTCACCACAGGCCTGAACGAAGCATGCCCAACGACTCCTAGACATTTCAAGCGAAGCCTGATCAGATACCCAGTCGAGGTCTGGTTGGATGCCCACACCCGGCACCATCCACGAATCGGGGTCGTGGACAACCGTCCGGGAACCTCCTCGGGTTCGGTATATCCAAGCAGACTCCCGACAAAGAAGCTCATGCCAAACGGATAGAGGTATCATCCATGCGCTACGAATGGAAGGAACAACTCGAGATACAACCTACCTCGCAACAATAGGGAAATAGCACGAGGACAGCACCCTCGAGGAACCTCTAATAGAACCAGATTCAACAAGGCACAACTAGCAGGGAAACCCTGCCCAGCCGAGTACGATTTCAGTATTGCTATACCAAACATCGTGGTCACCATAAGTGAAACCGGGAATGCCAGGCGGCTCAGACCTATTCCACCAAGACCCCTTCAAGGGAACTATGGCCTAGCGGAGGAACCGCAGGGCGCGCGCAGTCACCGGCTCAAAAGAACGGCAACTATGCTATTCAATGGAGATCGCCACCAAGTATCATCGAGTGGTCAGGCTCGGATCCAGCTCCAAGGGAGGAAGGAGATCGGGAAAAATGAAGCTGACAAGCCACAGCGTATTGCCACAACAGTAAAGGGGCGGCGGCACCCTTCAAAGATCCATAAAATGCAGAGTGAAAGGGCTCATCGCCAGGGAAAGACGAGTCCGGGGAATATACCCAAAAGACACACTTGCATCCAAGGAAAGGGACACCGAGACTTCACATCGGCCTCGTATTAACACTATTGGTAACCCCCTCCATCATTTGACCTATTTCAAATAAAATATATGTTCATCAGTGCAGATGGTTCGATCAATTATACCAACGATGCCGGGCTAAAGCTAATGGGGCGGTTCGGACTAACGAACCAAATCACTCCCACACCTCGAATCTTTGATGGATTCCAGATGCCGATCGCCACAACAATCAGGAAGGCCACTCCCTCTATATAGCCCGCCTAAGCTCGGGCTGGAATGCCGAGCCTGCGAAACACGGATGTTTCGTTCAAATAACAATGGGCACACCGCCTAGAGGCGACTTCTACCACACTCCGCCAAAGGGATGAAACTCCACGACAGAGGTGGGACTAAAGTATTCGACAAGGAGCTACACGCGATGAGAGGAAATCCCTCACCATATGACCCATCGCCAATGCCTCCGTCCTCAAAGGGATCAAAGGGTGAGCAGAACCACATTTTTGGCCAAGCCTAGTTAAACACAACAGGAGGCTGTATTAAGGGGTCATGCCTCGAAACGGCAGAAACATACTAGACCTCGAAACATCGCCTACACATCCTGTAGTAAGGAAGAACTACTCCGCTCCCTTGTCATTTCTTTTCTTTTGCTAACCTATATGCAGGCAGTCAACCGAGGCATTCATAAGTTCTAACTCCATCTAGAGATCTGAGGCCTCTACAGGGCCCGCCGTGCTCTCTTCCCTCGACCGGACTTCCAACCTAAAGAGGGTCCTGCCAGCAAGATTATTAGCAGAGCAGCACAACCCCCCAGAAAAGGATCCGACAAAATCGCAAGCCTTTCTTCTACAGTCAGACGACGCGCGATGGCCTTCTCTTAAGGACACCGTCCCCTCCGAAGGGCTAATAGATGGCAGGCTAAGTTTCAAAATGGAATCATGTAAACGGATCAGATGATCAGAGAAGCTGCACCCATGTGGGCCGAGCTCATAGCAACGAGACGACATGCATTTACAGCCTATATTTACGCCAAGCAATAAAGAATATATTTTCGGCATTTCATACTTCGAAAAAGGCTATTTTGGCATATTCACAGCAAAGGCCTATCCGCTGAATACGTCCCGAGATACTCGGAGACTTAAATGTTCAACGCTCACACGACCCCAGGGTCGGAACCCCGGACTCACAAAGCCCTCACAATGCAACTCCGAGTTCATGAGAAGCGGTCTTCAAGCTTAAACAAACTCGATAACTCGGAGACTGTCACCAATCGCTGAGCACTGGAAAATCCGAAACTATAAGACCCCTAGCGGGCAGACTCGACATAACCAGATCTATTCTACATCGTACAAACTGTAAGACCTCAATAGGCATGACAAATTGTAAGACCTCAATAGGCATGACAAACTGTAAGACCTCAACAGGCATGAAAACCCCGAAGTTTAGGATATATATCGCATTTGTAAGAATCCCTAAAGGGCATACCTTCGGTGTAGACGCCTAAACTATCACTTGAGATCAAAAATGACTACAGCCAAACACACATGAATACGGTCAAAACAGCTCCGACAACGACTTGAAATTGAGGTTCCTCTAGAACTGACGACGGGTCAGGAAAAATACTCTAAAAGGACCTTAACGAGTGGAAACAAAGCATACAAAAAAGCCCACAGGCAAAAACAGTGTAAGAGCCATTATTGCCAGCTATGCAAGCCTACGAGCCTCATATTGAACGGTCTCTACAACCAAACATCGTAAGAGCCATTGTCGCCAGCTAAAATTTTTTTACAACTTGAGGATCAAAATGAGCTCGAATCGTAACCTGATTTAGAGACCGGATCCAAAATAGTTAACTATGCAAGCCTCCGTGCCACATACTGAAAGGTCTCAACGACCAAATGGAATAAGTGCCACTATCGCCGGCTAGAAAATCGAGGAAATTTAAGGGTCGATTACAGCTTAAATCGCAACGCGACTCGAAGACTGGACCCGAAAACTACAATACGCCTAAGGGCACGACATAAGAACCACTGTCGCCGGCCAGAAAATTGAGGAAATTTGAGGGTCGATTATAGCTCGAATCACAATGCGACTCGGAGACTGGACCCGAAATCTGCAATACGCCTAAGGGCACGACATACGAACCAAAACCACTATCGCTGGATAGTAAATCAACCAAATTTAAGGGTCGATTAAAGCTCGAATCGCAATGCAACTCGGAGACTGGACCCGAAAACTGCAATACGCCTATGGGCACAAAGGGCCATCATCATCTGCCCATGCAGGCAGGAAAGAGCTTGAGGGTCAATTGAAGCTCGAGTCACAATGTGACTTGAAGACTGGACCTAAAATAGTTGGAACGGAAAATGCCCAAGGGCAAGAGATAAAAACGATTGCTACCTGCCCACACGGGCACAAAAAATTCGAGGACAAGAAGGCTCGAACCGGAGCCCAATTCGGAGACTAAGCCTAAATAGCCTGGCCAAGCACGGAGGCCCCAGCACCTACTTGCGCCAAAGATCGCACTTAAGAGCCCCCGGGTCTGTTTGATCCATTCCGGGCCTATGAGGACCTCACCACACACCAAAACAAGCCGGCCTGATCGAAAGAAACAACAAAAAAAAGGTACAGAAGAAATAAAGCGTCAAGTGTCTTCTTATATATTACATGCGCGAAAAAAGCGTATTCTCCATCTACAGGCATGCCCTACGTATATCAGAGACAAAGCGACAAATTGGAAAAGTCTGGAGCGACAAAATGGCAAAGTCTACACTCTGCGCTAAAGGGCTATAGCTTGTCGAGTTTGTCTTTCGCAACGTCAACAAGAAATGACCGAGTGTCACGCTCGTCCGCCCTTGCTCGAGCCAATTCCTCCGAGAAGACGAAGCCCCTTGCACCGACCTCCTCAAGTACCTTTCTTTGGATCTATAACGAGCACATTCCTATATCATCTTCCCCCGGTCGAGGGCTTGCTTAAGCTCGGCTTGGGCTTCAGCAGCATCCTTCATACGAATCGCCATCTCACGATCAGCCTTGGTTCGGCTTAGTGCCGCTTCTGCCCGGGTATCAATTATCTCGGCTCTGACCTTTGAGAGATCTGATTCGAGTTTCCCAATCATATCCGGGAAACCTTAGCCGAGGAACTCATCTTCTCCAAAGTTCGAGTCTGCACTTGATCTTTTAGCTCCCCGCAAACAACTCTGACACGGTTGACATCGCTTTTGAGGTACTCCAAGGCCTCTGCCTTTCTCTGCAACTGATATGGCAAAAGGGGTTAGCCTTAAGGTTAGAAAGGACGAAGCACGTACTACAGAATGTTACCTTCTCCATCAAATATCTCTCATAGTTTGAGCTCCGGTACGCCTCATATCGCCAATGTTGTAGCTCAACTTCCTTCTCCTCGCTAAGGAGCCTAACGGATTCGCCCTCATCTAGAATTTTCTGAAGCTTGGCCCCTTGACGGAGCAGCTCAAACCTAAGTCTATCACAGGCCTGCACAAGGAAGGTTCAATAGAGGGAGGATGGCACGGGGCATAGGGAAGCTGTACATGAACTCACAACAAAGTGAAGCCGACAGACTTCCTCGTAGTCGGAACACACTCCTGTTGATCTTGCCCCTACGACCCTAGAAGAACCGACCTCGGGCATAGCATATTTGCTCAAAGGAACTTCCGGCCGGGAATCATGCGCTCTGGGAGCATCGAATCTGGGCGATGCCCCTTTCTCAGAAATGTGAGCCCGACCAGCACCACTAAAGGCTCCGTCACACCGTGGGTGCCTCATCGCAAGGAGCCGCCCGATATCTACAAATGGCAAATCCAACGCAAATGGAAGGGGAAAATATTACCTTGGGTATACGAAGGCAAGGCAAAGGCAGCATACGCACATACCTTGGTACTGCGCTCCCCATCCGGTACGAAGTACAGCTCGCCACCTGCGCTCGTCACAGGATGAATGGGTCACTAGCTTCCGGACCTAGCCGGGCAGATCATGGACTTCACCCGACGTCCACAAAGTTACTGCAACAAGGGAGACAACACTATTACTCAGCTGATTTTTGCTATAGGCAAAATCTGAAAAAGGGCCAAACGCCTCACTTACGTGCATAATTCCACCCTTCGGGAAATGGCAAAAACTCCACAGGGATAATGTCAGTCGTCCGGACCCGGATAAACCAACTGTCCCACTCTCGATACCCCCTTTCGTCGTCATCAATAACAAAGGGTGTGGATGAGAGACATCTCAGAGTTAGCAGGCCTCGATGATGGAAGGGCTTATATAGCCTAACAAGGTGATCAAGCGTGAATTCAAGCCCGACCTTCTCCACGAAGAACCTCACTATCAACGTCGTTCGCCAAAACAACGGATGAATCTATGCCAGGGTAAAGCGATACTTCAAGAAAAAATCAAGCACAACCCTATTAGGGGGCCAAATGCAAAAGGGTATAGGTATACGCTAAAGAATCCATCAGTGGAGTCCGCAATTCCCTCATATGAGGAAAGCATCTACAGTGTTATCCCCTCGCTCCACCCGCAGTATCTCCTCGCCATCTCCAGGTGTTCCTCTCTTATCAAGGATGCCTTCTCCAGAGCGAACTCCCTCGGTTCCTGATCACCAGGAGCAGCACCCCCATCCCCTGCCGAATCGGCCCCGAAATGGTTTCCATGACTATGGTGAAACTAACAGGTCAAATCAAGGGCGCGCACCAAAGCAGAAAGGCGGTTGTCTAAAAATAGTGAAATCTTGCAAAAAAGACGAAGCCGACCCACATATATGCGAGAAGCAGCGACGACTCGCCTGCCCGAGGAAAGTTCCGGGAAGCCAACAACCTCGATATAGATCGACGGGTCAACACCCGATCCATAAAGCATCATTAGATGAGAAGTTAAGACTGGAGGTGCAGTTCGTATAATCTCCGAGATCAAGATAGAACTCTACGTCGAGAACCCCCGTCCCAAAGAAGACAAACTTCGGGAAGCCTTAAGCGCCAACATTTGACGCAAGGCAAGTACCTAGTCTCGTGATCCCCTCTTTCTTAAAAGAGGAAATAACAAAAAAAGCTTCGATCGCGAAAGCTCCACGAAGGTCCGAGGAAGCACCCGAATACAGGGAAACTCCTCAATAGAAGTCTATCTTATACATAAAGGGTCTATCTACATCAAGATCAATAGGGGCCCTCGGATACCCAAAGATGACCTTTATCCATGGTAGCATTCCCGAAGGTCCCAGAATTCGACGCATGATCTCCATACAACTCGGAGGGCCTCGATAGCCCAGACCTATCAGATTGATCCAAGATTGGTCCGAAGTACGACGATGGGTTCAGAAGAGAGCCATGCCAATCAGTAGAAGACTGGGATGAACGCTCGCACCTAAGCCCAATATCAGCGGCCAACAAACAATAGAAAGCATCCAAAGGGCTTCAAAGGGTACAAAAGCATACATAAGTAAGGAAAGCAGACATCAACGGGGTATATTCTTATTCATAAAAGTTTGTGTACAAGCAGCCCTCGAGGGGTCGTTATATACAAATTGCAAATGCCTACAGGAGTCTACGACTAAAGGAAAAGACAAAGGGATGCACACGCAAGGTGAAAGCCCGAAGACCGATCCACCTTCGAAAGTCCACAACAGGTACCTCCGGACACACCCCCTCGGGAGTTTCATCCCAACTTTCCACACTGATATCCCCAAGGGACAAGGTGAGTAGCAGGGAAGGATGAAAAAAAGCCATGGCTCTCTGAAGCTAGAGGACCCTCTTTGGCCAAGGAAGCCTCGGAGAGACAACAGACCGAACGATCATCGGTCTCGCTTGCATGGCTACTTTGAATCCACTTCTTGGAACGTCTATACATGCAAGCCCCCAACTCGGAGTAGAGCACCACATCAAGCTGGGGTATGAAGGTGAGCAGTAGTGTATAATCTGAGACCCCTTTTGAGCAGCAGTGCATAATCTGAACGGCTATCTACATAAGGGAGAAATTGGCTCCTCGTCCCCCATCGCCTCGGGTCAGCAGCAGTAGCAAGGGCCATCATACCGACAACCATAGCAATAGTGGGACAACATGCTTATGATCAACGAAGGAAAGCCCCGACAGAAGGCTACAACACAGTCTAAGGAAACTCCTCCAAACGGCCTTAAGGTCAAGAGACCCTAGCATGATGTTCGGGGGTGAAAGAAGATAATAAGAAGGCAAAGGCAAGCGAGCCAACGGAAGCACTGGGATAGGAAAAGAAAAGCCAAGGCAACCCCGTTTATAGGATATTACGACACGGTCATCTAGGCTTTGGAAGACTGACCGATAGGCGCAGTTAATGCATCCATGGAAAATCAAACCAATGACGGTACCTTTACTTTGAAAAATGATAATCAAGAGTGTAATGAATGAAGTTGAAAAGCACAAGCCCGTGGATGTCCAATCATCGCGAAGCTCAGGCCAGGAGTCGCATCATCGATACGTTGTCACCAAAAGAAGCTCAAGGAGTCAAGTGTCAAAATAATTTCCCATCTCTTTATTATGGGAAATGCGGAGACTATTTGTATGCAGCGAAATCAGAAGACTTGATTTCTCACTATCAGGACATTTCAGAAGCATGTCTCGGGACCCCAAGGGCGGGAGGCTGCGACCAAGTTCCCGACCTCAGGGCTCGTCGGAGCCCGACTCGGAGGAAACGAAGATCGAAGCTAGGACGGAGGGGGAAGCCCCCAAGGCACATGGCTATGTCTGACAGGCCCGGCCTATCCAGAGCCTATGCTGAGGCATCACGTCAAACCATCCCATCTCCGTACTTTGTGTTTAATCTCCATATATTTGTACCATATCGTGTTCCCTTTCCTATATAAGGGGAACCCATACCACTTTGTAAAGGGTTGATGTTGCTCCATTTCTCCACTAAAGTAATAATATCTCTCTCTCTCTTTCTCCTTTTTTGTTCGTTCTCACTGGCTTGAGGCCGCTTTAACATCTATTGTTTTCTTATTTATTTCATGCTATATTTTTCAACTTTGGCCATGAAGAGCCTTGCTTGATCATATCCTTAATTGTTATCCTATTCCCGGTTGCCCCCGATAGCTCGAGCTTGATTCGAGTCTCAACCCCGAGGTCTTTATCGACCAGCTTTGCATTCGGGAACTAGTCCCCTTCAGTTTGATTATTGTCTTGTTTTAGCTCGTATTTCATCGTTAAGCTTCACATTTTTAGCATCAACTGCTCTAACAACTAGCTCGGGAATAGATCACGTATTTTTAGAATCCCATTTACAAATTTAATTGTTGTTACCATTTTCACGGTAAACGGAATGCATATACTAGAGTTTAATTGTTGCTATCAACCATGGTCATAAGTACATCGTTCTTTGAATGTGCTAAATTATAATGTACCTGAAAATAAAGTAATTGGTAAGTTGAATCGAGGACGAGCAATATTTAAGTGATGGATGATGATGTTTGGCTATAATTATATATTTTATGATATACATATTGATATTTTAATGATAATTTGTGTGACATTGAGCTTAATTGAGTTAATTTTATGTGTAGAAATATTTGAATGCGAGTGGAAAGAAAGTTGCACAAGGTAGTGTCGAAGACATAGAAATAGAGCATGAGAGGAAAATCGATGCAAGGCACGGAAAGGCCCGTGCCCAAATGGCACCTCACTTCATCCAGGGCGCCAACCAAGTCGTGCCCCCATGATGCTTCGCGGGGGACAAAATGGTGCTTATCGAGGGAAAAGCGGTGTCCCATACAGCGTTTCGCTCCATCGTCCCATGTGTTAGAGAAGAGTTGGTTTTCTTATTGATTTTGGATTTTAACACTTTGATCCTAACTTATAACTGCCCTCTAAACTCGTTTTGGACGGTATTGAACATATATTTAGAGGCAAGAAGAGGTATGGAATAAGTTTGGAGCACAAAATCACCACATCTTTCATTTCTTCATCTAGTATTTGTAGTTTTATACTCCTAAGCGCTTTGATGATTGTTCATATGACTATGAGTGGATAAAATCTCTCTTATCTTGGGTTATGAGTAGTTCTTGATTATTAACATTTAATGGTTGTTGAGATTACTAGATTATATCATATTGATTTGCTTATTCAATCTTGTTGTAATTATTTCAATGCGTAGCTAATAGTAGAATACTATCTACAAATTTATAATTAAACTCCAAAGTGAGAATTATAGATTGCATATAGGATTGAATAAAGTAAGTTCTTGAATCCAGGTATCTGATAATAATTCACGATTAGGATAGACATATGCTAATTGCGTTAGTTGATTATTATTGCAGAAGTTACATATGCATTCTTGTCGATTCTGATCTTATAAACGTATAGTATTAGGTTGACTTTGATAGGAGAGCGAGGCTTCGAACGAACGTTGCGAGCAATATAACCCTATTAATCAACAAATCATATAGATCAAGTAGCTAACACAAACGAAAAATTTAAAAGGATAGATATTAATCCCATAATCCAGGAATATCCCCATCTCGCTAAATTTGCTTCTAAGTTTTTGGTGTGTTCTACTTGCATTCTTGTCTCCTTGTTTTTATCAATTTTCGTAGTAATTTTAGTTAAGAAAAATCATAATCATCTTTCAAAAAATCATTTGAATGAATAAGTTGTAACCAATTTAGGTTAGTCGATAGTAAATTACAAGTTTTCGTGGAAATGATCTTTCTTATCATTTTACTAATCGTCGACTGCATATACTTGCGTGTGCGTTTGGACCCAATATTAAACTAGGTAAAAGATGTTAATATATATCTTTTTTAGAGTTCTTCCATCAAACTTGAAAGATGTCACGACCCTAAACCCGGACCCGGTCGTGATGGCGCCTCTCGTGAAGACAAGGCCCGCCAACTATTCCTAATTCGATGTGAAACAGTTAAAACAAGAAGAAACAGTCTAAACATAATTTAATAATACTATGTAGCAGGTAATACCAATAAAATGTGGAAGTACAACCCAACACAGACCTAACTGGGGTATCACAAGTCACGAGCATCTAACAACACTGAATGCCCAAAAGTAACTACAAAGTTTAGTACTGAGCTAAGGACATAAAGGAAAAGAGATAGGGAGGAGCTTCCGGCTGCAAACGCCAACAACTAACTAAAGACTCCTCGAATCCGCCTGAACCTTGAATGATCAGCACTCAGGAGCGGGACCAGCAACGCCTGAATCTGCACACAGGGTGCAGGGAGTAAAGTGAGTACTCCAACTCAGTAAGTAACAAATGTAAATAAAAACTGAAAGCAAGAAAACACGTAAGGCACAAGGCATTCTATAATGAAGTAGTAAGACCATTTAAAAACAGTAAAACCAATTACAAAGATAAGTAAAATCCTTTTTCAACAAATAAACAAGTAATTGACAGCCAGTTAAGATAAAGTAAACAAATAGAAGTTTACCCCTTGGGCATAGTATCAACGAATCCGCCCCTCAGACAACATCTTAGAACAGTACCAGCCCCTCGGGCTCAATCTTACATCACAATGGGTACTCGCGCTCACTAGGAGTGTGCAGACTCCTAGAGGGGCCCCTTACGGCCAAAGCACAATGACAAGCCATCTCATGGCATCAAAACTAGGCCCTTAGCCTCATATCAATCAAGCCACCTCGTGGCGTACATATCTCAAGCCCTCGGCCTCAAATCAATTTCAGTGTTTCCTCAAAACATAGGCCCTCGACCTTACTCAATCAAACATCCTCACAAGCCTCTCAAACAATAGTAAAACAGTGTTTCTCAGCCCAAACATCATTTAAAATATCATTTAAGACTTAAAACTAAGTAAACATGGTTGAGTATGAAAACAGTGAAAAATAACATGACTGAGTCCAAATATAAAGTCATAAACAGTGAAGAAATATCAATAAAAAGCCCCGAAGGGTTCAAATAGTCGGCTCTCGGCCCAAATGTGTCATTCAGCCCAAATAATGATGATAGCAAATAATTTTCAATCAAATACGCGATAAAATCATCAATCGGGATGGATCAAGTCACAATCCCCAATAGTTCACGACCCCACGCTCGTCATCAAGCGTGTTCCTCACCTCAATATAGCACTACGATGTGCAAATCCGGGGTTTCACACCCTTAGAACATCATTTACAATCATTACTCACCTCGAACCGATCAAATCCCTAGCTCATGACGCCTTTTCCCCTCGAATCGGCCTCCACGCGCGTCGAATCTATCCAAAATCAGAACGAGGACGTCAAAATATTCTAAGGGAACGAAGCCCAAGCGAAAACGATCAATAAAGGACACAAATCTCAAAATTACCAAAACCTGACCTCCGGGCCCATATCTCGAAATTCAATAATTTTGCATCAATAGATTCCTTATCTCCCTACGAGTTCATATATATCAAAAGTTCTCAAATACGACCCCAAATGGTCCTTCAAATCCACAATTAAAGGCCTAAGTTTCCAAGCCCGAGTTTCCCCAACTTTAACCATTGATTTCCATAATTTCTAGCTCTAATCCATGAAATAATAGTATAGGCACGAGTTTTAGGACCACATTCCTTACCTCAATGAAGTTCCCTTGAAATCCCTCTTTCAAATCATCCAAAAAGCTCTCAAGTCGAAGTCAAAAATGGTGAAATAACTCAAATTCGCAAAGTAGACAATTTATACCTTCTGCCCTGACCTTTTTCGCATCTGCGGTCCCATACCCGCTTCTGCGGTACCGCATTTGCGGTTATTCCTCCGCTTCTAAGAAAATCACCTAAGTTCCTAGCCATCCGCATCTGCGGTTCCACGCCCGCATCTGCGACATCGCAGATGTGGTTCTCCTAGCCGCTTCTACAATCCCAGTCAAACATACATTTGGTCGCTTCTGTGCCCCCTCTCTTGCATATGCAGCGCCGCACCTGTGGTCCCCAATCCACAGGTGCGGAAATACCAGAAGCAGCAATTCAGCAGCTGCAACAACAATCCAAACTTCCTGTTAACCATCTGAAATCACCCCGGGACCTCAACCAAAAGCACAAGCATATCATAATACCTTATTCAAACTTGTTCCAATCAGCAAAACACCTCAAACAACATCAAATCACCCAAGACACATCGGATTCAAGCAAAATTTTCTAAAATCTTCCAAATTACGGTTTTGATCAAAAACCCAACCAAACCACGTCCGAATGACCTAAAATTTTGCACACACATTACAAATGGCACAACGGAACTACTGCGACTCTCGGAATTCCATTCTGACCCCTATATCAAAATCTTGCTTACCAACCAGAAATCGCCAAAATATCAATTTTGCCAATTCAAGCCTAAATCTACTACGAACCTCCAAAATTCATTCTGATCATGCTCTTATGTCACAAATCACCTCCCGAAGCTAAACAAAACATCAGAACTCACATCCGATCCCTCTAACACATAAGTCAACATATGGTTGACTTTTCCAACTTAAACTCACTCTAAAGAGGCTAAGTGTCTCAAACCTTACCAATTCCTTTCCGAACTCGATCCGACCACCCCGATACCACATAACACGGATAAACAAAGCATATCAAACAGAAATAGGGAAAACAGAGCGGTAACTCATGAGACGACCGTCCGGGTCGTCACATCCTCCCCAACTTAAACAAATGTTCATCCTCGAACGAGTCAAGAAACATACATGAAGCCTCAAACAGGTGAGGATATCTACTCCGCATCTCTCGCTCGGTCTCCCTAGTATCCTTCTCTATGGGCCAACCTCTCCACTGCACTTTTACTGAAGCTATATCCTTTGACCTCAACTTCCGAACCTGTCGACCCAAAATAGCTACTAGCTCCACATCAAAGGTCAAATCATTATCCAACTGAACCGTGCTAAAATACAGAAAATGGGACGGATCCCCAATATACTTCCGGAGTGTAGAAACATGAAATACTGGATGCACACTCGACAAGCTGGGTGGCAAAGCAAGCTCATAAGCCACCTCCCCAATCCTGCGAATCACCTCAAAAGGTTCAATGAAATGCGGACTCAATTTCCCTTTCTTCCCAGATCTCATAACACCCTTCATGGGCGAAATCTTCAACAGAACCTTCTCACCAACCATGTAGGATACATCTCGAACCTTCCGGTCGGCATAACTCTTTTGCCTCGACTACGCTATATGAAGCCTCTCCTGAATCACCTTCACCTTCTCCAAAGCATCCTGCACCAAATCTGTACCCAATAGCCTAGCCTCACCGGGCTGGAACTAACCAACTGGAGACCTACACTGCCTCTCATACAAAGCCTCATATGGAGCCATCTAAATACTTGACTGGTAGCTGTTGTTATAAGCAAACTCTTCAAGTGGTAGTAACTGATCCCATGACCCTCCTAAATCAATGAGACAAGCACGCAACATGTTCTCCAATATCTGAATAGTGCGCTCGGACTGTCCGTCTGTCTGAGGATGAAAAGCTATGCTCAACTCAACCTGAGTACCCAACTCTCGCTGCACAGACCTCCAAAACTGAGATGTAAACTGAGTGCCCCTATCAGAAATGATGGAAACTAGGACACCATGCAACCGAAAAATCTCTCGGATATAGATCTCTGCCAACCACTCTAAAGAATAGGTAGTACACACAGGAATGAAGTGTGCGTACTTGGTCAGCTGATCCACAATCACCCGAATAGCATCGAACTTCCTCATAGTCCGTGGATGTCCAACAACAAAGTCCATAGTGATCATCATCCACTTCCACTCTGGAATATCTATCCGCTGAAGTAAGCTACCGGGTCTTTGATGCTCATATATTACCTGCTGACAATTGAGACACCGAACTACAAATCCCATAATGTCTTTCTTCATTCTTCTCCACCAATAATGTTGTTTCAGATCTTGATACATCTTTGCGGCACCTAGATGAATGGAATACCGCGAGCTGTGGGCCTCCTCCAGAATCAACTCCTGAAGCCCATCCACATTGGGCACACAAATATGGTCCTGCATCCTCAACACCCCATCATCACCTATAGTCACATCTCTAGCATCATCATGCCGAAATCTGTCCTTAAGGACAAGCAAATGAGGATCATCATACTGGCACTCTATGATGCAATCATATAAGGAAGATCGAGAAACCACACAAGCCAATAACCGACTGGTTCCAAAACATCTAATCTCACGAACCAATTAGCCAAGGCATGAACATCAACCGCAAGAGGTCTCTCCCCAACTGGCATATATGTCAAACTCCCCATACTCCCCGCCTTTCAGCTCAATGCATCGACCACCACATTGGCCTTTCCCGAATGGTACAATATAGTGATATCATAATCCTTAAGCAACTCCAACCATCTCCGCTGCCTCAAATTAAGATCCTTTTATTTGAACAAGTGCTGGAGGCTACGATGATCAGTAAACACCTCACAAGACACACCATACAAGTAATGCCTCCAAATCTTTAACGCGTGAACTATGACAGCCAACTCCAAATCACGAATGGGGTAGTTCTTTTCATGGGGATTCAACTGGCGAGAAGCATAAGCAATAACTCTACCCTCCTGCATCAAATACAACTAATACCAACTCTCGAAGTATCACAATACATAGTATATGAACCTGAAGCTGATGGCAAAACCAACATTGGAGCATTGGTCAAGGCTGTCTTGAGCTTCTGAAAGCTCTTCTGAAACTCATCCGACCATACAAATGAAGCAACCTTCTGAGTCAATTTGGTCAAGGGTGATACGATAGATGAGAATCCCTGGACAAACCTATCACGATCCAAACCGAAGGGCCGCGATGGGAACCTGGTGCCTTACTCGACCGAGTACCAATGTAACATATCTTTCTTATCATACTATCATGGGTAAGTGAGCCAGAAAACCCGTTATGAGATAAAAAGAATAAAACATAAGGGAATGCTCAACATATGACAACTCAATATGATATACAAACTCATACATGTGACATACAGCCCTATAAGACCATAATGAACACTCACACGCCGAACATAGGGCGATAAGGCCATACAATCTTTCATATGCATGGCATATGTCTACAAGCCTCTAAGAGTACATACATATCATAAGGTCAGGATAGGGCCTCGTCATACCAATCAATATATTTCCAAATCATACTGACCGAATAGGAAACACCGAAGTAATTGGAGTGCACCAGCACCTTCCGCTGAGCTGATAGCCTACTAGGAGGAATGTCAACCTGTCTATCGGGACCTGCGGGCATGAAACACAGCATCCCCAGGCAAAAGGGACGTCAGTACGAATAAAGTATTGAGTATGTAAGGCATGAAAATATAAATAAGAATAGTAATATAAAGAGAGATAGATGAGATACAACTTGTAACATCTGAGAGCCTATGAGGGCTACTGACATGAAATGCATAATACATATATATACATAAACTTTTTAAAACATATGCCTCTATAGGCATCATCATCATTATATTGTACTCGGCCTCAAAGAAGACTCGGTAAAAATGTACACAACCATCATAAGGCTCAGTAGAATCGTACCCGGCCACGTGGAGCTCGGTAAACCTAACTAATCAGTGGTTGTACAATAGGTTTCGTACCCGACCGACTATAGCACAACTCGGTAGAGTAAAATAGATATTATATATAATGCATGCTAGACTCATGGAATCACATTCTAAACCTTTCGGAGTGACTTAAGGTCGTTGCACCTTCGATTAACATTATGGATATCATACCATCAATATGAACTTCTATAGGATTCAAGGATCATGTATACTTTCTTAGAATAACTTTATAAGGAAAGAAAAACATGGGCAACCTTAGTTGCTAGGAGTAGATCCGTTATGAAATAGCCTATTCATTTCACTTTAGATCATGCCAAAAGAAAGAAGGAAGTGTCTTAACATACCTTAACTTCGTTGAGTCCTTAATGCCTTCCAAGAAATTCTTCAAAAAACTCAATTTAATCTACCACGGCATAAGGAGATTCAAAATCAGTGCTGAGTAAAGGCTAAGTCCAAAACTTAAACTAGTAGCTTGTTTACGTAAATTTTGGCAGCATCTCCCCTATAAAAAGATCATCCTCCAATACCATATATGAACAACAGCAAGAACACAATAATAACAACATGTATACATCATGTTCCAACCTAATCTACATCACAATATACCACAAAACAGCCCACAAAACAGTCCCACAAGTTCAACAACTCAAAACTGATTTTTCAATTTACTAAAACATATTTCGACTTGTCTTTTCTTTCAAATTGAGCAACACAACCAACATCACATAATTAAGCCTCTTAACCTATAAACCAGCCATCAATTTAACTCAAAAATAATTTCACAACAGCCAACAGTGATGCAACAACAAACAACATACCACTCATTCGAAACTCGCTAGGTCTAGTCTTTACGGTAGAGTTACAACTCGTACAAGAATAGATAATGGAAGGAGAAGCATAAACTTACCTTGGACTGAGTATAACCACGAAACCTAGTCCTTCTCCATCAAAAATAAGTCCCCAACACAGCTACATGAAGGAGGAAGAGAAACTAGCAAGTTGTCCGGACTTTTCAGCACTAGAATCGCGTTGTAACACCCGGAATACCCTAGGATTTGTGTGGGATTTTTGGGGAGGAGTTACTGGGGTTCACTATGGTTTTAATGGTCTGAAATATGAGTGAAATAAATGAGTTAATTATTCCTTAAAAGTCCCCTCTTGATCGACTTAGTTGAGGCATCTCCTTTTGGCAAGTAGGTGTTGCACCTACTTGTCACCTACCAACCTACGCGGTCTCGCTAAAATACAAGTACCTCTCTACAACAACTTCGTATCAACAAATAGTTTAATGCTTTAGAAACGAGACTCATATATATTTAATTTGGTAGATAGATCATCCCCTAACTTGGGAGAAAAGCTCAGTTACATTTGACATAATTTTCAACATATTTATGAATGGAACTTGTGATGACCTTTTCCAACTTTTGTTCCATAACTCGCTTGACTTCTAAACATAACACGCACTATCATACGACTAAAATAACTCATATTATAATCTCCTTATAATATTAATAACCCTAGTTTCACCCCAAAAGTACATGGTAAAACATTCCAACTTGTCGACTTTCGCTGAAACCTAATTTCTTCAATTTGCTTAGCTTCTAAGCCTTCAAACCCTCTTGCTACTTGTTATCAATGATCTTAAATACTATAACCTCCAAGTTCACATGATGAACTAACTTTGTAAACTTTTCAAAGATGATTCCATTTCTGAGCTTACATTAGTTGACTTATGACGTAGTCTTACGTACGAAAACATGGGGTGTAATATCATTCCCTCCTTTGAAACATTCATCCTCGAATGTTGTCTAAAGCGCTTATCAGTATCATAACCTGTAGCTCTTATGAATACTTTAATATTGTCCTTGACATCTAGGAAACTATTTTGTAAATAAATCCAAGGGCCTGGGTATTCCCCCTTTTAGGCCTCTTTCTCATACCACCCCCTGTGGTCGGAATTATTCCAATCTCATAACTGTTATTACCTTCTGACATGCATCATGTACAACCATGTACTTATATGTTTGTCTATGCGACTCTTTTCTCCTTTTTCCTCTAGCTTTTGGCCAATATCTAGGCCTCACTTTGTGAACATATACAGAACTATGACAAGATGTCCCTTTAAGCATCTATAGGTGTACTAAAGTTCTTCGCTTGGTACTTTGTCGAATTTAAGACTATTGCTATACATTGTTTCATACCCTTGGTTACCTATGCTTATGGTTTTACTACATCTAGGTAGTTCATACTATATCCTAACTCTTACTTTGGTTTATTATTATCGAGGTCTGCCACCCAGCTCCGGGTTACTCTTTCGCTGCTTGTCCTATATGTATAAATCTAAGTCCTTTAATGCTTCCGCATTACTGTTCATCTTAATAATGACGGTCTAATCTCATCTCATACTTTGCAACTTTTATCCATCCATTGGTGATTCACCTTAATGTTGATCCATAATCTACTGCTGATAACTTGAAACCTCTTACGTAGTACATTATCGCTAGGGCTAACGTCTCATCGGGGAATATCTGTAGTGATTTGTCTGATCCAGGACGATACTATACTTTTATAACCGTATTTCATAGCATCCTAACATGATTCATCTTATGGGGGTATTACAATCCCGTGCAATTCATAAAATCCCTTTTCTTTAAATTATTCCTCAATCAAAGGCATAAATATCATCCTCTTATCTATGACAATTACACCTTTATTCTACTACCGGGGCATCATTTCATCTCTTCTAATTGTTCCTAGTCTTAGACTCCTTCGTGTTAATTCAAGCTATATTGAGCTTTTTATAACATACATAAACCATCAGCTCTCTTGTTTGATGCGCTTAATACTGAGGTCTTACCTATTCTTATCAGCTTCTAACTCAACTTTTCTTATCCTTGCTCCCATATAGCTAAAATCATGTCACTCTGCCATACTTTAGATTGCGACCTACACATATCTATTGTACTACTCACATCCTTCCTTTAACTTGCTAGCACCACAGATTTCCTTTTGTGCCTTCTCAGTTGTCTTTAAATGTAAGCAATTACTCTTCCTGGTCATTCTGCCACTTGTTGCATGAATACTTGGCTTGTCCTATTGCCCACGAATAATATAATTTTATGTACCTCATATGATCTCAAACATCACCTTTGATTTTTTTTCCCATTCATTAGCCACTATAGGCGCCACTTTCTTATGGAGTGCATCCAATGTTGTAGTGAGACTATTGTTACCAGACCAATTCTTCTTCAAGTTGATATTCTTAGTTGAAGCCCTCTTCCTTATTTTCTGAGGTAGTCTTTCGTGGTAGTACTTAGGAGACCTCGTGGATCTTGTAAAGTTGTGATCTTGTTATACTGTATACATGAAGGAATTTTCGATATTCTTACTCACCTACAAACATTCTTAGTTACATACCTCTGTGCCCTTGTGCTTGTAGGGTTACTTCTAAACTCAGATTTTGATTGTCTCCTTAATGGAACTCTCCATTATTCCTGTAACACTTATACAATACCATTAAATACCCAACTCCTATCTGAGCATTTCTCAAGGGTTATGACGTAATATCTGCGAGACTGCATTCACTATATTAGGATTCACTACGTTTATCTTGCATGATCTGTTGATTTGCTTATAACCTCTTGTCTAACCATAACATGGCTCTTGCTGAACCTACTACAACTACTCGTTGGTCCATTCTCATATCTATATTCCGCGTAACCTCTCTTTGGTTATTTACTTTGGCTTAAGTTACCTATCGTATTGGCTCCTTATGTATCAAGTGTTCATTTTGCACTTATTTATCAATATCGTCGAGTGTAGAACCCTTATTGCTTCTCCCCGACATAATACTTGCATAATGTTTTGGATTCATATCATATCTGTATGATATGAACAGATGCATTCTCATTCCTTTCACCTTTTTACCACATGCTTCCTTTAATATCCCATAGTTAGCTCTTTATCTTTGTTATTTTTTTCCCACATCTTCACTGACATTTTACTCACCTTGAGGTAACCTTTCTATACCGGGGATAGTTGAATTTCTTATGCATATGGGTGACACTTAGTGTAATTGGTACACTTAGTCCCTTAAGCTTAACTCTGCTGACTGTGCTTGCTTTAGGGAAGCGTCTTCCTAAATAAACCTTAAAGGTTATTCTTTTGTTGTCCATTCTATTATTTTTGCAATGTTATCTCTGAAATTCACATGATGATGACTATTATAAATCATTCGGTCCCTTATTCATATTCGGTTTATCTTGTTTACCAGCTTATACTAATTTCTATTACTTTGGGGTCTAACCTTTCCTTCTGGTAATCATGTTGGAGTCACCAAATTATTTCTCGAAATGGGAATATGACTTTATGTCTTATACTCTTTATTGCCCTATGTCCTGTCACCTCTTGCATCGTCCTTTACTTGACTATAAACTCTGTCATAATGTCTTATTTTGATTTACTGTTATCACCCATTTATTACATCTTACTCATAATGCTTCATTTACTCTCTTCTTATTCTCCGACTAATATTTCTGTCTATCACTTTATTCTGATAACTTCAACAAATCATTCTTTCACTTTTAGCTTCCCTTGCTTCATCTCACTGGATCTTTAGGTCACCTAGCATTCTCTCTTTAATAGGAACGGGAGCCATACAAAGGTAAATATTTATCCCTTCTAGGATTCCAGTGCCAATATTCTATATTTTTTCCAGACATTCTATTATTCATATCTAAATGTACTATTCTAGATTGCACCACTGGGGTATCTTACAAGGAGAACTATTACCACATGTAAAATATCCTTCGGAAATTCTAGCTAATGATAATAATCAATCTACCATTTTGCGTTACTCTAGCCCCAATTGGATCTTGCTATCCCCTTCTTCTCTTAAACTAGATCTGCCAACTCCCATAAAACATATAGAGATGGGCGTGGCCAATTGTACATACCTCTGTTACTATTTAATGTAACTCAGAATACAAATATTTCTCTGCCTGAATTGTAAAAACTCAAAACCTTCACTAACTGGTACCTCGTAACCTTCGCCACATTGCTTCTTTTATTTGTTGAAACTTGTATCTACCTTCTGATTCTCTTGTTGGTTTTTAAACCATATGGGTGGATAGATATTCATGCATTAGGCCTCCTTATCAAGAAACTTACGCATCTTAGTACATACATAATCTACTGAAGACCTTACATTTACTCATCATAAGAATAATGCAAAATCATGTTCCATTGACTAGACTCTTCCACAACAACATTTAATCTCTTACCAACTTTCTGTTTGGATGAGGTGTCATTGTGTTACAAATTCTTACATGGCTTGTAGACTCCTTAGGACAGAACTGCTCTAATACCACTTCTATCATGACCCAAACCGAAGGGCCGCGACGGACACTCGGTGCCTTACTCGACGGAGTACCAATGTAACATATCTTTCTTATCATACTATCATGGGTAAGTGAGCCATAAAATCTGTCATGAGATAACAAGAATAAAACATAAGGGAATGCTCAACATATGACGACCCAATATGATATACAAACTTATACATATGACATGCAGTCCTATAAGACCAAAATGAACACTCGTACACTGAACATAGGTCGATAAGGCCATACAATCTTTCATATGCATGACATCTGTCTACAAGCCTCTAAGAGTACATACATATCATAAGGTCGGGATAGGGCCCCGTCATACAAATCAATACATGTCCAAATCATACTGACAAAATAGGAAACTCCGGATCAAGTGGAGTGCACCAACACCTTCCGCTGAGCTGATATCCTACTAGGAGGAATGTCAACCTATCTATCGGGACCTGCGGGAATGAAATGCAGCATCCCCAGGCAAAAGGGACGTCAGTACGAATAAAGTACTGAGTATGCAAGGCAGGAAAACATAAATAATAATGTAAAGAGATATAGATGAGATACAACATGTAACATCTGAGTGCATTTGGGGGATACTGACATGAAATGCATAATACATATATATACATA
This sequence comes from Nicotiana tabacum, assembly GCF_000715075.1. Classification (NCBI taxonomy): domain Eukaryota; kingdom Viridiplantae; phylum Streptophyta; class Magnoliopsida; order Solanales; family Solanaceae; genus Nicotiana; species Nicotiana tabacum. The sequence continues at coordinate 56,863,707 of NC_134087.1, read as the reverse complement.
AACATTTAAAAACATACGCCACTGTGGGCATCATCATCATCATATCGTGCCCGACCTCAAAGAGGACTCGGTAAGAACGTACCCGACCATCATGGCTCGGTAGAATCGTACCCGGCCACGTGGAGCTCGGTAAACCCAACTGATCAGTGGTTGTACAATAGGTGTTGTACCCGACCGAGTATAGCGCGGCTCGGTAGAGTAAAATAGATGCTATATATAATGCATGCTAGACTCATGGAATCACGTTCTAAACCTTTCGGAGTGACTTAAGGTCGTTGCACCTTTGAGAAATTGTGGTTAAAATTTAGAAGTTCAATTAATCTTCAGTACACACTGTATTAACCTTAATTTTTTGTTTGACTTTTCTTTCTTTCTTTTGTGTCTTTCTTCCCTTTGTCATTTTTTTGTATCTTTCTTCCCTTTGTTTTTTTTCTTTCTTTAATTGTATCTCTTATTTTATTTTCTTTTGTTGTTCACATGGGTTTGTTATCCATCAGCCTGACACCCAGATAATTATATTATGGCTTACCATACAAAGTTGTACTTGTCTGGATTGGATGGCCTCGTAATTATAGCTTTTTATAATTGATGGAAAAACTCTTTTGTGACGATCCGGTCGGTCATCTCATGAGTTACCGCTCCATTTTCTCCATTTTTTCTTCGTTATATTTTGTTTATTCGTGTTATATGTTATCGGGGTGGTCGGATCGAGTTCGGAAAGGATTTGGTAAGGTTTGAGACACTCAGTTTCTTTAGAGTGAATTTAAGTTGAAAAAATTAATCGGATGTTGACTTATATGTTAGAGGGCTCGGATGTGAGTTCCGATGGTTCGGTTAGCTTCGGGAGGTGATTTGTGACTTAGGAGCGTGATCGAAATGAATTTTGGAGGTTCGTAGTAGATTTAGGCTTGAATTGGCGAAGTTGATATTTTGGCGATTTCTGGTTGGTAGGTGAAATTTTGATATAGGGGTCGGAATGGAATTCCGAGAGTCGAAGTAGTTCCGTTGTGTCATTTGGGATGTGTGTGCAAAATTTTAGGTCATTCAGACGTGGTTTTGTTGAGTTTTTGATCGAAACCGTAATTTGGAAGATTTTAGAAAATTTGGCTTGAATCTGATGCGTTTTGCGTGATTTGATGTTGTTTGAGGTGTTTTAGTGATTGGAACAAGTTTGAATAAGGTATTAGGTCAGCAATAGGTCCGCAGATGGACCCTTAGATCACTTGTACCATCAAACATTTCAAACATAGGAGGTTTGTACCCCTCAGGCAGTTCGACATTAGGCTGTATGCAAAAGTCCTCATAGTTTAGCCCCTCGATTCCTTTGCTTCCCTCGACGCCCTGAATGATACCCTCTCCTGAGATCAATCTTAAAGAACACCCTCGTTTTGTGAAGCTGGTCAAATAAATCATCAATACGAGGTAAAGGATACTTGTTCTTGATTGCGACTTTGTTCAAATGCATGTAATCAATGAACGTCCTCATCATGCCATCCTTCTTCTTCACAAATAGAACTGGTGCACCCCAAGGCGATACACTAGGTCGAATAAACCCTTTTATCAAGGAGTTCCTGAAACTACTCCTTCAACTCTTTCAACTTTGTTGTAGCCATATGATACGGTGGAATTGAAATGGGCTGAGTGCCCGGCATCAAATCAATACCAAAGTCAATATCCCTATCCGGTGGCATGCTCGGTAGGGATGCAGGAAACACATCCAAAAATTACTCACTATCGTGACTGAATCAATGGTAGGAGTCTCTACACTGACATCCCTCACAAAAGCCAAATAAGAAAGACAACCCTTCCCAACTATCCGCTGGGCCTTCAGAAATGAAATCACCCTACTGGGAACAAAATCAGACGAACCTCGCAACTCAATCAGTAGCGCACCCGGCATAGCCAACGTCACTGTCTTAGCATGACAGTCCAAAATAGCATGACACAGAGATAACCAATCCATGCCTAATATCACATCAAAATCGACCATGCAAAGCAACAGAAGATCCACTCGGGTCTCCAAACCCCCAATAGTCACCACACACGACCGATATACATGGTCCACAATAATAGTATCACCCACCGGAGTAGATACACGAATAGATGAAATGAGAGACTCATGAGGCGTATCCAAATAACAAGCAAAATATAATGACACATATGAAAAAGTGGAACCAAGATCATGTCACGACTCAAACCGATGGGCCACGATGGGCACTCGGTACCATACCCAATCGAGTACAACGTAATGTATCTTTCTTATTACATCATCATATACACGTGACATACGGGCCTAATAGGCCAACGTGATTATTTATAAATTCTAAACATAGGCTGATAAGGCCATACAAGTATTCGTATACAGAATTGTTTACAAGCCTTTAAGAGTATATAAGTATCATAAAGGTCGGGATTGAGCCCGCCATACAAATCAATATATGTCCTAATTATACTAACCAAATAAGCAACTCCGAAGCAAATAGAGTGAACCAACATCTTCCACTGAGTTGATAGCCTACTTGGAGGGCTCACCTATCTATCGGGACCTGCGGGCATGAAATGCAGCGTCCCCAGGCAAAAGCGACGTCAGTACAAATAATGTATCGATTATGTAAAGCACATAAATAAGTACGACATGTAAGAAATATAGAGTAAATGATTCAACTTATAAGTCTAGATAACTCTGTAAATCATAAAATACTTATAGTGTCATGCATATGCATATGAATGTCATGTCGTGCATAGGTACATATGTTCATAACATCATCAACCCTCTGAGGGCATCCTATCATATCATCTCGGCCCTTGTGGGCAAATCATCAACGTATACCAGCTGATCAGGTGGTGGTGCGTATTTAATGCCATAACCTTTTCCCATATCTCATATACATATACATACATATATACACGTATATAACACCGTCTAAGTCATGGGTCAATGTACATGTATAAATGCATAAGAAATAGGCTAATAAGATTTTCGCGAAATGTCATAAAACTCAATATGCCTTTCGGATAAGCTCTATCAAATACGTATTTTTCTGAGATCCATGAGTAGAAGATATAATAATAATTCAAATGGGGAATCAAGAATATAGACACCCCTAGTATTTCTATGAATAGAATCATTTATGAAAGTTGCGTAGTTTGCTCGTTTCATTTGCATCGTATGGATCATGCCAAAAGGAAGAAAGGATAGCCTTAACATATCTGGAGTAGGGAAAATCTGTATAATATTATTGGAAAAGATTACACTGTACTCCTTTAAAACCGTAAAATTTTACGTTGCTAATAATTCTCGTTGGATTTCTTTTGGTTTACAAGAATTCACGTTGGAAGCTTTTCGGATGGAGTTAAGTGTTTCTTCTTGAATACTTTGAATTAGGAAGGAAGATATATATATTTGTTATTCTCTATCCAAATGAACCAAATTTGTTTAAAAGAGACCAAATATTTTTATAAACTTTCAATGTCTTACACATTGATGACTTATTCATTTTAGCTAGACACCTAAGCTCATATGACTTCTTAGTCATATGTCTTAATAGTGGCCTACTTCCATGTAGGGGTGGGGTGGGTATTTTAAATATTTATCCACTAATTTATTAATTAATTAGGTAATATTCCGTTATACGATAATTAACCAATTACTCGCATAATTAAGAATTGTCTCAAATTAATTAAAATTATACTTATTTTTAATTTCCTTTTATATATCATACTATCATGGTCATATGGTACCTTGTATGATACTAGTCCATAAATATCGGGTATTAATGCTCGGCATGCATTTTATTCCAACATACCAAACTTCGATGAAAATTCACTTTCTTTGACTTGCTTCCCCTCTCACCTTCACGAATTTACTCATTACTTATTTGATATAACATAGTCCTTATAATCTCCAAATAATCTTTTCCTTGGATTGATGTCAATTATCTTGCGACAAATTCAACGTACAATACTACAGGGTGCGACATCGTCATAATTTAATACTGCGAAGTGTAACATCATCGTAATGTAGTACTGCAAGGTGTTACATCATCGTAATATAATACTGTGGGACGAAGTATTGATGTAATATTGTGGGGCGTAATATTATTCCCCCTTTGGAGCATTCGTCCTCGAATGTTGACTGATGCTTTTATCATTTTCATAACTTATAGCTCTTGTGAATACCTTAATACTCTCCTTGCCATTTAGGTAGTTATTCTGTTAATAAATCCAAATTCTAAGGTATCCCCCCACCCTTTAGTCCTCTTTCTCTTACCACGACTTGTGGTCGAAATCTTTCCAATCTCGCAACTGTTGCTACCTCCTGTCATGCAGTCTGTATGACTCTGACTTTGTAAGTGCGCCTTATGCAACTCTTCTTTCCTTTTCCCTCCATCTTTTATCCAACCTCTAGACCTCACTTTGTAAATATATACAGAGCTTGACAAATGTCCCTCTAGGCATCTATAGGTATACTTGAAGTTCCTTGCTCGATACTTTTCTGAACTTACGAATATTGCTATATCTTATTTCATAGATCCGTTTATCCATCCGTATGACTTTACTGCATCTATCTGGGTCATACTATACCATGACTGTTACTTCGATTTATAGTTACTGAGGTCTACGACCAAACTCCAGGTTACTCTTTCGCTGCTTATCATATATGTATAAATCTAAGTCCTTTAATACTTCCTCATTACTGTTCATCTTAGGAATGATGGCCTGATCTCATCTCGTACTTTGTAACTTTTATCCATCCATTGTCGATTCACCTTAATGTTGATCTACAATCTTCCATTGATATCTTGAAACTTCTTACGTAATACATTGCCACTAGGGCTTATGTTGCATCGAGGAATATTTGAAGTGATTTTCCTGATCCACTTGGAGGGGGCGATACTCTACTTCAATAATCATATTTGATAGCATCCCAATGTGATTCACCTTATGTAGATATTTTAATTCCATACAATTCGTGAAACCCTCTTCAAATCATTACTCAATCGAAGGTCCAAACGTCATCCTTTATCTGCAAAAATTACACCCTTATTCTATCACCAGGGCAGAATACTACCTCTTCTAAATGCCATTTGTCTTTGACTCCTTTGAGTTCATTCATGCTATACTAAGCTTTGTATAACTTAGAGAAACCATCAAATCTTTTTGTTTCCATAGGCATAATCCTGAAGACTTATCCATTTCGTCACCTTCTCACTCGTCCTTTCTTATCCTTGTCGCTCTACTATACTCTAGCTTGCGATCCATACATATCCATTTATACTACTCACAACCTTCCTTCAACTTCCTTGCACCATAGATTTATTTGTGTTATTTTGGAACATCAAGCGAGACATCGTATCGTCTCTAACTCTCCTTCACTCTCTTAGCTGGACCTATCGATATTTAAAATACATAGGTTGGAAGGTATGCCACTAACGATGCCGCTATCATTTCTGGATACTGGATCCCAGTACTTTAGCCTTCTATCTGAAGTATAGATTATTCACAACTTTTTGCACCTGAGTATCACATACGTTGTTCACCTTTTTGCACCTGAGTATCACATACGTTGTTCACCTTTAGCTTACTTACCTTAAAACCTCACATCATATCTTCTATCTCTTCCATGACATCCCTTCCACATAGGTATAATTCAAATCCACAACTTGAAACTCTATTATAATACTTGCACCTCTGGTGTATACACAATCTGATGGAAGCTACATACTGACTTCTGATGAGGCTGGTAGTTTTCTAACCGGCATTATCATAGAGTCGTTACAGAATATGGTTATTATACTATCTGTCTTGTACCCTTGATATTAAAAGTGATCCTTCCATATTCCCAATCACGAGGGCTATAATTTTTTGGGCCAAATAATCAGACTCAATATCCATGATACAATCCTCTAACAACCAAAACCTTTGTCTATGACCTGGGCTCGATTCTTCCTTTTAACTTATACTGGAATCTTGTACGGCTGTATAATTATCAACATATATGCTATATGGATAATACTCTGATCTCTTAAGTGCGTTCATAATGTAACTAACTTTGGATCATTAACCAAATAATTCATTTCCTTCCTTTTCAGCTTTCTTTAAATGTAAGCTATTTTTTTTCCTGGCCTTTCTGCCCCTTGTTGCATGCATACTTGGCTTATCTTGGCACTCACGAATACTAGAATCCCATGTAACCCATATGATCTCAAATATCACTTACTTCCTCTTCATGTCATGATACATACCACTTTCTTATGGAGTGCATACAATGTTGTTGTGAGACTGTTTTTACACGACCATTTCCTCTTTAGGTCGTTGTGCTTAGGTTGAACCCTTCTTCCTTATTTCCTTAGCTAGTCTTTCGTTGTAGTACTTAGGGAGAACCCTTAACTCTCGTAAAGCTATGAGCTTATTATGGACCTTTTGATGTCCTTCTTTGCCTATAATCATCTGTAGTTTCCTACCTCCATGCCCTTGTGCTTGTAAGGTTACTTCTGAACTAATATTTTGACTACCTTCCTAGTAATACTTTCTTTTATCCCCATAACACTCATACGATATCTTTAACTACCCTGAATCCTATTTGAATATATCTCAAGTATTATAATGACATTACTGCGAGGCTAAATTCTCCATGTTGGGGTTTACTACATTTATCTTGCATGATCTGTTGATTTGTCTGTAACTTCTTGTATAGCCATGACTAGGTGCTTCCTAAATTAACTACTAACTACTCGTCGACCCATTCTCATATCCATATTTCGTGTAATCTCTCTTGGGTTATTTTCTTTGTCTAACTTACCTCTTGCACTAGATCCTTATTTATCATTAACCTTCTGGGTAGGAACATTTACTTCATTTTTCTGACGTTGTGCTTACATAACGTTTTGGAATCATAGCATATCTGTAAAATTCAGATAAGTGCAATCTCATCCCTTTCTCATTTTTATCACATTATTCCTTTTTTCATTCCATATCCCCCCCTTTAGGGGAGTACTAAGACTTGGAGCTACGATGACCTGCCTATAGATGTTTTTCCTCTCCATCTTTGGTGTCCTTTAGCATCATCAATGACCCTTACTCGCCTTGCGGTAATCCTTATGTACCAAGGATAACAAAATTCCTTACTTGCAATGGTGGAACTTAGTGTAACTGGCACATATAGTCCCTGAATCTTAACTTTGCTCGCATTGCTTGCTTTAGGGAAGTGTTTTCCTAAATGACCATCCTCTGAATTCGTTGTGGATCTTCTTCTATTGTCCATTCTATTACTGCCGGTACACAATCTGAAATTCTCATGATGCTGACTATTATCAAATCACTCAGTTCCTCATTCATGTTTAGTTTATCTTGTTCACCAGTCCATGTTGATTTCCATTACTCTAGGGTCTAAATTTCCCTTCTGTTAATCACGTTAGTGTCGCGAACTTATTTCTCGAAATGAGGACATGACTGTATGGCCTATATTCTTTTGTTGTCTTAAGGCCTATCACCCCTCATCTCTTTCTTCATTTGACTATAGATTCTGTAATACTGTCATCTTTTTGACCTACCATTTTTCATCCAGGTATCACATCTTACTCTTAATGCTTCATTAGCTCTCTTGTTATTTTCTGCTAACATTTCTATCTGTCACTTTATTCTGAAACTTTTAACAAGATATTCTTTCTCTTTTAGCTCTCCTTGCTTCATTCATCGGCTCTTCAGGTTGCTCAACCCCCTCGCTCTACTAGGGACAAAAGTCACACTAAGGTAATATTTATCCCTTCCACACTTTCAGTGCCTATCTTCAGAATATTTTTGATCACGCCAGTATTTTCATCTAATTGTAATATTCTAGAGTGCACCACATGGGTGTCTCACAAGGAGATCTATTAGCACCTTTGTAATATCCATCGGAAATGTCAACTAATGCAAACCATCCATTCCTTATTTTGGGTTACTCTAACTCCAGCCAGATCCTACTGTCATGTCATTCTCTTAAATGATATCCGTTAGCTCATATAAGGCATGACTGAGATAGGTGTGGCCGATTCTACATACATCTGTTACTGTTGAAGGAAAGTCACAATGCTTATACTTTTCTATCGGAGTTGAAAATACCGATAATCTTCATTAACTGGGTACCTCGTACCCTTCTCATCTTACTCATTTTACTTGTTGAAGCTTGTATCTATCTTTTGAATCTCTTATTGCCTTTCACCATAGAGGTGGATAGTAGATATTCTTGCCTTAAGGATCCTTATCAAGAAGCTTACACGTAAGGTACACATATGATCTGCTAAAGACCTCACATTTATCCATCATAGATATGATGCAAACTCGAGCTCCTCTAATTCAACACTTCCACAACTATATATTTTATCGATCATCTTAATAAATGTAGGCATCATCTTATTATGAATAAAATAGGAGTTCGGAATTTGAATTCTTATAAGTGAGCTCTACCATACGATCTAGAGTAAGAAGAAAGAGTGACAATTCTAAATGCCCTGTAGCCTCTTGCTTATAAGTGTGGTGCAAGACACACCCATAAATAAAACTCTACTAGACACGGCTTGTAGACTCACTAGGCCAAACTGCTCTGATACCACTTTTATATCGACCCAAACCGATGGGCCGTGATGGGAACCCGGTACTTTACCCAATCGAGTACCAATGTAATGTATCTTTCTTATTACATTATCATATAAACGTGACATATGGGCCTAATAGTCCAACATGATCGTTTATGAATTCTAAACATAGGCTGACAAGGCCATACAAGTATTCGTATACATATTTGTCTACAAGCCTCTAAGAGTATGTAAGTATCATAGAGGTCGGGACTGAGCCCCACCATACCAATCAATACATGTCCTAGTTATACTGATCAAATAAGTAACTCCGAAGCAAATGGAGCACACCAACATCTTCCACTAAGCCGATAACCTACTTGGAGGGCTCTCGACCTGTCTATCGGGACATGCAGGCATGAAACGCAGCGTCCCCAGTAAAAAGGGACGTTAGTACGAATAATGTACCGAGTATGTAAAGCACATAAATAAGTACGACATGGAAGAAATATAGAGTAAATGACTCAACTTGTAAGTCCGGATAACTCTGTAAATCATGAAATACATAGTGTCATGCATACATGAATGTCATGTCATGCATAGGTACATATATTCATAACATCATAAAGCCTCTGAGGGCATCCCATCATATCATCTTGGCCACTGTGGACAAATCATCAACGTATACCAGCTGGTGTATATATAATGCAATATCCTTTTCCCATATCCCATACACATATACATACATATATATGTGTATATAACGTCGTCTGAGTCATGGATCAATGTGTATGTATAAATGCATGAAATGAATAATAAATACGTTAATAAGATTTTCTCAGAATGTCATAAAACTCAATATGTCTTTCGGATAAACTTTATCAAATACGTATTTTTCTGAGATCCATGAGCAGAAGATATAATAATAATTCACATGGGGAATTAAGAATATAGACACCCCTTGTATTTCTGTTGCACCCCATATTTTCATACGTCGAAGTACGCCATAAGTAAATTGATGAATGTTCGGAAATGAGATGTTACATTCCGCATTTTTGTACGTTAAAGTTTCGTTGTAAGTTAATCGACGTAAGCTGGGAAATGAGATTATTTTTAGATTATAAGTATTACATTATTTCAAACAAGTGATAAATAAATTCATGAAGGTGAGAGGGTAATAGAATCGAAGAAAATAAATTTCGTCGAAGTTTGACATTTTGGGATAAAATAAGGCCTGAGCTAAAATACCCAGTATTTATGGACTAGTGCCATACAAGGTACCGTATAGTTATGATAGTAAGGTGTATCAAGTGTATTAAAAGTGAATAGTATTTTATGTAGTTTGAGATAATTTTTAATTAAATGAGTAATTGGTTAATTATTGGATTTGTGGATAAATATTTAAGTGAAATTTATTGGATAAATATAAGGGGACAACTATACATGTGGGGGTATGTTTGTGTGACAACAAATTGCCAACTAATCAAGCCTAAAGGAGGAGGTGGTACAAAAAGAATCAAACATGGATTTGTTGGACCAAATATGGTAAATAAATACAATTGTCATTAATAGGAGTTGGATGCATTTAAGAAGAGACTCCAACAACGTTATTGAACCTCCAAAATCAAAGTTAGAAAAATCTTGCAATCAAAACCATGTCCACCAACATCCAAGAATGCAAGTGAAGATGCAACGGGATTTTGCGATTCTAATGGAGTACGGTGCAATCTTTCTCAAAAATATTATACGATTTTTTCCTTACTTTGATCTCGTCGTTATGCGTTTATCGCAATTGACGTGTATTAGAGGGATTGTCAAGAGAATCGGCTCAGGTATGTTAAGGCTATCTCTTTTTGGCATGATCCAAATAATACAAATGAAATGAGCAAAATATGCAACTTTCATAAATGACTCTACTCATAGGATTACTAGGGGTGTTCATATTCTTGATTCCCCATGTGGATTATTATTATATCTTCTGTTCATGGGTCTCAGAAAAATACTTATTTGATAAAGGTTATCAGAAGGCATATGGATTTTTATTCCATTCCGAGAAAATCATATAAACGTATTTCTTATGCATTTCATGCATTTATACATGTACATTGACTCATGACCAGATAGCATTATATACGCGTATATATATATATATATATATATATATATATATATATATATATATATATATATATATATATATATATATATGCATATATATATGTATATAGGATATGGGAAAGGTTATGGCATTATATATGCACCACCACCTGATCAGCTAGTATACGTTGATGATTTTGCCCACAGTGGCCGAGATGATATGATGGGATGCCCTCAGAGGCCTGATAATGTTATGAAACATGTACCTATGCACAACATGACATTCATACACATATGCATGACACTATAATTATTTCATAATTTACAGAGTTATTCAGACTTACAGGTTGAGCCATTTACTATATATTTCTTCCATGTCTGTTATGTACTTATTTATGTGCCTTACATATTCGGTACATTATTCGTGCTGGCGTCCCTTTTGCTTGGGGATGCTGTGTTTCATGCCCGCAGGTCCCGATAAATAGGATGAGAGCCCTCCAAGTAGGCTATCAACTCAGCGGAAGGTGTTGTTCCGCTCCATTTGCTCCAGAGTTGCTTATTTGGTCAGTATGATCAGGACATGTATTGATTAGTATAGCGGGGCCCTGTCCCGACCTTTATGAATTTATGTACTCTTAGAGGCTTGTAGACATATGTCGTATATGTGAAAGATTATATGGCCTTATCGGCCTATGTTCAGTGTACGAGTAATCATTTTGCTCTTATAGGCCAATATGTCATATGCATAAATTTGTATTTCCCTCATGCTTTACTCCGGTTCATTTACCTATGATAGAATGATACAAAAGATACATTACGTTGGTGCTTGGTTAAGTAAGGTATTGGGTGCCCGTCGCGGCCCAACAGTTTTGGGTCATGACAAAAGTGGTATCAGAGCAGTTCAGTCCTAGGAAATCTACAAGCCGTGTCTAGTAGAGTCTTATTTATGGGTGTGTCGTGCACCACACTTATAAGCAGGAGGCTACAGGGCATTTAGGACTGCCACTCTTTCTTCATACTCTAGATCGTGTGGTAGAGCTGAGTTGTAAAAACTCAATTTCCTAAACTCTATTTTATTCATAATAAGACGATACCTACGTTCAAAAGGCAGCTGGTAAGACCTTGAATGTGGCTGTGGAAGATTTGAGTCAGTGGAACTTGCTTTTGCATCATGCTTATGATGAATGAATGTGAGGTCTTCAGCAAAACATGTGTGTACTAAGACATGTAAGTTTCTTGATAAGGAGCCTTGAGGAAAGAATATCTATTCACTCGTATGGTAAAAAGGAATAATAGAATCGGAAGATAGACACAAGTTTCAGCAAGTAAAAGAAGCAAGGTGAAGAAGGGTACGAGGTACCCAGTTAATGAAGATTAACAACATTTATAATTCAAGTAGAGGAATATAAGCAATTCGAGTTACTTTTAATAGTAACGGAGATATATACAATTAGCTACACCCATCTCAATTATGCCCTGTGGGAGCTAACAGATATGGCTTAAGAGAAGGACGAGATATTAAGATATGGTTGGGGTTAGAGTAACCCAAAATGGTGGATGGATTCTTAATGTTAGTTGACATTTCCGAAGGATAGTGCAAATGTGGTGATGGTTCTCCATGTGAGACACCTAGATGGTGCACTTTAAAATAGCATAGCTAGATAAGAGTACTACAAACATAGACACTAGAAGCCTGGAAGGGATAAATATTATCTTATTATGGCTTGGCTCCCGCCCCTAGTAGAGAGATATGTTAGGCAACCCGAAGAGCCAGTGGATGGAGCAAAGGGGAGCTAAAAGCAAAAAATATATCTTGTTGAAGTTTTCAAAATAAAGTGATAGATATAAATGTTAGTAGGAAATAAGAAGAGAGCTAATGAAGCATTAAGAGTAAGATGTGATACATGGATGACAATGGTAGGTAAAACAGATAAAAGTATTACAGAATCTATAGTCAAGTGAAGGAAGAAATGAGAGGTGATAGGCCTTGAAACAACAAAAGAATATAGGCCATAAAGTCATATCCTCATTTCAAGAAATAAGTTCGCAACTCTGACGCGATTACCAAAAGGAAAAGTTAGACCCCAGAGTAATAGAAACCAATATGGATTGGTGAATAAGATAAGCTAAACATGAATTAGGGACTGAGTGATTTGATAATAGTCGGCATCATGAGAATTTCAGATTTCATTCCAGCAATAATAAAATGGACAACAGCAGAAGATTCATGAGAAATTAACATAATGGTCATTCAGGCAGACGCTTCCCTAAAGCAAGCAATATTAGTAAAGTTAAAATTAAGGAACTGTGCGTGCCAATTACGCTAGGTGTGACCATCGTGAGTAAGGAATTTTGTTATCCTTGGTACAGAAGGATTACCGCAAGGCGAGTAAGGGTCATCGATGATGTGAAAAGATGCTAAATATGAAGAGGTAAAAACATATAGGTAGATCATCATAGTGCTAAATATTAGTAGTCCCCTAAAGGGCAGAATATGGAGTGTTATGGCATTAAGTCAGAATTAAGTGGTTCTAATAATTATGGAATAGTAAAGGAAGCATGTGATAAAAAAATGAAAAGGGGATGAGATTGCATTTATTCAAAGCCTACATATATGCTACGTCCCCATAACATTATGCAAACACGACTTCTAGGAGAGGAAGTAAGGGTTCCTGCCGAAATGTTATTAACAGATAAGAAGCCAGTGCGAGACGTAAGTTAAGACAAAGGACATGACCTAAGAAAGATTACGCGGAATATTAATATGAGAATGGGCCAACGAGTAGTTAGTAGTTGATTCATGAAGAGCCTAATTATGGCTAGACAAGAAGATACAGAAAAATACATATCATGTAAGATAAACATAGTGAACCCCAACGTGGGGAATTCAGTATCACGGATATGACATTGTAATGCTTGAAAGATATTCAGATATGAGTTGGGGTAGTTAAAAGTACCGTATGAGTGTTATGAAAATAAAAGAGAGTCCCACTGGGAAGACAATCAAAACTTCAGTTCAGAAGCAATTGTATGAGCACATGAGTGTGGAGGTAAGTAACTACGGATAATTAGAGGCGAAGAATAACAAAAAAAAATTCCATTGGGTATACGATGTAATAAGCTAGCAGCTTTACAAGATTCAGAGGGTCTTCCCTAAGTACTACAATGGAAGACTAGCTGAGAAAATAAGGAAAAAGGCTTCAACCTAAACATAGTAACTCGAAGGAGAAATGGTCATGTAAAAGCAGTCTCACAACAAAAATTGTATGCACTCCAAAAGAAAGTGGCACCTACCGTGGCTAATGAACGGGGAGAAAAATCGAAGGTAAAATTCGAGACCATATGAGTTGCACAAAAATTCCGGCATGCGTGGGAACTAGGATAATTTAAGTATGCACGCAACAAGGGGGCAGAAGGGCCAGGAAAAGTAATTGCATACGTTTAAAGAAAGCTGAGATGGAACGAAAGGAATCATTCGATCAATGAACCAGAGTTAGTACGTTATGGATACACTGAAGATTTTGGAGTATTATCTATGCAACATATATGTTGACAATCATACAACCATAGAAGACTCCGGTATAAGTTAAAAGAAAGAATTGGACCCAGAGCATAGACAAATGATTGAGTTATTAGAAGATTGTATCATGGATATTCCATGAGGCTCATGAAAGGCTAAAGTAATAACTAATATCAGGAGCCGCAGATCGGGAGATAGCTTAGACCTACATAACGGCTGATCAGAAGGAAGAGGAAACTAAGAGTTACATCAACTAAATAAATCAAGAGTCTGATTATTGGACCCAAAACAATTATAGACATCATGATTGAGAACATTGCAGAATTACTCTTAATATCAGAGGTACAAGAGAGATAGTACAATAGCCATATTCTATAAAAGCTCTACGATAAAGCCAGTCAGAAGAGTATTAGCCTCATAAGAAGTCAGCATGAAGCTCTCACCAGATAGTATATGCACCAGAGATGCAAGTATTATAATAGATCTTCAAATTATGAACATGAATTATACCTATGCGGAAGAGAGGTTGTTAAAGAAATAGAAGATATGATGCGAGATTTTAAGGTAAAGGTAAACAACGTGCGAAATACTCAAATGCAGAAGGTTGTGAACAATTCACACATCAGATAGACGACTATAAGCACGGGGGATACTGTATCCAGGAATGATAGCGGCATCATCAGTGGCATATCTTCCAGCCTATGGTTTCTAGGTACCGAGAGATCTAGCCAAGTGAGTAAAGAAGAGTTAGAGACAATATGATGTCTCGCTTGATGTTCTAGAATAGCATAAGGAAATCTATGGTGCAAGCAAGTTGAAGAAAGAGTGCGAGTAGTATAAATGGATATATGTAGGTCGCAAGCTAAAGTATGGTAGAGCGACAAGGTTTTAGAAAGACATGAGTGCGGATGAGAAAAGGTGAGTGAAAAGGTGACAATAATGGATATGTCCTCTGGATTAAGACCATGAAAACAAGAGAGCTGATGATTCCTCTAAGTTACAGATAGCTCAGTATAGCCTGAATGAACTCAAAGGAGTCTAAGACTAATAGCATTTAGAAAAGATGGAATGTTGTTCTGGTAGTAGAATAAGGGTGTCATTATGATAGAGAAAGGGTAATGTTGGGCCTTCGATTGAGTAATGTCTTAAGGAGGATTTCATGAATTGCACGAGATTAAAATACCCATGTAATGTGAGTAAAATTGGGATGCTATAAAATACAGTTATGTAAGTATAGTATCGCCCATAGGTGGATCAATCTAATTACTCCAGATGTCCCAGATAAGACGTAAGCCCTAGCGGCAGTGTTACATAAGAGATCAAGTTATCAGCGGTAGATGATAGATCAACATTAAGGTGAATCAACATGAATGGACAAAAGTCACAAAGTATGAGGTCAAATTAGGCCATCATTCTTAAAATGAACGATAATGAGGAAGCATTAAAAGACATAGATTGATACATATAAGCAACGAACGTAACCTGGAGTTTGGCAGCAGATCTCAATAACGATAAATCAAGGTAAGAGTTATGGTATATTATGACCTACTTAGATGCAGTAAAGTCATGCGGATAGATAACCGGGCCTATAAAATAAGATATAGCAATATTCGTAAGTTCGACAAAGTACCGAGCGAAGAATTTCAATATACCTATAGATGCCTAGAGGGGCATTTTGTCAAGCTTTGTATATGTTACAAGGTGAGGTCTATAGATGGGCTAAAAGCTAGAGTAAAAGGGAGAAAAGAGTCGCATAAGCACACTTACAAGGTCAGAGTCGTACGGGTTGCATGGTAGAAGGTAGCAACAGTTACGAGATTGGAAGGATTCCGACCATAAGTCGCGGTGTGAGAAAGAGGCCTAAAAGGGGGAATGCCCTATCCTTTGGAATTATTCACAGAACAATTGCCTAGATGGCAAGGAGAGTACTAAAGTGTTCGGAAGACATAAGTCATGAATATGATAAGTGCATCAATCAACATTCGAGGACCAATGTCCCAAAGGGGGGAATAATGTTACACGCCATATTTTCATATGTGGAAGTATGCCATAAGTAAATTGATGAAAGTTAGAAAATGAGATGTTACATTCCGCATTTTCGTACGTTAAAGTTTCGTCGTAAGTTAATCGACGTAAGCTGGGGAATGAGATTATTTCGAGATAATAAGTATTACGCTATTTCAAAAAAGCGATAAATAAATTCGTGAAGGTGAGAGGGTAACAGAATCGAAGAAAATAAATTTCGTCGATGTTTGATATTTTGGGATAAAATATGGCCCGAGCAAAAATACCTGGTATTTATGGACTAGTGTCATACACGGTACCATATGGCTATGATAGTAAGGTATAAAGAATATTAAAAGTGAGTAGTATTTTATAAAATTGATATAATTCTTAATTAAGTGGGTAATTGGTTAATTATTAGATTTGTGGATAAATATTTAAGTGAAATTTATTGGATAATTACAAGGGGACATCTATACATGTGGGGGTATGTTAGTGTGACAACAAATTGCCAACTAATCAAGCCGAAAGGAGGAGGTGGCACAAAATAAATCAAAAATGGATTTGTTGGACCAAATATAGTAAATAAATACAATTGTCATTAATAGGAGTTGGATGCATTTAAGAAGAGACTCCAGCAACATTATTGAACCTCCCGAATCAAAATTAGAAAAATCTTGCAATCACTTTACTTGCCCAGCCGCCTCACCATCCTCTCATCTCTCCGCCCGCCTCTATTAAACCCTAGCCTCCATATCCCTAACCTGCTCCGATTCCAATCCTTACATGGAAATAGAGCCGTCAATATGGGCTTGGCCTGTTGGGCCATCCCAGCCCAGCCCGTGATTTAGTTAGGCTGGGCTAGAATCTTTGGAGCCCGTTTAAAACGAGGCTTTTAAGCCCGGCCCGAGTAAGCCCGTGGCCCGTGAGGCTTGACTGAGGCTGGGTCGGGCCAGCCCGTGGGCCTAATAAAATATTTATTTATAATATAAAAAATAAAAAGAATACTGCCTTTAGAGATGGAAAGTCAGAATTGGATCTTTACTAAGAGGAACCAAAACTTGATCTTGAGATGTTTCAAGAGATGATGCTGTCATGTATTGGAAAGATCATTCTAGAAAATATCCCGATCTTTCAATGATGGTGCATGATGTACTTAGCATTCTTATTACCATTGTATTATCGAAATCAACATTTAGCATTGGTGGCGTGTTCTTACAAAGTACAGAAGTTACATTTATTATGAAAATGTCCAAACACTTGTTACTACTTGAAATTGGCTGCACAGGTTTTCCCGAACTCAAACTGGTAATATTTTTTTATGTGAATTTAAATATTATTAATTTTTAAAATTTAATTATTTTTAATATTTAAATAATTAATATTGCATATGAATTATAGATGAAAGTGAAGATGTTAAGACAACCTTGTCACAAGCGAATTCAAATGTGTTTGATGAAGATGATGTGTTGGATATCTCATAAGCATCATGAACGTTCTCTTGAATAGTTTGTTTTAAGTTTTGACTTTTAGTGATGAAATATAGTTTTGTCTTTTACTTTTTTTAGTATTTATTGTGATATATTGGAACAATATAAAAAGTTATTAAGTTTTGCGAATTTTTTCCTATAAGATATTTTTTAACTTTTAAATAATTATCTTTTTTTAGGCCAGAACTAAAAGAAACAATATAAAATTATATTATTAAAAATGATGGGCCGGCCCGTGGGGGCCCGCGTCCCACATAGGGCTGGGGTGGGCTGACCATTATAAGGCCCATAAAAAAGGTGAGCTCGCCCAGCCCAGCCCGTCAATTGCTAAAGCCTAAGTGGGCGGGGCTGGGCTAGCCCCGGCCCGGCCCATATTGACAGCTCTACATGGAAATCATCCATGATTCCTTTCATTTCTTGCATACGCGGAGTTATTTACCATCTTTTGAATGCTACAAGTACTGGTACTTGATTATTTATGGAAGTTGAGTCATTGACGTCTTTTTGATTCTGATTCTGTATCATCTTCATGTTTCCAACCTAATACACTAACTATCAGACCCCCATGGCTTCGATCTAGAGTGATTTTTGCCATTTGTGTTTCTTGTCTAAA
Organism: Nicotiana tabacum; assembly: GCF_000715075.1. Taxonomy (NCBI): domain Eukaryota; kingdom Viridiplantae; phylum Streptophyta; class Magnoliopsida; order Solanales; family Solanaceae; genus Nicotiana; species Nicotiana tabacum. The sequence continues at coordinate 56,845,428 of NC_134087.1, read as the reverse complement.
TTAGGTTTCTTAGATTTGCCCTAAAATTGATTCTAATTGATTTTGAATGCTATATTTTCCTTATTTTGTATTTAATTTACAGTATTTCCATATTTCATGTGTCAATCCTTAACTACTATATAAACCCCTCCACTTAATCCCCTTAGACAAACAATTCGAACCTCCTAATCACTGCTATTGTTCTCAGTATTCCTATTTTTTACTCACTCAATCATTGTTACACTTGAATACTCTCTATAATCGTTGAATTCTAGGCTGGCTGAAAGCCAAGGCCATTAAATGACCTCCTCCGGTGCAAGCACTGCTCGGAGCCCCTTCTCGAGGCTCTTATGAACTCTGAAGCATCAGAGACCTGGGGTTCTTGCTATTACGCTCTTTATTTCTCTTTGATTTCTTTACTGGTTAGTGCTTTTAAACCCTTGCAATGTTAAATTTCTTTCTTTCTTTCTGCATACCTACATGTGTTTGAATTACTTGAGCATGACTTAACTATGATAATGCTTAATACTCCTTTATCATTCTGTGATAATTGAACGCATGAGATAGCTTACTACTTTGTCCTTAGCTTGTATTAGGCTAATATGTATTATTCACTATGATTTGCACTTCTATGTTGATTGTTTGTTTTTATAGAATGATTTATGTGCCTGTAGCATTTGAATATGTTCAGTTTGAGCTTCATGCCATTCCATTTTGATATGAATATTAATATTGTGACCATATATTGTTAAACTTCTGTATATTTTGTTTGGATACTACCACAAATCTTGCCATGACCCCAAAACCATTCCGATCGTGATGGCGCCTATCATGAAACTAGTGTTAAGACCCCGGTTCGCCCTCCATGAACTATCGTGACAGCACCTAGCCCCTACGACTATATAAGCCTAAATTGCGAAAGATAAACCAATTTGAGGAAGTAAAACAATTTAAAATAGAATTAGAGTAATAAGACAGTGTTTAAAAGTGTCGCTCGGCATACATAATATTTAACTCTCAAAAATCAATACATATCTCCAAGACCCGGAAACCCATGAATCACAAGCTAAGGATCACTATATAGTGCTCTAAATACAGAAGGGCGATAACTATAAGAGAGTGGAGAGAGACTCCTCGGTCTGCGGACGCGACAGATATACCTCGAAGTCTCCGAACAGTCGCCTCACCTCAAGGATGGTAAGTTTGAGTCAAGGTACCTGGATCGGCACATGAAAAACATGCGCACAAAGGGCATGAGTACACCACAGCGGTACTCAATAAGTGTCAAGCCTAACATCGGTTGAGTAGTGATGAGGAAGGTCAGGGCCCTACTGAGGTTAAATAAAATATAAAGTTCGACAGTGTAGAACAGAACAATATAAATAAGTACAGCAGTAAAGGTAACACAAGATATAAAGGACAGCAACAACTATTACAGAGGCAAAGTATACAGAAAGAAATACGGCTCAGTACAAAAACAACAATCGGGGATCTCCCAGGATATCGTCCAGTAGTCCCAAATATACATATCCAATGGATCTCCCGGGATCCCTTCCCGTAATCCAACTCAAAGTACGTGGGGATCTACCGGAATCCCGTTTCGTAGCCCCAAATATAAATACCCAGTACTGGAGGAATCTACCGGGTGCATTCCAGTAGTTCCATATAACTGTGCAGGGGGGTCTATCGGAATCCCACATCCATAGTCCCAAAATAAACCGACAGGGGGAGCTACCGGAATCCCATATCCGTAGTCCCTATGTAAATACACAGCAGCAACGGGAAAATATACATAAATGGCAAATTTCATATTAAGGCAAACAAGTGATTCTAGCCTAGCATGCTGCATAGAATTTAGGTAAGGCAGTTTGAGCAAATAAAGCAATTAAATCACTTAGACATGCTTTCCTAAGCTAACAACATGCTTAATAGTGCAAGTAATAAAAACAGGAAAGGAAACATACTAGTAATTACTTAATGAAAACCGGATTTCCAACAATTAGCACAAGTACGCACTCGTCACCTCACGTACAAGGCATTTCAATTACCAAATATACCAAATCCTAAGGGCACGGTTCCACACACAAGGTTAGACAAGCCACTTACCTCGAACCAGCTCAAATCAATCCGAAACCATGCTCTTGCCACGAGTACTCGACTCCAAATGGCCCAAATATATTCAATTCAATTGCATAATATAAATAACACTTCAAGTAACTGCTTCTACAAAGAAATTCTAAGCTAATACGCGAATTTAGGAAAAATGACCAAAACGCCCCTCGGGCCCACATCTCAGAATCGGGTAAAATTTATATTTTCAGAATACCCAATTTTCATCTCCAATCCGAAATTAAATGATGAAATTAACTATAGATTGATGGAATATAACTAGAAAGGGTTAAAGAATTGTTACCCAATGATCTGCTCTTCAATTTCCTCTCAAAATCGCCCTCTCCTGAGCTCCAAATTGAATTTTCAACTTTTGAAACTAAACCCTCAAAATTTCATATTTCTATCCAGCTGTTACTGTCACACCTCCTTTTTTACCACCCGAGGGGGATATAAGAATTTTTTCCAATTAAAGTGACATTATTCAAAATGAAATTATTTTATTTATTTTTCAAAGTCGCCACTTGGGATAGTTTATGGTGTCCCAAGTCACCGGTTTATTTTAAAATCCCAAATCGAGGAAATTTCGAATTTACTTTATAAGTCTGCGAACCAGAAATTCTAAGTAAGGAATTCTGTTAACCCGAGAGAAGGTGTTAGGCATTCTCGAGTTCCGTGGTTCTAGCACAATCGCTTAAACTATTAATATTTGGCCTATTATCTGATTTACTACATATTTTAAACCTCTTATGCATTTATAGCTTCATAACCGCTTTTAATTAATTTAACGACTTTTAGAATTTATGGATTTATTTATTGAACAAGTTACGATTGTACACTTATTTATTTTGGAACACACCGCAAATCACGCTACATGAAATGCACCCGCGATTCACGACATGTTTATTTTTATTAATATTCGAAGTTGTTACGATCGGGTCACATGAAATGCACACCCGATTTTGGGGATTAGTTATCATAACTATGTCACAGGAACCGTACCCATTGTCACAATAATTTTATTGTAAACGTGCCTAAAGCAAACTACGAATGTTCAAAGTGTTTTCTACACTAGTTTTGTATTTATGTGAGAGCCATGGATTATAGAATTCATTTGTGGATGACATGCCTCAATTTATTTTAAAAGATTGTACTCAACTAAAGCGAACTACGGATGTTCATGATTATTTTCCTAAAATTGAGATTATTGCAAGGCTATGAATTATATGGAGTTGTAAATCTTCCTACTGCCCATTATACCTACAAAAAATCTTCTAACTTACTATCCAATAAGAAAATCAACTAGGCAAGAAGTAAATTTAAACAAGTGAAACTCGATTTTCAACTGATTCTCTAAAAAACAAAGCATATAACAACTAAAGAAAATTTCACATAAATTTGACTCAAATACATGTGCCCTTTTTTACTTCTCTGATGAGATTAATTCAATTGGAAAACTTAAATGCCAAACGAATAAACATACCAAAACAAACCTTTAGAGGCATTGGTCCTCTCAAATGGAACTCCTTAATATAGTTTTAGAGAAAACTCCTTTACATATGTATCTATCCCTTATTTTCGGACAATAAGAGGTCCAAATTACTCATCCTTCCAAATTCCAAAATAGCCAGCCAAACATGCTCAACATATCTTGACGCAGTACACTAAACATCTATCCACACGGGCAATTTTAATGCATGACCAGATTTCCAATTGGATAAACAACACAAGCATATATTCGACACACTATACAAAAAAAGTTTAGATTGCACCGCAAATACCTAAAGGCAATCAAGTTAGAACAAGGTGTGACAATGAATTGGAAAATCTTGTTCATTTTTCATAAGGGGCTACGGAGATCTACTGCATACTCCAAAGACCAACTTCACCAAGCATTTAATATTAATGTGCTGATTACATGGTTAACCAAGTAAAATAGTCTGACAAAGTATTGAGATGAAGAATATATAAGCAGGTTTCATATCACTCAGAACATCCAGCAGTACAATTACATGACTGAAATTGAGGTCATACCTCAAAAGCCAAATGAAGACCACAAAATAACCAAATGAAGGCAGAACTCATCAACATAGCTGGGACAACAGAACAACAACAAGACCAGTGACAAACGAGCCGAAACTTGATAGCGACGAAACTCATTAACAAGCCCAGAGAATCGATTTTGCTTCAATTATTTTTGAACTTTGAGAATAACTTCGAATTTTCGAATCTGAAATCCAAATTTTCCAGCAGGTTTTAGTGTGATTTTCGTGTGTGTTTGGGAAATGGGGGGTCCGATGGTCTCTTTTTTTTTTTTTGAAGGTGAGGGGACCCGATTTTTCTTGCTAAACGGGGGGATCTGATTCTTTGTTGAAGAAGAGAGGAGTGTCTGTTGTTCTCTAATCTAAAAGGGAAAGGGTCTTCATATGTTGTTCTTCTGTTGAAGATGATGGAAAAAAATGAAGGAGCAAGATGGGGAAAATCGCTGCTGAAGGGAAAACTAGAGATGGTCCTCTCTTTTGCGCCGCTGCTCTATGGAAAGGGAGGTCTAAGGATCTTATGTCTTATAGGTCAATGTCTAGATATTTTAATTAAGGGAAATTTTTATAAAGCACTATTTTTTAGTAGTAATTAGTCATCTATAGATACCATTTGCTATATTACGGATTATAGATACCTTTTCTGTGGTTATAAGAAGTATTTGATGTATTTAAGGTATTGTATTTATGAATACAGTAGCAAAAATAGACGTGAATCAGGGAAGTTCAGCTAATCAGTTGTTGTATTCGAGTGTATTCGACTATATTCATGGAGTGAAACATGGGATTACAGCTGGACAGATTATTGTATTCGGCTGTATTCACGGCGTGAAATAGGGGATGAGACTGTTTTTAAAACGGAAAGTGAATCAGTTAACATAATAGACTCCTAATATAAATCAACAAACTCAATTATAACACACAAAATTTGTATTTTCAGTTATAAAAAAGATTCTCAACCGAAAAATATCGTAAAAACATAGCAACTTTCAGAGAAATGATATAATACATCTGAATACATAAATTATATTAATTAAAAAAATATATGAATACATTCATGGCATATAGCGAGATAGTGAATACAATAGAATACAGCAGTATACATTGAAATTCAATGAAAAAAAGACAGTGAATATAATGATATACATGGAATACAACGAGATACATTGAATTACAATACATTGAAATTGTATTCGTAATCCGCCAGAGTCTTAGTATTTTCCAATCGTCGTCCCTCAAAGATTAAATAATGTTTATGAAATCGAATACCCTCCTTCTCTTGAATTGCGACCTTAACATCCGCAACAGTATAATCAGACTCAACCATTAACTTTAAAGTGCGTCCACTAATAATTTTTACTATGATTCGCATTGTTGGTGCATATTAAAGGACCAAGTAATCATCTGTGGCTCCCAAAGAATTTAGAGTCTCTGCACATCAGTCAGAACAACCTCATCTTCATTCAGAAGCTTTTGTTTCTTAAAAGAGATGGCGGATTATGAATACTAAGACCATGGATTGCAAATGGATTTTTGCCTTGAGAAGACTCGAAAGAACATAGTGTAACTGATTAGCGTATTTAGTAGCTTAGGGCTAGGAGGTAACCAAAATTAAATATTTTGCTATAAACCTTAAAAGGTATCATATAATATAATTTTTTTAAATGGTATTTATTTAAAATAAATAAGGTGTTAACCGTTGCTATAGGAGGTAAAAATTCCTTTAATTAAAGGGGAGGAATTTTGGGGTGAAATTAACTTGTTTTGGGCCTCTTGAGTCTTGGCCCAATTCAAAAATAAGATAACTTTCTTTTTCTCTTTTGTTCTTCTTTCTTTCTTTGATTTAAAAAATATCTAGTTGAATTAATTAAACAAACTAAATAAAATCCTAAATTAGGCTCTACCTTAAATTATTTTGTAGAGTTAATTTTACTTATTTTTTCTCAACTTAACACTAATTAATTTAAAACTAAAAGCTAAGATGTGGATATGACTATTGCAGTAATTTTTGTTTAATGAATGCAATTAAATTCTGAAATTAAATTCCTAAATGTAAATTATACCTAAGATTGCATGAAATTAAAATATGACAATTTTTTAATGATTTTTTTATGATTTAAAAATATTAAAATGCATGAAATGAAACTAAATAAAGAAAAACTTCTAGAAAATTAATTAAAATTATTTTTGGTATATTTTTAGGAGTTATTTTTATGTAGGGCAAAAATGAGGTGCTCACAGCTGCCCCTGTTTGCTCGAAAACATGAAGAGTTTTCGAGCAAAGATGAAGTAAACAATCACGAGCAATTTTTGCCCGTTCGAAACTCCATTTGGAAGTATTTTTTTAAAAAGTCTGACCGAACCTTGCTTCAGAGGTTGCCTACATATCCTTAGCTATAAAGGAATCAGGTCGGTGTAGTTCTGGAAGTTTTGGTAGCTGAGACTACCAGAAAATTATGATTTCACTGTTGTTGCTATTGTTTCTGCTTGTTGAGCTCCTTATTACACCAAAATGGAAGATGAAAAACTAAACTAGCTAAGCCTATCAACTACGAGTTACAAGATTCCTATCTATAAACCTTCTAAAGATTGATCGTGAATCTTGGAGGGTTCTTCCTGCAGACTCTGATCTGAATCTTGATTCTCGTTAGTTGCAACCGCTGGTTCATCCTTCTTCAGCATTTTGGATCAAGGCGGGACAATGCAAAACTTGTGACTTCAATTTTATCTTGGGCAGTCTGCATCTTTTCTCCACTTCTACACTTAGAGTTCAACTTCTTTTCTTGTTTTTCTTTTCTTTTATTTGGGTTGAGACTTCTTCTTTTTGTCATCTCAAAACCTTGTGCCTCATGGTGAAAACCTGTTCAGGCACCAAAGCAAACAAACGAACGAAATTTTCTGCCCGAGTTTTCACTAGGAAAATTTTGTGAATTATTTGTGACAAAAATCTAAACTATTTCTGTCATGACCCAGATTCCACTAAGGGTCATGATGACGCCAGACACCGCTGTCAGGTAAGCCAACAAAAATACTTGATTAAATTTTCGTTTTAAAATTTTTGAAAATTATGATTTTTCCTTCAATTTTACCAGTAAAAGACATTAGTTTCTAATCATATGAATGTTAAGAAGTTAATACAAGATACTCCATAATCATTCCAGAACTCGATGTCATAAGTGCATGAGCATCTACTAGTGAATGAAATAAAATACAGTGACTGTCCGGAATACAAGTGGACAGAAATGAAAATACAATGCAATATTCTGAAGGAGACTCTGTTGGCTGCGGGTCGTCTCGATAAATGCAGCTTGCCTACATCTCCGTATCAACCATGACACTAAGCCACTAGCCACATATGAATCTATGCAATAAAAATGCACAACAAGTGTAGTATGAGTACGAAAATAACGTGTACCCAATGAGTATCCCATCTAATCTCGAAGAAGTAGAGACGAGAGGTTGACTTCAACACTTACTAGCGGTCCAATAGTAATATATTATTTATGCGAATAATCATGAATTTATTAAGAATGATAGTAATTTCAAATAAGTCATGAACAAGTAAAACTTTCTTTTTATATTAAAAGTCTCCATATTCATGATCCATTAGTTTTCAATTATCTCAAGGCTAGGAGGGCAAATATCAATATCAATAAATTTCAAGGCAAGCAATACAAGCATGCACAAATCATGCCGAGGTTGTACGTCCCGATCCAATAATATTTGAACTGTGCACTGCTAGATGGTCGAATGGCGCGAACCATAGATGCATCTATTTAATCTACCGAGGCGTTTGGCCCGTTCCAGAATTTAAACACACACAAACAGTAAATTAAGAAGTCATCAGGGAACAATTATCCAAAGAAAACCAATTCTCTTTTAACAATTTAAGAAAATGAAGTTTAAATATTTTTAGAAATTCATTTACTAATTCGATGTGATTTAAGCAATTTAAACTGTCAATGAGATTACAAATAATCCAAGTATAACATGCTTTTGGGTCCTAGACTACCCGGACTTAAACATAAAAGCAGTTATGCACGGACTCTCGTCACCTCGTGCGTACGTAGCCCCCACAATTAGAAGAACATATTTAATTATTTCTCCTATGGGGACAATTCCCTCTTACAAGGTTAGAAAGGAGACTCACCTCACTCTGAAATTTCCATAACCGGCTTCCAAGCCCTTCCAATGACTCCTATTGATGCACAACGCCCCAAAACTATTCAAATAACGTGCAAACCAATAAAAATTCACTCTAATACTTGTAACAATTCAAATTATATAAGTTCCTAACTCCGCTCGAAAAGTTGACCAAAATGCCTTCGGGCCCACGTGCCCGGATTCCAAAATTTCTCGAAGATAAATTCTACCCATAGCTTTACTAACTCAAATATACAAGTTGCTCTAATTTTCATGCTCAAATTCAAGGTAAAAGTCCAAAATTCCAAATTCTAGGTCTTCCCCAAAAATCCCATTTTTATAGTAATGTTTCATGTCTAAATCCATGTAAGATCACATATTTAACTCAAAAATAGGAAGAAATCACTTACCTAGTGTTGCTTGGTGAAAATCCCTCCTTGAGCTTTCCAAAATTGTCCAAGCAAAATGAAAGAAATGGGCCAAAACTCGTGTTTAAAACAATCTGCCCAGGCTTCATCGAGTTGTCTTGCACTGTGCAGGTTGTACATCCTATTACAATTTTCCCCTGATGTACACCTTCTTTTAAAACGCCCATAACTCCTTGTGAAAATATCTAAATGACAAACGGTTTGAAGATTTAGAAACTAGACTCGAAGATCTTTCATTTAATAGGTTGTACACCATAAATAAAGATCATAACTTTATGCTAAAATGTCCAAATTATGAATGGTTTAACTTTCTGGGAACTAGAATGCAAGGGCAACAACTTTTATGTTTTGCAAATTTTCAAATTTCTTTATAGATTTTGAGATATAAGCTTCCAAACTCAGCTCCACGATTGCACTAGTTGCTGTCAAAACAGCTTTCTGCAGAAAATTTCAGCAACTCTTTGGTTCGAAGTTCATCCCGTTAACCTTCCGAAATCCACCCGATGCCCTTGGGACCTTAACCAATTATACCAACATGTCCCAAATCATGATACGAACTCGCTCTAGGCCTCAAATAACATCAAACAATGTCGAAATTATGAATCGTACTCAAATCCAAACTTTATGAACTTTGAAATTTCAAACTTCTACATTCGATGCCGAACCCCGTCAAATCACGTCCGATTGACCTCAAATTTTGCACACAAGTCATATTCAATATTACGGACCTTACTAACTTTCGAAATTGGAATCAGACTCCGAAATCAAAAAGTCAAACTCTCGGTCAAACTTCTCAAAAACCTTCAAATTTCTATCTTTAGCCAAATGACTTCAAAATGACCTATGGACCTCCGAATTCACTTCCGATCGTGCTCCCAAGTCCAAAATCACCATACGGAGCTATTCCCAAACTCAGAATCCCAAACAGACATCAATATCACTGAAATGCACTTTAACCCAGACTTATGAAATTCCTCAAAAATGCTAACTTCCACAATAGGCACCAAAACGTTCTTGGGTTTTCCAAAACCTGATCTGAACATACGCCCAAGTTCAAAATCACCATATGGACCTGCTGGAACCTTCAGATCCCGATTCCTAGGTCGTTTACTCTAAAATCCAATCTTAGTCGATTCTTCCAACTTAAGTCTTCTGAAATGAGAATTTTCTTTCCAATTTGACGCCGAACTTCCCGGAATTCAACTCCGGCCACGCCTACAAATCATAACACCTAAAATGAAGCTTCTCATGACTTCAAATCGCTGAATGACGTGCTAGAGCCCAAAACGATCGGCCGGGTCGTTACAATTTCTTTATTGAAAGCAATAAAATTAGGGTTATGTATCCTTGGTAAAAATAGATTAGGGAGTGGAGCCCTATATCTATAATGAAATCAAACAGGGAGTGGAGACTCTTTATTGTAAAAGAGACTAGGGAGTGGAGATCATATGTTGGAGAAGAAGACTAGGGAGTAGAGACCCTATATCTAAAAATAAAATCAACTAGGGAGTGGAGACCTTATGCCTAAAATAAAATCAACTAGGGATTGGCGACCCTATGGTGGAAAAGCAAACTAGGGAGTGGAAACCCTATGCCTAAAAATAAAATCAACTAGGGAGTGGAGACCCTATGTTGGAAAAGCAGACTAGGGAGTGGAGACCCTATGCCTAAAATAAAATAAATTAGGGAGTGGAGACCCTACGTTGGAAAATCAACTAGGGAGTGGAGACCCTATGCCTAAAAATAAAATCAACTAGGGAGTGTAGACCCTATCTTGGAAAATCGACTAGGGAGTGGAGACCTTATGTCTAAAATAACTTCAACTATGGAGTGAAGACCCTGTGTTGAAAAACTGACTACGGATTGGGGACCCTAGGCTACCATGATTTTGAATTTTTCTTTTTCTTCTTTTTTTTAAGAAAATAAGTAAAAATGCAGGAAAGAATTTGGAGGATACTTCCCTTTTGAATTGATTATTGCTGCAAAGCTGTTTTTAGCCCTTGCGCAGTTTCTCTTTGGTTGCACCTACTTCTTGCAAAGTTGCTATGGATTGTACCTGTTTCATATTTTCAAATGAAGAACTATTGTTAGTTTGAAATGGTGGTTGGTTTTGTGGACTTGATTGTTTCAATCACTTGATCTCGGCCCGGCTTCTTGAATGAAGATTTCAACTGCAACTGCTTGTTCACTGAGGACCAATTTCATTTCAGGCCCTGGAGAACCTCTATTTTTTTCCAGACTTTGCCATGACGGTTTGTCGGTGGAACTCAACTTTTTCGACTTTATTTTGCCTTCGTAGGCCTTTCCTTTCTGACTTCCTTTTTTTTCTTTTCTTTTCTTTTCTTTTCTTTCTTCGAAGCGTCGGGGAACTTTTTGGCTCCTAAAACTTGCTGCAATGTCTAGTAGTGTGGGACTTACCTTTTCCAACTTTATTTCACCTTCATAGGCCTTTCAATTTGATTTTCTCCTTCCGGGAGTTTTGATTTCGAAGCATCGGCCGCCATGGCTAGTCGAGGTCCACTTGATGCCCCTGACGAGGCTTGGTACCCTTTTTCACATTAGCTCATCTTAAATAAAAGCCTTGTAAATCAGTCTGGCCATCCCTTCTTTGCCTCACTTTCGGAATAGAGTTAGAACGAAAGGGATTCAAAGGAAAAACAAACAAAGGAATTGATAAATGAATTTAGACAAGAGGTATCCCTTTAGGGGTAAGGAAAGAAGGACTTATCTGGGGTACATGCAAACTTCAATGAACATGACATGCCTTTTGGATTGGATGCCTGATCTACGTAAACCGTCCGACTCTCTGAAATTCATCACAACTTTTACCGCAAAATCGAGAAACCTTGCTAGGACTCTATCAATGCCGATTGCTGTGAGGATCTTCTTTTCGATCAGGGGCGCCCTTTGCGGGGTTTCACTAGCTTACCACTCTCATTTCTCTTCTCACCATCGCATTATAGTACTCTTTGCGAGTTTTCACTAATAAGACTCTCTCATTTCTAGTTTCTCTGCTTACTGTCGCCTCACGGTGCCCATGTGGATTTTTACCACTAAGACTCTATCATTTTATTTCTCTGCTTTTATTGCATCCGATCCAAGTAGCTGTATTCTCCGATCCTTGAACATTCTCACCGATTGATCGGAAAGACTTGAACATGGTTTGGGGTAAAAATAATTTGGACCAAATTACAACTTTGGAACCATTCAGGCAGGATCATCGCCGAACCATTATAATATCTGCCCCAGTTTTGACTTTTGGGGGAATTTTGGATTTTTATTTTGGTGTGACTGAACCCCAGAAAGAGGCTACCTACGTATCCTTTCAGAATCAAGTCGAACGTAGTTCAGAGAACTTTGTTTTTGGTTTTCTTTTATTTTTCTGTTTTGTTTTGTTTTCTCTTTCTTTTTCCTTTCCATTTTCTTCTCTCTTCTTTTTTTTTCTTCATTTTTTTCATTTCATTTTCTTTGTCTTTTATTTGTCTTTCTCTCTTTTTTCAGGTTCCAAAGAGGGTAATCAAAGAAGAGTAACCGACTCAAATGGTTTACAAAAAGGTTAATGGTGTTTGCGTAGCGAGAATGGAAGCCTTCGTCTTCCCAATCGGAGAATATTAATACTACATGGAGGATCAATCAGAGTACCTTTTGACTGCATTTGTATTGACAATTGTTCCGAGGACATTTCTTTCAACGTTTCCCAGGTACAACGCTTTGTTTGGCAATACCCTTGTTACCATGTATGACTCTTTCCAATTTGGAGCCAATTTTCCTTTAGCTGTTCAAACTCTTTGTTTTATTTCCAAAATTTATCTTCATTGCAATCTAATTCTTGATTCCTTATTTCGAAGTCCGATAGAGTCTTAGGATCTGGGCATGATGTCCGCAAACATGTCATGTTATTGAAATCTGCATTTAACAGAACTAAAAAGAAAATAAGGAAAACGACAAAATTAAGAAAAGAGACATTCCTGAATAATGAAATATTAATTTCATTTGAATTTTTTTTGTTTTTCAATTTTTGAAGATAGAAGGTTTACAACGGAAAGTAAGACAATAAAGTAAAACATCCGGATCACACCCTGAGATAATCCGGATGCAGAAAGGATAGCAAGACCGGCTACCGAGACTCCCGTTTGATGGGGAACTTTCATGTTTGACGACCATTTTTTGTCTTTTCTTCTGTCTCGGCAATGGTTGCAATGGCCTTCAGTACCGGATCAAATTCCTCAGCTTCACAAATTATTCCGACTATTGGCCCAATGTTGTGGGCAGGCAACAAATTGTTCATCACATCAGGAGCTTCTTCATCCCGAAAAATGATTCTTTCAGCTTCAATCAAATCTTCAACTACCCTTTTGAGGGTCCAACAGTCCTCTGTACTATGTCCCACTACTCCAAAGTGGTATTCACATCTAGCATCAGCTCGGTGCCAGGGGGACTCGGGGTTTGGCCGGTTCGGGGCCACTGCTGCAATATATTTAGTCTGATTAACTTTTGGAACAAGCTTGAATATGATTCACCAATAGGGCTAAGCTAATTCTTTCTGAAAGGCTCTTTTGGGCGAGGATTGTATTGGGAATCATTTGGTTGAGGATTATATGGAACTTGGTAAGGATGGGCATTTCTGGGAGGTGGAGCTCGATTTTGTGGTTAATGTTGTGGCCGCATGTAAGGTTGCGCATTCATTACCGCATAAGGAGGTGGTGCCACGACATAAGCAACATCTTGAAGGAGATAATACTGTGGTGGGACAATAGGAGGCACATATGACTGGCTGAATGACCTGCGGGCTCCCCTCGAGCTTGAAACCATCATGGCTTCTTCCTCACTCCCATTTCTATTCATCAAACCCTCTGAAACATTTTGAACATCTGGTGATGTGGTTTTAAAAGTAGCATGACTCAAGATTCGGCCCGTTTTTAGCCCACTTTCTACCATCTCCCCAATTTTGATAGCCTCAGCTGTGAGCACGTGATTTTTGCCCTACATGAATTACTCCCATAAATTCAAAACAAAATAACTTCTTTTCATCATTTGCAATTTTTGTGGATTTTGTGGTATTTTCTGATAAATTTTTGCATTTGTATGTGCATGTTTATTTTATTTAATTCATAAAAAATACAAAAATACACTGCATTTGCATTTAGGATCTAATTTCTCAGTCTTGAATTAATTGGTAATTTAGTGTTTTATAAAAAATGGAAAAAATCACAAAATAATTTATTTTGCACTTTTCGAACTTTGGTAGTTTTCCTTGAATTTGGTTTTTAATTATCTGTGGTAAATATTATTTAGATTTAATTAATGTAATAGGATAATTTGATTAGTGATTTTTATTATTAAAATTTAAAAGAATTTTGGAAAATAAAAAAAAGGAAAGAAAAGAAAGGGAATGGAAATAAGAAAAGGGCTATTTTGGGCTAACATTGCCAAGCCCAAACGTTCCCCCCTTTAACTCGTCCAATTTTTTGTCCAAACCCGCCCCAATATCCGGTCCAGCCCCATCGCCTAGTCAAAATGACGTCGTTTCGTTAAACTTGATCTGAGCCGTTGATAATTCCTAATCCAACGGACATGAACTGGCTTCCCGTTAGCATATATATGTCCGAATGACACCCCCCTGTCCATCCACCCCTCGTCTCTCTTCAACTCAAACCCTAGAGAACCCGCCGCCCTAATTCCCACCGCTATTAATGGTAGCGCCACCTCCATTCGCCACCAAATTCACACCCATGAACCCTCTCACCCCCCTCTCTCCAAATCTCAACAGATCTCCCCTCGAATCCCTCTCAATCTCGTCGAATCTTAAATCTAAAGTCAGAGTTCGAAGCCCCAAAAAGACAAAATTGTTCTGCCTTTGATTCCGTGGCTTGCATGACCACGAGCATCCGAGTTTTCAAGATTTTCAAAGTCTTGTTTGGCATAAGCAGTGTTGATCATTTGTTCTTAACAAAGAACAAGAAGTTAACACCGATTGTGTTAAATTAAAGGTCTAATATTGGGTTCGAGTGTGAACCGGTAAGTGTTCTTCATTTTTATTTCTTGCCCTTATATGTCGTTTCATCTTCCTACTCCTTTCTTCTTGGTCTTCCCGTTCTGTGGATGTTTGGAAAGTAGATAAAAGTTCAGACCTAGTTTTTTTCCGAATAATTTAGTGTTCGTACTTGCTCCATCAGATTTTCGGTCATCTCTTTTCAGGTTTTAAATACTGTTCTTTTCTTGTTTTGTTATTTATGACATTTTTGATAATTAGCTTAATTTAGGCTTTGTTGATTCGGTAATTTGATTAACTCCGGCTCAGTATTTAGTTTTAAAAGAAATCAATTGCTTGGTTATATTTCGATTGTTTGAAGTCATTTAATTTAGCTAAATGGGTTTCTGAGTTTTGTTCGGGCCTTAAGTTCAATTATGGCCAGCTCATTTGGGTTTGAACCATTGGGTCAAAGTTGACCATGACCCGTTTTGGTTTCAGCGGAAATAACATGGTGCTTAAGGGGTAAAATAGGAATTGTAGGTAAGGGAATCATTTGTAACAGCCTAAGGAAACTTCGAGGAAGATGGGGTGGGGTCTAATCTGAAAATCTGAGTTTTAAGCTAAGAGTATTTGAGCAAAAAGGAAAATATCAAAAGGTTTAAAGTGCAAATCAGAATTCCTTTGAGGTTGCCCTAATGCCTTGCCTTTAGAGGCACCTTTACTTGGCATTGAAGGCAGGCTTTTGGGAGAGAAAAATTCCCTAAAAACTAAAACGGCTAGCTCAAAAGAAGAACATTGAATTCCCTGCTTCTCTTAGTAAAACTGGTCCAAAATTGAGTCCTGATTTCTCTTTTTCTCAGCTCCTTTCGTTTATCTATAATTTCTAAAAAGTCAAAAATACTTATTTGGGTCAAAGATGGTCTGATTCTGGGTTTTGAAGCTGGTTTTGATTTGCTATGAGGTTACCGTTCCATTGTTACTGCTGGGCACTGTTTTGCTGCTTTTCTACTGCTTCCTCACTTCTTTTTCCTTTCAATTTCCATGTATATATCTCTGATTCTAGCCATGTAAGATGATTGATATGATCGTGAAGAAATGAAGGCCTTCTTTTCTTAATAGCTGTCTTTTGTCTTTATTTTTGTTCCACAGGATTTGTTTGGTTTAATTTCCTAGGTGTAGTATGTTTAAAGTAGAGTTACACTTTGAATTTTGAGGTTTACATTAAAAATTGTAATTGAACCTCGTTTGGCATGTATTAGTTTTCAATTTGTTTTGGAGTCAGGTTTCATGAGTTGGATTGAAGGCATGTTGTTCAGCTTTTTTTATAGTTTTGGCTATATATTTCATTACGTGATAACAACTTCGTGTAGAATCAAACATCATGACTAGTGTAGGATATGTAGTCTATTGTGATGTGTATTGTCTTGCTCAGAATTAGCTGCACTTTGAAATATGGTCGTAAACGCATATAGAGAGTAGTGGATTTGCCTATTAGTGTTGATTGAATTGAGGCATCAATAATTTTAAAGTTGATATCTTGTGAAGTGAGACTTCAAATCTTGCAAGTTGAGGCCTGGTTTATTGTTATGGAGAAAGGGTTAAACATATGTTGTTTGCTTCTAAGAAGACTCGATATCGAGTCTTAAGCCTCCAGCAATTGACCTCGAAATCTGACTTGGGCTCGTTTGGGCCCAATGTTTATTTTCCTTGTGATGTGGCCTTCTAAGTCCAAGGCGAACGTAGGTCCAAGGTGCAGACATGACCAGAAATGCAATTTTAGTTGCTCTATGTTTAAATAATTAAAGAAGCAAAAATGTTACTTTAATCATATGCTCGATATAGTTTTAGCTGATAGGTATTCAATAAATTATGTACGATTCTGAGTTCTTGTGTGTGATTTGGAGTTGAAACTTGCAGCTAGGCCTTTAGCGTTGGCCCAGTGTCCTTTCGATGCGCTGCCAATTTCGTTCAAGCTTAGACTTTTGTTTCCAACGTGCAAAAATGACAAATGTGATTTGGGCCTCCTTTTGATTAGGCTTTATGTTAACGAAACGTTGCTCTATTTTGTTGATCCTTAAAGGTTTAGTTTCCTAGAGGGATTTCAAATCACCTTAGACCTTTAGTTAACTAACTAGACCCTTTAAAATGGGTTGAGGCACGCCCTATTAGCCAAAATGTATAACTTATGGCCTTCAATATTTTGATCAATCTTAGACAAATAGATTGGAGGTGTTCCATGCCAAACAAAACCTTAAGTTGCATGGACTTAGTTTAATTAATAAACCCTTAGAAACCGAGGCATTCCACTTAGCAAATTTTCCGTGGCCCTCGCAAAGCTGCAAACGCGTAGCTGCTTTAGGCGCGTTATTTTAATAAAATACGTTCTTAAATTCGGGTGTGAATTTATGTGACCCAAATTCAAATCTCAACAATGTTAGACAAAATATGTCGAGAGCCGCGGGTGCATTTATGTGACGTGGTTCAAGACGTATTTTAAATGACATTGCAATAATTAAAAGTAGTTGTAAAGTTAAAATTGAACCATAGGCTAAAACATGTATTAAAATCAGATAATTAGGCCATTTATGACAGTTGAGCGACCGTGCTAGAACCATGGAACTCGGGAATGCCTAATACCTTCTCCCGGGTTAACAGAATTCCTTATCCCGATTTCTGGTTCGCAAACTGTAATACAGAGTCAATCTTTTCCTCGATTCGTGACTTGAACCGGTGACTTGGGACACCTTAAATTATCCCAAGTGGCGACTCTGATTTTAAATAAAATAATGTCGTTTCGATTGTCACTTTAAGTTGGAGAAACTCCCTTATACACTCCCTTCCGGGGGTGTAGGAAAAAGGAGGTGTGACAGCACTGGCGACTATGCTGGGGATCGAACCCAGAATCTCTGGTTCAGAGTTCAGAATTTGATCTTAGAATACTTGTTGTATTTGGCTTTATTTATTATCAGATTTTATTCACATGTTTGGGCCTAATGTGCTAAATGTTGCTTTTACCGCTTTGATATTATATAAACTGTATATAAACTGCTACGAAACCCTTCTCTTCTCATCTTCGGGGATGTGCTCGCTGGTCGAGACTCCCTATTCTGTTAGTGTCATACCTTGAAATAAGAAAGAGGCTCGGACAAGTTACTAAGCCGGATGGCCTTTTGGTTCCCGGTATGTAGCCCCCTCCTCGGCTCGAGTTGTCCTCTCGAGTAGACAGTCTAGAACAAATACCCAGGTTTTAAACCTAGAATAACTCAGCCTCATGCCAGATCCCTAGTAGGAATGTTTGTTTGCATCATGTGCATTTTACTTTGTAGACTCAACACAGGAGTTGGGTATGTCTAGAACAGGTGTACCCGAAATGTAAAGACCATTAGGATGCATCTTACTTGCTACTTACGCATTCATTTGCTTCGGATTTGCATGTTGACCGGCTTACAAGGAAAACTTAGATGATTGAGAGGGATAAGTGCCTGTTTTGAAAAACTAATGTCGCAAACATACCGAAACTCTGCCGAACTTTTGAAAAAAAAGAATTTTGTAGTTTTCAAAGAAAAGAAAAAAAAAAGAAAATCTTTTGTGTTTTAGAAAGGAAATATAGTTGGTTTTATTTTGACAAATTTGCCCGAACTACGCCAGTTTGATTCTCACAGGGTGTGAGATACGTAGGTAACCCCCATTGGGTCCAACTTCCTTTTTGCAAAAATAGCCCAAAAAACAAAGATTTTATTTTTATGGTTAAGGTGATGCCATTCTTGTCAAAAATAGTCGATTGTCCCCAAAAGGACGCTGGAAGGCTGTTTTTGCAAGAACAGCCGCCTTTGGCCTCCTTTTCAAATTTTTAGCCGTTTAGCGAGCACATCCTTAAAATCTTTCCCCGGAAGTGCTGAAAGGTCGTATTTGCAAAGCTGAGTTTTTACTTTTGAAATAAAAAAAAAATCTGAAAAATGTCTGCTTTGTTTTTTTGGGTCAATTGAATCGTTATTTTTTTGCTTAACCACCCTAATAAATGTGCAGAATGAGCACGAATCAGAATTTTCCAATAACAGTCTCGAACAAGATTCCTTTGGAGTTGCATATGTGGTGGGATGATCTAGGTAAATCGGGACAAGACACGGTCAATCTATACCTGGGAGGCCTTACTGAGTTGCTGAAGATTAATCTTAGGGGAGACATCATAAAGGCGTTGGTTACATTCTGGGACCCGGCCCATAACGTATTTCACTTCTCTGATTTTGAACTTACCCCAACATTGGAAGAAATAGCCGGATATATTGGGGGTCCCAAAGTTCCTCTGAGACACTAGTACCTGATTGCTCCAAGGGCCGTAGCCGTACACAGGTTCCTAGACTCTTTGAAAATAAGCAGGGGGGTCCACGACCCAGACTTGGCAGTTGGTTTTTGTACTTTGCAATTTATATACAACAGATATGGTCATATAGGAGGGTTCAACAAGCCGGAAAACAAAATTTGCAGCAAAGGAAACCACCTTAAGTGGGAATAACACAGATGTTTTGCATTTATGGTGGTCTTTTTGGGACTTCTGGTGTTTCCTAGAAAAGATGGGAATATTGACATACGAGTAGCCAGGGTTGTCAGCACTTTTCTCACTCAGTCCAACAACACCCTCACACTCATGATAGTAGCTGAAATCGTCCGCGCTCTCACAGCCTGCAAAGCCGGAGGACTTTTTCGAGGGGTGCAACGTGTTGTTGCAGATGTGGATGATCGAACACTTATGCCATCGCCCCCAATTTATGAGTTATGGGTCGATAGAGAAAACATGCATAGAAGAATTTTATACAAAGGTTGATGGGATCAGCCTGCCAGAAGGGGTTACAGAGTGGATGGCACGCCTCCGTTCAATCACTACAAACCAAATAGAGTGGACATTTGGATGACTGCCTGTGGATGAGATCATATACATGCCAGCCACTGGGCCTCATTTCCTCCTAATGGGACTCGGGAGTATCCAACCTTATGCCCCATATCGAGTTTTGAGGCAGCTAGGGAGATGCCAGATAGTTCCGAGAGATGAAGATCTTAGTGCCCAAGTAGTCGAGATCGGACTTAACAGTCAGTTTTATGAAGTAGCAGTCCACCAAATTTGGAGTGACTGTCAATACTTAACAGCCAATACCTGTGTACGTGATCGATCCAAAGATGAGGTTTCACCAGGGTACCTTTCTTGGTATAGGAGAGAAATTGAGTTTGGGAGGCCGACCAAAAGACCCCATCTTCAGGAATTCATCAAGGCGTCATAAGAACAATGGGCTTGGTTGGATAAGGAGAATGAGTACAGGGCCACAATAGGAAGGTTGGAAAAACAAGTTAAAGAACTTCAATTCGATAATAGCTTGCAAGCAGCGGCAGGCGAAGGTGAAAAGAAAAAGCTAGCCAAAGAAAATGAGGCCCTTCGAGCCCAAATGCAAAAAATGAAAATAGAGGCAGAGAACCCCGCCCGAAGTGCCAAAGATGAAAAACTCATAAATAACCTTAGGCAGAAAGTGAGTGACTATAGTTTTGACTTGAAAAAAAACAGAAAGTGAACTAGCCAGAGTTCGAAAGCAATTGGCTAAAAATGCGGATGAACGAGCATGCCTGGTTAAGCAGTTGAAAGAAAAGTACGACAATGAGGTCGCGGGATTAAAGAAAAGGGTTATCGCCACGGAAAACAAAATGATCAAACAGGTTAAAGACTTCAAGGTTGAAAGAGAGCATTGTTATACAACATTGGCACAATTAGAAATAGATTTGCAACAACTTCAGGAGGAGAATCAAGTGACCGAGCAAACTTTGGAGGCCAGGGCCTAGCAGATTGGGCATTTGTTATAAGAAAAAGGTGTCATAAGAGAGAGAATTAGAAACATTGCCGATTACATTGTTATGAAGTGCCAAGTCTGTGAGGATATGACTTGCGCCACCTTCTTCGCGGCAATGATGACATTTGTTAAGCAGATAATGAGTGACTTGGACCGACTTCAAAGGGATCTTGCATATAGGCCCGCAGCGAGACCGAATGATGTCCCACGGGCACCAGGTGCATTGATGTATTCATGATTTTTCATTTGAGTATGTATTTCCTTTTCCGTTAGAGTTTGTTAGTTGTTTTGAGTCTGTATTTTCTTTCTGCCGGGGTCTGTCAGTTATTGTTAAGTCTGTATTTTCTTTTATTGGTGTATGATAGTTTTGGAGTCTGTATTTCGTCTTTTCATCTGCGTCTGTTAGTTTCTCTTGGAGTCTGTTAGTTTTGAGTCTTTTTAATCAAAGCATTTGCCTTTATGAAAATTGAATATCCCAAAAAATATTTTATTATTTACTTTCACACTTATCTTCTAGAACTATGCTCGGTCTGATTCATGCGGGGTCATGATACGTAGGCAATCTCCATAGGATTCGACTATAGCCAAAAGAAAAAAAAGAAGAGAAGAAGAAGAAAAACAAAAAGAGAGAGGAAAAACAAGAGAGAAAAGAAAAGAAAAGAGACAAAAAAATAAGAAAACTAAATGAGAGGATAAAAACAAAGAAAAGCAAAGGCCAGAATGGAAAAAGAGAAGAAAGAGAAGGAAGTTGCAAATGGAAAAGTCGGGATGACGCAAGCAGCCGATCAAATGCATAATAGAAACGGTTAACTGCTTAGGTGCATTCATTCCCCAAATATGGTTACCAATCTGTTTATATCCTAATCGCTAACAAGGTTGTTGTTGATGTATTGAGTTCAGGCAGGTGGTTAGTTGATTGGCATTCTAGCAACTCACTCATACAACACCCGATCAAAAGACAAGCTGAACATGGACAACCAAGAATTGGAGGCAAGTATTGTTGACCCGTCAAAAGAGGTGGAAGAATTGGATGTTAATGCGATGAAGGAAGAGATGTATAAGTTAAATCAACAAATGGTTGAAATGTACCAAGCCTGGGCAAAGGGGCATCCACCACCGGTTTATCCCGTCAACCCTACTTATATCCCACCAGCGGCCCAACCTCAGGAGCTTCCCACCGTGAACTCATCTCCCGCCTTTCCCCTCTACCAACAATGCTACGACACCACTTCCCATACATCATAAGCTCCTCCACCCAGACAAGTCCCGCACCCTCCTCCACTAATCACACCTATTTTTGTGGTACCTCCACCTGCCGCATTACACCGATCTTCCAGTAAACCTCTGTTCCAAACTCACGACAACCAGTATTATCTCCCTGAACCCACCTTCAAAGTTCCAGAACCATATGCTTACACCCCTCATCATGATCTCCCGGTGGAGACCGAGAAGCCACCCAAAAATCCCGAGAATGAAGAGATGATCAGAAATGCCAAAAGCTTAGAACAATCGTTCGGAGATATGAGGGGGTTGGGGGGTCAAGTAAGTATGGCCTATAAAGATTTATGTCTTTTCCCAGATGTTCAGTTACCAGCAGGGTTCAAGATGCCTAAGTTTGATCTGACGACGGGCATGGCGACCCAGTAGCACACTTAAGAGGATTTTGTAGCAAGATGAGAGGAGCAGACGGAAGAGATGAATTGCTGATGGCATATTTCAGCCAAAGTTTGAGTGGATCGACATTAGAATGGTATACCAGACAAGATCACAACAGGTGGTACACATGGGATGATTTGGCCCAAGCCTTTGCCTGCCATTTTAAGTACAATCTTGAAATTATACCAAACCGTCTGTCATTAACAAAGATTGAGAAGAAGACCGGTGAGAGTTTCACGGAATATGGATTCCGGTGGAGAGAGCAAGTAGCAAGGGTTGACCCTCCGATGAAAGAAAGTGAGAAGGTTGATTATTTCTTGCAGGCTTTGGAACCCACTTATTTTGGTCACTTGGTATCAGCATTGGCAAGTCCTTTAATGAGGTTGTAAAAATGGGAGGCATGGTTGAGTAGGGACTCTAGTCCAACAAGATCATGAGTTATTCAACAATCAAAGCGACCACCCAGGCTATTCAAAACGGTACTGGAGGTGTACTCGGGAAGAAGAAGAAAGAGGATGTTGCGACAATTGAGTCGGGAGCTTAGGTCGGATCCAGGAAACCTCCATGTTACTACAACCCACCTCGACCCAATCCCCAAACTTACCGCCACACTCCATATAGCCCACCACAACACTACTATCCACTGCCAGATCCTTATTTTTCCGTCCATCACGCACAAATGTTTACCCAACCTCCCGTTCACGCACAATGGCATGCGCCAACTCCACAAAATCCATACCCAGCTCCACAAAATACCTATCCACCCCCAAGAACCGACAGAAATCCCCCTAGAATAGGTTTTCGGCCAAATCAAGTCTTTAAGAATGAGAGGTTGCAGAAGCAGAAGACTTTCACTCCATTGGGAGAATCATATACTAGTCTATTCCATAGATTGAGACAGTTGGGTATGTTGAATCCGATCGAGGCTAAACTACCAAATCCCCCTCCCAGAAATCTTGACCGCTCGGTGAGTTGTGAGTATTGTTCAGGGGTCCCGAGTCATGATACAAAGAAATGCTGGAAATTGAAAACATTTATTCAAGAGCTCATTGATACTAATCGGATTGAGGTCCAAGCCCGGAGGCACCCAATATCAACCAGAACCCGTTGTCGGCCCATTATGAGACAAATATGATTGAGATAGTGCATAAGGGAGGGGAGCCTAAGAAGCCTTCACAAACCGTCATGATGATTCGGGCTAGTGAAGGCAAGCCGTTTGAAAAGTCAACAAGTGAGAAGTATGTGATCAAGTTGAACGGGTCAAATAATGAACCATCTGTGGAGGTCAAGGAGGGGTCCTCAAGTGACGTTGTAGGAAAACATGAAAGGGCAAAAGTGGTTGTGCCAGGAGTGAAGAACAAGCCTGTGGTAATTGTGAAGGGCGCCCGCACAGATCCTGTCATTATCAAACCAGTAACTCAATTATCGATAGTCAATAGCAAGGCAGTCCCATGGAATTATGAACGAGTGACAGTGAATTACAAGGGGAAAGAGGTTAAAGAAGGAGTGTGTGAGACCCATGGTTTGACTAGATCGGGGAGATGCTTTGCCCCCGAAGAGTTAAGAAAAGCTAAGATCTCCAAAGATAACCCAGTGTTGGTGAAGAAAGCTGTGACCGAGGAAGAATTAGAGGAATTTATAAGAAAGATGAAAGTGTAGGACTATTCCATTGTGGAGCAGTTAAGGAAGGCACCGAATCAGATCTCGTTATTGTCATTATTGATCCATTCAGACGAGCACCATCGGGCTTTGATGAAGATCTTGAATGAAGACCACGTTCCTAACAAAATCTTAGTAAACCACTTGGAAAAGATAACTAACAAAATATTTGAGGTAAACAGAGTCACTTTTTCTGATGATGAGTTGCCCGTGGAGGGTACTGAGCACAATAGAGCCCTCTATCTGACGGTGAAATGTGAAGATTCCGTGGTTACTCGGGTACTGGTTGACAATGGTTCCAGTGCAAATATTTTCCCTCTTTCCACTCTGAACAAGTTGAAGGTGGATGATGAAAGAATTCACAAGAACAATATCTGCGTTCGGGGATTCGACGATGGAGGGAAAGATTCAGTCGGGGACTTAGTGCTCGAGCTTACAATAGGGCCAATTGAATTTACTATGGAATTCCAGGTGCTTGATGTGGCTGTTTCTTACAATCTGTTTTTGGGTTGATCCTGGATTCATGCTGCCAAAGCAGTCCCGTCCACTTTGCATCAAATGGTTAAGTTTGAATAAGATAGACAGGAAATTGTTGTGCATGGCGAAGATAATTTGTGTGTTCCCAGTGATGACATTGTTCTGTTCATAGAGTTTGAAGACGACAAGGGGACATGGGTTTATCAGGTTTTTGACACGGTATCGGTAGGGAAAATTCCTGAAGGGAAGTGTGTGTCGACTCCAAGGGTAGTTGCTGCATCAGTCATGGTAGCCGTTGAAATGTTGAAAAATGATTTTATACCGGAAAAGGGTCTGGGTGCATCTTTACAAGGTATCGTACATCCGGTTTCTCTTCCTAAAAACTTGGATACATTTGGTCTGGGGTTCAAGCCCACAGTCGCAGACGTGAAGAGAGCCAGAAAAATGAAACAGAGAGCATGGGCCGTTCCAAAGCCAGTCCCGCATCTTTCCAGATCATTTGTCAGGCCTGGTACCAGAAAACACCCAGTGACGACGGTTCCTAGTTCGGTGGTTGATATGGATGGAGATTTGATGGAAAAGTTCGAGAGGATATTCGACGAAGTGAACACGGTAGAAGCTGGAGAGGGTTCTAGCAAGGCGGATGTGCAATTTGTTGGGCTCAGTGCAAAGATTAACAATTGGTAAGCTACTTCTCTCCCCACCAGGAAGGAGTTTTGGTAGTTTTCTTTGATTTTCTTTCAGTTTATCTGATTATCCCAGGGTTGTAGTTCAGATTCTATGTTCCGTCCGTTTGGATGTATAAGCCCTGTTATCTCTAATTTCAATGAAATGTAATTTCCCTTTTTCTCCCTTCCTGATAGTTTTATTTTTGTTTTTATTTTCTTCCTTGTAGAGTTCTTTTTGTGCTGGATTCAATGATATGACATGCATGCAGAATCTCCGACCCAGTCTTAAAAGCCAATCTAATTTTGAAACAGTAATTCAAGAAATAAATTGTGATGTTGAATCGGAATATGACGAGGATGAAGGCTTTCAAGAGATTAGTAAAGAATTAAGCCATTTTGAAGAAAAACCCAAGCCTAACCTGAGTGATACAGAAGCAATAAATTTAAGGGACCAAGATAATATCCGGGAAACTAAAATAAGTGTCCATATTGAACCACAACTCAGAGAGGAGATAATTAAAACACAGTTCGAGTATAAAGATGTTTTTGCATGGTCCTATGACGACATGCCAGGTCTAAGCACTAGCTTGGTGGTTCACAAATTGCCCACTGATCCGACATTCCCCCTGTCAAGCAGAACCTGAGGAAATTTAAAACTGATATGAGCGTGAAGATCAAGTAGGAGGTCACCAAGCAGTTTGATGCAAAGGTCATTCGGGTCACTCGGTAACCCACTTGGTTAGCCAATGTAGTGCTTGTTCCGAAGAAGGATGGCAAGACTAGGGTGTGTGTTGATTATCGAGATCTCAACAAGGCATGTCCCAAGGATAACTTTCCACTGTCGAACATCTATATATTGATCGATAATTGTGCCAAACATGATATTAGTTCTTTTGTGGATTGTTATGCGGGTTACCACTAGATCTTAATGGATGAGGAAGACGCAGAAAAGACAACATTCATCACGCCATGGGGAACGTACTGCTATCGGGTCATGCCATTTGGTTTGAAAAATGCCGGGACAACCTACATGAGGGCAATGACGACCATATTCCACAACATGATACACAAGGAGATCGAGGTTTATGTGGATGATGTGATTATAAAGTCTAGAAAATAGTCTGATCATGTCAGAGATCTGAGAAAGTTCTTCCAAAGGCTTCGCATGTACAATCTCAAGCTCAATCCTACAAAATGCGTATTCGGTGTTCCGTTTGGAAAGCCGTTGGGATTCATAGTCAGCCGCCAAGGTATTGAATTAGACTCGTCAAAGATCAAAGCTATCCAAGAATTTCCACCCCCAAAGAACAAGACTGAGGTGATGAGTTTGTTGTGGAGATTGAATTACATCTGAAGGTTTATTGTTCAGCTCACGACAACTTGTGAGCCCATCTTCAAATTGTTAAAGAAAGATGTTGCGGTTAAGTAGACAAATGAATGTCAGGAAGCATTTGATAAGATAAAGGGGTATTTGTCAAATCCACCTGTATTGGTCCCGCCAGAACTAGGGAGACCTTTGATTCTATATCTGACGGTCTTGGAGAATTCATTTGGATGTGTGTTGGGACAGCATGACATCACTGACATGAAGTAGCAGGCCATATATTATCTCAATAAGAAGTTCACATCTTACGAGGTTAAGTACACTCATCTGGAGAGGACATGTTATGCCCTAACTTGGGTAACCCAGAAGTTGAAACACTATTTGTTATCTTATACTACTTACCTCATCTCTAGCTTGGATCCGTTAAAGTATATCTTCCAGAAGCCTATGCCCACGGGAAGACTCGTAAAGTGGTAGATCTTGCTCATAGAATTTGACATTGTCTACGTGACTCGGACTGTGATGAAAGCACAAGCATTGGCCGACCATTTGGCTGAGAATCGTGTGGATGAAGAATACGAACCTTTGAAGACATACTTCCCTGATGAAGAGGTAATGCACATGGATGAGTTGGAACAGATTGAAAAGCCAGGATGGAAACTTTTCTTTGATGGGGCTGCTAACATGAAAGACGTTGGGATATGAGCGGTACTTGTTTCTGAAACAGGGCATCATTACCCTGTTATGGCTCAGCTTTGGTTCTACTGTACTAACAACATGGCTAAGTACAAGGCATGTATTTTAGGTTTGAGGATGGCTGTGGATATGGGTGTCCAGGAAGTCTTGGTCTTGGGTGACTTGGACCTTCTGGTGCACCAGATTCAGGGAGAGTGGGAAACACGAGATTTAAAACTTATACCGTATCGACAATGTTTACATGATTTTTGTCAGTGGTTCCAATCAATAGAGTTCAGGCATATTCCGAGGATTCATAATGAGGTCGCTGATGCCTTGGCTACTCTGGCATCAATGTTACATCATCCAGATAAGGCTTATGTGGACCCTTTGCATATTCAGGTCCACGATTAACATGCTTATTGCAATGTGGTGGAAGAAGAGCTCGATGGGGATCCTTGGTTTCACGATATCAAGGAATACATAAGGATAGGGGTGTACCCAGTACAAGCCACAGGTGATCAAAAGAGAACAATTAGTTAGTTGGCAAGCAGTGTTTTCTTTAGTGGAGGGGTTCTGTACAAAAGGATTCCAGATCTTGGGCTGCTGAGGTGCATAGATGCTAGGCAAGCTACAACTATCATGACCGAAGTACATTATGGAGTCTGTGGACCGCACATGAGTGGTTATGTGTTAGCAAAGAAGATTCTCCGAGCACGTTATTATTGGCTCACTATGGAGAGAGATTGTATCAGTTTCGTGCGTAAATGTCATCAGTGCCAAGTGCATGGAGATTTGATTCATTCTCTACCATCTGAATTACAAACGATGTCTACACCGTGGCGCTTTGTTGCTTGGGAAATGGATGTCATTGGACCAATTGAGCCAGCAGCGTCCAACGGGCACATGTTTATTCTGGTGGCCATTGATTATTTCACCAAGTGGGTAGAGGCTAAAACATTCAAGTCTGTAACCTAGAAGGCGGTGGTTGATTTTGTGCACTCAAATATCATTTGCCGGTTTGGGATACCAAAGGTGATCATTACAGACAATGGGGCTAATCTCAATAGTCATATGATGAAAGAGGTATGTCAACAGTTCAGGATTACACATCGCAATTCTACCCCGTACCGCCCTAAGGCAAATGGAGCAGTTGAGGCGGCCAACAAGAATATAAAGAAGATACTTCGAAAAATGGTGGAGGGTTCTAGGCAGTGGCATGAAAAGCTACCGTTTGCATTGCTGGGTTATCGCACTACTGTCCGTACTTCAATAGGGCGACTCCTTATTTGTTGGTGTAAGGCACTGAAGTAGTGATACCCGCAGAAGTGGAAATTCCATCCCTTCTAATTGTCGCGGAGGCTGAAATTGATGATGATGAGTGGGTCAAAACTCATCTGGAGCAATTAAGTTTGATTGATGAGAAGAGACTGGCGGCAGTATGTCATGGCCAGTTGTATTAATAGAGAATGGCAAAAGCATACAATAAGAAGGTGCGTCCACGAAAGTTTGAAGTGGGTCAGTTAGTATTAAAACGCATTCTTCCGCATCAGGTTGAAGCAAAAGGAAAGTTCGCCCAAAATTGGCAAGGGTCGTTTGCTGTAACTAGAGTGTTGTCCAATGGTGCATTGTATTTGACAGATGTAGAAGGAAAATGTGTAAAAATGGCTATCAACTCTGATGCAGTCAAGATATACTATGTATGACTTCTTTGTTTGATTGTAATTGTTTGTATTTGGCAAGTTTTGAATGTTGAAATGACAAAGACATTTTGTTCTGCTATCTAAACACTTTATCCCTCTTCACCCATTTTGAGCCTTATTTATTTTCTTTTATACCCCTCTTTCAGAACCAGTAGCGAATATCAAAAACACAAGCGTGAAAGATAAGAAAAGGAAGAAAAGAAAATAGGAAGAAAAGGAAAGAGAAGGAAAAGAATGAAAAAAAAGAAAAGAAAAAAAAAGAAGAAAAGAAAAAAGAAGAAGAAAAACAACAAAAGAGGAAAAGAAAGCAAAAGAGAAAGAAAAGGAAGAGAAAAGAGAAAATCACATACGTTCGACCTAATTCCTTTTAAGGATACGTAGGTAGCCTCAGGGTTTGGTCCCATCAAAGTAAAAATCCAAAAGTCCCCAAACAAGAAACTGGGGTAGAAGTTGTGGTTGTTATCAGAAATCTTATTCCGAAAGTTGTAATTTTGAACTCATTCGAATTGTTTTGAGCTTTTTATACCCTTTCTTTCTAAACCATCCAAAAGCCACATTACGGTCCAAAGAAAGACCTTCCGATCAGTCTTCGAGAAATGCCAAGTCAAGTAGGCAGAGGTGATTCATATCAGGGGCAACACTCTAGTCTAAATAGGAAAAAGAAATCAAAAATGAGAAAGTCTTATTAGTGAAAACCCTCGCGGGCACTGTAAGGCGACGAGAGCTGAGAGAAATAAAAATGAGAGAGTCTTATTGGTGAAAACCCTCACGGGCACCATAAGGTGACGGGAGCTGAGAGAAATCAAAAAATGAGAGAGTCTTATTGGTGAAAACCCTCACGGGCACCGTAAGGCGAAAGTGAGTTGAGAGATGAACGAATGAGAGAGGTCTGCTGGTGAAAACCTTTCAAGGCACTGCAGGATGAACAAGGTCAGGATTTGGGTGAAGAAATCAAGTTATGGAAATTCCGGAGCAACAAAGTATGGCAACTGAAAGTTGATTGGTTGGACAGTTTGGGCCGATTAATCCAAATTGCATGTCATGATTATTGGCGCCAGTTGTTCCACTCAGATAAGTCTCTTTTTTTTCTTTTTTTCTCTTCAGATAGTCTTCCAGTTTTGGATTTCCTTATCCTTAACTCTGAAGGTCATTGTATTTCATTTCTTTTGGGTTTATTTCTCTAAGATGTTCCCAACGTCAGTTATGTTTAAGAAAATAAGAAGGAATTTCAAAGCTCACTACCAGTTTCAAGATTTCAAAGCACAGTGCGGCCAAAACACACCAAAGATAGCATGATGTAAAGTGGGATAAAGTGCCAGCAAGAGTTTCATTGGCAAAATGATTTGGTAATTACATGGGAGATGCAAAGGTTCCGTTAAAGGGGTCAAAGGTGTGAAACAATGGTTCAGGTATAGACCACTCGGGTCATTCAGGGTCATAGGGTTTTGAAAGTCATTCGGAAAGTCAAGCAGTTAAGGGCCAGTTCGGGGAAGCCAGTCAAAACAAAACAATGCATCGGAGAGACCTTCAGCAAAGAATGCCATCAACTAACCACCACATTTTAAACTGGCGAATTTTTCTTTGATTAAATAGGGGCAGGAAATTTTGGTTGTTTCGGAGAAACCCTCCGTGGAGATAGGCGGTCACCAAACAAGTTTGATTTTTGATTTTTCAGGACCCTCCTGGAAAATGGGACCTAGCGTAAAGTTTAGAAATTGCGTAATCTAGCAGAAATGTATCCCAAAGGAATATAAGCGAGTTTAGAATTTTGCATGTTCGAGATAAGATTCAATTAGGAGTTTCCAGGACCCTCCTGAATAATGGGACTTAGCTTTAAGATTTCGATTAGATAACAACATTTACCGTAAATTCTACTGTAGGATAGTATAATTCAGCCATAAAAGTTGTCACTCTTAAGATAAAATTTGACCTTGAGTTTCAGGACCCTCTTGGGTAATGGGGAGTAGTTTAAAGACCCTCTTAGATAACAAGATTTAGCAAAAGTCGCGCCTTTAGAAGATATAACTTAGATTTAAAATTGTCGTTTAGGTAAGAATTGTTAGGACCCCCTAGATAATGGGACCTAGCTTTCAAATTCTTAGTAATACTTGGTAATATGATTAGTTTTACACTCACATATGTGCCCAGCCACCAAATTGGGGCAAAAAAATTCTTTGTTTTTGTCTATTTTTTTGAAGTCATGAGCCCGCCTGAAGAGCAGGGAATATATTCAAGTTAGCAGTCAGGAGCCCGCCTGGAGAGCAGGGAATACATTCAAGTTCAACAGTCAGGAGCCCGCTTGGAGAACAAAGAAGTACAATTCAAGTTTTAGTTTTCAAGTTCTTATTGATATTTGGTAATGTGATTCGTTTTACACTTACATATGTTCCCAGATACCCAAAATGGGGCAGAAAAATTTCCTCTGTTTTTGTCATTTTGTTGAAGTCAGGAGCCCGCCTGAAGAGTAGGGAATACATTCAAGTCAGCAGTCAAGAGCCCGTCTTGAGCAGGGAGAGCAGGGAATACATTCAAGTCAGCAGTCAGGAGCCCGCCTGGAGAGAAGGGAAAACATTCATGTCAGGAGTCAGGAGCCCGCCTGGAGAGCAGGGAATACATTCAAGTCAGCAGTCAGGAGCCCGCCTGGAGAGCAGGGGATAAATTTCAAGTTTAGCCATCAGGAGCCTGCCTGGAGAGCAGGGAGTACAACTCAAGTCAGCAGTCAGGAGCCCGCCTGGAGAACAAGGGAGTACAATTCAAGTTTTAGCTTTCAAATTCTTATTGATATTTGGTAATTTGATCCTTTTTACACTTACATGTGTGTCCAGCCACCAAACTGGGGCAGAAAACTTTCTTTGTTTTTGTTTATTTTGTTGAAGTCAGGAGCCCGCCTGGAGAGCAGGGAATACATTTTAAGTTCAGCAATCAGGAGCCCGCCTGGAGAGTAGGGAATACATTCAAGTTCAGTAGTCAAGCGTCCACCTGGAGAAAAGAAAAACATCTTAAAGTGCAGTTGGCAGTCAGGCATCCACCTGGAGAAAAGGAACAACATCTCAGATTACAATTCAAGGCGGCAACAAAGGGATTCCACCGGGAGAATACAAGTCAACAAGGAAACAAGAACCACACAAGCAAGTTTGAAGATATAGATAGGATTTTGTAATGCATAGATCATAGTCTAGTCTAGTTTCTTTTTATTTTATCATGGTGTAATAAGGGGATACAGTAAGCAGTAGCAGCAACAACAGCAATAGTGAAATCACAGCTTCATGGTAGTCCCAGCTACCAAAACTTCCCGAACTACACTGACCTGATTCCTTTATAGTCAAGGATATGTAGGCAACCTCGGAAGCAGAGTGCGGTCAAATCTTTCAAAAATGCTTCCCATGGAGTATTCAAACGGGCAAAAATCGCTCGTATTCACTCACTGCACGAAAACTCTTCGTGTTTCCGAGCAAAGAGGGCAGTTGTGAGCACGTGATTTTTGCCCTACATGAATTACTCCCAAAATTCAAAACAAAATAACTTCTTTTCATCATTTGCAATTTTTGTGGATTTTGTGGCATTTTCTAATAATTGTTTGCATTTGTATGTGCATGTTTATTTTATTTAATTCATAAAAAATACATTGAATTTGCATTTAGGATCTAATTTTTCAGTCTTGAATTAATTGGTAATTTAGATTTTTATAAAAAATGGAAAAAATTACAAAATAGTTTATTTTGCACTTTTCGAACTTTGGTAGTTTTCCTTGAATTTGGTTTTTAATTATTTGTGGTAAATGTTATTTAGAGTTAATTAATATAATAGATAATTTGATTAGTGATTTTTATTCTTAAAATTTAAAAGAATTTTGGAAAATAAAAAAAAGAAAAGTAAAGAAAGGGAATGGAAAAAAGAAAAGGGACGTTTTGGGCTAACATTGCCAAGCCCAAACGTTCCCCCTTTAACTCGCCCAACTTTTGGCCCAAACCTGCCTAGTCAAAACAACGTTGTTTCATTAAGCTTGATCTGAGCCGTTGATAGTTCCTAATCCAACGGACGGGAACTGGCTTCCCGTTAGCATATATATGTCCGAACGACACCCCCCGCCAGTCCATCCACCCCTCGTCTCTCTTCAACTCAAACCCAAGAGAACCCGCCGCCCTAATTCCCACCGCCATTAATGGCGGCGCCACCTCCATTCACCACCAAATTCACACCCGTGAACCCTCTCACCCCCCTCTCTCCAAATCTCAACATAGCTCCCCTCGAATCCCTCTCAATCTCATCGAATCTTAAATCTAAAGTCAGAGTTCGAAGCCCCAACAAGCCAAAATTGTTCTGCCTTTGATTCCGTGGCTTGCATGACCACGAACATCCGAGTTTTCAAGATTTTCGAAGTTTAGTTTGGCATAAGCAGTGTTGATCGTTTGTTCTTAACAAAGAACAAGCGGTTAACACCGATTGTGTTAAATTAAAGGTCCAATATTGGGTTCGAGTGTGAATCGGTAAGTGTTCTTCATTTTTATTTCTTGCCCTTATATGCCGTTTCATCTTCCTACTCCTTTCTTCTTGGTCTTCCCGTTCTGTGGATGTTTGGAAAGTAGATAGAAGTTCAGACCTAGTTTTCTTTTTTCTTTTTGAATAATATAGTGTTCGTACTTGCTCCATCAGACTTTTGGTCATCTCTTTTTATGTTTTAAATATTGTTCTTTGCTTGTTTTGTTATTTATGACATTTTTGATAATTAGCTTAATTTAGGCTTTGTTGATTCGGTAATTTGATTAAATCCGGCTCAGTATTTAGTTTTAAAAGAAATTAATTGCTTGGTTAGATTTCGATTGTTTGAAGTCATTTAATTTAGCTAAATGGGTTTCTGAGTTTTGTTCGGGCCTTAAGTTCAATTATGGCCAGTTCATTTGGGTTTGAACCATTGGGTCAAAGTTGACCATGACCCGTTTTGGTTTCAAGGGAAATAACATGGTGCTTGAGGGGTAAAATAGGAATTGTAGGTAAGGGAATCATTTGTAACAGCCTAAGGAAACTTCTAGGAAGCTGGGGTGGGGGCTAATATGAAAATCTGAGTTTTAAGCTAAGGGTATTTGAGCAAAAAGGAAAATATCAAAAGGTTTAAAGTGCAAATCTGAATTCCTTTGAGGCTGCCCTAATGCCTTTCCTTTAAAGGCACCTTTACTTGGCATTGAAGGCAGGCTTTTGGGAGAGAAAAATTCCCTAAAAACTAAAACAGCTAGCTCAAAAGAAGAACATTGATTCCCTGCTTCTCTTAGTAAAACTGGTCCAAAATTGAGTCCTGATTTCTATTTTTCTTAGCTCCTTTCGTTTATCTATAATTTATGAAAAGTCACAAATACTTATCTGGGTCGAAGATGGTCTGATTCTGGGTTTTAAAGCTGGTTTTGAGTTGCTGTGAGGTTACTGTTCCATTGTTACTGCTGGGCACTGTTTTGCTGCTTTTCTACTACTTCCTCACTTCTTTTTCCTTACAATTTCCAGGTATATATCTCTGATTCTTGCCATGTAAGATGATTGATTTGATTGTGAAGAAATGAAGGCTTTCTTTTCTTAATAGCTGTCTTTTGCCTTTATTTTTGTTCCACTGGATTTGTTTGGTTTAATTTCCTGGGTGTAGTATGTTGAAAGTAGAGTTACACTTTGAATTTTGAGGTTTACATTAAAAATTGTAATTGAACCTCGTTTGGCATGTATTGGTTTTTAGTTTGTTTTGGAGTCAGGTTTCATGAGTGGGATTGAAGGCATGTTGTTCAGCTTTTTTTTTCTAGTTTTGGCTATACATTTCATTACGTGATAACAACTTTGTGTAGAATCAAACATCATGACTAGTGTAGGATATGTAGTCTATTGTGATGTGTATTGTCTTGCTCAGAATTAGCTGCACTTTGAAATATGGTCGTAAACTCATGTTGAGAGTAGTGGATTTGCCTATTAGTGTTGATTGAATTGAGGCATCAATAAGTTTAAGGTTGATATCTTGTGAAGTGAGACTTCAAATCTTACAAGTTGAGGCCTGGTTTATTGTTATGAGGAAAGGGTTAAACATATGTTGTTTGCTTCTAAAAAGACTCGATATCGAGTCTTAAGCCTCCAGTAATTGACCTCGAAATCTGACTTGGGCTCGTTTGGGCCCAATGTTTATTTTCCTTGTGATGTGGCCTTCAAAGTCCAAGGCGAACGTGGGTCCAAGGTGCAGACATGACCAGAAATGCAATTTTAGTTGCTCTATGTTTAAATAATCAAAGAAGCAAAAATGTTACTTTAATCATGTTCTCGATATAGTTTTAGCTGATAGGTATTCAATAAATTGGGTACGATTCTGAGTTCTTGTGTGTGATTTGGTGTTGAAACTTGCAGCTAGGCCTTTAGCGTTGGCCCAGTGTCCTTTCGATGCGCTGCCAATTTCGTTCAAGCTTAGACTTTTGTTTCCAACGTGCAAAAATGACAAATGTGATTTGGGTCCTCTTTTGATTAGACTTTATGTTAACGAAACGTTCTTCCATTTTGTTGATCCTTAAAGGTTGAGTTATTTGTTTGCCTAGAGGGAATTCAAATCACCTTAGACATTTAGTTAACTAACTAGACCCTTTAAAATGGGTTGAGGCATGCCCTATTAGCCAAAATGTATAACTTATGGCCTTCAATATTTTGATCAATCTTAGACAAATAGATTGGAGGTGTGTCATGCCGAACAAAATCTTAAGTTGCATGGCCTTAGTTTAATTAATAAACCCTTAGAAACTGAGGTGTGTCACTTAGCGAATTTTCCATGGCCCTCGCAAAGTTGCAAACGCGTAGCTGCTTTAGGCGCATTATTTTAATAAATTACGTTCTTAAATTCGGGTGCGCATTTATGTGACCCAAATCAAAATCTCAACAATGTTAGATAAAATATGTCGAGAGCCGCGGGTGCATTTATGTGACGTGGTTCAAGACGTATTTTATATGACATTGCAATAATTAAAAGCAGTTGTAAAGTTAAAATTGAACCATAGGCTAAAACATGTATTAAAATTAGATAATTAGGCCATTTATGACAGTTGAGCGACCGTGCTAGAACCACGGAACTCGAGAATGCCAAATACCTTCTTCCGGTTTAACGATATTTCTTACCCCGATTTCTGGTTCGCGGACTGTAATATAGAGTCAATCTTTTCCTCGATTCGGGATTTGAACCGGAGACTTGGGACACCATAAATTATCCCAAGTGGCGTCTCTAATTTTAAATAAAATAATCCCGTTTCGATTGTCACTTTAAGTTGGAAAAACTCCCTTATACACTCCCTTTTGGGGGTGTAGGAAAAAGGAGGTGTGACATCAGCAAACGACTTTCCCATAGAAGACATCATGTTTTGGAAGTAGTCTACCTCTTGGACCTATAGAAAGACCATGACCATTTCAATTTTGTCCATTGGAGGCTTTACCCAGGTAGTGCTCATGCCATTTCACAGCATATTCGCGGAAGCATTCCATGGTTTTCTTTTTCAAATTGGACAAAGAGTTTTTGTCAAGAGTGATGTCCACATTATACTGCAATTGGAAGACAAAATCTCGGGCTATACCGTCCTACACATGCCAATGGGTAATTTGTAATCTGTATACCACTCAGAAGCAATTCTGGAGAGGCTTTCCCCAAAATAGGCCATTAGCTGCTCCTCTTTTCCACAAGCACCCCTCAGCTGTGATGACCCGGTCGGTCGTCTTAATAATTAATGCCATGATCCCCTATTAATTGCTTTCCCCGAGTTTATTTCTGCTATTTTGATTTGCCGGGATGTTCGGTTTTGAGTTTCGGAGAGTTTTAGAACACGTAGTCCCTAAATGAGATCTTAAGTGTTAGAAAGTTGACCGTAGTCGGAACAGTATGAAGACGACCTCGGAATGGAAATCCGATGGTTCCGTTAGCTCCGTTAGGTGATTTTGGGCTTAGGACGTGTTCGGATTGTGTTTTGAAGGTCCGTAGCTAATTTAGGATTGAAATGCCAAAAGTTAAATTTTTGAAGTTTCCGGTCCAATAGTGAGATTTTGATCCGATGGTCAGAATGGAATTCCGGAAGTTGGAGTAGCTCTATAGTGTTGAATGTGACGTGTGTGAAAAATTTCAGGTCATTCGGACGAGGTTTGATAGACTTTTTGATCGAACGCGTATTTTGAGACTTTTGGAGTTCTTAGGCTTAAATCCACGGTTAGTTCAAGGTTTCGATGTTGTTTTAGGTATTTTAAGGATTGGTACAAGTTTGGATAGTGGTTTGTGACTTGTTTGTGCCTTTAGTTGAGGTCCCAGGGGCCTCAGAATGAATTCGGATGGTTGACAGAAGGATTTGGAGTTGAAGTTTGCTGTAGCTGTTGGTTTACTGTCATAACCGCACCTGCGGTTTGGGTCCCGCAGATGCGCAGCCACAAAAGCAGTGGAGCAAGCGCATATGTGGATTTGGGGAGGATCAGCACGTTTCGCAGATGCGGGTAATTAACCGCAGAAGCGGTACCGTACCCGCGGAAGGGTGACCACAGATGCGGAAATTGGCCTTTAAGTGAAAGTCGCAGATGCAACAAAGTTCTCGCAGAAGCGGTCCCAGGGCCACAAATGCGGAAATCGTTAGGCAGAACACATAAATTCCCGCCTTCGCAAAATTTAGCCATTTTTCATCCTTTTCAAAACGGGAAGAAGCTTGGGGGGCACTTTTTAAGAGGGATTTTCAGAGGAGTTCATTGAGGTAAGGTCTTTGGTCCCTAAACTCGTTATTGAAATGATTTTTATCAATTTAAGCATGAAAAATTAAGGAAAATCAGTGGTAATTCGGGGGTTAGGGCTTGTCTAATTGGAGACCTTTGAATGATGATTTGAGGGACAAATTGAGGTCTGATTTTGGTACTTTTAATATGACCGAACTTGTTAGATTGCGAGGGTTCTGGAAATGCAAATTTTACCCAATTCTGAGACGTGGGCCCGAGGGGAGTTTTGGTTATTTTACCTAATTTGGCATATTAGCTTAGAATTTCTTTGTAGAATCAGTTACTTGAAGTGTTATTTACATTATGCAATTGAATTGAATAGATTTGGGCCACTTGGAGTCGAGTACCCGTGGCAAGAGCGTGGTTTCGGGTTGATTTTGAGTCGGTTCGAGGTAAGTGGATTGTCTAACCTTGTGTGGGGGACCTTCCCCTTAGGATTGGTATATTTGGTAATTGAAATACCTTGTATGTGAGGTGACGAGTGCGTATTTGTGCTAATTGTTGGAAATCCGGTTTTCTTTAAGTAATTACTAGTATGTTTCCTTTCCTGTTTCTATTACTCGCATTATTAAGCCTGTTGTTAACTTAGGAAAGCATGTATAAGTGACTTAATTGCTTTATTTGCTCAACCTGCCTTACCCGACTTCTGTGCAGCATGCTAGGGTAGAATCACTTGTTTCCTTAACATGAAATTTTGCCATTTCTGTATATTTTCCTGTTGCTGCTGTGTATTTATTTTGGGACTACGGATGTGGGATTCTGGTAGCTTCCCCTTGTTTGTTTATTTTGGGACTACGAATGTGGGATTCTAGTAGTTCCCCCTACACAGTTATATGGAACTATGGGAATGCACTAGGTAGATTTTCCCAGTATTGGGTATTTACATTTGGGACTACGGAACGGAATTTCGGTAGATCCTCGCGCACTATGAGTTGGACTACGGGACGAGATCTCGGGAGATCCATTGGATATGTACATATGGGACTACAAGATGGTATCCTGGGAGATCCCTGATTGTTATTATTGGTGCTGAGCTGTATTTCCTTTCCGTGTCTATCTTGTTTCTGTATAGTTGTTGTTGTCCTGTATATCCTGTGTTATTTTACAGGTGTACTTATTTATACTGTTCTGTTCTATACTGCTGATATTTATATTTTATTTAACCTCAGTAGGGCCCTGACCTTCCTCGTCAATACCCAACCGAGGTTATGAATGTAATGAGGCCAATGGCCATTAGTGACTTTGTTTCCTGTTATTCAGTGTCGATTTGGGACTTGTCTACTTTTATCAATAAAATGAGGCATTTAGCATTCTAAGTTCTCCAAATCAACTTGTCGCTAGGCCTACCTCGGGCACAAAGAGGTCCCCAAATTAGGACACGTCTTACATTCTGCACTATGTGATTAAATATTGCAACGCTTTTTATAATCCTCACTAACTTGGTTAACTTTTTGTTTCCCAAAGGTTAGTGCGTGCACTCTGGCAATATCATCTTATTCCACGAGATCCAGGGGCCCTCTACTTACTCCTCCTCTTAGTCCTATCAGAAACAAGAACAAAGGAGAGATGGAAGATTCGAACAAAAAGGAAAACTCAACTGAACGGGTAGAGGTCACTCATGGTACTCAGGTTTCCAAAGAAGGTGCATCCCAGCTTGAGCAAAAGCTGCTGAAATTTCAAGAAGAACTTGATCAGGTTCGGAATCTAGCGAATCTATCATTTTCCCTCACCACTCCCGACATTAATTTTTCGAATGTTCAGAACCCCACACCTCCACAAAATATCCCAAAGTCACGAAATCATCCCGCTCCTCACCACCACTGCAATACTTGCCACACTCCCAACAGTACTCCACTGCTCATCCCGGAACCTTTGAACTCCATAAATGACCACTTCCAAACTCATCATAACACCCCCATCTACGTGGAAACCATGCCACACTCCACCCAACCCATTTCAAGCACACCCGAGTCTGATGATAAAGACTCATTCATCAAGAGTCTGGCTGAAGAGCTTAAGAAGTTGACTAGCCGAATTTAGGGCGTCGAAGGAAGTAATGGGATTGAAGGGTTGAACTATGAAGATCTCTGCATACAGCCCGATGTTGAACTGCCCGAGGGGTACAAACCTCCAAAGTTCGAAATGTTTGATGGTATAGGAGATCCAAGGATCCATCTGAGAACGTATTGTGACAAGTTGGTTGGAGTAGGGAAAGACGAGAGAATCCACATGAAGCTTTTCATGAGAAGCTTGAAAGTAGATACTTTGTCTTGGTACATCGGCCAGGATCCAAAGAAATGGTCACACTGGGTAAGCATGGCGTCCGACTTTATGGACAGATTCAGGTTCAATACAGAAAATGCACCAGATGTGTTCTACGTTCAAAACCTAAAGAAGAAGCCCGCGGAAACATTCTGCGAGTATGCCACTCATTGGAGATCAGAAGCCGTTAAGGTCAGACCTGCTCTAGAGGAAGAACAAATGAACAAGTTTTTTGTCTGGGGTCAGGATCCGCAATATTATGAGAGGCTAATGTTGATTGAGAACCATAAATGTTTTGACATCATCAAGCTGGGAGAAAGGATCGAGGAAGGCATCAAAAGTGGTATGGTTACGAACTTTAAAGCCTTGCAAGCTACCAACAAGGCTTTACAGTCTGGTGGTATGTCCAAGAAAATGGACGTAGGTATTGTAATGGTTGCACAAAGGACCAAATCCCCTATAAAATTCCAAGCCTATCCAATGCCTCCAC
Source organism: Nicotiana tabacum (assembly GCF_000715075.1). NCBI lineage: Eukaryota > Viridiplantae > Streptophyta > Magnoliopsida > Solanales > Solanaceae > Nicotiana > Nicotiana tabacum. The sequence goes on along the minus strand of NC_134087.1, from coordinate 56,805,266 downwards.
TCACATATCAACCTACTCCGAACTACCAAGCACCCTCACACTCTCACCAAACTCCACCGCTCAGTTATCAATCATCTCCACCTCACACATATCAGCGTACTTCGCCTAGATACTCCCAACCCGTACATGTTTACCAAGCCTACAATACTCAACCATCCCACTATCAATCGCTTCCCACACGTCAAAACTTTCCTAAACCTCGACCAAATTTTGACTGCAGGCCTCCCAAATAGTATACCGCCATTGCTGAACCCATTGACCAGCTGTACGAAAGGCTCAAAGCTGCTAGTTATGTCACCCATATCCCTACTATAACCCCTGAGAACCCTTCTCAATGGATTAACCCAAACAAATCATGTGGATACCATTCCAGCATGAAAGGACATACCATTGATGAATGACGTTCTCTAAAAGATAAGATATAGACTTTGATTGTATTATCGTGGCGAAAGAGCCTACTCCGAATGTTCGCAATAACCCTATGCCAGACCACAAGGGTGGAGGTGTTCACATGATTGAAATAGAGAATGACTGGGACCCCAAGGGATCGATCGGTTTGATCATAGAAGGTGACGATCCAAAGAAGCCAATAGTCACCCTTAATCCGATTGTAGTCCAGATTCAGCCTTCTAGGAACGCCAAGGTAAATATGTCTATACCACTTGAGTTTGAAGCACCACCCTCAGCAAAGACGCCAGCACCAATTGAGGTCAAGTTTGGATCTCCGGCAAACACACCTGTACCATTTGAAGTTGCGGTTTTACCTTCCAAAATACATGCTCCGTTTGGAGTAAAGGTGCCCATTCCAGTAGCAATATTCCATACAAATGTCATACCTTGGGACTACACAGCCGAGGCAAAAAAAAAAGGGAAGGCCAAGTTCGGGGAAACTGTTGCGGCATAGGGTATGACAAGAACCGGTAGAGTTTATACTCTGGAGCATTTAGTTGAGTCAAGCAGGCATGCCTATGTTCGGCCAGCCATCACTGAAACCGGGCCCGATGATCTTTGGATAAAGATACAAGCCATGTAATACTCGGTCATTGATCAGTTGAACAAAACGTCGGCACAAATTTCTATCCTAGCTTTGCTACAAAATTCTGATGCACACAAGAATGCCTTGCTAAAGGTGCTGAGTGAGGCATATGTACCTGGCAACATCACCGGAGGAGAAATGGCAAACATGGTAGGGCAGGTATTGGAAAGTCATAAGATCACTTTTCATGAAGATGAGCTGCCACCAGAAGGGTTGAGTCATAACAAGGCATTGCACATCACCGTACAATGCGAAGATTATTTTGTCACCAAAATCCTGATTGATGGAGCGTCCAGCCTCAACATTTGTCCATTGGTAACAATCAGGACATTGTGAAAGGGGCTGCACGAGATAAAGGAAGGAGCCATCAACGTGAAAGCTTTCGACGGTTCACAAAGGTCCACCATCAGAGAGATTAGTTTGTGTTTGCAAATGGGGCCAACTTGGTTTGATGTTGATTTTCAAGTGATAGACATGCCGACATCTTATAATTTGTTGTTGGGACGACCGTGGATTCATGCCGCTAGGGCCGTAGCATCAACACTACATCAGGCAGTGAAATTTGAGTGGAACTACCAAGAGGTGATCATTCACGGTGACGGTAGCAATCCCATATACAACCGCCAGACCATCCCAGCAATCGTAGGCAGAAGAAAGATAGGTGGGGAGACCTATCACCATATCGAGCGAGTCAACACCATCGACAAGGACAAATGGGGGGATAATAAAATTGAAAGCATATTGAACTAGAGCAGATACGAACCTGGCAAGGGGCTTGGCAAGAACCTCCAAGGAATCGCTAAGCCTATCAAACTAAAGAAACATGGCACCACCTTCGGTCTGGGATATGAGTACACTTTGGAAGAATTCAACAACTGGTCGCCACCATGGCGCGGTCCTTACTATCCGCTAGACCAGCCAATACCACATTTGGAGTAGACTTTCAAGCCAGCCGATGTTATCTATGGGTCAGAAGAAGAGGAAGCACTGGCAGTAGTAAGGAATTTGTTCCTAGAATTATGAGAACAGACCTAAGTCCAACCTGGACGAGACTGAGATTGTTAACATTGGAGATGCAGAGAACGTAAAAAAAACACGAATCAACGTTCATTTGTCACCGTCAGAAAAGGAAGAGTACATAGAATTTCTAAGGGAATATGAGGACATATTCGCCTGGTCGTATGATAACATGACTGGTCTGAGTACATCTATGGTGGCTCACAAACTACCAACCGATCTAACATGTCCGCCGATTAAGCGAAAACTTAGAAGGTTTAAGCCTGACATGAGTCTGAAAATCAAGGAAGAAGTCACTAAGCAAGTCAAAGCCAAGGTTCTCAGGGTAGTAGAATACCCTACATGGTTAGCCAACATTATGCCAGTACCAAAGAAGGACGGGAAGGCCAGAGTGTGTGTCAACTACCGGGATCTCAATCGGACCAATCCGAAAGACGACTTCCCCTTGCTAAACATACACATCCTGATCAACAATTGCGCCAAGCATGAATTGTAGTCATTTGTGGATTGTTTCACGGGGTATCATCAGATCTGGATGGATGAAGAAGATGCTGAGAAAACAGCTTTCATTACGCCGTGGGGAATGTACTATTACAAGATGATGTCGTTCAGCCTGAAGAATGTAGGGGCCACCTATATGAGGGCCATGACCACCATTTTCCATGATATGATACACAAGGAGATCGAAGTATATGTAGACGATGTTATCATCAAGTCCAAGAAAGCTACTGATCATATGGAAGATTTGAGGAAGTTCTTCAGTAAACTGAGAAGGTATAACCTAAAACTAAATCCTGCAAAATGCGCATTTGGGGTTCCTGCCGGAAAACTACTTGGGTTCATTATAAGTCACCGAGGAATAGAACTGGATCCATCAAAGGTCAAAGCTATTCAAGAGTTTCCACCACCAAAGAACAAGAAGGACATAATGAGTTTCTTAGGGAGACTTAACTATATCAGCTGGTTCATAGCACAATCTACAGTTATCTGTGAGCCAATCTTTAAGATGTTGATGAAGGATGCCGCTACCAAATGGATTGATGACTGCCAAAAGGCTTTCGACAGAATCATGGAGTACCTATCAACACCACCAGTTTTTGTCCCGCCCGAGCCAGGTAGACCGCTATTACTTTACCTCGCAGTATTGGATGGAACGTTCGGTTGTGTTCTGGGGCAACATGATGAAACGGGGAGGAAGGAGCAGGCCATCTGTCACCTCAGTAAAAAGTTCACCCCGTATCACCCCATATGAGGCTAGAGCACACCTGTTGTGCTTTGACTTGGGTAGCTCAGAAGCTGAGGCACTATTTCTGTGCCTACACTACATATCTCACATCAAGGATGGATCCTTTGAAGTACATCTTTCAGAAGCCCATGCCTACTGGCAAGCTAGCCAAGTGGCAAATCCTGTTGAGTGAATTTGACATTGTCTACGTGACTCAAAAGGCGAACAAGGGACATGCACTAGCAGATCACCTCGCTGAATCCTGTGGATGGAGAATACGAACCCCTGAAAATATGTTTTCCCGACGAAGAGGTATTATTCATAGGAGAAGACATTGTAGAATCCTATGATGGTTGGAGGATGTTTTTCGATAGAGCAGCAAATTTCAAAGGAGTTGGCATAGGAGCAGTTCTAGTATCAGAAATCGATCAGCATTATCCGGTCTCTACCAAACTCAGATTCCCATGTACCAACAATATGGCCGAATACGAAGCCTCTATCTTAGGGCTCAAGATGGCTATTGACATGAACATTCAAGAGTTGCTAGTAATTGGGGATTCAAATTTGCTTATACATTAGGTCCGAGAAGAATGGGCAACCAAGAACTCCAAAATACTCCCTTATCTGCATCATGTATAGGAGTTGAGAAAGAGGTTCACAAAGACAGAGTTCCAGCATGTTCCCAGAGTCCAGAATGAGTTCGTTGATGCATTGGCTACCCTATCATCCATGATACAACATCCAGACAAGAACTTCATTGATCCCATTCCAGTAAAGGTCCATGATTAGCTAGCCTACTGTGCTCATGTCAAAGAAGAAGCAGACGGAAAGTCTTGGTTTCATGATATCAAGGAATACTTGGCAAAAGTAGAATACCTAGAGCTCGCAAATCCTACTCAGAAATGCACACTTCGGAGGTTGTCCAACAATTTCTTTCACAGCGGAGGAATCCTGAATAGGAGGACTCCGGATTTGGGATTACTGAGGTGTGTCGACGCAAAGGAAGCATCTAAACTACTAGAATAAATCCATGCTTGGACCTGCGGTCCTCAGATGAACGATTTTGTCTTAACCAAGAAGATACTCCGGGCTGGTTATTTTTGGATGACTATGGAAACGTACTGCATCCAGTATGTCCGAAAGTGTCACCGCTGTCAGATACATGCAGACATGATAAAGGTGCCTCCAAATGTGCTTAATGAAAAAAGCTCGCCATGGCCATTCGCCGCTTGGGGAATGGATATCATCGAACCAATTGAACCTGTCTCATCAAACGGGCACAGGTTCATCCTAGTAGCAATTGATTATTTCAATGGGTTGAAGCAGCATATTACAGAGCAGTGACCAAGAAAGTCATGGCAGACTTCGTTCGCGATCGTATCGTTTGTCGATTCGGGATCCCAGAATCAATAATCACTGATAATGGTTCCAATCTCAACAGTGACCTGATGAAAGCCATGTGTGAAACCTTCAAGATCAAACACAAGAATTTTACAGCCTACAGACCTCAGATGAACGGAGCCGTAGAAGCCGCCAACATGAATATCAAGAAGATATTGAGGAAAATGATAGAGAAACATAAACAGTAGCATGAGAAACTATCATTTGCCTTATTAGGGTACATCACCACAGTCCGCACATCAACTGGGGCAACCCCCTACATGCTGGTATATGGTATAGAAGTGGTCATTCCCGCTGAAGTAGAAATCCCTTCCTTGAGGATCATATAGGAAGCAGAACTCGACGATGCAGAGTAGGTGAAGAGTCGTTACGAGCAGCTGGCTCTGATAGATGGAAAAAGAATGAACGCAGTTTGCCATGGTCAACTTTATCAGAACAGAATGTCCACAGCCTTCAACAAAAGAGTCAAGCCGAGACAGTTCACACCGGGACAAATGGTGTTAAAGAAAATTTTCCCTCATCAAGATGAAGCCAAGGGGAAGTTCTCTCCCAACTGGCAAGGTCCATACATGGTCTACCGAGTTCTAACAGGAGGAGCCTTCATACTTGCAGAAATAGACGGAGAAGTTTGGACAAAGCCGATCAATTCAGACGCAATCAAGCGATACTATGTGTAATCTTTATGCTTTCCTTTATGATGTAATTTGAACTACGCCTGACCTGATTCCCATTTAAGAGGGGAAACGTAGGCAACCCTATAGGTTCGGTCAAAATTCCGAAGTGATTTCAGCCATTCACCGCAAGTAGCCATTAGAAGCAGTAGCCTAATAAACTGGGGCAGAATTTTGAGGAGGACCCTCAAAATTCCAGAGCAAGAAAAATTGCAATATCTTGAACCACGTCGCAGTCGTCGGTTCATCTAAAGAAAACTATTCTTAATTATGTATTTATGTTACATTTTCTTTACTAAAATCATGCATGTTTATTTCTGAAATCGCTCTGTTTAGCAACGTTACCCCAATGATATCGGCAGTATCAACTAATCAAAATCGAGCAGGCTAAGCAAAGCCAGCAATGGGCACCACCTAACCTTTCCCCTTTATAAAACTCACGATTTTTCTTTGGATGCAGGCACTAGAGTTGCAAAATCATCAAATATACCATACGCTCACGAGACAAACATTGGTCAGGAATACAACTCTCAGAATCATGGCACTTACTCACAGGTGCTATCTGCACACAATAGTGTCCCCGGCAGGCACAATGCCCCCAACAGTCACAATATCGCAATCTGCTATCAGCTAAGAAAACTCTATTATCATTTGCCTTTTTACTTCCTGCATAAGGCTACCATTCTGCCTTCCGAGGTTAAGCTCTACCTCCATTTGCATTTCTGCATTACATAAGGCTACCATTATGCCTTCTAAGGTTAAGCTCTACCTCCATCTGCATTTTTGCATTGCATAAGGCTACCACTCTGCCTTCCGAGACTAAGTTCTATCTCCATCTGCATTTTTGCATTGCATAAGGCTACCATTCTGCCTTCCGAGACTAAGCCCTATCTCCATCTGCATTTTTGCATTGTATAAGGCCACTATTCTTCCTTCCGAGACAAAGCACTATCTCCATCTGCATTCTCTGCATTGTATAAGGCTACCATTCTGCCTTTTGAGACTAAGCAATGTCTCCATCTGCATTCTCTGCATTGCATAAGGCTACCATTCTGCCTTCCGAGACTAAGCATTGTCTCCATCCGCATGACTGAAAGATCGCCACTTTATTTACGTCTGCATCGGCCGAAAAATTGCCACCTTATATACGCCTTGCATCAGCTGAAATATCGCCACTTCATCTATGCCTTGCATCGGCTGAAATATCGCCACTTTATTTACACTTGCATGGCTGAAATATTGCCAATGTATGCATTGCATGGTCTTAAAGACCGCCAAACACTACATCTCATGGGCTGAAAGATCGCCAATCTGTCCAAAGGTGTCATTGTTCAGAGGCTTCATTCTCATAGCCCGAGAACGCCATGTCATGTCTGAGGACCCCTTTTAATCTCTTGCATGTCATTATTCAAAGGCATCATAGTTCGGAGACATCATTCTCATAGCCCAAGAGCATCATTTCATCGCCTGTGAATCCTTTATATACGCTTCATGGCCCAGGACGTCATGGTCTAAGGACATCATCCCCATCGTCCGATGACAACTCTCATGGTCCAACGGGAATTTGCATCATGTTTAATTTTTACGCACAATATATGCTTGTATCGCTTACTTGCAGGTAAACCAGCGAGCAACAACCATCTCAGCAGGAGCGATCCCGCTCGAGTTCCCGCAGCCCTTGCAGATTTCAAGCCATTCACCCCAACCTGAATATTGCATCCGTTCTTCAAAAATCTCCATCGGCCTACTCCGCCGACGGGTCCTAAACTATATATGGCCCGATTCCTGTAAAACCAGGGATATGTAGGCAGCTCAAAAACTAGCATACGACCTAAGTCTCCTTGAACCCTTTCGTTCGGTCAAAATTGGCCATCATATCTTTACCAGACAACTCTTTCATCCTTCCCGCGTAAAGAGTGACAGCTGTTGGTACCCAATTTTTTCCTCGTGTATTTTTTATATGTAAAATGCTTTCCAAATAGCATGTATATACATATATAAGTATTCCCCAAGGCTACATTATTTTTACTTAAAGATTTTTTACATCAATTTACTGCCCTATTTTATCAAGAAAAACCCAATAATTATCCTCAAAATTATCATCTTGGTGATTCATTTATTGGATTCTCATATTTTTACCAAAATATAGCTAAGATATTTTTTACACATTTTTTACAAATTTATTTGGTATTTTAAGGATAAAATTGCATAATTGCAATATTAGCCTCTTTTATGATTTGATTGCATTTATACTTATAAAATTAAGTCCAGTATTTTTAAATTGATAATTATATGTTATAAATTATTTTAGTACATTCAATTTATTTCCAGGATTTAATTTACTATTTTTATTAAAAATAAAAAGGGAAAAATGGCTATTTAAAATCTAGCCAGATTTCATTTTGATTGTAGCCTAAATTCTACCCCAATTAAACCCAATTGAACCCCAACCCAATACCTAAAATTACCCGACCTACAACCCGTTTAAATGACCAGCTCGACTCCCCTTTTATTCCAGGTCGTTGATCGAAATAATCAACGACCACATTTCGACCTTACCTTTTTATTTCACCAACACCCCCTAACACTAACCATTTCCACCTACCAGCCGCCTTTGAAACCCCTCATTCTCTCAAACTCTCTCTAAGCTTCTCAAACCCTAGCCGCCTTCCACCACTTCCGCCCTGAAAACCACCGCAATCCATGGCTTCCAAGGCTATGGAAGCCCTATACCCACCGCCTCTTGCTCCTACATGCTTGGTTTTTGAGGGTTCAAGGCTTGACCATGACAAAGTTTGGCCTAGGCTTCGTTCGATTCGAGTTCCACGGCCATCTCCGGCCTTATTCCGGCATACCATGGTTGTTCGAGCCTAATTTTGACCTCTCTGACTTAGATCGGTGACTCTTCAAAGCCTTTCTCACTACTGGGGTTCCTCTGAAACCCTAACCCTTCGAGGTTTTTCCGATTTCCTTAGATCTGTTCCAGATCCATGCTTTCCTTAAGGTCTCAAACGATTTTCCTGACTTTTTTTTCAAGAAAAACTACTTTCAAAATATTTCTTTTCCGATCTAGGGTTTTTCGGAAAATATCTATATGTTTCTCTGACTTCCTTTTTCCTTTTTGTGTGTATTTGCCTCTACTGTGTCCTTGTATTTTTTTCTACCATGTTCTTATATGCTTCTTATGTTGTATTTTCCTATACTGTATTCTCGTATGCTTTTTCTACTGTATTTCTTCTCTACTTTGTTCTGGTGTGTTTCTCCTACTATATTTTTCATTACTATGTTCTTAAGTTCCACCTACTTTTTAGCATGCTTCTTCTACTATTCTTATCAATTTTTTCCATTATGTTTCGTATTAGCTTCTTGTACTCTATTTTCTTTGAATTCTTCTACTATGTTCTGCGTATTACTTGCTATCATTGTTTTCTCATGAGTTTCTGATGTTGAAAGAAACATGCAAGAGGTTTTAATTCTTCTCTGAAACCTCTGAGCCTGTTTCGATCACTTGCCTTCTCATCTCTGTACTTGATTAATGGTGGAAACCCTAGAATTTGGGGGTTCTTCCAAGTTAGGTTATATGATTTGCTTGAACTAGGATATCATTTCAAAATCCCTAACTCTTTCAGACCAACTTCGTATCCCTGAACTGAGTTTGGACATCATTGTTTTCATATGATTCTGACCTTTTTCTAAACTCTTCTACACTGGATTTTTCTACCCATTTTACAACGACACGACAATATTCTTTCATGCATAACATGTTCGTATGCTCCTTATATATGATGAACTTCCCTCTAAAGTGCCTTTCAAATTTGTGTTAGTTCATACTTCCCTTTGAATATGGTCTGATTGATTTCTTTCCATTGTTTGCAGATTTTCTCTGTGACTCGACCTAAGTTAAGAACCTTCTCAGCTTTTGCGACTTGGTTCATTCATGTGTTAGTAATTACAAGATCCCTGACCTTTGATTTACTGGTTGTAATTGATTTTTTTACCTTATTTGTACAACCGTGTACTTCAAAACCTGTCCTTAAATAACTTTTTATGTATTCGCCCCTAATTTCCTATTTTGCACAAAAGTGTTTGTTTAATTACTTTCCTTAAATAGTTTTATCCATTTGAATCTGAATTCCTTAATTGGAAGTCTTGTGTGATTGATTCTTGATTGATATTTAGTTCTTAATTGTTTTCTTACCTTATTTCTGCCGGATTTTTACACTATATAAAAAGGCACGACCTACTTCAAAAAAAAAACAATCCTTCTGAACTCACACTCTCTCAATAATATTCTCTTTTTGTCTGCATTGTGGCCTGTTTACAATACCTACTGCATTTCCCTTATTTGTTTCTTTGAAACTGGTATGTCCTAATTTAAGCTTCAGCATCACAACAATGTGTTTTCCATGTTTATTTACTGCTTCTGTAGAGTTCAATGTTTAAACTAGCATGACGATTTCTTTCTATCTGTTTCTGCTATGAATCCCTGCTCCCTACCCCCCTTATGGTTTTGAGTTTTGGTTTAAAACATGGCAATATGTAAGTTATTGTCCATGGATTGAACTTGGTCCCTTAGGGGATCCTAACCTCTAAACAGTGTGTTCTAACATGCTTATGGGTGTGCCAGTACTTCCCATTGCTGGGTATGCCCATCAGCCTGTCTTTGCCTATTTACCACCTCCCCATTCCCTTTACCCCTATGTGTATTGATGTGAGATGTTTTCCATTTCCCTTTCCCCACTCAGAATTCTATTCCTACACTTGCACTCTCTCTTAGTCCCTAAGTTCTGCCCCTTCTTGTGAGCCTTGCCTTGGGACCTTGAGTTCCCACTGGACTTGGACACCTAAGGGCTAGCCCTTCCACACTACACTATGTCCTAATCTGGTGATACATTTGGGTGTAAGCACTGCCCGGAGTTCATATGAGACTCTTAGGGAACTTTGACACACCCCAAATAGGAGAAAGCCTTTGAAATATGACCTCTTGGAGTTGGTTTATTTCATACTTCAGACAGGAAGTCTGAATCAGGCTCTTATTGGTTGTACTTTTTAATTTCCGATGTATTTTTTTTACTTTACTTTTTTGGGCTGTAATAACTTTATAGTAAACTCTCGAGGATGGCTAGTGAAAAAAGGAGGGGTAACCATGTATGCAAGAGGGGTAGATATCCTGCCTATAGGAGTTTCTGCATTTTTACACTCTCATATATAGATACCATGTCTATAGGAATCCTACATTCTCTCATGTAGATATCCTACCTATAGGAGTTTCTGGATTTCTGCACTCTCATATATAGATACCATGTCTATAGGAATCCTGCATTCTCTCATATAGATACCATGTCTATAGGAATCCTGCATTCTCTCATATAGATACCATGTCTATAATTACCTAAAAATCTGAATTCTGCATATGCACATAGAGAATATGCCTATAGGTCTTTCTGAACCTTGCACATCCATTCTTCATTAGGCAATCATGTTTGTAGGTCTTAATAATCAACCGCAATTAGATATCATGTTCATAGGTCTTAAACGAAATTCAGCACGTAGATATCATGCTTATAGGGTCTTTGCTATGTCTATGAAAGTGTTTAAAATCAACAACGCGTAGAAAGCATGCCTATAGGAGCTATTAATCAAGTCTGAACTATTTCACTTGCTTATAAGTCTAAAACCGGCAATAATGATGCATTACCAGTTGCGGAACTTATGATCTTTTGCTAAAACTCGCCTTTCTTTAATAACTGACAACTTCTCTTAAATCGGTATGTAATCATCTCATATCCTTGTTCCTGAAGTCCGTAGATATCATGCCTATAGGGTTTTCGTCCAACACTTAGGCAAGCCATAGGGTAAAAGTTATAAATTGAATATGTTGTTATTAACTACAACCAGTAAGCAGACCTGATTCGAGTTTCTTATCTAAATTATGTGGATAAATCAGTCTGTCTCAAACTTTAAGTTTAATCAGGCCCTAAACAGTATGTGTAAGTCATGCTAATTACGTACTTCTTTGTTTAAAGGAGGTGTATCTGAGCCTTCCTACTTGTATGCTTTCCCCAATTTGCTATACATATTTTTGTATGTTGTCTTATTATATTACACTTTTGAAACCACAAATAAGCCCAATATCTCCCCCCTTTAGGATTAGTAGTCCCAAATACCTCCGGCACTGATAGGATCGGGACGGGTAATAACATGCAATAAGTAAATGAGACAATTTCGCGCTTTAATACCTTAAACATGGTGGGAAGGGTAGATATGGATACGATGACCACGAGTAACATCACGTGTAGCCCTCACTGAGGAGTGATTACCGTATGTTGTGTGGGGTGATCCATATTATTAATAAACTTAGGACCCCCCCCCCTTTCCCTTTGTTTCTTCCTTTTAAACCTTTTAAATTGTTTCTTCAAAATCAACTCTTTTAGTTTTCTTACTTGTAACCATCATGTGCAAAATCCCCTCTTATTTGAAGTCTTATTCGCCTATGTGTTGTTTGCGCTTAAAGTCACAATAATTGTCTGGCCGAGAACCACACTAGTGGATCCTGAGGGGTGCCTAACACCTTCCTCTTGGGATAATTTCAATCCCTTATCCAATCTATGGTTACTCAAAACAAACCCTTTTTAGTGTCCTAATGTACTTTAATCATTAGGTGGTGACTCTTCTATTCAAACCCAATTCCTAAAAGGGAACGAGTTGTCCTCCCAAATGTCATAAACCCGATTTCACGAGAAAAAAGGGCACGATAAGGGATTGTCTGATGAGTGGTAATGCAAGCATAGCTTAGCTAGCGGGATCTGTAGCTTGTTTGTCATCATCAGTACGCCCCCTGGGCAAAGTCCCCAAGCACCAATGAGTCGTGGTAGAGGCAGAGGCGGAGCATCTAGCTCGAGCAGCTGTCATAACCGCAATTATGCATTGGCAGGATGACAGGACCAGAAGTCATCGCCTGATATTGTTATTGGTATATTATCAGTCTCCTCATATGATATATATGCATTGATTGACCCAGGTTCCACCTTATCATACGTTACTCCATTAGTTGTTGGTAAGTTTGGAATAAAACCGAAATTGGTTAAACCTTTTGAGGTATCTACACCTGTTGGGGACTCGGTGATAGCTAAGTAAGTATATTGGGGTTGTATAATAGTAGTTCATGGTCGACCTACCGTATCAGACTTAATCGAGTTAGATATGGTAGAATTTGATGTTATAATGGGTTGGATTGGTTGGCTTCTTGTCATGACATTGTTGATTGTAGATCAAAGATAGTGCGATTTCAATTTCCAGAGGAGCCTGTTTTGGAGTGAAAAAGTAACAAGGCATCGCCGAGAGGTAGATTTATTTCCTATCTCAAGGAAAGGTAGATGATCCGAAAGGGCTGTATTTATCACTTAGTTTGGGTTCAGGGTGTGGAAGTGGAGTCACCAACCAATCAGTCCATCCTTGTGGTGAATGCGTTTCCCAATATTTTTCCTGATGAACTTCCGGGTCTCCCGCCAAAGCGAGAAAATTGAGTTTTTTATTGACCTACTTCCAGATACTCACCCATTATCTATTCCTCCCTATAGAATGCCCCTTCCCAGAGCTGAAAGAATTGAAAGAACAAATAAATGACTTACTTGAAAAAGGCTTTATCAGACCTAGTATGCCACTGTGGGGAGCACCTGTTTTGTTTGTGAGTAAGGAAGATGACTCCTTACGTATGTGTATTGATTATAGGTAGTTGAATAAGGTGACGATCAAGAATAAGTACCCGCTCCCTAGAATTGATGATTTATTTGATCAGTTGCAAGGTTCCAAGTGTTTTTCAAAGATAGACTTGAGGTTTGGGTACCATCAGGTAGGGGTTAAGGATGAAGATATTTTGAAGACAACATTCAGGACTAGATATGGGCACTTTGAGTTTCGAGTTATGTCATTCGGTCTGACTAATGCCCCATCAGTATTCATGGATTTGATGAAACATGTGTTCATGCCTTTTTTAGATATGTTTGTAATTGTATTTATCGACAATATATTGGTGTATTCTCTTTCAGAGGATGATCATGTTGATCATCTGCATACTGTACTTAGAATTCTACAAGAAGGGAAATTGTATGCAAACTTTTCTAAATGTGAATTCTGGTTGAACTCTGTAGCTTTTCATGGTCATGTCATTTCGGGTGAAGGCATCCGGGTGGATACACAAAAGATTAAGGAAGTAAAGACTTGGCCTATACCCACAACACCGATGAAGGTTCATAGCTTTCTCGGTTTGGGAAGTTATTACAGAAGATTCATGGAAGGATTTTCTTCCCTTTCAGCACCTTTGACAAAGTTGACTCAGAAGGGAGCAAAGTTTCAATTGAATGATGCTTGCGAACTGAGTTTCCAGGCATTAAAGGATAGATTAACGTCAGCACCGGTTCTAATGCTTCTAGAAGGGGCCGATGGTTATGTGATCTATTGTGACACGTCAGGCGTTGGATTAGGTTGTGTGCTGATGCAACATGGTAAGGTTGTGGCTTATGCTTCTAGACAACTAAGAAAGAATGAGAAAAACTACCTGACACATTATTTAGAGTTAGCTGCGGTAATTTATGCACTAAAGATGTGGAGGCACTACTTGTATGGCATTCATATTGATATCTATACAGATCATAAGAGCCTCCAATACATCTTCAAGCAAAAGGAATTGAATCTATGTCAAAAGAGATGGTTGGAGCTACTTAAAGACTATGACATTGATATTTTATATCATCCGGGGAAGGCGAATGTAGTAGCCGATGCCCTCAGCCGTAGATATATGGGTAGCCTGTCGTATTTACAGCCAGAAAAAGGGGAATAGTCCATGAGGTTCATCAGCTAGCTAGTCTTGGAGTTTGGTTACTGGACTCATGTGACATTGGAATTACTCTTCAGGATACAACAACATCCTCTTTAGTAACTGAAGTAAAGGTACGCCAATATGAGGATCCTGTGTTAGTTCATTATAGGGATACCAGCCTTCAGAAGGAGAAACCACCATTTAAAATTACAGAATATGCGGTCCTCAGATATCGAGGATGATATATGTGCCTAATGTTGTATGGCTTTGTCGGCATGTTATGGGAGAAATTCACTATTCTCATTATTCCATCCATCCAGGGGACACAAAGATGTATCATGATATCAGAGAAGTGTATTGGTGGGACGGAATGAAAAAATATATAGCAGAGTTTGTTGCTCAGTGTCCTAACTGTTAGCAGGATAAGGTTGAGCATCACAAACCCGGTGGAATATTGTAGGCTATGGAGATTCCGACTTGGAAATGGGAAGTAATCAATATGGACTTCATCGTAGGCTTACCTCGTACCCAGCGTAAGTTCGACTCGATATGAGTGATTGTTGGTAGGCTCACAAAGTTAGCCTATTTTCTGCCCGTTAGAACTACATATTCCTCAGAGGATTATGCAATGCATTATATTAAGGAGATAGTACGACTGCATGGTGTCCCTGTATCTATTTTCTTGGATATGGTGTCCCTGTATCCCTGTAACTTCTGGAGGTCCTTTCAAAAAGGATTGGGGACTCAAGTAAGTCTTAGTACAAAATTTCATCCCTAGACAGATGGACAGGCTGAACGTACTATTCAGACACTGGAGGATATGTTAGGAGTTTGTGTAATAGACTTCAAAGGTAGCTGGGATGATCATCTGCCGCTTATTGAGTTCGCATATAATAATAATTACCATTCCACCATTCAGATGGCTCCATATGAAGCTCTTTATGGATGAAAGTGTAGGTCGCCTTTAGGGTGGTTCGACATTGGAGAATCTGGATTACATGGTCCAGACCTGGTTCAACAAGCCATAGAGAAAGTAAAGTTGATTCTGGATCGACTATTGACAGCTAAAAGTCGTTAGAAGTCATATTCTGACATGCGACGTCGAGATTTAGAGTTCGGGGTTGATGATTAGGTATTCTTAAAGGTGTCACCTATGAAGGGTGTGATGAGGTTTGGCAAGAAAGGCAAACTTAGCCCACGGTATATTGGTCCTTATAGGATCATTCGAAAAGTGGGCCAAGTAGCTTATGAGTTAGAATTGCCCTCGGAGTTGGAGTCTGTCCATCCAATCTTTCATGTATCTATGTTACGAAAGTGCATCGCCGATCCTACCCGAGTGGTGCCCACGAATGATGTACGGATTATAGAAGATTTATCATACGAGAAAGTTCCGGTTGCCATCCTAGATCGACAAATCCGCAAGCTGCAGAATAAAGAGGTAGCCTCCGTGAAAGTACTTTGGAGAACCAACAATGTGGAAGAAATGACTTGGGAGGCCGAGGAAAACATGAAGTCTAGATATCCCTACTTATTTCCTCCTCTAGATAAGGATCCGTCTGAGACGTCATAATCATAAGGTACGTGTACAAATTCTCTTATTGGCTATTGTCGTTGGTCATGTGAGGCCATAGTCATTATTCATTATTATGGTCCTGTGTGGTGTTGGGTTATTAAACTTCTATGAGGAGAATTGCTAGTGGTGTTGTTACAAAGGTGACCCTGCCAAAGTTATACAGAACACAGAGAGTTGAACATTTGAGGACGAATATTTCTAAAGGGGGAAGGATGTTACATCTCGTGATTTTCATACATTAAAGTTTCATTTTCAGTTAACCGCGTAGACTCGGGGATGAGATCATCTTGACGTTAATGTACTTATGCTTTTTATAACAAGCGATAAATAAGTATTATGAAGGATAAAGGGGTACGCGGATTAAAGAAAACGAGTTTCGTTGAAAGTGGCCAATTTGGAATAAAATATGGGTCGAGTGATAATACTCGATAATTATGAACTAATATCATGCAAGGTATCATATGACCATAGTAGTATATATATAAAGTATATATGAAGTATTTTATAAATAAATAAAATTTTAAGTAATTTGGGATAATTTTTAAATTATGCAGGTAATTGATTAATTATCGGGTAATAGAACATTACCCAGTTAACTAATAAGTGGATAAAAATTATAAATTATACCACCCTCCCACGTGGCACAAGGCCACTAATTAGGAAGGATGATTCATGTATAAGTTTCTTGAAGATAAGTCTTAAATAAGACTTGTAAAGTCTTATCCACAAAGACAAGAACGTGTAAAGTTAAAGGTAAGTCTTAAGTAAGACTTATAAAGTCTTATCCATAAGTCTTGAATAAGACTTGAAATCAATTTGGTTTAAAAGTCTGATTCTTGGAAAGATTTCAAAGACACCTTGTCTTTAAAAAAAATGTTTCAGAACAGAACAGGATCATTTTCGTTCATCAATTCCATCTTTAGCCAACGTTTCAATTTCAATGATCTACCAATTTTGTTTCTGAATTTCAAGAATTTCAAGCAGAATTTCGTCCATTTTTCGCAGAAGCAGATTCGTTCGAATAATTTTGGGAACATGTATGTTAAGGTCCTCCCTTCTTTCTTTTGGCATGGTCAAAATTATACTGAAGAAACGAGTAAACACATAGTTTCTATAAATTACTCTATTCATAGAATTATTAGGGGTGTCTATATTCTTGATTCCCTATGAAAATTATTATTACTTTTTATTCATGGGTCTCAAAATAATTCTCATTTGGAAAAGTTTATACGGAAGGAATATTGAGATTACTACGTATTTTTCATGCATTTCATACATGTGCATTGACCCATGACCAGGTGGCGTTATATATACGTATATATATATATATATAAATATATGTATATGGGATATGGGAAAAGGTTACGGTGTTATATACGCATCACCACCTGATCAGCTGGTATATGTTGATGATGTGCCCACAGTGGCCCAGACGATATGATGGGATGCCCTCAGTGGCTTGATGATATTATGTACACCCATACCTGTGCATGGCATGACATTTACACGCACATGCATGACATTATAAATGTTTTAGAATTTACAAACTTATTCAGATTTAAAGATGTGTTTCTATATTCCATGTTTCATCTATGTCTTCTACATACTAATTGTCATGCCTTACATACTTAGTATATTTTTCATACTGACGCCCTATTTCACGAGGCTTGCATTTCATGCACGCAGGTGCAGGTAGGCAAGATGACGGTCCCTCTTCTTAGGATCCCTGAATAGAGAGATTTGGCGTGCTCCATTTAATCCAGAGCTGCTTTTGATTTTTGTACAATACATTTGTATATATGGGTTTGACGTGGCTCAGTCCCGTCTTTGTACAATTATGTTTCTGTTAGAGGTCTGTGGACAGTATGTCTAGTTGGGTTGTATGTGGCCTTGTCGGCTTTCAGTTTTGGACGTATAATTATCTATAGCAGCCTTGCCGGCTTGCCCACTGTATTCTGCATGTATACGTACATATGCCTTGATAGAAGGTTTCTTCCACATATGTCATTTTCGTAATGCAACAGATCTTATACAGATTCATATCTTAAATGCATGCTTAGGGGTGTTTGACAGGTAGGACTCAGGCACCCGTCACGGCCCATCGGTTTGGATCGTGACACAAACAGTACCAACACGTAGCCTAAGCATGATTTCTGACATGGTTGGCAGCTCAATTTCTCCAACACATGGTGAACATATGGGTAACGACAAGATTAATCAACTATACAGTTCTATAGAATGGACCAAGCCACAATTCACATGGTGCACGCCTACACGCCCGCCACCTCAATACCAACCACATAATACGTAATCCAGGGTTTTACACCCTCAAAACCAAGTTTAGAAGCATTACTTACCTCAAACTGTGCAAAACTCTACTCCAACAAAACCTTGCCTTGCGAAACGGCCTTCAAATGCATCGAATCTAGCCGCAAACAATTCGATACGATCAACTCAAGCTATAGCAATGAAATCCATATAAAAATGCTAAGTTCTTAATCAAAAGTCAAAAAGGCAACTCAAAAGTTAACCCCCGGGCCCACATCTCATAATCCGATAAAGTTACAAAATCTGAACACTCATTCAACCACGAGTCCAACTACACCAAAATTACTCAAATCTGATGCCAAAATCTCGCTCAAATCCCCAAAATTTAGCATAAGGACTTTTCCTCTATTTTTCCCCAATTTATTTTCAACCCACATCACTAATTAAGTGATAAAATCTAAGATATAATCTTGGAATTTAACCAAAATTAAGTAAGAATCACTTACCCCAACACTCCCTTAAAAATCTCTCCAACAATCGCCTCCAACCGAGCTCCCAAAATAAATTTTTGATATAAACTCAAACCCTCATTTTTGAAATATTCAACTCTTCCCACATATCCTTAATCGCGATCGTGGAAATTGCCTCGCGATCGCTAAGCACAACTCCACTGCCTAGAAATTTAACCCTACGTGAACACGTCAATCCCCATTAGAACGTAAAGAACTGATTCTTCGACCTACACGATAGCGGCCCTCTTCATGTGATCACGAAGAACCAATGCGTGACCTCAGCTGCTGCCTCCTATACTCTACGCGAACAAGACCTTGGCCGCGCATTTGCGATTCACTGCATTACACAAGTACGCGATTGCAATCGCCATCTCGCGAATGCGTAGAACAAAGACCTCCACTGCCCAATTAAGCCTTGCGCGATCATGGACCTTCCCACGCGATCACGTATAAGGAAACCAAATTAGTGCACTAGAAAATTCCAGCAAATCTCCAAGTCCAAAATTTGACTCGTTAACTATCCAAAATCCACCCGAGGCCCCCCGGACCTCAACCAAACACACTAACAAGTCCTAAAACATGATACGAACTTCGTCAAGCCTTCAAATCATATCAAACAATGCTAAAACAACGAATCGCGCATCGATTCAAGGCTAATGAACCTGTGAACTTCTAACTTCTTCATTCAATGCCGAAATCTATCAAATCACGTCCGATTGACCTCAAATTTTACACACAATTCACAAATAACACAACATACCTATTCCAACTCCCAGAACCCCAGTCTGAGCCTATAACCACAATGTCAACTCTCAGTCAAACTTCTAAATTTCCAACTTTCACCATTTCAAGCCTAATTCAACTACGAACCTCAAAATCACTATCCGGACGCACTCCTAAGTCCAAAATCATCCAACAGAGTTAACAGAACTATCAAAACTCTATTTCAGAATCGTTTGCACATAAGTCAATAGCTTGTCAACCTTTTCAACTCAAGCTCCAAACCTTGAGACTAAGTGTCTCAATTCATTCCGAAACATCCCCGGAACCGAACCAACTGTCCTGACAATTCATATAGTAACTATTAAGCATAAGATGTGCAGTAAATGGAGAACAAAGCTACAACTTTCAAAACGACCGGACGGGTCGTTACACCTCTTATCTACTTGCAACTTGGGCAAGTTTCTACTGTAGTCATATCATCACCTAGTATCGCGAAACAAGTTCTAAATACTCACGATCCCGCCTTTGCTAATAGGGCACAACTTACATCCTCAAACATTATGTTTTACAACAATAATGACATTGCATTTAGCCAATATGGTAACTACCGGAGACAAATGCGTAAAATTTGCATTGTAGAAATTCTTAGTATGAAGATGGTCAAATCATTTAGAGAAATTCGACAAGATGAACTTTCAAGCCTGATTTCATTAATTCGGTCAATGAAGGGATCTCCAGTCAACATGACAGATAAAATATTTTGGTTTACCAACTCTATCACTTGTAAAGCAGCCTTCGGAAATATGTTCAAAGATCGAGACGAGTTTATGAAATTGATGAAGGAAGTAAACGAATTTCTTTTATTGTGGATATGAATTATGTGGCTGATTTGATCCCTTCTTGAAGTTACTTCAAAAAATGAGCAGTGTGAGATCTAGATTGGTGAATGCACATCAGAAGGTTGATGAAATTATGGAGGATATCTAAACGCGCATATTGAAAATAAATCAGCTGGGAACAAGTGAAACGGCGAGTTTGGAGGTGAAGATTTGGTTGATGTTTTTCTAAGAATTAAAGAGAACACCGAACTAAAATTTTCAATAACAAATAACCACATTAAAGCAGTGATTTTTGTAAGTTTGCTCCGATCTCATAATCTTTGTTCACCCTGCAGCCTTCCCATTTACACTTTCTTTGTAGTCCTTACTAAGAGTTATTCCTAACAATATAATGAGGTTTGATCTCTTCTAATTTTTACTAGTAGTTCCTAAAAGCACAAGATAGTTGCACCAAATTACTTGCCTGAGGGAAAAATATAAAGTTGTATAGGTCACGACCCACTAATTCATACATACTCAAAGTTAGAAGTTTATAGCTCTAGACCCCTTTAAGATTTCTCTTTATTATTTTAGTACCCAAATTTTATTGAGTTGTGTTTTATTGACTTTTTTTTTTTTTTTTTTTTTTTGTTGATTGTAGGACATCTTTATTGCTAGAAGTGAAACTTCATCTACAACAATTATTTGGGAATTGTCGGAAATGATGAGGCTCAAAGTGAAGTGAAACAAGTCTTTAAGGGAAAAAGAAATGATGAAAAAAATCTTGAAAAGTTGACATATCTAGACTTAGTGATTAAGGAGTTATTAAGGTTTTATACTCCATTTCCTCGTCTGCCCAGACAATGTAGGGAGCAAACATATGTTGATGGATATACCATACCTCTTAAGACTAGAGTGCTAGTCAATGCATGGGCACTTAGGAGAGATCCTGAAAGTTGGAATGATCCTAAAAGTTTTATACCAGAGAGATTTCAGGACTCTTCTATTGATTATAAATCACTTTGAGTCTATTCCATTTGGTGCAGGAAGAAGGACTTGCCCATGAATGCAATTTGGTTTAGCTAATGTTGGACTTCCATTGACACAGTTACTCCACATTTTGAATGAGAACTCCCATATGGAACTAATCCAAAAGATTTTGATATGACTGAATCACATGGATTAAATGTAGTGAAACAAAAAGATTTATATTAGTTGCAACAAATCATAGAAACGATGAAGAACTTTGATTTTTGCTTGAAATGGTGAAATGTCGTTAGCACGGCCTACACAATTATATTCTTCATCTCTTTCTCACTTGGTTTATGCATGTGTATTCATTTGGATCTTTGAAGAACACCAAGAAAATGCCCAAAGAATAAGATCATCTATTGTTGGTTGCACGGTTTTGCTTCAGTCCATCGGACCAAATAAATAATTTGTTCCCCAATTTATTGTAAGTCATGTTTTAGAGCTTTAGTTTAATTTCTCAAAGACATGTTTATGCTCTACAACCCAGTTACTAAAAAGATTAAATGATATCCGTTTACCAAAATAAATAAATAAATCAAGTTTAAAACTGATTAAATAATTAACAAGTAAATTGCTTTTGGATTATTCCCATAATGAACTAAATAGATATCTAATTTTAACAGACAACCACATTTACTGTCGAGACAGAGAGACTAGAGAACACAGCCAAAAATAAATAAATAAAGGAAAACGTTATTCGTGCCATAAAAGTGTTAGATATATGTACACTCACAGGGATTATGCCGTACTTCTTAAAGTGTTGGGATACCTAACTGTTTACTCAATGAGTATTCAAGAATTTAGCAGCTGAAGGCAAAGGTTACCTCAGTTTCAGCTACCCTGCACCAGTTACTATGTTGGAATATCTAATGGCAACTATAGCTACAAGTAGTGATTAGTTTGAATATAAGAAATCGCAAAAAGAAAGATACTAATCCCATAATCCCGAAATATATCCATCTGTGATGACCCAAAAGGTCATCTTATGTCTTAGAACCCAATTCTACTCTTTGAAGCTTTAAAGACCTCATTTTATCCCTCCTCAATTTGCATGCGCAGTCCGAGCATATTTTCGGAAAGCTTTTATGATAAAAACGGATAAAATGATAAAAATTTTGCTTGAAAAATCATTTGAGCTGACTTCGGTCAATGTTTTGAGTAAACGGACCCGGATTCGTATTTTGACGGTCCTGCTAGATCCGTATCATGATTTGGGACTTGAGCGTATGTTCGGAATCAAAATTTGAAAGTTAAAGGCTTAATAATTTTGAAATATTTGAGCATGTTTGACTTCATAGATATCGGATCCGTATTTTGGTTGCAGAACCTGGTAAGGTCTAATATTATATTTATGACTTGTATGTGAAATTTGGTGAGAAACGGAGTTGGTTTGACGTGATTTGGACGTCCGGTTGTGAAAATAGAAGTTTCAAAGTTTTCTTGAAAATTTCATTTGATTTGGTGTTCAATTTGTAGTTCTAGGTATTATTTGACGATTTGATATCGCGAGCAAGTTCGTATGGTATTTTTAGACTTGTGTGCACTCTTGGTTTAGAGCCCCTAGGGCTCGGGTGAGTTTCGAATAGTCTACGGAGTGAAAATTGGACTTACAAATGTTGTTGGTGTTTCAGTTCTAGTGCAGGATTCTGATCTCGTATTTGCGAGATCAGCCATTGCATTTGCGACCTCTGAGGGGTTAGCATTTGCGATCTATTCTTTGCATTTGCGAAGAGTACCTGGGCCTGCCTTAGTTCCCATTTACGATAAAGAATTTGCATTTTCGGAGAGCCAGTGTTCGCAATTGCGGACAACGCTTCGCATTTGCAAAGTGGGGGCTGGGCAAGCAGTGATCGCAAATGCGATCAATGGGTCGCATTTGCGGAAGGATCAGAGTTCATATTTGCAAACTATTCGTCGCAAATGCGGTGAAAGCAGGCATATGAAACCTTCACATTTGAGATAGGTTCTTCGCATTTGCGGGGCTCGCATTTACGAAACCCAGGTCGCAAATGCGACACGTGCAATTTATCAAAACTCGACTTAGACGGGATTTTTGGTTCATTCTTCAAGTTTTCAAACTTAGAAACCTAGAGGCGATTTTTCAAAGGGCACTTTTTCCCCATATCATTGGTAACTGATTCTAAACTAGTTTCTTTCAATCTTTCACTACTTTTCCTAAGATTTCAACCAAAAATCTAAAGTTTTTATAGTGGAAATTAAGGGTTTTGGGTAGAATTAGGGAATTTTAAAAATGGAATTTAGACCTCAAATTTAGGTCGGATTCCAAAATAAATTATATAACCTTGCTCGGGGTGAATGTGTAACCGGGTTTTGGTCCGAATTTTGGGTTTGGTCCAAGCAAACCCAGTTGTTGACTTTTATTGACTTTTTTAAAAATGATCTTAATTAAATTCTTTACAATCGTGTGCAGTTCCTAAGGCTTAATTTGAATCGTTTGGTTGGTAATTTGCTAGATTCTATTGGTTCGGAGACTTGTTTGAATGGAAAAGTCGTGGTTGAGCTTTAAGTTTGCTCTTTCGAGCAAGGTCAGTACCGTGGTTAACCTTGACTTGAGCGAATAGGACTTGTTTGTCTATTTGCTACATGTTTAGATGATGGGTACAACGTATATGTGAGGTGACGAGTAATTATGCGTTGTTGTCGGGATAAAGCATGCGATTAGACTTGGTTTCTTGTAATTATTACTTTCTTTGACCATAATATCTATGTTTAGACTAGTATTGTTAAATTGATTGTTCTTATCATGTTTAGGAATTTTTGGTGATAATTGAGTATTGACTTCAAAGTTGAGGTTGGTATTGTGGAACCAAATGTTGAAGTAAGGCTTGTTCTTGTTATTCTATCTCCTTGTTGTTATTTGTTCATTACTTTATGCTAATGGAGAGTGTTAATACACGAAGGGTGATGCCGTACCATATTGTGAGTGTTAATTCACGAAGGGTGATGCCGTACCATATTGTGAGTGTTAATGCACTATAGATCATGTCGTGCCATGTTATGATGCTTAATGCACGAAGGGTGATGGCGTGCCGATTCTATTGGTTTATATGGTGAGGTTGAGAGTAAAAGCACAAAGGGTTATGTCATGCACTTGTCTTTATTGTGTTTAATTGTTTTCATTGGTTCAAGGCATATTGGCTGCTCTGGTTATAATTACTACTGTGATTCTCTTATCTTGTATTCCCCTCAGCATGTCCCCCTCCCGATATTACTTGTCTAGCTTCTATTTGCTGTTACTTTTTACATATATTGTTATCTGCGCAGGTTTGTTAGGCCGGTGTGTTGTCATAGCCTCGTCACTACTTCGTCGAGGTTAGGCTCGACACATACGAGTACATGGGGTCGGTTGTACTCATACTACACTATGCACTTCTTGTGTAGATTTTGGAACCGGCCCTAGCTGTCCGTGAGTTTAAGCAGCTTGCATCTTCTTATTCGGAGACTCGAGGTAGATATGCTGGCGTCCACAGACTTTGAAGTCCCCTCCTATGCTTTCTTATTTCACTGTTTCTTTTCTCTCAAAGAGTTGTGTTTCTTTCAGATCCTATTTGTAGTAAAAATCTAGAAGCTCGTGAGTTGTGACTCCAGATCTGCACTGTAATATCTTTTGGATAATTTATGTTATTCCGCAACTGGTTTTATCTTATATAAAGCTCAATTGACTTTGTTTATTGAAATTGAATGAAATTGACTTAACAGTTCTCTAACATTAGGGAAATGTTAGGCACCATCACGGTCCCGAAGGTGGGAATTTCGTGTCGTGAAAGTTGGTATCAGAGCACGAGGTTACTTAGGTCTCACAATTCGCGAGCAGGCTTAGTAGAGTCTGGAGGATCGATACGGAGACGTCTGTACTTATCTTCCAGAAGCTACGAAGTTAGGAACAAATTTCACTTTAATTCTTCTCTGTCGTGCGATATTGTTCTCTCATTACTAATTGAACACTTTTACTCTTGTTCTCTCGTAGATGCAAAGAACACGTACCCCATCCTCAACTAAGCAGCAGCCAGAGCCCCTAGTGGCAGCTCCTACGACGGGCAGAGGTTGAGGCCGAGGCAGGGGCAAGGCTCATCCTAGAGCTCGAGCAGCAGCGCCAGAAGTGGAGCCTTGGGTAAAGTTTGACGAGGAGGTTCTAGCCCTGACGTTTCCTGCGGGACCAGCTCAGGTCCTAGAGGGGTTCATTGCCACCCAGTGCTTTAGGATGCCTTGGTCTGTTTGGTGGGCCTTATGGAGAGTGTGGCCCAGATTGGCACTTTTCCCATGGCACCAGCCGTCTCTTAGGCTGGAGGAGGAGCACAGACTCCTGCTGCTCACACCCCGGAGTAGATGGCTCCCTAGTATCAGACTCCAGTAGCTCAGACAGTTAGGGTAGTATAGGCAATTGTTGCCATACAGGCATGTGGTGAATCAGCTATGTCTTCTGAGAGCTTATTGAGGTTGGAAAAGTTCACCAAGCTCTTTACAATTCACTACAGTGGTACACCTTTAGAAGACCCACAGGATTATATTGGCCGCTGCCATGAGGTGCTACGGAACATGGGGATAGTGGAGACCAATGGGGTCGATTTTGCTGTATTTTAGATGATGGGTCCTGCCAAGAAATGGTGGAATGATTTTGTATTAACCATACTAGCTGGGTCACCTTCTCTTACTTGGGACCAGTTCTCTCAGATATTTCTTGAGAAGTTACTTCGTGTCACACTAAGAGAGGATTATCAAAGGCAGCTCGAGCATCTCCAGCAGGGAAGTATTACCGTCACTCAGTATGAGACCCTTTTGTAGATCTGGCCTGTCATGCTATTCTTCTGCTTCCTACCGAGAAAGAGAGGGTGAGGAGGTTTATTGAGGGGTTTGCGCAACCTATCAGGTTGCATATGGCCAAGGAGATTGGGATTGAGATTTCTTTTTAGACGACTACCAATGTTTCCAGGCGAGTCGAGATGGTTCTAGCTCAGGGGAGTGGTAAGGGGTCTGACAAGAGGCCTCATCACTCCAGTGGATTTAGTAGTGCCTCATCTGGAGACTGGGGTACTTTTGGTAGAGGCCATCCTCCCAGGCAATTTCATTCAGCACTCCAGGCATCCCATGGTGTCTGAGGTGGTCGTGGCCCTCATATGCAATATTCTGACTAGCTAGCCTATAGTGCACCACCAGCTCCTATTAGTGCACCTCCGCTCCAGAGTTTTCAGGGTGGTTACTCAAGTCGACAGTGTCAGTTTCATGGCCAGCAGTCACAACAGCGGAGATCCTGTTATACTTATGGTGATCTGAGGCACATTTTAGATTATGTCCTCGTGCATCGAGTAGTTCTCAGCATCAGGGTTCTCGTGCCATGGTCCCGAAGTCGCGCCTCCTTTTTCCTTGCGGAGTCCGGGTTTCGAAATTTTCGGGAAAAATCCTTTCCTTTTGGGATTGGGTAAGGTATTTGAAGAGTCGCCACCTAACGGATTAAGGTGCGTTAGGGCACCTAGAACAAATAACTCATGAAACCAGTTTACATCACCAGAGATCGGGTAAGGGCTCGAAATAAACTTGAGTGGAAGGTGTTAGGCACCCCTCGAGGTCTACAACTGTGGGTCATGGCCAAACTCAATTAAGCGAATTAGTGTTAAGGAAAGTTAAACAATTTAAAACAAATAGATAATTTCCTTAAAACAAGAATTAAAGGGGTCCTACGTTTTTAGCATATAGGATCATTTCCATGCAATACTTGGTAACTTTCCCCAAATTGGGGTGTTAGGCATAGCATTAGCGCACATGTCATTATCTCCTTTACTACCCCATTACTATCTTTCAGTTGTTACCTAAGCGTTCTAGTAGCTTCTAATGCGTACCATATGTGTGCACTACCCGTCCCTTACCTATGGGTCCTGGAGGTGTTTAGGACCTCTACTTTGGATAGTTCTAGGCTTACATATGTTGCTTAAAATGAGAAAAAGCTAAGTTATAACCAAAAGTTCAGATAGGACTATCACGTAAAAAGAAAATAAAGGCTCATGTTAACCTCCACAAGTAAACAACAAATGCACGCAATCCAAACAGAGAATTTGATCAATTAAGACCCTATAGGAAGGATATCTAGATGAGTATAACAGAATATAACATAACAACTTTATCAAAGTGGGCAGCAGTACCTATTAATTTTTCTACTGATTTTGTAAATATTCTGAATCTGGGCATGTTCCAAGCAGCAAAAATTCACAGTTTCTAGACCCAGAATTCTTAATTACCCTACAGGCTTGCCTAAGTTAGGACCAGAGCAGAATCCTACAAGCATGGTATCTAAAATTGTTAAACTGTTTTTTATATCCTTTAGACATGATATCTAAATTACAGAAAACTGATTTTAAATATCTCCAATGGGCATGATATCTAAAATGCAGAAACTGATTTTTATATCTCCTATAGGCACGATATCTAAATTGCAAGAAAATAATTTTTATATTTCGTATAGGCATGATATCTATTAGTTTGTATCCTTTGCCTGTTAAAGAAATCAAGTCTGCTATGTGATCTGCAATCCTCATGGATTTGATGATGTCATCGCCAACGTACACCTCTATTTCCTTGTGTATCATATCATGGAAGATTGTCGTCATAGCTCTCATGTAGGTAGCCCCATCATTCTTTAGACCGATGGCGTCATTTTGTAGCAGTACACTCCCCACACTGTAATGAAGGTTGTTTTCTCTGTGCATCATCCATCCATATCTGATGATAACCCGCGAAACAATCTATAAAGGACTGGAGTTCATGCTTGGCGCAATTGTCGATAAGAATGTGGATATTTGGCAGTGGAAAACTGTCCTTGGGACTTGCTTTGTTTAAATTCGGATAGTTAACACACACCCTGACTTTCCCATCTTTCTTTGGAACCGGTAAAATGTTGGCTAACCAGGTTGGGTACTCAACCACCCTGAGGATTTTGGCTTTGATCTGCTTAGTGAATTCTTCCTTGATTTTTAAGCTCATGTCTAGTTTGAACTTTCTGAGTTTCTGCTTCACCGACAGACACATTGGATTGATGGGCAACTTATGAGCCACTATAGATGTGCTCAGACCGGTCATATCATCATACAACTATGCAAAATATCCTCATATTCGTTCAGGAAACGAGTGTATTCTTCCTTCTGTGATGGTGATAAGGGAATGCTTATACGAGTTTCTTTGACGGTTCCGGAATCTCCCAAATTGATTGCCTCAGTTTCGTCCACAATGGACTTAGATTTGTTCTCAAAAATCTAAACTTCTATGACAACTTCCTCAGGTATTTCAACCTCTTCTTATGAATCACTATCCTTATATCGCGTTGTCTCATTACATGTCACGGTCATCGATTCATCAGGAAAAGAAATAATAATGTTATAGAGAAAAATGTAATAGATAATAATAAATACTAAATAGCAATGCATTAATTAAATTTGAAAATATCCAAAACAGGTACAACTCGATGACTTGAGCAATTATTTCGAAACAAAATGAGTCTTTGAAAATAAAATTATTAAAAATATCTTAAATGCCTAGCATGGCTATTAAAACAAGTCAGGCTAATTGCCAAGGTGCCTAGGAACTCGGCTGGCCCGGGATGGTGTAGCAGTCCAATTTTTGAGAATAGCTCCCTTCTACGGTCTGAATAGTGAGGCCTTCTTCCTCCTCCTCATCAACTATCACATTACAATACATATTCTCGTCTTCTAGGAAAAAATTTCTCAACCCAGCCAAAGCTTCTTCCTCTGCAGATCTCCATATTGTATCGGCCTGGTGAAAAGTCTGACTCAGATATGGCACTAGCTGCTCGAGAGGGTAATAAGGACCGCGCTATGGTGGAGACCAATCATTATATTCTTGCTAGGTGTACGTATACCCCATCCCAAAAGTTGTGACGTGACATTTCAACTGTATCGGTTTGGTAATGCCCTGGAGTTTCTTCCCAAGCCCTTTGTTGGGTTCATACCCAGACCATGCCAATATGCTTTCTATTTTGTTACTCCACCACTTGTTCTTCTCTATTGCGTTGACATGTTCAATATGGTGGTAAGTCTCCCCACCTAGATTTCTTTTATTCTCAACAATCGGAATGTGTTTGACTGGTGTAAATGGGGTTACTTCCATCTCTGTGAATGATTACCTCATGACGGTTCTATTCGAATTTCATAGCCTGGTGTAGTGTGGAAGCCACAGCCTCAGCGGTATGTATCCAAGGTCACCCCCAATAAAAGGTTATATGTAGCTAATATGTCTAGCACTTGGAATTCAATATCGAACCAAGTTGGTGCCATTTGCAGATAAAGGTTAATCTCTCCAATTGTGGCCCTTTGAGATCCATCAAATGCTTTCATGTTCATACTTCCTGCTCGAATCTCATGGAAATCTTTGCCCAACCTTTTTAGAGTAATCAATGGACAAATGTTGAGGCTTGAACCCTATCTATTAAGACTCTGGCGATGAATTTGTCCTCACACTGTACTGTGATATGCAATGCCCTGTTGTGACTTAATCCTTCAAGTGGTAGTTCATCCTCGTGGAAGGTGATCTTGTGACTCTCCAGTCCTTTCCCTACCATGTTGGCCATCTCTCCACTAGTGATGTTGTTGGGTACATAAACTTCATTTAACATCTTCATTTAGCTTCTTGTTTAGGTTCTGGATATAGAATACATCTGGTGCATTCTCCGTATTAAACCTGAATCGGTCAACAAAATCTGATGCCATGCTCACCCAATTGGCCCACTTCTTAGGATTCTAGCTTATGTACCAGGATAGGGCATCTCCGATAAGACTTCTCATGAAGAGCTTCATTCGAATCCTTTCATCTTTTCCGTCAAACATTTCGAACTTGGGAGGTTTGTAACCCTCCGACAGTTCCACATCTGGTTGTATGCATTAATCCTCATAGTTCATACCATCTATCCTTTTACCTCCTTCAACACCCTGAACTCGAATCATCAACTTCTTGAGCTCCTCGATCATGTTCTTGATGAACAGGTCCTTCTCAGCGGATTCTGGTGTATAGGAGATTGGTTGAGTGGAGTGAGGTATGGTTTCGACGTATATGGGGTTATTTTGGTGGGTGCGAGGGATTTGGGTGTAGTGGTGGTCGTTGGTCAAGTTTTGAGGATCGAAATAGGTTGTGGTGTGTTCTGAGGAGTGTGATAGGTAGTGGTTTGTGGGTACTGGGTTGGTTGATGATGCTGTTGCGGAGAAGTTCGTACTAGTAGAGGATTGGGATTTTGAGGAGGTGTGGCATATTGATGGGGTGCGGGAAAGATTTTATGGACGTTGGTTTGGCGTATTTTGAGGAGGTGCTGGGTTTTGAGCATTTTGTTGGTTAACATCTGGGACGTTTAGGATGAGGTAGAGGTTTTCCAAGTTGCGGACCTGCTCAAGTTCTCCTTGTAACTCTAGTATTTTCTGCTCTAATCGTAGGACCAAATCATTCTGGGCAGAGTACTCCGACCATCTAAAGTTTCAATATTCTCAGCATTTTCTTTTCGGATACCGCTCAAATCATCCATCTTAGGTTTTCCTCTACTTTTCGGATTATTTGGAGGAGGAGGAGGTGGAGGGCCCCTAGATCTGGTGTGATATGCTGATGATGCCTGTATGTGCGAACCAACCTTAGGGAATGGGAATAATAAAAATAAAGAAAAACAAAAGGTAAACAAGTCAGTAAGAATTCTAAAAATGTTTGTAGTATTTAAACACATATTGCGGGAATGTAAATTCACGTCCTAATTTGTGAGCCTCGTTGTGCATGAGGTAGGCCTAGCGAGAAGTAGATTTGTAGAATTTCAGTGCCAATAATTGCCTCATTTCATTAATATAATAATAGATGAATCTAAAACGACAATAAATAATATAAGTCAGTAATGACACTTGGCCTTATTACATTTGTAAAAGTAAATAAACCTAATCTACTTGGTCCCAGAAGGACCTTCTCTAGGCTTGATGTTTTTGGTTTCGTCGATCAAGTCCCCTAGTTCGCACAGGTTCAACAATAGGTATGCCCTTGCTAGATGCCCTGGCAATTGGTGACTCTCTTCCTTATTTTCCCTCCAATTCCATCAGACTATACTCCATATATTCTAACCTTTTGCTTGATCTAATAGCCATCTCCCTCCATTCATTAATTAGTTCCATATCGGTCTTGTGTCGCTCCAGATACTCGGCCTCGGACTCGTGAACTCTTTTACGTAATTTGTTGTATTTCAATTTCGCTTCGGCAACTTCATCTATGACTCTGTTCCATTGACCAATTCCTGGCTCATCTATCCCTGCTAAGCTATCTTCTAACCATGATGGATAGAAGTGCACGTGCCCTGCGTGATACCGGTCTGGTTCGATGGTATCCCTTCCTACAATGATCTTCAAGTGCCACATATGCTGAGCTTCACATTTGTATGGGACGTCGTCATCCTGAAAATCTAACCTGTAGTGACTCATTTTAAAAACTCGGGGTATGACCTACTTTTTGCCTACCTATCTCAAAACCCTGATGGGAGCATAAGGATATATTCCCCTTAACCCGATCATTACCAAGTGCGGAGCATCCCTAGATCTGATGATGAACTCGTCAGTAGGGAACCATTTGAACATCATTTGAACTTGATTCTCGGTCAAATTGCTAAAAAACTGCGCCCATCCTATAGCATTCTCGGGTTAAGCAAACCTGTGTGGGATATAGGTCATTCTCTTAGGATGATAGAAAGCTATGTGGTTATTCCACGGCCTTCGCGGAAGCTCTTGACGGTATTTACCTCTTTGGAGATGCTCTAGCAACCAAACTTGTCACAGCAGATTACAACCTTCGAAGTATTTGTACCTCTTCTGACAATGCTCTAAGGCCCGGTTTATGTCTGATATGATCATAGGGACAATGGTATATGTCTGCCCCTCAATCCCATCCATCAAGCTTTTGGTTACCATAGCCAGTCGGGAATACTATCATACCCAAGAAGGAGACGATTAACACAAAAACCCTGCGGTGAATCCAATCCAAGGAAGTGATAGAGAATTCGTCATGAAAAATATGATAAGATCTACTATGACCATATCGTTCATAGAGGAAATCGAAGCGTATGTAGGAATTCTTCAGGTACTCCAAGTCATCATTCTTCCTTAATCCCATCATTTGTAGAAACCTTTTGGGAGTGCAATTTTCTGGCACCAATAAACCAGGACTATCCCAAGGTAGCCCAACTAATCCCCCTATTTCTTACAAGAGAAAGGTCATTTCTATGTTTCCAAAGCGAAACACAGCTCTTTCTTTGAACATTGTGGTAGCTTCGATCAACATGTTGTTCAGTTGGAGGTCCAATAGAGAAGGCAAACTTCCCAAGACCCTTTTCACATGATTTTTGTCACTCGATGGAAGATCCTCCTACCAATCTAGTAGCAGTGGTGGTATGTTACGAACCATGCCGAACCTGGGGACTTCATGCCTCATTTTCTGCAAAACAAATATGGTTAGGCCCTTTCCCTATCCAAATTCGAGTATTTATACATAAATGATTTGCATATTGGCACTTATTTCTCCAAAATTAATGCACAAAATTGTGGTTGCGTTTGTTGAGATTATGGAAAACCCGGTGGACTTTTGGACGAGGCTTGTCTTAAAGGGTTATTATGTGGACAAGATATTAACCAGGCTAGGTTTGACCATGATGCATGTACAATTAATTAGAGTAAGGTTTCTATAAAAGTCTAGACTGGTACCCTCAAGTGGACAACTTGTGGGAGAAAGGCACGGAACCGTCGACTGCACCGCTAATCGACTAGTTTTACCGCAAATAAGCCTTTCCGAATTTAAAGGGTGATATATAGGAAGGGCTCAAACACTCATCAAGTGTTGCTATAGGATTGATTACGCACGAGTGGAATATGATGTTGAGAATGATTTATGCAACAATAAATATCATGTTATCATGTATTTGCACGTTACAAATGATAAATGCAGTAGTTAATAATTAAAAGACGTTTAAAAAAGAAAACAAGTAGACAAGTCAGTTCCTATAGTAAAGAAAATCATAAATGCTTGAAAATAGGCAATTAAATCCAGATAAAGGGGGAAGAGAAATGGGTGGGCACATATTAAAAGAATAAAGGATGCTTAAGATTAATTCAAAAAGCAAGTTTGTTATAGTAAGAGCCTAATTATCCCCAGAAGAGTCGCCATACTGTCGCGCCCCCTTTTTCCTCGCGAAGCCTGGGTTTCAACATTTTCTAGACAACTCGTTTCCTTTTGGGATTGGGTAAGGGATTTGAAGATTCACCACCTAACGGATTAAGGTGCGTTAGGGACCCTAGAACAAAGAACTCATGAAACTAGTTTACATCACTAGAGATCGGGTAGGGGCTGGAAATAACCTTGAGTTGAAGGTGTTAGGCACCCCTCAAGGTCCACAACGGTGGGTCCCAGCCAAAATCAATTAAGCAAATTAGTCTTAAGGAAAGTTAAACAATTTAAAACAAATAGATAATTTCTTTAAAACAAGAATTAAAGGGCCCCTACATTTTTAGCATATAGGATCATTTCCATGCAATACTTGGTAACTTTCCCCAAATTAGGGTGTTAGGCATAGCATTAGCGCATAGGTCATTATTTCTTTTACAACCCCATTACTATCTTTCAGTTGTTACCTAAGCGTTCTAGTAGCTTCTAATGTGTACCTTATGCGTGCACTACCCGTCCCTTACCTATGGTCCTGGAGGTGTTTAAAACCTCTACTTTGGATAGTTCTAAACTTACCTATGTTGCTTAAAAATGGGAAAAAGCTAAGTTATAACCAAAAGTTCAGATAGGACTGTCACGTAAAAAGCAAATAAAGGCTCATGTCAACCTCCACAAGTAAACAACAAATGCACGCAATCCAAAGAGAGAATTTGATCAATCAAGACCCTATAGGCAGGATATCTAGATGAGCATAACAGAATATAACATAACAACTTTATTAAAGCGAGCAGCAGTACTTATCAGTTTGCCTACAAATTTTGTTAATATTCTGAATCTAGGCATGTTCCAAGCGGTAAAAAATTCACAGTTTCTAGACCCAGAATTCCTAATTACCCTACATGATTGCCTAAGTGAAGACCAGAGCAGAATCCTATAGGTATGGTATCTAAAACTGTTAAACTGGTTTTTATATCCTACAGACATGATATCTGAATTGCAGAAAACTAATTTTAAATATCTCATATAGGCATGATATCTAAACTGCAGAAACTGATTTTTATATCTCCTATAGGCTCAATATCTAAATTGCAGGAAATTAATTTTATATTTCCTGTAGGCATGATATATATCAGTTTAAATCCTATAGATAAGATTTTTAGGTTTGAAACGGATTCCTTTATTTCCTATAGACATGGTATCTACAATTGTAAGCCTATAGGAATGATATATATTAATTACATGTGGGCCGAATTCTTTAAGCACATTGCCAGGAAAATTATTAATCAAACAGATAGGGTCCTATAGACATAATTTCTAATGCATGTAAAAATGCACATGGATCCTATGGACATGATTTCAAGTGCAAAGAATCTATGAACATGATTTTTGGCATACGAGTGAAGTACATAACAAAACAATCAGAAAGTCCTATAGACATGATCTCTAAACAAGTAGTAACGTTCACATAATCACTAATAAGCTTATAGGCAGTATTTCTACCCGAGTTTCAAGTATAGAGATAGAATAAAACCCCCCAGCTTTTGTAAATAACCCCACATCTATTTTTACAAGGATTATTATAGACCAATATGAATGAATTACACAAAGCTATTCATTACACTATAGGGAGCCTTCGCAGGCCCAATATCAACCTGGAAGCCAGGACTTCAAGCAAGGAAAATCTAAAGCATACAGTCATTCCATCCACGATACACAAAACTGGGCTCCTGGTGCGTCAAAGTTCCTAAGGGCCTCAAGGACTCAAGGCAATGCTCACACCAGAACCTTTCTCAAAAAAACAATTTGTAAGATATTGGAAGACCAGCCCCAATATGTCAGAGTTCAGAGGAGTCTCAAGGACCCTAGGCCGTGCTCACATTGGGGGTTGTAGGAACATAAATAACTAAGAATAGAAGTTTGAAATCCAGTATGTAGAGGGTAGGAGAAAGGGTTTAGAAGATAGCTAATTTTCAAAAAGATAAGGGTTAGCGGACAAATTCAGAAACCAGTGCATATAGGATAGTAACAAAATTGCACAAACAAACTCATGTTCAGCATATAATTCAACTAAGTTGACATTGATTCAGAATAAATACTAGCACTTAGAATGATCACAAAGGCTAACATACTGGATTAGCCACACATTGCTTGCAGTATCTAACAAATGATCAGAATAGAAAGCATACAGCTGAATTGGATAGGGTTTCACATTATTGCAGATAGCTTAGTTTAGTACTGTTACTAAGTGGAATCACATAGTCAAATAACAAACAGAATCATGCTGAAATTTTAAACTAATAAGGACATAGGGTTGAATAGAATAACAAAGACTAAAGCATGCCAGTTGAGAAAGTAGTGACAGAAAACATGTTGAGGTTGAAATAACTATAAGACATATAACAGGAACTAAAACATGCCAATTGAGAAAAGAGTAAACATGAATCATAGATCATACAAAAACATGTTGAGGCTTGAAATAAGCTAACCAAATAAGCACATAGAATAGAATAGGAGAACAAGGGTTAACATATACCAGTTGAGAAGAAAGAAAGTAAAGATGCAGTAGCAGTTAAGTTCTAGAGAAACTTGGCATTGGCTTTTAGCCGACCCAAATAAGAGCTACTTAGTACAGAAATTAGAATAGGAGCAAGAGAGAGAGCTTAAGTTTTTTGTAGTAAGAATAGGAGAGTTCCAGTGTCTAAAGTCAGGACAAGGGAAGGGCTTTTATAGCATACAATAGAGTAAAACAAATAAGGTAATGAACCAATCACACACAAATAAGGTATGAAAATCAATCAACAATCAATTAAGGTCAGCATGAATCAATTAACAAGACAGAATCGAGTAAAGTCAGGCTACTACTACTTGATTTAAGGAAAACCTTATACGGAATTAATTATTAATTAAATACTAGGTTAAATAAGGTAAAGAAATAATTTCAAGATCAATTTAGGGCAGATAGTACATAGTTCAGTCAATTAATGAGCAATTCGGCAAGTAGTACTCAGAATAAGGTAAGTATCATATAGAACCAATTATCAATCAGCAAACATGGTGAAGAAATAAAGGAATCGAGTATGATGAACAGAATAAGGAAAGTATTAGTACATACGAGAAGAGAAAGATTAAAATCTTGGTAAAGATTTTAGAAGCACTAAATTTGGAGTAAATAAAACTAGCCAGCATTAACGACAAGATTGAGAGATGGATAGAGGCAAATGGATACAAATATTAAAAGGAAAAATACCAAATAATGACAACCCTAACTTAATGTAAGCAAAAGAAAAAGTAGAAATACAAAAGAGCTTTAATAAAATACACGAAGACATATAGACGGAAATAATTAAGGTTTGTACCATATTTTGTTCGAAGAATTAAAACCCTAGATTTTCAGGGTAAGGAAAATCAGCGTATGAAAAAAAAGGGAAACTATAATAGAGATGGAAATACATAGATTTAGTTCATCTACAGAATCCCTAATTTTTAGGGTAAACATGATCAATCAGAAGTAGTAAAGGAAAAATAAACGCAGAGGTAGATATACCGAAACATTAAAGGAAAAATACAAAGGAAGAAAAATTATTTTAGATCTGGAAAGATCTTGAGCCCTAGTTTTAGGGTAAGTGGAAGATTCAACTAAAAATGGATGGATTTGTGAGTAATAAAGCACAATATAGGTGGAGAGTATCATAAAGCAAACAGAATCGGACTAGATCTAGTCCAAATCAAGACATGAGACCCTACCTGAAAGATACGAAAATATTCGTACTCACTGAGGTTAAGATGAACACAAATGGAAATAATCAACTTATAAGAGATTTTGAACCAAATATGGTTCGAATATCTTGAGATCAACTTGCCATTTGAGGCGAACCAGTTTGAGTAACATAAAAAATGAGTAGTTGGCAAGGCGGTAAGGCCAGATATGGTAAGGAATCAAGAGATGATTCCAATTTTGGGTAGGAATCACAGGGGGATAGTGAAGGCAATACAGTTTGACGAAGAGAGGGGGAGGAGATGAGAGAATACAGAGGCGGCAGGTTTGGGTGAATGAGATAGAGTTTGAGGGATTTTAATATATTAAAAGGGGTCAGGGAATTTAGGGTCGTTGATCTTATGAGATCACCAGCCATGATTGGAGATCTAGGTGGGACGTGTTTAATTAGGCAGATTATGGGTATTGGGTACGTGGGTTAGGGTATTTGGTTATTGGGCTAATATTGGGTATTGGGCTAGGTTCGAAAATTAAATTAAAGAGGGGCTGTGTTTTAAATACTTATTTAATTTAATAAAATAACTTTATAAATGATAAAAATATCATTTGTGCATGAAAAAAATTACTTAATATTATAAAAATATAGAGAGTCATTTTCTGTGCAAATGATGTAATTATGCATATATGGGCTATTATTGCAAAGTTATTGCAATTATAGACTAAAGATACAAATATAATTATACATAAAATGGTTAAAGCTTAATATAAATATAAATAATAAAAATCAAGCAATAAATTATTATAAAATTATTTGTGATGCAATTAGTAATTATTTAAATAATAAAAATGCTAGAATAAATAAAATAAAATCCTTTTAAAATTATAGAAAATTATGAAAAAATACCGGTTGATGCTCATGCACTATTTTGAAAGTATATATGCATTCTAAAATATATGAGGGAAAAATTGGGTATCAACACCAGGCACCGGGTGCTTCACTACTTGCTCTGCCAGCTAGAGGCTGGGGTCAGGCAACTAGAGGTGGTGGTCAGGCCATTAGAGGTGAAGGTCAGGCTGATAGAGGTGGAGGGTAGCCACCTAGGACTCGTACTACAAATGTAGTTCAGAGTGGTGGGGCCCAGCCCCGATGCTATGCTTTTCTATCCAGGACTGAGGCTAAGTCTTCTGACGCCGTTATCGCAGGTACTGATTCAATTTGCACTAGAGATGCTTCAACTCTATTTGATCCGGGTTCTATTTATTCCTATGTATCATCCTATTTTTCTTCATATTTGGTTGTGCCTCGTGATTCTTTGAGTGCTCCTATATATGTGTCCACACCTATGGGAGATGCTAATGTTAAAGATTGCGTATATCATTTCTGTGTGGTTACCATTAGGAGTCTTGAGACTAGTGTAGACCTCCTACCTGTCGATATGGTAGACTTTTATGTTATCTTAGGTATGGATTGGTTGTCTCTTTATCACGCTATATTGGATTGTCATGCAAAGACAATGACCTTAGCCTTGATGGGGTTCCCTCGATTAGAGTGGAGAGGGACTCATGCCCATTCTACCAGCGAGGTTATCTCTTATGTGAAGGCTTGGCGTATAGTCAATAAGGGGTCTCTTGCTTATTTGCCTTATGTCTGCAATTCTAGTGCGGAGGTTCCTTCCATTGATTATGTACTAGTTGTCCGAGAGTTTCTAGAGGTATTTCCTGCAGACTTGCGGAGGATGCCACCCCACATGGAAATCAACTTCTATATCGATTTTATTCCGGGCACTCAGCCCATTTTTATTTCGCCATACCGTATGGCCCCGCCGGAGTTGAAAGAATTGAAGAAGTAGTTGCAAGATTTGCTTGATAAGGGCTTCATTAGACCTAGTGTCTCGCCCTGGGGTGTGCCATATTGTTTTTGAATAAGAAGGACGGATCGATGAGGATGTGCATAGACTATCGACAGTTGAACAAAGTCACTATAAAAAACAAGTATTTGTTGCCGAGGATTGATGACTTATTTGATCAGCTTCAGGGTGCCAAGGCGTTTTCAAAGAAAGATTTGAGATCTAGCTACCATCAGTTGAGGATTAGGGCATCCGATGTCCCTAAGACAACTTTTCAGACTCGATATAGGCATTATGAGTTTCTAGTGATGTCATTTGGGCTGACAAATGCCATACGTCATTTATGTACTTGATGAACAGGTTGTTCAAACCTTACTTGGATTCTCTTGTGATTGTGTTTATTGATGATATCTTGATCTACTCCCGTATTTGAGAGGAGCACGAGCAGTATTTTCGGATCGTACTTCAAATGTTGAGAGACAACCCGTTATATGCTAAGTTTTCGAAGTGCGAGTTTTGGTTGGATTCGGTCTTTTTCTTGGGGCACGTTGTATCAGCAGAGGGCATTTAGGTAGACCCATTTCAGCCACAGAAATCTAGAGTTTCTTGGGTTTGGCGGGTTATTAACATCGGTTTGTGGAGGGGTTCTCATCTATAGCAGCCCCGTTGACTAGGTTGACCCACAAGGGTGCACCATTCAGATGGTTAGACGAGTGTAAGGCGAGCTTTCAGAAGCTCAAGACTGCTTTGAATACGGCGCTAGTGTTGGTGCTGCCTACAGGTTCAAGATCTTATACGATATATTGTGATGCATCTCGTATTGGACTTGGCATGACATTGATGCAGGATAGCAAGGTAATTGCATATGCCTTGCGGCAGCTAAAAGTTCCCGATAAGAATTACCCTATTCATGAGCTAGAGCTGGCAGCCATTGTTCATGCCCTGAAGATTTGGAGGCATTATTTTTATGGCGTGTCGTGCGAGGTATTCATAGATCATTGAAGTTTGCAGTATTTGTTCAAGCATAAGGAGCTCAATTTAAGGTAGAAGAGGTGGTTTGAGCTATTAAAAGACTATGATATCACTATCTTGTGTCATCTCGAGAGGCCAATATGGTGGCCGATGCTTTGAGTAGAAAGTCAGCGAGTATGGGCAGCCTTACATATATTCCAGTCGGTGAGAAATCGCTTGCATTAGATGTTTAGGCCTTAGCCAATCAGTCCGTGAGGTTGGATGTTTCTGAGCCCAGCCGTGTTCTAGCTTGTACAGTCACTCGGTCTTCTTTGTTTGAGTGCATCACAGATCGACAATATGATGACCCTCATTTGCTTGTCCTTAGGGACATAGTGCGGCACGGTGGTGCCAAGTAGGTTACTGTTTGAGATGATGGAGTTTTGAGGATGCGGGTTCCTGTTTGTGTACGTAATATCGATGGACTTTGTGAGTTGATTCTTGAGGAGGCCCACAGTTCCCAATATTCTATTCATTCAGGCACCACCAAGATATATCAAGACTTACGGCAGCATTACCGGTGGAGGAGAATGAAGAAAGATATAGTTACAGATGTAGCTCGGTGTCTAAATTGTCAGCAGGTAAAGTATGAGCATCAGAGACCTGGTGGTTTGCTTAGAAGTTAGAGATTCCTGAGTGGAATTGGGAGCATATAACTATGGATTAAGTTGTTAGACTCCTACAGACTCAGAGGAAGTTTGATGCAGTTTGGGTCATTGTGGAAAGGCTGACCAAGTCGGTGCATTACATTCATACGGCAGTTACTTATTCTTCAGATCGGCTAGCAGAGATTTATATCCACAAGATCGTCCATCTTCACGATGTGCCCGTGTCAATCATTTTCGATCGAGGTACGCATTTTTGCAGAGCATTTCAGCATAAGTTGGGCACACAAGTTGAGCTTATCACAATATTTCATCCTCAAACGGACAGATAGTCCGAGCGCACTATTCAGATATTGGAGGATATGCTCCGCGCTAGGGTTATAGACTTCAGAGGTTCTTGGGATCAGTTTCTTGTTGCTTTTAGAGTTTGCCTACAAATTTAACGAGCGCGAAACACATACTAAAATATGTTCACTAGTCGAATATAG
Source organism: Nicotiana tabacum (assembly GCF_000715075.1). Lineage (NCBI taxonomy): Eukaryota > Viridiplantae > Streptophyta > Magnoliopsida > Solanales > Solanaceae > Nicotiana > Nicotiana tabacum. The sequence continues at coordinate 56,764,314 of NC_134087.1, read as the reverse complement.
TAAATTATAATATCGTATCCACATGGATTGGAGTTAAACAATATTTTCGTAGTTTGTAGCTAGATTGCTATCCAAGATGATCAACAATTGAGGTTTATATGATTAAAACTAAAATTAAGTAAGAGTCTAAACTATTAGCTAATGATAATCAACGCAAGTATTAAGTAAAGGAAGTTATCAATTGGGAGAAGATAGGGTTGATAGGATAGGCGCAAGACAAATGTTTAGGATTTAACTCTAGTTGATTCTCTTCTAATGTTCAAGTGAGTCTCTCGAATTCACTTGGTTATCAGTTCAATTGATTAGTAGAAACTCCTTTCTCGATTAAGTCTCAACATGACAAGATGAACCAATTTTAAGCATGTGTAGATATGCACGAATTAGTAGTGGATTGGTCCTTAGGAGAACCTCTTTCGATTATCCTCCTAACTTAGTTTAATTAACAATTCAACTAGCCTCTTTCGATTACAAAGAAAAATTGATGAATTCAACCAACAAGAGATAATTCACAGATATCACTAGTTATGCCTCTCTCGATTACATGAACTAGTGAATATAGAAGCAACGATTAAAACATCCAAAACTATTCAATACATAAAACTAGAGTTAACTATCCACAAACAAGTATCAATACACCATATCCATCAAACCCTATAGAGAACTACCCCATAGATATGGAGCAATTCATCACAATTAAGTTTAAAGCAAAAAAAAAATATAAAACAATCCAAACCCTTGTTTTGAGTTGGGATTGAATGATGGATTCCTTGTGCTCTTGCATCTCCCACTTTTCCTTAGCTTCCTTCGGTCTAAGATATGTCAAAATCCCCAAAATACCATTTTCCCATATATATATACCAAGTAGGATCGGTCCAAAACAAAAAAACCTTTTCCTACGCGAAATAGGACACTTTTTCCAGCCAGGACGTGTGCGGCCCCACACCTGGAAGTGTGCCCGCGCACTTGGACGTGCACTTTTCACACTGTTCTGCCCCATATGCGCAGCTAGTGCACGGCCGTGCATTTTTCACCTTGTTCTGTTAGGAATTTGAAAAAACATGAAACATGAAAGTTATAGCTCGTTGAATTAGCTACCCAAAAATATATTGTGAAGCCAAAACAGTGTTCTGAGAGAAAAGTTATGTGCATTTTACTGACACTACACAGTATGCCTGCTCGATTCTTTGTTCGTTCTTAACTATCATTCGTTGATCTCCGAAGACGATCCCATCTTATTTCCTTGTGTTTTTACTCATAATTCAAAGCTTCAATTTGCTTGAATTTATTCCATAACATCTACATAGCTCGGAATCACTCCTACAAGACATACAACACACAATTAGTGCAAAACACTAGCGATTAAAGCTCGAACACAACAAAAGTGCAGTAAATTGGAGTGCAATAAACAACTAAAACACGAGATTATAGCCAACCATCAGTTGAGCATTTAGATGGCTCCTTATGAGGCATTATACGGTAAGCGGTGCCGATCGCCAGTTGGATGGTTCGAGCTGGGTGAGGCTCGATTATTAGGTACAAAATTTAGTACAGGATGCATTAGATAAGGTCAAGATTGTCCAGGATCGACTTCGCACAGCTCAGTCCAGACAGAAGAGTTATGTTGAACGTAGAGTTCGTGATGTTGCATTTATGGTCTGAGAGAGAGTGTTGCTCCAGGTATCACCCATGAAGGATGTAATGAGGTTCAAAAAGAAGGGCAAGTTGAGCCCTATGTATATCGGACCTTTTGAGATTTTTGAGCGAGTGAAAGAGGTGTCTTACAGGCTCGCGTTGCCATCTAGTTTATCAGCTGTTCATCTGGTGTTCCATGTGTCCATGCACCGTAAGTATCATATCGATCCGTCCCACATGTTAGATTTCACCTATGCCCAATTGGATAAGGATTTGACTTATGAGGAGGAGCCGGTGGCTATTGTATCCCGATAGGTTGTTCAGTTGATATAGAAGAGTTATCCTTCAGTTCGAGTGCATTAGAGAGGTCAGCCCGTCGAGGCTACTACCTAGGAGTCTGAGTCGGACATGCAGAGTAGATATCCCCACCATTTCACCAGTCCAAGTACTTTTCTATGTCCGTTCGAGGATGAACGGTTGTTTTAGAGGTGAAGAATATGATGACCCGAAAGGTCATCTTATGTTTTAGAATCCAATTCTCCACTTTGAAGCTTTAAACACCTCATTTTATCCCTCCTCAATTTGCATGCGCAATTCGGGCGTGTTTCCGAAAAACTTTATGATAAAACTGATAAAAATATAAAATATTTACTTGGAAATCCATTTGAGTTGACTTCGGTCAACCTTTTGAGTAAACGGATCCAGATTCCTGTTTTGACGGTCCTGGTGGGTCCGTATCGTGATTTGGGAATTGAGTGTATGCCCGAAATTTAATTCGGAAGTCCTTAGTCCGAGTTATTAGACTTTGTCGAAATTTGAAAGCTAAAGGCTTAATGATTTTGAAATGTTTGACCAATATTTGACTTCTTGGATATCAGGTTCGTATTTTTGTTTCGGAATCCAGTATAGGTCCAATACTGTATTTATGACTTGTATGTGAAACTTGGTGAGAAATAAAGTTGGTTTGACATGATTCGGACTTCCGGTTGTGAAAATAGAAGTTTCAAAGTTTTCTTGAAAATTTCATTTGATTGGGTATTAATTCGTAGTTCTAGGTATTATTTTGGTGATTTGATCGTGCAAGAAAGTTTGTATGGTATTTTAAGACTTGTGTGCAGTCTTGGTTTAGAGCTCCGAGGGCTCGGGTGAGTTTCGAATGGGCTATGAAGTGAAAATTGGACTTAGAAATGATGCTGGCATTTCAGTTCTAGTGCATGCCTTCTGATCTCGCATTTTTGAGATCGGGCATCGCTTTTGAGACCTCTCAGGGGTTCGCATTTGTGAGATATTCTTCACGTCTACGAAGAGTACCTGGGCAAGCCTTAGTTTGCATTTGCGATCAGGATGCCGCATTTGCGGGGAGCCAGTGTTCGCCATTGCGGACAACGCTTCGCATTTGCGAAGTGGGGGCTGGGCAAGCAGTGATCGCAAATGTGATCAATGGGTCGCATTTGCGGAGGGATTAGAGTCCACATTTATGAACTATTTGTCGCAAATACGATGAAAGAAGGGATGTGAAACCTTTGCATTTGCGATAGGTTCTTCGTATTTGCAGGGCTCGCATTTGCAAACCCCAGGTCGCAAATGTGACACCGCAACTGATTGAAACTTGACTTAGACGGGATTTTTGGTTCATTCTTAAAAATTTCAAACATAGAAACCCTAGAGGCGACTTTTAAAAGGGCTATTCTTCCCCAAATCATCGGTAAGTGATTCTAAACTAGTTTCTTTCAATCTTTCACTACTTTTCCTAAGATTTCAATTAAAAATCTAGAGTTTTCATGGTGGAAATTGGAGGTTTTGGGTAGAATTAGAGATTTTTTTAAAATGGGAATTTAGACCTCAAATTGAGGTCGGATTCCAAAAAAATTACATAATCGGGCTCCGAGGTGAATGAGTAATCGGGTTTTGGTCCAAATTTCGAATTTGGACCAAGCGAGTCCGGGTGTTGACTTATGTTGACTTTTTCAATAATGACCTAAATTGAATACTTTACAATCGTGGGTAGTTCCTAAGGCTTAATTTGAATCGTTTGGTTGGTAATTTTCTAGATTCTATTGATTCGGAGGCTTGTTTGAAAGGAAAAGCCGCGGTTGAGCTTTGAGTTTGGTCTTTAGATCGAGGTAAGTGTCGTGGTTAACCTTAACTTGAGGAAATATGAATTGTTTGTCTATTTGCGACATGTTTAGATAATGTATATGTGAGGTGACGAGTACTTATGCGTTGTTGCCGGGTTAAAGCATGGGTGGACTTGGTTTCTTGTATTTAGTACTTTCTTTGATCATGTTATCCATGTTTAGACTAGTATTTTTAAATTGATCGTTCATATCATGTTTATGAATTTTTGTTGATAATTATGTATTGATTTCAAAGTTAAGGCTGGTATTGTGGAACCAAATGTTGAAGTAAGGCTTGTTCATATTATTCTATCTCCATGTTGTTATTTGTTCATGGCTTTATAGTAAGGGAGAATGTTAATGCACAAAGGATCATGTTGTACCATATTGTGAGTGTTAATGCACGAAGGGTGATGTCGTGCCAATTGTAAGTGTTAATGTATGAAGGGTGATGCCGTGCCATATTGTGAGTGTTGATGCACAAAAGGGGACGTCGTGCCATGTTATGAGATGTAATGCATGAAGGGTGATGCCATGCCGATTCTATTGATTTATATGGTGAGGTTGAGAGTAAAATCATGAAGGGTGATTCCGTGCACTTTTCTTTATTGTGTTTAATTATTTTCATTGGTTCATGCATATTGGCTTTTCTAGTTATCATTATTATTGTGATACTCTTATCTTGTATTTCCCTCAGCATTTTCCCCTCTCAATATTACTTGTCTAGCTTCTATTTGCTATTATTTTGTACATATACTATTATCTGCACAGGTTTGTTAGGTAGGTGTCTTGCCATAGCCTCCTCACTACTTCACCAAGGTTAGGCTTGACAGTTACGAGTACATGGGGTCAGTTGTACTCATACTATACTCCGTGCTTCTTGTGCAAATTTGGTACCGACCCTAGCTGTCCGTAAGTTGGAGCATCTTCGATCTTCTTATTTTTGGAGACTCGAGGTAGATCTGCTGGCGTCCACATACCTTGAAGTCTCTTCCTATGTTTTCTTATTTCACTTTTTCTATTCTCTCAAACAGTTGTATTTGTTTCAGACCCTATTTGTAATAAAAATCTAGAAGCTCGTGAGTTGTGACTCCATATCCGCACTGTAATAGCTTTTGAATAATTTTTGTCATTCCGCAACTAGTTTTATCTTATTAAAAGCTTAAATGACGTTGTTTATTGAAATTGAATGAAATTGGATTAATGGTTCTCTAACATTGGCTTGCCTAGCAAGGGAAATATTAGGCGCCATCACAACTCCGAAGGTGGGAATTCCGGATCGTGACACCATCTCACTAATTTTGCTCCTAAGTTATTCGTGTGCTCTACTTGCATTCTTGTCTCCTTGCTTTCTTTTTAATTTTCGTAGAAGTTTTAGTTTAGTAAAATCAAAATCATCTTTCGGAAAATCATTTGAACGAATAACTCGTAGCTAGTTTAGGTTAGTCGATAGTTAATAATAGGTCTTCTTAAAAACGATACTTTCTTATTACTTTATTACTTATCGACCGCACATACTTGTATGTGCGCTTACACTCAATATTAAAATAGGTAAAAGATATTAATATATATCTTTTCCAGAGTTCTTTCATCAATTTTGAAAGTTCCATCAATCATGAAAAACTATAATACGAGGCCATCCAATCCAGACAAGTGTAGATTTGTTTGGTCAAAACATATAAGGTTGCATAGCCATAACCTTAGTAGTTGGATGTCACGTTGATGGGAAACAACCCATGTGAACAACAAAAAGAAAAGAAAATAAGAGATAAAAATTGAAGAAGAAAAACGAGACGGGGAAGAAAGATAAAAGAGAAAGAAGGAAAAGGACAAAGGGAAGAAAGATAGAAAATAAAGAAAGAAAAAGTTGGACAAAAATATAAGGTTAATGCACTGCATACTAAATATTGGTTGAACTTCTAAATTCTAATAACCAAAATTTCTTACACATGCTAAAATGGATTGCATGTCGCTCTTGGAAGAGCTGGGCCAACTCACTTTTCTAGTTTTTAATAAAAGTTTCGTTGACTAGCCGAAAAAAAAGATTCTGAAAGTTTTATTAAGATTCAAAAGCTGAAGTCTCCTTCAATATCTTTTTGAGTGCACTCATAACGTGTTTATTATAAATGGTAGCCTTAGTTTAAATTTTAGTCAGACTCTCATTACTATCAAACCACGTGCTTTTGTTAAGACTCAAAATTTGAAATCTTAGTCACATGGTTTTGGCTGCCATTTCTTCTCTCTCTCTCCTCGACTCTACATGCTCTCTCTCTCTCCGCCCGACCTTTTAGGCCTAACGATCACTTCTGCCGGTGAAAATCTCTAGTGCATGTGCCAGCGTCCACCAGCCGACCAAGTAAACACCCATCTCTCTCTCTATATATATAATCTCTCTACCCGCCTTTCTCTAATTCTTACCCCTTTCTTCTACCCCTCCCTAACCCTGGCAATAGCCAAACCGGCCACCATTCCATTGCCGGCAACCGTTCCACTAGGCGACCATCCCGCTGCCGCCGCCCCTCCTTTTCCTTCTTCTCTTTATTCCCGGCTAAAGCCTCCCCCCCAAATCATCTCTATGCTTCTTTTATTCTTTCTCCTTTTCTCTGTCTACTATTTTATGGGCCCATTGTTTTTCTCTCCGGCGACATTAGACCGGTACCCCCTAAATACTTTGTGCCACGAGTGGTAACAGTGATAGTCTTGCCTCTCCCCTTCTATTTTTTTTGGTCCCATGTTATTTTTGCTTGTTTTTAAGGTAGTATTTTGTGGTTATTGGAGACAGGCGGGATGCGCACACACGTAGAAACGTAGCAGACTAGACCGGTTGGCATTACCAAGGGCTGGTGGGAGTTCCGGAAGGTAGTGCGTCAGGTTACGCGTCCTCGGGTTGTTACGCCCAGCAATAATACGTCCTACAGTATTATATTACAATGATGTTATGCTCTGCAGTAATATGTTACGATGGTGTTACGTCCTGTGGTATTAAGTTACGATAGTGTTGCATCATGCAGTATTTTACGTGGAATTTGTCGTAAGGTAATTGACATCAGTCAAAGTAAAAGATTATTTGGAGATTATAAGAATTATACTATTTCACAAGTGATGAATAAATTCGTAAAGGTGAAAGGGGAAGTAAGTCAAAGAAAATGAATTTTTCATCCAAGTTTGACATATTGGGGTAAAATACGGCCCGAGCAATAATAACAGATAATTATGAACTAGTACCATGCAACGTACCATATGACCATGATAGTATAATATATAAAGTAAATATGAAGTATTTTAAAAATAACTAGAATTTTTAAGAAATTTGTGGTAATTTTTAAATTATACGGGTAATTGGTTAATTACCGGGTGGGTAATTGGTTAATTACCGGGTAACAGGACACTACCTAATTACCTAATAAGTGGATAAAGTTTTATACTTTCCACCCCACCCCACGTGGCAGCAAGCCAATTCTTGCACAAATGACTCTTAAATCATTTTGGTTAGGTGGCAACATGACTACAAAACACTTCATTTTCTATATATCTTCAATCTTGCCTTTTCAATCATCACAACAACCTAGTGTGCTCTTTTGGCTTTTGACTATTGATTCTTATCTTTTTTTTATGAAAATGTGTTGCTGCATAGTGAATAATTTTATTACCATGATGTTAGAGACTTGCATATCAAAGAAAATCTGGCTTGACTTTTAACCAAAATTTAAAATGAGTTTCAAAGCCCAAAATCAGAAAATGACATTGAAAGAGGTCGAAAGTTGCTTTTGAGTGTTGAACCGTTATTACTGCAATTGGTACTCATGCTATTTCCACCATCTGCTCGTTGATAGTCTAAAAAGTCGCTTGTTGCCGTGTTATTACTTTCTTGTACTCTGAGAGAGTACGGTGCAACCTTTTCCAAGAATATCATACAGATTTTTCCTTATTCAGGTATGATAAGGCTATCCCTTCTTTCTTTTGGCATGATCCACACGATATGAATGAAACGTGCAAATGCACAAATTTCATAAATGACTCTATTCATAGAAGTAATAGAAATATCTATGTTCTTTAATTTCCATGTGTTATAATATTTTATCATCTGTTCATGAGTCTCATAAAAATACGAAAGTTGAAAGATGTTACTTTATGATATTGCTCAAGACGCAAAATGGTCTTTGACATTCCGAATAATTTTATTGACGTACATTTCATGCATTGCATTCATGTGCATTGACCCCTGACCAGATGGCGTTATATACGCGTATATATGTAAATATATGTATATGGGATATGGGAAAAGGTTACGGCATTATATATGCACCACCACCTGATCAGCTGGTATATGATGATGATGTTGCCCACAGTGGCTGAAATATGATTCAAACGGCGTTATATACGCATATATATATGTATGTACTCAAACAGCGTTATATACGCGTATATATGTATGTATATATATGTATATGGGATATGGGAAAGGTTATGGTGTTATATATGCACCACCACCTGATCAGCTGGTATACGATGATGATTTTGCCCACAGTGTCCGATATGATATGATGGGATGCCCTCAGAGGCTGATGATGTTATGAAACATGTACATATGCACGACATGTCATTCATACGCATATGCATGACGTTAAAAGTAATTTAGGATTTACAAAGTTATTCAGACTTACAGGTTGAGTCATGTACTTTATATGTCTTCCATGTCTCTTATGTATTTATTTGTGTGTCTTACATACTCGGTACATTATTCGTACTGACATCCTTTTGCCTGGGGACACTGCGTTTCTTGCCCGCAGGTCCCGCTAGACAGGTCGAGAGCCCTCCAAGTAGGCTATCAGCTCAGCAGAAGATATTGGTGCGCTCCATTTGCTTCGGAGTTGCTCGTTTGGTTAGTATGATTTAAACGTGTATTGTTTGGTATGGCGGGACTCTGTCCCGACCTTTATGGCATTTATGTATTCTTAGAGGCTTGTAGACATGTGTCGTGTACATAAAAGATTGTACGGCCTTATAGGCCTATGTTTTGACTTTATAAAGGATTATGTTGTCCTATTAGGCCCGTATGTCACATGTATATGATGATGTAATAAGAAAGATACGTTACGTTGGTGATGGATGAATTGATTGGGTCAGTTGACATTTTCGAAGGATATTGCAAATATGCTAATAGATCTCTTTATGAGACACCAGATGGTGCACTCTGAAATAGTGCACCCAGATATGAGTACTACAAAGACATGCACTATAAGCCTTGAAGGGATAAATATTACTTTAGTGTGGCTCATGTCCCTAGTAAAGAGAGAACTTTAAGCAACTTGAAGAGGCATTGGATAGAGCAAAGGGAAGCTAAGAGTAAAGGAATGTGTTGTTCAAGTTTTTAGAATAAAATGATAGGCATAAATGTTAGCGGGAAACAAGAAAAGAGTTAATAAAGCATTATGAGTAAGATGTGATACATGGATGACAATGGTATATCAAAAGATGACAATATTACAAAAATCTATAGTCAAGTAAAGGAAGAAACGAGAAGTGACAGGCCTTAGGATAACAAAAGAGTATAAGCCATAAAATCATGTCCTCATTTCAAGAAATAAATTCGCAACTCTAGCATAATTACCAAGAGGGAAAGTTAGACCCCAAAGTAATAGAGCCAGTACGGATTGGTGAATAAGATAAACTAAATATGAATTTGGGACTGACTGATTTGATAATAGTCAGCATCATGAGAATTTCAGATCGCGTTCCAGCAATAATAAGACGGACAACAGAAGAAGATTCATGAGAATTCAGAGAATGGTTATTTAGGAAGACACTTCCCTAAAACAAGCAATGTTATAAAAGTTAAGCTTAAGAGATTGTATGTACCAGTTACATTAAGTGTCACCCTCGCAAGTAAGGAAATTTGTTATCCTTGGTACAGAAGGATTGTCGCAAGGCTAGTAAGAGTCATCGATTATGTGAAAGGATGCCAAAGATGAAAAGGTGAAACATCTATAGGCAGGTCGTCGTAGCTCCAACTCTCAGTACTCCCTTAAAAGAGGGGAATATGGAAGTATAAAAGGAAGAATTTGATAAAAATAAGAAAGGAATGAAATTGAATTTATCCAGAATGCTACAGATATGCTACGATTCCAGAACATTATATAAACGTGACGTCAAGGAGAAGTAGTAAGGGTTCCTGCCCGAGATGTTATTGATAATTAAGGAGCCAGTGCAAGACGTAAGTTAAGGCCAAGGAAATAACCTAAGAAAGATTTCGCGGAATAGTGACATGAGGATGGGCCAACGAGCAGTTAGTAGTTAATTCAGGGAGAGCCTAGTATGGCTAGTCAAGAAGTTACAGACAAATCAGTAGATCATGCAAGATAAATATAGTATACCCCAACATGGAGAATTCAGCCTCGCAGAAATTTCATTATAATACTGGAGATATATTCAAATAAGAGTCAGGGTAGTTAAAGGTACCGTATGATTTTTACGGAAATAAATAAGAGTGACACTTGAAGACAGTGAAAATATTATTTCAAAAGCAACCCTACAAGCACAAGGACGTGGAAGTAAGTAACTACGAATAAGTATAGGCAAGGAAGGACATCAGAAGGTCCGTCGAGTATACAATGTAATAGGCTCACAACTTTACAGGAGTCAGAGTGTCTTCCCTAAGTACTACGATGAAGGACTAGCTAAAGAAACAAGGAAGAGGCTTCAACCTAAGCACAACGACCTAAAGAGGAAATTGTCGTGTAACAACAAGTCTCACAACAATATTGTAAGCACTCCAAAGGAAAGGGGTACATACCGTGGTTAATGAACGGGAAGTAAAATTAAAAGTAATATTCGAGATCATATGAGTTGCACGAAAACTCTGGTATGCGTGGCAACTAAGATAAGCTAAGTATGCACGTAAAAAAGGGGAAAAAAGACCACGAAAAGTAATAGCTTATGTTAAAGGAAGCGAAGAAGGAACCAAAGGAATTATTAAATAAATGATCCCAAGTTGATGACGTTATGAACTCACTTAAGAGTTTGGATTTCTATACCTGCAGCATTTACAGCCGTAGAAGATTCCGGTATACGTTAAAAGAAGGAATTGAGCCCAGGTCATAGACGAAGGATTGAATTATTAAAAGAATTTATCATGGATATCGCTCATCGCCTATGAAAGGATAAAGTAATAACTAATACCAGGAGTCGCATATCGGAAGATAGCTTAAGCCTACATAAAAGCTGATCAGAAAAAAAAGAAACTAAAGAGTTACATCGACTAAGCAAAACAGAAGGGACCACGAGAATTATAGGCCTCAGGATCACTCTTAAGTAGCAGAGGCATAAGAGAGATAGTGCAGTAGCCATAGTTTATAACGGCTCTACGATGAAACTAACTGAAGAGTACTAGCCTCATAAGAATTCATTATGAAGCTCCCACCGGATTATGTATGTACCAGAGGTGCGAGTATTATAATAGATCTTCAAGTTATGGACGTGAATTACACCTAGGTGGAAGGGAGGTTATGAAGGATATAAAAGATATGATACGAGATTTTAAGTAAGTAAGGTAAAAGTGAACAACGTACGAGATACTCAAATGCAGAAAGTTGTGAATAGTCCATACTTCGGATAAAAGGTTATAAACGCGAAGATCCAATAACCAGGAGTGATAGAGGCATCGTCGGCGACATGTCTTCCAGCCAATGATTTCTAAATACTGAGAGATCTAGTTAAGAAAGTAGAGAAAAGTTAGAGACGATGTAATGTCTTGCTTGACATTCCAGTATAACCTAAGGAAATCTATGGTGCAAACAACTTGAAGGAAAGTTTATATATGAATATGTATAGGTCACAAGCTAAGGTATGGTAGAGCGACAAAGTTTTAAGGAAACATGAGTAAGAATGAGGAAAGGCAAGGGAAAAGGTGAGGAGAATAGATACATCCTCGGGATTAAGCCCATGAAAACAAGAAGAGCTGATTGTTTCTCTAAGTGATAGAAAGCTCAGAATAGCCTAAATGAACTCAAAAGAGTCTAAGACTAGTAGCATTTAGAAAAGATGAAATGCTGCCCTGATAATACAATGACGGTGTAATTATGATGGATAAAGGATGACGTTTAGGCCTTCGAGTGAGTAATGATTTGAAGAGGATTTCATGGATTGTACGAGATCCAAATACCCACATAAGTGAATCATATTGGGATGCTATAAAATACAGCCATTGAAGTATAGTATCACCCCTAAGTGGATCAGGAAAATCACTTCAAATATTACTCGATGGAAGGTAAGCCCTAGTGGCAAGGTATGACGTAAGAAATTTCAAGTTATCAGTGGTATATTATAGATTAATATTGAGGTGAATCAACAATGAATGGACAGAAGTTACAAACTATGAGATGAGATTATGCCGCCATTCTTAAGACGAATAGTAAAGAGCATTGAAGGAATGAGATTTATACCTAATGGATAGGCAACAAAAGTAACTGGGAGCTTGGTAAGCATACCTCAGTAGAGGTAGATTGAAGTAAAAATTATGGTATAGTATAAAACATGTAAATGCAGTAAAGTCATATGAATGGATAATCAGATCTATGAAATATGATATGGCCATATTCGCAAGTTCTACAAAGTATCAAGCAAAGGACTGCCAGAGAGGCATCCTATTAATCCTTGTATATAAAAAGTAAGCCTAGAAATTGACTAAAAGATAAAAGAAAAAAGGAAAGATGAATCGCATAAGTGCACTTACAAAGCCAGGGTCATACAGGCTGCATGACAGGAGGTAGTAGCGGTTGCAAGATTAGGAAGATTTCGACCACAGGTCATGATACGAGCAAAAAGACTAAAGGGGGGAATACCCCTAGACTTTGGATTTATTCATAGAGCAACTGCTTAAATGGCAAGAAGAGTATTAAGGTATTCGCAAGAGCTATAAGTTACGAAAATGATAAGAACATCAGTCAACATTCGAGGACGAATGTTCCATAGGGGGGAATGATGTTACGCCCCGCAATATTACGTCAATATTACGTCATACAGTATTATATTATGACGATGTTATGCTCTGTAGTAATATGTTACTATGATGTTACGTCTTGCGGTATTAAGTTACGATAGTGTTGCATCCTGCAGTATTTTACGTGGAATTTGTCGTAAGGTAATTGACATCAGTCCAAGTAAAAGATTATTTGGAGATTATAAGGATTATGCTATTTCACAAGTGATGAATAAATTAGTAAAGGTGAAAGGGGAAGTAAGTCAAAGAAAATGAATTTTTCATCCAAGTTTGGCATATTGGGGGAAAATACGGCCCGAGCAATAATACCTGATAATTATGAACTAGTACCATGCAAGGTACCATATGACCATGGTAGTATAATATATAAAGTATATATGAAGTATTTTCAAAAAATAAATAGAATTTTAAGTAATTTGTGGTAAGTTTTAAAATTATTCGGGTAATTGGTTAATTACCGAGTAACATGACACTACCTAATTACCTAATAAGTGGATAAAGATTTATATTTTCCACCCCACCCCACGTGGCAGCAAGCCAATTCTTGCACAAATGACTCTTAAATCATTTTGGTCAGGTGGCAACATGATTACAAAACACTTCATTTTCTATATATCTTTAATCTTGCCTTTTCAATCATCACAACAACCTAGTGTGCTCTTTTGGCTTTTGACTATTGATTCTCATCTTTTCTTTATGAAAATGTGTTTCAGCATAGTGAATCATTTTATTACCATGATGTTAGAGACTTGCACATCAAAGAAAATCTGGCTTGACTTTTAACCAAATTTTAAAATGAGTTTCAAAGCCCAAAATCAGATAATGACATTGAAAGAGGTCGAAAGTTGCTTTTGAGTGTTGATCCATTATTACTGCAATTGGCACTCATGCTATTTACACCATTTGCTCGTTGATAGTCTAAAAAGTCGCTTGTTGCCGTGTTATTACTTTCTTGTATTCTAAGAGAGCACGGTGCAACCTTTTCCAAGAATATCATACAGATTTTTCCCTACTCAGGTATGATAAGGCTATCCTTTCTTTCTTTTGGAATGATCCATACGATACGAATGAAACGTGCAAATGTACAAATTTCATAAATGACTCTACTCATAAAAGTAATAAAAATATCTATGTTCTTTAATTTCCATGTGTCATAATATTTTATCATCAGTTCATGGGTCTCAGAAAAATACGAAAGTTGAAAAGATGTTACTTTATGATATTGCTCAAGAGGCAAAATGGTCTTATGACATTCCGAATGATTTTATTGACGTACTTTTCATGCATTGCATTCATGTGCATTGACCCATGACCAGATGGCATTATATACGCGTATATATGTAAATATATGTATATGGAATGGGAAAAAGGTTACGGCATTATATACGCACCACCACCTGATCAGCTGGTATATGATGATTGTGAGCACGTGATTTTTGCGCTATATGTAATACTCCAACAAATTCAAAACAAAATAATTTCTTTCATTATTTGCCATTTTTGTGAATTTTGTGGCATTTTCTGTTAATTGTTTGCATTTGTCTGCGCATTTTTATTTTTTATTTAATTAATGAAAAATACAAAATATGATGCATTTGCATTTAGGATTTAATTTTTGCATTTTTGAATTAATTAGTAATTTAGTATTTTATAAAAATGGAAAAATCACAAAAAATAGTTTAAATTTGCATTTTTAATTAGCCTTGATCTTGAATAGTTTTCTTTTGTTAATTTATTTTTAATTAATGAGTTAATTATTATTTTAGGGTTAATTAGTTTTTTTTAGTTCTAGGAATTAATTTTGATTTTCATTATGTTTTGAAAAAAAAAGGGAAAAAGGAAAAAAGAGTTTTTGAATTAAAATTGGCTTTGTATAATGAAAAGGGTTTGGGCCAGTTTTCAAATTAATTTCCCAGGCCCAAATCCCCCAATCCGCCAAAACTAGCCCAAACCTTTCCCCTTTAAAAATCCGAGCATGCTCAGCCCAAAATTTGTCCAAACCCGTCCTCTCTACCACTTAACCAAACGACCCCGTTCCTGATCCAAACATCCCCGTTTTGAAGCTCTTTGATCTGGGCCGTTGTTTTTTGGTTAATCAGACGGCTGGGAACTAGGGTATTATTGGTATATATCTGTCTGAACGCCATTACCCCCCATCTCGTCTCTTTTAGAGGCTAATCCCCAACTAACCCTAACTGAGCTGCCCCAAATTCCCACCACCTCAGACCGGCGATGCCACCTCCGATGACCACTATATTCACACCTTAAACTCCTCATCCCCTCCACAATCCCAATCCACAACAAATTTCGTTCGAACACACTCAGAATCCCTCGAATCTGAGGTTGAAGTCACAAACCCTAGCGCCGCCCTCATTTTCTCCGGTGGCACCACTGCCTCTGTTCACCACCAAATTGACACCAGAACCGCCATGACCCCCTTGTACCAAATCCACACTCTGTTCCCCTCGAATTTTGCTAGAATATCTCGAATCTTAAGTCTAAGGTTCGAGCCCCAGAAGCCAAAGCCAATGCTGCGTATGCAACGGTGTTTTCCAAGTTTTATGAGTGTTCCGGACCAGTTCTACCATGAAATAGCATTATTCGACAAAGAACAAGTAGTTGACGATATTCGGGGTTTAAATAGGAAAGTTAGTCGAAGGGTCGAGCCCGAGTTGGTGAGTTTCTTTCTTTCATTTCGTTTACGCTTGTGATTCCTTCATCTTTCTTTCCTCTTCTATTCTTCTCTTTTCCTCCGGTTAATTAAAATAAAATTGAACGTGTTTTCTAGCTGAGATCGAGTACTGTCCGTTTTGTTCCGTCTCAGTTTTCCGTTCCAAGTTGGTTTTGTGATTTTTGTTTGGTCGGTCTAGTTCTTTTGTTGACAGCACGATTAATTTCTGATTTCATTTTGTTTATTTAGCCCTGTTAGTTTAATTAGGAGTATATGACAATTTAGTCCCTTAGCTTAGGTTTTAAGTTTTCTGAAAGTTGTTTTAGTCATTTTCCTGCTGTTTGCCATAGTCTGCTCAACCTGGGTTCATTTCATTTGGGTTCTGAATTCATTTCATAAACCATTCTAAAGAGTTCGAATGGATTTTTCGAGCCCAAGTCTGGTTTGATCATTGGGTCATTTGATCCATGACACATTTGAGGTCCCAGGGGTAATAAACATGGTTGTTAAGGGTAATATGGGTAGTATAGGTAAGGGAATCATTTGTAACAACCTAAGGAAACTTCTAGGAAGCTAGGGTAGGGGCTAATATGAAAATCTGAGTTTTAAGCTAAGGGTATTTGAGCAGAAACGAAAATATCAAAAGGTTAAAAATGCAAATCTGAATTCCTTTTATGCTACCCTAATAGTTTGCCTATAAAGGCATCCTAACTTGACACTCAAGGCAGATTTTGGGGAAAGGGCTAAAAATATATAGAAAAGAACGGATAAAAGAGAAAAACTACTGTTCCATTGAAATTCATCGGGGGACTTTGAAGCTTTCACAGTTCTGAATCAAAATCTCTGGTTTATATTGAGTTGGAAATGTTTTAAGCATTCCTGTGGTTAGCGTATGGAGTTATTTTAAAGTTCCTAGGTTGTCTTTTGATTCTTAAACTTGACATTCAAGCTTGGTTTGAGCTGATTTCTGCTGTTGGATACTGTTTTGTTGTTGCTGATTCCCTGCTTTCTGCTTATTTTGTTTTTTCCCAGGTATTTCTTCATACCATTTGCTAACAAATGAGGTGCTACAAGTTAGAACCAGACTGAATCTGCACATAAAGTTGGAGATCTAAGCTGGAATTTGAATAGAAATCATGTTTAAATGTTAAATTCTATTGCTTTTGCATTTTACACCTTTAATTTCCCTGTTATGAAGTATATTATCATCTTCTCTTTCGAATATGTTAAGTCGTTCATCCATGCTCAATGACTTGGGTTTGGTTTTGGCCATTTAGAAAGAACATTTGGATTCTGGCTATGTAAATGGACTGTTAAACATTTTACAAGGATTGACTGCCTGAATATCTTAGTTTGTTTATTTCTCTGTAGTTTGGAACTAGGATCTAGTATGAAGAAGTTTTGGCACTGAATCTGGATTTTTGAAATTGTGATGTTAGAGGGTTTAATTAAATGCATGTTCATATTTGTTTCAGTCTAACTCGAAGCTAGTTTGTGCTTTGGTATTCATTACTGTCCAGATTGCTGAAATAACAAGTATAGGACGAGGTACCATATCTCAATTGGAATTCATGTTAGGGATTGTTTCGTTAGGCCTGAAATCCAAACCATACAATACTGTTTGTTTAAAAGTCAAGGGAGAGTATTAATTTCTGGGTAACAAGGTGATAATGAATAAGTCTCATAGGATAATACCCTCATTACAAGTTTGGTTTTGACATCAAAATGCATTTTGATCATGCTTAAGGATAATCAATTCTAGTCTAGCATTTCTGGAATATTTTGAAGCAATATGGTTATGATTGTGACGGGAATAATTTGGATCCCTAAATTGGACCATATCGTGTGGCTCAATAACTCTAAGGGGTACATTGATGCGTCTGGTTCTATGATTTGGGCCTTTGTGGATTTTGGATCATAAGTCCACTTGAGTTGAAGTTGCCAGCTCCATCAATCGGGCCAGTGCAAGTGGCCACAAGAATTTAAGCTCAGATAGTTCCCATCGTGTTGTTATGCTCGCTCTGGGTCCAAACGAAGCAGCTTTTTCCCTTTAAAACGTTAGTTTGCTTAATAGCTGAATTGAACCCCACTTGTTTTAAGGTTAACATTCTCTTGTAAGCTTTGTAGGGAATTTCTAATTGGCTTAGAGACCTTTCAAGTAGAATAAATTGAGGTACGCTGTGCCAAACAAAATTAAAATGCATTGTCCTCTACTAATTTCTTATGATTTAGATGTAAAAATGGCAAGTCATCGTAGTTTGCTTTAGGCATGTTTAACATATTATCATGGTCGTGGACACGTTCGTGTGACATGATTATGATTGTAAAAACAAAACCGGAGTATGCGTTCACGCAACTTTGGTCAAACTTTCCTAATAATAATAATGCGTTATTAATTGTGGACACGTTTGTGTGACATGATTTTCGACGCGCCAAACAGATGGGTACACGTACGCGTTACTCATTTCGAGATAATTTTTCTTTATTAAAGCGCTGTAAAAGGTAAAAGCATATAGGTTCCGAAATCAGTAATTAGACAATTTAGTCAAGCCAAGTATAATCAAAGCGACCGTGCTAGAACCACGAAGCTTGGGAGTGCCTAACACCTTCTTCCGGGTTAACAGAATTCCTTACCCAGATTTCTGGTTCGCGGACTATTAAACAGAGTAAAGCTTTTCCTCGATTCAGAATTCAACCGATGACTTGGGACACCATAAATCTCCCAAGTGGCGACTCTAAATCTTTTGACAATAAATCCCGTTTCGATTGTCCTTTAATTGGAAAAACTCCCTTTATACACCCCTCTCAGGGGTGTAGTGAAAAAGGAGGTGTGACAGCTCTAGCGACTCTGCTGGGGATCGAACCTAGAATCTCTGGTTCAGGGTTCAAGAATTCGAGCTTGTTAATATGATTTTGCTTGGTTTTATTTATTGTTGATATTACTGTATTATGTGAACTTTTTATGCTAAATGTTATATGTTTATAGCTTTAATATTATCTGGATTGTATTTAATTGTCTTCTTACGACACCCATCTGAGTCTTCTGGAAATGGTGCATACGTTCGCGTAGCCACTTTTTCTGTAGAAATTATACCAAATAGAACGAGTCTGGGAAAGCGACAAGGCCAGGTAGACTTCATTGCTCCCGGTACGTCGCCCCCTCCTCGGCCCTAGTTGTCCGCTCAGGTACCCCAAGTCTAAGCCAAAACCCCAGGATTTAAACCTAGAAAACACAGCCCCATGCCGGATCCCTAGTAGAAACGTTTGTTTGCATCATGTGCATTTGACTTAGGGGACTCAACACAGTGGTTGGGTCCATCTAGGACAGGTATGACCGAAAGAACAGACCATCCTGATGCATTCTACGTGCTATGTGAACATTTATTTTGGCTTGCATGCTGACCAGCCAGGGAAAATAAAGAAAAAAAGGGAAAACCAAGAGTAATATAGGGAGGGAAATAAAACCCGGTTCTAAACATCCTAGTATTTGAAAAGCGTCCTGAAACTCTGCCCAAAATTTTTCAAAAAAGAGTTATTTTAAAAGAGTCAAACACTGTGTTCTTTCAAATGTGTCAAAACTGACCGAACTACGCAGGTCTGATTCTCACCGAATGTGGGATACGTAGGCAACCTACATAAGGTTCAGCCTTATTGTTGAAAAAAAAGAGAGAAGAAAAACAAGAAAAGAGAGTCAGTGGTCGAGTGAATGCAATCTTGATTTTGGTCAAAATAAGCCGATCCAGCTTCGACTATGTCTTAAACCGTTCTTGCCGAGGTAGCCTCAGAGTATTTTTCAGTTGTCGAAAGGCTATTTTCGTAAAAGGATGGACAAGTTTGTGAGGGGTCATAAAATAATTCCCCCGGCCTCAAAATTCGCGTGAAATTGGAAAGGGGCCGCATTTACAAAAACAGCCATTTTGCTAAAGTTGGCATACATGGGAAGAGATTATGGTTCTTTTTTTTTATTTTCTCTTTTTTTCCTTTTCTTCTTCAAAAAACTGTTTACAAAAGGGTCAACTCGAGTCAACCCTAACCTTAATTTTCCACAGGAACAAATGAATACCATCCAGGAACCGCCAGAAGTGGTAAGGGAACAGGCTCGGCTACACCTGCGTATAGGGTGGAATGATCTAGACGAAGATGGTCAGAAATGGGTGAAAAAGCACTTGGGTGCTCTTATAGACATCTTTGAAATCAAACCGCAGAAAGATCTGGTCAAAGCTTTGGTAATTTTCTGGGATCTTGTCCACAATGTCTTCCGTTTCTTGGATTTTGAGATCACTCCTACTTTGGAGGAGATAGCCGGGTACATTGAATTTGGACGGGACTTGAGGAAGCAACAACTTATATTTCCAAGGGCTCCATCGGTGCACAAGTTCTTTGATCTCTTTAATATTAGTAAACAGACAAATAAGGAACGTGTGAGCAACGTGTGTTGTTCTTTCCATTTCTTATACTTCAGGTTCGGGCATTCTGCTGGTTTTGAAACGCATGAAAAGGGTCTAAGCAATAAACAAAACAAGGGCCTTTGGCAAGTTCATCGCCGATTCCCATTTATTGTGGCATTCTTGGGGATCATGGTTTTTCCAAATGAGTAAGGGACGGTGGATATTTGTATGGCTAGAATTGCACAAATGCTTACTACCAAGGAAAATCATACACTTGCCCCATTGGTGCTGACAGATATCTATCGAGTATTAACTTTGTGCAAAGCAGGGGCTCAATTTTTTGAAGGTTGCAGTATCATTCTGCAAATGTGGTTGATCGAGCATCTTCGCCATCACCCCAGATTCATGAGTTACAGTTCGAGCCCAAACAACTTCACCATTAGTTATGAAAAGAGGATAAAAGATTACAACACACCAGAAGGATTTGAAGCATGAGTTTCTCATTTGAAAGTTCTTGACGCAGGTCAGGTCGAGTGGACTATAGGATGGCCCCCGAGGACAGAAGCCATCTATATGACTGCTACCATAGGATACCTGAGGATAATGGGCGCAAGGAGTATTCAGCCATATGCACCGCAGAGGGTCTTGAGGCAATTGGGAAGGTATCAGATTGTGCCTGAAGATGAAGATCTAAGCACCCAGGTCATAGAGTCACATCCAGAAGCTGCATTGCCTGAGGTTGTAGTTTGCAGGATTGGAATAGCTGCCGGTATCTAATAAATGGCACCCAGGTACCAGACATCACCAAGGGGTAAGTAGATCCAAATTATGCTGCTTGGTTTGAGAAAATGTCTTATGTAAACAACGAGCCAGAGCCCGAGAGGCCCGCCAAAATGCCTCATGTTCAAACCTTTCATGATAAAATTGAAGAGAGGTTAGCTTGGGGGGAGAAGGAAAAGGAATATAAGGCCATTATCCATGGTCTGCGAGAAGAATTGAGAAATGTCACCTTCAACAATGATTTGCAGGCACAAGAGGCCGAAGGTGAAAGGAGAAGATTGGTGCGAGAAAATGAGTCCCTCAGAGCTCAAGTTCGACATTTGAAAATTGAAGCCGAGAACCCATGCCGAAGCAGGAAAGATGAGAGGCTCATTTATAACCTCACTCAAAAGGTACGTGACTACGAAGATGACCTGCAGAAAGCTGAGTCTGAAATAGCAAAAGCACAGGCAAGGTTGGTTAAAAGCGCTGAAGGGCATGCAACTTTCGTTCAACAGATGAAAGAAAGATATGAACGAGGGGTCACAGGTTGGGAAAAGGCAATTGGCAACCTCGAGGGTGAAATGGCTAAACAAGCCAAAAATTTTAAGGCTGAAAGAGAACATTGTTACGCCTTTATGGCACGGCTAGAAAGGGACTTGCAACGAACTCCAAGAGCAGAACCAGGTAGCTGAACGAACTTTGGAAGCCAGCACCGAACAAATTGGGCGTTTGTTGCAAGAGAAGGGCGTCATAAGAGAGCGAGTCAAAAGGGTCGCCAACTATATCACAATGAAGTGCAGTAGCTGTGAGGATATGACGAGATCTATGTTCTTCGCTATTGTGATGATTTTTGTTCGCCGGGCAATGGAAGATCTCTACCACCTTTAGGGGGATTTAGCGAGTCATCCCGCAGCAAGGCCGAATGATGCCCCGCGGGTCCTAGAGACAATTGAGGCATTGATGTATTCATGATTTCTTGAGTATGTGTTTTCTTTCCGTTAAAGTCTGCCAGTTGTTTTGGAGTCTGTATTTCTGTTATCAGAGTATGTGGGTTGTTTGTTTTTGAGTCTTTATCTCGAGTCTGTTAGCTTCTTTCGAGTCTGTTAGTTTCAGTCTTTGTAATAGCGTTTTATATATATATATATATGAAAACTGAAAATCCCAAATGTTTTACTTCACACTTATCCCCAAGAACTACACTTGGTCTGATTCATGCGGGGTCATGATACGTAGGCAATATCCATAGGATTCAACCGTAACCAAATAAAATAGAGAAAGAAAGAGCGGAAAAACAAGAAAGAAAAGAGAGAAAATAAAAATCAAGAGAGAATAAAAACAAAGAGAGAACGAAAGGAAGGAAAAAAAAAAGAAATAAAAGGGAAGTTTGCAATCGAAAGAAAAAAAGGCCGGGATGACGCATTCAACCAATCAAATACATATAGAGTCGGTTAACTATTTAGGTGCATTAATGCCCAATGTGCGGTTACTAATCTGTTAAAGCCTAATCGCTAACAAGGTTGTTATTGTTGATATATTAAGCTCAGGCAGGTGGTTAGTTGACTGGCATTCTGGAAACTCACTTCTACAGCACGCGATCGAAAGACAGGCTGAATATGGTCGACCAGGAACCGGAAACAAGTATTGTCGACCCATCGAAAGAGGTGGAATAAATGGACATTAATGCGATGAGGGGAGAAATGTATAAGT
The DNA here is from genome assembly GCF_000715075.1 of Nicotiana tabacum. Classification (NCBI taxonomy): domain Eukaryota; kingdom Viridiplantae; phylum Streptophyta; class Magnoliopsida; order Solanales; family Solanaceae; genus Nicotiana; species Nicotiana tabacum. The sequence continues at coordinate 56,742,039 of NC_134087.1, read as the reverse complement.
TGAAGCAACAGATGGCTGAAATGTACCAAGCCTGGGCGAAGGGGCACCCACCACCAGTTTATCCCGCCAACCCTGCTTATATCCCACCATCATCCTAACCTCCGGAACCTCCCACTATGAACTCATCTCCAGCCTTTCCCCTCTACCAACAATGCCATGGAGCCACTTCCCACACTTCTCAAGCTCTACCACCCAAACAAGTCCCATACCCTTCTCCACCAATTACACCTGTTTTTGTGGCACCTCCACCTACTACATTACACCGATCGTCCAGTGAACCCCTATTCCAAACTCACGACAACCAGTACTATCTCCCTGAACCCACCTTCAAAGTTCCAGAACCATATCCTTACACTCCTCATCTTGATATCCCGGCAGTGACCAAGAAACCACCCAAAAATCCCGAGCATGAAGAGATGATCAGAAAGGTCAAAAGCTTAGAACAGTCATTCCGAGATATGAGGGGGTTGGGAGGTCAAATAAGTGTGGCCTATAAGGATTTATGTCTGTTCCCAGATGTTCAGTTGCCAGCGGGGTTCAAAATGCCCAAGTTTGATCTGTACGACGGGCATGGTGACCCAACAACACACTTAAGAGGATTTTGTAGCAAAATGAGAGGAGCAGGTGGAAGAGGTGAATTGCTGATGGCATATTTCAGCCAAAGTTTAAGTGTATCGGCCTTAGAATGGTATACCAGACAAGATCACAACAGGTGGTACACATGGGACGATTTGGCCCAAGCCTTTGCTTGCCTTTTTCAGTACATCCTCGAAATTATCCCAGACCGTCTGTCGTTGACAAAGCTTGAGAAGAAGCCCGGTGAGAGCTTCAGAGAATATGGATTCCGTTGGAGAGAGCAAGTAGCGAGGGTTGACCCTCCGATGAAATAAAGCAAGATGGTTGATTATTTCTTGCAGGCTTTGGAACCCACTTATTTCAGTCACTTGGTGTCAGCAGTAGGTAAGTCCTTTAATGAAGTCATAAAAATGGGAGGCATGGTTGAAGAAGGACTCAAGTCCATCAAGATCATGAGTTATTCAGCGATCAAAGCGACCACTCAAGTTATTCAAAACGGTACTGGGGGCGTGCTCGGGAAGAAGAAGAAGGAGGATGTTGCGACAATTGAGTCGAGAGCTTGGGTTGGATCCCGAAACATCCCACGTTACTACAACCCGCATCGACCTTGCCACGAAACTTACCCCCACACTCTATATAGTCCACCACAACACTACTATCCACCGCCCGATCCCCATCTTTCCGTCCATCACGCACAAACCTATACCCAACCTCCTGCTCACGCACAATGCCGTGCGCCAGCTTCACAAAATCCGTACCAAGCTCCACAAAATAACTATCCACCCCCAAAAGCCTACAAAAATCCTCCTGGAATGGGTTTTTGACCCAACCAAGCCTTCAAGAATGAGAGGTTGCAGAAGCAAAAGACTTTCACTCCATTGGGCGAATCATATGCTAGTCTATTCCACAGACTGAGACAGTTGGGTATGTTGAATCCGATCGAGGCTAAATTGCCGAATCCCCCTCCCAGAAATCTTGACCGCTCGGTAAGTTTTGAGTATTGTTCAGGGGCCCCGAGATATGACACAAAGAAATGCTGGAAATTGTAAACAGCCATTCAAGAACTCATTGACACCAATCGGATTGAGGTCCAAGCTCCGAAGGCACCCAATATCAATCAGAATCCCTTTCTAGCCCATCATAAAACAAATATGATTGAGCTAATTCATCAGGGAAGGGAGCCTAAAAAGCCTTCACAAACCGTCATGATGATTCGGGCTAGTGAAGCCAGGTCATTTGAAAAGTCGACAAGTGAGAAGTCTATGATCAAGTTGAACAAGACAAATACTAAACCATCTGTGGAGGTCAAGAAGGGGTCCTCAAGTGACGTTGCAGGAAAACATGAAAGAGCAAAAGTGGTTGTGCCAGGAGTGACGAACAAGCCTGTGGTAATTGTGAAGGGCGCCCTCACAGATCCTGTCGTTATCAAACAGGTAACTCAATTACCGATAGTTAACAGCAAGGCAGTCCCATGGAATTATGAACGAGTGACACTGACTTACAAGGGGAAAGAGGTTAGAGAAGAAGTGTGTGAGACTCATGGTTTGACTCGATCGGGGAGATGCTTTGCCCACGAAGAGTTGAGAAAAGCTAAGACCTCAAAAGATAATATAGTGTTGGTGAAGAAAGCGGTGACCGAGGAAGAAGCAGAAGAATTTCTAAGAAAGATGAAAGTACAAGACTATTCCATTGTGGAGCAGTTAAGGAAGACACTAGCTCAGATCTCGCTCTTGTCATTATTGATCCATTCAGACGAACACCGTCGTGCTTTGATGAAGATCTTGAACGAAGCCCACGTTCCTGAAAAAATCTTAGTAAACCACTTGGAAAAGATAGCTAACAAGATATTTGAGGTAAACCAAGTCACTTTTTTTGATGATGAGTTGCCCGTGGAGGGTACCGAGCATAATAGAGCCCTCTATCTGATGGTGAAATGCGAAGATTCCGTGGTTACTCGGGTACTGATTGACAATGGGTCTAGTGCAAACATTTGCCCTCTCTCCACATTGAACAAACTGAAAGTGAAGGATGAAAGAATTCACAAGAACAGTATTTGCATTCGGTGATTCGACGGTGGAGGGAAAGATTCAGTCGGGGGCATAGTGCTTGAGCTCACAATAGGGCCAGTTGAATTTACCATGGAGTTCCAGGTTCTCGATGTGGCTCTTTTGTACAATCTTCTATTGGGACGACCTTGGATTCATGCTGCCAAAGCGGTCCCGTCTACTCTGCATCAAATTGTCAAGTTTGAATGGGATCGACAGGAAATTGTTGTACAGGGCGAAGATAATTTGTGTGTGTCCAACGGTGCCATTGTTCCGTTCATAGAGGTTGACGATGACAAGTGACCATAGGTTTATCAGGCTTTCGACACAGTATCGGTAGAGAAAATTCTGAAAGGAAAGTGCGTTCCAACTCCAAAGATGGCTGCGACATCAGTTATGGTAGTTGTTGAAATGTTGAAAAACGGTTTCGTACCGGGCAAGGGTTTGGGTGCATCTCTGCAAGGTATTGTGCAGCCAGTTTCTCTTCCAAAGAATCTAGATACTTTTGGTATGTGGTTCAAGCCTACCGTTACAAACGTGAGAAGATCTAGAAAAATGAAGTAGAAAGCATGGGCATTGCCAAAGCCAATCCCGCGTCTGTCCAGATCATTCGTCAGGCCGGGTATCAGAAAGCAACTGTTGTCAAAGGTTCCTGGACCATTGATTGGTACCGATGGAGACTTGGAGAAGGGGTTTGAAAGGTTATTCGTCGAGGTCAACATGGTTCGGGCTGGGGAAGGGTCCAGTAGGGCAGATGTGCAATTCGTAGGACCACGTGCAAAAGTCAACAACTGGGAAGCTACTCCTCTTCCTACCCGGAGGGAGTCTTGGTAGTGGATTTTGATTTTCTTTTAGTTGTCTAGATTATTCCAGGGTCTGTAATTCAGATATTTTGTTCCGTCCAGCTGGATGTGTTAAACCCTGTTATCGTTAAATTCAATGAAATGCAATTGTTCCTTTTCCTTCATTTCTTCTAATTTTATTTTTGTTTTCTTCTTCTGTACAGTTCTTTTTATGCTGATATCAATGACAGGACATGCATGAGGAATCTTCGGCCCAGTTTTAAGATCCAATCTAACTCTGAAATAATAATACATGAAATTGAGTGTGATGACGAGTTGGAATTTGATGATGATGAGGCCTATGAAGAAATTAGTAAAGAACTAAGTCATTTTGAGGAAAAACCCAAACCTAAGTTGAATGACACAGAAGCAGTTAATCTAGGGGACCAAGAAAATGTCCATGAAAAATAAGTGTCCATCTGGAGCCTCAACTCAGGGAGGAGATAATTAAAGCACTATTCGAATACAAAGATGTTTTTGCATGGTCCTATGACGACATGCCGGGCCTAAACACTGATTTAGTGGTTCACAAGTTGCCCACGGACCCGGCATTCCCTCTTATCAAACAGAAGCTGAGAAAGTTCAAAATGGATATGAGTGTAAAGATCAAGGAAGAGGTCACCAAACAGTTCGATGCCAAAGTCATTCGGGTCACCCGGTATCCCACCTAGTTAGCCAATGTTGTGCCTGTACCGAAGAAGGATGGCAAGACCAGGGTGTGTGTTGACTATCGGGATCTCAATAAGGCAAGTCTAAAAGAAAATTTCCCGTTGCCGAACATCCATATCTTGATTGATAATTGCGCCAATCATGAGATTGGCTTTTTTTGTGGATTGCTATGCGGGTTATCATCAGATCTTAATGGATGAGGAAGATGCAGAAAAGACGGCATTCATCATGCCATGGGGAACGTACTGCTATCGAGTCATGCCAAACAGGTTTGATTCTTGATTTTCAGGACCCTCCTGGAAAATGGGACCTAGTTTAAAGTTCAGAAATAACATAATCGAGCATAAATGTATCCCAAAAAATATATGTTAGCTTAGAAATTTGCATGTTCGAGATAGGATTCAATTAGGAGTTTCCAGGACCCCCCTGAATAATGGGACTTATCTTTAAGATTTCGATTAGATAACAACATTTAGCGTAAACTCTATTGTAGGGTAGTATAATTTGGACATGAAAGTTGTCACCCTTAAGATAAAATTTGACCTTTGATTTTTAGGACCCTTCTGGATAATGGGGAGTAGTTTAAAGATTCTCTTAGATAGCAAGATTTAGCAGAAGTCAGACCTGTAGAAGATATAACTTAGATTTAAAATTGTCGTTCAGTTAAGAGTTGTCAGGACCCCCTACATAATGGGACCTAGATTTCAAATTCTTAGTAATAATTGGTAATATGATTCAGTTTAACACTCACATATGTGCCCAGTTACCAAACTGGGGCAGAAAAATTTTCTTTGTTTTTGTTTATTTTGCTGAAATCAGGTACCCGCTTGGAGAACAGGGAGAAGACTTTCAAGAATAGCAGTCAGGAGCCCGCCTGGAGAACAAGGGAGTACAATTTATGTTTTAGCTTTCAAATTCTTTGTTTTGTCTATGTTGAAGTCAAGAGCCCGCCTGGAGAGCAGGGAACACATTTCAAGTTGAAATCAGGAGCCCGCCTGGAGAACAAGGGAGTACAATTTAAATTTTAGCTTTCAAATTCTTTGTTTTGTCTATGTTGAAGTCAGGAGCCCGCCTGGAGAACAGGGAATACTTTCAAGCAGAATAGTCAGGAGCCCGCCTGGAGAGCAGAGAATATTTTCAAGCGCAACAGTCAGGAGCTCGCTTGGAGAACAAGGGAGTACAATTTAAATTTAGCTATCAAATTCTTTGCTTTGTCTATTTTGAAGTCAGGAGCCCGCCTGGAGAGCATGGAATACATTCAAGTTTAGCAGTCAGGAGCTCGCCTGGAGAGTAGAGAATACATTCAAGTTTAGCAGTCAGGAGCCCGCCTGGAGAGCATGGAATACATTTCAAGTTGAAGTCAGGAGCCCGCCTGGACAGCAGGGAATACATTTCAAGTTAGCAGTCAGGAGCCCGCCTGGAGAGCAGGGAATACATTTCAAGTTGAAGTTAGGAGCCCGCCTGGAGAGCAGGGAATACATTTCAAGTTAGCAGTTAGGATCCCGCTTGGAGAGCAGGGAATACATTTCAAGTCAGCAGCCAGGAGCCCGCTTCGAGAGCAGAGAATACATTTCAAGTCAACAGTCAGGAGCCCGCCTGGAGAGCAGAGAATACATTTCAAGTCAGCAGTCAGCAGCCCGCCCGGATAGCATGGGAATACATTCACGTTTTGAAGTCAGGAGCCCGCCTGGATAGCATAGGAATACATATCAAGTTCAGCAGTCAGGCACCCACCTGAATAAGGGAAAAACATTTCAGTTTACAATTCAAGATGGAAACAAACGGATGTTTCTGAGAGAATGGAGGATAACATGGCAACAAGAAACACAAGAGCAAGCTTGAAGATATAGATAGTACTTTTGTAATCCATAGATCATAGTCTAGTCTAGCTTTTTGTTTTATTATGACATGGTGTAATAAGGGGGTTCAGTAAGCAGCAGCAACAACAATAGTGGAAGCCCAGCTTCATGGTAGTCCCAACTACCAAACATTCCTAAACTACACTGACCTGATTCCTTTTTAGCCAAGGATATGTAGGCAACCTCAGAAGTAGGGTGCGGTCAACTTTTTCAAAAATGCTTCCCACAGAGTATTCAAACGGGCAAAAATTGCTCGTATCTGCTCACTTATCTTTGCATGAAAACTCTTTATGTTTCCGGGCAAAGAGAGGCAGCTATGAGCACGTGGTTTTTGCCCTACATATATTACTCCAACAAATTCAAAACAAAATAATTTCTTTCATTATTTGCCATTTTTGTGAATTTTGTGGCATTTTATGTTAATTGTTTGCATTTGTCTGCGCATTTTTATTTTTTGTTTAATTAATGAAAAATACAAAATATGTTGCATTTGCATTTAGGATTTAATTTTTGCATTTTTGAATTAATTAGTAATTTAGTATTTTATAAAAATTGAAAAATCACAAAAAATAGTTTAAATTTGCATTTTTAATTTTAGCCTTGATCTTGAATAGTTTTCTTTTGTTAATTTGTGTTTAAGTAATTGAGTTAATTATCATTTTAGGGTTAATTAGTTTTTTTAGTTCTAGGAATTAATTTTGATTTTCATTATGTTTCGAAAAAATGGGAAAAAGGAAATATTATTTTTTGAATTAAAATTGGCTTTGTATAATGAAAAGGATTGGGCCAATTTTCAAATTAATTTCCAAGGCCCAAATCCCCCAATCCACCAAAACTAGCCCAAACCTTTCCCCTTTAAAAATCCGGGCATGCTCAGCCCAAAATTTGTCCAAACCCGGCCACCCTACCACTTAACTAAACGACCCTGTTCCTGATCCAAACGTCCCCGTTTTGAAGCCCTTTGATCTGGGTCGTTGTTTTTTTGGTTAATCAGACGACTGCGAACTAGGGTATTATTGGTATATATCTGTCTGAATGCCATTACCCCCCCATCTCGTCTCTTTCAGAGGCTAATCCCCAACTAACCCTAACTGAGCCGCCCGTAATTCCCACTACGTCAGACCGGTGGCGCCACCTCCGATGACCATCATATTCACACCTTAAACTACTCATCCCTTCCACAATCCCAATCCACAACCAACTTCGTTCGAACATACTCAGAATCCCTCGAATCTGAGGTTGAAGTCACAAACCCTAGTGCCGCCCTAATTTCCTCCGGTGGCGGTGCCGCCTCTGTTCACCACCAAATTGACACCATAGAACCGCCATGTCCCCCTTGTACCAAATCCACACTCCGTTCCCGTCGAATTTTGCTAGAACATCTCGAATCTTAAGTCTAAGGTTCGAGCCCCAGAAGCCAAAGCCAAAGCTGCGCATGCAACAGTATTTTCCCAATATTTATGAGTGTTCCGAGCCAGTTCTACCATAGAATAGCATTATTCGACAAATAACAAGTAGTTGACGATATTCGGGGTTTAAATCGGAAAGCCAGTCGAAGGGTCGAGCCCGAGTTGGTGAGTTTATTTCTTTCCTTTCGTTTACGCTTGTGATTCCTTCATCTTTCTTTCCTCTTCTCTTCTTCTCCTTCCTTGCGGTTAATTAAAATAAAATTGAACGAGTTTTCTAGCTGAGATCGAGTACTGTCCGTTTTGTTCCGTCTCAGTTTTCCGTTCCAAGTTGGTTCTGTGATTTTTGTTTGGTCGGTCTAGTTCTTTTATTGATAGCACGATTAATTTATGATTTCATTTTGTTTGTTTATCCCTGTTAGTTTGCCCTTAACTTAGGTTTTTAGTTTTCTGAAAGTTGTTTTAGTCATTTTCCTGCTGTTTGCCATAGTCTGCTCAACCTGGGTTCATTTCATTTGGGTTCTGAATTCATTTCATAAACCATTCGAAAGAGTCTGCTCAACCTGGGTTCATTTCATTTGGGTTCTGAATTCATTTCATAAACCATTCGAAAGAGTTCGAATGGATTTTTCGAGCCCAGGTCTGGTTTGATCATTGGGTCATTTGATCCATGACCTATTTGAGGTCCCAGGGGTAATAAACAGGGTTGATAAGGGTAATATGGGTAGTATAGGTAAGGGAATCTTTTGTAAGAACCTAAGGAAACTTCTAGGATGCTAGGGTAGGGGCTAATATGAAAATCTGAGTTTTAAGCTAAGGGTATTTGAGCAGAAACAAAAATATCAAAAGGTTAAAAATGCAAATCTGAATTCCTTTTATGCTACCCTAATAGTTTGCCTATAAAGTCATCGTAACTTGACACTCAAGGCAGATTTTGGGGGAAGGGCTAAAAAAATATAGAAAAGAAACGGCTAAAAGAGAAAAACTACTGCTCCATTGAAATTCGGACTTCGAAGCTTTCCTAGTTCTGAATCAAAATCTCTAGTTTATATTGAGTTGGAAATGGTTTAAGCGTTCATGTGGTTAGCATATGGAGTTATTTTAAAGTGCCTGGCGTTGTCTTTTGGGTTTTAAACTTGGTATTCAAGCTTGGTTTGAGCTGATTTCTGTTGTTGGATACTGTTTTGCTATTGCTGATTCCCTGCTTTCTGTTTTTTTGTTTTTCCCAGGTATTTCTTCATACCATTTGCTAACAAATGAGGTTCTACAAGTTAGAACCAGACTGAATCTATACATAAAGTTGGAGATCTAAGCTGGAATTTGAATAGAAATCATGTTTAAATGTTAAATTCTATTAGCTTTTGCATTTTACACATTTAATTGCCCTATTATGAAGTATATTATCATCTTCTCTTTCAAATATGTTAAGTAGTTCATCCATGCTCAATGACTTGGGTTTGTTTTTGGCCATTTAGAAAAAACATTTGGATTCTGGCTATGTAAATGGACTGTTAAACATTTTACAAGGATTGACTGCCTGAATATCTTAGTTTGTTTGTTTCTCTATAGTTTGGAACTAGGATCTAGTATGAAGAAGTTTTGATACTGAATCTGGTATAGCATGTTTTGAATCTGGATTTTCGAAATTGTGATGTTAGAGGGTTTAATTAAATGCATGTTCATATTTGTTTCAGTCAAACCCGAAGCTAGTTTTTGCTTTGGTATTCATTACTGTCCAGATTGCTGAAATAAAAAGTATAGGACGAGGTACCATATCTCAATTGGAATTCATGTTAGGGATTGTTTCATTAGGTCTGAAATCCAAAACATACAATACTGTTTGTTTAAAAGTCAAGGGAGAGTATTAATTTCTAGGTAACAAGGTGATAATGAATATGTCTCATAGGATAATACCCTCATTACAAGTTTGGTTTTGACATCAAAATGCATTTTGATCATGCTTAAGGATAATCAATTCTAGTCGAGCATTTCTGGAATATTTTGAAGCAATATGGTTATGATTGTGACGGGAATAATTTGGATCCCTAAATTGGACCATAGCGTGTAGCTCAATAACTCTAAGGGGTACATTGATGTGTCTGGTTCTATGATTTGGGCCTTTGTGGATTTTGGATTATAAGTCCACTTGTGTTGAAGTTGCCAGCTCTATCAATCGGGCCAGTACAAGTGGCCACAAGAATTTAAACTGGGATAGCTCCCATCGTGTTGTTGGGCTCGCCCTGATCCCAAACGAAGCAGCTTTTTCCCTTTAAAACGTTAGTTCGCTTAAGAGCTGAATTGAACCCGACTTGTTTTAAAATTAACATTCTCTTGTAAGCTATGTAGGGAATTTCTAATTGGCTTAGAGACCTTTCAAGTAGAATAAATTGAGGTACGTTGGGCAAAACAAAATTAAAATGCACGACCCTCTACTAATTTCTTATGATTTAGATGTAAAAATGACAAGTTATCATAGTTTGCTTTAGGCATGTTTAGCATATTATCATGGTCGTGGACATGTTCGCGTGACATGATTATGATTGTAAAAACAAAACCGGAGTATGCGTTCGCGCAACTTTGGTCAAACTTTCCTAATAATAATAATGCGTTATTAATTGTGGACACGTTCGCGTGACATGATTTTCGACGCGCCAAACAGATGGGTACACGTACGCGTGACTCATTTCGAGATAACTTTTCTTTATTAAAGCGCTATAAAAGGTAAAAGCACATAGGTTCCGAAATCAGTAATTAGACAATTTAGTCAAGCCAAGTATAATCAAAGCGACCATGCTAGAACCACGGAGCTTGGGAGTGCCTAACACCTTCTCCCAGGTTAACAAAATTCCTTACCCAGATTTCTGGTTCGCGGACTGTTAAACAGAGTCAAGATTTTCCTCGATTCGGGATTCAACCGGTGACTTGGGACACCATAAATCTCCCAAGTGGCGATTCTGAATCTTTTAACAATAAATCCCGTTTCGATTGTCCTTTAATTGGAAAATGTCCCTTTATACACCCCTCTCGAGGGTGTAGTGAAAAAGGAGGTGTGACAGCTCTGGCGACTCTGCTGGGGATCGAACCCAGAATCTCCGGTTCAGGGTTCAAGAATTCGAGCTTGTTAATATGATTTTGCTTGGTTTTATTTATTGTTGATATTATTGTATTCTGTGAACTTTTTGTGCTAAATGTTATATGTTTACCGCTTTAATATTATCTGGATTGTATATAACTGTCTTCTTATGCCACCCATCTGAGTCTTCTGGAAATGGTGCATACGTTCGCATAGCCTGCTTTTTCTGTAGAAATTATACCAAATAGAATGAGGTTGGGCAAGCTACAAGGCCGGGTAGACTTCAGTGATCCCGGTACGTTGCCCCCTCCTCGGCCCTAGTTGTTCGCTCGGGTACCCCAAGTCTAGACCAAAACCCCAGGATTTAAACCTAAAAAAACACAGCCCCATGCTGGATCCCTGGTAGGAACGTTTGTTTGTATCATGTGCATTTGACTTAGGGGACTCAACACAGGGGTTGAGTCAATCTAGGATAGGTATGACCGAAAGAATAGACCATCCTGATGCATTCTACGTGCTATGTGAACATTTATTTTGGCTTGCATGCTGACCGGCCAGGGAAAATAAAGAAAAAAAGGGAAAACCAAGAGTGATATAGGGAGGGAAATAAAACCCGGTTCTAAACATCCTGGTATTTGAAAAGCGTCCTGAAACTCTGCCCAAAATTTTTCAAAAAAGAGTTATTTTAAAAGAGTCAAACACTGTGTTCTTTCAAATGTGTCAAAACTGACCGAACTACGCAGGTCTGATTCTCACCGAATGTGGGATACGTAGGCAACCTACATAAGGTTCAGCCTTATTTTTGAAAAAAAAGAGAAGAAAAACAAGAAAAGAGAGTTAGTGGTCGAGTGAATGCAATCTTGATTTTGGTCAAAATAAGCCGATCCAGCTTCGGCTATGTCTTAAACCGTTCTTGCCGAGGTAGTCTCAGAGTATTTTTCAGTTGTCGAAAGGCTATTTTCGTAAAAGGATGGACAAGTTTGTGAGGGGTCATAAAATAATTCCCCCAGCCTCAAAATTCACGTGAAATTGGAAAGGGGCCGCATTTGCAAAAACAACCATTTGGCTAAAGTTGGCATACAGGGGAAGAGATTATGGTTCTTTTCTTTTTTTATTTTCTCTTTTTTTTCCTTTTCTTCTTCAAAAAACTATTTACAAAAGGGTCAACTCGAGTCAACCCTAACCTTAATCTTCCACAGGAACAAATGAATACCATCTAGGAACCGCCAGAAGTGGTCAGGGAACAGGCTCGGCTACACCTGCTTATCTAGACGAAGATGGTCGGAAATGGGTGAAAAAGCACTTGGGTGCTCTTATAGACATCTTTAAAATCAACCGCGGGAAGATCTGGTCAAAGCTTTGGTAACTTTCTGGGATCTTGTCCACAATGTCTTCCATTTCTCGGATTTTGAGATCACTCCTACTTTGGAGGAGATAGCCGGGTACAGTGAATTCGGACGGGACTTGAGGAAGCAACAACTTATATTTCCAAGGGCTCCATCGGTGCACAAGTTCTTTGACCTCTTGAATATTAGTAAACAGACAAATAAGGAACGTGTGAGCAACGGGTGCTGTGCTTTCCATTTCTTATACTTCAGGTTCGGGCATTCTGCTGGTTTTGAAACGCATGAAAAGGGTCTAAGCAATAAACAAAACAAGGGCCTTTGGCAAGTTCATCGCCGATTCACACTTATTGTGGCATTCTTTGGGATCATGGTTTTTCCAAATGAGAAAGGGACGGTGGATATTCGTATGGCTAGAATTTCACAAATCCTTACTACCAAGGAAAATCATACACTTGCTCCGTTGGTGCTGGCAGATAACCATCGAGCATTGCCTTTGTGCAAAGCAAGGGCTCAATTTTTTGAAGGTTGCAGTATCATTTTGCAAATGTGGTTGATAGAGCATCTTCGCCATCATCCCAGATTCATGAGTTACGGTTCGAGCCCAAACAACTTCATCATTAGTTATGAGGAGAGGATAAAAGATTACAACACACCAGAAGGATTTGAAGCATGGGTTTCTCATTTGAAAGTTCTTGACGCAGGTTCAGGTTGAGTGGACTATAGGATGGCTCCCGAGGATAGAAGCCATCTATATGACTGCTACCAAAGGATACCTGAGGATAATGGGCGTAAGGAGTATTCAGCCATATGCACCGCAGAGGGTCTTGAGGCAATTGGGAAGGTATCAGATTGTGCCTGAAGATGAAGATCTAAGCACCCAGGTCATAGAGTTGCATCCAAAAGCTGCATTGCCTAAGTCTGTAGTTCAGCAGGATTGGAATAGCTACCGGTATCTAAAAAATGGCACCCAGGTACCAGACATCGCCGAGGGGGAAGTAGATCCAAATTATGTTGCTTGGTTTGAGAAAATGTCTTATGTAAACAACGAGCCAGAGCCTGAGAGTCCCACCAAAAGGCCTCATGTTCAAGCCTTTGATGATAAAATTCAAGAGAGGTTAACTTGGTGGAGAAGGAAAAGGAATATAAGGCCATTATCCATGGTCTACGAGAAGAATTGAGAAATGTCACCTTCAAAAATGATTTGCAGGCACAAGAGGCCGAAGGTGAAATGAGAAGATTGGTGTGAGAAAATGAGGCCCTCAGAGCTCAGGTTCGACAGTTGAAAATTGAAGCCGAGAACCCAGGCCGAAGCAGGAAAGATGAGAGGATCATTTACAACCTCACTCAAAAGGTACGTGACTACGAAGATGACCTGCAGAAAGTTGAGTCTGAACTAGCAAAAGCATGGGCAAGGTTGGCTAAAAGCACCGAAGGGCATGCAACTTTCGTTTAACAGATGAAAGAAAGATATGAAAGAGGGGTCACAGGTTGGGAAAAGTCAATTGGCAACCTCGAGGGTGAAATGGCTAAACAAGCCAAAAATTTTAAGGCTGAAAGAGAAAAAATTATTATGCCTTAATGGCATGGCTAGAAAGGGACTTGCAACAACTCCAAGAGCAGAACTAGGTAGTCGAACAATCTTTGGAAGCCAGAACCGAACAAATTGGGCGTTTGTTGCAAGAGAAGGGTGTCATAAGAGAGCGAGTCAAAAGGGTCGCCAACTATATCGCAATGAAGTACAGTAGCTGTGAGGATATGACGAGATCTATGTTCTTCGCTACTGTGATGATTTTTGTTCGCCGGCTAATGGAACATTTCTACCACCTTCAGGGGGATTTAGCGAGTCGGCCCGCAACAAGGCCGAATGATGCCCCGCGGGTCCCAGGGACAATTGAGGCATTGATGTATTCGTGATTTCTTGAGTCTGTGTTTTCTTTCCATTAAAGTCTGCCAGTTGTTTTGGAGTCTATATTTCTGTTATCAGAGTATGTGGGTTGTTTGTTTTTGAGTCTGTATCTCGAGTCTGTTAGTTTCTTTCGAGTCTGTTAGTTTCAGTCTTTGTAATAGCGTTTTTTTATATATATATATATATGAAAACTGAAAATCCCAAAATGTTTTACTTCACACTTATCCCCAAGAACTACGCTTGGTCTGATTCATGCGGGGTCATGATACGTAGGCAATCTCCATAGGATTCGACTGTAACTAAATAAAAGAGAGAAATAAAGAGCGGAAAAACAAGAAAGAAAAGAGAAAAAATAAAAATCAAGGGAGAATAAAAACAAAGAGAGAATGAAAGGATGGAAAAGAAAAGAAAGAAAAGGGGAAGTTTGCAATCGAAAGAAAGAAAAGGCCGGGATGACGTATGCAACCAATCAAATACATAATAGAGTCGATTAAATGTTTAGGTGCATTCATGCCTAATGTGTGGTTACCAATCTGTTAAAGCCTAATCGCTAACAAGGTTGTTGTTGATGTATTGAGCTCAGGCAGGTGGTTAGACTGGCATTCTGGCTGAATATGGTCGACCAGGAACCCGAAACAAGTATTGTCGACCCATCGAAAGAGGTGGAAGAAATGGACGTTAATGCGATAAGGGAAGATATGTATAAGCTGAAGCAGCAGATGGCTGAAATGTACCAAGCCTGGGCGAAGGGGCACCCACCGCCAGTCTATCCTGCTAACCCTGCTTATATCCCACCATCAGCCCAACCTTCGGAGCCTCCTACTGTGAACTCATCTCCAGCCTTTCCCCTCTACCAACAATGCCAAGGCACCACCTCCCCACACTTCTCAAGCTCCACCACCTAAACATGTCCCATACCCTCCTCTACCAATTACACCTATTTTTGTGGCACCTCCACTTGCTACATTACACCGATCTTCCAGTGAACCCCTATTCCAAACTCACGACAACCAGTACTATCCCCCTGAACCCACCTTCAAAGTTCCAGAACCATATTCTTACACCCCTCATCTTGATATCTCGGCAGAGACCGAGAAAAAACCCAAAAATCCCGAGCATGAAGAGCTGATCAGAAAGGTCAAAAGCTTACAATAGTCGTTCCGAGATATGAGGGAGTTGGGAGGTCAAATAAGTGTGGCCTATAAGGATTTATGTCTGTTCCCAGATGTTCAGTTAGCAGTGGGGTTCAAAATGCCCAAGTTTGATCTGTACGACGGGCATGGTGACCCAGTAGCACACTTAAGAGGATTTTGTAGCAAAATGAGAGGAGCAGGTGGAAGAGATGAATTGCTGATGGCATATTTCAGCCAAAGTTTAAGTGGATCGGCCTTAGAATGGTATACCAGACAAAATCACAACAGGTTGTACACATGGGACGATTTGGCCCAAGCCTTTGCTTGCCATTTTCAGTACAACCTTAAAATTATCCCAGACCGTCTGTTGTTGACAAATCTTGAGAAGAAGCCCGGTGAGAGCTTCAGGGAATACTGATTCCGTTGGAGAGAGCAAGCAGCGAGGGTTGACCCTCCGATGAAAGAAAGCGAAATGGTTGATTATTTCTTGCAGGCTTTGGAACCCACTTATTTCGGTCACTTGGTGTCAGCAGTAGGTAAGTCCTTTAATGAAGTCATAAAAATGGGAGGCAATGGTTGAAGAGGGACTCAAGTCCAACAAGATCATGAGTTATTCAGCGATCAAAGCGACCACTCAGGCCATTCAAAACGGTACTAGGGGTGTGCTCGGGAAGAAGAAGGAGGAGGATGTTGCTTCAATTGAGTCAGGAGCTTGGGTTGGATCCAGGAACCTTCCCCGCTACTACAACCAGTCGCGACCCTATCCCCAAACTTACCCTCGCACTCCATATAACCTACCACAACACTATTACCCACCGCCAGATCCCCATTTTTCTGTCTATCACGCACAAACCTATACCCAACCTCCCGCTTACGCACAATGGCATGTGCCAGCTCCAAAAAATCCATACCAAGCTTCACAAAATAACTATCCACCCTCAAAAGCCTATAGAAATGCTCCTGGAATGGGTTTTCAACCTAACCAAGCCTTCAAGAATGAGAGGTTGCAGAAGCAAAAGACTTTCACTCCATTGGGAGAATCATATGCTAGTCTATTCCACAGACATAGACAGTTGGGTATGTTGAATCCGATCGAGGCTAAATTGCCGAATCCCCCTCCCAAAAATCTTGATCGCTCGGTGAGTTGTGAGTATTGTTCAGGGGCCCCGGGATATGACACAAAGAAATGCTGGAAATTGAAAATAGCCATTCAAGAACTCATTGACACCAATCGGATTGAGGTCCAAGCTCCAGAGGTGCCCAATATTAATCAGAATCCCTTGCTAGCCCATCATGAAACAAATATGATTGAGATAGTGCATAAGGGAGGAGAGCATAAAAAGCCTTCGCAAACCGTCATGATGATTCGGGCTAGTGAAGCCAGGTCACTTGAAAAATCGACAAGTGAGAAGTCTGTGATCAAGTTAAACAGGGCAAATACTGAACCATCTGTGGAGGTTAAGAAGGGGTCCTCAAGTGACGTTGCAGGAAAACATGAAAGAGCAAAAGTTGTTGTGCCAGGAGTGATGAACAAGCCTGTGGTAATTGTGAAGGGCCCCTCCACAGATCCTGTCGTTATCAAATCGGTAACTCAATTACCGATAGTTAACACCAAGGCAGTCCCATGGAATTATGAACGAGTGACAGTGACTTACAAGGGGAAAGAGGTTAGAGAAGAAGTGTGTGAGACTCATGGTTTGACTCGATCGGGGAGATGCTTTTCCCCCGAAGAGTTGAGAAAAGCTAAGACCTCAAAAGATAATCCAGTGTTGGTGAAGAAAGCGGTGACCGAGGAAGAAGCAGAAGAATTTCTAAGAAAGATGAAAGTACAAGACTATTCCATTGTGGAGCAGTTAAGGAAGACACCACCTCAGATCTCGCTCTTTTCATTATTGATGCATTCAGACGAACACCGTCGTGCTTTGATGAAGATCTTGAACGAAGCCCACTTTCCTGATAAAATCTTAGTAAACCACTTGGAAAAGATAGCTAACAAGATATTTGAGGTAAACCTAGTCACTTTTTCTGATGATGAGTTGCCCGTGGAGGGTACCGAGCACAATAGAGCCCTCTATCTGATGGTGAAATGCGAAGATTTTGTGGTTACTCGAGTACTTGTTGACAATGGGTCTAGCGCGAACATTTGCCCTCTCTCCATATTGAACAAGCTGAAAGTCGATGATGAAAGAATTCACAAGAACAGTATTTGCATTTGGGGATTCGACGGTGGAGGGAAAGATTTAGTCTGGGACATAGTGCTTGAGCTCACAATAGGGACAGTTGAATTTACCATGGAGTTACAGGTGCTCGATATGGCTGTTTCGTACAATCTTCTATTGGGAAAACCTTGGATTCATGTTGCAAAAGTAGTCCCGTCTACTCTGCATTAAATTGTCAAGTTTGAATGGGATCGACAGGAAATTGTTGTACACGGCGAAGATAATATGTGTGTGCCCAACGATGCCATTGTTCCGTTCATAGAGCTTGACGATGACAAGGGACCATGGGTTTATTAGGTTTTTGACACAGTATCAGTAGAGAAAATTCCGGAAAGAAAGTGCGTTCCAACTCCAAAGATGGTTGAGGCATCAGTTATGGTAGCTGTTGAAATGTTGAAAAATGGTTTCGTACCGGGCAAGGGTTTGGGTACATCTCTGCAGGGTATTGTGCATCCAGTTTCTCTTCAAAAGAATCTAGATACTTTTGGTATGGGGTTAAATCCTACCGTTGCAGACGTGAGAAGAGCTAGAAAAATGAAGCAGAAAGCATGGGCATTGCCAAAGCCAATCCAGCATCTGTCCAGATCATTCGTCAGGCCGGGTATTAGAAATCAACTGTTGTTAAAGGTTCCTGGACCACTGATTGGTGCCAATGGAGACTTGGAGAAGGGGTTTGAAAGGTTATTCGCCGAGGTCAACATGGTTCAGGCTAGGGAAGGGTCCAGCAGGGTAGATGTGCAATTCGTGGGATCACGTGCAAAAGTTAACAACTAGGAAGCTACTCCTCTTCCTACTTGGAGGGAGTCTTGGTAGTGGGTTTTGATTTTCTTTTAGTTGTCTGGATTATTCCAGGTTCTGTAATTCAGATATTATGTTCCGTCCAGTTGGATGTGTTAAAACCCTGTTATCGTTAAATTCAATGAAACGCAATTGTTCCTTTTCCTTCATTTCTTCTAATTTTTTTTTTCTACTTTTGTACAGTTCTTTTTATGCTGATATCAATGACATGACATGCATGAGGAATCTTCGGCCCAGTTTTAAGAGCCAATCTAACTCTGAAATAATAATACAAGAAAGTGAGTGTGATGACGAGTTGGAATTTGATGATGATGAGGCCTATGAAGAAATTAGTAAGGAACTAAGTCATTTTGAGGAATAGTCCAAACCTAATTTGAATGACACATAAGCAGTTAATCTAGAGGACCAAGAAAATGTCCGTGAAACTAAAATAAGTGTCCATCTGGAGCCTCAACTCAAGGAGGAGATAATTAAAGCACTGTTCGAATACAAAGATGTTTTTGCATGGTCCTATGACGACATACCGGGCCTAAGCACTGATTTACTGGTTCACAAGTTGACCACTGACCCGGCATTCCCTCCTGTCAAATAGAAGCTGAGAAAGTTCAAAACGGATATGAGTGTAAAGATCAAGGAAGAGGTCACCAAACAGTTCGATGCCAAAGTCATTCGGGTCACCCGGTATCCCACCTGGTTAGCCAATGTTGTGCCTGTACCGAAGAAGGATGGCAAGACCAGGGTGTATGTTGACAATTGGGATCTCAACAAGGCAAGTCCAAAAGACAATTTCCCGTTGTCGAACATCCATATCTTGATTGATAATTGTGCCAAACATGAGATCGGCTCTTTTGTGTATTGCTACGTGGGTTATCATCAGATCTTAATGGATGAGGAAGATGCAGAAAAGACGACATTCATCACGCCGTGGGGAACGTACTGTTATCGGATCATGCCATTTGGCTTGAAGAATGCTGTGGCAACCTACATGAGGGCAATGACAACAATATTCCATGATATGATACACCAGGAAATCGAGTTGTACGTGGATGATGTGATCGTGAAGTCTAGAAAGTAGTCTGACCATGTCAGGGATCTGCAAATGTTCTTTCGGAGGCTTCGCAGGTACAATCTCAAGCTTAATCCTACAAAGTGTGCTTTTGGGGTGTCGCCTGGAAAGTTGTTGGGGTTCGTAGTCAGCCGCCGGGGCATTGAATTGGATCCATCAAAAGTCAAGGCCATCCAGGAATTGCCACCTCCGAGGAACAAGACCGAGGTGATGAGTTTGTTGGGGAGATTGAATTATATCAGCAGGTTCATTGCTCAGCTCACGACAACTTGTGAGCCAATCTTCAAACTATTAAATAAATACGATGCGGTCAAGTGGACAGGTGAATGTTAGGAGGCATTTGATAAGATAAAGGGGTATTTGTCAAATCCACCCGTGTTGGTCCCACAAGAACCAGGGCGACCGTTGATTTTATATTTGACGGTTTTGGACAATTCATTCGGCTGCGTATTGGGTCAACATGACATCACTGGCAGGAAGGAGCAGGTCATATATTATCTCAGCAAGAAATTCACACCATACGAGGTCAAGTACACACAGCTTGAGAAGAAATGTTGCGCCTTAACCTGGGTGGTGCAGAAGCTGAAACATTATTTGTCATCTTACACTACCTATCTCATATCTCGCTTGGATCCATTAAAGTATATCTTTCAGAAGCCTATGCCCACACGAAGGCTTGCAAAGTAGCAGATCCTGCTCACAGAGTTTGACATTGTCTACATGACTCGAACAACAATGAAGGCACAGACCTTGGCGAACCATTTGGCCGAGAACCCGGTTGATGAAGATTATGAACCATTGAAAACTTATTTCCTCGATGAAGAGGTGATGTACATTGACGAGTTGGAGCAAGTCGAGAAGCCTGGATGGAAACTTTTCTTTTATGGGGTTGCAAACATGAAGGGTGTGGGGATAGGAGCAGTACTTATTTCTGAAATAGGGCAGCACTACCCTGTTACGACTCAGCTTCGTTTTTACTGTACCAACAACATGGCTTAGTACGAGGCATGCATTCTGGGTTTGAGGTTAGCTGTGGATATGGGTGTCCAGGAAGTCCTGGTCTTGGGTGACTCGGACCTCTTGGTGCACCAAATTCAGGGAGAATGGGAAACATGGGATTTGAAATTCATGTTGTACAGACAATGTTTGCATGATCTTTGTCAACGATTTCAGTCAATAGAGTTCAGGCATATCCCGAGAATACATAATGAAGTCGCCGATGCTTTGGCTACTCTGGCATCAATGTTACACCATCCAGATAAGGCTTATGTGGACCCTTTGTAGATTAGGTTCATGATCAGCATGCTTACTGTAATATGGTAGTAGAAGAACTTGATGGAGAGCCATGGTTCCATGATATCAAAGAATACCTCCGGTACATGCCATACGTGATCAGAAAAGAACAATTCGACGATTGGCAAGAAAATTATTCTTCACTGGAGGGGTATTGTATAAAAGAACTCCAGATCTGGGATTCCACAGATGCTTAGATGCCAGGTAGGCCACAGTTATCATGACTGAAGTACACTCCGAGGTTTGTGGACCCCATATGAGTGGGTACGTTCTGGCAAAGAAGATTCTCCGAGCAGGTTATTATTGGCTCACTATGGAGCGGGATTGTATCAGTTTTGTGCGCAAGTGTCATCAGTGTCAGGTGCACTGGGATTTGATTCATTCCCTACCATCTGAATTGCATATAATATCGGCACCATGGCCCTTTGTCGCTTGGGGCATGGATGTCATCGGGCCAATCAAGCCAGCAGCATCAAATGAACACAGATTTATTCTGGTAGCCAGTGATTATTTCACCAAGTGGGTTGAAGCGAAAACTTTCAAATCTGTGACCAAGAAAGCAGTGGTCGATTTTGTGCATTCAAATATCATCTGTCAGTTTGGGATTCCGAAGGTAATCATCACGGACAATGGCGCTAATCTCAACAATCATCTGATGATAGAGACATGTCAGCAGTTTAAGATTATACATCGCAATTCCACCCCGTATCGCCCTAAAGCAAATGGAGCAGTCGAGGCAGCCAATAAGAACATAAAGAAGATACTGCGAAAAATGGTGGAAGGGTCCAGACAATGGCATGAGAATTTACCTTTTGCCTTGTTGGGTTATCTCACTACTGTTCGCACTTCATTAGGGGCCACTACTTATTTGTTGGTGTATGGCACGGAGGCAGTAATACTCGCAGAAATTGAAATCCCATCCATTCGGATTGTCGTTGAGGCAGAAATTGATGACGTTGAATGGGTCAAAACCCGCTTGGAGCAATTAAGTCTGATTGATAAAAAGAGATTAGCAGAAGTATGTCACGGAAAATTATACCAACAGAGAATGGAGAGAGCATATAACAAGAAGGTACGTCCACGGAAGTTCGAAGTAGGTCAGTTAGTGTTGAGACGTATCTTGCCTCATCAGGCTGAAGCAAAAGGAAAGTTTTCCCCAAACTGGCAGGGGCCATTTATCGTAACTAGGGTGTTGTCCAATGGCGCACTATATTTGACAGATGTGGAAGCGAAATGTGTGGAAATGGCCATCAATTCTGATGCAGTCAAGAGATACTATGTATGATTTCTTTGTTTGTTTGTACTTGTTTGTATTTGGCATATTTTGAAGAATGAAATGATGAAGGCGTTTTATTATGCTATCTAAAACACTTTATCCCTCGTCACCCCTTTTGAGCCTTATTTATTTTCTTTCTTACCCCTCTTTCGGAATCAGTAGTGAATATCAGAAACACAAGCGCGAAAGATAAGAAAAGGAAGAAAAGAAAAAGAGAAAGAAAGGAAAGAGAAAGAAAAGAATGAAAAAAGAAGAAAAAGAAGAAAAAGTAGAGAAGAAAGAGAAAAAGAGAAAAGAAGAAGAAAAACAACAAAAAGGAGAAGAGAGAAGCAAAAAGAGAAAGAAAAGAAAGAGAAAAAGAGAAAATCACAACAACAAAGTAATTCCTATGGCATGAACTACGTTCGACCTGATTCCTTTTAAGGATACATAGGCAGCCTCACGACTCGGTCTCATCGAAACAAAAATCCAAAAGTCCCCAAGAAAGAAACTGGGGCAGAAGTCGTGGTTGTTGTGGGAAACCTGATTCCGAATGTTTTAATTCTAACCCATTTGAATTGTTTTGAGCCTTTTATACTCTTTTTTCCTAGCCCTGTCCAAAAGCCCAAATTACGGTCCAAAGAAAGACCTTCTGAGCAGTCTTTGAGAAATGCCAAGTCAAGCAGGAAAAGGTAATTCATGTCGGGGGAAACACTCTGGTTCAAGCAAGGAGGGAAATAAAATGAGAGAGTCTTATTGGTGAAAACCTTCACGGGCACCGTAAGGCAAAATGCCAAGTCAAGCAGGAAAAGGTAATTCATGTCGGGGGAAACACTCTGGTTCAAGCAAGGAGGGAAATAAAACGAGAGAGTCTTACTGGTGAAAACCCTCACAGGCACCGTAAGGCATTGGGAGTTAAGAGAAATTAAAATGAGAGTCATATTGGTGAAAATCCTCACGGGCACCGTAAGGCAAAAGTGAGTTGAAAGATGAACCAATGAAAGAAGTCTGTTGGTGAATCAAGGTTTGGGTAAAGTAATCCGGTCATGGAAATTTTGGGGCAATGAAGTACGTCAACTGAAAGTTGATTCGTTGGACAGATTGAGCCGATTAATCCGAAATGCATGTCATGATCATTGGTACTAGCTGTTCCACTCATATAAGTTTCCTTTTCTTTTTCCTTTTATAGTAGTCATCTGGTTTTGGATTATTCTTATCCTTAACCCGCAAAGTCATTGCATTTCATTTTCTTTTGGTCATTTATCTAAAAATGTTTCAATGTCAGTCTTGTTCAAATCAAGTGAAAAGGATTTCAAAGCTCACTACCAACTTCCAAAATTGCAAAGCACGGAGTGGTCAAAGCATACTAAGGATAACATGATGTAAGAGAGGGGTACAAGGAATCACCGGAAGTTTCATCGGTGGAATGGATTGGTAATGTCACGAGAGATGCAAAGGTTTAAATAAAAAGGTCAGAGGTAAAACAATAGCATAGGTATAGAACACTCAGTTCGTCGAAGGTCATCGGGTGTGAAAGTCAGTCATAAAGTCAAAGCGGATAAAGGCCAGTTCGGGGAAGCCAGGAAGAACAAAACAATGCAGCGGAAAGATCTTCAGCAAGAATGCCATCGGCTAACCACCATTTTGAATTGACAAATTGTCTTTGATTGAAACAGTGGCAGAAAAGTTCGTTTTTTTCAGAAGAACTCTCCGTGGAGAAAGGCAGTCACCAAACAGGTTTGATTCTTGATTTTCAGGTCCCTCCTGGAAAATGGGACCTAGTTTAAAGTTCAGAAATAGCATAATCTAGCATAAATATATCCCAAAAGAATATAAGTTAGCTTAGAAGTTTGCATGTTGGATATAGTATTCAATTAGGAGTTTCCAGGACCCCCCTGAATAATGGGACTTAGCTTTAAGATTTCGATTAGATAACAACATTTAGCGTAAACTCTGCTGTAGGGTAGTATAATTTGGACATGAAAGTTGTCACCCTTAAGATAAAATTTGATCTTTGATTTTCAGGACCCTTCTGGATAATGGGGAGTAGTTTAAAGATTCTATTAAATAGCAAGATTTAGCAGAAGTCACACCTGTAGAAGATATAACTTAGATTTAAAATTATCGTTCAGTTAAGAGTTGTCAGGACTCCCCTGCATAATGGGACCTAGCTTCCAAATTCTTAGTAATATTTGGTAATATGATTCATTTTAACACTCACATATGTGCCCAGTTACCAAACTGGGGCAGAAAATTTTTCTTTATTTTTGTCTATTTTGTTGAAATTAGGTACCCGCTTTGAGAACAGGGAGAAGACTTTCAAGTGCAGCAGTCAGTAGCCCGCCTGGAGAACAAGGGAGTACAATTTAAGTTTTAGCTTTCAAATTCTTTGTTTTGTCTATGTTGAAGTCAGGAGCCTGCCTGGATAGCAGGGAATACATTTCAAGATGAAATCAGGAGCCTGCCTGGAGAACAAGGGAGTAAAATTTAAATTTTATCTTTCAAATTCTTTGTTTTGCCTATGTTGAAGTCAGGAGCCCGCCTAGAGAAGAAGGGAGTATAATTTAAATTTAGCTTTCAAATTCTTTGCTTTGTCTATTTTGAAGTCAGGAGCCCGCTTGGAGAGTAGGGAATACATTCAAGTTTAGTAGTCAGGAGCTCGCTTGGAGAGTAGGGAATACATTCAAGTTTAGCAGTCAGGAGCCTGCTTGGAGAGCAGGGAATACATTTCAAGTTGAAGTCAGGAGCCCGCCTGGAGAGCAGGGAATACATTTCAAGTTAGCAGTCATTAGCCCGCCTGGAGAGCAGGGAATACATTCAAGTTTATCAGTCAGGAGCCCGTCTGGATAGCGGGGAATACATTAAAGTTTAGAAGTCAGGAGCCCGCCTGGAGAGCGGGTAATACATTTCAAGTTGAAGTTAGGAGCCCGCCTGGAGAGTAGGAAATACATTTCAAGTTAGCAGTCAGGAGCTCGCCTGGAGAGCAGGGAATACATTTCAAGTCAGCAGTCAGGAGCCCGCCTGGAGAGCAGAGAATACATTTCAAGTCAGCAGTCAGGAGCTTGCCTGGAGAGCAGGGAATACATTTCAAGTCAACAGTCAACAGCCCCCCCCAGATAGCATGCGAATACATTCACGTTTTAAAGTCAGGAGCCCGCCTGGATAGCATGGGAATACATATCAAGTTCAGCAGTCAGGCACCCACCTGAAGAAGAGGAAAACATTTCAGTTTACAATTCAAGGTGGCAACAAACAGATGTTTCCGAGAGAATGGAGGACAACAAGGCAACAAGAAACACAAGATCAAGTTTGAAGATATAGATAGGACTTTTGTAATCCATAGATCATAGTCTAGTCTAGAATTTTGTTTTATTTTGACATGGTGTAATAAGGGGGTTCAGTAAGCAGCAGTAGCAGCAACAGTGGAGGCCCAGCTTCATAGTAGTCCCAGCTTCCAAATATTCCTGAACTGCACTGACCTAATTCTTTTTTAGCCAAGGATATGTAGGCAACCTCAGAAGCAGGGAACTTTTTGAAAAATGCTTCCCACAGAGTATTCAAACGGGCAAAAATCGCTCGTATCCGCTCACTTATCTTTGCACGAAAACTATTCGTGTTTTTGGGCAAAGAGGGGCAGCTATGAGCACGTGATTTTTTCCCTATCTGTATTACTCCAACAAATTCAAAACAAAATAATTTCTTTCATTATTTGCCATTTTTGTGAATTTTGTGGCATCTTCTGTTAATTGTTTGCATTTTTATTTTTTGTTTAATTAATAAAAAATACAAAATATGTTGCATTTGCATTTTTGAATTAATTAGTAATTTAGTATTTTATAAAAATGGAAAAATCACAAAAAATAGTTTAAATTTGCATTTTTAATTTTAGCCTTAATCTTGAATAGTTTTCTTTTGTTAATTTATTTTTAATTAATTGAGTTAATTATCATTTTAGGGTTAATTAGTTCTTTTTAGTTCTAGGAATTGATTTTGACTTTCATTAAGTTTCAAAAAAAAGGGAAAAAGGAAAAAAGAGTTTTTGAATTAAAATTGGCTTTGTATAATGAAAAGGATTTGGCCAGTTTTCAAATTAATTTCCCAGGCCCAAATCCCCCAATCCGCCAAAACTAGCCCAAACCTTTCCCCTTTAAAAATCCGGGCATGGTCAGCCCAAAATTTGTCCAAACCCGGCCTCTCTACCACTTAACCAAACAACCTCGTTCCTGATCCAAATGTCCCCGTTTTGAAGCCCTTTGATCTGGGTCATTGTGTTTTGGTTAATCAGACGGCTAAGAACTAGGTTATTATTGGTATATATCTGTCTGAACGCCATTACCCCTGCCCCCCCTTATCTCGTCACTTTCAGAGGCTAATCCCCAAGTAACCCTAACTGAACCGCCCCTAATTCCCACCACCTCAGACCGGTGGCGCCACCTCCGATGACCACCATATTCACACCTTAAACTACTCATCCCTTCCACAATCCTATGTCACAACCAACTTCGTTCGAACACACTCAGAATCCCTCGAATCTGAGGTTGAAGTCACAAACCCTAGCGCCGCCCTCATTTCCTCCGGTGGCGGCATCGCCTCTGTTCACCACCAAATTGATACCATAGCACCACCATGACCCCCTTGTACCAAATCCACACTCCATTCCCCTCGAATTTTGCTAGAACATCTTGAATCTTAAGTCTAAGGTTCGAGCCCTAGAAGCCAAAGCCAAAGCTGTGCATGCAACGGTGTTTTCCCAGTTTTTATGAGTGTTCCGGGCCAGTTCTACCATGGAATAGCATTATTCGACAAAGAACAAGTAGTTGACGATATTAGGGGTTTAAATCGGAAAGTCAGTCGATAGGTCGACCCCGAGTTGGTGAGTTTCTTTCTTTCCTTTCGTTTACGCTTGTGAATCCTTCATCTTTCTTTCCTCTTCTCTTCTTCTCTTTCCCTCCGGTTAATTAAAATAAAATTGAACGCGTTTTCTAGCTAAGATCGCGTACTGTCCGTTTTGTTCCGTCTCAGTTTACGTTCCAAGTTGGTTTTGTGATTTTTGTTTGGTCGGTCTAGTTCTTTTGTTGACAGCACGATTAATTTATGATTTCATTTTGTTTGTTTATCCCTGTTAGTTTAATTAGGAGTATATGACAATTTAGTCCCTTAGCTTAGGTTTTAAGTTTTCTGAAAGTTGTTTTAGTCATTTTCCTGCTGTTTTCCATAGTCTGCTCAACCTGGGTTCATTTCATTTGGGTTATGAATTCATTTAATAAACCATTCAAAAGAGTTCGAATGGATTTTTCTCGCCCAGGTCTGGTTTGATCATTGGGTCATTTGACCCATGACCCATTTGAGGTCCCAGGGTAATAAACAGGGTTGTTAAGGGCAATATGGGTAGTATAGGTAAGGGAATCCTTTGTAACAACCTAAGGAAACTTCTAGGAAGCTAGGGTAGGGGATAATTTGAAAATCTGAGTTTTAAGCTAAGGGTATTTGAGCAGAAACAAAAATATCAAAAGGTTAAAATTGCAAATCTGAATTCCTTTTATGCTACCCTAATAGTTTGCCTATAAAGTCATCCTAACTTGACACTCAAAGTAAATTTTGGGGGAAGGGCTAAAAAAATATATATAAAAGAAACGGCTAAAAGAGAAAAACTACTGCTCCATTGAAATTCATCGGGGGACTTTGAAGCTTTCCCAGTTCTGAATCTAAATCTCTGGTTTATATTGAGTTGGAAAAGGATTAAGCATTCCTGTGGTTAGTGTATGGAGTTATTTTAAAGTTCCTGGGGTTGTCTTTTGGATTTTAAACTTGGCATTCAAGCTTGGTTTGAGCTGATTTCTGTTGTTGGATACTGTTTTGTTGTTGTTGATTCCCTGCTTTTTGCTTATTTTGTTTTTCCCAGATATTTCTTCATACCATTTGCTAACAAATGAGGTGATACAAGTTACAACCAGACTGAATCTGTACATAAAGTTGGAGATCTAAGCTGGAATTTGAATATAAATCATGTTTAAATGTTAAATTCTATTAGCTTTTGCATTTTACACCTTTAATTTCCCTGTTATGAAGTATATTATCACCTTCTCTTTCGAATATGTTAATTCGTTCATCCATGCTCAATGACTTGGGTTTGTTTTTGTCCATTTAGAAAGAACATTTGGATTCTGGCTATGTAAATGGACTGTTAAACATTTTACAAGGATTGACTGCCTGAATATCTTAGTTTGTTTGTTTCTCTGTAGTTTGGAACTAGGATCTAGTATGAAGAAGTTTTGGTACTTAATCTGGTATAGCATGTTTTGAATATGGATTTTCGAAATTGTGATGTTAGAGGATTTAATTAAATACATGTTCATATTTGTTTCAGTCAAACTCGAAGCTAGTTTTTGCTTTGGTATTCATTACTGTCCAGATTGCTGAAATAACAAGTATAGGACGAGGTACCATATCTCAATTAGAATGTTAGGGATTGTTTCGTTAGGCCTGAAATCCAAACGATACAATACTGTTTGTTTAAAAGTCAAGGGAGAGTATGAATTTCTAGGTAACAAGGTGATAATGAATAAGTCTCATAGGATAATACCCTCATTACAAGTTTGGTTTTGACATCAAAATGCATTTTGATCATGCTTAAGGATAATCAATTCTAGTCTAGCATTTCTGGAATATTTTGAAGTAATATGGTTATGATTGTGATGGGAATAATTTGGATCCCTAAATTGGACCATAGAGTGTGGCTCAATAACTCTAAGGGGTACATTGATGCGTCTGGTTCTATGATTTGGGACTTTGTGGATTTTGGATCATAAGTCCACTTGAGTTGAAGTTGCCAGCTCCATCAATCGGGCCAGTGCAAGTGGCCACAAGAATTTAAGCTGTGATAGCTCCCATCGTGCTGTTGGGCTCGCCCTGGGCCCAAACGAAGCAGCTTTTTCCCTTTAAAACGTTAGTTCACTTAAGAGCTGAATTGAACCCCACTTGTTTTAAAATTAACATCTATTGTATTCTATGTAGGGAATTTCTAATTGGCTTAGAGACCTTTCAAGTAGAATAAATTGAGGTACGTTGTGCCTAACAAAATTAAAATGCACGACCCCATACTAATTTCTTATGATTTAAATGTAAAAATGACAAGTTATCGTAGTTTGCTTTAGTCATGTTTAACATATTATCATGGTCGTGGACACGTTCGCGTGACATGATTGTGATTGTAAAAACAAAACTGGAGTATGCGTTCGCGAAACTTTAATCAAACTTTACTAATAATAATAATGCATTATTAATTGTGAACACGTTCGCGTGACATGATTTTTGACGCGCCAAACAGATGGGTACACGTAAGTGTGACCCATTTCGAGATAATTTTTCTTTATTAAAGAGCTGTAAAAGGTAAAAGCACATAGATTCCGAAATTAGTAATCAGACAATTTAGTCAAGCCAAGTATAATCAAAGCGACCGTGCTAGAACCACGGAGCTCGGGAGTGCCTAACACCTTCTCCCGAGTTAACAAAACTCCTTACCCGGATTTCTGATTCGCGGACTGTTAAACAGAGTCAAGATTTTCCTCGATTCGAGATTCAACCGGTGAATTAGGACGCCATAAATCTCCCAAGTGGCGAATCTGAATCTTTTGACAATAAATCCTGTTTCGATTGTCCTTTAATTGGAAAAACTCTCTTTATACACCTCTCTCAGGGGTGTAGTGAAAAAAGAGGTGTGACAATGATGATATTGCCCACAGTGGCTGAAATATGATCCAAACGGCGTTATATATGTATATATATGTATGCACTCAAACAGCGTTATATACGCGTATATATGTATGTATATGGGATATGGGAAAGGTTATGGCGTTATATACACATCACCACCTGATCAGCTGGTATACAATGATGATTTTGCCCACAGTGGCCAATATGATATGATGGGATGCCCTCAGAGGCTGATGATGTTATGAAACATATACCTATGCATGACATGTCATTCATACACATATGCATGACGTTAAAAAGTAATTTATGATTTACAAAGTTATTCAGACTTACAGGTTGAGTCATGTACTTTATATGTCTTCCATGTCTCTTATGTATTTATTTATGTGCCTTACATACTCGGTACATTATTTGTACTGACGTCGCTTTGCCTGGGGACGCTGCATTTCATGCCCGCAGGTCCCGCTAGACAGGTCAAGAGCCCTCCAAGTATGCTATTAGCTCAGCGGAAGATGTTGGTGCGCTCCATTTGCTTCGGAGTTGCTTGTTTGGTTAATATGATTTAGACATGTATTGTTTGGTATGGCGGGACTCTGTCCCGACCTTTATGGCATTTATGTATTCTTAGAGGCTTGTAGACATGTGTCGCGTATATAAAAGATTGTATGGCCTTGTCGGCCTATGTTTTGACTTTATAAAGGATTATGTTGGCCTATTAGGCCCGTATGTCACATGTATATGATGATGCAATAAGAAAGATACGTTACGTTAGTACTCAGTTGAGTATGGTACCGGGTGCCTGTCGCGGCCCATCGGTTTGGGTCGTGACACGGGTGTACACCACGTCAAAATTCAAGGTTATATTCTCGGGAGTTGTTACCTCCCGCCTCATGTTTCTCTTTCTAATATGTTAGTTAAATTGTTGTCGATGTAGTTCGTACTAGTTTAGTCATTCTAGTAGTTGTGCCTATAGTTACAACTTATTTTCTTCAAGTTTGGACTATTACATATTTTGTGTCAGCATTTTTACCTAGTCTACCTTAGGTATAGTGGCTGTGGTATGTAATGGTAAATTAAGGTCATGTCCTCGGTGAGGGCGGATGGTGGGGCAGGGGTTGGGCATGGGACAGGGGGTGGGATGGGGTCCAAAGGGTGTCAAGGGAACAAGGGAGCCTATATGTTGAGATTTGGATTGTGGAGCTTAGATATGTTGACACGTAAGTCTGGTTGATGAAGATTATCCAAAAGAGGTAGATCAATACAGATTATGTTCAGGAGACTAGGTGTGGTACTTGGGAGGCATGAAGGGTAAGAATAGAGTGGGTATTTTGGTGGATAGGGAACTCAAAGAGTTAGTGGTAGAGGTTAGGCGGGTGAATGATATATTAATGGCTATTAAGTTAGTAGTTGGAGGGTGAGGTTGATGGCTATGGGAGGGTGAATGATATATTAATGGCTATTAAGTTAGTATTTGGAGGGTGAGGTTGATGGCCGGGACAAGGTGCGGGGACGCTAGCGATATGTGGACTATGACGACGAACTATATAATGGAGGCAACAAGAGAGGAGTTAGGGGTCTTGAAGGGTTACTCTGATGGGCATCGAGGAAATTGGTGGTGGAATGATGTGGTCCAATGCAAAGTGGAAGCGAAGAAAATGGCGTACCTAAAGTTAGTGGAGAGCACATACGAGGAAGAGAGTAGAGCGAACAAAGAGATATAAGGAAGCTAGGAAGGAGGCAAAGTTAATGGTCAGAGAGGCTAAAACTACAACATTTGGTCGTTTGTACAAGGAACTGGGGGTCAAAGGCTGGTACAAGAAGTTATTTTGGCTGGCCAAGGTGAGAGAGAGGAAGTCTCATAATTTGAATCAAGTGAGGTGCATCAAAGAAGAAGAAGACAGAGTATTGATGGAAGAGGCCCAAATTAAGCAAAGATTGCAGGCTTTCTTTCATAAACTTCTGAATGGAGAAGGGGATAGAGACATTATGCTAGGGGAATTGGGGCACTCCGAGAGTCACCAAGACATTAGGTACTATAGGCGTATTAAGGTTGAGTAGGTCGTAGGGGTTATGTGTAAGATGAGTAGGGCAGAGGGACCGGGCCATACAATATTCCGGTAGAATTTTGGAGGTATGTGAGTAGACCAGGTTTGGAATGGCTGACTAGGCTGTTTAATATTATTTTCAGGACAAAGAGGATGCCATATTAATGGAGGTGGAGTACGGTGATATAAATATACAAGAACAAAAGTAATTCCTAGAATTATAACAACTATAGGGGTATCAAGTTACTAAGTCACACCATGAAATTTGGGAGAGGATGGTAGATAGGAGGGTGAGGAAGGCGATGTCTATATTAGACAACCAATTCAGTTTTATGCCGGATCGATCTACTATAGAAACTATCTACCTTATCAAGAGGTTAGTGGAACAATATAGGGATATGAAGAAGGATTTGAACATGGTGTTTATTGACCTAAAGAAAACGAATGACAAGGTCCCTACAGAGGTTCTTTGAAGATGCCTGGAGGTGAAAGGTGTGTCGGTAGTATACATTAGGGTGATAAATTACATGTATGATGGAGCTAAGACTCAGGTTAGGACTGTGGGACGTGACTCAGAGCATTTTTCGATTGTTATGGGGTTACAACAAGGATTTGTGCTCAGCCCGTTCTTATTTTCCCTGGTGATGGACGCGCTAACACACCATGCATGTTGTTCGCTGATGATATGTGAGGCGGCGTTAACGAGAGGCTGGAGGTTTGGAGATAGACCTATGAGTCTAAAGGTTTCAAGTTTAGTAGGACAAAGGCAAAATATCTAGATTGCAAGTTTAGCAATGTAACGACAGAAGCGAACATGAACGTGAGGTTTGACTCACAAGTCATCTCCAAGAGATAAAGTCTCAAGTACCTTGGGTCAGTTATCCAAGGGGATGGGGAGATCGATGAAGATGTCACTCACCTTATAGGGATGTGGTGGATGAAACAGAGCTTAGCATCTTGAGTCTTGTACGACAAGAATGTGTCACCGAAACATAAAGGTAAGTTCTATAGAGCGGTGGTTAGACCGGCCATGTTGTATGGGGCTAAGTGTTGGCCAGTCAAGAATTCACATATCCAGAAGATGAAAGTAGCAAAAATGAGGATGTTGCAGATACATTAGGCTGGATAAGATTAGGAATGAAGATATTCGAGAGAAGGTGGGCTTGGCTCTTAATTGCCTTTTAATTGAATTGATGGGGTAATTTAAACCAACCATGCATAAAACTTATACTCTAAAAAATTAGGATAATACATAATTACTCCATTGGGGTTGTCCTACTTTACCAGATGCACCCTTCTATTTTGCAGAGGTCCTATGACCCCCTTGTACAACTTTGAAGTAATATAATTATGCACTTTTTAAGCCAACTCCACTTTCAACATAAGGAATGATGGGCACACACCAATATTTACTTGACAAATGTCAAAACGCTAAAATATTTTAAAAAAAGAAGAAAATGATGCAACAAATATGACATAGCAGTAGAAGTTATAAACCAAAGCATTTCATTAAATAAAACAAAATGGGTCAGAATTCAATAACAAATGGGAAACCACTATTAGCCTCAAACCGCCGCTGCCGGGGACGAAGCGGTTTGGTCAGGTGGTCGGCGTCAATCACTCGGCGAATTTTAGATATGTATTTACCAAACAGATAAACATGGTGCCTATTTTAACATAGATCACCGGGTATTTTTTACATCTTTCCCCCAAAATGCTTGTCAGCACCTTCCTATAAGCCTCTGCCCCAAACCACATTAATGCTCAGTCACTTTCTCTCTTGCCGGTCATTCCCAGATTCTTCAATTAAAAAATAAAATAAAATTATGAAGGAGAAGAAGAAATCCATGACTATTTTCACTGCTAAGTTATTTCATCATAGAAAAGAAAATTCCAATCAATATATAAAAAGCTTCTGATTTCATGAATTTCGGTCATCTCCTAAAATCTATGACCGAAGAAGACCCATAAAGATTTCAAATCGGAGCTCGGACGACTTTGTCCTTCCTTAAAAGCCGGTTTCTTCTGAAAACAAAATATCAGATTTCGATTAGGCCATATTTTTTCGATTGAAGCTTCCTAAGCTTTTTTTTTAACTGATGTGGTGGAGATTGTGGCAATTAATGTCACGGCCCGAACCTGGGCCTGGGCGTAACACGACACTCGGTGCCTGACTACATGTGTCCGAGCGAACCAATTGGCTTGGTGAATCAACATGTGATATCATAACATACTAAATGCGGAATAAAAACTAACACAGGTTGATATGCTGAAAGTCTGAATAATAAAAATTAAAGTGTGAAAACACTAATACAAGTTTGAAACATGTTTGTATCCAATATTGCTTAACACAAAAAGCTTGTGACTCTGTCTAACTGTTACTTTAGTCTATGAAGTCTCTAATGAAATACTGAAAATACTGACTATCTGAAAATATTGAAGACTATAAGATAATGATAATGCCCTGGAAGAAATGGGGATCACCAAATAGCTGGTACGAGAATCCTAGCGCTCGAGTCATCAACCTGTAAAACATTACCTGCATCGTGAGATGCAGGCCATGAAAAAGAGACGTCAGTACATTTAAATTGTACTGATATGTAAATCAACTGAAAAAAAGAATTATAAATGTTGAAACTGAAAGTAACTTGATAACTGAGAATTGATAATTGTTGACTGAAATGATAAATATTGAAACTGAAACTGAAAGGATAACTGATAACTGATAACTGATAACTGATAACTGATAACTGGACAAAGAAAGTAAGGATATGAATACTCCGTCTTTTAAATGATGAACAACCTGTTTATCTGAATATGTTACGATCTCGGGCCTAATATATGTGTGCACAAGCTATAGCCTCAGTCTCAAGTATACATATACATAACTACGGCCTCATGCCCAAAAATGCATAAAGCATAAACTATGGCCTCAGGCCCAAACATACATAAAGCATAAACTACATCCTCGGGCCTAAGTATGCATAAAGCATATAAACTATGGCATCAGGCACAAATACAAGTGTTTAACATTCAGGAACTGAGAATTATACTGAAATACATGATGCTGATATACTGAACCATACTGAGTTACATGATACGTGAATGCTAAATAGAGCTAGACTGAGACATGTATTCATGAACTGATTATGAAAATTGAAACTTCAATTGTTTATGACATGTTGAGTAATCTACACTGAGACTCATGGGCATCAACCCAAATATATATTTATTAGGCACTGGTTTCACAACGTTTAGAATAAAAGTAATGAATGAGTTATGAAGCTAGAGAATAGAAGTTCTATGACTATTCATGGAACTAAGGCATAATTACTTTCTGAGGAAACTAGTAACAGTCATAACGAATGGGACGTAGGGAGAATCATAAACATTCCCAAACATAAAGAGAGTTAGCCTCATATACCTCAATTTTGCCCTTTAGTGATACTACAATGATCCACAATACTAAGAACCTTCAATCTACAAATAGCAACATCCAATGGAACCGAATATTAGTAACAAATTCCATAACTTAAGCCATTTAGGCATATTTTCAAATGCTTTGTAGGCATAAATCTCTACATCTCATCACCATATAATTAGCTCATCTAACTACCACCATTCATTAACAATTTATCCCACCATCATGATTGACCAATTTATAACTTCCAAAATCACATATATCACCATCCATCCACACCCAACCAACAAAGGTTTCATTAAATAAACATCTTTTAATATCTATAATAGTTGTGTAATCAAATTGAGAACTTATGGTTTCCGAACACCATACCAAGTGTTCCAATACTTATTCGTACTCATATTCCCTTAATAAATCCATACATGTAAGTCTAATGGTGTAGGATTACCTTTTGGAAGAAATCTTGCAAAACCCTCCTTTGAGTTCTTGAAAAAATCCCTTGAAGGTCTAAGTATTTTATGTGTAGGTTTCATCAATACTAGTGTATAAATGATGGAATTCACACAAAGATAATGGGGATTGCTTACCTTGAAGATGGGAGGGGTTGGAGGTCTTGAGAGAGTGGAGGAAAATCGTAAAATTTGTCCAAATGAAGTGGGGAGAATAACCCCCGAAGGTTTTATATCAAAATAGGGTCAGGTTAAAAAAAATGATGATTTGCATAGTCGCAGCACGGTAATGAAAAATGTATCTAGAAATGAAATTTATAGGTGATCTGCTAATCTACACAGCCGCTCCACATGGAGAAACACATGGGGCGGCACGGTAGTGTAAAATTCTGCAAGCTTTTGGTAATTTGGTCATTACTTCTAGTAGGAGTGTCCAAATGACAAACGGTTTAAAGAGTTAGAAACTAGACCCAAAGATCTTTCATTTGATAGGTTGTGCATAAAATAACCTTATATAAATATAGATACGCTCGTGCAAAGTTTGGTCTTGTGCGTGCTCATTTGGAATTTTAGTCTATCATGAAATTTTCAAACTTGACTTAGACTTAGGCCTCTCTTGGACCCCAAATCACTTATGATATGTCTCGTACACTTATTATCATAACCAATTGATAACCATCACATTAATACTCATTTAATGCATCCATAACTGATTCAAATTTACGGGGTGTTATAGTATATCCCCCCGGGATCATTCGTCCTCGAATGATTGTCCTGGCTGTATCTTCTGCTAACTCTAGACCATAAATGGGTCTGGTGAGAACATGAACTTTCATTAACACTTTTATACTAAACTGAATGAATACACTATTATTGAACTGATGAGATACTGAACTGAATAAGTACTAGACTAAATGACTGCTAATCTGACTAAACACTGAAAGACATGGAGATTCTAATATAAAATGTGGATAAGAAGGTTAGATACCTTCGACATTTCTCCAAAATACCTACAAGTTAACAGAACATAACACTAGCTCCATAGGGCACAATAATACATATAACATGATACATATACATGAATACTTGTTTGTTATAGATACGTGACTTCTGAACTAACGTAGATATATGAATACTGAACTGGAACGAATAATCGAGGGCTGAACTAACATGAATATCTGATTACCGAACTCACATCAATATCTGAGTATTAAGAAAGCATGAATATCTAAGTACTGGACTGACATGAGTACCTAAATATTGAACTAACTTGAATGTTCTAACATGAGATCTGAATACCGGAAACACAAATGTCGTGACACGAGATTTTAATACTGGAAACTTTAATATTATAACATGACACGTGAAATACTGGTGTACGATTGCTAATTATGGTGGAAATTCTAACTCATAAGCTACTTACCCTATCCTTCATAGGATCCTATATAGGCCGATGTATCTGGGATTGAGCTTTCCTTTCTTTCCAAATCTTATAGTATCTTTCATAGGTGAAACTTTTAGAAACACCCAATCATCAGCTTGAAACTCTAGGTCTTTATGTTGCATGTTGGAATAGGACTTTTGACGACTCTATGATGTCTTCAAATGCTCTTGAATCAACTTGACTTTCTCCATAGACTGATTGACCAAATCTAGTCCCAACAATTCCGCCTCGCCAACTTCGAACCAACTAGGCAATCTACACCTTCGCCCATAAAAATCACGCATTCAAAATGAGCGAGAGGATCCTATTATAAGGTCCATATTTACCATCTCCTCTAAAGGATGTTTGTATTCTGAGATAAACACTTGGTTTTCTGCTACTCGACTTTCACTTGCTGAAAATTCAGACACTTGGCCACAAAGTCTACAACTTTTTTTTCATGTTGTTCCACCAATAAATCTCCTTAAGATCATGATACATCTTTGGAAAACATAGGTGGATAGAATACCTGGAATTATGGGCTTCTAACATCTTCCTCCCTTGCTAAGTCCATATATGGTTGGAACACACAATCTATCCTGGTACCTCAAAGTACCATATTCTCTCCCTTGTTCAAAAGCCATCGTGTTATGCATGTGAATCCCCTCTTTCTGCTACAACAAGTAGGGATCATCAAACCGTTTCTCCTTCACTTTGGCTACTAAGGAGGAACAGGTCATGTTCTAGACAACAACTCCACCATCTTTGATGTCCGAAAGTCGAACTCCTACCTTGGCTAAGCAGTGAACTTCTTTCAACACAGTTCTCTTGTCTACCTCATTCATGAGCTATACTTCCCACACTTGATTATCTTCTTAAGCACTTCCTGAAAACACTTATATTATTATTATGAACTAGTATTTGACATGTACTCTAAATTTTAGGGTCTCATGCAATGGCACTACCC
Organism: Nicotiana tabacum; assembly: GCF_000715075.1. Lineage (NCBI taxonomy): Eukaryota > Viridiplantae > Streptophyta > Magnoliopsida > Solanales > Solanaceae > Nicotiana > Nicotiana tabacum. The sequence goes on along the minus strand of NC_134087.1, from coordinate 56,704,535 downwards.
TCATAACACATAAACATGCATGATTTTATGGTTTTTCTGTGGTCACTTTATCATCAATAACTAAGCTCGGTGATCATTCTATTCACTTTGTGTTTCTTACACATGCTAGACATATTCCTTGTGGTAATTATACAATTTTCCCTCATTACTGAACTGATTTTCTTTTTCATATCCCATGCCAATCATTCGGGTTTCAAATCTCTAACTGGACTTACTAAAATTTTACATCACCCCTTAGACCAAAGGTCTTATACTTGCGGATCCTTCTCTTTTTTGTTGGGATCCGAATAACTTTCCTTATTTTCTGCAATTCTTTGCACTCTACGTCAATGGCGACTTATCTTCCAACTTACTTCTGATCTAGAAAAACTAAAGAATTCAAATAACGGAAAGCTAATGTATTCAGAACTATCATACACAATTTTAATAATTTAACTATGCTCACAATATCAATCTTGGAGAAACCACATTTCGATAATTCCTAAAGGCTATTCTTCTATAGATTGCTCTCCTACTATCAGCTGATTTTTTTTTCACTGCAACTATACTTCGGGTTTAACTTAAACTCTCTGGGTTTTAACATATGTTCGATATTTCAAACTGTCATCCAACCACTATAATTAACTTGGCTAAGTGAATCAAATCTTACCTCTACTAGCTCTGCTGAAATTGCCAATTCATTGTATTTACTCAAAACGTATTTACTATTTTTTACTAACTACCTGCTAGCATCATGTTTTCTTGCCCTGCTTTGAATAACTAAACTAAAGCATAAGGTTTGTCCTAACTTCCCTCATTATCTTACCATATTCTTTTGTCGTACACTATCACTCTTTTTGAACTTTGCACAAAGATCACGCTTAGGGAAATTTCATCTGTCTTAAACAAAATTGGAATATCTAACCCAAACTTTCGATACACTTCAAAATCACTTCAGACTACAAACCTCCGGCCTAAACACATAGTCACATCATGTGAAGGCGAACTGTCATATCTTTTATCTCACAATAATAGCCACTTCATATACAAATTCACTAACATGGTACTTTCTTGTTCTGATTTGAACAAATCTAAACAACTTAAAATCATTCCCTAAAATTCAATGTCGCCAGCTCGTGTTTTTCATTTCGTACATCATATTATTCTTAGCTATATATATGCACAAGCTACGTCCTCAGGCCCAAGTATACGTATACATAACTACGATCTCAGGCCCAAAAATGCATAAAGCATAAACTATGGCCTCAGGACCAAACATGCATAAAGCATAAACTACAGCCTCAAGCCCAAACATGCATAAAGCATAAACTACGACATCAGCACCAAGTATGCATAAGGCATATAAACTACTACATCAGGCCCAAATACAGGTATTCAACAATCAGTAACTAAGAATCATACTAAAATACATGATGCTGAAATACTGAACCATACTAAGTTACATGATACGTGAATGTTGAATAGAGCAAGACTAAGACATGTATTCATGAATTGATTATGAAAATTGAAACTTCAAATGTGTATGACATGCTGAGTAATCTAGACTGAGACTCATGGGCATCAACCCAAGTATATATTGATTATCCACTAGTTTCACAATGTTTAGAATGAAAGTCATGAATGAGTTACGAAGCTAGAGAATAGAAGTTCTACGACTATTCATGGAACTAGGGCATCTTTCTGAGGAAACTAGTAACAGTCATAATGAATGGGTCATAGGAAGAATCATAGATATTCCCAAATGTAAAGAGAGTTAGCTTGACATACCTCAATTTTGCGCCTTAGTGATACTACAATAATCGACAATACTAAGAACCTTCAATCTACAATAGCAACATCCAATGGAACCCAATATTAGTAACAAATTCCATAACTTAAGCCATTTAGGCATATTATCAAACACCTTGTAGGCATAAATCTCTACATCTCATCACCATATAATTAGTTCATCTAACTACTACTATTCATCAACAATTTATCCCACCATCATGATTCACCAATTCATAACTTCCAAAATCACATATATCACCATCCATCCACACCCAACCAACAAAGTTCCATTAAATAATATCTTTCAATCTCTATAATAGTTGTGTAATCAAATTGGGAACTTATTGTTTCCAATCACCACACCAAGAGTTCCAATACTTATTCATACTTATATTCCCTTAATAAATTCATACATGTAAGTCAAAATGTGTAAGATTACCTTTTTGGAAGAAATCTTGCAAAACCCTCCTTTGAGTTCTTGAAGAAATCCCTTGAAGATCTAAGTATTTTACGTGTAGATTTCATCAATACTAGTGTATAAATGATGGAATTCACACCAAGATAATAGGAATTGCTTACCTTGAAGATGGGAGGGGTTGGAGATCTTGTGAGAGTGGAGGAAAACCTTAAAATTCGTCCAAATGAAGTGGGAAAAATAACCCCTGAAGGTTTTATATCAAAATAGGGCCGGGTTGAAAAAAAATGAAGATTTGCACAGTCGCGGTGCTTGGTGTGACGCATGGGGAGGCGTGATAATGAAAAATGTATCTAGAAATAAAATCTGGAGGTGCTCTGCTAATCTATAGAGCCGCGCTGCATAGGGCGACGCATAGGGTGGCACGGTAGTATAATTCTGCGAGTTTTTGGTAATTTGGTCATAACTTCTGGTAGGAATGTCCAAATGACGAACGGTTTGAAGCGTTAGAAACTAGGTTCAAAGATCTTTAATTTTATAGGATGTTCATCACATAAAACCTTATATAAATGCAGATATGCTCGTGCAAAGTTTGGTCTTGTGCGTGCTCATATGAATGTTTAGTCTATCATGAAATTTTCAAACTTGACTTAGACTTAAGCCTCTCTTTAGACCCCAGATCACTTATGATATGCATTATACACTTATTATCATAAGCAATTTATAACCATCACATTAATACTCATTTAATGCATCCGCAAATGATTCAAATTTACGGTGTGTTACAATCAAAGTGATGGTGGGTGTGATTTAATGGCTAAATATATAGAGTGTAACTTTTTTTTGGTTGAAGAAAAATTCTGGTGGATTTGGTGAAGTGGTGGAGAAGGGATATGTTATTAAAGGAGAAGGAAGAAGAGAAGAAAAGAAAAAACGAAAATGATGAGAAACAGTGAAACAAAATAGAAGGAAAAATAAAAAAATTACATTTAATAAAAAATCTAAAAAATTAATTTTTTTAATTTTCCTTTTGATCACCTCACTCTATTTAAGCAAGTGATATACACTCTCCATGTCATGTGGGTTGGAAAGGGGATAATAATATCAATTCAAAGTTGTAAAGGAGGGTTATAGGATCCCCGCAAAATAGAAGGGTAAAGTGGGACAACCCCAATGGGTAATTATGTATTATACCAAAATAGGCAAATTAACTGTAGCAACATGCAGATATATATAACTTAGCACCGTAAAAAGTTCTTTAATTAGGTGACACATTTGGGTATTGAGCCATTATAAAAGCAGCTAATGTCAATTAAAGCAATATCCATGCATCATAAGCTTCATTTTCTTACTGCTCAATGGAGATTTTTTACGCATCCGCTCTTTCCAATTACTTAGTTTCATTGCTTTTATTTTTGTCCACATATGGAAGCAACTATGCGTTGGTATTGTTGCTGAGAATGTAGAAGACGACTGTATATAACTTTATATAGAAGATGAATGCTTAAAACTGGCCGAGGAGTTGGAAAGATGAAAGAAAGACAAACACAAAGAGTGTGTGGTTCAAACAGTGGCAATGTTTAAGGTTGAGAAAAATGACCAGGCAGAAAAGCATATACCGGACTAGAAGATAAAGTTGTGGATTTGACTAGACACTGTATTTCTACTTTAATTATTATATATAAATTTGTAAAAAGTATTTAAAACATATACTACTAATAAGCTTACACTAATTTTGAATCCTGAATTTGAGTCACACTAAAATGAAAGAGACTTCAACTTTTGAATCTTAATAAAACATTCAGCTTCGTATTTCTTCCAAGAGTTTTTTTTCTAGTGAAAGATACTGTTGGCCTAAGTGAAGTTTGTTTTCATGATTGACAAAGGAACTTAAGCATGAACCAGGTCCATACACAGTGTACACAGACACGGGCAAATTCGAGCACAAGGCATGCGCGTAAGGGAGATAAGCTTAAGTGGTTATATCTGATATCTCTTGAACGAAAAGGTTGCATAATTGATAAGCAGAAGGACTCCTTACTCGAAGAGAACTCTATCCTAGATAAGGAAGGAGTTATAAGTTGAAGATAACTAGAACTCTTCCACCATGGAAGTGTATAGCATTAGAACTCTAGTTAATTCCATTCTACTAACTCTATATATTTCAGGATGTTCTCATTTTATAGTTACGCACAAATGCTGAAGTTAAACATGAGTTGAGAGCAAAATAGCAAAGCATTTTGCAAGGAATTCTTGTGTGATTCAAGTGTGTGAACCTGAAGCTACATGAACCAGACAGAAGAACCAGTTCCAAGTGTTTGTCTTTCATTCTAGTTTCATTGTAGTAGGACTTTTGAGTTGTACCTTTCAGTTTTATCTAGAAGCAATTGTACTAGGTTCTTTGATTGTAGTATTCAAATTAGAGTTAAGTTGAAGGTGTCGCAATAGCTAGAGGCTGATTGCCACAAAGGGTTAGAGGTAATCCTTAGGTTTAAACAGTTTTGTAAATGCTATTTTTGGCTTAGTGGTTTGGTGAAGTGTTGGGAAAAATCATACTAGGTAGTAGGTTATTGTTTTCTCACCTTTTAAGCCAGGTATTTTTCACGTAAAAATACATGTATTTTTTACTTTCTGCAGTTATTATTCCGCAACAGTAGTATAAGGAACACATAGAAGAATCAGGTCTTTCTATAATCTGTGCACGCAAAAAATTGGACACCACAAAATTCATCCCTCCCTCTTATGTGGTATTGAAGTATAAAACATCAATTGGTATCAGAGTTGGTTATCCTTGAAAAGGCTAACACCTTAGGACAAGATCAAGATGAGTGCATCACCTGAAAATTGGGAAGGGCAATCCACTGCTAGGCCACTACTCTTTAATGGCCAATACTACTCTTGCTGGAAGAACAGAATGAGAGATCACATTCAAGAAGAGGACTATGAGATATAGGATATTGTCATTGATCTTCCACTGGTTACCTTAAAGAAAAATGCTGAAGGAGATGTGCCAAAGACAGGAGCGAATTGCACTCTTGAGGACTTGAAGAAGTTGGAGAAGAATGCTAAGCCAATAAGGACTTGTTTGTGGACTTGGTCCAGATGAGTATAGCAAAATCCAAGGTTGTGCCATGACTAAGAAAATTTGGGACACACTATAAGTGGCCCATGAAGGAATAACTCAGGTGAAGAGATCAAGAGGAACTCTACTGCAATCTCAATATGAGAACTTTGCTTTGAAGGATGGAGAAACCATTCAAGAGATGTACAAAAGGTTCACTACAATAACAAATGAACTAAAATCTCTCGGAAGGATTATTCCTGAAGAAGAGAGGATTGAAAAGATACGTACTAGGGTGTTTTTAATCACTTGGGAAAGCAAGATCACTGCCATTCAGGAGTCAAAGAATATTTCCACTCTCCTACTAGATGAATTGATTGGGAATCTCATTGCCTATGAACTTAGAAGACAAACCATAAAAATGGATGTACCTAAAAAAGGAAAGGAGCTTGGCACTCAGAATCACTGAAGGTTCTGATCTGGAAGATAATGAAATGGCTATGATCACCAAAGACTTCAAGAAGTACATGAGGATAAGAAAGGGTTCTTCAAGAAGTGGAAGCTACAGCAAGGAAAACGCTCCTGGGGGAAAGCTCAGATGATGATGATGATGAACGAGCACTTTTGGCTATTGGAGAATCTGATGAAGAAACTGAGGTAAGTATCTTTCATCTCAAAGACAAGATTAAATGTGTGTCCAAAGAAAGGTTATTTGAGTTAATACTAGAGCTAATTGATGAATCTAAGGATGTGACTAATGAAAGGGAACAACTATCAAAAGAATGTGTGATTTTGAAAGCAAAGTGCAAAAACCTGGAACTTATGGCTTGTGAAACTAAAAGTGAAAATACTATGTTGAAGAACCAGGATCATGCTCTTGACACAACTGTCCTAGAACTTAGATTGGAAAATCTAAAATTGAAATTAGGAATAGGTAAAAAGACAACTAATCACACACAACTCACTTTAGAAGAAAATGTAGGAAAAATGAAAGATGAGCTGTATAAGAGGGATGGACAGGTAAGAGTCCTAAAGGAGGATCTGAACAAGGTTAAGCATAAGCTAGATAGAACTTGTAAATGGAACAGATACTCCAATGCACTTTCATGGCTAAAAGAACATCATAGTAACAACAGAAAATGACTTGGCATTGGGAACTTTACACCTAAGTAAGATCCCAAAAGTAAGTACCTCACACTATTTGAGAATAAGATTTGCACACACTGTGGTAACACTGGTCACTATAAGAGTGAATTCCTGCAAAGAAGTAAAAGAACAAAAAGTTTGTTCTATGGAAAAAAAGAATCTGATTTGTCCTTTTGCCTATAGAAAAGGACCCAAACTAGTTTGAGTTCCTAAAACTGGCCCTCGATTTCCTTTTGCATGTCCAAGTGAATGGGAGCAGCCAAATATGGTACATGGAAAGTGGTTGTTCAAAGCACATGACAGGAAGCAAGAACCAGTTCCTTTTACTTGAGGATCTTAAGAGAGGTAATGTCTCATTTGGAAATGGAAAGAAATGTCCGACCATTCGTGCTGGATAGATTGGTAAGTCTGATTCTCACTCTATTGACAATGTATTCTTGATAAATGGACTGACGTACAGTCTGATAAGTGTATCATAATTGTGTGATAGAGGTACCATGGTAGCCCTCACCTCTACAAAATGCATTGTGATTAATCATACCACTGACATGATAATTTTGTAGGGAAAAAGAGTGAACAACATATATGTTGTGGATCGGTCCACACTTTCAAATAATGAACTATGACGACCCGACCGGTCTTCTTAAGAATTAATGCTCTGATCCTCTATTAACTGCTTTCCCCAAGTTTGTTTCTGTTAATGTGATTTGTCGGGGTGTTCAGTTCTGAATTTCGGAGAGTTTTGGGACACTTAGTTCCTAAATGATAGCTTAAGTGTTGGAAAGTTGACCGTAGTCGGAACAGTGTGAAGACGGCCTTAGAATGAAAATTCGATGGTTCTGTTAGCTCCGTTGGGTGATTTTGGGGTTTGGAGCGTGTTTGGATTGTGTTTTGGAGGTCCGTAGCTAATTTAGGCTTGAAATGTCGAAAGTTGAATTTTTGAAGTTTCCAGTCCGATAGTGGGATTTTGATCAGATGGTTGGAATGGAATTCCAAGAGTTCCAGTAGTTCCGTTGTGTCATTTGGGATGTGTATGCAAAATTTTAGGTCATTCGGACGTGGTTTGGTTGGGTTTTTGATCAAAAGTGGAATTCAGAAGATTTTAGAAACTTAGGCTTGAATCCGATGTGTTTTGGTTGATTTGATGTTATTTGAAGTGTTTTGAAGATTCGCACAAGTTTGAATAAGGTTTTAGGATATGTTGATGCCTTTGGTTGAGGTCCCGGGGGCCTCGGGGTGATTTCGGATGGTTAACGACAAATTTAGAAGATGTTGTAGCTGTTGTATTTTTTTTGCTGCTTCTGGTATTTTCGCATATGTGGTAAGGGGACCGCAGATGCGGCGCCACAGAAGCGGCTTTGGGCCAATTCCTCAGGAATCGTAGATGCGGTGAAGGGCTCACAGAAGTGGAACCGCTCCTGCGGTAAAGCTCCGTAGATGCGAAAATTAGATTTTTTAAGTGAATATCTCTGGTGTGATCTTTTGTCCACAAAAGCGGGACCGCAGATGCGGTCCCAGGGTCGCAAATGCGGAAATCGCTGGGAAGAACATATAAATAGTTGTCTTCGCGAATTTGAGAGATTCTGTCACCATTTTCATTCGGGTTTGAAGCTTTTAAGAGAGATTTTTGAGTAAATCAAAGGGGAATCACTTGGAGGTAACATCCTTGATTTCATAACTCGTTTTTATGTGATTTAGGACTTAATTAGTGGTGAAAAATTTGGGAAAATGGGTAATTAGGGCTTGAGTTTAAGAGACCTTTAAATGAGGATTTGAGTGGTCATTTGGACATCGATTTCAGTGTTCTTATTATGAATAGACTCGTGAGAGTACGAGGTTTTTGAAAATGTAAATTTCACCCGATTCCGAGAAGTGGGACCGAGGGTCGTCTTGGTCATTTTACATAATTTTGCATATTAACTTAGACTTTAATTGCAGAATCAGTACTTGAAGTGTTATTTACATCATGTAATTGAATTGAATAGATTTGGGCAATTTGGAGTCGAGTACTCGTGGCAAAGATGTGGTGTCGGGCTGATTTTGAGCTGGTTCGAGGTAAGTGGCTTGTCTAAACTTGTGTGGGGGACCTTCCCCTTACGATATGATATACATGATAATTGAAATGCCTTGTATGTGAGGTGACGAGTGCGTACTTGATCTAATTGTTGAAAATTCGATTTTACTTTAAGTATTTCAACTGAGTTCCTTTTTCCTGCTTTATATTCTACTTGCGAAACTAGCCTGTTGTTAGTTTAGAAAGGCATATTTAGTTGACTTAATTGCTTATTTGCTTAAATTGCGTTAATTGCATTACGTGAATCATGTTAGGCTAGAATTGTCTATTTACTTAATACGAAGTTAGCATTTAATTTAGTATTCTTGTGTTGTTGATGTGTGTTTTAATTTGGGACTACGGGAAGGCATCCCGGGAGATCCCCAGTACATATTTATGATCTGTACTGAGGTGCAGGATACCTAGAGATCCCTGGCACGTATATTGAGGATACCTAGAGATCCTTGGGATTCTAAGAGATCTATGGCATATATTGAGGATACCGAGAGATCCTCGGGATACTAAGAGATCCCTGGCATATATTGAGGATACCGATAGATCCTTGGGATACCAAGAGATCCCTAGAATATATTGTGGATACCAAGAGATCCTCGGGGTACCAAGATATCCCTAGCATATATTAAGGATACCAAGAGATCCTCGGTTATCATCCTTGTTGTGAGTGGTATTTCCTTGTAGTTTGCCTTTATCTTTGTTTCTGTTATTGTACTTTTATTATACTGTATAGATTCTTAATATAGATTCTCCGTTTTACTGCTTATTTTATCCTGTCATTTTATTATTTATTAACCTCAGTAGGGCCCTGCCTTCCTCGTCACTACCCGACCGAGGTTAGGCTTGGCACTTACTGAGTACCATTGTGGTGTACTCATGCCCTTTCTACACATGTTTTCATGTGCATTCTTGAGGCAAGGCAATTCTATGGGACTTCAAGGTATATCTGCCGCGTCCTCATACCGAGTAGTCTCTTTCTATTCTTGCATTTTAGTATTTAGCCCTTCTGTACTTTTGTTTTGTTAGACATTCCAGAGATTAGAGCTATGTAGTGTTTTTCTCAGCTTGTGGATCCGTGGGTTTTTGGGTTTTGGGATAGTGTATCAGATTTCGAGAAGTTATGTATATATGCCGAGTGGAATTTAAATATTGTTTCCTTCAGTTGTTTTCAGCTTTGGATTACTTATTCCGCAAATTAGTTCATTTTCCGCGCTTGTTAGGCTTACCTAGTCATAGAGACTTGGTGCCGTCACGACAGTTCATGGAGGGTGAACTGAGGTCGTGACAAGTTGGTATTAGAGCTCTAGGTTCATAGGAGTCACGGATCACAAGCCGATATATTAGAGTCTCGCTGATTGGTACGGAGACGTCTGTACTTATCTACGAGAGGCTATGTAACTGTTAGAAAAACTTCCACTTCATTTGATTTCCTTGTCATGCGATATTTTGACATCACAATTCTAAACTTCTTTCTTCTATTCTCTCGTATATGGTGAGGATACGTGTAACTCGAGATGATCAGGCACCCGCACCCCCTACTGCAGCCGTTAGAGGCCGGGGCTAGGGTAGAGGTCGAGGACGTGCACGTGGTGCAGCCACAACACCTGCACGAGCTGCCACCGAGGTACCACCAGCGGATCCAGCCGGAGTCCAGGCACCTGACACGCCCACTGCTACTACTACTCGAGCTCTTCAGGAGACACTGGCACAGTTCATGAGCATGTACACCACTTTGGCTCAGGCAGGGTTACTTCCCCTTGCTGCAACCACATCCCAGGCCAGGGGAAGAGCACAGACTCCCACTGCCCGCACTCTTGAGTAGCGAGAGAATTTTGATCAGGTCCCTAAGATTATCCCTGTGCCACCCGCAGTTCCAGTTCAGCCCGAGGACAAGGCAGCAACTTCTGAGGATGAGCGGCTGAGGCTTGAGAGGATGCTCTGGGATTTCTTGATGAGTGTTACTGCATTCTCCGTACCATGGGTATCTCAGGATCGAGCAGGGTTTCTTTCACTACCTTCCAGCTTCGAGGAGTCATCTATGAGTGGTGGCGCACCTATGAGTTAGACAGTCCAGATGAGGCTGCTTTACTGACTTGGGTTCAGTTTTCAGACATGTTCCTGAGGGAGTATGTTCCTCATAGCCTCAGGGATGCATGGAACGCATATTTTAAGCATTTGCGCCAGGGTGCTATGACTGTTTCAGAATATGCTGTTCATTACACCAGTTTGGCTAGGCATGTACCAGCCTTGGTTTCTACTGTTCGCGAGAGGGTTTGCCGGTTTATTGAGGGGCTTATTTCCAACATTATATCTAGCATGGCTCATGAGTTAGAGATGGATATTTCTTATCAGCAGGTGGTGAGCATTGCTAGGAGGATTGAGGGTATGCATTCTAGGGAGAAAGATGAGAGGGAGGCAAAGAGGTCTCGATAGTCGGTCCATTATTTTGGTGCCCATACCCAAGTTGCAGGTCGTTATGGTAGGGGTTATATGAGTCGTCCTATTCATTCAGCTCTTCCAGCAGCCAGTAGTGCTCCAGCTCCTCCTAGGCCTTAGGAGCCTTATTATGCAACTCTGATTTCTAGCGCGCCTCCTGCGCGGGGTGCTTTCAGAGGTCAGTCCATCATACTTGGCACTAGCCAGTCACAACCAGCACATCCTCCCAAGGCTTGTTTTGAGTGTGGTGACACACGCCACGTGGTGAGGGATTGCCCTAGACTTGGGAGGAGTGCACATCCACAGACTTCTCAGCTACATCGTGCCTTGTAGAGTTCTTAGGCTATGATTATAGCTCTAGTTGCTACCCCACCTGCTCAGCCAGCTAGAGTTGGAGGTCGGGTAAGTAGAGGTCACCCTAGAAGGGGAGGCCAGGCCAGATACTATGCCCTTCCTACACGTACCGAGGTTGTTGCCTCCGATTCTATCATCATAGGTATTATATTAGTTTGCCACAAAGATGCATCAGTTCTATTCGATCTAGGCTCTACTTATTGTTATGTGTCCTCTTATTTTGCTCAACATTTGGGTATATCTCGGGATTCTTTGAGTTTTCCTATTTATGTTTCTACTCATGTGGGAGATTCACTTGTTGTGGACCGTGTTTATCGGTCGTGTTTGGTTACTCTTTGTGGTTTTGAGACCAGAGCATAAATTTTGACATTATCTTGGGCATGGACTGGTTGTCGCCCCATTATGCTATTCTTGATTGTAACTCCAAAACTATGACGCTGGCTATGCCAGGTATACCGCGTGTTGAGTGGATGGGTACTTTAGATCACACTCCCAGTAGAGTTATTTGCTTCCTTAAGGCTCAGCGCATGGTTGAGAAGGGGTGTGACGCGTATTTATCTTATGTGAAAGATATCAGCATTGATACCCCTTCAGTTAATTCAGTCCCAGTAGTACGCGATTTTCCCGATGTGTTTCCACCTAACCTTCCAGGCATGCTGCCTAATAGAGATATTGATTTGAAGGAGTTATCCCTCCATATCGTATGGCTCCATCCAGCTATCCCTCCATATCGTATGGCTCCTCTTGAGTTGAAGGAGTTAAAAGATCAGTTACAAGAATTTCTTGATAAGGATTTTATTCGCCTAATGTTTCACCTTGGGGTGCTCCTGTCTTGTTTGTGAAGAAAAAGGATGGTTCTATGCATATGTGTATTTATTATCGCTAGTTGAACAAGGTTACAGTGAAGAACCGTTATCCTTTGCCTCGTATTGATGATCTGTTTGACCAACTTTAGGGTGCAAGGGTGTTTTCTATGATTAATTTATGCTCAGGCTACCATCAGTTGAAGATTTGGGAGCCAGATATCCCGAAGACTACTTTTCGAACTAGGTATAGTCATTACGAGTTCCTTGTCATGTCATTTGGGCTGACCAATGCCCCAACAGCCTTTATGCATTTGATGTCTTGTGTATTCCAGTCGTATCTTGACTCGTTCATCATTGTCTTTATTGATGATATTCTGGTGTATTTCTGGAGTCGGTAAGATCATGAGCAACACATTAGGGTTGTGCTTCAAACTTTAAGAGAGAAGAAGTTATATGCTAAGTTCTCAAAATGTGAGTTTTGGTTGGATTCAGTGGCATTTCTAGGCCACGCGGTATCGAGTGAGGGTATTTAGGTGGATCCGAAGAAGATAGAGGTCATGCAGAGTTGGTCCAAACCATCCTCAGCTACAGAGATCCGTAGTTTCCATGGTTTGGCGGGCTACTACTGTCGTTTTGTGGAGGGGTTCTCATCGATTGCAGCCCCTATGACCAGGTTGACACAGAAGGGTGCTTCATTTCACTGGACAGATGAGTGTGAGGCAAGCTTCCGGAAGCTCAAGACAGTTTTGACCACAACCCCAGTTTTTATATTACCTACAGGTTCGGGGTCATATATGGTCTATTGTGATGCCTCGAGGATTGGCCTAAGAGCGATGTTGATGAAGGACGGTAGGGTGATTGCCTACGCATCCAGACTATTGAAGATTCATGAGAAGAACTACCATGTTCATGACCTTAAGTTAGCTGCCATTTTTCACGCCCTGAATATTTGGCACCATTATTTATACGGGGTTTCTTGTGAGATTTATACTGACCATCGGAGCTTGCAGCACTTGTTCAAGCAAAAGTATCTAAATTTGCGCCATAAGAGGTGGTTAGAGTTGTTGAAGGATTATGACATCACTATTTTGTATCACCCGGGCAAGGCTAATGTAGTAGCTGATGCCTTGAGTCACCGGGTGGAGAGTTTGGGGAGTTTGGCATATTTACCAGCATCGGAGAGGCCTACGACGATGGATGTTCAGGCCTTAGCCAGCCAGTTTGTGGGATTGGTTCTTTCATAGCCCGATCGGGCTCTGGCTTGCGTGGTTTTTTGGTCTTCCTTATTTGATCGTATCAGGGAGCGGCAGTGTGATGACCCTCATTTGCTTGTCCTCAAGGACAAGGTTCAGCATGGTGATGCCAAAGATATGACTATTGGTGAGGATGGGGTATTGAGGATGCAGGGTCGGATTTGTGTACCCAATGTTAATGGGCTTTGGGAGTTGATGCTAGACGAGGCCCATAGTTCGCAGTATTCTATCCATCCGGGTGCCACGAAGATGTATCAGGATTTGAGGCAGCACTATTGATGGTGGCGGATGAAGAAAGATATAGGTAGAAATTTATATCCGGGAGATTGTTCGTCTGTATGGTATTCCAGTTTCCATTATTTCAGATAGAGGCACTCAGTTCACATCATGGTTTTGGAGGGCTGTTCAGCGTGAGTTGGGTATTCGGGTAGAGTTGAGTACAATATTTCACCTTCAAATGGACAGATAGTACGAGTGCACTATTTAGATTCTTGAGGATATTCTTCGTGCGTGTGTGACTGAATTTGGAGGGTCTTGGGATCAGTTCTTGCCATTGGCAGAGTTTGATTACAACAACAGTTATCAGTCCAGCATTCAGATGGCGTCGTATGAGGCCTTATATGGTAGGCGGTGTAGATCTCTGGTGGGTTGGTTTGATCCGGGTAAGGCTAGATTATTGGTCACAGATTTTGTTCAGGATGCTTTGGATAAGTTTAAGGTGATTTAGGATAGACTCCGTACAGCCCAGTCCAAATAGAAGAGTTACGCAAACCGGAAGGTTCGTGATATTTCCTATATGGTTGGAGAGCAGGTTCTTCTTTGGGTTTTGCCTATGAAGGGCGTCATGAGATTTGAGAAGAAAGGAAAGTTGAGTCCGAGATTTATTGTCCCTTTTGAGATATTGGGGCATGTTGTGGAGGTTGCTTATGAGCTTGCCTTACCTCCCAGCTTGGCCGGAGTTCATCCGGTATTTTATGTTTCGATGCTCTGAAGGTATCACGATGACCCGTCGCATGTGTTGGATTTCAGTTCAGTCTAGTTGGACAAGGATCTATCTTATGTTGAGGAGCCAGTGGCAATATTGGACAGGCATGTCAGAAAGCTGAGGTCAAAGAATATTGTATCAGTGAAAGTTTAGTGGCAGGGTCAGTCGGTCGAGGAGGCGACCTGGGAGACCGAGCAAGATATGCGCAGTCGTTACCCTCATCTTTTTACTACTTCAGGTATGTCTTTATGCTCGTTCGAGGATGAACGAATGTTTAAGTAAGGAGGATGTGACGACCCGGCCAGTCATCTTAAGAATTAATGCCCCGATCCCCTATTAACTGCTTTCCCCAAATTTATTTCTATTAATGTGATTTGTCGGGGTGTTCGATTTTGAATTTCGGAGAGTTTTGGGACACTTAGTCCCTAAATGAGAGCTTAAGTGTTGGAAAGTTGACTGTAGTCAGAACAGTGTGAAGACGGCCTCGGAATGAAAATTCGATGGTTCCGTTAGCTTCGTTGGGGGATTTTCGGGTTAGGAGCCTGTTTGGATTATTTTTTGGAGGTTCGTAGCTAATTTAGGCTTGAAATGCCGAAAGATGAATTTTTGAAGTTTTCGGTCCGATAGTGAGATTTTGATCCGACGGTCAAAATGGAATTCTGAGAGTTCTAGTAGTTCTGTTGTGTCATTCGGGATGTGTGTACTGAATTTCAGGTCATTCGGGCGTGGTTTGGTTGGGTTTTTGATCAAAAGTGGAATTCGGAAGATTTTAAAAGCTTAAGCTTGAATCCGATGTATTTTGGTTGATTTGATGTTGTTTGAAGTATTTTGAAGATTGGCACAAGTTTGAATAAGGTTTCAGGATATGTTGATGCCTTTGGTTGAGGTCCCGGGGGCCTCGGGGTGCTTTCGGATGGTTAACGAGAAATTTAGAATATGTTGCAGTTGTTGTATTTTTTTTCTTGCTGCTTCTGGTATTTTTGCATATGCGGTAGGGGGACCGCAGAAGCAGCTAAGGGGGCCGCAGAAGTGGCTTTGGGTCAATTCCTCAGGAACCACAGATGCGCTGAATGGCTCGCAAAAGCGGAACCGCTTCTGCGGTAAATGCTCTGCAGATGCGAAAATTGGATTTTTTAAGTGAATGTCGCAGGTGCGACAATTGTCCGCAAAAGCGGGACCCCAGATGCGGTCCGAGGGCCGTAATGCAAAAATCGCTAGGCAGAACATATAAATAGTTTTCTTCGCGAATTTGAGGGATTCTTTCACCATTTTCATTCGTGTTTGAAGTTTTTAAGAGAGCTTTTTTAGGAAAACAAAGGGGAATCACTTGGAGGTAACATCCTTGACTTCATTACTCGTTTTTATGTGATTTATGACCTAATTAGTGGTGAAAGATTTGGGAAAAATGGGTATTAAGGGCTTGAGTTTAAGAGGCCTTTAAATGAGGATTTGAGGGGTCATTTGGACTCTGATTTTAGTGTTCTTATTATGAATAGACTCGTGAGAGTACGAAGTTTCTAAAAATGTAAATTTCACTCGATTCCAATATGTGGGCCCGAGTGGCATTTTGGTCATTTTACATAGTTTCGCGTATTAGCTTAGACTTTGATTGTAGAATCAGTACTTGAAGTGTTATTTACATCATGCAATTGAATTGAATAGATTTGGGCCATTGGAGTCGAGTACTCATGGCAAAGACGTGGTGTCGGACTGATTTTGAGCTGGTTCGAGGTAAGTGGCTTATCTAACCTTGTGTGGGGGACCTCCCCCTTCGGATATGATATACATGATAATTGAAATGCCTTGTACGTGAGGTGACGAGTGCGTACTTGAGCTAATTGTTGAAAATCTGGTTTTACTTTAAGTATTTGAACTGAGTTCTTTTTCTTGCTTTATTCTACTTGCGAATTTAGCTTGTTGTTAGTTTAGAAAGGCATGTTTAGTTGACTTAATTGCCTATTTGCTTAAATTGCCTTAATTGCATTATGTGAGGCATGTTAGGTTAGAATTAATTATTTACTACGAAATTAGCATTTAATTTTGTATTCTTATGTTGTTGCTGTGTGTTTTAATTTGGGACTACGGCATCCCGAGAGATCCCATGTACGTATTTATGATCTGCACTAAGGTGCGGGATACCAAGAGATCCCTGGAATATATATTGAGGATACCGAGAGATCCTCGGGATACTAAGAGATCCATGGCATATATTGAGGATACCGAGAGATCCTCGGGATACTAAGAGATCCCTGGCATATATTGAGGATACTAAGAGATCCTCGGGATACCAAGCGATCCCTGGCATATATTGAGGATACCAGGAGATCCTGGGGATACTAAGAGATCCCTGGCATATATTGAGGATACCAAGAGATCCTAGGGATACTAAGAGATCCCCGGTTATTATCCTTGTTGTGAGTGGTATTTCCTTGTAGTTTGCCTTTATCTCTGTTTCCGTTATTGTACTCTTATTATACTGTATAGATTCTTAATATAGATTCTCAGTTTTACTGCTTATTTTATCCTGTCATTTTATTATTTATTAACCTTAGTAGGGCCCTGACCTTCCTCGTCACTACCCGACCGAGGTTAGGCTTGGCACTTATTGAGTACCGTTGTGGTGTACTCATGCCCTTTCTGCGCATGTTTTCATGTGCAGATCCAGGTACCTCTACTCAGGCGTATCATTGTTGAGGCGAGGCAATTCTACGGTACTTTGAGGTATATCTGCCACGTTCGCAGACCGAGGAGACTCTTTCTATTCCTGCATTTTAGTATTTATCCCTTCTGTACTTTTGGTTTGTTAGACATTCCGGAGATTAGAGCTATGTAGTGTTTTTCTCAGCTTGTGGATTCGTGGGTTTCCGGGTTTTGGATAGTGTATCAGATTTCGAGAAGTTATGTACATATGCCGAGCGACATTTAAATATTGTTTCTTTCAGTTGTTTTCAAATTTGGATTATTTATTCCGCAAGTTAGTTCATTTTCCGCATTTGTTAGGCTTACCTAGTCGTATAGACTAGGTGCCGTCATGACAGTTCATGGAGGACGAACTGGGGTCGTGACATGAAATCACTTGTTTTAGTGTGTTGGATAATGATCCTCTCATTTAGCACAAGAGACTCGGACATGCCAGTCTAAGTCAACTCAAGGAAGATAAAGTTTCTGAGGCTTGTGCAAGGGGAAAACCAATAAGATCCTCTTTCAAAAGCAAAAAAATGGTAAGCACTACCAGGATGATAGAACTGATCCGTATGGATCTTTATAGACCAATGAGAATATTAAGTAGATGTGATAAAAGATATGTTATGGTGCTTGTTGATGATTACTCTAGGTTTACTTGGACACTATTTTTAACATCTAAAGATGAAGCATTTGACATGTTCACTTCCTTTTTTAGAAAAACTCAAAAATAACTAGGTAATCAACTTGCATCAATTAGGTCTGATCATGGTACTGAATTTGAGAATACTAAATTTGCTTAATTTTTTGATGAGCATGGCATAAATCATAACTTTTCTGCTCCTAGGATTCCACAACAAACTGGAGTAGTTGAAAGAAAGAATAGGACATTGGAAGAAATGGCTAGGACTATGCTTCTTTCTAGTAAACTTTCCCATAGCTTCTGGGCAGAAGCTGTGAACATTACTTGCTACATCATAAATTGGTGCATGACTAGACCTCTTGTTGAGAAGACTCTCCATGAGTTACTTAAAGGGAGAAAGCTAAATATATCCCATCTTATGGCATTTGGATGCAAGTGCTTTGTGCACAATAATGGTAAAGACCGCCTAGGTAGTTTGATCTCACAAGTGATGAGGGAGTATTTTTGGGATATTCTTTACATACTAAAGTTTATAAGATTTATAATGAAAGAACTATGTGTGCAGAAGAAAGTGTACATGTGGTTTTTGATGAAACTAACATTCTTTCTGTGATGCAAGAATAGGATGATGAAGCATTTGGGACGGTAAGAAACTCAAATGAAACCACAGCCCATATTGAAGCTGCACTAGAGGAAGGAATATGTGATGGAATAGGACCTTCAACCTAGGGCAGCCTGACAGGGGGAACTGAAGAAAGAGGAACTGATCCTCAAACCTCGAGGGAACTTGTCCATGAACCTATTCCTTAGCAACAAATCATTGAAGGAACATCTAGGGGACAACTGGTTGTAAAACCTTACAAGTATTAAAGTTCTCATCCCAATGAGAACATAATCATTAATCCAACCTCTGGAATCAAAACCAGATCTACTTTAAAGAATCTATGTGCTTTTGATGCATTTTTATCTTTTACTGAACCTAAAATTGTTGCTGAGGAATTGTAGGATGCAGACTAGGTGAATGCAATGCAAGATGAACTCAACCAATTTGAGAGAAGTCAAGTTTGGCATCTGGTACCAAGACCCAAGTACAGATCAATATTTGGCACAAAATGGGTCTTTAGAAACAAACTTGACGAAGATGGAACAGTTACAAGGAACAAGGCAAGATTGGTGGTTCAAGGACATAGTCAAGAGGAGGGCATAGACTATAATGAGACCTTTGCTCCAGTTGCAAGATTGGAAGCAATTAGACTCCTTATAGCATTTGATTCTTACATGGAATTCACTCTCCATCAGATGGATGTCAATAATGCCTTACTCAATGGCTCTCTAATGGAAGAAGTGTGTGTCAAGCAATCTCTGGGCTTTGAAAGCAAGGAATGTCCTGATCATGTGTACAAGATTGACAAGGCACTTTATGGGCTCAAGCAGGCTCAGTTCTTGCTTGAGCATGGCTACAAGAGAGGTAAAGTTGACAATACTTCATTCTTGAAAGTAAAAGATAAAGATATCTTGGTACTTCAGATATATGTTGATGATATAATCTTTGGAGCAACTACTGATATGTTATGCAAACAATTTGTTAAACTAATGGGGAATGAATTTGAAATAATTATGATGGGTGAGCTTAATTTCTTTTTAGGATTACAGATTAAAAAAATTTCAAATGAAACTATGATCCATTGGTAGAAGTATATGAAAGATTTTCTTAAAAGTTTTATTATGGAAGACTCCAAAGAAATTGACACTCCTATAGCAACACCCACAAAATTTGGTATAGATGAACCCGGTTCATCTGTCGATTAGAAGTTGTATAGGGGAATGATTGGCTCTCTGTATATCTCACTGCTAGTAAACCTGACAATGTTTTCAGTGTCGGCCTTTGTGCTAGATTTCAGGCAAATCCAAAGGACTCTCACTTGACTGTTATCAAGAGGATTTTGAGATACCTAGAAGGCACCACTGAACTTTGTCTATGATATCCAAAAGTTAGTAATTTCAAATTAGTGGAATATGTTGATGCTGAATATGCAGGTTTTCTTGTGGATAGAAAGAGAACCACATGTATGGCATACCTTCTTGGCTCATGTCTTGTGTCTTGGGCCACCAAAAGGTAAAATTCTGTGGCCTTATCTACTGCTGAAGCTATGTATATTGTTGTTGCCTTATATTGTGCTCAATTTTTGTGGATCAAACAGAGATTAATGGATTTTAAAATTTATGTAGGGTGTATCCCCATATTTTGTGGTAACACTAGTGCAATTAGTATGACCAAGAACCTGGTTCATCACAAAAGAACTAAGAACATAGATTTTAGGCATCACTTTTTGAGGGACAAATGTGAAAAGGGTTCGATCACTGTGGAATTTTGTGGTACTGACAAGAAAATATATAACATCTTCACAAAAGTTCTAAGTAGAGATCAATTTTAAAGGAACATGTTAGAATTAAGGATGATTAAGATCACCTCAGAGGAACCAATTCCAACTCAAAAATTGATTAGATAATTTGTGAATTTTGTACATAATTAGATTATATTTTGCTCAGTCTCATACTTTCACTAGTAAATTCTTGTGCCATGTGCTAAAATGTCTCATTAGTGTCTCATGATATTATCTTTATTTTCTTGGAAACTTCAGAGTTACACAAGAGAATTCTCTGTGAAGAACTTGGTTCATCAAGAATACATGGTATGTCTTCTTCACTCAGCATATTTTGAAATAATTATATTTGGAGAAATATCAAAAGGAGAGTCCCATTCAATCATCACCTCCCTCAAGCCTATTCGTTACATAAAGAACAGTTTCACCAAAAGAGAGTCCTCAGCGCAATAATTGCCTGAAATCTAGGGAAGTCTATAACATCTTTTCAAACTGACTCCCACTTTGATTAGACTCATGAGCTTCTGAAAAGCTATTGTTATCCAATTAAATTCTCCCTCTTTATATTCATTTGGCCTTAGTCGTTTCTTCACTTCTAATTTCCAGCTACCAAATATTTCTCTTTATCTTCTCTCATCTTCTCAGCACACACATATTCCTTCTACCATCATCAGTGGATAACCTCCCTAAAACACCCTCATCATCACCCAAAGAATCCACACCCACACCTTCAACCACATCCTCAACCGCACCAATCTCTATGAAATGAAAGATCAAGAGGCTTGCTCGCAAGAATGTCGCTGACGGTGAGCAAATCAAGAAGATAAATGAACAATTGAAAGCAAGCCAGGCAGAAGAACCCCAAAAATCTGAAGATTTCTTTAAGTCTGCAACTGAGGGGGAAAAACTGATTCATCTAAAGCAGTGCAGGTAATATTTGGTCTTAAGATTACATCTAAGAAAATGTCTAGGGTACTGAGAATCTGGAGAATAAGTTTGTTCTGGTGGGAACTATTGTTGGGGTTGAAACTGGTGGTAAAAAGATAGTGAGGGTGCTCAAGGTGATGTGAGGGAAAAGGTAAAACAAAGAGTGTTTGAATCCTCACCTACTCCCGCCGAGTTGACTGAAGAGACTGGAGCTATGGTGTTTTGGAGTGCAGATGTTGCTGAGGAGGAAGAAAATTTGAGAGAAGAACTGCTAGTGGATCTGGAGATGCAAGTTTTGCTAATGGTAGGCTATAATCTCCTATTTTAATCGCTTATTGCAATCTAATTTACTGCACTTTAATTCAGCTTGAGCTTTAATCGCTAGTGTTTTGCAGCAATTATGTGTTTACACCTTGTAGGAGTGTTTCCAAGCTATATAGATGTTATGGAATAAATTTGAGTGATTCAGAGATTTGAAGTCTCAGTAAAAGCCTATGGTATTAAGTCGGGATCACGTTCAAGGGTCGAGAACCATATCCGGATATCAAAAATCAAGAAAAAAGGCGGACTCTAAGAAATCACCACAACTGCAGCACGTGGGGCACTGCAGCTGTTCATTTTCCTACTGTTCTGAATTTGCAAGGTCCCTAATAAACTCCCCTAGCACACCGCATGGCGCGTCTCCCCATGCGGCATGCTTGTGCATTTTTTATTGAGAAACAATCCAAAGTCGGCTAGGAGAAGGTGGTTTCGTTTGGGCCCGACCCTACTTAGTATAAATACATGTAAAAACATTATTTTTTGGGACTTTTGAAACATCTAAGGCCTAAGGAAGTCAAGGAGGAGGTGGAAAAGCAAAATCTTATCAGCATTCAATCCTCACTCAAGACAAGAGTTTGGAGCGTATTGTGTTTTCCTTTAACTTGAACATATTTTTGATGAGTTACTCCATTTCCATTGAGTAGTTCTCTTTAGGGTTTGATGAATTCGGTGTATTGATACTTTTTTGTGGATTTTAACTCTAGTTTTTATGTATTGAATTTTTTGGATGTTTTAATCGTTGCATCTATATTCACTAGTTCATGTAATCGAGAGAGGCATAACTTGTGATATCTTTGCATTATATTTTGTTGGTTGAATTTATTAATTCTTCTTATTAATCGAAAGAAGCTAATTGAATTGTTGATTAAACTTAGCTAGGAGGATAATCGAGAGAGGTTCTCCTAAATACCAATCCACTACGAATTCGTGCATATCTACACATGCTTAAAATTGGTTCATCTTGTGAGGCTGAGACTTAATCCAGAGAGGAGTTTCTACTAAACAATTGATCTAATAACCAAGTGAATTAGAGAGACTCGCTTGAACATTAGAAGTGAATTATCTAGAGTTAGATCCCAAACATTTATCTTGCACCTATCCTATCAACCCTATCTTCTCCCATTGATATCTTCCTTTGCTTATTACTTGGTTGTTTGTCACTAGTCAATAGTTAGAGTCTTAGTTAACTTTCATTTTAAATCACATAAATCTCAATTATTGATCATCTTGGATAGCAATCTATCTACAAACTACGATAATTCTGTTTAACTCCAATCGTTGTGGATACGATATTATATTTTACTATTTCGACTAGCGAGCATATTTAAGTGTGTATTTTGCGCTCGTTAAATTTTGGCGTCGTTGCCCTGGATAGCAATCAATAGTGTTTGAAATAGTTTGTAGCGCTAATTCAGGAATTTTTTCTTTTATTTTATTTTTCTGCTTTCATGTTTAGGTGTTCCTTGACTGTACGCATGTTATAGGTTAGATTGGTCCATGACTCAATCTTTTGCAGAGGAATTTCTACCAGACGGACTAGAAATCGAGAAACAACTGCGACAGTTGAGGAAGGAAAGAAATCTCCTCGAGAATATAGAGAAGGTTGGGAAATCCTCAACCAAAGAAATTATGGCTAGAGATGATGATAATGTTGATTTGGCTGCAAGAGAGGCAGCCCAACAAAGAGAAAAAGTTGCACTGGATGAAGAGGAAACAACTATTAGAGATGCACAAATTGCATATGAAGAAGAAAGGGCTCGGATAATTGCTTAGAATCAGCCTTGTCGCGCCCCCTTTTTTCCCTTTTGCGGGGGAAGTCCGGGTTTCGACATTCATGAGGGAACAACTCATTTCCTTTTGGAAATTTAGGTATTTGAAGAGTCTCCACCTAATGAATTATGGTGTGTTAGGGCACATAGAGTAATAAACTCTTGTGACTAGTTTGCATTACTAGAGATTAGGGTAAGGACTCGAAATAACATTGAGGGGAAGGTGTTAGGTACCCCTCGCGGTCCATAACGGTGGGTACCGACCGAACTTAAACTATATGAATTAGTCAATTAACAAGCAAGCAAGCATTTTAAAAATAAAGTAGCTTTCCCCATGCATATATGATCAAGGAAGTTTAGATAGTGAAGGTAAAGAGATTTGGACAGCTTATGTATATGTAAAGGCGGTTCGGAGAATTTAAACACATAAGGGAATTGGGAAAGGGGAGTCCTAGGTTGGTTAGCCTATAGGATCATGCCCATGAAATGCCCGGTAATCACTCCTCAATAAGGGGCTACACGTGACATTAGTGCGCAGGTCATCATATGCTTACTACCCAATTCTCTCCCCTTGGTCATAGCCTAAAGCGTTCTAGAAACCTTAAAAGATATCCTATATGTGCGCTACCCATCCCTTCCTTGTGGCCTTGGAGGTATTTAGGACCTCTAATTTAGGTAGTTCTAGACTATCCAAAGGTACTTAAAGGAGAAAAATCTAGGTAACAACCAAAACAATTAGGACTGGACCAAAGATAGAACAATGAAAGGCTCAAGTTTTACCTCCACAAATAGAGCAAGCAAATGCACGTCTCAAACACAGTTTTCAAATATTTAATAGAAGCCCTAGAACAGGATATCTAGGTGAGCAAAGAATATGCATTATTGAGTTAATACCAGAGTGTAAAAACTTAATCAGTTTGCCTACTGATTTTAAAAACCTGTTGAATATGGGCAGTCACAAATAACTGAGCATAATTTTGTAGTTTTGCAGGGTTTTAATATACCTACAAGCTTGCCTAGGCGTGTAATATTTATGTCCTATAAGTATGATATCTAATCATTAATCAGGAGTGCAGTAAATCAGTAAACAAGTTTAAGCAGGCAGTTCGTATCCTATAGGCATGCTGTCTAGGTGTAATGACTGATTTAGATTTGTAGAAATCAATTTTCAAATACCCTATAGGCGTAATATCTAAATGCAGTAGTTAGCTTAAGACTTTATTGACATGCAGAAACTGTTTTAAAACTTGGAATCAAGTAAAGACTATTTTCAAAAAGCTTACAGGAGTAGTGTCTAAACACACAAGATTGATTTTTTAAACCCTATAGGCGTGGCGTCTAAACATTGCAATAAACTATAAGCTTAGTTTCCTAAATGAACAAATATTGCAATAACTATAGGCATGGTGTCTAATGCTGGAAAATAACCTTAAGAAACATGGTTTCTAATGCATGCAAACAGTCATAATAACCTAAGACATGATTTCTACCCAAATTCCCAACTAAAATACATATAATAATTCCTCCCAATTTACTAATTTCCCCAATATTTGTTTACAAAATAATTACTATTACAAGCCAAATGTGAATAAATTACAGGGATGGTAATAATATACTATAGGGACCTTGGATAGGCCCAAAGTAACACCTGGGGAACCAGGCTTTCAGACAGTCTCAAATGTTACATCTCATTGCCAATTTCGTGTCTAGGTATGTCAGAGTTCCCTAAGGACCTCAAGAATCTCGAGCAGTGCTCACAACCAGACATTTCTCAAGTAAGGACTGACTTATGTGCAGTGTGAAAGAGCCATCCCTGATATGCCAGAGTTCAGAGAGATCTCAAATATCTCTAAGCAGTACACATACCAGAGGGGAAGGACTTAATAATCTAAGAGTAAGTAAGAGTACATAATTTTGATAAAAGGGTTTTGGTGAACAATATAGAGAAGACTCTTAGAGATGCAAAGATTTTCTGAAAACCAGGGTTAGTTTGGTGGTAAAACAGTTGGAGAGAAGCATAAAAATAATTTGAAATTAGAACACAAGTCACAGAATAAACAGCTTCAGAAACAACTTTGGCAAACGGATTTCACACATGGAGAGGCGGATTTAGGATACATAGAATATACCTTAGTGTATAAGCAAACAGATGCACATGCTTCTCAAGAATTTGTAGAATTGATAAAGATTTCAGCAAAGACATGTTGAGGACACATAGATCTTGGTCATGACAAAACACACAACTGGAGTTACCTTGAAGGACTAGATGACTTAGCAAGATCTCATTAGTAAAGATGAGTAGGCAACACTTAAATGAACATACTAGGCAAATACTCATAGTTTAGAGATACTAATCACAGATAGAACAAGTAGAGTTTAGACATGCCGAGTGAGACAGTAAACAAGCAATGTAGCTTGGACATGCTAATCAACAAACAAGATGTATGCAATTATCACAAGACGGGATTGGGCATGATAAACAGTAAATAAATCCTTGTGGGTAGACAAACTACTCATAGCTTCTAACAGAACAAACTCCAATATGGTAAGTGAGATCGTAGTTACGCAGTGTGATCTAGGCATGCTAGTTACATATTGAGCAACATGATAGTAAAATAAAAGACAGGATTGGAAGTTACAACTAATAAACTGAAACAACAAAGAAACACATAGTTTTTGAATTTGAATTGAATCAGGACATACCAGTTAATATAAGAATACAAAGTATAGAGCAGAGATGGTGCAAATAGCCATCCTTGGCTTACAGCCGGCTAGGTTAGTGAGAATTGCAAGTAATAGAAGAGAACAGAGAGCTTTTGAGACTGTGAGTGTAGTGATTAACTAATGTTCGTGTCTAAGAAGTTAAAATAAAGAGTTTATATAGTAGTTCAAGAGTGGAGCGACTAAGCTAAAGTAATCAATAATCAGCAATTAAGGGATCTCAGAATCAATCACACAAAGGCTCAGCATAGTCTTCTCCTTTAATTATGAAAAATTAGCCAACGGTAATGACGTGAACTAATTAAGGCAAGAGGTTCAATCAGATTGAGTAAAGAAGTAAGAATCAGAGGCCTTATTAAGGAAAGGAGTTCAAATCAAACCAAAATAAAGAACTTCAGAATAAAATAGTCAAGGGTTTAATTAAGGAAAGAATCATGCACATGAATTTTAACGGAGCAAATCACTCAATAATTCTGGAAAGAACGTATCAATTCCCATAAACAAATAGGTTGAGTAAATCTTTTAGGAACATGGAGAAACTAGACAAAAAATAATTTGAAACCCTAAATTGAAAACACTTAAATAAGAAAAACTTGAAAGCATGTCAACACACAGAGATTCGAATAAACAGAAATCATAAAAGTCAAAACCTGACATATCGCAGTGTTTAAAAATCAGTTAGTAGTAAAGAAGTAAAAGAACCCAAGAGAATAGCCATGGAAGTTTGAAAATGCTTCAGATACCCAGAGGTTCGACCAACAAACAACACGAAAACAAACCCTAATATAACAAAAAAGTTCAGAAATCGATTAACCAGTAAAGAAATAAGGGAACTTTTAGAAAAAAATAGTGATGAACTCAGGATCGCTCCAGATTTACGGATATCTGAACCGATTCAAGTCTAAACATTAGGTCTCTTGAAGAAAAGAGAAAGAGTAAAGAGAATCTGGCCTTTGAATCAAGGATTTGAACCGTGAGACTTTGATATAAATCATTCACGGACCAAAGACGAACTTTTGAAAAGCTTAAAAAGAGATATGGACTATATCTCTTCGAAATCCTTCCAAAAAATCACACAATCGAGCAACCAAGGGAGATAGGAGACAAGTAGTGGCCTCATAGAGCCATGCGAAGCCATAGATCGGACAGCGATTAAAGGGATTAGGACTGGTTTTGGGTGGCGACGACTAGGGTTAGGTTTAGGTCTCAGAGAGAACGGAGAGGAGAGGGTTTCAGGGCGGCTGTTTGGTGAGAATGGCCAGGTTTGTGGGGGGAGTCATTTGGAACTAAGAAATGAAAGGGGTAATGATGGTCGTTGATCTCTGTGATCAACGTCCAAGATTGAAAGGATTTGGGGCCGGGTTGGATATTATAGGTTTGGGTTGGGGAGATTTGGGCTAGTTTAATTGAATTAGGGTCAAAATTGGGCTAGGTAATTAGGCTAAATTTGAAAATAAGAGGGTTATTTGTTAAATACCCTATTAACTGATAAAACAATTTTTTTTAAATAACTAGTACGTTGTAAAAAATAATTTTCATGCCTGGAAATGTTTTAAAATAATTACTTAATATTTAAAAAATATAAAAGGCTATTTTTTGGCAACATAATGTAATAGCGAATGCATAGGCTATACTTGCAAAGTTATTACAATTGCAACCTAAAAATACAAATGTGGTTATTTGTGCAATATTTGAATCTAAGTACAAATGCAAATGATAAAATTAAGCCACAAAATTATTATAAAAAATATTTCTGATGCAATCAATGATTGTTTATAAATAAAATGTTGGATTAAATAATAAAATATTTTTAAAATGCATAAATTGTGTGAAAACTACTAATTGATGCCAAGGCATAGTTTTGAAAAATATTTTGGGGAAAATTGGGTATCAACAGCTACCCCTCTTTATTCGGGAAGGATAAAAAAGTTTTCGGGTAAAGAATTGATGGCTAATTTTAACTGGATGGGATGTTTTGAAAGATAGAGGCCACACTCTAGCCTTTGAGCTACCTACATATCCCTGGTTTTACAGGAATCAAGCAATGTGTAGTTTGGATTCTTTCGTGGAATATACCGATACAGTCATTACAAGAACGCACACTAGATTTCGGAATGGTTGCAAGAGTGGTTATGGTGAATGGTCCAGGTTTGAGATAGTTGAAGGAACTGGAGCGAGGTCGCTCCTGCTAGGATAGTAGTTGCTTACTGGACACCTGTAGGTAAAGATATGTTACGAACGTGTATTTGTACGGAATTAAACATGATGCAGATTCCCTTCGGACCATGAAAATTGTCTTCAGACGGTTGAGTTAGTCACGGCTGGGGAGAGAAACAAAGGAATTAAATACTTATAAAAATTAAAATAAACAAATACCTTTATGGTAGGGATGCAAGGCCCTGAAGATGGTGAACTGAACTTCGAAACTTTATTTACTTCCACTGATTTACAAAATGAAGAAGCTAAGAAGCTAAAAGTCTTTATAAGAGAGAGAGAGAGAGAGAGAGTTCTTAAAGAGAGGGGTTTTACAATCTGATGCTCTTTAAATAAAGAGCTCCTCTATTTAAAGAAAGAAAAGAGAAACATAAAGAATCTTTAAATAGTAGATTGGGTCCCACATCTGGGTCCCTACGGTGTTTCTACTGTTGGGAATAGCGTATCTGGGTCCCTTATACAGTGTTTCTACTGTTGGGAACAGTGTATCTACTGTTGTGTGGGGTCTTCGGCGGCTTTAGTCGAAGTCCTCTTCTGTCTAAATCGTTCATTTGTTGGAGGAATTTTTCCACCTTTTCTATCTCTTTGTTAGATAATATTATTTCTGGTTGCATCGGCTGTGAATCTTCTTCCGCGATATTATCGCCACTTGTTTCACTGTGCATTGATGTGTCTGATCTTTCACATTGATTCAAAGTTTGAAGTAAATTTCTTTTTACTTCTTCAAGATATTTATTTACTAATTCGGTTTTATCTCCTTCTTGAACAGAGATTCTTCGAGCAATATGTTTGACGGAGCTGTCATCAAATATTTTCTTCTGTGGAGTGGACGAGTATACTTGGATTTGTGTTTTAATAGAATCCAATAATTCTTGTCCATATAATTTTTTTGTTTTGTGATCATTCTTCATCAATTTGTCCCAAAAATTATTGTAAAATACCCTGTATAAGCAAGGGATTTGTTCCTCCGTAAAACCTAATTCAGGAGTCCATTTATGAATCCATGGGATAGAGAATTCAATAAAGAAGAAAATTTGATCAATATTTTCTAGGCAACAGATATGATCTGCGTGATATAACTCGGTTAGGAATGGTGAAATTTTTGCCCATTCTTTGTATAACTTAAGGAATGGCTCAGGAAGGATTTTCATTGTGGGACCGTGGTATGACCACCAATTTAAAAATCAGTTGGGGATAGGTCCTGTAAATACCTTTGCACATACTTTAATAAACCAAGTATGTTTATGCCTCTCATTGTTATAATAAAGCACTCTATCAAATGCTTGGATATAATCCCAATAAGTAAAATTCATAGGTGATTTATTAAGTCTTATCTGCCTTTCTTTCATTGTTGAAATCCCCCATTCTTCAACAGATATAATCTGTTTGATCATGATTTTTGAGAAGTTATAAACGTTCTCATTTGTGTTATAACCCGAAAAGTGCTGGAATTCTGCACTACCTGTACTGATTAGAATAGTCTCATAATAATTGCAGGTTTTATATGATTCACCCGGGTAGTATAATCCATTAATCAGATATCTCTGGAATATCTTCCATGGTTCATCTTTTCGCTGAATCTTAGAGTTTTCTAGGAGAAATATTATTTTTTCTAGGAGAAATATTATTTCTTTCTTTGGTAATTTTTCGTAAGACTTAATATCATCGTTGTCTTCTTCTCTAGCGATTGAAGCAAATGTATTACTTTGCTTTTTGGAAGCCAAATATGCCTGTAGATGACCATATAATGGATCATCTTCTGGAATATCATCCAGATGTATTGACGAACCTGATGAAGAATCTCCTTTATGAAAAATCTTTAAGTTTATTAAACTCCTTTTCCCTGCTTGTATCACTGGAGAATTTGATGAGGATCCGTATGACGATCCCAATAAGTAAAATTCATAGGTGATTTATTAAGTCTTATCTGCCTTTCTTTCATTGTTGAAATCCCCCATTCTTCAACAGATATAATCTGTTTGATCATGATTTTTGAGAAGTTATAAACGTTCTCATTTGTGTTATAACCCGAAAAGTGCTGGAATTCTGCACTACCTGTACTGATTAGAATAGTCTCATAATAATTGCAGGTTTTATATGATTCACCCGGGTAGTATAATCCATTAATCAGATATCTCTGGAATATCTTCCATGGTTCATCTTTTCGCTGAATCTTAGAGTTTTCTAGGAGAAATATTATTTTTTTTAGGAGAAATATTATTTCTTTCTTTGGTAATTTTTCGTAAGACTTAATATCATCGTTGTCTTCTTCTCTAGCGATTGAAGCAAATGTATTACTTTGCTTTTTGGAAGCCAAATATGCCTGTAGATGACCATATAATGGATCATCTTCTGGAATATCATCCAGATGTATTGACGAACCTGATGAAGAATCTCCTTTATGAAAAATCTTTAAGTTTATTAAACTCCTTTTCCCTGCTTGTATCACTGGAGAATTTGATGAGGATCCGTATGACGATCCTTGAGAATATGATCTACTAGGGGAAGATCTTCCCCTACCTCTTCCTCTGGTGGCCCATGAAGGGTCCATTCTGCACAAATAACAAGTCAATTTATTCTAAGAAGCAATAATCCAGCATATCATCCCTAATAATTTTAGTATAGGTATGAATTCCTAACAATTTCAATATGATTATGATTTTTAATCTGGTTATCAACGATATCTTCAATTATCAAATCAATTATGAGACTTTGTAGATCTCGACTTAATCTAACCACTTTAAGGATAGTAATTAATAATTCTTCTTCTAGAAAGGTCGTATAAAAGTTCATAATTAATCAAGGTATTCTCGGTATAAGAAATCCATAACAGAATTATCAATTCCTTTTTTGTATTGAATTTCAAAATCAAAAGGCGCTAGCTGAGCTTGCCATCTAGCAAATATTAACTTAGACGCATCATGTTTGAAATCTTTGTCAAACATATATTTAACAGATTGAGCATCAGTTTTTATTTAAAACTTTTGATTATATAAATCGTCTGGAAATTTTAAAACACAATTAACAATAGTCAACATTTCATGAGCCACAGTAGCATATTTCTTCTGGGCTTCAGTCCATTTACCAGAGTGAAATCTTATCAGGTATTCACTCTTATTGTTGGGATTCACTTGTTTTAAAATCCCATCGTAGCCAACGTTGGACGCATCGGACTCGATAATTTTTTGCCATGTAGGATTAGCAAGAGTTAAGCAAGGTAATGTCACGACCCGGATCTCCCACCATCGGGTGTCGTGATGGCGCCTACTATTGGAGCTAGGCAAGCCAAATATTTAAAACACCTTTCCTGCTTTCTTTCAAACAATATAATAAATGAGATAAAATTTAAGCGGAAGACTTTAAATCTAAAGCAACTGAAAACCAAAAGTGTGGAAGTTTAATACACATCACTACTCAAGGTCTGGTGTCACTAGCTCACGGACTACCTCGAGAGTCCCTGGACTGAAGACAGCTCCCAGAAATCCTACTGCTGTGGTCTGTAAGCTACTCCCTGATCTGTGCACAAAAATTTACACATAGTGTAGCATCAGCACAACCGACCCCATGTGCTGGTAAGTGCCTGGCATAACCCCAGCGAAGTAGTGACGAGGCTAGACAGTACCTACCACATTTAACCTATACAGATATATATACAACAAGTGGAAGAAAACAATAACAAGATAATACAAAGTAAAACTGGGAGGGGACATGTTATCGGGGAGTAAAAGATAAAAATGAAATATCGGAAATAAGCAGAAGAGACTCCGGTTCCCATGATATATATATATAAGTGGACGGCGTGCCACACGATCCCATAATATCATATATAAGTGGACGGCGTGCCACACGATCCCATAATATCATATATAAGTGGACGGCGTGCCACACGATCCCATAATATCATATATAAGTGGACGGCGTGCCACACGATCCCATAATATCATATATAAGTGGACGGCGTGCCACACGATCCCATAATATCATATATAAGTGGACGGCGTGCCACACGATCCCATAATATCATATATAAGTGGACGGCATGCCACACGATCCCATAATATCATATATAAGTGGACGGCGTGCCACACGATCCCATAATATCATATATAAGTGGACGGCGTGCCACACGATCCCATAATATCATATATAAGTGGACGGCGTGCCACACGATTCCATAATATCATATATAAGTGGACGGCGTGCCACACGATCCCATAATATCATATATAAGTGGACGGCATGCCACACGATCCCATAATATCATATATAAGTGGACGACGTGCCACACGATCCCATAATATCATATGTAAGTGGACGGCGTGCCACACGATCCCATAATATCATATATAAGTGGACGGCGTGCCACACGATCCCATAATATCATATATAAGTGGACGGCGTGCCACACGATCCCATAATATCATATATAAGTGGACAGCGTGCCACACGATCCCATAATATCATATATAAGTGGACGGCGTGCCACACGATCCCATAATATCATATATAAGTAGACGGCGTGCCACAACGATCCCATAATATCATATATAAGTGGAAGGCGTGCCACACGATCCCATAATATCATATATAAGTGGACGGCGTGCCACACGATCTCATAATATAGTTCATAATATCTGACTTCATATAGTAGACCCCTTCAGGGGAGAATAACAACTCAATACCTTTAACCCGGCAAGGGTTCAGCTAATAGCCCAAAATATCCCGACAAGGGAGAATATATATATCAGTCTACACATCCCGGCAAGGGAGTATTCACAACACATTCTCCTTTTTAAATCCATTCTTCCTCAACTAACACATTCATGTTTGAGCTAACGCTCCAAAAGTACACCAATCGCAATTTTACCTCAACCGTTCATATTATGTGAAACTCATCAAATAAACAAGGAGCTTGTGTCACATTATTCGAATTAAAAGCAATCAAGACTCACGGTCATGCTAGACTCCGGTGCATAGATAACCATCACCATGCCTATACACCGTACTCCACATTAGCAAGTAGCAAATATCATACTAATCCTATTCCCTCAAGCCAAAGTTAGAACAAACACTTACCTCGAATGCTCCAAACTCAACTCACGCTTCTAGTATAGCTTTACCTCTTGATACCACCACCAATCCGCTCGAATCTAGTCATAAGTTACTTAATCACATTAATAATTACTAAATGAATCATCCCCAATGCATGAAAAATAGATTTTTCAAGGTTTTTCCCAAAAAGGTCAAAAATACCCCCGGACCCACGTGGTCGAAACTCGAGGTTCGGACCAAAACCCGGTTACCCATTCTCCCACGAATCCAAGTATATGCTTTGTTTTGAAATCGGACCCCAAATTGAGGTCCAACTCCTCAATTTGTAGAAAACCTAGGTTCTACCCAAAACACCCAATTTCCCCCATGAAAATCTTTGTTTTGAATTGAAATCATGTTAAAAGATGTTAAGAAGTGAAGAAAATGAGTTAGAAATCACTTATCAATCGTTTTGAAGAATAAAAGTTGTTTGGAAAATTGCCCCTTAGGTTTTGGGTTTTTGAAAAGTGGAAAAAATGACTGAAAATCCCGAATTTATATATATGCTGGGGGCTGGCGTGGACCACGCAGAAATGCACCGCGGCCGCGTGGCTGCCAGCGCGGACTGCGCGGAAATGTACCGCGGCCGCGCCGAGGGAGGGAAGAAGTGGGCTCTCTCTAAACCCACCCAGCGCGGACCGCTCTGATTTGGTGTGCGGCCGCGCTAGTCGACCCTCTAAACCCCACCACCCGGATCGCACAGAAAAGCATCGCGGCCGCGTGGCTGCCAACGCGGACCGCGCGGAAATGGCCGCGGCCGCGCTGGGCCTGCAACATCTAAACCTGTATATTTTTTTTTTCTAAGTCTAAGACCTCTCAGGCCCCATTCAAAACTCACCCTAGCCCTCGGGGATCCAAACCAAACATGCACACAACCTTAAAAACATCTTACGGACTTACTCGTGCGATCAAATCGCCAAAATAACATCATATACATAGAATCACACCTCAAACACATGATTTTCTTTCAACTTTCACAAAAACTCAACTTCCCCATTTTAAGTCCGAAACACGTCAAATGACGTCCGTTTTTAGCCAAACTTTGCAGATAGTGCTTAAAACATATTTAAGACTCGTACCGGGTGTCGGAACCAAAATACGAGCCCCATACCACAGTTTTCTGATCAATTTTCTTCTTCATTTTCTTTAATTAATTTCAGAAAATAATTTCACACAAAAATTCATTTCTCGGGATTGGGACCTCGGAATTTGATTCCGGGCATACGCTCAAGTCCCATATTTTCCTACAGACCCTCCGGGACCGTCGAATCACAGGTCCGGGTCCGTTTACCCAAAATGTTGACCGAAGTCAACATTATGCATATTAATAACAAAATTCATCAAATGTTTCACATAATTCACATATTCTAACATAAAAACTTTCCGGCTACACGCCCGAACTGTGCACGCCAATCGAGGCAACTAAAAGCGAGGTTTTCAAGGCCTCGGGAGCACAGAACAAGGAAGAATTACGGTGATGACCCCTTGGGTCGTCACATTAAGACTTAACACGCTGTTTAATACTTTTGACTAACGCAGTATGCTGGTCAGTCCAAGGCTGCTTATGATCCTTTTTCACCCTGTCGTATAAAGGGGCTAGATCCCGAGATAAACTTTTGTAGAAAGGAGATATATAATTCAAACTTCCCAAAAATCTTTGTAATTGAGTCCTGTAAGTAATAACATCAAGAAATTTTGAGGCAAAATAAATCGATCTTTGTATCGGGGTAATTTTTCCTTGGCAAATATTATGACCTAAAAATCGAACATTTGTTTGGAATAGACTCATTTTTGGTTAAGAAATTACTAAACCGTTTTGTATTATAATTTTCTTAAAAATATCAAGATGCTTAATATGCATCTCTAATGTTTTAGAAAATACTAATATGTCGTCAATATAAACGATGATAAAATCTAGATAAGGGTTGAAAATATCATTCATAATTTTCTGAAATTCAGAAGGGGCATTTTTTAAACCAAATGGCATGAAATTCCATTCATATTGCCCAAATGGAACATTAAAAGCAGTTCTATAAGTATGCTCCTTAAAAATTTGAATTTGCCAATATCCAGATTTTAAATCGAATTTTGAAAATATATTGGCGTCATATAATCTCGATAGCAAGTCCCTTTTATTGGGGATATGATATCTAATCCATTTTAGATGTTTATTCAATGGTATATAATTTATAACTAATTTAGGAATACCACGTTCCTTTTCTGCAGCATTATTAACATAAAAGGCAGAACATGACCAAGGAGATTTTGAGGGTTTTATCAAACCCTTTTGTAACAAGCTGTCAATCTCGTTTTTGCAAAATTCGACTAATTCAGCATTCATCTGGAAAGGTCGAGATTTAGTAGGGATATCATCCTCAGAGAAGTTTTCTACGTAAGGAAAAGTTACAATATGCCTTTTTCGGTTCCAAAAGGCACTAGGGTGATCAGCGCAAACATCAACAACCATCTTTTCAGCAATCAATTTAATCTTTTGCTGAACCTTAGCAGATTGTAAAGTATCAAATATATTCATGCTTAATATTTCTAATTGTAATCAATCAACATGCCCTTGTTTCATATTAATCAAGGCGTTAATATCTCCAGTTACGGGATCTGTAACAAAAGAATAACTTATGTCTTTCTCTTGATAAGTAGCAGAAAAACTCCGTGCATCTATGTTATTAAAAGGGTAAATAGCATTAATAAAAGGGGTTCCAAGTATAATTGGAGGGTATAACTGGTTTTTTACCAAAAAGAAGAAATGACGAGTACAGACTTTGTTTTGGCAAATATGAGTGTTTGGTAGTTTATACTCTATATCAAAAGCATGACCGGAAGCGGATTTAACCAAATGAGTGGTCTTTTGAAAATATTTAGTTGGAATTAATCCTTCCTGAATGCAGCTTACATCAGCACCACTATCAATCATGGCCACATCAGTTATAGAAAAATTATTATCGATCAAAATAGTACATTTAATTTACCATTTATGCGCAGTAATAATTTGCATCATACCTAAAAACATATCAGATTTTTCTTCAATCAGATCAGAAATTTCTTTTCCTTTATTAGAAAATTCAGAAATTCCTTTAGTCAAAAATTCAAGTAGAGAATTATTATTCTCAATTTGAGTAATTCGGTGATCGCAAATCATTTGATTTTGCTTAAGAGACCTAATATCATTTTTCAAATTTTCAATTTCTTACTTTAAATCATCAAAAGAAGATCCTTTTTCTTTCTTTAAATCATCAAAAGAAGCATCTCTGCTAGGTGTACTAGACTTATGAAGTCGTTTATTAATTTTAGACAAAGAATAAGTCGCAAAATATTCAAATTCGTTCTTATGTCTTTCAAAAGGTTTTGAACTACTAGAACTAGAACTTTCAGCTAGATTAATAATTTTTTCACGAAGTTTTTCATCGGTAACTTCCTTTAAAAGTTCTATTACATTTTCATATGTAATAGTTTTCATATTTAAATCATGAAATTGTGATTGCAATTTATAAAATTTGTCATCATCACAAGTAAAAATATCACCTTTGCAAGCAGTGCAAGAAGTATCAACATTTTTATCACTATCATATAAATCAATTAAATCAACTTCATCTTCAGATTCAGTTTCAGAGTAATAGTCAGATTCTGATCCTGAAGTGTATAACAAGCCATAAACCTTATCGCGTAACTCATCATCGAGTTCTAAGGTTTTCAGCTTTTGAAGCTTGCAATTTGGAGAAATATGACCAAACTTTCCACACTTATAACACTTAATATCAGCGAGATCTCTCTTTGATCTATTTTTCGTAAATCGAGTAAATTTTCGATGCGCTTTTCTAGTATCACGCTCTTCCTTAGACCTATATCTAGACCTCTTTTTCTTATACGGGTTATCCAGGTTAGGATACCTATGATATCTGTTTTTTTTCTTCTTCCTACTTTGAGTAGAGCTTCCGGGTAAACCGAACTGGGTACAAAAGTCACCTAATTGGGATTTCTCTTTAAGCTTATCAATCATAAGCTGTCTAGAAAGCTTTAGCTCATTACACAAGTTTAATCCTTCTTGTGTACACACTCCTATAAGTTTACCATAGGTATAATTACCATACTGAATTTCACCGTAATTACCCCTTAATACTTTCCTTACCCTTTCAGCAAATAAGGAAGGGAGGCCGTCTATAAACTTAGCTTTCCAATGCTCATATTTATTCATAGGTAGTTCCATAACCCTACTCATAAAAGTATCTTTATACCATCTAAATTCACTAAGGGTCTTACATCTAAGCCCATTAAGTAAGATTCTGATGGTCTCATGATTTGAGGTAAATCTACCATTGAAATGCTCTAAAATTGTAAGGATAAGGGTATACACTGCATCTTCTCTACCCTTAACTAGAGCCATACCTATATTATCAACACCCTCGTCTACGGCTGTAGCATTAATAACGAAATCCTTTTCTTCAACAGATAAATAATTATCCCACCAGCCACGAAGTTGGCCAGTAAAGCCTGCAATAATCATTTTGCAAATAGTTCTATCCGTATTTTTAACACTTTTGCAGATAGTCGAATACATAAGCATTCTATGTACGAGAATGGTTAATTGTCTATCAGTTAAACCATCAAGATTCCATTCATAAATTTCGGAACCGCTATAAGACGTATTAGTCTGATTCCAGTCACGTTCCTCAATCAACACATCTTGAGGAGTAGGACGGGGATAATAGTAAGTTTGCATCCTAGGTTTGTCAGCATACCTACTATTGGGTTTAACTATACCTTTGAGTTTATTAAACTCTGACCATGTCTCAGTTTTATAATCAGAAACGGTCTCAATTCTAT
This sequence comes from Nicotiana tabacum, assembly GCF_000715075.1. NCBI lineage: Eukaryota > Viridiplantae > Streptophyta > Magnoliopsida > Solanales > Solanaceae > Nicotiana > Nicotiana tabacum. The sequence continues at coordinate 56,666,653 of NC_134087.1, read as the reverse complement.
CAGCAAAATATTTAGATAAATCAATTGGTCTAACATTCAAACCAGAAAGCTTTTTATCAAGGAGTTGTGCTAAGTCATCAAGAGATTTAAATTTAAAATCCTGAATCTCAGGAGGTCTTTGAATATGAGTAAGAATAGCTTGATCAACTGTTTTACTTCCTGAAGTGGAGGCAATATCAGTTGGTCCTTTCTTAGTACTCATTTCTTTTATTAAAACAGTCAAATCATCAAGTTTTTTATCAATAGAACCGATATGTTCTCCTAAAATCTTTACATATAAACCCAAATAATTATTTTGAGAAATTAGTTTATTAATTTTTGCGATACTAATAGCTGCAACGTTATCATCAATAAATTTTTGAAAGGCAGTGAAGGTAATACCAGTATTATTAGGTAAAATAAAGGGGGCCTAAGGAGGATAAATGGCTTTAGTAATATTACCACTCCCATCTTTATAAGATCTTTCTAATACCTTTATATAAAGAAGCAAATAAGTTGTTATAAACCAAGGAACAAAATACATAGTTTGATTATGCAGGGCACAAGTTTCATAAAATTCTTGAGAAATACTATTCAAATCATCTTTGCTATAAGTATCGAAAAATCACGTTTTAAACTAGTTTGATTTATCACTAAAAAATTCCTTTTAAATATATTTTCGTGACTGAGAACCGGGGCTAAAATCAATTTGGTGTGGAATCATTAAGTACTATTGGGGTCGAAATCTATCTCGGATACAGAAGGAATATCCTTATCTGAAATATTGTCATTGTCCTGAACAATATTTGTTTGAGGGTTAACTTTAACCCTTTCGATAGGCTTATTACTAGCTTTACTAGTAATAGTGTGTGAAGAGGCTGCACGATTGCGAGCTGGACCGTAGACTGGTTCAACAGGAGAAATATGTTGAATAGAAGGTAGAAGTCTATGATTAGAAAACGAATGTCTATTATAAATAGTAGACTTATCATCAAATTGAATACAAATCCTACCATCCGGATTTTGAGTAACATGCGAAAATTCAGTATTCGACAAGTCGTTAGTAATATGACTTGGGGATATAACCGAATTTAAAGTCCAAGTAGTTGGGAAATTAATTTCTTCCCACCTAATAGGTCTCCTAGTGGTGACCTTGGACCTTGCAAAGTTGGTTTCTATCAGTATGGTCTGATCTGATGTATCATATAACTTACATCTAGGATTCAAAGTAGATAATAATTTAAAATAAATCCTATAAGACAGACATATAAGTTCAGAACCAGGCGCATAATTATAACCATGCGTTTTCACATTTAAAGTCAAGACATCAAGAATATTAATATCAGAAAGAGATAGTTGCAGATTGGGTTGAGTATTACAATATACTGGACCATAGGCCACAGTAGATTCAATCGAACCCATCAGAGACTGTCTGAAGTTCAGATTTCTAGCATCTCTAAGAGCTGCTAAAAAGGTCTCTGGTAATCCTTTAAGGGTTAACGGTTTAAACGCAATTTGAATCATACCAATATGCAGATAATGATAATGATGTTTATATAAATCTATATCGTGTTTGTTTAACAAACGAATAGTCTGTTCAGACGAATTTAATGCCAAAGACTGTTCAGTCGTTTTTATCAATTGTTTAGAAGAAAGTTTATCAAACCAACCATAATCATAAATGGTTTTTATAGAAACTTTAGGAATTGTCCATTTATTTAATAAATCAAGGTTTTGAGGTATATCTACCTCTTCAAGTCTAGTACTTTTAGTACTTGTTTCTCCCAGATCCATTCCAAAAGCTTCATATCTATGTTGAATCTTTCATATCTATTACACATTTACCATGAAAATTCCTAGGCTCTGATACCATTTTACACCAGGATCAGGGTAGGCGGGCGGTAGTCCGCACACTGCCAACCTTCAAAGGTACTGAAACAGCTAGATCTGGATGGCCGTATGCAGACTACCGCCCAACTACCCTGATCCTGGTGTAAAATGCGAATTTTATAAATTGCAATCACAATTTCATGATTTAAATATGAAAACTATTGCATCTGAAAATGTAATAGAACTTTTAAAGGAAGTTACCGATGAAAAACTTCGTGAAAAAATTATTGATCAAGCTGCAAGTTGTAGTTCTAGTAGTTCAAAACCTTTTGAAAGACATAAGAACGAATTTGAATATTTTGCGCCTTATTCTTTGTCTGAAATTAATAAACGACTTCATAAGTCTAGTACACCTAGCAGAGATGCTTCTTTTGATGATTTAAAGAAAGAAAAAGGATCTTCTTTTGATGATTTAAAGGAAGAAATTGAAAAGTTGAAAAAGGATATTAGGTCTCTTAAGCAAAATCAAATGATTTGCGATCACCGAATTACTCAAATTGAGAATAATAATTCTCTACCTGAATTTTCGACTAAAGGAATTTCTGAATTTTCTAATAAAGGAAAAGAAATTTCTGATCTGACTGAAGAAAAATCTGATATGTTTTTAGGTATGATGCAAATTATTACTGCGCATAAATGGTATATTAAATGTACTATTTTGATCGATAATAATTTTTCTATAACTGATGTGGCCATGATTGATAGTGGTGCTAATGTAAGCGGCATTCAAGAAGGATTAATTCCAACTAATTATTTTCAAAAGACCACTCATTTGGTTTAATCCTCTTCTGGTCAAACATATATTTAACAGATTGAGCATCCGTATTTGCCAAAACAAAGTCTGTATTCCTCATTTCTTCTTTTTGGTAAAAAACCAGGTATACCCTCCAATTATACTTGGAACCCCTTTTATTAATGCTATTTACCCTTTTAATAATATAGATGCACATGGTTTTTCTGCTACTTATCAAGATAAAGAGATAAGTTATTCTTTTGTTACAGATCCCGTAACTAGAGATATTAACGCCTTGATTAATATGAAACTAAGGCATGTTGATTCATTACAATTAGAAATATTAAGCATGAATATATTCGATACTTTACAATCTGCTAAGATTCAGCAAAAGATTAAATTGATTGCTGAAAAGATGGCTGTTGATGTTTGTGCTGATCACCCTAGTGCCTTTTGGAACCGAAAAAGGCATATTGTATCTCTTCCTTACGAAGAAAACTTCTCCGAGGATGATATCCCTACTAAATCTCGACCTTGCCAGATGAATTCTAAATTAGTCGAATTCTGCAAAAACGAGATTGACAGCTTGTTACAAAAGGGTTTGATAAAACCCTCATAATCTCCTGGGTCATGTTCCGCCTTTTATGTTAATAATGCTGCAGAAAAGGAACGTGGTATTCCTAGATTAGTTATAAATTATAAACCATTGAATAAACATCTAAAATGGATTAGATATCCTATCCCCAATAAAATGGTCATTAGGTTTTATGTTCATGATTAGAATAGTCTCATAATAAGTGCGGGATTTATTATATCTATGTTGAAATATTTAGTACTTTTATTATACTCTTAATGACTGTATAGAAGGATTTATCCTTTTACCCAAGCAACGGGCATGTCTAGGTCCGATACATACTCTTATTGAGCCTATGTGTCTAGCAGTTCTAACTGTGAAAGGGATAGCCCTTTTGACAACTTCAGCGGGCTTTAATGTCACAGCTGGCTAGACGTAGCCACTAAGGCAAAGCCAATAAGAGTAGTACCAGAGTCGACTGTACCACCATCTTGGAACCAAGCCAAGAAACTATATTAAAATTCCTTTATATTTTGAAAGAGTCTGGATTCTTCATGGTTAATATGCAAGAGAAATTAGTTCTTCAACATAGATATGAATCCGTTTAGCCGGACATAGTCACGGCTGGGGAGAGAAACAAAGTAATTAAATACTTATAAAAATTAAAATAAACAAATACCTTTAAGGCCGGGATGCAAGGCCCTGAAGATGGTGAACTGAACTTCGAAACTTTATTTACTTCCACTGATTTACAAAATGAAGAAGCTAAGAAGCTAAAAGTCTTTACAAGAGAGAGAGAGAGAGAGTTCTTAGAGAGAGAGGGGTTTTACAATCTGATGCTCTTCAAATGAAGAGCTCCTCTATTTAAAGAAAGAAAAAAAACATAAAGAATCTTTAAATAGTAGATTGGGTCCCACATCTGGGTCCCTATACAGTTTTTCTACTGTTGGGAATAGCGTATCTGGGTCCCTTATACAGTGTTTCTACTGTTGGGAACAGTGTATCTACTGTTGTGTAGGGTCTTCGGCGGCTTTAGTCAAAGTCCTCTTCTGTCTAAATCGTTCATTTGTTGGAGGAATTTTTCCACCTTTTCTTTCTCTTTGTCAGATAATATTATTTCTGGTTGCATCGGCTGTGAATCTTCTTCCGCGATATCATCGTGTAACGACCCGACCGGTCGTTTTGAGCTCCGGTGCGTCATTCAGCATTTTGAGGCCATGAGCGGCTTCATATCAGGTATATTGACTTGTGTGTATGGTCAGAATTAAAATTGAGGAAGTTTGGAGTCAAATCTAAATGGAAATTCTCATTTTGAAAGCTTAAAATTGAAGAAATGAACTAGGATTGGAATTTTGAGTAAACGACTTCGGAATTGGGATCCGAAGGTTCCAGCAGATTCGTATGATAATTTCGGACTTGGGCATATGCACGGATCGGGTTTTGGATAACCCGGGAGCGTTTTGGCGCCTATTGTGGAAGATAGCATTTTAGAAAAAATTGCATCAGTTCGGTTTAAAATGCATTTCACTGTTATTGATGTCCGTTTGGGATTCCGAGACTGGGAGTAGATCCATATGGTGATTATAGATTTGGGAGCGCGATCGGAAGTGAATTCGGAGGTCCGTAGGTCATTTTGGAGTCGTTCGGCTAAAGATGGAAAATTGAAGGTTTTTGAGAAAATTTGGCCGGAAGTGGAAATTTTGATATCGGATTTGAAATGAGAATTTTATGGTTTGGATAGCTTCGTTAGGTTATTTGGGACTTAGGAGTGTGTCCGGAATATCTTTGTGTTGAAATATATGAATTATGACAAAAATTTGAAATATTTTGATATTTAATATTGTTAAAGTTGACTTTGGTAAACATTTTTGGTAAACGGATCCGGACCCATGATTTTTCGGTCTCGAAAGGTCCATAGAAAAATATGGGAGTTGAACGTGTTTCCGGAATCGAATTCCGAGGTCCCAGGGCCGAGAAATGAATTTTTTTGTGAAATTGTTTTTTGAAAATGTTTAAGGAAAATGAAAATGAAATTTGATCAGAAAGTAATGGTATCGGGCTCGTATTTTGGTTCCGACGCCCGGTACAGGTCATATATGTTGGTTAAGCGCTTCCTGTAAAGTTTGGTTACAAACGGACGTTGTTTGATGGGTTTCGGCCTTAAATTGGAAAATTTGAAAGTTTATGAAATTTGAAAGAATTCTTGGATTTAAGGATCAAATCATTGATTTTGATGTTATTTTGGCGATTTGATCGCTCGAACAAGTTCGTGTGATGTGTTAGAGTCAGTGTTCATATTTGGTTTGGAGCCCCGAGGGCTCGGGAGTGTTTCGGAAGTGTCTCGGAGTGATTTGGGACTTAGGAAAAATTGCAGAAAATTCTGCTGTGCCCAGAAACTTTTAGGTGTGAGTAGTCCAGTTTGGAAGCTCATATCTTGTAATCTATAAGATATCAGAAAAAGTGCAAAACACGAAAATTGTAGCCCATACATTCTAGTTTTCGGAAAGTTGATTTGGATATCATCTCAGAAAGTTACGATGGATCGAAAAGGGCTGCTGGAGCAATTTCGGCAGAATTTATGATGCACTTTAGAAGCTCATATCTCGGGATATATAAAGAGTTATATGGTGTACAACCTATCAAATTAAAGATCTTTGAGTCTAGTTTCTAAATCTTCAAACAGTTTGTCATATGGATATTTATACAAGACGTTAGGAGTGTTTAAACAGAAGGTGTCCGACAAGGAACAATTTTAATAGGATGTACAACTTGTATAGCACAAGTGCAATGTACAACTCGACGAAGCACAGGCAGATTCTTTTATACACGGATTTAGCTCACTTTTCTTCATTTCTTCAAAGTATGGACGATTTTTGGGGAGCTTCAAGAGGGGATTTTCATCATCAATGTGAAGGTAAGTTATCCCCACCTATTTTGAGTTAAGTACATCAATTATGCATGGATTTGAGCATGAAAATTATAGAGAAATTGAGGATTTAGGCCTAGAGATTTTAAAATAAGATTTGGTAATTTAAGGGGTCAAATGAACTTCGATTTTGGTAAATTTTATATGTACGGACTCGTGGAGAGACGAGGAATCCGGTGATGTGACTTTCGTAATTTTTCGAGAAGTGGGCCCAAGGCTCGGGTTTTGCAAATTTTGTGATTTTCGATATTTTTCGAGTCTTTTCAATTGGGTTATATTCCCTTAGCCTATTGTAATATACTCCTTGTGGTTTTGGCAAGATTCAACGCGCGAGGATGTCGATTCGAAAGGAAAGGGCATCGCGGAGTAGACTTTTGGCCATCTTGAGTTGAGTAATAGATGTAAATGCTGTTCTGAGGGTTTGAAACCCCGGACTTTCACATCGTAATGCTATATTGAGGCGTGACACGCACTCCATGGCGAGTGTGGGGTCGGATACTATTGGGGATTGTGATTTGGTTCATCCCGTGTGATGTTTATACTATACTGGTGATTGATACATACACTTCATTGATATTACTGGGTTTGATGCCATGTTTGGGGCCTTGTGCCGATTTGTAAAATCCTTCGAGGATTGATATTACTGCTTAGCATGATTTGCATATCATTTAATTTTAGTCCAAGGTTTTAAATGTTGTTTTGCAAACTCAGCCATAATTCTAAGTGTTGAAAACTTAAATGATATTTTTAAATGTATTCCGGGTTGGGAACTTCTGTTTTGTAAATGCCCAAGGGGCTTATTATATTATTTTCTGTACTGATTATAAAGTGACTTGAAACAGTGGTAACAATGACACTGTGTGATATACTTGAAACAGTGGTAACAATGACACTGTGTGATATACTTGAAACAGTGGTAACAATGACACTGTGTGATATACTTGAAATAGTAGTAACAATGACACTGGATGATATACTTGAACAGTGGTAACAATGGCACTGTATGATATAAATTAGTCAGGTAACAATGGCTGATCGGTCAGGTAACAATGACTGACCATGATATTGCGCTTGGGCTGTAGGAGCCCCTACGGTGTCTGTACACACCCCCAGTGAGCGCCGTCGATGATAAATAAATATGGATGGCTCGGGTTGCAGCCGCAGTGGGTACTGGAATGTACCATCATATGCATTGCATTGCATTCATGTATTTGTATTTATACTAGTGTTTAGCTGCTCAGTTCTATATGTTGCTGTATATTTGGATTGTAGCTTACTTTGTGTATTTACTGGATTTTCTTATCTTCGGACTGTAGTTACTTTTATTACTCGCTGGGTCGGAGTACTCACTTTACTCCCTACACTTTGTGTGCAGATCCAGGGCAGTGTCAGACTCAGTAGATCCAGTTGATCAGCAGATCCAGCCTCTGGGAGTATCGAGGTAGCTGCACGGCGTTCACAGCCATTGATCTTCTCCCTCCTATCCTATCTCTTTATTTCCGCATTATCCGACTTTGGATATACCGTGTATTAGGATGATATTCTGTATTCTAGAGGCTCAGATTCGTGACACCGGGTCCTAGTGAGATTATATTGTGTATTTTGTTAAAATATTCAGTACTTTAATCTTGCTTAATTGATATTTCTTTCCGCTATTTTTTGATAAATTGGGTTAAGTGTTGAATAATGGTCGGGCTTGCCTAGTAGTGTGCTGGGCGCCATCACGACCGGGATTTGGGTCGCGACGAGTTGGTATCAGAGCCTAGGTTACTTGGTCTCGCGAGTCATGAGCCAGTTTAGTAGAGTCTCGCGGATCGGTACAGAGACGTTTGTACTTATCCTCGAGAGGCTGCCGAACCTTTAGGAAAACTTCACATTCTTGAATTCTTATCGTGCGTCCTTGATTCATCTAGAAAAGAAACTTTTGAAATTCCTTCCGCGTGATCGTATGAACCAACGGGCGCTCTGTATCAGATGTGTCTCGATTGCTTTTGATTCCCCGATCGAGGGGCGAGGTGTAATCTCTGTGAGTTTGAAGTTAGACCAGTCTGGAGGACTTGAGGCCAAATCTTTGCCAATGGCTTGAGCACCGAGGTGCTGATTTTGTGAGCAAGTGTTTTGAACTCATATGTTCATTATTGTCCTTGTTAGCCGGAATGTCGGTTGGATATCCACGTGATGAGTATGTTAGTGTTGCGAGGTGTATTTGTACGACTTGGTAGTGGCGAAGAAGCCTCCTGGATAGTAGATGAACTGTTAAGTGATTCGTTTTTTATTGTGATTTGTTGAGTAGCACGAGTTATGGGCGCGTGAAGAATATTTTTCGTGTCTCCTAGTTAGATAAGTCTGGGAGCTGAGATCGCTTCCGTAAATGTATTATGACGAAATCGTTGAGTCAAGGAGACCACCTTGAAGGTCGAAAATATTAAAGGAAGAATATATTCCTACTTGGTTGAATAGCCCAATAATGGAGGGTTGAAGGGTATTTTCTATGTGTTATGATTCAAATAGGTGCAACGCATGTCCATGTATCAATTTAGATTTATGTAATTGATATGCATTGAGATGCTTTGTCAAGTTGTGGATGTGTTGTTAGGATGGTTTTGGTGATTCTCTGGCAGGTGGATAAGACCAATTACAAAGGAGGCTCTGCCGAAATTTTTGAAAAATTTAGGACTTAAAACAAAAATATTGGTCGCCTAGAGAGTGGGCTTAACTGTTGTGTGAGTAAATGCAAGAATTGCAGAAGAGTTAAAATTCCAGGTGATTCGTGTTTCCACGAGCTTATGATGGAGTGAGTTTAATCTTACCATGATATTACGACAACAATAGAGTATATGTGTTGTGATCTATGGCTTCGAGCCAAGTTGGGGAGCTTGCTATTGATTAGCTGATTGCACGGTTTATTACCTGCGTGAATTATGGTTATTGGCGAATTGGTGGGTTATTTTAGCTACGGAAAAGGACCATGAGTGGTAATTTGAGTAAATGAATTGTTGGATGCATGCTATGGTTAGCATTATTGGCTCATGTTCAGACTTGAGGGAAGATTCATGATTTATGCCTCGTATAGGTGCAGGCTTCGAGGGAAGTGATCCCTCTAGGTGCTTTATCGAGAGGGTATTCATATGTTATAAAATTTAGTAGAGTTGGTTGCATTCGGGGCCAAGTCAGAGCTGGGTGGCTCTCAATAGCGGTCCTAGTTAATTCAAGAGGTAAAGTGTGGTGCCTAATGATTTTGAGTCTATAAGTACGGTTAAGAGTCAAGCTTTTGAAGCAGCTTATGAAGAAAGGCACAAAATGTTCTATGATGTTTTGACTTGCGGTGTAGCATTTGAGAGACATGAAATGGTCATGGTATTTGAGACAGCATGGTCTCGTGATTTAAGGTCACTCGAGGTGAGTTTGGTTGAAATAAGTTAGGTGTTAAAGGGAGATATTATTATTTCTAAGGCAATCAAGGATAAATTGGAAGGAAGTAGATTGATTAGCCATAGTTGAGTTGGTATACTAGTGTCAGTGATCGGTTCGTTCAGCGTGATCGAGTTATGCATGTGAGGCTTGTCGGCCGCAGTGATTGATGTTATTCTGAAGCATTCTTTTGTTAGGGCCTATTATGAGTAGGCGGATCCCAGAAAGTGTTATGGTGGCTTGGACAACTACTTAGAGATTGGCATATTCGACGATTATGAGGATTCGCCTGTATGCTGCTATAGTTCTCCTGAAGTGAGTTAAATGGAAAGTCTTATGTGATGAAGTATTAGCCTATCGGCGGTTCCAAAGTTGTGATGGAAATCGCGTCTATCGTATATTGGCACGTGAGGTGCAGTGAGTGGTATGGAATTTGAAGTAAGGACCAAGGTTGCAGTTTGGTCAATGACTGTGATGTCACGATCTCGGATGAGCAGTATATGAGTTTCAGTGTTTTGAGTAAGATGGGTATTGACGTTAGTATCACCTGAGGTCGGTGTTCTGTGAGAAAGACATTGCATCCTGGTTAGGGATTCTTGATCGCTTTTTAGCGTTAGTGCAGCCGGTGGTTTGGATGTGCAGACCCGTTAATTATTTCGGAAGATGGTGGGAGCTTGTCCCATAGGAATATTGTATAAGTGTGACATGTAGTCACTTGATTAATTAGAAATTTAAACTAAGTATGAGGATTTTGGTAATATCATCCATTTGTGAATTTATGGCTGGAGGGCACTCTGTTTATTGGGTTATGGACCTGTGAAAGATTATTGGCCTAGCTTGGCACGATGTCATGACCCAAATCTCGGTCGTGATGGCGCCCAGCACACTACTAGGCAAGCCCGACCATTATTCAACACTTAACCCAATTTATCAAAAATAGCGGAAAAAAATATCAATTAAGCAAGATTAAAGTACTGAAGATTTTAACAAAATACACCAATATAATCTCACTAGGACCCGGTGTCACGAATCTGAGCCTCTAGAATACAGAATATCATTCTAGTACATGGTATATCCAAAGTCTGATAATGCGGAAATAAAGAGATAGGATAAGAGGGAGAAGATCAATGGCTGCGAACGCCGTGCAGCTACCTCGATACTCCCAGAGGCTGGATCTGCTGATCAACTGGATCTACTGAGCCTGAGACTGCCCTGGATCTGCACACAAGGTGCAGGGAGTAAAGTGAGTACTCCGACCCAGTGAGTAATAAAAGTAACTATAGTCCGAAGATAAGAAAATCCAGTAAATACACAAAGTAAGCTAAAATCCAAATATACAGCATCATATGGAACTGAGCAGCTAAACACCAGTATAAATACAAATACATGAATGCAATGCAATGCATATGATGGTACATTCCAGTACCCACTGCGGCGTGCTGCCCGAGCCATCCATATTTATTTATCGTCGACGGCGCTCACTAGGGGTGTGTACAGACTCCGGAGGGGCTCCTACAGCCCAAGCGCAATATCTTGGTCAGTCATTGTTACCTGACCGGTCAGCCATTGTTACCTGACCAATTTATATCATACAGTGCCATTGTTACCACTGTTCAAGTATATCATCCAGTGTCATTGTTACCACTATTTCAAGTATATCACACAGTGTCATTGTTACCACTGTGTCAAGTATATCACACAGTGTCATTGTTACCAATGTTTCAAGTCACTTTATAATCAGTCCAGAAAATAATATAATAAGCTCCTTGGGCATTTACAAAATAGAAGTTCCCAGCCCGGAATACATTTAAAAATATCATTTAAGTTTTCAACACTTAGAATTATGGATGAGTTTGCAAAACAACATTTAAAACCTTGGACTGAAATTAAATGATATGCAAATCATGCTAAGCAGTAATATCAATCCTCGAAGGATTTTACAAATCGGCACAAGGCCCCAAACATGGCATCAAGCCCAGTAATATCAATGAAGTATGTGTATCAATCACCAGTATAGTATAAACATCACACGGGGTGGACCAAGTCACAATCCCCAGTAGTATCCGACCCCGCACTCGCCATGGAGTGCATGTTACGCCTCAATATAGCATTACGATGTAAAAGTTCAGGGTTTCAAACCCTCAGAATAGCATTTACATCTATTACTCACCTCTAACCGGCCGTAGACTAGTCCGCAATGCCCTTTCCTCTTGAATCGACCTCTTCGCGCGTCGAATCTAGTCAAAACCACAACGAATACATTACAATAGGCTAAGTGAATATAAACCAATCGAAGAGACTCGAAAAATGTCGAAAATCCCGAAATTAGCAAAACCCGAGCCCCGGGCCCACGTCTCGAAATTCAGAATTTTTTACTTCAATACTACCCTTATCTCTCCACGAGTCTATACATACTAAATTCACAAAAATCGGAGTTCATTTGACCCCTCAAATTACCATTTAATTCTCTTAAGTTTCAAGCCCTAAACCACCATTTTTGTCCATAAATTACTTGAGTTTTCAGCTCTAATCCATATATTTAACTTGGAAATAAGTAGAAACAACTCACCTTTGATGCTTGATGAAATCCCCCTTGAAAATCTCTCCAAAATAATCCAAGCCAAATGAAAGAAATGAAAGAAATAAGCCAAATCCGTATTTAAAAGAATCTGCCCGTGCTTTGTCGCGTTGTACCTTGCACTTGTGCTATACAAGTTGTACATCCTATTAAAATTGTTCCTTGTCGGACACCTTCTGTTTAAACACCCATAACGTCTTATATAAATATCCAAATGACAAACGGTTCAAAGATTTAGAAACTAGACTCAAAGATCATTAATTTTATAGGTTGTACACCATATAACTCTTTATATATCCCGAGATATGAGCTTCTAAATCGGCTCCATGAAATCAGAAAATTTCTGGAGAAACTGCTCCACAAGTCATCTTCAATCAATCATAATTTTCTCTACAAATGTCCAATTTACTATTTCTTTAGCTTTATGGAAACTATATATGAAGGGATACAACTTTAGTTTTTGAATCATCTCAAAATTCCTTGTAGATCAAAAGATATAGGTCTCCGAAGTACGCTCCACGACTGCACATTGCTGTCCAAAGACAGCTTAGCAGCAGAAATTGCAGCAGCTTTTATTTTCACTAAAAAGGCTCTAACTCCATCATACGAACTCGGAATTGGACGATTCTTATTCATATGAGTCACAAATAATAATACGAACACAACCCTTCAATCGAAACTCAATTCGGAGCTCGTTTGCCTAGTTCAATACCCATTTCGCTCGTCAAATAATTAACTCACATTTCACGTCAAAAACCCAATCACGACTTGATGAAATTAAACCAAAATTATCAGATCAGTCATATAATTCATGATTTAAATTCTAGAAGTCTCTAAATCAAATTTGGATCTCTATAACTAAAAATGGACCCTTGGATCATTACATGTTTATGCTCAAAACGGCAAAAATCTTCCAAAAACTCTTCCAAAACTTATTCGAGCCTCATAGGACCCCGACCAAAAATGCCAACATAATTCATAACATCATTAAAACCTTATCAAATCATCAAAACACCTAAAACAATATCAAATTACCCAAAACTCATCGAATTCAAGCCTAAGTTTCCAAAAACTTTCGAAAATACACTTTCGATCAAAAACCCGACCAAACGTTGTCCGAATGACTTGAAATTTCTCACACACATCACAAATGACATAACAAATCTACAACAATTCTCGGAATTCCATTTTGACTCATGGATCAAAATCTCATCTATCAACCGGAATTCGCCAAAATACTAACTTCGCCAATTCAAGCCTAATTCTACACCGGACCTCCAAAATTACTTCTGATCATACTCCTAAGTCACAAATCATCCCCCGAAGCTAACCGAATCATCGGAATTTAAATCCGAGCCCTTTAACATATAAGTCAACGTTCAGTTGACTTTTCCAACTTAAACCTCCTAAAAAGAGACTAAGTGTCTCAAACCTTACCAAAATCATTCCGGAATGACTTCAAATTTTGCACACAAGTCACATTCGATATTACGGACTTGCCCCATCTTTTGGAACTGCATTCCGACCCCGATATCAAAATTTCCACTTCCGGTCGAATTTTCTCAAAAACCTTCAAATTTCTATATTTAGCCAAATGACTTCAAAATGACCTCCGGACATCCGAATTCACTTCCGATCGCGCTCCCAACTCCAGAATCACCATACGGATCTATTCCCAGACTCGGAATCCCAAACGGACATCTATAACACTGAAATGCCTTCCAACCCAAATTTATGAAATTCTTCTAAAGTACTAACTTTCACAATATACGCCGAAATGCTCACGGGTTACCCAAAACCAAATCCAGACATACGCCCAAGTCCGAAATCATCATACGAACATGCTGGAACTTTCAGATCCCAATTCCGAGGTCGTTTACTCAAAATTCTAATCCTAGTTCATTTCTTCAATTTTAAGCTTTCAAAATGAGAATTTCCATTTAGATTTGACTCCAAACTTCCTGAATTTTAATTCTGACCATATACACAAGTCAATATACCTGAGATGAAGCCGCTCATGGCCTCAAACTACTGAATGACGCGCCGGAGCTCAAAACGACCGGTAGGGTCGTTACACACGATCATGATCGACTTGAGGTTGGTGGATAGATTTAAATGTGGAAGTGAGCCTTATGTCAGGCCAGTTGTGTTTATCTCAGAAATGCGCTCTTTATGGAAGGATAGTCGCGGTCTTATTTCGTGGTCAGTTAATTCATGTAAAGATATATTGCACCATATGAGTTGTGAGACGGCTTGGTAAATTCCTTATGTGTTGAGGTTCCGCTAAGCGGTGATGTTATATGAGCAGGATGAGACTTAGATCATGTATCACACCTCAGTTGTGCTTGAGTTTGTAGCCTATAGCGCTATATATTTCCTTGGGAATGATATTATGCACATTAGTGTGTTTATGACTGATATTCGGTATTTTGATGTGATGAGCTATTCAGCTCGACGTATATCTCCTTATGTGAGTTCTATATGTGGATCGGGTGGCACACCGCCATGGGTATGTTGTTTGGATCAGGTTGCACGCCGCAACAGTGTGATGTTCAGTTCAGTGCCCATATTTTCTTTTGTGTGTTCTGTTTCCCTGTTTTCTGAGGAAGTCTATGTTAGTGTGCGAGTTAAGTAGTTCCTTCTGGAGTTCGCCTTCCTTTTGTATCGCGTTCGAATTGATAGCATACTGGCACATTGTGGCATCTTGTGGGATTTTTGATTATGTATGAGGTGGCTTATTGCCTGAGCAGTTCGTACTGGGTGAGACGAGGTTACTAGATTTGGGGTCAGTGCAAACTGATTATATGAAGTATATTATAGAGCAAAGATCATTCTTTGGTTTGGGACAAGGTAATGGAACTTGTCAGGAGTGTAGATCCAATGAATTGTTGATTCAGCAGTTGGTTGTGAATTTCGGCACATCTCTTCAGTCGTATCGGTGTTGAAAAAAAAAATAGAGCAAGACCTATATAGATCATGAGATGCAATGGGAGCATCAGATTCATGGAATTTCGACTATTATGTTTAAAGAATGTTATTGTGGTTCTATGAGTAAAGTGATGCAAAGTGTGAATTCAGCAAAGTTATGCAGTCATGTTTGGGTACAGCGTGTGGAAATTGATATGGTGGTCGTATGATGGAAACAGGCTTGGCAGGGAAATTCAGGATGTTGGAATTGGGCCTAATGACTTATTTGCTTGAATAAATAAGTATATCTACAGAATTATCGAGCTAATGTGCTCAACGAAGTAGTGGTAGCATGGGAAGGTGCATGATGTGTTAAACAAGTGATTTCAGACTACTTCAGTGTAGTTCTCAGCACGTTCGAGGACGAACGTATGTTTAAGTGGGGGAGATTGTAACGACTCGACCGGTCGTTTTGAGCTCCGGCGTGTCATTCAGCAGTTTGAGGCCATGAGCGGCTTCATCTAAGGTATATTGACTTGTGTGTGTGGTCAGAATTAAAATTCAGGAAGCTTGGAGACAAATCTAAATGGAAATTCTCATTTTGAAAGATTAAAATTGAAGAAATGAACTAGGATTGGAATTTTGAGTAAACGGCCTCGGAATTTGGATCTGAAGGTTCCAGCAGGTTCGTATGATGATTTCGGGCCCGGATCGGGTTTTGGATAACTCGGGAGCGTTTTGGCGCCTATTGTGGAAGATAGCATTTTAGAAGAAATTGCATCAGTTTGGTTTAAAATGCATTTCAGTGTTATTGATGTCCGTTTGGGATTCCGACACTGGGAGTAGCTCCGTATGGTGATTCTAGATTTGAGAGCGCAATCGGAAGTTAATTCGGAGGTCCGTAGGTCATTTTGGAGCCATTCGGCTAAAGATGGAAAATTGAAGGTTTTTGAGAAAATTTGGCCGGAAGTGGAAATTTTGATATCAGATTTGAAATGCGAATTTTATGGTTTGGTTAGCTTCGTTAGGTTATTTGGGACTTAGGAGTGTGTCCAAAATATCTTTGTGTTGAAATATATGAATTATGGGAAAATTTTGAAATTTTTTGATATTTAATATTGTTAAAGTTGACTTTGGTCAACATTTTTGGTAAACGGACCCGGACCTGTGATTTTTCGGTCTCAAAAGGTCCATAGAAAAATATGGGAGTTGAACCTGTTTCCGGAATCGAATTCCGAGGTCCCAGGACCGAGAAATGAATTTTTTCGTGAAATTGTTTTTTGAAAATGTTTAAGGAAAATGAAAATGAAATTTGATCAGAAAGTAATGGTATCGGGATCGTATTTTGGTTCCGACGCCCGGTACAGGTCATATATATTGGTTAAGCACTTCCTGTAAAGTTTGGTTACAAACGGACGTTGTTTGACGGGTTTCGGCCTTAAATTTGAAAATTTGAAAGTTTATGAAATTTGAAAGAATTCTTGGATTTAAGGCTCAAATCATTGATTTTGATGTTATTTTGGCAATTTGATCGCTCGAGCAAGTTCGTGTGATGTTTTAGAGTCAGTGTTCATATTTGGTTTGGAGCCCCGAGGGTTCGGGAGTGTTTCGGAGGTGTCTCGGAGTGATTTCGGACATAGGAAAAATTGCAGAAAATTCTGCTGTGCCCAGAAAATTTTAGGTGCGAGTGGTCCCGTGTGGAAGCTCATATCTTGTAATCTATAAGAAATCAGAAAAAGTGCAAAACACTAATGTTGTAGCCCATACATTCTAGTTTTTGGAAAGTTAAACCATTCACAATTTGGATATCAACTCAGAAAGTTATGATGGATCGAAAAGGGCTGCTGGAGCAATTTCGGCAGAATTTACGATGCACTTTAGAAGCTCATATCTCGGGATATATAAAGAGTTATATGGTGTACAACCTATCAAATTAAAGATCTTTGAGTCTAGTTTCTAAATCTTCAAACCGTTTGTCATTTGGATATTTATACAAGACGTTATGGGTGTTTAAACAGAAGGTGTCCGACAAGGAACAATTTTAATAGGATGTACAACTTGTATAGCACAAGTGCAATGTACAACTCGACGAAGCACAGACAGATTCTTTTATACACGGATTTAGCTCACTTTTCTTCATTTCTTCAAAGTATGGACGATTTTTGGGGAGCTTCAAGAGGGGATTTTCATCATCAATGTGAAGGTAAGTTATCCCCACCTATTTTGAGTAAAGTACATCAATTATGTATGGATTTGAACATGAAAATTATAGAAAAATTGAGGATTTAGGCCTAGGGATTTGAAAATAAGATTTGGTGATTTGAGGGGTCATATGAACTCCGATTTTGATAAATTTTATATGTACGGACTCGTGGCGAGACGAGTAATCCGGTGATGCGACTTTCGTAATTTTTCGAGAAGTGGGCCCGGGGCTCGGGTTTTACAAATTTTGTGATTTTCGATATTTTTCGAGTCTTTTCGATTGGGTTATATTCCCTTAGCCTATTGTAATATACTCCTTGTGGTTTTGGCAAGATTCGACGCGCGAGGAGGTCGATTCGAAAGGAAAGGGCATCGCGGAGTAGACTTTTGGCCATCTTGAGGTGAGTAATAGATGTAAATGCTGTTCTGAGGGTTTGAAACCCCAGACTTTCACTTCGTAACGCTATATTGAGGCGTGAAATGCACTCCATGGCAAGTGCGGGGTCGGATACTATTGGGGATTGTGACTTGGTTCATCCCGTGTGATGTTTATATTATACTAGTGATTGATACACATACTTCATTGATATTACTGGGCTTGATGCCATGTTTGGGGCCTTGTGCTGATTTGTAAAATCCTTCGAGGATTGATATTACTGCTTAGCATGATTTGCATATCATTTAATTTCAGTCCAAGGTTTTAAATGTTGTTTTGCAAACTCAACCATAATTCTAAGTGTTGAAAACTTAAATGATATTTTTAAATGTATTCCGGGCTGGGAACTTCTATTTTGTAAATGCCTAAGGGGCTTATTATATTATTTTCTGGACCGATTATAAAGTGACTTGAAACAGTGGTAACAATGACATTGTGTGATATACTTGAAACAGTGGTAACAATGACACTGTGTGATATACTTGAAACAGTGGTAACAATGACACTGTGTGATATACTTCAAATAGTGGTAACAATGACACTGGATGATATACTTGATTAGTGGTAACAATGGCACTGTATGATATAAATTGGTCAGGTAACAATGGCTGACCGGTCAAGTAACAATGACTGACCAAGATATTGCGCTTGGGCTGTAGGAGCCCATCCGGAGTCTGTACACACCCCTAGTGAGCGCTGTCGACGATAAATAAATATGGATGGCTCGGGCTGCACGCCGCAGTGGGTACTGGAATGTACCATCATATGCATTGCATTGCATTCATGTATTTGTATTTATACTGGTGTTTAGCTGCTCAGTTCCATATGTTGCTGTATATTCGGATTATAGCTTACTTTGTGTATTTACTTGATTTTTTTATCTTTGGATTGTAGTTACTTTTATTACTCACTGGGTCGGAGTACTCACTTTACTCCCTGCACCTTATGTGCAGATCCAGGGCAGTGTCAGGCTTAGTAGATCCAGTTGATCAGCAGATCTAGCCTCTGGGAGTATCGAGGTAGCTGCACGGCGTTCGCAGCCATTGATCTTCTCCCTCCTATCCTATCTCTTTATTTCCACATTATCGGACTTTGGATATACCGTGTATTAGGATGATATTCTGTATTCTAGAGGCTCAGATTCGTGACACCGGGTCCTAGTAAGATTATGTTGTGTATTTTGTAAAAATCTTCAGTACTTTAATCTTGCTTAATTGATATTTCTTTCCGCTATTTTTGATAAATTGGGTTAAGTGTTGAATAATGGTCGGGCTTGCCTAGTAGTGTGTTGGGCGCCATCCCAACCGGGATTTGGGTCGCGACACATCGCCACTTGTTTCACTGTGCATTGATATGTCTGATCTTTCACATTGATTCAAAGTTTGAAGTAAATTTACTTTTACTTCTTCAAGATATTTATTTACTAATTCGGTTTTATCTCCGTCTTGAACAGAGATTCTTCGAGCAATATGTTTGACGGAGCTGTCATCAAATATTTTCTTCTATGGAGTGGACGAGTATACTTGGATTTGTGTTTTAATAGAATCCAATAGTTCTTGTCCATATAATATTTTTGTTTTGGAATCATTCTTCATCAATTTGTCCCAAAAATTGTTGTAAAATATCCTGTATAAGCAAGGGATTTGTTCCTCCGTAAAACCTAATTCAGGAGTCCATTTATGAATCCATGGGATAGAGAATTCAATAAAGAAGCAAATTTGATTAATTTTTTCTAGGCAACAGATATGATCTGCGTGATATAACTCGGTTAGGAATGATGAAATTTTTGCCCATTCTTTGTATAACTTAAGGAATGGCTCAGGCAGGATTTTCGTTGTGGGACCGTGGTATGACCACCAATTTAAAAACCAGCTGGGGATAGGTCCTGTAAATACCTTTGCACATACTTTAATAAACCAAGTATGTTTATGTCTTTCATTGTTATAACACTACCAAAAAAACTAGATTTAGCTACGAACGTCGTCGCTAATCTGTCGCTAAAATGCTAGTTGCTAGAAGAATCTTTTGATAATCCGTCGCTAATCCGTCGCTAAATGAGATTAGCGACGCATTTTTCTGTTTAGCTACAGATTTTGTCCGTCGCTAAACCCTGGTTTTTTTAGTAGTGTAATAAAGCACTCTATCAAATGCTTGGATATAATCCCAATAAGTAAAATTCATAGGTGATTTATTAAGGCTTATATGCCTTTCTTTCATTGTTGAAATCCCCCATTCTTCAACAGATATAATCTTTTTGATAATGATTTTTGAGAAGTTATAAACGTTCTCATTTGTGTTATAACCCAAAAAGTGATGGAATTCTGCACTACCTGTACTGATTAGATAAGTCTCATAATAAGTGCGGGTTTTATATGATTTACCCGGGTAGTATAATCCATTAATCAAATATACTTCCATGGTTCATTTTTTTCACTGAATCTCAGAGTTTTCTAGGAGAAATATTATTTCTTTCTTTGGTAATTTTTCGTAAGACTTAATATCATCGTTGTCTTCTTCTCTAGCGATTGAAGCAAATGTATTACTTTGCTTTTTGGAAGCCAAATATGCCTGTATATGACCATATAATGGATCATCTTTTGGAATATCATCCAGATGTATAGATGGACCTGATGAAGAATCTCCTTTATGAAAAATCTTTGAGTTTATTAAACTCTTTTTCCATGCTTGTATCACTGGAGAATTTGATGAGGATCCGTATGACGATCCTTGAGAATATGATCTACTAGGGGAAGATCTTCCCCTACCTCTGCCTCTGGTGGCCCATGAAGGGTCCATTCTGCACAAATAACAAGTCAATTTATTCTGAGAAGCAATAATCCAGCATATCATCCCTAATAATTTTAGTATAGGTATGAATTCCTAACAATTTCAATATGATTATGATTTTTAATCCGGTTATCAACGATATCTTCAATTATCAAATCAATTGTGAGACTTTGTAGATCTCGATTTAATCTAACCACTTTAAGGATAGTAATTAATAATTCTTCTTCTAGAAAGGTCGTATAAAAATTCATAATTAATCAAGGTATTCTCGGGATAAGAAATCCGGAAGGGAATTATCAATTCCTTTTTTGTATTGAATTTCAAAATCAAAAGGCGCTTCTGAGTTTGCCATCTAGCAAATATTAACTTAGATGCATCATGTTTGAAATCTTTGTCAAACATATATTTAACAATTGAGCATCAGTTTTTATTAAAAACTTTTGATTATATAAATCGTCTTGAAATTTTAAAACACATTTAACAATAGTTAACATTTCATGAGCCACAGTAGCATATTTCTTTTGGGTTTCAGTCCATTTACCAGAGTGAAATCTTATAAGGTATTCACTCTTATTGGTGGGATTCACTTGTTTTAAAATCCCACAGTAGCCAATGTTTGTCACGACCCGGATTTCCCACCATCGGGTGTCGTGATGGCACCTACTATCGGAGCTAGGCAAGCCGAATATTTAAAACACCTTTCCTGCTTTCTTTCAAACAATATAATAAACGAGACAAAATTTAAGCGGAAGACTTTAAATCTAAAGCAACTGAAAACTAAAAATGTGGAAGTTTAATACACATCACTACCCAAGGTCTGGTGTCACTAGCTCACGGACTACTACAGAATACTACAAACAATGTCTTAAAGGAAATACATCATGTTTGTCTGATACAAGATGAACAAACGAAAAACATGGAAAGGGACTTTGGCCTGCGAACGCTAGCTAGGCTACCTCGAGAGTCTCTGAACTGAAGACAGCTCCCAGAAATCCTACTGCTGTGGTCCGTAAGCTGCTCCCTGATCTGTGCACAAAAATTTGAACATAGTGTAGCATCAGCACAACCGACCCCATGTGCTGGTAAGTGCCTAGCCTAACCCCGGCGAAGTAGTGACGAGGCTAGACAGTACCTACCACATTTAACCTATACAGATATATATACAACAAGTGCAAGAAAACAATAACAAGATAATACAAAATAAAACTGGGAGGGGACATGCTATCGGGGAGTAACAGATAAAAATGAAACATCGGAAATAAACAGAAGGAACTCCGGTTGGCGTGCCACACGATCCCATAATATCATATATAAGTGGACGGCGTGCCACACGATCCCATAATATCATATATAAGTGGACGGCGTGCCATACGATCCCATAATATCATATATAAGTGGACGGCGTGCCACACGATCCCATAATATCATATATAAGTGGATGGCGTGCCACACGATCCCATAATATCATATATAAGTGGACGGCGTGCCACACGATCCCATAATATCATATATAAGTGGACGGCGTGCCACACGATCCCATAATATCATATATAAGTGGACGGTGTGCCACACGATCCCATAATATCATATATAAGTGGACGGCGTGCCACACGATCCCATAATATCATATATAAGTGGACGGCGTGCCACACGATCCCATAATATCATATATAAGTGGACGGCATGCCACACGATCCCATAATATCATATATAAGTGGACGACGTGCCACACGATCCCATAATATCGTATATAAGTGGACAACGTGCCACACGATCCCATAATATCATATATAAGTGGACGGCGTGCCACACGATCCCATAATATCATATATAAGTGGACGGCGTGCCACACGATCCCATAATATCATATGTAAGTGGACGGCGTGCCACACGATCCCATAATATCATATATAAGTGGACGGCGTGCCACACGATCCCATAATATCATATATAAGTGGACGGCGTGCCACACGATCCCATAATATCATATATAAGTGGACGGCATGCCACACGATCCCATAATATAGTTCATAATATTCTGACTTCATATAGTAGACCCCTTCAGGGGAGAATAACAACTCAATACCTTGAACCCGGCAAGGGTACAGCTAACAGCCTAAAATATCCCGACAAGGGAGAATATATATATCAGTCTACAGAACCCGGCAAGGGAGTATTCACAACACATTCTCCTTTTTAAATCCATTCTTCCTCAACTAACACATTCATGTTGGAGCTAATGCTCCAAAAGTACACCAATCAAAATTTTACTTCAACCGTTCACATTATATGAAATTCATCAAATAAACAATGAGCTTGTGTCACATTATTCGAATTAAAAGCAATCAAGACTCACGGTCATGCTAGACTCCGGTGCATAGATAACCGTCACCATGCCTATACACCGTACTCCACATTAGCAAGTAGCAAATATCATCCTAATCCTATTCCCTTAAGCCAAAGTTAGAACAAACACTTACCTCGATTGCTCCAAACTCAACTCACGCTTCTAGTATAGCTTTACCTCTTGATTACACCACCAATCCGCTCGAATCTAGTCATAAGTTACTTAATCACATTAATAATTACTAAATGAATCATCCGCAATGCATGAAAAATAGATTTTTCAAGGTTTTCCCCAAAAAGGTCAAAAATACCCCCGGACCCACGTGGTCGAAACTCGAGGTTCGGACCAAAACCCGGTTACCCATTCCCCCATGAATCCCAATATATGATTTGTTTTTAAATCGGACCCCAAATTGAGGTCCAACTTCTCAATTTGTAGAAAACCTAGGTTCTACCCAAAACACCCAATTTTCCCCACGAAAATCTTTGATTTGAAGTCGAAATTATGTTAAAAGATGTTAAGGAATAAAGAAATTAAGTTAGAAATCACTTACCATTCGTTTTGGAGAAAAAACGTTGTTTGGAAAATCGCCTCTTAGGTTTTGGGTTTTTGAAAAGTGAAAAATGACTGAGATTTTCCGAACTTGTATACCTTTCTGAGGACCTGGCGCGGACCGCACAAAAATGTGTTGCGGCCGTGCCGAGTGGGAGAAAAGTGGGGCTTCTCTGAACCCTTCCAGCGTGGACCGCACTGTTTTGGTGCGCGGCTGCGCTGGTTAACCTGAAACCCTAACCCTCAGACTCAGCCACGCGGACCGCACAAAAATGCATTGCGGCCGCACGGCTCCAGAGCGAACCGCGCGGAAATGACCGCGGCTGCGCTGGTGTCTGCAACACATGAACCTGCATTTTCTTAAGTCCAAGACCTCCCGGGCCCCACTCAAAACTCACCCGAGCCCTCAGAGCTCCAAACCAAACATGCACACAACCTTAAAAACATCTTACGGACTTACTCGTGCGATCAAATCGCCAAAATAACGTCATATACATAGGATCAAGCCTCAAACACATGATTTTCTTTCTTCAACTTTCATAACTCAAACTCTCCATTTTTAGTCCGAAACACGTCATATGATGTCCGTTTTTAGCCAAACTTTACAGATAGTGCTTAACATATATTTAAGACTTGTACCGGGCGTCGAAACCAAAATACGAGCCCGATACCACAGTTTTCTGATCAATTTTCTTCTTCATTTTCCTTAATTAATTTCAGAAAACAATTTTACACAAAAATTCATTTCTCGGGCTTGGGACCTCGGATTTTGATTATGGGCACATGCCCAAGCTCCATATTTTTCTACGGACCCTCCGGGACCGTCGAATCACAATTCCAAGTCCGTTTACCCAAAATGTTGACCGAAGTCAACATTATGCATATTAATACCAAAATTCATCAAATGTTTCACATAATTCACATATTCTAACATAAAAACTTTCCGGGTACGCGCCCAAACTGTGCACGCCAATCGAGGAAACTAAAAGTGAGGTTTTCAAGGCCTCGGGAGCACGGAACAAGGAAGAATTACGGTGATGACCCCTTAGGTCGTCACAACGTTGGACGCATCGGTCTCGATAATTTTTTGCCATGTAGGATTAGCAAGAGTTAAGCAAGGTAAAGACTTAACACGCTGTTTAATACTTTTGACTAACGCAGTATGCTGGTCAGTCCAAGGCTGCTTATGATCCTTTTTCAGCCTGTCGTATAAAGGGGCTAGATCCCGAGATAAACTTTTGTAGAAAGGAGATATATAATTCAAACATCCCAAAAATCTTTGTAATTGAGTCCTGTCAGTAATAACATCAGTAAATTTTGAGGCAAAATCAATCGATCTTTGTATCGGGGTAATTTTTCCTTGGCAAATATTATGACCTAAAAATCGAACATTTGTTTGGAATAGACTCATTTTTGGTTTAGAAATTACTAAACCGTTTTGTATTACAATTTTCTTAAAAATATCAAGATGCTTAATATGCATCTCTAATGTTTTAGAAAATACTAATACTTCGTCAATATAAACGATGATAAAATCTAGATAAGGGTTAATAATATCATTCATAATTTTCTGAAATTCAGAAGGGGCATTTTTTAAACCAAATGGCATGACATTCCATTCATATTGCCCAAATGGAACATTAAAACCAGTTCTATAAGTATGCTCCTTAAAAATTTGAATTTGCCAATATCCAGATTTTAAATCGAATTTTGAAAATATATTGGCGTCATATAATCTCGACAGCAAGTCCCTTTTATTGGGGATAGGATATCTAATCCATTTTAGATGTTTATTCAATGGTTTATAATTTATAACCAATCTAGGAATACCACGTTCCTTTTCTGCAGCATTATTAACATAAAAGACAGAACATGACCAAGGAGATTTTGAGGGTTTTATCAAACCCTTTTGTAACAAGATGTCAATCTCGTTTTTGCAAAATTCGACTAATTCAGCATTCATCTGGCAAGGTCGAGATTTAGTAGGGATATCAACCTCGGAGAAGTTTTCTTCGTAAGGAAGAGTTACAATATGCCTTTTTCGGTTCCAAAAGGCACTAGGGTGATCAGCGCAAACATCAACAGCCATCTTTTCAGCAATCAATTTAATCTTTTGCTGAACCTTAGCAAATTGTAAAGTATCGAATATATTCATGCTTAATATTTCTAATTGTAATCAATCAACATGCCTTTGTTTCATATTAATCAAGGCGTTAATCTAGTTACGGGATCTGTAACAAAAGAATAACTTATCTCTTTATCTTGATAAGTAGCAGAAAAACCTTGTGCATCTATGTTATTAAAAGGGTAAATAACATTAATAAAAGGGGTTCCAAGTATAATTGGAGGGTATAACTGGTTTTTTACCAAAAAGAAGAAATGACGAATACAGACTTTGTTTTGGCAAATATGAGTGTTTGGTAGTTTATACTCTATATCTAAAGCATGACCAGAAGCGGATTTAACCAAATGAGTGGTCTTTTGAAAATATTTAGTTGGAATTAATCCTTCCTGAATGCAGCTTACATCAGCACCACTATCAATCATGGCCACATCAGTTATAGAAAAATAAATATCGATCAAAATAGTACATTTAATATACCATTTATGAGCAGTAATAATTTGCATCATAGCTTAAAACATATCAGATTTTTCTTCAGTCAGATCAGAAATTTCTTTTCCTTTATTAGAAAATTCAGAAATTCCTTTAGTCGAAAATTCAGGTAGAGAATTATTATTCTCAATTTGAGTAATTCGGTGATCGCAATTTTGCTTAAGAGACCTAATATACTTTTTCAAATTTTCAATCTCTTCCTTTAAATCATCAAAAGAAGCATCTCTGCTAGGTGTACTAGACTTGTGAAGTCATTTATTAATTTCAGACAAAGAATAAGGCGCAAAATATTCAAATTCGTTCTTATGTCTTTCAAAAGGTTTTGAACTACTAGAACTAGAACTTGCAGCTAGATTAATAATTTTTTCACGAAGTTTTTCATCGGTAACTTCCTTTAAAAGTTCTATTACATTTTTAGATGTAATAGTTTTCATATTTAAATCATTAAATTGTGATTGCAATTTATAAAATTCATCATCATCACAAGTACAAATATCACCTTTGCAAGCAGTGCAAGAAGTATCAACATTTTTAGCACTATCATATAAATCAATTAAATCAACTTCATCTTCAGATTCAGTTTCAGAATAATAGTCAGATTCTGATCCTGAAGTGTATAACAAGCCATAAACCTTATCGCGTAACTCATCATCGAGTTATAAGGTTTTAAGCTTTTGAAGCTTGCAATTTGGAGAAATATGACCAAACTTTCCACACTTATAACACTTAATATCAGCGAGATCTCTCTTTGATCTATTCTTCGTAAATCGAGTAGATTTTCGATGCACTTTTCTAGTATCACGCCCTTCCTTAGACCTATATCTAGACTTCTTTTATTTATACGGGCTATCCGGGTTAGGATACCTATGATATCTATTTTTCTTCTTCTTCCTACTTTGAGTAGAGGTTCCGGGTAAACCGAACTGGGTACAAAAGTCACCTAATTGGGATTTCTCTTTAAGCTTATCAATATTAAGCTGTCTAGAAAGCTTTAGCTCATTACACAAGTTTAATCCTTCTTGTGTACAGACTCCTATAAGTTTACCATAGGTATAATTACCATACTGAATTTCACCGTAATTACCCCTTAATACTTTCCTTACCCTTTCAGCAAATAAGGAAGGGAGGCCGTCTATAAACATAGCTTTCCAATGCTCATATTTATTCTCGGGTAGTTCCATAATCCTACTCATAAAAGTATCTTTATACCATCTAAATTCACTAAGGGTCTTACATCTAAGCCCATTAAGTAAGGTTCTGATGGTCTCATGATTTGAGGTAAATCTATCATTGAAATGCTCTAAAATTGTAAGGATAAGGGTATACACTGCATCTTCTCTACCCTTAACTAGAGCCATACCTATATTATCAACACCCTCGTCTACGGCTGTAGCATTAATAACGAAAGCCTTTTCTTCAACAGATAAATAATTATCCCACCAGCCACGAAGTTGGCCAGTAAAGCCTGCAATAATCATTTTGCAAATAGTTCTATCCGTATTTTTAACACTTTTGCAGATAGTCGAATACATAAGCGTTCTATGTACGAGAATGGTTAATTGTCTATCAGTTAAACCATCAAGATTCCATTCATAAATTTCGGAACCGCTATAAGACGTATTAGTCTGATTCCAGTCACGTTCCTCAATCAACACATCTTGAGGAGTAGGACGGGGATAATAGTAAGTTTGCATCCTAGGTTTGTCAGCATACCTACTATTGGGTTTAACTATACCTTTGAGTTTATTAAACTCTGACCATGTCTCAGTTTTATAATCAGAAACGGTCTCAATTCTATCAGCAAAATTTTTAGATAAATCAATTGGTCTAACATTCAAACCAGAAAGCTTTTTATCAAGGAGTTGTGCTAAGTCATCAAGAGATTTAAATTTAAAATCCTGAATCTCAGGAGGTCTTTGAATATGAGTAAGAATAGCTTGATCAACTGTTTTACTTCTTGAAGTGGAGGCAATATCAGTTGGTCCTTTCTTAGTACTCATTTTTTTTATTAAAACAGTCAAATCATCCAGTTTTTTTTATCAAGAGAACCGATATGTTCTCCTAAAATATTTACATATAAACCCAAATAATTGTTTTAAAAAATCAATTTATTAATTTCTCTGATACTAATAGCTGCAACGTTATCATCAATAAATTTTTGAAAGGCAGTGAAGGTAATACCAGTATTATTAGGTAAAATAAAGGGGGCCTGAGGAGGATAAATGGCTTTAGTAATATTACCACTCCCATCTTTATAAGATCTTTCTAATACCTTTATATAAAGAGGCAAATAAGTTGTTATAAACCAAGGAACAAAATACATAATTTGATTATGCAGGGCACAAGTTCCATAAAATTCTTGAGAAATACTATTCAAATCATCTTTGCTATAAGTATCGAAAAACCACGTTTTAAACTGGTTCCATTTATCACTAAAAAATTCCTTTTGAATATATTTTCGTGCCCGAGAACCTGGGTAAAATCAATTTGGTGTGGAATCATTAAGTACTATTGGGGTCGAAATCCATCTCGGATACAGAAGGAATATCCTTATCTGAAATATTGTCATTGTCCTGAACAATATTTGTTTGAGGGTTAACTTTAACCCTTTCGATAGGCTTATTACTAACTTTACTAGTAATAGTGTGTAAAGAGGCTGCACGATTGCGAGCTGGACCGTAGACTGGTTCAACAGGAGAAATATGTTGAATAACAGGTAGAAGTCTATGATTAGAAAACGAATGTCTATTATAAATAGTAGACTTATCATCAAATTGAATACAAATCCTACCATCCAGATTTTGAGTAATATGCGAAAATTTAGTATTCAACAAGTCGTTAGTAATCTGACTTGGCGATATAACTGAATTTAAATTCCAAGTAATTGGAAAATTAATTTCTTCCCACCTAATAGGTCTCCTAGTGGTGACCTTGGACCTTGCAAAGTTGGTTTTTACCAGTATAGACATATAAGTTCAGAACCAGGCGCATAATTATAACCATGCGTTTTCACATTTAATGTCAAGGCATCAAGAATATTAACATCAGAAAGAGATAGTTGCAGATTGGGTTTAGTATTAAAATATACTAGACCATAGGCCACAGTAGATTCAATCGAACCCATCAGAGACTGTCTGAAGTTCAGATTTCTAGCATCTCTAAGAGCTGCTAAAAAGGTCTCTGGTAATCCTTTAAGGGTTAACGGTTTAAACGCAATTTGAACCATACCAATATGCAGATAATGATAATGATGTTTATATAAATCTATATCGTGTTTGTTTAACAAAAGAATAGTCTGTTCAGACGAATTTAATGCCAAAGACTGTTCAGTCGTTTTTATCAATTGTTTAGAAGAAAGTTTATCAAACCAACCATAATCATAAATGGTTTTTATAGAAACTTTAGGAATTGTCCATTTTTTTTAATAAATCAAGGTTTTGAGGTATATCTACCTCTTCAAGTCTAGTACTTTTAGTACTTGTTTCTCCAAGATCCATTCCAAAAGCTTCATATCTATGTTGAATATTTCATATCTATTACATATTTACCATGAAAACTCCTAGGCTCTGATACCATTTTACACAAGGATCAGGGTAGGCGGGCGGTAGTTCGCACACGGCCATCCAGATCTAGCTGTTTCAGTACCTTTGAAGGTAGGCGGTAGTCCGCACAACCAGTAAAGATTCGAAATATTCGGGAATTTTATTATAGTCTTAATAATTTCCTTCCGGATTTCTTATCCCGAGAATACCTTGATTAATTATGAATTTTTATACGACCTTTCCAGAAGAAGAATTATTAATTACTATCCTTAAAGTGGTTAGATTAAATCGAGATCTACAAAGTCTCATAATTGATTTTGATAATTGAAGATATCGTTGATAAACGGATTAAAAATCATAATCATATTGAAATTGTTAGGAATTCATACCTATACTAAAATTATTAGGGATGATATGCTGGATTATTGCTTCTCAGAATAAATTGACTTGTTATTTGTGCAGAATGGACCCTTCATGGGCCACCAGAGGCAGAGGTAGGGGAAGATCTTCCCCTAGTAGATCATATTCTCAAGGATCGTCATACGGATCCTCATCAAATTCTCAAGTGATACAAGCAGGGAAAAGGAGTTTAATAAACTCAAAGATACTTTAATAAACCAAGTATGTTTATGCCTTTCATTGTTATAATAAAGCACTCTATCAAACGCTTGGATATAATCCCAATAAGTAAAATTCATAGGTGATTTATTAAGGCTTATCTGCCTTTCTTTCATTGTTGAAATCCCCCATTCTTCAACAGATATAATCTGTTCGATAATGATTTTTGAGAAGTTATAAACGTTCTCATTTGTGTTATAACCCGAAAAGTGCTGGAATTCTGCACTACCTGTACTGATTAGAATAGTCTCATAATAAGTGCGGGTTTTATATGATTCACCCGGGTAGTATAATCTATTAATCAAATATCTCTAGAATATCTTCCATGGTTCATCTTTTCGCTGAATCTTAGAGTTTTCTAGGAGAAATATTATTTCTTTCTTTGGTAATTTTTCGTAAGACTTAATATCATCGTTGTCTTCTTCTCTAGCGATTGAAGAAAATGTATTACTTTGCTTTTTGGAAGCCAAATATGCCTGTAAGTGACCATATAATGGATCATCTTCTGGAATATCATCCAGATGTATAAACGGACCTGATGAAGAATCTCCTTTATGAAAAATCTTTTGAGTTTATTAAACTTCTTTTCCTTGCTTGTATCACTGAAGAATTTGATGAGGATCCGTATGACGATCCTTGAGAATATGATCTACTAGGGGAAGATCTTCCCCTACCTCTGCCTCTAGTGGCCCATGAAGGGTCCATTCTGCACAAATAACAAGTCAATTTATTCTGAGAAGCAATAATCCAGCATATCATCCCTAATAATTTTAGTATAGGTATGAATTCCTAACAATTTCAATATGATTATGATTTTTAATCTGGTTATCAACGATATCTTCAATTATCAAATCAATTATGAGACCATTTTACACCAAGATCAGGGTAGGCAGGCGGTAGTCTGCACACGGCCATCCAGATCTAGCTGTTTCAGTACCTTTGAAGGTTGGCGGTAGTCCGCACGACCAGTAAAGATTCGAAATATACGGGAATTTTATTATAGTCTTAATGACTGTATCGAAGGATATATCCTTTTACCCAAGCAAGGGGCATGTCTAGGTCCGATACATACTCTTATTGAGCACATGTGTCTACCAGTTCTAACTGTGAAAGGGATAGCCCTTTTGACAACTTCAGCGGGCTTTAATGTCACAGCTGGCTAGACGTAGCCACTAAGGCAAAGCTAATAAGAGTAGTACCAGAGTCGACTGTACCACCATCTTGGAACCAAGCCAAGAAACTATATTAAAATTCCTTTATATTTTGAAAGTGTCTGGATTCTTCATGGTTAATATGCAAGAGAAATTAGTTCTTCAACATAGATATGAATTCGTTTAGCCGGACATAGTCACGGATGGGGAGAGAAACAAAGTAATTAAATACTTATAAAAATTAAAATAAACTTATACCTTTAAGGCCGGGATGCAAGGCCCTGAAGATGGTGAACTGAACTTCGAAACTTTATTTACATCCACTGATTTACAAAATGAAGAAGCTAAGAAGCTAAAAGTCTTTACAAGAGAGAGTGAGAGAGAGTTCTTAGAGAGAGGGATTTTACAATCTGATGCTCTTCAAATGAAGAGCTCCTCTATTTAAAGAAAGAAAAAAGAAACATAAAGAATCTTTAAATAGTAAATTGGGTCCCACATCTAGGTCCCTATACAGTGTTTCTACTGTTGGGAACAGTGTATATACTGTTGTGTGGGGTCTTCGACGGCTTTAGTCAAAGTCCTCTTCTGTCTAAATTGTTTATTTGTTGGAGGAATTTTTCCACCTTTTCTTTCTCTTTGTCAGATAATATTATTTCTGGCGGCATCTGCTGTGAATCTTCTTTCGCGATATCATCGCCACTTGTTTCACTGTGCATTGATGTGTCTGGTCTTTCACATTGATTCAAAGTTTGAAGTAAATTTATTTTTACTTATTCAAGATATTTATTTACTAATTCGGTTTTATCTCCGTCTTGAACAGAGATTCTTCGAGCAATATGTTTGACGGAGCTGTCATCAAATATTTTTTTCTGTGGAGTGGACGAGTATACTTGGATTTGTGTTTAAATAGAATCCAATAATTCTTGTCCATATAATATTTTTGTTTGGGGATCATTCTTTATCAATTTGTCCCAAAAATTGTTGTAAAATACCCTGTATAAGCAAGGGATTTGTTCCTCCGTAAAACCTAATTCAGGAGTCCATTTATGAATCCATGGGATAGAGAATTCAATAAAAAAGCAAATTTGATCAATTTTTTCTAGGCAACAGATATGATCTGTGTGATATAACTCGGTTAGGAATGGTGAAATTTTTGCCCATTCTTTGTATAACTTAAGGAATGGCTCAGGCAGGATTTTCATTGTGGGACCGTGCTATGACCACCAATTTAAAAACCAGTGGGGGATAGGTCCTGTAAATACCTTTGCACATACTTTAATAAACCAAGTATGTTTATGCGTCTCATTGTTATAATAAAACACTCTATCAAATGCTTGGATATAATCCCAATAAGTAAAATTCATAGGTGATTTATTAAGGCTTATCTGCCTTTCTTTCTTTGTTGAAATTCTCCATTCTTCAACAGATATAATCTGTTTGATAATGATTTTTGAGAAGTTATAAACGTTCTCATTTGTGTTATAACCCGAAAAGTGCTGGAATTCTGCACTACCTGTATTGATTAGAATAGTCTCATAATAAGTGCGGGTTTTATATGATTCACCCGGGTAGTATAATCCATTAATCAAATATCTCTAGAATATCTTCCATGGTTCATCTTTTCGCTGAATCTTAGAGTTTTCTAGGAGAAATATTATTTCTTTCTTTGGTAATTTTTCGTAAGACTTAATATCATCGTTGTCTTCTTCTCTAGCGATTGAAGAAAATGTATTACTTTGCTTTTTGGAAGCCAAATATGCCTGTAAGTGACCATATAATGGATCATCTTCTGGAATATCATCCAGATGTATAAACGGACCTGATGAAGAATCTCCTTTATGAAAAATCTTTTGAGTTTATTAAACTTCTTTTCCTTGCTTGTATCACTGAAGAATTTGATGAGGATCCGTATGACGATCCTTGAGAATATGATCTACTAGGAGAAGATCTTCCCCTACCTCTGCCTCTAGTGGCCCATGAAGGGTCCATTCTGCAC
This sequence comes from Nicotiana tabacum, assembly GCF_000715075.1. NCBI lineage: Eukaryota > Viridiplantae > Streptophyta > Magnoliopsida > Solanales > Solanaceae > Nicotiana > Nicotiana tabacum. The sequence goes on along the minus strand of NC_134087.1, from coordinate 56,633,410 downwards.
AAATAATAAGTCAATTTATTTTGAGAAGCAATAATCCAGCATATCATCCCTAATAATTTTAGTATAGGTATGAATTCCTAACAATTTCAATATGATTATGATTTTTAATCTGGTTATCAACGATATCTTCAATTATCAAATCAATTATGAGACCATTTTACACCAAGATTAGGGTAGGCAGGCGGTAGTCTGCACACGGCCATCCAGATCTAGCTGTTTCAGTACCTTTGAAGGTTGGCGGTAGTCCGCATGACCAGTAAAGATTCGAAATATACGGGAATTTTATTATAGTCTTAATGACTGTATCGAAGGATCTATCCTTTTACCCAAGCAAGGGGCATGTCTAGGTCCGATACATACTCTTATTGAGCACATGTGTCTACCAGTTCTAACTGTGAAAGGGATAGCCCTTTTGACAACTTCAGCGGGCTTTAATGTCACAGCTGGCTAGACGTAGCCACTAAGGCAAAGCTAATAAGAGTAGTACCAGAGTTGACTGTACCACCATCTTGGAACCAAGCCAAGAAACTATATTGAAATTCCTTTATATTTTGAAAGTGTCTGGATTCTTCATGGTTAATATGCAAGAGAAATTAGTTCTTCAACATAGATATGAATTCGTTTAGCCGGACATAGTCACGGCTGGGGAGAGAAACAAAGTAATTAAATACTTATAAAAATTAAAATAAACAAATACCTTTAAGGCCGGGATGCAAGGCCCTGAAGATGGTGAACTGAACTTCGAAACTTTATTTACTTCCACTGATTTACAAAATGAAGAAGCTAAGAAGCTAAAAGTCTTTACAAGAGAGAGTGAGAGAGAGTTCTTAGAGAGAGAGATTTTACAATCTGATGCCCTTCAAATGAAGAGCTCCTCTATTTAAAGAAAGAAAAAAGAAACATAAAGAATCTTTAAATAGTAAATTGGGTCCCACATCTAGGTCCCTATACAGTGTTTCTACTGTTGGGAACAGTGTATATACTGTTGTGTGGGGTCTTCGACGGCTTTAGTCAAAGTCCTCTTCTGTCTAAATTGTTCATTTGTTGGAGGAATTTTTCCACCTTTTCTTTCTCTTTGTCAGATAATATTATTTCTGGCTGCATCTGCTGTGAATCTTCTTTCGCGATATCATCGCCACTTGTTTCACTGTGCATTGATGTGTCTGGTCTTTCACATTGATTCAAAGTTTGAAGTAAATTTATTTTTACTTATTCAAGATATTTATTTACTAATTCGGTTTTATCTCCGTCTTGAACAGAGATTCTTCGAGCAATATGTTTGACGGAGCTGTCATCAAATATTTTTTTCTGTGGAGTGGACGAGTATACTTGGATTTGTGTTTAAATAGAATCCAATAATTCTTGTCCATATAATATTTTTGTTTGGGGATCATTCTTTATCAATTTGTCCCAAAAATTGTTGTAAAATACCCTGTATAAGCAAGGGATTTGTTCCTCCGTAAAACCTAATTCAGGAGTCCATTTATGAATCCATGGGATAGAGAATTCAATAAAAAAGCAAATTTGATCAATTTTTTCTAGGCAACAGATATGATCTGTGTGATATAACTCGGTTAGGAATGGTGAAATTTTTGCCCATTCTTTGTATAACTTAAGGAATGGCTCAGGCAGGATTTTCATTGTGGGACCGTGCTATGACCACCAATTTAAAAACCAGTGGGGGATAGGTCCTGTAAATACCTTTGCACATACTTTAATAAACCAAGTATGTTTATGCGTCTCATTGTTATAATAAAACACTCTATCAAATGCTTGGATATAATCCCAATAAGTAAAATTCATAGGTGATTTATTAAGGCTTATCTGCCTTTCTTTCTTTGTTGAAATTCTCCATTCTTCAACAGATATAATCTGTTTGATAATGATTTTTGAGAAGTTATAAACGTTCTCATTTGTGTTATAACCCGAAAAGTGCTGGAATTCTGCACTACCTGTATTGATTAGAATAGTCTCATAATAAGTGCGGGTTTTATATGATTCACCCGGGTAGTATAATCCATTAATCAAATATCTCTGGAATATCTTCCATGGTTCATCTTTTCGCTGAATCTCAGAGTTTTCTAGGAGAAATATTATTTCTTTCTTTGGTAATTTTTCGTAAGACTTAATATCATCGTTGTCTTCTTCTCTAGCGATTGAAGCAAATGTATTACTTTGCTTTTTGGAAGCCAAATATGCCTGTAGATGACCATATAATGGATCATCTTCTGGAATATCATCCAGATGTATAGATGGACCTGATGAAGAATCTCCTTTATGGAAAATCTTTGAGTTTATTAAACTCCTTTTCCCTGCTTGTATCACTGGAGAATTTGATGAGGTTCCGTATGACGATCCTTGAGAATATGATCTACTAGGGGAAGATCTTCCCCTACCTCTGCCTCTGGTGGCCCATGAAGGGTCCATTCTGCACAAATAACAAGTCAATTTATTCTGAGAAGCAATAATCCAGCATATCATCCCTAATAATTTTAGTATAGGTATGAATTCCTAACAATTTCAATATGATTATGATTTTTAATCCGGTTATCAACGATATCTTCAATTATCAAATCAATTGTGAGACTTTGTAGATCTCGATTTAATCTAACCACTTTAAGGATAGTAATTAATAATTCTTCTTCTAGAAAGGTCGTATAAAAATTCATAATTAATCAAGGTATTCTCGGGATAAGAAATCCGGAAGGGAATTATCAATTCCTTTTTTGTATTGAATTTCAAAATCAAAAGGCGCTAGCTGAGCTTGCCATCTAGCAAATATTAACTTAGATGCATCATGTTTGAAATCTTTGTCAAACATATATTTAACAATTGAGCATTAGTTTTTATTAAAAACTTTTGATTATATAAATCGTCTTGAAATTTTAAAACACATTTAACAATAGTAAACATTTCATGAGCCACAGTAGCATATTTCTTCTGGGCTTCGGTCCATTTACCAGAGTGAAATCTTATCAGGTATTCACTCTTATTGTTGGGATTCACTTGTTTTAAAATCCCACCGTAGCCAATGTTGGATGCATCGGTCTGGATAATTTTTTGCCATGTAGGATTAGCAAGAGTTAAGCAAGGTAAAGACTTAACACGTTGTTTAATACTTTTGATTAACGCAGTATGCTGGTCAGTCCAAGGTTGCTTATGATCCTTTTTCAGCTTGTCGTATAAAGGGGCTAGATCCCGAGATAAACTTTTGTAGAAAGGAGATATATAATTCTGTAACGACCCGATCGGTCGTTTTGAGCTCCGGCGCGTCATTCAGCAGTTTGAGGCTATGAGCAGCTTCATCTCAGGTATATTGACTTGAGTGTATGGTCAGAATTAAAATTCAGGAAGTTTGGAGTCAAATCTAAATGGAAATTCTCATTTTGAAAGCTTAAAATTGAATAAATTAACTAGGATTGGAATTTTGAGTAAAAGACCTCGGAATTGGGATCCGAAGGTTCTAACAGGTTCGTATGATGATTTCGTACTTGGGCGTATGCCCGAATCGGGTTTTGGATAACCCGGGAGCATTTTGGCGCCTATTGTGGAAGATAGAATTTTAGAAGAAATTGCATCAGTTTGGCTTAAAATGCATTTCAGTGTTATTGATGTCCGTTTGGAATTCCGATACTGGGAGTAGCTCCGTATGGTGATTCTGGATTTGGGAGCGCGATCGGAAGTGAATTCGGAGGTCCATAGGTCATTTTGGAGTCGTTTGGCTAAATATAGAAATTTGAAGGTTTTTGAGAAAATTCGACCGGAAGTGGAAATTTTGATATCGGGGTCGGAATGCGATTCCAAAAGTTGGGACACGTCCGTAATGTCGAATGTGACTTGTGTGCAAAATTTGAAGTCATTCCTGAATGATTTTGGTAAGGTTTGAGACACTTAGTCTCTTTTAAGGAAGCTTAAGTTGGAAAAGTCAACCAAATATTGACTTATGTGTTAGAGCGCTCGAAATGCGAATTTTATGGTTCGGATAGCTTTGTTAGGTGATTTGGGACTTAGCAGTGTGTCCGGAATATTTTTGTGATGACCGGTGTAGAATTAAGCTTGAATCGGCAAAGTTAGTATTTTGGCGAATTCCGGTTGATAGGTAAGATTTTGATCCGAGGCTCGGAATGGAATTCCGAGAGTTGCTGTAGCTTCGTTATGTCATTTTGGACTTGTCTGCAAAATTTGAGATCATTCGGACTAGTTTTGACGTGTTTCGACATCAGATGTGAAAATTTGAAGTTTCAAAGTTCATAGGCTTGAGTCCGTGGTGAATTTAGTATCTTTGCGTTGTTTTTTGGTGATTCGAAGGAACAACTAAGTTTGTGTCATATTATGGGACTTGTTAGTATACTTTGTTGGGATCCCATGAGGCTCGGACAAATTTTGGAAGAGTTTTTGCCGTTTTGAGCATAAATGTGATGATCTAAAGGTTCATTTTTAGTTCTAGAGATCCAAATTTGATTCCGAGACTTCCGAAATTTTGATAATGAATCATAGGACTGATCTGGAAATTTTGGTCTAATTTCATCAAGTCGCGATTAGGTTTTTGACGTGAAACATGAGTAATTATTTAACGAGCAAAATGGATATCGCACTGGGAAAATGAGCTCCGAATTGAATTTCGATTAAAGGGTTGTGTTCGTATTATTATTTGTGACTCATAGGAACAAGAATCGTCTAATTCCGAGTTCGTATGTTGGAGTTAAATGGCTCTGCTGCAATTTAAATTGGCTGCTGGTGCATTTTTTTAGCAGCAGTGAACAGTAACCCGTGCGTGAACAGTACCGCGCGGGTGAATAGTAATTGCGAAAAATCTGGGCAGTGAATTTATATACGATATTGGGTCATTTTTCCACCATTTTCAGTCATTTTGAGAGCTTTTGGACGGGGATTGAAGGGAGTTTCAACTGAGATCGATTGGACGTAAGTTTTATGAGTTAAATATATGATTTTATTGAAGAATCATCCTTGAAATCCATGAAAACATAGCCAAATTATAAGAAATTAGGGCTTGAGATTGAAATTCTAAAATGAAGATTTGAGGGGTCATTTGAACTCCGATTTTGGTAAATTTTATATGTACGGACTCGTGGTGAGATGAGGAATCCGGTGATGGGACTTTCGTAATTTTTCGAGAAGTGGGCCCGGGGCTCGGGTTTTGCAAATTTCGTGATTTTCGATATTTTTCGAGTCTTTTCGATTGAGTTATATTACCTTAGCCTATTGTAATATATTACTTGTGGTTTTGGCCGTCTTGAGTTGAGTAATAGATGTAAATGCTGTTCTGAGGGTTTGAAACCCCGGACTTTCACATCGTAACGCTATATTGAGGCGTGACACGCACTCCAGGGCGAGTGCGGGGTCAGATACTATTGGGGATTGTGACTTGGTCCATCCCGTGTGATGTTTATACTATACTGGTGATTGATACACATACTTCATTCATATTACGAGGCTTGATGCCATGTTTGGGGCCTTGTGCCGATTTGTAAAATCCTTCGAGGATTGATATTACTACTTAGCTTGATTTGCATATCATTTAATTTAAGTCCAAGGTTTTAAATGTTGTTTTGCAAACTCAGCCATAATTCTAAGTGTTGAAAACTTAAATGATATTTTTAAATGTATTCCGGGCTGGGAACTTCTGTTTTGTAAATGCCCAAGGGGATTATTATATTATTTTCTGGACTGATTATAAAGTGACTTGAAACAGTGGTAACAATGACACTGTGTGATATACTTGAAACAGTGGTAATAATGACACTGTGTGATATACTTAAAATAGTGGTAACAATGACACTGTGTGATATACTTGAAATAGTGGTAACAATGACACTGGATGATATACTTGAACAGTGGTAACAATGGCACTGTATGATATAAATTGGTCAAGTAACAATGGCTGACCGGTCAGGTAACAATGACTGACCAAGATATTGCGCTTGGGCTGTAGGAGCCCCTCCGGAGTCTGTACACACCCCCAGTTGAGCGTCGTCGACGATAAATAAATATGGATGGCTCGGGCTGCACGCCGCAGTGGGTACTGGAATGTACCATCATATGCATTGCATTCATGTATTTCTATTTATACTGTTGTTTAGCTGCTCAGTTCCATATGTTGCTGTATATTTGGATTTTAGCTTACTTTGTGTATTTACTGGATTTTCTTATCTTCGGACTGTAGTTACTTTTATTACTCACTGGGTCGGAGTACTCACTTTACTCCCTGCACCTTCTGTGCAGATCCAGGGCAGTCTCAATCTCAGTAGATCCAGTTGATCAGCAGATCCAGCTTCTGGGAGTATCGAGGTAGCTGCACGGCGTTCACAGCCATTGATCTTCTCCCTCCTATCTTATCTCTTTATTTCCGCATTATCAAACTTTGGATATACCATGTATTAGGATGATATTCTGTATTCTAGAGGCTCAGATTCGTGACACCGAGTCCTAGTGAGATTATATAGTGTATTTTGTTAAATTCTTCAGTACTTTAATCTTGCTTAATTGATATTTCTTTCCGCTATTTTTGATAAATTGGTTAAGTGTTGAATAATGGTTGGGCTTGCCTAGTAGTGTGCTGGGCGCCATCACGACTGGGATTTGGGTCGTGACAAATTCAAACTTCCCAAAAATCTTTGTAATTGTGTCCTGTCAGTAATAACATCAGGAAATTTTGAGGCAAAATCAATCGATCTTTGCATCAGGGTAATTTTTCCTTGACAAATATTATGACCTAAAAATCGAACATTTGTTAGGAATAGACTTATTTTTGGTTTAGAAATTACTAAAGCGTTTTGTATTACAATTTTCTTAAAAATATCAAGATGCTTAATATATATCTCTAATGTTTTAGAAAATACTAATATGTCGTCAATATAAACGATGATAAAATCTAGATAAGGGTTAATAATATCTTTCATAATTTTCTGAAATTCAGAAGGGGCCTTTTTTAAACCAAATGGCATGACATTCCATTCATATTGCCCAAATGGAACATTAAAACTAGTTCTATAAGTATGCTCCTTAAAAATTTGAATTTGCCAATATCCAGATTTTAAATCGAATTTTGAAAATATATTGGCGTCATATAATCACAATAGCAAGTCCCTTTTATTGGGGAAAGGATATCTAATCTATTTTAGATGTTTATTCAATGGTTTATAATTTATAACTAATCTAGGAATACCACGTTCCTTTTCTGCAGCATTATTGACATAAAAGACAGAACATGACCAAGGAGATTTTGAGGGTTTTATCAAACCCTTTTATAACAAGCTGTCAATCTCGTTTTTGCAGAATTCGACTAATTCAGCATTCATCTGGCAAGGTCGAGATTTAGTAGGGATATCATCCTCGGAGAAGTTTTCTTCGTAAGGAAGAGTTACAATATGCCTTTTTCGGTTCCAAAAGGCACTAGGGTGATCAGCGCAAACATCAACAGCCATCTTTTCAGCAATCAATTTAATCTTTTGCTGAACCTTAGCAGATTGTAAAGTATCGAATATATTCATGCTTAATATTTCTAATTGTAATCAATCAACATGCCTTTGTTTCATATTAATTAAGGCGTTAATATCTCTAGTTACGGGATCTGTAACAAAAGAATAACTTATCTCTTTATCTTGATAAGTAGCAGAAAAACTCTGTGCATCTATGTTATCAAAAGGGTAAATAGCATTAATAAAAGAGGTTCCAAGTATAATTGGAGGGTATAACTGGTTTTTTTACCAAAAAGAAGAAATGAGGAATACAGACTTTGTTTTGGAAAATATGGGTGTTTGGTAGTTTATACTCTATATCTAAAGCATGACCAGAAGCGGATTTAACCAAATGAGTGGTCTTTTGAAAATATTAGTTGGAATTAATCCTTCCCGAATGCAGCTTACATCAGCACCACTATCAATCATGGCCACATCAGTTATAGAAAAATTATTATCGATCAAAATAGTACATTTAATATACCATTTATGCGCAGTAATAATTTGCATCATACCTAAAAACATATCAGATTTTTCTTCAGTCATATCAGAAATTTCTTTTCCTTTTTAGAAAATTCAGAAATTCTTTAGTCAAAAATTCAGGTACAGAATTATTATTCTCAATTTGAGTAATTCGGTGATCGCAAATCATTTGATTTTTCTTAAGAGACCTAATATCCTTTTTCAAATTTTCAATTTCTTCCTTTAAATTATCATAAGAAGCATCTCTGCTAGGTGTACTAGACTTATGAAGTCGTTTATTAATTTCAGACAAAGAATAAGGTGCAAAATATTCAAATTCGTTCTTATGTCTTTCAAAAGGTTTTGAACTACTAGAACTAGTACTTGTAGCTAGATTAATAATTTTTTCACGAAGTTTTTCATCGGTAACTTCCTTTAAAAGTTCTATTACATTTTCAGATGTAATACTTTTCATATTTGAATCATGAAATTGTGATTGCAATTTATAAAATTCGTCATCATCACAAGTACAAATATCACCTTTGAAAGAAATGCAAGAACCTATCAACATTTTCATCACTACCATATAAATCAATTAAATCAACTTCATCTTCAGATTCAGTTTCAGAGTAATAGTCAGATTCTGATCCTGAAGTGTATAACAAGCCATAAACCTTATCGCGTAACTCATCATCGAGTTCTAAGGTTTTCAGCTTTTGAAGCTTGCAATTTGGAGAAATATGACCCAACTTTCCACACTTATAACACTTAATATCAGCGAGATCTCTCTTTGATCTATTGTTCGTAAATCGAGTAGATTTTCGATGCGCTTTTCTAGTATCACGCTCTTCCTTAGACCTTTATCTAGACCTCTTTTTCTTATACGGGCTATCCGGGTTAGGATACCTATGATATCAGTTTTTCTTCTTCTTCTTACTTTGAGTAGAGGTTCCGGGTAAACCGAACTGGGTACAAAAGTCACCTAATTGGGATTTCTCTTTAAGCTTATCATTTTTAAGCTGTCTAGAAAGCTTTAGCTCATTACACAAGTTTAATCCTTCTTGTGTACAGACTCCTATAAGTTTACCATAGGTATAATTACCATACTGAATTTCACCGTAATTACCCCTTAATACTTTCCTTACCTTTTCAGCAAATAAAGAAGGGAGACCGTCTATAAATTTAGCTTTCCAATGCTCATATTTATTCTCAGGTAGTTCCATAACCCTACTCATAAAAGTATTTTATACCATCTAAATTCACTAAGGGTCTTACATCTAAGCCCATTAAGTAAGGTTCTGATGGTCTCATGATTTGAGGTAAATCTACCATTGAAATGCTCTAAAATTGTAAGGATAAGGGTATACACTGCATCTTCTCTACCCTTAACTAGAGCCATACCTATATTATCAACACCCTCGTCTACGGCTGTAGCATTAATAACGAAAGCCTTTTCTTCAACAGATAAATAATTATCCCACCAGCCACGAAGTTGGCCAGTAAAGCCTGCAATAATCATTTTGCAAATAGTTATATCCGTATTTTTAACACTTTTGCAGATAATCGAATACATAAGCATTTTATGTACGAGAATGGTTAATTATCTATCTGTTAAACCATCAAGATTCCATTCATAAATTTTGGAACCGCTATAAGACGTATTAGCCTGATTCCAGTAACGTTCCTCAATCAACACATCTTGAGGAGTAGGACGGGGATAATAGTATGTTTGCATTCTAGGTTTTCAACATACCTACTATTGGGTTTAACTATACCTTTGAGTTTATTAAACTCTGACCATGTCTCAGTTTTATAATAAAAAATGGTCTCAATTCTATCAGCAAAATTTTTAGATAAATCAATTGGTCTAACATTCAAACCAGAAAGCTTTTTATCAAAAAGTTGTGCTAAGTCATCAAGAGATTTAAATTTAAAATCCTGAATCTCAGGAGGTCTTTGAATATGAGTAAGAATAGCTTGATCAACTGTTTTACTTCCTAAAGTGGAGGTAATATCAATTGGTCCTTTCTTAGTACTCATTTCTTTTATTAAAACAGTCAAATCATCCAGTTTTTTATCAAGAAAACCGATATGTTCTCCTAAAATCTTTACATATAAACCCAAATAATTGTTTTGAGAAATCAATTTATTAATTTTTGCGATACTAATAGTTGCAACGTTATCATCAATAAATTTTTGAAAGGCAATGAAGGTAATACCAATATTATTAGGTAAAATAAAGGGGGCCTGAGGAGGATAAATGGCTTTAGTAATATTACCACTCCCATCTTTATAAGATCTTTCTAATACCTTTATATAAAGAGGCAAATAAGTTGTTATAAACCAAGGAACAAAATACATAATTTGATTATGCAGGGCACAAGTTTCATAAAATTCTTGAGAAATACTATTCAAATCATCTTTGCTATATGTCACGACCCGAATTCCCCAACGTCGGGAGTCGTGATGGCGCCTACTGTCGGAGCTAGGCAAGCCAACCTTAACATACCTTTTCAACTAATTTTCAACAAGATATTAATAAAAACAATAAATTCAACCGGAAGCCTTAATTTAATATTAAATGAACGAAAATGCGGAAAAATTAACATCATCCTCTACCCAAGATTTAGTGTCACAATACTCACGGACTACTATAAGATACTACAAATAAGAGTTTGAAAGAAAATACATAAGGAGTCTGCTTCGATACAATGAAAACAAACAGAAATAAAATAGATGAGACTCAGAGCCCACACACGCCAGCGAATTACCTAGGAGTCTCTGGACTAAAGACACGCACCCAATCTACTGCTACTGCGGTCCGTAAGCTACTCCCGAATCTGTGCACTAAAAGGGCACAGAAGTGTAGCATCAGCACAACCGACCCTATGTGCTGGTAAGTGCCTGGCCTAACCCCGGCGAGGTAGTGACGAGGCTAGACCGGACCTACCTCAAATAACCTGTACAGATATATGTGCAACAACGGAAAGAGATATACAGAATTTAAACAGATAATAGGGAGGGGACATGCTGTGGGGTGTAACAATTTAGATATAAGACCAACGAATAGAGAGATGGAAACTGAATAATTAGCATCTATGAAAGAGAGCAAGTGAATCAACAACTGCACGGCACCAACCTTCGTGCTTTTACTCTCAATTCTCACCAAAACTGTCAAATATAGTGCACGGGCATCACCCTTCGTGCTTTTCCTCACATAACTCTCACATCAAGGCACGGAATGACCCTTTGTGCTCAAATAATTAGAGATATGGCATGGAAAGACCCTTCGTGCATAAATAATTAGAGACATGGCACGGAAAGACCCTTTGTGCATAATTATCAAAACATGGCACAGAAAGACCCTTCGTGCATAATCGCTCTTCCTCACACAATCATCAGTCACAACCAATCGGGGAAAGGGAATATACAACAAGATTAAACATCCCGGCAAGGGAGAACAAATCAACAATAGGTCCCGTCAAGGGAAAAATACCACACTTCCTTCTTTAACTCATCTGCTTCTCAACTATCACTTCATAATTATATTAGCAAGTAATTAGCTCAACTGTTTCACATCTTTTGAATTTAAAAGCAACTACAACTCACGGTAATGCTAGACTCCGGTGTATAGATAACCGTCACCATGCCTATACAGTGTACTCCACAGTTAACACGTAGCAAATAATATCCAAATCCTAATCTCTCAAGCCAAAGTTAGAACAAACACTTACCTCGAATGCTCCAAACTCAACTCACGCTTCTATTATAGCTTTACCTCTTGATTCCACCACCAATCCGCTCGGATCTAGCCATAAGTTACTTAATTACATTAATAATTACTAAATGAATCATCCCTAATGCATGAAAATAGATTTTTCAAGGTTTTTCCCAAAAAGGTCAAAAATACCCCCGGACCCACGTGGTCGAAACTCGAGGTTCGGACCAAAACCCGGTTACCCATTCCCCCATGAATCCAAATATATGATTTGTTTTTAAATCGGACCCCAAATTGAGGTCCAACTTCTCAATTTGTAGAAAACCTAGGTTCTACCCAAAACACCCAATTTTCCCCATGAAAATCTTTGATTTGAAGTTGAAATTATATTAAAAGATGTTAAGGGATAAAGAAATTAAGTTAGAAATCACTTACCAATCGTTTTGGAGAAGAAAAGTTGTTTGGAAAATCGCCTCTTAGGTTTTGAGTTTTTGAAAAGTGAAAAATGACTGAGATTTCCGAACTTGTATACCTTTCTGAGGACCTGGCGCGGACCGCACAAAAATGTGTTGCGGCCGCGCCGAGTGGGAGAAAAATTGGGGCTTCACTGAACCCTTCCAGCGTGGACCGCACTGTTTTGGTGCGCGGCCGTGCTGGTTGACCTGAAACCCTAGCCCTCAGACTCAGCCACGCGGACCGCACAGAAAGGCATCGCGGCCGCGCGTCTCCAGCGCGGACCGCGCGGAAATGACCGCGGCCGCGCTGGTGTCTGCAACACCTGAACCTGCATTTTCTTAAGTCCAAGACCTCCCGGGCCCCATTCAAAACTCACCCGAGCCCTCGGGGCTCCAAACCAAACATGCACACAACCTTAAAAACATCTTACGGACTTACTCGTGCGATCAAATCGCCAAAATAACATCATATACATAGGATCAAGCCTCAAACACATGATTTTCTTTTCTTCAACTTTAATAACTCAAATTCTCCATTTTTAGTCCGAAACACGTCATATGACGTCCGTTTTTAGCCAAACTTTACAGATAGTGCTTAACACATATTTAAGACTTGTATCGGGTGTCGGAACCAAAATATGAGCCCGATACCTATATTTTCTAACTCCTTTTCATTTCAAATTTTCATATCAAATTTCAGAAAAACAATTTCTTTCAAAAATTCATTTCTCGGGCTTGGGACCTCAGAATTTGATTCCAGGAACACGCCCAAGTCCCATATTTTTCTACGGACCCTCCGGGCCCGTCGAATCACAGGTCCGGGTCCGTTTACCCAAAATGTTGACCGATGTCAACATTATGCATATTAATACCAAAATTCATCAAATGTTTCACATAATTCACATATTCTAACATAAAAACTTTTCGGCTATGCGCCCGAACTACGCACGCCAATCGAGGCAACTAAAAGCGAGGTTTTCAAGGCCTCGAAAGCGTGGAACAAGGAAGAACTACGGTGATGACCCTTCGGGTCGTCACATTCTCCACCTCTAAAACAATCGTTCGTCCTCGAACGGACAAAAGAAAGAAGTACCTGAGTTGGGAAATAAATGAGGATAACGGCTCTGCATATCGGACTCGGACTCCCAGGTCGATGCCTCAGGAGGCTGACCTCTCCACTAAACACGCACCGAAGGAAAACTCTTCGACCTCAACTGTCGAACCTGCCGGTCTAGAATAGCCACCGGCTCCTCCTCATATGACAAATCCTTGTTCAATTGGACAGTGCTGAAATCTAACACGTGCGATGGATCTCCGCGATACTTCCGGAGCATAGACACATGAAACACGGGATGCACAGCTGACAAGCTAGGTGGAAAGGCAAGTCTATAAGCCACCTCTCCCATACGATCAAGAATCTCAAATGGACCGATGAACCTAGGGCTGAGCTTGCCCTTCTTCCCAAATCTCATCACGCCCTTCATAGGCGATACACAGTGCAATACCCGCTCACCAACCATGAAGGCAACATCTCTGAACTTGCGGTCTGCGTAACTCTTCTGTCTGGACTGAGCTGTACGAAGTCTATCTTGAATAATCCTGACCTTGTCCAAGGCTTTCTAAACCAGATCCGTACCCAATAATCGAGCCTCTCCCGGCTCAAACCATCCAACTGGAGACCGACATCGCCTACCATACAACGCCTCGTACGGAGCCATCTGAATGCTGGACTGGTAGTTATTGTTGTAGGCAAACTCTGCTAAAGGCAAAAACTGGTCCCACGAGCCTCCAAAATCAATGACATAGGCTCGGAGCATGTCCTCAAGAACCTGAATAGTCCTCTCGGACTGACCGTCCGTCTGGGGATGGAATGCTGTACTCAACTCAACCTGGGTGCCCAACTCTCGCTGAACCGCTCTCCAGAAATGCGAGGTAAACTGCGTACCCCGATCCGAAATGATAGATAGCAGCACCTCATGAAGGCGAACAATCTCTCTAATATAAATCTCGGCTAACCTTTCGGACGAATAGGTGGCTTCAACAGGAACAAAATGCGCTGACTTGGTCAGCCTATCAACAATGACCCAAACTGCATCAAACTTTTTCCGAGTCATCGGAAGTCCAGTAACGAAATCCATCGTAATCCTCTCCCACTTCCACTCGGGAAGTGCAATCCTCTGAGATAGACAACTGGGTCTTTGATGCTCGTACTTAACCTGCTGACAATTCAAACATCGAGCCACGTGCGCAACGATGTCTTTCTTCATCTTACGCCACCAATAGTGCTGTCTCAGATCCCGATACATCTTCGCAGTGCCTGGGTGAATAGAATACCAAGAACTGTGGGCCTCCGCTAAGATTAACTCTTGAATCCCATCAACATTAGGCACACAAACTCGCCCCTGCAATCTCAATACACCATCATCATCTAAGGTTACTTTCTTGTCACCTCCACGCTGCACCGTGTCTCTCAAGACACACAAATGGGGATCCTCAAACTGCCGCTCGCGGATACGCTCTAATAGTGAGGAACGAGCAACCGTGCAAGCTAATACTCTGCTAGGCTCAGAAATATCCAACCTCACAAGACGATTGGCCAAGGCCTGAACATCCAAAGCAAGCGATCTCTGGCTGACTGGAATATAAGCAAGACTACCCATGTTGGCGGACTTCCTGCTCAATGCATCGGCCACCACATTGGCCTTCCCCGGGTGGTATAAGATAGTAACATCATAATCCTTTAGCAACTCTAACCACCTCCTCTGCCTCAAATTCAACTCTTTCTGCTTGAACAGATACTGAAGACTCTTGTGATCAGTGTAAACCTCACACGTCACGCCATATAAGTAATGCCTCCAGATCTTCAAGGCATGAACAATGGCTGCCAACTCGAGATCATGAACCGGATAATTCTTCTCGTGGATCTTCAACTGCCTCGAAGCATAGGCAATGACTTTGCCTTCCTGCATCAACACTGCACCAAGCCCAATACGAGACGCATCACAATAGACCGTATATGGCCCTGAACCTGTGGGCAAAACCAATACTGGTGCCGTAGTCAGAGCCGTCTTGAGCTTCTGAAAGCTCGCCTCACACTCGTCCGACCACCTGAACTGGACACCCTTCTGGGTCAATCTGGTCATAGGGGCTGCAATGGATGAAAACCCCTCCACGAACCGACGGTAGTAACCTGCTAACCCCAGGAAACTCCGAATATCCGTAGCTGAAGCTGGTCGAGGCCAGTTCTTGACTGCCTCTATCTTCTTCGGGTCTACCTGAATACCTGCTGCTGATACGACATGACCCAGGAATGCGACCGAACTCAACCAAAACTCGCACTTTGAGAACTTAGCATACAACTGACTACCCTTTAGGGTCTGAAGCACCACTCTGAGGTGCTGCTCATGCTCCTCCTGACTGCGGGAGTATATAAGAATATCGTCAATGAAGAATATCACGAACATGTCCAAATAAGGTCTGAACACTCAGTTCATCAACTCCATGAACGCTGCTGGGGCATTAGTTAATCCGAATGACATGACTAAAAACTCATAGTGCCCACACCGAGTGCAAAATGCTGTCTTAGGGACATCAGACGCCCTAATCCTCAACTGGTGGTAGCCAGATCTCAAATCTATCTTTGAAAACACCCTCGCACCCTGAAGCTGGTCGAACAAATCGTCAATCCGCGACAGTGGATACTTGTTCTTTATCGTCACCTTGTTCAACTGCCGGTAATCAATGCACATCCTCATCGACCCATCATTTTTCTTCACGAACAACACTGGTGCACCCCAAGGTGATACACTGGGTCTAATGAAACCCTTATCAAGCAAGTCCTGAAGCTGCTCTTTCAACTCTTTCAACTCTGGCGGGGCCATGCGATATGGCGGAATGGAAATAGGCTGAGTGCCCGAAGCCAGATCAATACAAAAATCAATATCCATGATTTGAGGCATACCCGGCAGGTCTGAAGGGAAAACCTCGGGGAACTCCCGAACAATAGGAACAGAGTCAATTGATGGAACCTCTGCGCTAGAGTCGCGAACATATGCTAGATATGCTAGACACCCCTTCTTGACCATACGTCGAGCCTTGACATACGAAATAACACTGCGGGTGGCATGGCCTGGGGTCCCTCTCCACTCAAGTTGGGGCAAATCTGGCAAGGCCAAGGTCACGGTCTTGGCGTGACAATCCAGAATAGCATGATACGGGGACAACTAGTCCCTCCCCAATATAGCGTCAAAGTCCACCATATCTAAAAGCAATAAGTTGACACAGGTCTCAAGACCGTCAAATACCACCACACATGAACGATGCACTCGGTCGACCACTATATATTCACCAACCGGTGTGGACACATATATAGGAATACCCAAAAGCCTCACTAGGCATGATCAAATAGGGTGTAAAATAGGACGACACATAATAATACGTAGATCCCGGATCAAATAACACAGAAGCACCCCTACCACAGACCAGAATAGTACATGTAATCACAGCATCTGATGACTCGGCCTCTGGCCTGGCCGGCAAAGCATAACAATGGGGCTGACCCCCACCTCCCTGAACTGTGTCTCTGGGGCGATCGGCTGCTGGCTGACCCCTGCCTCTAGCGGTCCGAGCTCCACCTCTACGGTCTCTCCCTCCACCCCTATGATCCCTACCCCCGCCTCTAGCTGGCTTGGCGACCTGTGGATCACCTACTACCTGAATCGTAGGGCGAGGACCCTGCTGCTGAGAACTACTCGAGGCTCGGGGGAAAAACCTGACAGTGTGACTCGGGTCACCACAACCATAACATGCCCTCGGCTGCTGGGGCTGCTGGCCCTGTCGACCTGTATGTCCTCCCCTGAAGCTCAAAAGTGGCGGTGCACTGATGGGGGCTAGTGGTGCGCTGAAGGTCTACTGACCCGAATAATACTACTGAGGACCACCACCACCTGGAGTACCATGAGAAACCTGAAGTGCCGACTGTAAGGGCCTCTGAGAGTGGCCTCTGTCATATGAATCCCTACATCTAGATGAGGTACCACTAAATCTACCGGAATAATGGGGCCTCTTATCAGACCCATGACCACCTCCCTGAGAAAGTGCCATCTCTATCCGGCGGGCACCATCTGTCGCCTCCTGAAATGAAATCTCACCACCGGCACTCATGGCCATCTGAACACGGATCGGCTGGGCCAACCCATCAACAAACCTCCGCACCCTCTCTCTCTTGGTGGGGAGTATCACAATGGCATGACGAGCGAGATCAACCGGGTCTCATACTGGGTGACCGTCATAGGACCCTGCTGGAGACGCTCAAACTTCCTGCGAAGAGCATCTCGCTGAGTAACTGGAAGGAACTTCCCCAGAAATAACTCTGAAAACTGATCCCAGGTCAATGATGGCAACCCTGCTGGCCTGGCTAAACAGAAATCCCTCCACCAAGTCTTGGCAAATCCTGCCAGGCGAAAAGTGGCAAAATCGACCCCATTGGTCTCTACAATGCCCATAGTCCGTAGAACCTCATGAAAGCTGAATATGAAATCCTGAGCATCCTCTGAGGGAGTGACACTATATGTAGTAGTGAAGAGCTTGGTGAAACGATCAAGCCTCCACAAAGCATCCGCGTACATAGCCGCACCATCACTGGACTGAGCCGCAATTCCTGACTGGGTTGCCACAGCTGGCTGAACTGCTGGAACCTGAGCTTGAGGAGCTACTGGCTTTGGAGTACGAGTATCGGGAGTCTGAACTCCTCCCCTAGCCTGAGTTGTGGCTGGTGCTACGGGAAGTAAACCCGCTCTAGAAATGCCCTCCATAAAGCCTACTAGTCGTACCAAAGCGTCATGAAGCACTAGAGTGGCTATGAAACCCTCTGGGACCTGAGCTGGGTCCACTAGAACAGCTGGGGCCAGAACCTCCTCCTCAAAATCGACCTGAGGCTCCGTCGCTGGAAATGTTGTTCGGGGCTGAGCCCTGCCCCGGCATCGGCCTCTGGCACGGCCTCGGCCTTGCCCTTTGCCCCTAATAGGGGCTACTGCTGGGGGCCCAGGCTGTTGCGCGGTAGAAGAGGAAGCACGTGTCCTCGCCATCTGCGAAAGAACAGAGTGGAAAGACAATCAGTACTTGAGAAATAGAATCGCACGACAAGAATGAACAAGGTGAAGTTTTCCTAACTCGGTAGCCTCTGCGGGATAAATACAGACGTCTCCGTACCGATCCCTCAGACTCTACTGAGCTTGTCCGTGAGTTGTGAGACCTAAGTAACCTAGGGCTCTGATACCAACTTGTCACGACCCGAATTCCCCACTGTCGGGAGTCGTGATGGCGCCTACTGTCGGAGCTAGGCAAGCCAACCTTAACATACCTTTTCAACTAATTTTCAACAAGATAATAATAAAAACAATAAATTCAAGCGGAAGCCTTAAATTTATATTAAATGAACGAAAATGCGGAAAAATTAACATCATCCTCTACCCAAGATTTAGTGTCAGAATACTCACGGACTACTATAAGATACTACAAATAAGAGTTTGAAAGAAAATACATAAGGAGTCTGCTTCGATACAATGAAAACAAACAGAAATAAAATAGATGAGACTCAGAGCCCACACACGCCAGCGAATTACCTAGGAGTCTCTGGACTAAAGACACGCACCCAATCTACTGCTACTGCGGTCCGTAAGCTACTCCCGAATCTGTGCACAAAAAGGGCACAAAAGTGTAGCATCAGCACAACCGACCCCATGTGCTGGTAAGTGCCTGGCCTAACCCCGACGAGGTAGTGACGAGGCTAGACCGGACCTACCTCAAATAACCTGTACAGATATATGTGCAACAACGGAAAGAATATACAGAATTTAAACAGATAATAGGGAGGGGACATGCTGTGGGGTGTAACAATTTAGATATAAGACCAACGAACAGAGAGATGGAAACTGAATAATTAGCATCTATGAAAGAGAGCAAGTGAATCAGTAACTGCACGACACGAACCTTCGTGCTTTTACTCTCAATTCTCACCAAAACTGTCAAATATAGTGCACGGGCATCACCCTTCGTGCTTTTCCTCACATAACTCTCACATCAAGGCACGGAATGAACCTTCGTGCTCAAATAATTAGAGACATGGCATGGAAAGACCCTTCGTGCATAAATAATTAGAGACATGGCACGGAAAGACCCTTTGTGCATAATTATCAAAACATGGCACAGAAAGACCCTTCGTGCATAATTGCTCTTCCTCACCCAATCATCAGTCACAACCAATTGGGGAAAGGGAATATACAACAAGATTAAACATCCCGGTAAGGGAGAACAAATTAACAATAGGTCCCGGTAAGGGAAAAATACCACACTTCCTTCTTTAACTCATCTGCTTCTCAACTATCACTTCATAATTATATTAGCAAGTAATTAGCTCAACTGTTTCACATTTTTCGAATTTAAAAGCAACTACGACTAACGGTCATGCTAGACTCCGGTGTATAGATAACCGTCACCATGCCTATACATCGTACTCCACAGTTAACACGTAGCAAATAATATCCAAATCTTAATCCCTCAAGCCAAAGTTAGAACAAACACTTACCTCGAATGCTCCAAACTCAACTCACGCTTCTAGTATAGTTTTACCTCTTGATTCCACCACCAATCCGCTCGGATCTAGTCATAAGTTACTTAATCACATTAATAATTACTAAATGAATCATCCCTAATTCATGAAAGTAGATTTTCAAGGTTTTTCCCAAAAACGTCAAAAATACCCCCGGACCCACGTGGTCAAAACTCAAGGTTCGGACAAAAACCCGGTTACCCATTCCCCCATGAATCCAAATATATGATTTGTTTTTAAATCGGACCCCAAATTGAGGTTTCTCAATTTGTAGAAATCCTAGGTTCTACCCAAAACACCCAATTTTCCCCATGAAAATCTTTGATTTGAAGTTGAAATTATATTAAAAGATGTTAAGGGATAAAGAAATTAAGCTAGAAATCTCTTACCAATCGTTTTGGAGAAGAAACGTTGTTTGGAAAATCGCCTCTTAGGTTTTGGGTTTTTGAAAAGTGAAAAATGACTGAGATTTCCGAACTTGTATACCTTTTTGAGGACCTGGCGCGGACCGCACTAAAATGTGTTGCGGCCGCGTCGAGTGGGAGAAAAATTGGGGCTTCTCTGAACCCTTCCAGCGCGGACCGCACTGTTTTGTGTGTGCGGCCGCGCTAGTTGACCTAAAACCCTAGCCCTCAGACTCAGCCACGCGGACCGCACAGAAAGGCATCACGGCCGCGCGTCTCCAGCTAGTGCTTAACACATATTTAAGACTTGTACCGGGTGTCGGAACAAAAATACGAGCCCGATACCTATATTTTCTAACTCCTTTTCATTTCAAATTTTCATATCAAATTTCAGAAAAACAATTTCTTTCAAAAACTCATTTCTCGGGCTTGGGACCTCAGAATTTGATTCCGGGCACACGCCCAAGTCCCATATTTTTCTACAGACCCTCCGGGACCTTCGAATCACAGGTTCGGGTCCGTTTCAAATGAAGAAGTCCACTATTTAAAGAAGAAAAAAAAATAAAGAATCTTTAAATAGTAGGCAAATAAGTTGTTATAAACCAAAGAACAAAATACATAATTTGAATGCAAAGCACAAGTTTCATAAAATTCTTGAGAAATACTATTCAAATCATCTTTGCTATAAGCATAAAAAAACCACGTTTTAAACTGGCTCCATTTATCACTAAAAAATTCCTTTTGAATATATTTTCGTGCCCGAGAACCGGGGCTAAAATCAATTTGGTGTGGAATCATTAAGTACTATTGGGGTCGAAATCCATCTCGGATACAGAAGGAATATCCTTATCTGAAATATTGTCATTGTCCTGAACAATATTTGTTTGAGGGTTAACTTTAACCCTTTCAACCCTTTCGACAGGCTTATTACTAACTTTACTAGTAATAGTGTGTAAAGAGGCTGCACGATTGCGAGCTGGACCGTAGACTGGTTCAACAGGAGAAATATGTTGAATAGCAGGTAGAAGTCTATGATTAGAAAACGAATGTTTATTATAAATAGTAGACTTATCATCAAATTGAATAAAAATCCTACCATCCGGATTTTGAGTAACATGCGAAAATTTAGTATTCGACAAGTCGTTAGTAATCTAACTTGGGGATATAACCGAATTTAAAGTCCAAGTAGTTGGGAAATTAATTTCTTCCCACCTAATAGGTCTCCTAGTGGTGACCTTGGACCTTGCAAAGTTGGTTTCTACCAATATGGTCTGATATGATATATCATATAACTTACATCTAGAATTCAAAGTAGATAATAATTTAAAATAAATCCTATAAGACAGACATATAAGTTCAGAACCAGGCGCATAATTATAACCATGCGTTTTCACATTTAAAGTCAAGGCATCAATAATATTAACACCAGAAAGAGATAGTTACAGATTGGGTTGAGTATTACAATATACTGGACCATAGGCCACAGTAGATTCAATCGAACCCATCAGAGACTGTCTGAAGTTCAGATTTCTAGCATCTCTAAGAGCTGCTAAAAAGGTCTCTGGTAATCCTTTAAGGGTTAACGGTTTAAACGCAATTTGAACCATACCAATATGCAGATAATGATAATGATGTTTATATAAATTTATATCGTGTTTGTTTAACAAACGAATAGTCTGTTCAGACGAATTTAATGTCAAAGACTGTTCAGTCGTTTTTATCAATTGTTTAGAAGAAAATTTATCAAACCAACCATAATCATAAATGGCTTTTATAGAAACTTTAGGAATTGTACATTTATTTAATAATTCAAGGTTTTGAGGTATATCTACCTCTTCAAGTCTAGTACTTTTAGTAATTATTTCTCCCAGATCCATTCCAAAAGCTTCATATCTATGTTGGATATTTCATATATATTACATATTTGCCATGAAAATTCCTAGGCTCTGATACCATTGAGTCCTATAAAAACCTTTTGTCGCGACCCAAATCTAGGTCGTGATGGCGCCCAGCACACTACTAGGCAAGCCTGACCATTATTCAACACTTAACCCAATTTATCAAAAATAGCGGAAAGAAATATCAATTAAGCAAGATTAAAGTACTGAAGATTTTAACAAAATACACAATATAATCTCACTAGGACCCGGTGTCACGAATCTGAGCCTCTAGAATACAGAATATCATCCTAATACACGGTATATCCAAAGTCCGATAATGCGGAAATAAAGAGATAGGATAGGAGGGAGAAGATCAATGGCTGTGAACGCCGTGCAGCTACCTCGATACTCCCAGAGGCTGGATCTACTGATCAACTGGATCTACTGAGCCTGAGACTGCCCTGGATCTGCACACAAGGTGCAGGGAGTAAAGTGAGTACTCTGACCCAGTGAGTAATAAAAGTAACTACAGTCCGAAGATAAGAAAATCCAGTAAATACACAAAGTAAGCTACAATCCGAATATACAGCAACATATGGAACTGAGCAGCTAAACACCAGTATAAATACAAATACATGAATGCAATGCAATGCATATGATGGTACATTCCAGTACCCACTGCGGCGTGCAACCCAAGCTATCCATATTTATTTATCGTCGACGGCGCTCAATGGGGGTGAGTACAGACTCCGAAGGGGCTCCTACATCCCAAGCGCAATATCTTGGTCAGTCATTGTTACCTGACCGGTCAGCCATTGTTACCTGACAAATTTATATCATACAGTGCCATTGTTACCACTGTTCAAGTATATCATCCAGTGTCATTGTTACCACTGTTTCAAGTATATCACACAGTGTCATTGTTACCACTGTTTCAAATATATCACACAGTGTCATTATTACCACTATTTCAAGTATATCACACAGTGTCATTGTTACCACTGTTTCAAGTATATCACACAGTGTCATTGTTACCACTGTTTCAAGTCACTTTATAATCAGTCCAGAAAATAATATAATAATCCCCTTGGGCATTTAAAAAATAGAAGTTCCCAGCCCGGAATACATTTAAAAATATCATTTAAGTTTTCAATACTTAGAATTATGGCTGAGTTTGCAAAACAACATTTAAAACCTTGGACTGAAATTAAATGATATGCAAATCATGCTAAGCAGTAATATCAATCCTCGAAGGATTTTATAAATCGGCACAAGGCCCCAAACATGGCATCAAGCCCAGTAATATCAATGAAGTATGTGTATCAATCACCAGTATAGTATAAACATCACACGGGATGGACCAAGTCACAATCCCCAATAGTATCCGACCCCGCACTCGCCATGGAGTGCGTGTCACGCCTCAATATAGCATTACGATGTGAAAGTCCGGGGTTTCAAACCCTCAGAACAACATTTACATCTATTACTCACCTCAAGACGGCCAAAAGTCTACTCCGCGATGCCCTTTCCTTTCGAATCGACCTCCTCGCGCGTCGAATCTTGCCAAAACCACAAGGAATATATTACAATAGGCTAAGGTAATATAACCCAATCGAAAAGACTCAAAAAATATCGAAAATCACGAAATTTGCAAAACCCGAGCCTCGGGTCCACTTCTCGAAAAATTACGAAAGTCACAACACCGGATTCCTCGTCTCGCCACGAGTCCGTACATATAAAATTTACCAAAATCGGAGTTCATTTGGCCACTCAAATCACCAAATTTTATTTTCAAATCCCTAGGCCTAAATCCTCAATTTTTCTACAATTTTCATGCTCAAATCCATACATAATTGATGTACTTAACTCAAAATAGGTGGGGATAACTTACCTTCACATTGATGATGAAAATACCCTCTTGAAGATCCCCAAAAATCGTCCATACTTTGAAGAAATGAAGAAAAGTGAGCTAAATCAATGTATAAAAGAATCTGCCTGTGCTTCGTCGAGTTGTACCTTGCACTTGTGCTATACAAGATGTACATCCTATTAAAAGTGTTCCTTGTCGGACACCTTCTGTTTAAACAACCATAACGTCTTGTATAAATATCCAAATAACAAACGGTTTAAAGATTTAGAAACTACACTCAATGATCTTTAATTTGATAGGTTGTACACCATATAACTCTTTATATATCCCGAGATATGAGCTTCTAAAGTGCATCGTAAATTCTGCCGAAATTGCTCCAGCAGCCCTTTTTGATCCATCGGAACTTTCTGAGATGATATCCAAATCGCGAAACATTTAACTTTCCGGAAACTAGAATGTATGGGCTACAGCTTTCATGTTTTGCACTTTTTCTGATTTCTTATAGATTACAAGATATGAGCTTCCAAAATGGACTACTCGCACCTAAAACTTTCTGGGCACAGCAGAATTTTCTGCAATTTTCTGCAATTTTTCCAAAGTCCGAAATAACTCGGAGACACCTCCGAAACACTCCCGAGCCCTCGGGGCTCCAAACCAAATATGAACACTGACTCTAAAACATCACACGAACTTGCTCGAGTGATCAAATCGCCAAAATAACATCAAAATCAATGATTTGAGCCTTAAATTCAAGAATTCTTTCAAATTTCATAAACTTTCAAATTTTCCAATTTAAGGCCGAAACCCGTCAAACAACGTACGTTTGTAACCAAACTTTACAAGAAGCGCTTAACAAACATATATGACCTGTACCGGGCGTCAGAACCAAAATACGAGCCCGATACCATTACTTTCTGATAAAATTTCATTTTCATTTTCCTTAAACATTTTCAGAAAACAATTTCACGAAAAAATTCATTTCTCGGGTCTGGGACCTCAGAATTCGATTCCGGAAACACGTTCAACTCCCATATTTTTCTATGGACCTTTCGAGACCGAAAAATCACGGGTCCGGGTCCGTTTACCAAAAATGTTGACCAAAGTCAACTTTAACAATATTAAATATCAAAATTTTTCAAATTTTTCCCATAATTCATATATTTCAACACAAAGATATTCCGGACACACTCCTAAGTCCCAAATAACCTAACGAAGCTATCCAAACCATAAAATTCGCATTTCGAATCCGATATCAAAATTTCCACTTCCGGCCAAATTTTCTCAAAAACCTTCAATTTTCCATCTTTAGCCGAACAACTCCAAAATGACCTACGGACCTCCGAATTCACTTCCGATCGCGCTCCCAAATCCAGAATCACCATATGGAGCTACTCCCAGTCTCGGAATCCCAAACGGACATCAATAACACTGAAATGCATTTTAAACCAAACTGATGCAATTTCTTCTAAAATGCTATCTTCCACAATAGACGCCAAAACGCTCCCGGGTTATCCAAAACCAGATCCGGGCATACGCCCAAGTCCAAAATCATCATACAAACCTGCTGGAACCTTCTGATCCCAATTCTGAGGTCGTTTACTCAAAATTCCAATCCTAGTTCATTTCTTCAATTTTAAGCTTTCAAAATGAGAATTTCCATTTAGATTTGACTCCAAACTTCCTGAATTTTAATTCTGACCATACACACAAGTCAATATACCTGAGATGAAGCCGCTCATGGCCTCAAACTGCTGAATGACGCGCCGGAGCTCAAAACGACCGGTCGAGTCGTTACAATCTCCCCCACTTAAACATACGTTCGTCCTCAAACGTGCTGAGAACTACACTGAAGTAGTCTGAAATCACTTGTTTAACACATCATGCACCTTCCCATGCTACCACTACTCCGTTGAGCACATTAGCAAGATAATTCTGTAGATATACTTATTTATTCAAGCAAATAAGCCATTAGGCCCAATTCCAACATCCTGAATTTCCCTGCCAAGCTTGTTTCCATCATACGACCACCATATCAATCTCCACACGCTGTACCCAAACATGACTGCATAACTTTGTTGAATTCACACTTTGTATCACTTTACTCATAGAACCACAATAACATTCTTTAAACATAATAGTCGAAATTCCACGAATCTGATGCTCCCATTGCATCTCATGATCTACACATGTCTTGCTCTAGTTTTTTTTCAACACCGATACGACTGAAGAGATGTGCCGAAATTCACAACCAACTGCTGAATCAACAATTCATTGGATCTACACTCCTGACAAGTTCCATTACCTTGTCCCAAACCAAAGAATGATCTTTGCTCTATAATATACTTCATATAATCAATTTGCACTGACCCCAAATCTAGTAACCTCGTCTCACCCAATACGAACTGCTCAGGCAATAAGCCACCTCAGACATAATCAAAAATCCCACAAGACGCCACAATGTGCCAGTATGCTATCAATTCAAACGCAATACAAAAGGAAGGCGAACTCTAGAAGGAACTACTCAACTCGCACACTAACATAGACTTCCTCAGAAAATAGGGAAACAGAACACACAAAAGTAAATATGGGCACTGAACTAAACATCACACTATTGCGGCGTGCTACCCGATCCAAACAACATACCCATGGCGATGTGCCACCCGATCCACATATAGAACTCACATAAGGAGATATACGTCGAGCTGAATAGTTCATCACATCAAAATACCGAATATCGGTCATAAACACACTAAGGTGCATAATATCATTCCCAAGGAAACATATAGCGCTATAGGCTACAAACTCAAGCACAACTGAGGTGCGATACATGATCTAAGTCTCATCCTGCTCATATAACATCACCGTTGAGCGGAACCTCAACACATAAGGAATTTACCAAGCCGTCTCACAACTCATACGGTGCAATATATCTTTACATGAATTAACTGACCACGAAATAAGACCGTGACTATCCTTCCATAAAGAGCGCATTGCTGAAATAAACACAACTGGCCTGACGTAAGGCTCACTTCCACATTTAAATCTATCCACCGACCTCAAGTCGATCCTGATCGTGCCAAGCTAGGCCAATAATCTTTCACAGGTCCATAACCCAATAAACAGAGTGCCCTCCAGGCATAAATTCTCAAATGGATGATATTACCAAAATCCTCATACTTGGTTTAAATTTCTAATTAATCAAGTGACTACATGTCACACTTATACAATATTCCTGTGGGACAAGCTCCCACCATCTTCCGAAATAATTAACGGGTCTGCACATCCAAACCACCGGCTACACTAACGCTGCAAAGCGATCAAGAATCCCTAACCAGGATGCAAAGCCTTTCTCACAGAACACCGACCTCAGGTGATACTGACGTCAATACCCATCCTACTCAAAACACTGAAACTCATATACTGCTCATCCGAGATCGTGACATCACAGTCATTGACCTGCAACCTTGGTCTTTAATTCAAATTTCATACCACTCACTGCACCTCATGTGCCAATATATGATAGACGCGATTTCCATCACAACTCTGGAACCGCCAATAGGCTAATACATCATCACATAAGACTTTCCATTTAACTCACTTCAGGAGAACTATAGCAGCATACAGGCGAATCCTCATAATCGTCGAATATGCCAATCTCTAAGTAGTTGTCCAAGCCACCATAACACTTTTTGGGATCCGCCTACTCATTATAGGCCCTAACAAAAGAATGCTTCAGAATAACATCAATCACTGCGGCCGACAAGCCTCACATGCATAACTCAATCACGCTGAACGAACCGATCACTGACACCAGTATACCAACTCAACTATGGTTAATCAATCTACTTCCTTCCAATTTATCCTTGATTGCCTTAGAAATAATAATATCTCCATTTAACACCTAACTTATTTCAACCAAACTCACCCCGAGTGACCTTAAATCACGAGACCATGCTATCTCAAATACCATGACTATTTCATGTCTCTCAAATGCTACACCGCAAGTCAAAACATCATAGAACAATCTGTGCCTTTCTTCATAAGCTGCTTCAAAAGCTTGACTCTTAACCGTACTTATAGACTCAAAATCATTAGGCACCGCACTTTACCTCTTGAATTAACTAGGACCGCTATTGAGAGCCACCCAGCTCTGACTTGGCCCAGAATGCAACCAACTCTACTGATTTTTATAACATATGAATACCCTCTCGATAAAGCACCTAGAGGGATCACTTCCCTCGAAGCCTGCACCTATACGAGGCATAAATCATGAATCCTCCCTCAAGTCTGAACATGAGCCAATAAGGCTAACCATAGCATGCATCCAACAATTCATTTACTCAAATTACCACTCATGGTCCTTTTCCGTAGCTGCAATAACCCACCAATTCGCCAATAACCAGAATTCACGCAGGTAATAAACTGTGCAATCAGCTAATCAACAGCAAGCTCCCCAACTTGGCTTGAAGCCATAGATCACAACACATATACTCTATTGCTGTCGTAATATCATGGTGAGATTAAACTCACTCCATTATAAGCTTGTGGAAACACGAATCATCTGGAATTTTAACTCTTCTACAATTCTTGCATTTACTCACACAACAGTTAAGTCCACTCTCTAGGCGACCAATATTTTTTTTTAAGTCCTAAATTTTTCAAAAATTTCGGCAGAGCCTCCTTTGTATTTGGTCCTATCCACCTGCCAGAGAATCACCAAAACCATCCTAACAACACATCCACAACTTGACAAAGCATCACAATGCATATCAATTACATAAATCTAAATTGATACATGGACATGCGTTGCACCTATTTGAATCATAACACATAGAAAATACCCTTCAACCCTCCATTATTGGGCTATTCAACCAAGTAGGAACATATTCTTCCTTTAATATTTTCGACCTTCAAGGTGGTCTCCTTGACTCAACGATTTCGTCATAATACATTTACGAAAGCGATCTCAGCTCCCAGACTTATCTAACTAGGAGACACGAAAAATATTATTCATGCGCCCATAACTCGGGCTACTCAACAAATCACAATAAGAAACGAATCACTTAACAGTTCATCTACTATCCAGTAGGCTTTTTCGCCACTACCAAGTCGTACAAATACACCTCGCAACACTAACATACTCATCATGTGGATATCCAACCGCCATTCCGGCTAACAAGGACAATAATGAACATATGAGTTCAAAACACTTGCTCACAAAATCAGCACCTCGGTGCTCAAGCCATTGGCAAAGATTTGGCCTCAAGTCCTCCAGACTGGTCTAACTTCAAACTCACAGAGATTACACCTCGCCCCTCGATCGGGGAATCAAAAGCCATCGAGACACATCTGATACTAAGCACCCGTTGGTGCATACGATCACGCGGAAGGAATTTCAAAAGTTTCTTTTCAAGCTGAATCAAGGACGCACGATAAGAATTCAAGAATGTGAAGTTTTCCTAAAGGTTCGGCAGCCTCTCGAGGTAAGTACAGACGTCTCCGTACTGATCCGCGAGACTCTACTAAACTGGCTCATGACTCGCGAGACCAAGTAACCTAGGCTCTGATACCAATTTGTCGCAACCCAAATCCCGGTCGTGATGGCGCCCAACACACTACTAGGCAAGCCCGACCATTATTCAACACTTAACCCAATTTATCAAAAATATCGGAAAGAAATATCAATTAAGCAAGATTAAAGTACTGAAGATTTTAACAAAATACACAATATAATCTCACTAGGACTCGGTGTCACGAATCTGAGCCTCTAGAATATAGAATATCATCCAAATACATGGTATATCCAAAGTCCGATAATGCGGAAATAAAGAGATAAGATAGGAGGGAGAAGATCAATGGCTGCGAATGTCGTGCAGCTACCTCAATACTCCCAGAGGCTGGATCTGCTGATCAACTGGATCTACTGAGCCTGAGACTGCCCTGGATCTGCACACAAGGTGCAGGGAGTAAAGTGAGTACTCCGACCCAGTGAGTAATAACAGTAACTATAGTCCGAAGATAAGAAAATCCAGTAAATACACAAAGTAAGCTACAATCCGAATATACAGCAACACATGGAACTGAGCAGCTAAACACCAGTATAAATACAAATACATGAATGCAATGCAATGCATATGATGGTACATTCCAGTACCCACTGCGGCGTGCAGCCCGAGCCATCCATATTTATTTATCATCGACGGCGCTCACTGGGGGTGTGTACAGACTCCGGAGGGGCTCCTATAGCCCAAGCGCAATATCTTGGTCAGTCATTATTACCTGACCGCTCAGCCATTGTTACCTGACCAATTTATATCATACAGTGCCATTGTAACCACTGTTCAAGTATATCATCCAGTGTCATTGTTACCACTATTTCAAGTATATCACATAGTGTCATTGTTACCACTGTTTCAAGTATATCACACAGTGTCATTGTTACCACTGCTTCAAGTATATCACATAGTGTCATTGTTACCACTGTTTCAAGTATATCACACAGTGTCATTGTTACCACTGTTTCAAGTAACTTTATAATCAGTCCAGAAAATAATATAATAAGCCCCTTGGGCATTTACAAAACAGAAGTTCTCAGCCCGGAATACATTTAAAAATATCATTTAAGTTTTCAACACTTAGAATTATGGCTGAGTTTGCAAAACAACATTTAAAACCTTGGACTGAAATTAAATGATATGCAAATCATGCTAAGAAGTAATATCAATCCTCGAAGGATTTTACAAATCGGCATAAGGCCCCAAACATGGCATCAAGCCCAGTAATATCAATGAAGTATGTGTATCAATCACCAGTATAGTATAAACATCACACGAGATGGACCAAGTCACAATCTCCAATAATCCGACCCGCACTCCCCATGGAGTGCATGTCACGCCTCAATATAGCGTTACGATGTGAAAGTCTGGGGTTTCAAACCCTTAGAACAACATTTACATCTATTACTCACCTCAAGACGGCCAAAAGTCTACTCCGCGATGCCCTTTCCTATCGAATCGACCTCCTCGCGCGTCGAATCTTGCCAAACCCACAAGGAATATATTACAATAGGCTAAGGGAATATAACCCAATCAAAAAGACTCGAAAAATATCGAAAATCACGAAATTTGCAAAACCCGAGCCCCGGGCTCACTTCTCGAAAAATTACGAAAGTCACATCACCGGATTCCTCGTCTCGCCACGAGTCCGTACATATAAAATTTACCAAAATCGGAGTTCATTTGACCCCTCAAATCACCAAATCATATTTTCAAATCCCTAGGCATAAATCCTCAATTTTTCTACAATTTTCATACTCAAATCCATACATAATAACTCAAAATAGGTGGGGATAACTTACCTTCACATTGATGATGAAAATCCCCTCTTGAAGCTCCCCAAAAATCGTCCATACTTTGAAGAAATGAAGAAAAGTGAGCTAAATCCGTGTATAAAAAGAATGTGTCTGTGCTTCGTGGAGTTGTACCTTGCACTTGTGCTATACAAGTTGTACATCCTATTAAAATTGTTCCTTGTCGGACACCTTCTGTTTAAACACCCATAACGTCTTGTATAAATATCCAAATGACAAACGGTTTGAAGATTTAGAAACTAGATACAAATATCTTTAATTTGATAGGTTGTACACCATATAACTCTTTATATATCTCGAGATATGAGCTTCTAAAGTGCATCGTAAATTCTGCCGAAATTGCTCCAGCAGCCCTTTTCGATCCATCGTAACTTTCTGAAATGATATCCAAATCGCAAATGGTTTAACTTTCCGAAAACTAGAATGTATGGGCTACAACTTTCGTGTTTTGCACTTTTTCTGATTTCTTTTAGATTAGAATATATGAGTTTCCAAACTGGACTACTCGCACTTAAAATTTTCTGGGCACAACAGAATTTTCTGCAATTTTCTGCAATTTTTCCTAAGTCCGAAATCACTCCGAGACACCTCCGAAACACTCCCGAGCCCTCGGGGCTCCAAACCAAATATGAACACTGACTCTAAAACATCACACGAACTTGCTCGAGCGATCAAATCGCCAAAATAACATCAAAATCAATGATTTGAGCCTTAAATCCAAGAATTCTTTCAAATTTCATAAACTTTCAAATTTTCCAATTTAAGGCCGAAACCCGTCAAACAACGTTCGTTTGTAACCAAACTTTACAGGAAGCGCTTAACCAATATATATGACATGTACCGGGCGTTGGAACTAAAATACGAGCCCGATACCATTACTTTCTGATCAAATTTTATTTTCATTTTCCTTAAACATTTTCAGAAAACAATTTCACGAAAAAATTCATTTCTCGGGCCTGGGACCTCGGAATTCGATTCCGGAAACATGTTCAACTCCCATATTTTTCTATGGACCTTTCGAGATTGAAAAATCATGGGTCCGGGTCTGTTTACCAAAAATGTTTACCAAAGTCAACTTTAACAATATTAAATATCAAAATTTTTCAAATTTTTCCCATAATTCATATATTTCAACACAAAGATATTCCGGACACACTTCTAAGTCCCAAATAACCTAACGAAGCTATCCAAACCATAAAATTCGCATTTCGAATCCGATATCAAAATTTCCACTTCCGGCCAAATTTTCTCAAAAACCTTCAATTTTCCATCTTTAGCCGAACGACTCCAAAATGACCTACGGACCTCCGAATACACTTCCGATCGTGCTCCCAAATCCAGAATCACCATACGAAGCTACTCCTAGTCTCAGAATCCGAAACGGACATCAATAACACTGAAATGCATTTTAAACCAAACTGATGCAATTTCTTCTAAAATGCTATCTTCCACAATAGGCGCCAAAACGCTCCCGGATTATCCAAAACCCGATTCGGGCATACGCCCAAGTCCGAAATCATCATACGAACCTACTGGAATCTTCAGATCCCAATTTCGAGGTCGTTTACTCAAAATTCCAATCCTAGTTCATTTCTTCAATTTTAAACTTTCAAAATGAGAATTTCCATTTAGATTTGACTCCAAACTTCCTAAATTTTAATTATTACCATACACACAAGTCAATATACCTGAGATGAAGCCGCTCATGGCCTCAAACTGCTGAATGACGCGTCGGAGCTCAATACGACCGGTTAGGTCGTTACACCTTTATAGGAATTTTTTAGTGATAAATGGAACCAGTTTAAAACGTGGTTTTTCGATACTTATAGCAAAGATGATTTGAATAGTATTTCTCAAGAATTTTATGAAACTTGTGCCCGCATAATCAAATTATGTATTTTGTTCCTTGGTTTATAACAACTTATTTGCCTCTTTATATAAAGGTATTAGAAAGATCTTATAAAAATGGGAGTGGTAATATTACTAAAGCCATTTATCCTCCTCAGGCCCCCTATATTTTACCTAATAATACTGGTATTATATTCACTGCCTTTCAAAAATTTATTGATGATAACGTTGCAGCTATTAGTATCGCAGAAATTAATAAATTTATTTCTCAAAACAATTATTTGGGTTTATATGTAAAGATTTTAGGAGAACATATCGGTTCTCTTGATAAAAAACTGGATGATTTGACTGTTTTAATAAAAGAAATGAGTACTAAGAAAGGACCAACTGATATTGCGTCCACTTCAGGAAGTAAAACAGTTGATCAAACTATTCTTACTCATATTCAAAGACCTCCTGAGATTCAGGATTTTAAATTTAAATCTCTTGATGACTTAGCACAACTCCTTGATAAAAAGGTTTCTGGTTTGAATGTTAGACCAATTGATTTATCTAAAAATTTTGCTGATAGAATTGAGACCGTTTCTGATTATAAAACTGAGACATGGTCAGAGTTTAATAAACTCAAAGGTATAGTTAAACCCAATAGTAGGTATGCTGACAAACCTAGGATGCAAACTTACTATTATCCCCGTCCTACTCCTCAAAATGTGTTGATTGAGGAACGTGACTGGAATCAGACTAATACGTCTTATAGCGGTTCCGAAATTTATGAATGGAATCTTGATGGTTTAACTGATAGACAATTAACCATTCTCGTACATAGAATGCTTATGTATTCGACTATCTACAAAAGTGTTAAAAATACGGATAGAACTATTTGCAAAATGATTATTGCAGGCTTTACTAGCCAACTTCGTGGCTGGTGGGATAATTATTTATCTGTTGAAGAAAAGGCTTTCATTTTTAATGCTACAGCCGTAGACGAGGGTGTTGATAATATATGTATGGCTCTAGTTAAGGGTAGAGAAGATGCAGTGTATACCCTTATCCTTACAATTTTAGAGCATTTCAATGGTAGATTTACCTCAAATCATGAGACCATCAGAACCTTACTTAATGGGCTTAGATGTAAGACACTTAGTGAATTTAGATGGTATAAAGATACTTTTATGAGTAGGGTTATGGAACTACCCGAGAATAAATATAAGCATTGGAAAGCTAAGTTTATAGACGGCCTCCCTTCCTTATTTGCTGAAAGGGTAAGGAAAGTATTAAGGGGTAATTACGGTGAAATTTAGTATGGTAATTATACCTATGATAAACTTATAGGAGTTTGTACACAAGAAGGATTAAACTTGTATAATGAGCTAAAGCTTTCTAGACAGCTTAAGATTGATAAGATTAAAGAGAAATCCCAATTAGGTGACTTTTGTACCCAGTTCGGTTTACCCGGAACCTCTACTCAAAGTAGGAAAAAGAAGAAAAATAGATATCATAGGTATCCTAACCCGGATAGCTTGTATAAGAAAAATAGGTCTAGATATAGGTCTAAGGAAGAGTGTGATACTAGAAAAGTGCATCGAAAATCTACTCGATTTACGAAGAATAGATCAAAGAGAGATCTCGCTGATATTAAGTGTTATAAGTGTGGAAAGTTTGGTCATATATCTCCAAATTGCAAGCTTCAAAAGCTGAAAACCTTAGAACTCGATGATGAGTTACGCGATAAGGTTTATGGCTTGTTATACACTTCAGGATCAGAATCTGACTATTACTCTGAAACTGAATCTGAAGATGAAGTTGATTTAATTGATTTATATAATAGTGATAAAAATGTTGATACTTCTTGCACTGCTTGCAAAAGTGATATTTGTACTTGTGATGATGACGAATTTTATAAATTGCAATCACAATTTCATGATTTAAATATGAAAACTATTACATCTGAAAATGTAATAGAACTTTTAAAGGAAGTTACCGATGAAAAACTTCGTGAAAAAATTATTAATCTAGCTGCAAGTTCTAGTTCTAGTAGTTCAAAACCTTTTGAAAAATATAAGAACGAATTTGAACATTTTGCGCCTTATTCTTTGTCTGAAATTAATAAACGACTTCATAAGTCTAGTACACCTAGCAGGGATGCTTCTTTTGATGATTTGAAGGAAGAAATTGAAAATTTGAAAAAGTATATTAGGTCTCTTAAGCAAAATTGCAATCACCGAATTACTCAAATTGAGAATAATAATTCTCTACCTGAATTTTCGACTAAAGGAATTTCTGAATTTTCTAATAAAGGAAAAGAAATTTCTGATCTGACTGAAGAAAAATCTGATATGTTTTTAGGTATGATGCAAATTATTACTGCGCATAAATGGTATATTAAATGTACTATTTTGATCGATAATAATTTTTCTATAACTGATGTGGCCATGATTGATAGTGGTGCTGATGTAAGCTGCATTCAGGAAGGAATAATTCCAACTAAATATTTTCAAAAGACCACTCATTTGGTTAAATCCGCTTCTGGTCATGCTTTAGATATAGAGTATAAACTACCAAACACTCATATTTGTCAAAAACAAAGTCTGTATTCCTCATTTCTTCTTTTTGGTAAAAAACCAGTTATACCCTACAATTATACCTTGGAACTCCTTTTATTAATGCTATTTACCCTTTTAATAACATAGATGCACAGGGTTTTTCTGCTACTTATCAAGATAAAGAGATAAGTTATTCTTTTGTTACAGATCCCGTTAAATTAAATTGATTGCGGAAAAGATGGCTGTTGATGTTTGCGCTGATCACCCTAGTGCCTTTTGGAACCGAAAAAGGCATATTGTAACTTTTCCTTACGAAGAAAACTTCTCTGAGGATGATATCCCTACTAAATCTCGACCTTGCCAGATGAATGCTGAATTAGTCGAATTCTGCAAAAACGAGATTGACAGCTTGTTACAAAAGGGTTTGATAAAACCCTCAAAATCTCCTTGGTCATGTTCTACCTTTTATGTTAATAATACTGCAGAAAAGGAACGTGGTATTCCTAGATTAGTTATAAATTATAAACCGTTGAATAAACATCTAAAATGGATTAGATATCATATCCCCAATAAAAGGGACTTGCTATCGAGATTATATGACGCCAATATATTTTCAAAATTCGATTTAAAATCTGGATATTGGCAAATTCAAATTTTTAAGGAGCATACTTATAGAACTGCTTTTAATGTTCCATTTGGGCAATATGAATGGAATGTCATGCCATTTGGTTTAAAAAATGCCCCTTCTGAATTTCAGAAAATTATGAATGATATTTTTAACCCTTATCTAGATTTTATCATCATTTATATTGATGACATATTAGTATTTTCTAAAACATTAGAGATGCATATTAAGCATGTTGATATTTTTAAGAAAATTGTAATACAAAACGACTTAGTTATTTATAAACCAAAAATGAGCCTATCCCAAACAAATGTTCGATTTTTAGGTCATAATATTTGCCAAGGAAAAATTACCCCGGTACAAAGATCGATTGATTTTGCATCAAAATTTCCTGATGTTATTACTGACAGGACTCAATTACAAAGATTTTTGGGAAGTTTGAATTATATATCTCCTTTCTACAAAAGTTTATCTCGGGATCTAGCCCCTTTATATGACAGGCTAAAAAAGGATCATAAGCAGCCTTGGACTGACCAGCATACTGTGTTAGTCAAAAGTATTAAACAGTGTGTTAAGTCTTTACCTTGTTTAACTCTTGCTAATTCTACATGGAAAAAAATTATCGAGACCGATGTGTCCAACGTTGGCTACGGTGGGATTTTAAAACAAGTGAATCCCAACAATAAGAGTGAATACCTGATAAGATTTCACTCTGGTAAATGGATCAAAGCCCAGAAGAAATATGCTACTGTGGCTCATGAAATATTGACTATTGTTAAATGTGTTTTAAAATTTCAAGACGATTTATATAATCAAAAGTTTTTAATAAAAACTGATGCTCAATCTGTTAAATATATGTTTGACAAAGATTTCAAACATGATGCGTCTAAGTTAATATTTTCTAGATAGCAAGCTCAGCTAGCGCCTTTTGATTTTGAAATTCAATACAAAAAAGGAATTGATAATTCCCTTCCGGATTTCTTATCCCGAGAATACCTTGATTAATTATGAATTTTTATACGACCTTTCTAGAAGAAGAATTATTAATTACTATCCTTAAAGTGGTTAGATTAAATTGAGATCTACAAAGTCTCATAATTGATTTGACAATTGAAGATATCGTTGATAACCGGATTAAAAATCATAATCATATTGAAATTGTTAGGAATTCATACCTATACTAAAATTATTAGGGATGATATGCTGGATTATTGCTTCTCAGAATAAATTGACTTGTTATTTGTGCAGAATGGACCCTTCATGGGCCACTAGAGGCAGAGGTAGGGGAAAATCTTCCCCTAGTAGATCATATTCTCAAGGATCATCATACAGATCCTCATCAAATTCTCCAGTGATACAAGCAGGGAAAAGGAGTTTAATAAACTCAAAGATTTTTCATAAAGGAGATTCTTCATCAGGTCCGTCTATACATCTGGATGATATTCCAGAAGATGATCCATTATATGGTCATCTACAGGCATATTTGGCTTCCAAAAAGCAAAGTAATACATTTGCTTCAATCGCTAGAGAAGAAGACAACGATGATATTAAGTCTTACGAATAATTACCAAAGAAAGAAATAATATTTCTCCTAGAAAACTCTGAGATTCAGCGAAAAGATGAACCATGGAAGATATTCCAGAGATATCTGATTAATGGATTATACTACCCGGGTGAATCATATAAAACCTGCACTTATTATGAGACTATTCTAATCAGTACAGGTAGTGCAGAATTCCAGCACTTTTCGGGTTGTAACACAAATGAGAACGTTTATAACTTCTCAAAAATCATTATCAAACAAATTATATCTGTTGAAGAATGGGGGATTTCAATAATGAAAGAAAGGCAGATAAGCCTTAATAAATCACCTATGAATTTTACTTATTGGGATTATATCCAAGCATTTGATAGAGTGCTTTATTATAACAATGAGAGGCATAAACATACTTGGTTTATTAAAGTATGTGCAAAGGTATTTACAGGACCTATCCCCAACTGATTTTTAAATTTGTGGTCATACCACGGTCCCACAATGAAAATTCTGCCTGAGCCATTCCTTAAGTTATACAAAGAATGGGCAAAAATTTCACCATTCCTAACCGAGTTATATCACGCAGATCATATCTGTTGCCTAGAAAAAATTGATCAAATTTGCTTCTTTATTGAATTCTCTATCCCATGGATTCATAAATGGACTCCTGAATTAGGTTTTACGGAGGAACAAATCCCTTGCTTATACAGGGTATTTTACAACAATTTTTGGGACAAATTGATGAAGAATGATCCCAAAACAAAAATATTATATGGACAAGAATTATTGGATTCTATTAAAACACAAATCCAAGTATACTCGTCCACTCCACAGAAGAAAATATTTGATGACAGCTCCGTCAAACATATTGCTCGAAGAATCTATGTTCAAGACGGAGATAAAACCGAATTAGTAAATAAATATCTTGAAGAAGTAAAAAGAAATTTACTTCAAACTTTGAATCAATGTGAAAGATCAGACACATCAATGCACAGTGAAACAAGTGGCGATGATATCGCGGAAGAAGATTCACAGCTGATGCAGCCAGAAATAATATTATCTGACAAAGAGAAAGAAAAGGTGGAAAAATTCCTCCAACAAATGAACGATTTAGACAGAAGAGGACTTTGACTAAAGTCGCCGAAGACCCCATACAACAGTAGATACATTGTTCCCAACAGTAGAAACTCTATATAAGGGACTCAGATACGCTATTCCCAACAGTAGAAATACTGTATAGGGACCCAGATGTGGGAACCAATTTACTATTTAAAGATTCTTTATGTTTCCTTTTTCTTTATTTAAATAGAGGAGCTCTTCATT
Organism: Nicotiana tabacum; assembly: GCF_000715075.1. Lineage (NCBI taxonomy): Eukaryota > Viridiplantae > Streptophyta > Magnoliopsida > Solanales > Solanaceae > Nicotiana > Nicotiana tabacum. The sequence goes on along the minus strand of NC_134087.1, from coordinate 56,594,292 downwards.
TGAAGAGCATCAGATTGTAAAACCCCTCTCTCTCTAAGAACTCTCTCTCTCTCTCTTGTAAAGTCTTTTAGCTTCTTAGCTTCTTCATTTTGTAAATCAGTGGAAGTAAATAAAGTTTCGAAGTTTAGTTCACCATCTTCAGGGCCTTACATCCCGGCCTTAAAGGTATTTGTTTATTTTAATTTTTATAAGTATTTAATTACTTTGTTTCTCTCCCCAGCCGTGACTATGTCCGGCTAAACGGATTCATATCTATGTTGAAGAACTAATTTCTCTTGCATATAAACCATGAAGAATCCAGACTCTTTCAAAATATAAAGGAATTTTAATATAGTTTCTTCGCTTGGTTCCAAGATGGTGGTACAGTCGACTCTGGTACTACTCTTATTGGCTTTGCCTTAGTGGCTATGTCTAGCCAGGTGTGACATTAAAGCCCGCTGAAGTTGTCAAAAGGGATATCCCTTTCACAGTTAGAACTGCTAGACACGTGGGCTCAATAAAAGTATGTATCGGACCTAGACAGGCCCCTTGCTTGGGTAAAAGGATAGATCCTTCCGTACAGTCATTAAGACTATAATAAAATTCCTTTTGAATATATTTATGTGCCCGAGAACCGGGGCTAAAATCAATTTGGTGTGGAATCATTAAGTACTATTGGGGTCGAAATCCATCTCGGATACAGAAGGAATATCCTTATCTGAAATATTATCATTGTCCTGAACAATATTTGTTTGAGGGTTAACTTTAACCCTTTCAACCCTTTCGACAGGCTTATTACGAACTTTACTAGTAATAGTGTGTAAAGAGGCTGCACGATTGCGAGCTGGACCGTAGACTGGTTCAACAGGAGAAATATGTTGAATAGCAGGTAGAAGTCTATGATTAGAAAATGAATGTCTATTATAAATAGTAGACTTATCATCAAATTGAATACAAATCCTACCATCCGGATTTTGAGTAACATGCAAAAATTCAGATAAAAATTCGACAAGTCGTTAGTAATCTGACTTGGGGATATAACCGAATTTAAAGTCCAAGTAGTTGGGAAATTAATTTCTTCCCACCTAATAGGTCTCCTAGTGGTTACCTTGGACCTTGCAAAGTTGGTTTCTACCAATATGGTCTGATCTGATGTATCATATAACTTACATCTAGGATTCAAAGTAGATAATAATTTAAAATAAATCCTATAAGATAGACATATAAGTTCAGAACCAGGCGCATAATTATAACCATGCATTTTCACATTTACAGTCAAGGCATCAAGAATATTAACATCAGAAAGAGATAGTTGCAAATTGGGTTCAGTATTAAAATATACCGGACCATAGGCCACAGTAGATTCAATCGAACCCATCAGAGACTGTCTGAAGTTCAGATTTCTAGCATCTCTAAGAGCTGCTAAAAAGGTCTCTGGTAATCCTTTAAGGGTTAACGGTTTAAACGCAATTTGAACCATACCAATATGCAGATAATGATAATGATGTTTATATAAATCTATATCGTGTTTGTTTAACAAACGAATAGTCTGTTCAGACGAATTTAATGCCAAAGACTGTTCAGTCGTTTTTATCAATTGTTTAGAAGAAAGTTTATCAAACCAACCATAATCATAAATGGTTTTTATAGAAACTTTAGGAATTGTCCATTTATTTAATAAATCAAGGTTTTGAGGTATATCTACCTCTTCAAGTCTAGTACTTTTAGTACTTGTTTCTCCCAGATCCATTCCAAAAGCTTCATATCTATGTTGTATATTTCATATCTATTACATATTTACCATGAAAATTCCTAGGTTCTGATACCATTTTACACCAGGATCAGGGTAGGCGGGTGGTAGTCCGCACACGGTCATCCAGATCTAGCTGTTTCAGTACCTTTGAAGGTTGGCGGTAGTCCGCACGACCAGTAAAGATTCGAAATATACGAGAATTTTATTATAGTCTTAATGACTGTATGGAAGGATCTATCCTTATACCCAAGCAAGGGGCCTGTCTACCAGAGCCTAGGAATTTCACCTATGTTCCATTTGCATCCTAGGTTTGTCAGCATACCTACTATTGGGTTTAACTATACCTTTGAGTTTATTAAACTCTGACAATGTCTCAATTTTATAATCAGAAACGGTCTCAATTCTATCAACAAAATTTTTTGATAAATCAATTGGTCTAACATTCAAACCAGAAAGCTTTTTATCAAGGAGTTGTGCTAAGTCATCAAGAGATTTAAATTTAAAATCCTGAATCTCAGGAGGTCTTTGAATATGAGTAAGAATAGCTTGATCAACTGTTTTACTTCCTGAAGTGGAGGCAATATCAGTTGGTCCTTTCTTAGTACTCATTTCTTTTATTAAAACAATCAAATCATCAAGTTTTTTATCAAGAGAACCGATATGTTCTCCTAAAATCTTTACATATAAACCCAAATAATTGTTTTGAGAAATCAATTTATTAATTTTTGCGATACTAATAACTGCAACGTTATCATCAATAAATTTTTGAAAGGCAGTGAAGGTAATACTAGTATTATTAGGTAAAATAAAGCGGGCCTGAGGAGGATAAATGGCTTTAGTAATATTACCACTCCCATCTTTATAAGATATTTCTAATACCTTTATATAAAGAGGCAAATAAGTTGTTATAAACCAAGGAACAAAATACATAATTTGATTATGCAGGGCACAAGTTTCATAAAATTCTTGAGAAATACTATTCAAATCATCTTTGCTATAAGTATCGAAAAACCACGTTTTAAACTGGTTCCGTTTATCACTAAAAAATTCCTTTTGAATATATTTTCGTGCCCGAGAACCGGAGCTAAAATCAATTTGGTGTGGAATCATTAAGTACTATTGGGGTCGAATTCCATATCGGATACAGAAGGAATATCCTTATCTGAAATATTGTCATTGTCCTGAACAATATTTGTTTGAGGGTTAACTTTAACTCTTTCAACCCTTTCGACAGGCTTATTACTAACTTTACTAGTAATAGTGTGTAAAGAGGCTGCACGATTGCGAGCTGGACCGTAGACTGGTTCAACAGGAGAAATATGTTGAATAGCAGGTAGAAGTCTATGATTAGAAAACGAATGTCTATTATAAATAGTAGACTTATCATCAAATTGAATACAAATCCTACCATCCGGATTTTGAGTAACATGCGAAAATTTAGTATTCGACAAGTCGTTAGTAATCTGACTTGGGGATATAACCGAATTTAAAGTCCAAGTAGTTGGGAAATTAATTTCTTCCCACCTAATAGGTCTCCTAGTGGTGACCTTGGACCTTGCAAAGTTGGTTTCTACCAGTATGGTCTGATCTGATGTATCATATAACTTACATCTAGGATTCAAAGTAGATAATAATTTAAAATAAATCCTATAAGATAGACATATAAGTTCAGAACCAGGCGCATAATTATAACCATGCATTTTCACATTTAAAGTCAAGGCATCAAGAATATTAACATCAGAAAGAGATAGTTGCAGATTGGGTTGAGTATTAAAATATACTGGACCATATGCCACAGTAGATTCAATCGAACCCATCAGAGACTGTCTGAAGTTCAGATTTCTAGCATCTCTAAGAGCTGCTAAAAAGGTCTCTGGTAGTCCTTTAAGGGTTAACGGTTTAAACGTAATTTGAACCATACCAATATGCAGATAATGATAATGATATTTATATAAATCTATATCGTGTTTGTTTAACAAACGAATAGTCTGTTCAGACGAATTTAATGCCAAAGACTATTCAGTCGTTTTTATCAATTGTTTAGAAGAAAGTTTATCAAACAAACCATAATCATAAATGGTCTTTATAGAAACTTTCTTTTAAAGAAATTTCACCATTCCTAACCGAGTTATATCACGCAGATCATATTTGTTGCCTAGAAAAAATTGATCAAATTTACTTCTTTATTGAATTCTCTATCCCATGGATTCATAAATGGACTCCTGAATTAGGTTTTACTGAGGAACAAATCCCTTGCTTATACAGGGTATTTTACAACAATTTTTGGGATAAATTGATGAAGAATGATTCCAAAAAAAAAATATTATATGGACAAGAATTATTGGATTCTATTAAAACACAAATCCAAGTATACTCATCCACTCCACAGAAGAAAATATTTGATGACAGCTCCGTCAAACATATTTCTCAAAGAATCTCTGTTCAAGACGGAGATAAAACCGAATTAGTAAATAAATATCTTGAAGAAGTAAAAAGAAATTTACAGGCTTATCTGCCTTTCTTTCATTGTTGAATTCCCCCTTTCTTCAACAGATATAATCTGTTTGATAATGATTTTTGAGAAGTTATAAACGTTCTCATTTATGTTATAACCCGAAAAGTGCTGGAATTCTGCACTACCTGTACTGATTAGAATAGTCTCATAATAAGTGCTGGTTTTATATGATCTATCCTTAAAGGTATAGATATGAAGCTTTTGGAATGGATCTAGGAGAAACAAGTACTAAAAGTACTAGACTTGAAGAGGTAGATATACCTCAAAACCTTGATTTATTAAATAAATGTACAATTCCTAAAGTTTCTATAAAAACCATTTATGATTATGGTTGTTTTGATAAACTTTCTTCTAAACAATTGATAAAAATGACTGAACAGTCTTTGGCATTAAATTCGTATGAACAGACTATTCGTTTGTTAAACAAATACGATATAGATTTATATAAACATCATTATCATTATATGCATATTGGTATGAATCCGTTTAGCCGGACATAGTCACGGTTGGGGAGAGAAACAAAGTAATTAAATACTTATAAAAATTAAAATAAACAAATACCTTTAAGGCCGGGATGCAAGGCCCTGAAGATGGTGAACTGAACTTCGAAACTTTATTTACTTCCACTGATTTACAAAATGAAGAAGCTAAAAGTCTTTACAAGAGAGAGAGAGAGGGGTTTTACAATCTGATGCTTTTAAATGAATAGCTCCTCTATTTAAATAAAGAAAAGGTAAACATAAAGAATCTTTAAATAGTAAATTGGGTCCCACATCAGGGTCCCTATACAGTATTTCTACTGTTGGGAATAGCATATCTGGGTCCCTTATATAGTGTTTCTACTATTGGGAACAGTGTATCTACTGTTGTGTGGGGTCTTCGGTGGCTTTAGTCAAAGTCCTCTTCTGTCTAAATCGTTCATTTGTTGGAAGAATTTTTCCACCTTTTCTTTCTCTTTGTCAGATAATATTATTTCTGGCTGCATCGGCTGTGAATCTTCTTCCTCGATATCATCGCCACTTGTTTCACTATGCGTTGATGTGTTTGATCTTTCACATTGATTCAAAGTTTGAAGTAAATTTCTTTTTACTTCTTCAAGATATTTATTTACTAATTCGGTTTTATCTCCGTCTTGAACAGAGATTCTTCGAGCAATATGTTTGATGGAGCTGTCATCAAATATTTTCTTCTATGGAGTGGACGAGTATACTTGGATTTGTGTTTTAATAGAATCCAATAATTCTTGTCCATATAATATTTTTGTTTTGGGATCATTCTTCATCAATTTGTCCCAAAAATTGTTGTAAAATACCCTGTATAAGCAAGGGATTTGTTCCTCCGTAAAACCTGATTCAGGAGTCCATTTATGAATCCATGGGATAGAGAATTCAATAAAGAAGCAAATTTGATCAATTTTTTCTAGGCAACAGATATGATCTGCGTGATATAACTCGGTTAGGAATGGTGAAATTTTTGCCCATTCTTTGTATAACTTAAGGAAAGGCTCAGGCAGGATTTTCGTTGTGGGACCGTGGTATGACCACCAGTTTAAAAACCAGTTGGGTATAGGTCCTGTAAATACCTTTGCACATACTTTAACAAACCAAGTATGTTTATGTCTCTCATTGTTATAATAAAGCACTCTATCAAATGCTTGGATATAATCCCAATAAGTAAAATTCATAGGTGATTTATTAAGGCTTATCTGCCTTTCTTTCATTGTTGAAATCCCTCATTCTTCAACAGATATAATCTGTTTGATAATAATTTTTAAGAAGTTATAAATGTTCTTGTCACGACCCTAGTTCACCAACTGTGAACATGTCATGACGGCACCTAGTCTTCATGACCAGGTAAGCCTAACACTTGCGGAAACATAATAATTGCGGAAAAATTGTGACGACCCGAAGGGTCATCACCGTAGTTCTTCCTTGTTCTGCGCTTTCGAGTCCTTGAAAACCTCGCTTTTAGTTGCCTCGATTGGCATGCACAGTTCGGGCACGTAGCCGGAAAGTTTTTATGTTAGAATATGTGAATTATGTGAAACATTTGATGAATTTTTGTATTAATATGCATAATGTTGACTTCGGTCAACATTTTGAGTAAACGGACTCGGACCAGTGATTCGATGGTCTCGGAGGATCCGTAGAAAAATATGGGACTTGGGCGTGTGCCCGGAATCAAATTCTGAGGTCCCAAGCCCGAGAAATAAATTTTTGAAAGAAATTGTTTTTCTGAAATTTGATAGGAAAATTTGAAATGAAAAAAGGGGTTAGAAAATATAGGTATCGGGCTCGTATTTTGGTTTCGACGCCCGGTACAAGTCTTAAATATGTGTTAAGCACTATCTGTAAAGTTTGGCTAAAAACGGACGTCATATGACGTGTTTCGGACTAAAAATGGAGAATTTGAGTTATGAAAGTTGAAGAAAGAAAATCATGTGTTTGAGGCTTGATCCTATGTATATGATGTTATTTTGGCGATTTGATCGCACGAGTAAGTCCGTAAGATATTTTTAAGGTTGTGTGCATGTTTGGTTTGGAGCCCCGAGGGCTCGGGTGGGTTTTGAATGGGGCCCGGGATGTCTTGGACTTAAGAAAATGCAAGTTCAGGTGTTGCACACACCAGCGCGGCCGCGGTCATTTCCGCACGATCCGTGCTGGAGCCGCGCGGCCGCGATGCCTTTCTATGCGGTCCGCGTGGCTGAGTCTGAGGGCTAGGGTTTCGGGACAACCAGCGCGGCTGCGCACCAAAACAATGCGGTCCGCGCTGGAAGGGTTCAGAGAAGCCCCAATTTTTCTCCTACTCGGCGCAGCCGCAACACATTTTTGCGCGGTCCGCGCCAGGTCCTCAGAAAGGTATACAAGTTCGGAAAATCTCAGTCATTTTTCACTTTTCAAAAACCCAAAACCTAAGAGGCGATTTTCCAAACAACTTTTTTTCTCCAAAACGATTGGTAAGTGATTTCTAACTTAATTTCTCTATTTCTTAACATCTTTTAACATAATTTCAACTTCAAATCAAAGATTTTTATGGGGAAAATTGGGTGTTTTGGGTAGAATCTAGGTTTTCTACAAATTGAGAAATTGGACCTCAATTTGGGGTCCGATTTAAAAACAAATCATATATTTGGATTCATAGTGGAATAAGTAACCGGGTTTTGGTCGGAACCTCGAGTTTCAACCACGTGGGTCCGGGGGTATTTTTGACCTTATTGGGAAAGACCTTGAAAAATCTATTTTCATGAATTGGGGATGATTCATTTAGTAATTATTAATGTGATTAAGTAACTTATGACTATATTCGAGCGGATTGGTGGTGGAATCAAGAGGTAAAGCTATACTAGAAGCGTGAGTTGAGTTTGGAGCATTCGAGGTAAGTGTTTGTTCTAACTTTGGCTTGAGGGAATAGGATTAGGATGATATTTGCTACTTGCTAATGTGGAATACGGTGTATAGGCATGGTGACGGTTATCTATGCACTGGAGTCTAGCATGACCGTGAGTCTTGATTGCTTTTAATTCGAATAATGTGACACAAGCTCCTTGTTTATTTATAAGTTTCATATAATGTGAACGGTTGAGGAAGAATGATTTAAAAGGATAATGTGTTGTGAATACTCCCTTGCCGGGATGTGTAGACTGATATATATATTCTCCCGTGTCGGGATATTTTGGGCTGTTAGCTGTACCCTTGCCGGGTTAAAGGTATTGAGTTGTTATTCTCCCCTGAAGGGGTCTACTATATGAAGTCAGATATTATGAACTATATTATGGGATCGTGTGGCACGCCGTCCACTTATATATGATATTATGGGATCGTGTGGCACGCCGTCCACTTATATACTATATTATGGGATCGTGTGGCACGCCGTCCACTTATATATGATATTATGGGATCGTGTGGCACACCGTCCACTTATATATGATATTATGGGATCGTGTGGCACGCCGTCCACTTATATATGATATTATGGGATCGTGTGGCACGCCGTCCACTTATATACTATACTATGGGATCGTGTGGCACGCCGTCCACTTACATATGATATGAATTGGCATCGTGTGGCACGCTGTCCACTTATATACTATACTATGGGATCGTGTGGCACGTCGTCCACTTATATATGGTATTATGGGATCGTGTGGCACGCCGTCCACTATGTGTATATATATATATATATATATATAGCATGGAAACCAGAGTTTCTTCTGTTTATTTCCGATATTTCATTTTTATCTGTTACTCCCCGATAGCATGTCCCCTCCCAGTTTTACTTTGTATTATCTTGTTATTGTTTTCTTGCACTTGTTATATATATATCTGTACAGGTTAATTATGGTAGGTACTGTCTAGCCTCGTCACTACTTCGCCGGGGTTAGGCCAGGCACTTACCAGCACATGGGGTCGGTTGTGCTGATTCAACACTCTGTGCATTTTTGGTGCAAAGATCAGGGAGCAGCTTATGGACCGCAGCAGTAGGACTTTTGGGAGCTATCTTTAGTCCAGGGTCTCTCGAGGTAGCCTAGTTGGCGTTCGCAGGCCGAAGTCCCTTTCCATGTTTTTTTTGTTTGTTTATCTTGTATCAGACAAACATGATGTATTTTCCCTTCAGACATTGATTGTAGTATTCTGTAGTAGTCCGTGAGCTAGTGACACCAGACTCTGGGTAGCATTTTGGTTCAAACTTCCGCACTTTTGGTTTTCAGTTGCTTTAGATTTAAAGTCTTCCGCTTAGATTTTGTCTCGTTTATTATATTGTTTGAAAGAAAGCAGGAAAGGTGTTTTAAATATTTGTCTTGCCTAGCTCCGATAGTAGGCGGCATCACGACACCCGATGGTGGGAAATCCGGGTCGTGACAAGTTGGTATCAGAGCACTAGGTTACTTAGGTCTCACAACTCACGGATAAGCTCAGTAGAGTCTGAAGGATCGGTACGGAGACGTCTGTATTTATCCCGCAAAGGCTACTGAGATAGGAAAACATCACTTGTTCATTCTTGTCATGCGATTCTGTTTCTCAAGTACTGATTGTCTTTCCACTCTGTTCTTTCGCAGATGGCGAGGACACGTGCTTCCTCTTCTACCGTGCAACAGCCTGAGCCCCCAGCAGCAGCCCCTATTAGGGGCAGAGGGCGAGGCCGAGGCCGTGCCAGAGGCCGAGGCCGGGGCAGAGCTCAGCCCCGAGCAGCATTTCCAGCGACGGAGCCTCAGGTCGATTTTGAGGAGGAGGTTCCGGCCCCAGCTGTTCCAGTGGGCCCAGCTCAGGTCCCAGAGGGTTTCATAGCCACTCCAGTGCTTTAGGACGCTTTGGTCCGACTGGTAGGCTTTATGGAGGGCATTTCTAGAGCGGGTTTGCTTCCCGTAGCTCCAGTCACATCTCAGGCTCGGGGAGGAGTTCAGACTCCCGATATTCGTACTCCGGAGCCGGTAGCTCCTCAGGCTCAGGTTCCAGCAGTTCAGCCAGCCGTGGCAGTTCAGCCAGCTGTGGCAGCCCAGCCAGGTATTGCGGCTCAGTCCAGCGATGGTGCGGCTATGTCTGCGGATGCTTTGTGGAGGCTTGATCGTTTCACCAAGCTCTTCACAACCACATATAGTGGCACCCCCTCAGAGGATGCTCAGGATTTCATATTCAGTTGTCATGAGGTTCTACGGACTATGGGCATTGTAGAGACCAATGGGGTCGACTTCGCCACTTTTCGCCTGGCAGGATCCGCCAAGACTTGGTGGAGGGATTTCTGTTTAGCCAGGCCAGCAGGGTCGCCATCATTGACCTGGGATCAGTTTTCGGAGTTATTTCTGGGGAAGTTTCTTCCAGTTACTCAGCGAGATGCTCTTCGCAGGCAGTTTGAGCTTCTCCAACAGGGTCGTATGACGGTCACCCAGTATGAGACCCGGTTCATTGATCTTGCTCGTCATGCCATTGTGATACTCCCCACCGATAGAGAGAGGGTGCAGAGGTTTATTGATGGGTTGGCCCAGCCGATCCGTGTTCAGATGGCCATGAGTGTCGGTAGTGAGATTTCATTTCAGGAGGCGGCAGATGGTGCCCGCCAGATAGAGATGGCACTTGCTCAGAGAGGTGGTCGTGGATCTGATAAGAGGCCCCGTTATTCGGGTAGATTTAGTGGTACCTCGTCTAGAGGTAAGGATTCTTATGGTAGAGGTCATTCTTCGAGGCCCTTTCAGTCAGCTCTTCAGGCTTCTCATGGTATACGAGGTGGTCGTGGTTCTCAGCCGCAATATTCTGACCAGCAGCTCTTTAGTTCACCATCAACACCTATCAGTGCACCACCACTTCATTATTCTCAGCAGCCGAGGGCTTGTTATACTTGCGGCGATGTGAGTCACATTGCTAGATATTTCCCTTGAGCTTCCAGCAGCTCGCAGCAGCAGGGTTCTCACCCGATGATCCAGGCACCAGTTGCCCCACCACCTGCCCAGCCGGATAGAGGCAGGTGTAGAGGACATAGAGGTGGAAGTAGAGGTCTTAGAGGTGGAGCTCAGACCGCTAGAGGTAGGGGTCATCCAACAGCAGATCATCCCAGGGATATTATTCAAGGAGGTGGGGCCCAACCCTGTTGTTATGCCTTGCCAGCCAGGCCAGAGGCTGAGTCATCAGATGCTGTGATTCCAGGTACTATTCTGGTCTGTGATAGGGATGCTTCTGTTCTATTTGATCCCGGATCTACGTATTTATATGTGTCGTCCTATTTTGCACCCTATTTGGTTATGCCTAGTGAGGCCTTGAGTATTCATGTATATGTGTCTACGCCAGTGGGGAATTCTATAGTGGTGGACCGGGTTCATCATTCATGTGTTGTGGTATTCAGGGGTCTTGAGACCCGTGTTGACTTGTTGCTCTTGGATATGGTGGATTTCGACGTCATATTAGGGATTGGATTGGTTATCCCCATATCATGCGATCTTGGATTGTCATGCCAAGACCGTGACCTTAGCCTTACCGGGTTTACCCCGCTTAGAGTGGAGAGGGACTTCTGGTCATTGTACCCGCAGTGTTATCTCGTATGTGAAAGCTCGGTGTATGGTCGAGAAGGGATGTTTGGCCTACTTGGCGTATGTTCGCGATTCTAGCGCGGAAGCCCCTTCTATTGATTCTGTGCCCGTTGTTCGGGAGTTTCCTAAGGTTTTTCCTTCAGACCTGCCGGGTATGCCGCCCGACAGGGATATCGACTTTTGTATTGATTTGGCCCTAGGAACTCAGCCCATTTCTATCCCGCCATATCGTATGGCCCCGCTGGAGTTGAAAGAGTTAAAGGAACAACTGCAGGATTTGCTTGAGAAAGGTTTCATTAGACCCAGTGTTTCGCCTTGGGGTGCGCCGGTGTTGTTTGTTAAGAAAAAGGATGGTTCGATGAGAATGTGCATCGATTACTGGCAATTGAATAAGGTTACAATTAAGAATAAGTATCCACTGCCGAGGATCGACGATTTATTCGACCAACTTCAGGGTGCGAGGGTGTTTTCAAAGATAGATTTGAGATCTGGCTACCACCAGCTGAGGATTAGGGCGTCTGATGTCCCTAAGACAGCATTTCGCACTCGGTATGGGCACTATGAGTTTTTGGTCATGTCATTTGGATTGACTAATGCCCCAGCAGCGTTTATGGAGTTGATGAACCGAGTGTTCAGACCTTATTTGGACTTGTTCGTGATAGTCTTCATTGACGATATTCTTATATAGTCCCGCAGTCAGGAGGAGCATGAGCAGCACCTCAGAGTGGTCCTTCAGACCCTAAAGGATAGTCAGTTGTATACTAAGTTCTCAAAGTGCGAGTTTTGGTTGAGTTCGGTCACATTCCTGGGTCTTGTCGTATCAGCAGCACGTATTCAGGTAGACCCGAAGAAGAAAGAGGCAGTCAAGAACTGGCCTCGACCAGCTTTAGCTACGGATATTCGGAGTTTCCTAGGGTTAGCAGGTTACTACCGTCGGTTCGTGGAAGGGTTTTCATCCATTGCAGCCCCTATGACCAGATTGACCCAAGAGGGTGCTCAATTCAGGTGGTCGGACGATTGTGAGGCGAGCTTCCAGAAGCTCAAGACGGCTCTGACTATGACACCAATATTGGTTCTGCCCACAGGTTCAGGGCCATATACGGTCTATTGTGATGCGTCTCGTATTGGGCTTGGTGCAGTGTTGATGCAGGAAGGCAAGGTCATTGCATATGCTTCGAGGCAGTTGAAGATCCACGAGAAGAATTATTCGGTTCATGATCTCGAGTTGGCAGCCATTGTTCATGCCCTGAAGATCTGGAGACATTACTTATATGGAGTGACGTGTGAGGTTTACACTGATCACAAGAGTCTTCAGTATCTGTTCAAGCAGAAAGAGTTGAATTTGAGGCAGAGGAGGTGGTTAGAGTTGCTAAAGGATTATGATGTTACTATCTTATACCACCCGGGGAAGGCCAATGTGGTGGCCGATGCATTGAGCAGGAAGTCCGCCAGCATGGGTAGTCTTGCTTATATTCCAGTCAGCCAGAGATCGCTTGCTTTGGATGTTCAGGCCTTGGCCAATCGTCTTGTGAGGTTGGATATTTCTGAGCCTAGTAGAGTGTTAGCTTGCACGGTTGCTCGTTCCTCACTATTAGAGCGTATCCGCGAGTGGCAGTTTGAGGATCCCCATTTGTGTGTCTTGAGAGACACGGTGCAGCGTGGTAGTGCCAAGAAAGTAACCTTAGATGATGATGGTGTATTGAGATTGCATGGGCGAGTTTGTGTGCCCAATGTTGATGGGATTCGAGAGTTGATCTTAGCGGAGGCCCACAATTCTCGGTATTCTATTCACCCGGGCGCCGCGAAGATGTATCAGGATCTGAGGCAGCACTATTGGTGGCGTAAGATGAAGAAAGACATCATTGCGCACGTGGCTCGGTGTTTGAATTGTCAGCAGGTTATGTACGAGCATCAAAGACCCGGTGGTCTATTTCAGAGGATTGCACTTCCCGAGTGGAAGTGGGAGAGGATTACGATGGATTTCGTTACTGGACTCCCGATGACTCGGAAAAAGTTTGATGCAGTTCGGGTCATTGTTGATAAGCTGACCAAGTTAGCGCATTTTGTTCCTGTTGCAGCCACCTATTCATCCGAAAGGTTAGCTGAGATTTATATCAGGGAGATTGTTCGCCTTCATGGGGTGCCTCTATCTATCATTTCGGATCGGGGTACGCAGTTTACCTCGCATGTCTGGAGAGCGGTTCAACAAGAGTTGGGCACCCAGGTTGAGTTGAGTACAACATTTCATCCCCAGACGGACTGTCAGTCCGAGAGGACTTTTCAGATTCTTGAGGACATGCTTCGAGCCTGTGTCATTGATTTTGGAGGCTCGTGGGACCAGTTTTTGCCTTTAGCAGAGTTCGCCTACAACAACAGCTACCAGTCTAGCATTCAGATGGCTCCGTATGAGGCGTTGTATGGTAGGCGATTTCGGTCTCCAGTTGGATGGTTTGAGCCGGGAGAGGCTCGATTATTGGGTATGAATCTGGTTCAGGAGGCCTTGGACAAGGTCAGGATTATTCAGGATAGACTTCGTACAGCTCAGTCCAGACAGAAGAGTTATGCAGACCGCAAGGTCAGAGATGTTGCTTTCATGGTCGGTGAGCAGGTATTGCTCCGTGTATCGCCTATGAAGGGAGTGATGAGATTTGGGAAGAAGGGCAAGCTCAGCCCTAGGTTCATCGGTCCATTTGAGATTCTTGATCGTGTGGGAGAGGTGGCTTATAGACTTGCCTTGCCACCTAGCTTGTCAGTTGTGCATCCCGTGTTTCATGTATCTATGCTCCGGAAGTATCGCGGAGATCCATCGCACGTGTTGGATTTCAGCACTGTCCAATTGGACAAGGATCTGTCATATGAGAAGGAGCCGGTGGCTATTCTAGACCGGCAGGTTCGATAGTTGAGGTCGAAGAGTTTTCCTTCGGTGCGTGTTCAGTGGAGAGGTCAGCCTCCTGAGGCATCGACCTGGGAGTCCGAGTTCGATATGCGGAGCCGTTATCCTCATTTATTTCCCGACTCAGGTACTTCTTTCTTTTGTCCGTTCGAGGACGAACGGTTGTTCTAGAGGTGGAAAATGTGACGACCCAAAGGGTCATCACCGTAGTTATTCCTTGTTCCGCACTTTCGAGGCCTTGAAAACCTCGCTTTTAGTTACCTCGATTGGCGAGCGCAGTTCAGGCGCGTAGCCAGAAAGTTTTTATGTTAGAATATGTGAATTATGTGAAACATTTGATGAATTTTGGTATTAATATGCATAATGTTGACTTCGGTCAACATTTTGGGTAAACGGACCCGGACCTGTGATTCGACGGTCCCGGAGGGTCCGTAGAAAAATATGGGACTTGGGCGTGTGCCCGGAATCAAATTCTGAGGTCCCAAGCCCGAGAAATAAATTTTTGAAAGAAATTGTTTTTCTGAAATTTGATAGGAAAATTTGAAATGAAAAAAGGGGTTAGAAAATATAGGTATCGGGCTCGTATTTTGGTTTCGACGCCCGGTACAAGTCTTAAATATGTGTTAAGCACTATCTGTAAAGTTTGGCTAAAAACGGACGTCATATGACGTGTTTCGGACTAAAAATGGAGAATTTGAGTTATGAAAGTTGAAGAAAGAAAATCATGTGTTTGAGGCTTGATCCTATGTATATGATGTTATTTTGGCGATTTGATCGCACGAGTAAGTCCGTAAGATATTTTTAAGGTTGTGTGCATGTTTGGTTTGGAGCCCCGAGGGCTCGGGTGGGTTTTGAATGGGGCCCGGGATGTCTTGGACTTAAGAAAAT
This sequence comes from Nicotiana tabacum, assembly GCF_000715075.1. NCBI lineage: Eukaryota > Viridiplantae > Streptophyta > Magnoliopsida > Solanales > Solanaceae > Nicotiana > Nicotiana tabacum. The sequence goes on along the minus strand of NC_134087.1, from coordinate 56,579,249 downwards.
GCAAGTTCAGGTGTTGCAGACACCAGCGCGGCCGCGGTCATTTCCGCACGGTCCGTGCTGGAGCCGCGCGGCCACGATGCCTTTCTGTGCGGTCCGCGTGGCTGAGTCTGAGGGCTAGGGTTTCGGGTCAACCAGCGCGGCCGCGCACCAAAACAGTGCGGTCCGCGCTGGAAGGTTTCAGAGAAGCCCCAATTTTTCTCCCACTCGGCGCGGCAACAACACATTTTTGTGCGGTCCGCACCAGGTCCTCAGAAAGGTATACAAGTTCGGAAAATCTCAGTCATTTTTCACTTTTCAAAAACCCAAAACCTAAGAGGCGATTTTCCAAACAACTTTTTTTTCTCCAAAACGATTTGTAAGTGATTTCTAACTTAATTTCTTTATTTCTTAACATCTTTTAACATAATTTCAACTTCAAATCAAAGATTTTCATGGGGAAATTTGAGTGTTTTGGGTAGAACCTAGGTTTTTTACAAATTGAGAAGTTGGACCTCAATTTGGGGTCCGATTTAAAAACAAATCATATATTTGGATTCATGAAGGAATAAGTAACTGGGTTTTGGTCCGAACCTCGAGTTTCGACCACGTGGGTCCGGGGGTATTTGACCTTATTGGGAATGACCTTGAAAAATCTATTTTCATGCATTGGGGATGATTCATTTAGTAATTATTAATGTGATTAAGTAACTTATGACTAGATTCGAGCGGATTGGTGGTGGAATCAAGAGGTAAAGCTATACTAGAAGCGTGAGTTGAGTTTGGAGCATTTGAGGTAAGTGTTTGTTCTAACATTGGCTTGAGGGAATAGGATTAGGATGATATTTGCTACTTGCTAATGTGGAGTACGGTGTATAGGCATGGTGACAGTTATCTATGCACCAGAGTCTAGCATGACCGTGAGTCTTGATTGCTTTTAATTCGAATAATGTGACACAAGCTCCTTGTTTATTTGAAAGTTTCATATAATGTGAACGGTTGAGGAAGAATGATTTAAAAGGAGAATGTGTTGTGAATACTCCCTTGCCGGGATGTGTAGACTGATATATATATTCTCCCGTGTAGGGATATTTTGGGCTATTAGTTGTACCCTTTCCGGGTTAAAGGTATTGAGTTGTTATTCTCCCCTGAAGGGGTCTACTATATGAAGTCAGATATTATATATGATATTATGGGATCGTGTGGCACGCCGTCCACTTATATATGATATTATGGGATCGTGTGGCACGCCGTCCACTTATATATGATATTATGGGATCGTGTGGCACGCCGTCCACTTATATATGATATTATGGGATCGTGTGGCACGCCGTCCACTTATATATGATATTATGGGATCGTGTGGCACGTCGTCCACTTATATATGATATTATGGGATCGTGTGGCACGCCGTCCACTTATATATGATATTATGGGATCGTGTGGCACGCCGTCCACTTATATACTATACTATGGGATCGTGTGGCACGCCGTCCACTTATATACTATACTATGGGATCGTGTGGCACGCCGTCCACTTATATATGATATTATGGGATTGTGTGGCACGCCGTCCACTATGTATATATATATATAGCATGGAAACCGGAGTTTCTTCTGTTTATTTCCGATATTTCATTTTTATTTGTTACTCCCCGATAGCGTGTCCCCTCCCAGTTTTACTTTGTATTATCTTGTTATTGTTTTCTTGCACTTGTTGTATATATATCTGTATAGGTTAATTGTGGTAGGTACTGTCTAGCCTCGTCACTACTTCGCCGGGGTTAGGCCAGGCACTTACCAGCACATGGGGTTGGTTGTGCTGATGCTACACTCTGTGCATTTTTGGTGCACAGATCAGGGAGCAGCTTACGGACCGCAGCAGTAGGACTTCTGGGAGCTATCTTCAGTCCAGGGACTCTCGAGGTAGCCTAGCTGGCGTTCGCAGGCCGAAGTCCCTTTCCCTGTTTTTTTTGTTTGTTTATCTTGTATCAGACAAACATGATGTATTTTCCCTTCAGATATTGATTGTAGTATTCTGCTGTAGTCCGTGAGCTAGTGACACCAGACTCTGGGTAGCATTTTGGTTCAAACTTCCGCACTTTTGGTTTTCAGTTGCTTTAGATTTAAAGTCTTCCGCTTAGATTTTGTCTCATTTATTATATTGTTTGAAAGAAAGCAAGAAAGGTGTTTTAAATATTTGGCTTGCCTAGCTCCGATAGTAGGCACCATCACGACACCCGATAGTGGGAAATCCGGGTCGTGACAAAAATAGAATACCATATTTAATTATCTAAAAAGGAAATTGTACTGAATGTTGCTCGGCATATACGACTCAATATCTCAAGACTAAAACAATCCCAAAACCCGGAAACTCACGGGAAAACACAGGCTACAGAAATGTATAGTGAGGCTCCAAACTCCAAAATATCTAACAAACGGAAGGAAAGAGAACTAAGTACTAAAGATAGAATAAAGAGGGAGACTCGTCGGTCTGCGGACGCAGCAGATCTACCTCGAAGTCTCCGTAGTCCTCCTGTCTCACTGATAGTGCGCCTGAGTAGAGGTACCTGGATCTGCACATGAAAAACATGCGCAGAAGAGGCGTGAGTACACCACAACGGTACTCAGTAAGTGCCAAGCCTAACCTCGGTTGGGTAGTGACGAGGAAGGTCAGGGCCCTACTGAGGTTATATAAAATATAAAGATGTCAGGATAAGATAAGCAGTGCAATTGAAAACCTACAGTAAGAATTTATGCAGAATAATAAGAGTACAATAACGGAACAATGATGAAAGCAAACCATAAGGAAAGTAATCGGGAATCTCTAAGTATCCCGAGGATCTCTTAGTATCCTCGACGTGTACTAGGGACCTCTTGGTATCCCGCGGATCTCTCGGTATCCTCAATATAAGCCGGGGATCTCTTGGTATCCCGAGGATCTCTTGGTATCCTGAATACGTACTAGGGATCTCTTGGTATCCCGAGGATCTCTCGGTATCCTCAATATAAGTCAGGGATATCTTGGTATCCCAAGGATCTCTTGGTATCCTCAATATATGTGCGGGGGATCTCCCGAGAATCTAACCTGTAGTCCCAAAGTAAATGTGCAGGGGGGATCTCCCGGGAATCTAACCCGTAGTTCCAAAGTAAATGTGCAGGGGGAATCTCCCGGGAATCTAACCCGTAGTCCCAATTTAAAACACAGAGCAGAAACACAAGAATATTAAATTAAACGCTAATTTCGTACCAAGTAAATATTTACTTCTAGCCTAACATGCTTCACGTAATGCAATTCAGGCAATTTAAGCAAATATGCAATTTAGTCAACTAAATATGCCTTTCTAGACTAGCAACATGCTAAATTCACAAGTAGAATAAAACAAGAAAAGAACTCAATTGAAATACTTAAGGAAAAACCGGATTTTCAACAATCAGCTCAAGTACGCGCTCGTCACCTCACGTACAGGGCTTTTCAATTATCAAATATAGCACATCCTAGGGGGGAAAGGTCCCCCACACAAGGTTAGACAAGCCACTTACCTCTAATGCTCCAACTCAAGTTTCGATTATAGCTTTACCTCTCGAATTCACCACCCAACCGCTCGAATCTAGTCACAAATTACGTGAATGCATTAATAATTACTATTGGAACTAACCCCAATGCACAAAAATAGTTTTTACAAGGTTTTTTTCCCAAAAAGTTCAAAAATAACCCCGGACACACGTGGTCGAAACTTGAGGTTCGGACCAAAACCCTGTTACCCATTCTCCCACGAATCCAAATATATGTTTTGTTTTGAAATCGGACCCCAAATTGAGGTCCAACTTCTCAATTCGTAGAAAACCTAGGTTCTACCCAAAACACCCAATTTCCGCTACCAATCGTTTTGAAGAAGAAAAGTTGTTTGGAAAATCGCCTCTTAGGTTTTTGGTTTTTGAAAAGTGGAAAAATGGCTGAAACTCCCGAATTTATACATTTTGCTGGGGGCTGGCGCGGACCGCACAGAAATGCACCGCGGCTGCGCTGAGGGAGGGAAGAAGTGGGCTTCCTCTGAACCTACTCAGTGCGGACCGCACTGATTTTGTGCGCGGCCGCGCTGGTCGACCTGGCTACCCCCTCTGAACCCCACCACGCAGATCGCACAGAAAAGTGCCGCGGCCGCGTGGCTGCCAGCGCGGACCGCGCGGAAATGGCCGCGGCCGCGTGGCTGCCAGCACAGACCGCGCGGAAATGGCCGCGGCCGCGCCGGACCTGCAACACCTGAACCTGCATTTTTTTAAGTTTAAGACCTCCCGGGCCCCACTCAAAACTCACCCGAGCCCTCGGTGCTCCAAACCAAACATACACGTGATCTTAAAAACATCTTACGGTCTCATTTGTGCTATCAAATCGCCAAAATAACATCATATACATAGAATCAAGCCTCAAAACACATGATTTTCTTTCAACTTTCATAAAACTCCAATTCCCCATTTTAAGTCTGAAACACGTCATATGACGTCCATTTTTAGCCAAACTTTACAGATAGTGCTTAAAACATATTTAAGACTCGTACCGGGCGTCGGAACCAAAATACGAGCCCGATACCACAATTTTCTGATCAACTTCCTTCTTCATTTTCCTTAATTAATTTCAGAAATCAATTTCACACAAAATTTCATTTCTCGGGCTTGGGACCTCGGAATTTAATTCAGCGCACACGCCCAAGTCCCATATTTTTCTACGGACCCTCCGAGACCGTTGAATCACAGGTCCAGATCCGTTTACACAAAATGTTGATCGAAGTCAATATTATGCGTATTAAATATCAAAATTCACCAAATTACTCACAAAATTCGCATATTTCAACATAAAAGCTTTCCGGCTTCGCGCCCGGACTGCACACGCAATATAGATGCAACTAAAAGCAAGGTTTTCAAGGCCTCGGAAGCACGGAACAAGGAAGAATTACGGTGATGCCCCTTTGGGTCATCACATTCTCCACCTCTAAAACAACCGTTCGTCCTCGAACGGACAAAAGAAAGAAGTACCTGAAACGGAAAATAAATGAGGATAACGGCTTTGCATATCGAACTCGGACTCCCAAGTCGATGCCTCAGGAGGCTGACCTCTCCACTGAACACGCACCGAAGGAAAACTCTTCGACCTCAACTGTCGAACCTGCCGGTCTAGAATAGCCACCGGCTCCTCTTTATATGACAGATCTTTGTCCGATGGACCGATGAACCTAGGGCTGAGCTTGCCCTTCTTCCCAAATCTCATCACGCCCTTCATAGGCGATACACGGTGCAATACCTGCTCACCAACCATGAAAGCAACATCTTTGACCTTGCGGTCTGCATAACACTTCTGTCTGGACTGAGCTGTACGAAGTCTATCATGAATAATCCTGACTTTATCCAAGGCCTCCTGAACCAAATCAGTACCCAATAATCAAGCCTCTCCCGGCTCAAACCATCCAACTGGAGACCGACATCGCCTACCATACAACGCCTCATACGGAGCCATCTGGATGCTAGACTGGTAGCTGTTGTTGTAGGCGAACTCTACTAAAGGCAAAAACTGGTCCCACGAGCCTCCAAAATCAATAACACAGGCCCGGAGCATATCTTCAAGAATCTGAATAGTCCTCTCGGACTGACAATCCGTCTGAGGGTGAAAAGTTGTACTCATAGTCACCTGGTACCCAACTCGTGCTGGACGGCCCTCCAGAACCGTGATGTAAACACTGAACCCCTGTCTGAGATGATAGAAACTGGAATGCCATGCAGACGGACAATCTCCTGATATAAATCACTGCTAACCGCTCCACTGATAGAAACTGGAATGAAATGAGCGGACTTGGTCAGCCGATCCACAACAACCCAAATAGAATCAAACTTCCTCGCCGTCAGAGGGAGACCAGTCACAAAATCCATAGTGATCTTCTCCCATTTCCACTCCGGAATCTCCATCTGCTGGAGTAACCGTCCCGGCCTCTGGTGCTCAGCCTTTACCTGCTGACAGTTGAGGCATCTAGCTACAAACTCTACTATATCCTTCTTCATCCGCCTTCAGCAGTAATGCTACCTCAGATCCTGATACATCTTCGCGGCACCCGGATGGATGGAGTACCGCAAGCTATGGGCCTCGGTCAATATCAACTCCCGAATATCATCCACATCGGGTACACAGATACGACCCTGCATCCTCAATACCCCGTCATCTCCAATAGTCACATTCCTAGCATCGCCATGCTGAACTGTGTCCCTGAGGACAAGCAAATGAGGGTCATCATACTGCCGCTCCCTGATACGATCAAACAATGAAGACCGAGAAACCACACAGGCTAGAACCCGACTGGGCTCCGAAAGGTCCAATCTCACCAACTGATTGGCTAAAGCCTGAACATCCATCGCCATGGGCCTATCTGAAGCTGGTAAATATGCCAAACTTCCCAAACTCTCCGCCCGGTGACTCAAGGCATCGGTTACCACATTGGCCTTGCCCGGGTGATATAGAATAGTGACATCATAATCCTTCAGTAGCTCCAACAATCTCCTTTGGTGCAAGTTCAGATCCTTCTTCTTGAACAAGTGCTGTAAACTCTGATGATCCGTGTAAATCTTACAAGGCACGCCGTACAAATAATGTCGCCAGATCTTCAAGGCATGAACAATAGCAGCTAACACAAGGTCATGGACAGGATAGTTCTTTTCATGTACCTTCAACTGTCTGGATGCGTAGGCAATCACCCTACCGTCCTACATCAACACCGCTCCCAGTCCAACTCGTGAGGCATCACAATAAACCGTATAGGACCCCAAACCAGTAGGAAAAATTAGAATAGGGGCTAAAGTCAAAGCCATCTTGAGCTTTTGGAAGCTCTCCTCACACTCGTTTGACCACTAAAAATGAGCACCCTTCTGGGTCAATCTAGTCATAGGGGCTGCAATCGATGAGAACCCCTCCACAAAACGACGGTAATACCCCGTCAGGCCAAGGAAACTACGGATATCAGTAGCTGAGGAGGGCCTGGGCCAACTCTGCACGGCCTCCACCTTCTTTGGATCTACCCGAATGCCCTCACTCGATACCACGTGGCCTATGAACGCCACAGAACTCAACCAAAACTCACATTTTGAGAACTTTGCATATAATTTCTTTTCCCTCAGGGTCTGAAGCACTGTCCTCAGGTGCTGCTCATGATCTTCCCGACTCCGGGATTATATAAGAATATTATCTATAAAAACAATGACAAACGAGTCGAGATAGGGCCTGAATACACTGTGCATCAAATGCATAAAAGCTGCTGGGGCATTGGTCAGCCCAAATGACATGACAAAGAATTCGTAATGACCATACCGAGTCCTGAAAGTAGTCTTCGAGATATCCGGCTCCCGAATCTTTAGCTGGTGATAGCCTGAGCGCAAATCAATCTTAGAAAACACCTGTGCACCATGAAGCTGGTCAAATAGATCATCAATACGAGGCAAAGGATATAGGTTCTTCACTGTAACTTTGTTCAACTGACGATAATCGATACACATGCGCATAGAACCATCCTTTTTCTTTACGAACAAGACAGGAGCACCCCACGGTGAAACACTGGGTCGAATAAAACCCTTATCAAGCAATTCTTGTAACTGATCCTTCAACTTAGGAGGAGCCATACGGTAAGGATGAATAGATATGGGCTGAGTGCTCGGCAATAAATCAATACCAAAATCAATGTCCCGGTCAAGCGGCATGCCCGGAAGATCAGTTGGAAACACATCGGGGAAATCCCTTACTACTGGGACCGAGTCAACAGAAGGGGTATCAGCACTGACATATCTCACATAAGATAAATACGCGGCGCACCCCTTCTCAACCATACGCTGAGCCTTAAGAAATGATATAACTTTACTGGGAGTGTGATCAAAAGTACCACTCCACTCAATACAGGGAATACCTGGCATAGCCAGCGTCACGATCTTAGCATGACAATCAAGAATAGCATACTGGGGCGACAACCAGTCCATGGCCAAGATAATATCGAAATCAACCATATCAAGTAATAAAAGATCTGCCCTGGTCTCAAAACCACGAATAGTAACCAAACATGACCGATATACGCGGTCCACAACAAGAGAATCTCCCACGGAAGTAGAAACATAAACAGGAGAGCTCAAAGTCTCTCGGGCTGTACCCAAAATACGGAGCAAAATAAGATGACACATAAGAATAAGTAGAGCCTGGATCGAATAGAACCGATGGATCTTTGTGACTAACCAATATAATACATGTGATAACAGAATCGGAGGTGACAGCCTCGGCACGATCAGGAATAGCATAAAATCTGGCCCGGCCCCTCCCTCGAGGGCGACCTCTATCTCCCCGATCTCCGCCCCTGACTGGCTGGGCAGGTGAGGTGGCAGCTGGAGCTGGAACAATGGCCTGAGAACTCTGTGGGGCACTCTGTGGCTGAGAAGTGTATGGAGGTGCACCCCTCCCAAGTCTAGGGCAATCCCTCACCACGTGGAGTGTGTCAGCACACTCGAAACAAGCTCTGGGAGGACGTGGTGGCTGTGACTGGCTAGGGCCAGGTCTGCTAGGCTAACCTTTGAAAGCACCCTGCGCAAGAGGCGCGCTAGAAACTAGAGGTGTATAATATCGCTCCTGAGATCTGGGAGGAGCTGGAGCATTGCTGGCTGCTAGAAGAGCTGAATGAACGGGACGACTCATATAGCCCCTACCATGATGACCTGCAGTTGGGGTACGGGCACCAGAAAAATGGCCCGACTCACGAGACCTCTTGGCCTCCCTCTCCTCTCTCTCCCTAGCATGCATACCCTCAACCCTCCTAGCAATGCTCACTACCTGCTGATAAGAAATATCCATCTCCAACTCACGAGCCATGCTAGATCTGATGGGAGGAATAAGCCCCTCAATAAACCGGCGAACCCTCTCGCGGACAGTAGCAACCAAGGCTGGTGCATGCCTAGCCAATCTGGTGTAACGGATAGCATACTCTGAAACAGTCATAGCACCCTGGCGCAAATGCTCAAACTCTGCACGCCATGCGTCCCTGAGGCTCTGAGGGATGAAATCTCTCAAAAAAATGTCTGAGAACTGGGTCCAAGTCAGTGAAGCAGCCTCGTCTGGACTGTCTAACTCATAGGTGCGCCACCACTTATAGGCGGCTCCCCAAAGTTGGAAAGCAGTGAAAGAAACCCCGCTCTAGTCCACTGAAAACCGGAGGATCATACTTCTTGAACCTCTCGAGTCTCCGCTGCTCATCCTCAGAAGCAGCTGCCCCATCCTCGGGCTGACCTGGAACTGCAGTTTGTACAGGAATGATCTCTGGGACCTGCTCAACCTGCACTCGCTGCTCAGGAGTGCGGGCGGCGGGAGTCTATGCCCCTCCCCTGGCCTGGGATGTGGTTGCAGCAAGGGGAAGCAACCTTGCCTGAGCCAGCGTGGTGTACATACTCATACACTATGCCAATGTCTCCTGAAGGGCTGGAGTAGTAGTGGTTGTAGGCGTGTCGGGTGCCTGAACTCCGGCTGGATCTGCTGGCGGTACCTCAGCAGTAGCTCGTGCAGGTGCTCTGGCTGCACCCCGTGCGTGTCCACGGCCTCTGCCCCGACCCCTGCCTCTGACGGCTGCACGAGGAGGTGCGGGTGCCTGACCGCCCTGAGTAGCACGTGTCCTCACCATCTGTGAGAGAATAGAATACAGAAGTTTAGAATTTATGACAAAAATATCGCACGACAAGGAGATCAATGAACTGAAGAAATTTTTCCTAAATAGTTACATAGCCTCTCGTAGATAAGTACAGATGTCTCTGTACCGATCAGCGAGACTCTAATAAACCGGCATGTGTCCCGTGACTCCTATGAACCTAGAGCTTTGATACCAACTTGTCACGACCCTAGTTTACCAACTGTGAACTTGTGAAGACGACACCTAGTCTTCGTGACCAGGTAAGCCTAACACTTGCGGAAACATAATAATTGCGGAAAAATAGAATGCCATATTTAATTATCTAAAAAGGAAATTGTACTGAATGCCGCTCGGCATATACGACTCAATATCTCAAGACTAAAACAATCCCAAAACCCGGAAACTCACGGGAAAACACAGGCTACAGAAATGTATAGTAAGGCTCCAAACTCCAGAATATCTAACAAACGGAAGGAAAAAGAACTAAGTACTAAAGATAAAATAAAGAGGGAGACTCGTCGGTCTGTGGACGTAGCAGATCTACCTTGAAGTCTCTGTAGTCCTCCTGCCTCACTGATAGTGCGCCTGAGTAGAGGTACCTGGATCTGCACATGAAAACATGCGCAGAAGAGGCGTGAGTACACCACAGCGGTACTCAGTAAGTGCCAAGCCTAACCTCGGTTGGGTAGTGACGAGGAAGGTCAGGGCCTACTGAGGTTATATAAAATATAAAGATGTCAGGATAAGATAAGCAGTGCAATTGAGAACCTACAGTAAGAATCTATGCAGGATAATAAGAGTACAATAACGGAAACAATGATGATAGCAAACCATAAGGAAAGTAACCGGGAATCTCTAAGTATCCCGAGGATCTCTTAGTATCCTCAACGTGTACTAGGGACCTCTTGGTATCGCGAGGATCTCTCGGTATCCTCAATATAAGCCAGGGATCTCTTGGTATCCTCAATATGTACTAGGGATCTTTTGGTATCCCGAGGATCTCTCGGTATCCTCAATATAAGTCAGGGATCTCTTGGTATCCCGAGGATCTCTTGGTATCCTCAATATATGTGCGGGGGATCTCCCGAGAATCTAACCCGTAGTCCCAAAGTAAATGTGCAGGGGGAATCTCCCGGGAATCTAACCCGTAGTTCCAAAGTAAATGTACAGGGGGAATCTCTCGGGAATCTAACCCGTAGTCCCAATTTAAAACACAGAGCAACAACACAAGAATATTAAATTAAACGCTAATTTCGTACCAAGTAAACATTTACTTCTAGCCTAACATGCTTCACGTGATGCAATTCAGGCAATTTAAGCAAATAGGCAATTTAGTCAACTATACATGCCTTTCTAGACGAGCAACATACTAAATTCACAAGTAGAATAAAACAAGAAAAGAACTCAATTGAAATACTTAAGGAAAAACCGGATTTTCAACAATTAGCTCAAGTACGCGCTCGTCACCTCACATACAGAGCATTTCAATTATCAAATATAGCACATCCTAAAGGGAAAGATCCCCCACACAAGGTTAGACAAGTCACTTACCTCTAATGCTCCAACTCAAGTCTCGATTATAGCTTTACCTCTCGAATTCACCACCCAACCGCTCGAATCTAGTCACAAATTACTTGAATGCATTAATAATTACTATTGGAACTAACCCCAATGCACAAAAATAGTTTTTACAAGGTTTTTTTCCCAAAAAGGTCAAAAATACCCCCGGACCCACGTGGTCGAAACTCGAGGTTCGGACCAAAACCCTGTTACCCATTCTCCCACGAATCCAAATATATGTTTTGTTTTGAAATCGGACCCCAAATTGAGGTCCAACTTCTCAATTCGTAGAAAACCTAGGTTCTACCCAAAACACCCAATTTCCCCCATGAAAATCTTTGTTTTGAAGTTGAAATCATGTTAAAAGATGTTAAGTGAAGAAAATGAGTTAGAAATCACTTACTAATCGTTTTGAAGAAGAAACGTTGTTTGGAAAATTGCCTCTTAGGTTTTTGGTTTTTGAAAAGTGGAAAAATGGCTGAAAATCCCGACTTTATACATTTTGCTGGGGGCTGGCGCGGACCGCACGGAAATGCACCGCGACTACGCCGAGGGAGGGAAGAAGTGGGCTTCCTCTGAACCCACCTAGCGCGGACCGCACTGATTTGGTGCGCGGCCGCGCTGGTCGACCTGGCTACCCCTTCTGAACCCCACCACGCGGACCGCACAGAAAAGTGCCGCGGCCGCGTGGCTGCCAGCGCGGACCGCGCGGAAATGGCCGTGGCCGCGCCGGACCTGCAACACCTGAACCTGCATTCTTTTAAGTCTAAGACCTCCCGAGCCCACTCAAAACTCACCCGATCCCTCGGGGCTCCAAACCAAACATACACGTGATCTTAAAAACATCTTACGGTCTCATTTGTGCTATCAAATTGCCAAAATAACATCATATACATAGAATCAAGCCTCAAAACACATGATTTTATTTCAACTTTCATAAAACTCCAATTCCCCATTTTAAGTCCGAAACACGTCATATGACGTCCGTTTTTAGCCAAACTTTACAGATAGTGCTTAAAACATATTTAAGACTCGTACCGGGCGTAGGAACCAAAATACGAGCCCGATACCACAGTTTTCTGATCAATTTCCTTCTTCATTTTCCTTAATTAATTTCAGAAAACAATTTCACACAAAATTTCATTTCTCGGGCTTGGGACCTCGGAATTTAATTCCGGGCACACGCCCAAGTCCCATATTTTTTTACAGACCCTCCGGGACCATCGAATCACAGGTCTGGGTCCGTTTACCCAAAATGTTGACCGAAGTCAATATTATGCGTATTAAATATCAAAATTTATCAAATTTCTCACAAAATTTGCATATTTCAACATAAAAGCTTTCCGGCTTCGCTTCCGGACCGTGCACACAATATTGAGGCAACTAAAAGCGATGTTTTCAAGGCCTCAGAAGCACGTAACAAGGAAGAATTACGGTGATGCCCCTTTGGGTCGTCACAGTTCTCATTTGTGTTATAACCCGAAAAGTGCTAGAATTTTGCACTACCTGTACTGATTAGAATAGTCTCATAATAAGTGCGGGTTTTATATGATTCACTCGGGTAGTATAATCCATTAATCAGATATCTCTTGAATATCTTCCATGGTTCATCTTTTCGCTGAATCTCAAAATTTTCTAGGAGAAATATTATTTCTTTCTTTGGTAATTTTTCGTAAGACTTAATATCATCATTGTCTTCTTCTCTAGCGATTGAAGCAAATGTATTACTTTGCTTTTTGGAAGCCAAATATGCCTGTAGATGACCATATAATGGATCATCTTCTGGAATATCATCCAGATGTATAGACGGACCTGATAAAGAATCTCCTTTATGAAAAATCTTTGAGTTTATTAAACTCCTTTTTCCTGCTTGTATCACTGGAGAATTTGATGAGGATCCGTATGACGATCCTTGAGAATATGATCTACTAGGGGAAGATCTTCCCCTACCTCTGCCTCTGGTGGCCCATGAAGGGTCCATTCTGCACAAATAACAAGTCAATTTATTCTGAGAAGCAATAATCCAGCATATCATCCCTAATAATTTTAGTATAGGTATGAATTCCTAACAATTTCAATATGATTATGATTTTTAATCCGGTTATCAACGATATCTTCAATTATCAAATTAATTATGAGACTTTGTAGATCTCGATTTAATCTAACCACTTTAAGGATAGTAATTAATAATTCTTCTTCTAGAAAGGTCGTATAAAAATTCATAATTAATCAAGGTATTCTCGGGATAAGAAATACGGAAGGGAATTATCAATTCCTTTTTTGTATTGAATTTCAAAATCAAAAGGCGCTAGCTGAGCTTGCCATCTAGCAAATATTAACTTAGACGCATCATGTTTGAAATCTTTGTCAAACATATATTTAACAGATTGAGCATCAGTTTTTATTAAAAACTTTTGATTATATAAATCATCTTGAAATTTTAAAACACATTTAACAATAGTCAACATTTCATGAGCCACAGTAGCATAGTTCTTCTGGGCTTCGGTCCATTTACCAGAGTGAAATCTTATCAGGTATTCACTCTTATTGTTGGGATTCACTTGTTTTAAAATCCCACCGTAGCCAACGTTGGACGCATCGGTCTCGATAATTTTTTTCCATATAGGATTAGCAAGAGTTAAGTAAGGTAAAGAGTTAACACGCTGTTTAATACTTTTGACTAACGCAGTATGCTGGTCAGTCTATGGCTGCTTATGATCCTTTTTCAGCTTGTCGTATAAAGGGGCTAGATTGTCACGACCCAAATCCCGGTCGTGATGGCGCCCAACACACTACTAGTCAAGCCCGACTATTAGTCACACTTAACCCAATTTGTCAAAAATAGCGGATGGAAATATCAATTAATTCACGATCAAAGTACTGAAGAGTTTAACAAAATACACGACATGATCTCTCTAGGACCAGGTGTCACGAATATGAGCCTTTAGAATACAAAATATCACCCTAATACATAGTGTATCCAAAGTCTGATAATGCAGAAATAAAAAGGATAGGATAGGAGGGAAGAAATCAATGCTGCGAACGCTGTGCAGCTACCTTGATACTCCCGAAATGCTGGAATCCATTGATCAACTGGATCTACTATGCCTGAGACTGCCCTGGATCTGCACACAAGGTGCAGGGAGTAAAGTGAGTACTCCGACCCAGTGAGTAGTAAAAGTAACTACAGTCCGAAGATAAGAAAATCCAGTAAATACACAAAGTAAGCTAAAATCTAAATATACAGCAACATATGGAACTGAACAGCTAAACAACAGTATAAAGGCAAATACATGAATGCAATGCAATGCATATGATGGTACATTCCAGTACCCACTGCGGCGTGCAGCCCGAGCCATCCATATTTATTTATCGTCGACGGCGCTCACTGGGGGTGTGTACAGACTCCGGAGGGGCTCCTACAGCCCAAGCGCAATATCTTGGTCAGTCATTGTTACCTGACCGGTCAGCCATTGTTACCTGACCAATTTATATCACACAGTGCCATTGTTACCACTATTCCAAGTATATATTACAGTGTCATTATTACCACTGTTCCAAGTATATATTACAGTGTCATTGTTACCACTGTTTCAAGTATAACATACGGTGTCATTGTTGCCACTGTTTCAAGTCACTTTATAATCTGTCCAGAAAATAATATAGTAAGGCCTTTGGGCATTTACAAAGTAGAAGTTCCCAGACCGAAATATATTTAAAACGTCATTTAAGTTTTCAATACTTAGAATTATGGCTGAGTTTGCATGGCAGCATTTAAAATCTTGGACTGAAATTAAATGATATGCAAATTATGCTAAGCAGTAATGTAAATCCTCGAAGGATTTTTCAAGTCGGCACAAGGCCCCAAACATGGCATCAAGCCCAGTAATATCAATAAAGTGTGTGTATCAATCACCAGTATAGTATAAACATCACACGGGATAGACAAGGTCACAATCCCCGATAGTATCAGACCCCGCACTTACCATGGAGTGCGTGTCACGCCTCAATATAGCGTTACGATGTGAAAGTCCGGGGTTTCAAACCCTCAGAACAGCATTTACATCTATTACTCACCTCTAACCGGCCGTAGACTAGTCCGCAATGCCCTTTCCTCTTGAATTGACCTCTTCGCGCGTCGAATCTAGTCAAAACCATAACGAATACGTTACAATAGGCTAAAGTAATATAACCCAATCGAAAAGACTCGAAAAATGTCGAAAATCACGAAATTAGCAAAACTCGAGCCCCGGGCCCACGTCTCGAAATTCAGAAATTTTTACATCAATACGACCCTTATCTCGCCACGAGTCTATACATACCAAATTCACAAAAATCGGAGTTCATTTGACCCCTCAAATCACCATTTAATTCTCTTAAGTTTCAAGCTCTAAACCACCATTTTTGTCCATAAATTACTTGAGTTTTCAGCTCTAATCCATGTATTTACCTTGGAAATAAGTCGAAACAACTCACCTTTGATGCTTGATGAAATCGCCCTTGAAATTCTCTCCAAAATAATCCAATCCAAATGAAAGAATTAAGCCAAATCCGTGTTTAAAAGAATTTGCCCATGCTTCGTCGAGTTGTACCTTGCACTTGTGCTATACAAGTTGTACATCCTATTAAAAATTTTCCTTGTCGGACACCTTCTGTTTAAACACCCATAACGTCTTGTATAAATATCCAAATGACAAACGGTTTAAAGATTTAGAAACTAGACTCGACGATCTTTAATTTGATAGGTTGTACACCATATAACTATTTATATAGCCCGAGATATGAGCTTATGATGTAGGATCTCCGAAATCAGAAAATTATGGAGAACGAGCTCCACCAGTCATATTCAATTGACCGTAACATTCTCTACAGATGTCCAAATTGCAATTTCCTTAGCTTTATGGAAACTAGACATGAAGGGCTACAACTTTTGTTTTTAAACCATCTCAAAATTCGTTATATATCAAAAAAAATCGGCCTCCAAAGTATGATACACGATTACATTTTGCTGTGCAGAGACAGCTTCTGCAACAGCTTTTCTTCTTTTTTCGTTTTGGTCCGAATTTCATTCCGTTAACCTTACGAAATCCACCCGAGGCCCTCGGGACATTAACCAATTATATCAACATGTCCCACAATGTCATTCAAACTTGTTCCAACCTTCGAAACACCCAAAATAACGTCAAAACATCAAATCATCATCGCATTCAAGCCTATGCACTTTGAAACTTCTATCTTTCACATCCGATGCGGAAAACATCAAAACTAGTCCGAATGACCTCAAATTTTGCAGACAAGTCCAAAATGACATAACGAAGCTACAACAACTCTCGTAATTCCATTACGACCCTCGGACGAAAATCTCACCTATCAATCGGAATTCGCCAAAATACTAACTTTGCCAATTCAAGCTTAATTCTACACCGGTCATCACAAAAATATTCTGGACACACTCCTAAGTCCCAAATCACCTAACGAAGCTATCTAAACCATAAAATTCGCATTTCAAGGTCTCTAACACATAAGTCAATATTCGGTTGACTTTTCCAACTTAAGCTTCCTTAAAAGAGACTAAGTGTCTCAAACCTTACCAAAATCATTCCGGAGTGACTTCAAATTTTGCACACAAGTCACATTCGACGTTACGGACTTGCCCAAACTTTCGGATTTGCATTCCGACTCCGATATCAAAATTTCCATTTCCGGTCGAATTTTTCTCAAAAACCTTCAAATTTCTATACTTAGCCAAATGACTTCAAAATGACCTCCGGACATCTGAATTCACTTCCGATCGCGCTACCAATCCTTAAATCATCCCCCGAAACTAACTGAATCATCGGAAATCAATTATGAGACCTCTAACTCACAAGTCAACTTCCGGTTGACTTTTCCAAACTAATTCTTCATTAAAGAGACTATTTGTCCCAATTTCTACCAAACTCGATCCGAATTGACTCAAATTCACCAAGTACACATATTGAAGCATGAATAAGCATATAACGGGGAATATGGGACGGAATTACAGGAGACGACGGGTCGGATCGTCACATTCTCCCAAACTAAAACAAACGCTCGTCATCGAGCGAGTTAAGAAACATACCTGGAGTTTCAAATAGGTGTGGGTATCTGCTCCGCATCTCTTGCTCGTTCTCCTAAGTAACCTCCTCCACGGGCCGATCTCTCCACTGTACTTTCACTGATGCTATATCTTTCGACCTCAATTTTCGAACCTGTCGACCTAAAATAGCCACTGGCTCCACATCATAAGTTAAATCTTCCCCTAGCTGTACTGTACTGAAATCCAATATATGAGATGGGTCCCCAACATACTTTCGGAGCATAGAAACATGGAATACCGGGTGAACACCCGACAAACTAGGTGGCAAGGCAAGCATATAAGCCATCTCTCCAACCTTCCTAAGTATTTCAAAAAGTCCAATAAATCGCTGACTTAGCTTTCCTTTCTTTCCAAATCTCATAACACCCTTCATGGGTGAAACCTTCAGCAAAACCTTCTCACCCACCATGAATGACACATCCCGGACCTTCCGGTCCGCATAACTCTTCTGACACGACTGAGCTGTGCGAAGTCTTTCCTGAATCACCTTCACCTTTTCTAAGGCACCCTGGACCAAATCCGTCCCCAACAACCTAGCCTCGCCGGGCTCGAACCAACCAAGTGGAGATTTACACCGCCTCCCATATAAGGACTCATACGGTGCCATCTGAATACTGGACTGATAGCTATTGTTGTAGGCAAACTCTGCAAGTGGTAAAAATTCAACCCAAGAACCTCCAAAATCAATCACACAAGCATGCAACATATTCTCCAATATCTGAATAGTACGCTCGGACTGTCCGTCCGTATGAGGATGAAATGCTGAACTCAGCTCCACCGGAGTACCCAACTCATGATGAAAAGTCCTCCAAAACTGAGAAGTGAACTGAGAAGTGAACTGAGTACCTCTATCCGAAACGATGGAAACTGGAACACCATGCAACCGCACAATCTCCTGAATAAAGATTCTCGCCAGCCGCTCCGAGGAGTATGTAGTACATACTGGAATGAAATACGCTGACTTAGTCAGTCGACCCACAACGACCCAAATCGAATCGAACTTCTTCAAAGTCTGACGAAGACCAGTCACGAAGTCCATAGTAACTCTCTCCCATTTCCACTCAGGAATAACCATCTGCTGTAGCAAACCGTCTGGCCTCTGATGCTCATATTTCACCTGCTGATAGTTGAGATACCGAGCCACATATCCCACAATGTCTTTCTTCATTCTCCTCCACCAGTAATGTTGTCTCAAGTCCCGATACATCTTCGCGGCACCTGGATGGATGGAATACTGCGAACTGTGGGCCTCCTCAAGAATCAAATCTCTAAGCCCATCAATATCGGGCACACAAATACGGCCTTGCATCCTCAATACACCATCATCACCTATAGCCACATCTCTGGCATCACCTCGCTGAACCCGATCTCTAAGGTCAAACAAATGTGGATCATTATACTGGTGCTCTCTGATGCGATCATATAAGGAAGATCGAGAAATCACACTCGCCAACACTCGGCTAGGCTCAGAAATATCTAGCCGCACCATCTGATTGGCCAAAGCCTGAACATCAACTGCAAAAGGTCTCTCCCCAACTGGAATGTAAGCCAAACTCCCCATACTGATTGCCTTTCGGCTCAAAGCATCGGCCACTACATTGGCCTTACCCGGATGATACAGAATAGTAATATCATAGTCTTTAAGCAACACAAGCCATCTTCGCTGCCTCAAATTAAGATCTTTTTGCTTAAATAAATACTGAAGACTGCGATGATTAGTGAATACCTCACAAGATACGCCGTACAAATAGTGCCTCCAAATCTTCAAGGCATGAACTATAGCAGCCAACTCTAAATCATGAACAGGATAGTTCTTCTCATGGGGCTTCAACTGACGAGAAGCATAAGCGATAACTCTACCCTCCTGCATTAGCACACAACCAATCCCAACTCTGGAAGCATCACAATATATCGTGTATGAACCTGCAGCTGAAGGTAACACCAACACTGGAGCTGTGGTCAAAAGTGACTTGAGCTTCTGAAAGCTCTCGTCGCACTCGTCTGACCATAAAAATGGAGCACCTTTCTGAGTCAACTTGGTCAAGGGCGATGCGATGGATGAAAATCCCTAAACAAACCGGCGATAATAGCCTGCAAGCCCAAGAAAACTCCGGATCTCTGTGGCTGAGGAAGGTCTAGACCAAATCTGCACTGCTTCTATCTTCCTTGGATCAACCTGAATACCCTCGCTGGACACTATGTGTCCCAAGAATGCCACAAAACTTAGCCAAAACTCACACTTGGAGAATTTAGCATAAAGTTTCTCCTCCCTCAATCTCTGCAACACTACACACAAATGTCGGGCGTGCTCCTCCTGGCTACGCGAGTATACTAGAATATCATCAATGAATACAATGACAAAAGAATCCAGATACGACTGAAATACACTGTTCATTAGATGCATGAACGCTGCTGGGCATTGGTCAGCCCAAAAGACATGACTAGAAACTCATAGGGGACATATCTAGTCCTGAATGCAGTCTTAGGAATATCTGAATCCCTGATCTTCAACTGGTGATAACCCGAACGAATGTCGATCTTAGAAAACACCCTCGCTCCCGGAAACTGATCAAATAAGTTATCAATGCGAGGTAAAAGATACTTGTTTTTCACTGTTACCTTGTTCAACTACCTATAATCAATGCACATTCTCATTGTGCAATCTTTCTTTTTCACAAATAACACAGGTGCACCCCACGGGGACACACTAGGCTGAATAAACCTCTTTTCTAGGAGTTCCTGAAGCTGCTCTTTCAATTCTTTTAGATCCGCTGGTGCCATGCGGTATGGCAGAATAGAAATGGGCTTATCGCCCAGCACTAGGTCAATAACAAAATCAATATCCCGATCTGGCGGCATGCCTAACAAGTCTGCAGGAAATACATCAGGAAAGTCCTTAACAACTGGGACAGAATCAATACTGGAAGTCTCAGCTCCCACATCACGCACGAAGGCCAAATATGATAAACAGTCGTTCCCAACCATACGTTGGGCTTTCAAGAAAGAAATTACTCTACTAGGAACATAATCAGTCATACCACGCCACTCGATCCTCGGAACACCCGGAATAGCCAAAGTAACTGTCATAGCATGATAGTCTAGAATAGCATGACACGGAGATAGCCAGTCCATGCCTAGAATAATATCAAAATCTACCATTCTCAACAGCAATAGATCAACTCGGGTCTCCAGACCCCTAATAGTCACAATACACGACCGATACACACGATCCACAATAACAGTATCGCCCACCGGGGTAGACACATGAACAGGTAAAGCAAGAGACTCCCAGGGTATACTTAACTGACGAGCAAAATATGAAGACACATAAGAATAGGTGGATCTGGGATCAAATAAGACAGAGGCATCTGTGTGGCAGACTAAGATAATACATGTGATAACAACATCTAACGCAAGAGCATCTGTCCTATCTGGGATAGCATAAAACCGAGCCGGACCACCGCCCGATCGACCTCCCCATCTAGGGCGACCTCTAGCTGCATGACCCTCACCCCTAGCTGATTGAGTGGGTGCTGAAGTAAATGGTACAGAAGATGAGGAATGGCCCCTCTACTGAGACTGACTGCCACGAAGCCGAGGACAATGCCTCATCATGTGACCAAACTCTTCACACTCGTAACAACTACCCGACGGTGGATGAGGGAACTGATGGGAACCCCTCGCACCAAAGTGACTAGCTGATACACTCGGCACCGAAGAACCCTGGACTGAAGGAGCATGTGATGAACTCTGTGCTGGAAGGGCACCAAAAGAAGACTAACCCTGCTGAAATCCCTGATGACCACGGCCTGAAGATGCCCCTCGATACTCGGAATGAGCCGACTGATGAGGCCTATAAGAACGACCCCTGCTCTGCTGAAATTGGCTCCTAGACGGAGCACCACTAAAAATACCTGATCCACGAGGCCTCTTGGCCTCCCGCTCCTCTCTCTCTTGACGACGATCTGCCTCAATATCTCGGGAAATATCGACTGCATCCTCAAAAGTATGGCTCAGAATCCTCTCTCGAGCCATCAGGATACGGATGGGATAAATGAGCCAATCCACGAACCTCCTAATCCTTTCCCGATCAGTCGGGACCATCCATGGAGCATAACGAGCTAACTCTGAAAACCTCACCTCGTACTGAGATACGATCATATCTCCCTGACGAAAATACTCAAACTGCCTGCGCCGCTCCTCTCTCTGAGATCGCGGTACCCACTTCTCCAGAAAGAGAGTGGAGAACTCCTGCCATGACAAGGGAGCTGAACCTACCGGCCTACGCCGCTCATATGCCTCCCACCAAGTGAAGGCTGCACCTGAGAACTGAAAAGTAGTAAAGGATACACCGCTAGTCTCCAAGATCCCTGTTGTCCGCAGCATGCGTCTACACATGTCAAGAAAACCTTGGGCATCCTCGCCCTGAGCACCACTGAAAGGAGGAGGTGCAAGTCTGCTGAATCTCTCAAGACGACGCTGCTCATCGTCTGGCATAACTGGGACCATAACCTCTTGAACCGGGGCAACCGGCTGAACTGGGGCAACCTGATGTACTAGTGGTGCCTGTGGGGTCTGTAATCCCTGCACTACCGGCTCAGGTGTGTGAGCAGCGGGGGTCTGACTGCCACCCCCTGCCTGTGAAGTAGCTACTGCAGTGGTAGCTGAAACTGCCTGAGTCAGGCCAGTGCAAACTGATAAGATATGTGCTAAGGCCTCCTAAAGACCTAGAATGACAATAGGCACAGTTGGTGCCTAAACATGTGCTGCTGGAATCTCTACAGCTAGAGCCTAATCCTGTTCCGGGGCAACTGGTGGGTCAACAGGTGCTGCCCCTGCGGCTCTACCTCGACCACGACCACGTCCACGGCCTCTGGTGGCCTCAGTAAGTGGCAATGGTGGTCGTCCGTCCTGTCCATTAGCTCGTGTTCTCGCCATCTGCGAGAGAATAGAATAACAAAATTCAGGTTTTTTTTGGGATCAACAAAGTCGCACGATAAGAATTCCAAGAATATGAAATTTTTCTAAAGGTTCTGCAGCCTCCCGAGGATAAGTACAAACGTCTCCGTACCGATCCGCGTGACTCTACTAAACTGGCTCATGACTCGTGAGACCAAGTAACCTAGGCTCTGATACCAACTTGTCACGACCCAATCCCGGTCGTGATGGCGCCCAACATACTACTAGGCAAGCCCGACTATTAGTCACACTTAACCCAATTTGTCAAAAAATAGCAGATGGAAATATCAATTAATTCACGATCAAAGTAATGAAGAGTTTAACAAAATACACGACATGATCTCTCTAGGACCCGGTGTCACGAATATGAGCCTCTAGAATACAAAATATCACCCTAATACATAGTGTATCCAAAGTCTGATAATGCATAAATAAAAAGGATAGGATATGAGGGAAGAAATCAATGCTGCGAACGCTGTGCAGCTACCTTGATACTCCCGAAATGTTGGAATCCGTTGATCAACTGGATCTACTATGCCTGAGACTGCCCTGGATCTGCACACAAGGTGCAGGGAGTAAAGTGAGTACTCCGACCCAGTGAGTAGTAAAAGTAACTACAGTCCGAAGATAAGAAAATCCAGTAAATACACAAAGTAAGCTAAAATCTAAATATACAACAACATATGGAACTGGACAGCTAAACATCAGTATAAAGGCAAATACATGAATGCAATGCAATGCATGTTCGTACATTCCAGTACCCATGGTGGCGTGCAGCCCGAGCCATCCATATTTATTTATCGTCGACGGCGCTCATTAGGGGTGTGTTCAGACTCCGGAGGGGCTCCTACAGCCCAAGCTCAATATCTTGGTCAGTCATTGTTACCTGACCAATTTATATCACACAGTGCCATTGTTACCACTGTTCCAAGTATATATTACAGTGTCATTGTTACCACTGTTCCAAGTATATATTACAGTGTCATTGTTACCACTGTTTCAAGTATAACATACGGTGTCATTGTTGCCACTGTTTCAAGTCACTTTATAATCCGTCCAGAAAATAATATAGTAAGCCCCTTGGGCATTTACAAAGTAGAAGTTCCCAGCCCGAAATACATTTAAAATGTCATTTAAGTTTTCAACACTTAGAATTATGGCTGAGTTTGCAAGGCAGCATTTAAAACCTTGGACTGAAATTAAATGATATGCAAATCATGCTAAGCAGTAATGTAAATCCTCGAAGGATTTTTCAAGTCGGCACAAGGCCCCAAACATGGCATCAAGCCCAGTAATATCAATAAAGTGTTTGTATCAATCACCAGTATAGTATAAACATCACACGGGATGGACCAAGTCACAATCCCCAATAGTATCCGACCCCGAACTCACCATGGAGTGCGTGTCACTCCTCAATATAGCGTTACGATGTTAAAGTCCGGGGTTTCAAACCCTCAGAACAACATTTACATCTATTACTCACCTCTAACCGGCCGTAGACTAGTCCGCAATGCCCTTTCCTCTTGAATTGACCTCTTCGCGCGTCGAATCTAGTCAAAACCACAACGAATATGTTACAATAGGCTAAGGGAATATAACCCAATCGAAAAGACTCGAAAAATGTCGAAAATCCCGAAATTAGCAAAACCCGAGCCCCAGGCCCACGTATCGAAACTCAGATATTTTTACATCAATACGACCCTTATCTCGCCACGAGTCTATACATACCAAATTCACAAAACTTGGAATTCATTTGACCCCTCAAATCACCATTTAATTCTCTTAAGTTTCAAGCCCTAAACCACCATTTTTGTCCATAAATTATTTGAGTTTTCAGCTCTAATCCATGTATTTAACTTGGAAATAAGTAGAAACAACTCACCTTTGATGCTTGATGAAATCCCCCTTGAAATTCTCTCCAAAATAATCCAAGCAAAATGAAAGAAATGAAAGAAATAGGCCAAATCCGTGTTTAAAAGAATCTGCCCATGCTTCGTCGAGTTGTACCTTGCACTTGTGCTATACAAGTTGTACATCCTATTAAAAATTTTCCTTGTCGGACACCTTCTGTGTAAACACCCATAACGTCTTGTATAAATATCCAAATGATAAACGGTTTGAAGATTTACAAACTAGACTCGAAGATCTTTAATTTGATAGGTTGTACACCATATAACTCTTTATATATCCCGAGATATGAGCTTCTAAAGTAGGCTCCCCGGATCAGAAAATTCTGGAGAACGAGCTCCACCAGTCATATTCAATCGACCGTAACATTCTCTACAGATGTCCAATTTGCGATTTCTTTAGCTTTCTGGAAACTAGGTATGAAGGTATACAACTTTTGTTTTTGAACCATCTCAAAATTCCTTATATATCAAAAGATATAGGCCTCCGAAGTATGATACACGATTGCATTTTTGCTGTGCAGAGACAGCTTCTGCAACAGCTTTTCTTCTTTTTTTCATTTTGGTCCGAATTTCATTCCGGTAACCTTACGAAATCCACCCGAGGCCCTCGAGACCTTAACCAATTATATCAACATGTCCCTCAATGTCATTCAAACTTGTTCCAACCTTCGGAACACCCAAAATAACATCAAAACATCAAATCATTATCGGATTCAAGCTTATGAACTTTGAAACTTCTAACTTTCACATCCGATGCGGAAAACGTCAAAACTAGTCTGAATGACCTCAAATTTTGTAGACAAGTCCAAAATGACATAACGAAGCTACAGAAACTCTCGGAATTCCATTCCGACCCTCGGATCAAAATCTCACCTATCAACCGGAATTCGCCAAAATACTAACTTTGCCAATTCAAGCTTAATTCTACACCGGTCATCACAAAAATATTCCGGACACACTCCTAAGTCCCAAATCACCTAACGAAGCTATCCGAACCATAAAATTCGCATTTCGAGCTCTCTAACACATAAGTTAATATTCGGTTGACTTTTCCAACTTATGCTTCCTTAAAAGAGACTAAGTGTCTCAAACCTTACCAAAATCATTCCGGAATGACTTCAAATTTTGCACACAAGTCACATTCGACATTACGGACTTGCCCCAACTTTCAGATTCACATTTCGACTCCGATATCAAAATTTCCACTTCCGGTCGAATTTTTCTCAAAAACCTTCAAATTTCTATACTTAGCCAAATGACTTCAAAATGACCTCCGGACATCCGAATTCACTTTCGATAGCGCTACCAATCCTTAAATCATCCCCCAAAATTAACCGAATCATCGGAAATCAATTCCGAGACCTCTAACTCACAAGTCAACTTCTAGTTGACTTTTCCAAACTAATATTTCATTAAAGAGACTATTTGTCCCAATTTCTACCAAAATCGATCCGAATTGACTCAAATTCACCAAGTACACATATTGAAGCATGAATAAGCATATAACGGGGAATACGGGACGGAATTACAGGAGACGACGGGTCGGGTCGTCACATAGATTCCGAGATAAACTTTTGTAGAAAGGAGATATATAATTCAAACTTCCCAAAAATCTTTGTAATTGAGTCCTGTTAGTAATAACATCAGGAAATTTTGAGGCAAAATCAATCGATCTTTGTATCGGTGTAATTTCTCCTTGGAAAATATTTTGACCGGTTGAAAGAGTTAAAGTTAACCCTCAAACAAATATTGTTCAGGACAATGACAATATTTCAGATAATGATATTCCTTCTGTATCCGAGATGGATTTTGACCCCAATAGTACTTAATGATTCCACACCAAATTGATTTTAGCCCTGTTTCTTGGGCACGGAAATATATTCAAAAGGAATTTTTTAGTGATAAATGGAACCAGTTTAAAACATGGTTTTTCGATACTTATAGCAAAGGTGATTTGAATAGAATTTCTCAAGAATTTTATGAAACTTGTGCCCTGAATAATCAAATTATGTATTTTGTTCTTTGGTTTATAACAACTTATTTGCTTCTTTATATAAAGGTATTAGAAAGATCTTATAAAGATGGGAGTGGTAATATTACTAAAGCCATTTATCCTCCTCAGACCCCCTTTATTTTACCTAATGATACTGGTATTACCTTCACTGCCTTTCAAAAATTTATTGATGATAACGTTGCAGCTATTAGTATAGCAAAAATTAATAAATTGATTTCTCAAAACAATTATTTGGGTTTATATGTAAAGAATTTAGGAGAACATATCGGTTCAAAATCTTATGAGGAAGTTAACTAGTCTACGGTCCAGCTCGCAATCGTGCAGCCTCTTTACACACTATTACTAGTAAAGTTAGTAATAAGCCTGTCGAAAGGGTTAAAGTTAACCCTCAAACAAATATTGTTCAGGACAATGACAATATTTCAGATAAGGATATTCCTTCTGTATTCGAGATGGATTTCGACCCCAATAGTACTTAATGATTCCACACCAAATTGATTTTAGCCCCGGTTCTCGGGCACGAAAATTATTCAAAAAGAATTTTTTAGTGAAAAATGGAACCCGTTAAAAACGTGGTTTTTCGATACTTATAGCAAAGATGATTTGAATAATATTTCTCAAGAATTTTATGAAACTTGTGCCTTGCATAATCAAATTATGTATTTTGTTCCTTGGTTTATAACAACTTATTTGCCTCTTTATATAAAGGTATTAGAAAGATCTTATAAAGATGGGAGTGGTAATATTACTAAAGCCATTTATCCTCCTCAGGCCCCCTTTATTTTACCTAATAATACTGGTATTACCTTCACTGCCTTTCAAAAATTTATTGATGATAACATTGCAGCTATTAGTATCGCAGAAATTAATAAATTGATTTCTCAAAACAATTATTTGGGTTTATATGTAAAGATTTTAGGAGAACATATCGGTTCTCTTGATAAAAAACTGGATGATTTGACTGTTTTAATAAAAGAAATGAGTACTAAGAAAGGACAAACTGATATTGCCTCCACTTCAGGAAGTAAAACAGTCGATCAAGCTATTCTTAATCATATTCAAAGACCTCCTGAGATTCAGAATTTTAAATTTAAATCTCTTGATGACTTAGCACAACTCCTTGATAAAAAGCTTTCTGGTTTGAATGTTAGACCAATTGATTTGTCTAAAAATTTTGCTGATAGAATTGAGACTGTTTCTGATTATAAAACTGAGACATGGTCAGAGTTTAATAAACTCAAAGGTATAGTTAAACCCAATAGTAGGTATGCTGACAAACCTAGGATGCAAACTTACTATTATCCCCGTCCTACTCCTCAAGATGTGTTGATTGAGGAACGTGACTGGAATCAGACTAATACGTCTTATAGCGGTTCCGAAATTTATGAATGGAATCTTGATGGTTTAACTGATAGACAATTAACCATTCTCGTACATAGAATGCTTATGTATTCGACTATCTGCAAAAGTGTTAAAAATACGGATAGAACTATTTGCAAAATGATTATTGCAGGCTTTACTGGCCAACTTCGTGGCTGGTGGGATAATTATTTATCTGTTGAAGAAAAGGCTTTAGTTATTAATGATACAGCCGCAGACGAGGGTGTTGATAATATAGGTATGGCTCTAGTTAAGGGTAGAGAAGATGCAGTGTATACCCTTATCATTACAATTTTAGAGCATTTCAATGGTAGATTTACCTCAAATCATGAGACCATCAGAACCTTACTTAATGGGCTTAGATGTAAGACCCTTAGTGAATTTAGATGGTATAAAGATACTTTTATGAGTAGGGTTATGGAACTACCCGAGAATAAATATGAGCATTGGAAAGCTAAGTTTATAGACGGCCTCCCTTCCTTATTTGCTGAAAGGGTAAGGAAAGTATTAAGGGGTAATTACGGTGAAATTAAGTATGGTAATTATACCTATGGTAAACTTATAGGAGTGTGTACACAAGAAGGATTAAACTTGTGTAATGAGCTAAAGCTTTCTAGACAGCTTAAGATTGATAAGCTTAAAGAGAAATCCCAATTAGGTGACTTTTGTACCCAGTTCGGTTTACCCGGAACCTCTACTCAAAGTAGGAAGAAGAAGAAAAACAGATATCATAGGTATCCTAACCCGGATAGCCCGTATAAGAAAAAGAGGTCTAGATATAGGTCTAAGGAAGAGCGTGATACTAGAAAAGCGCATCGAAAATCTACTCGATTTACGAAGAATAGATCAAAGAGAGATCTCGCTGATATTAAGTGTTATAAGTGTGGAAAGTTTGGTCATATTTCTCCAAATTACAAGTTTCAAAAGCTGAAAACCTTATAACTCGATGATGAGTTACGCGATAAGCTTTATGGCTTGTTATACACTTCAGGATAAAATCTGACTATCACTCTGAAACTGAATCTGAAGATGAAGTTGATTTAATTGATTTATATGATAGTGATAAAAATGTTGATACTTCTTGCACTGCTTGCAAAGGTGATATTTGTACTTGTGATGATGACGAATTTTATAAATTGCAATCATAATTTCATGATTTAAATATGAAAACTACTAGATCTGAAAATGTAATAGAACTTTTAAAGGAAGTTACCGATAAAAAACTTCGTGAAAAATTTATTAATCTAGCTGCAAGTTCTAGTTCTAGTAGTTCAAAACCTTTTGAAAGACATAATAACGAATTTGAATATTTTGCGCCTTATTCTTTGTCTGAAATTAATAAACGACTTCATAAGTCTAGTACACCTAGCAGAGATGCTTCTTTTGATGATTTAAAGGAAGAAATTGAAAATTTGAAAAAGGATATTAGGTCTCCTAAGCAAAATCAACTAAAGGAATTTCTGAATTTTTTTAATAAAAGAAAAGAAATTTCTGATCTGACTGAAGAAAAATCTGATATGTTTTTAGGTATGATGCAAATTATTACTGCGCATAAATTGTATGTTAAATGTACTATTTTGATCGATAATAATTTTTCTATAACTAATGTGGCCATGATTGATAGTGGTGCTGATGTAAGCTGCATTCAGGAAGGATTAATTCCAACTAAATATTTTCAAAAGACCACTCATTTGGTTAAATCCGATTCTGGTCATGCTTTAGATATAGAGTATAAACTACCAAACACTCATATTTGCCAAAACAAAGTCTGTATTCCTCATTTCTTCTTTTTGGTAAAAAACAGTTATACCCTCCAATTATACTTGAAACCCCTTTTATTAATGCTATTTACCCTTTTAATAACATAGATGCACAAAGTTTTTCTGCTACTTATTAAGATAAAGAGATAAGTTATTCTTTTGTTACAAATCCCGTAACTAGAGATATTAACGCCTTGATTAATATGAAACAAAGGCATGTTGATTCATTACAATTAGAAATATTAAGCATGAATATATTCGATACTTTACAATCTGCTAAGGTTCAGCAAAAGATTAAATTGATTGCTGAAAAGATGGTTGTTTATGTTTGCGCTGATCACCCTAGTGCCTTTTGGAACCGAAAAAGGCATAGTGTAACTCTTCCTTACGAAGAAAACTTCTCCGACGATGATATCCCTACTAAATCTCGACCTTGCCAAATGAATGTTGAATTAGTCGAATTCTGCAAAAACGAGATTGACATCTTGTTACAAAAGGGTTTGATAAAACCTTCAAAATCTCCTTGGTAATGTTCTGCCTTTTATGTTAATAATGCTGCAGAAAAGGAACGTGGTATTCCTAGATTAGTTATAAATTATAAACCATTGAATAAACATCTAAAATGGATTAGATATCCTATCCCCAATAAAAGGGATTTGCTATCGAATTATATGACACCAATATATTTTCAAAATTCGATTTAAAATCTGGATATTGGCAAATTTAAATTTTTAAGGAGCATACTTATAGAACTGCTTTTAATGTTCCATTTGGGCAATATGAATGGAATGTCGTGCCATTTGGTTTAAAAAATGCCCCTTCTGGATTTCAGAAAATTATGAATGATATTTTTAAGCCTTATCTAGATTTTATCATCGTTTATATTGACGACATATTAGTATTTTCTAAAACATTAGAGATGCATATTAAGCATCTTGATATTTTTAAGAAAATTGTAATACAAAACGGTTTAGTAATTTCTAAACCAAAAATGAGTCTATTCCAAAAAAAATGTTCGATTTTTAGGTCATAATATTTGCCAAGGAAAAATTACCCCGATACAAAGATCGATTGATTTTGCCTCAAAATTTCCTGATGTTATTACTGACAGGACTCAATTACAAAGATTTTTGAGAAGTTTGAATTATATATCTCCTTTCTACAAAAGTTTATCTCGGGATCTAGCCCCTTTATACGACAGGCTGAAAAAGGATCATAAGCAGCCTTGGACTGACCAGTATACTGCGTTAGTCAAAAGTATTAAACACCGTGTTAAGTCTTTACCTTGCTTAACTCTTACTAATCCTACATGGCAAAAAATTATCGAGACCGATGCGTCCAACGTTGGCTACGGTGGGATTTTAAAACAAGTGAATCCCAACAATAAGAGTGAATACCTGATAAGATTTCACTCTGGTAAATGGACCGAAGCCCAGAAGAAATATGCTATTGTGGCTCATGAAATGTTAACTATTGTTAAATGTGTTTTAAAATTTCAAGACGATTTATATAATCAAAAGTTTTTAATAAAAACTGATGCTCAATCTGTTAAATATATGTTTGACAAAGATTTCAAACATGATGCGTCTAAATTAATATTTGCTAGATGGCAAGCTCAACTAGCGCCTTTTGATTTTGAAATTCAATACAAAAAAGGAATTGATAATTCCCTTCCGGATTTCTTATCCCGAGAATACCTTGATTAATTATGAATTTTTATATGACCTTTCTAGAAGAAGAATTATTAATTACTATCCTTAAAGTGGTTAGATTAAATCGAGATCTACAATGTCTCATAATTGATTTGATAATTGAAGATATCGTTGATAACCGGATTAAAAATCATAATCATATTGAAATTGTTAGGAATTCATACCTATACTAAAATTATTAGGGATGATATGCTGGATTATTGCTTCTCAGAATAAATTGACTTGTTATTTGTGCAGAATGGACCCTTCGTGGGCCACCAAGGGCAGAGGTAGGGGAAAATCTTCCACTAGTAGATCATATTCTCAAGGATCGTCATACGGATCCTCATCAAATTCTCCAGTGATACAAGCAGGGAAAAGGAGTTTAATAAACTCAAAGAATTTTCATAAAGGAGATTCTTCATCAGGTCCGTCTATACATCTGGATGATATTCCAGAAGATGATCCATTTATTGATCATCTACAGGCATATTTGGATTCCAAAAAGCAAAGTAATACATTTGCTTCAATCGCTAGAGAAGAAGACAACGATGATATTAAGTCTTACGTAAAATTACCAAAGAAAGAAATAATATTTCTCCTAGAAAACTCTAATATTCAGCGAAAAGATGAACCATGGAAGATATTCTAGAGATATCTGATTAATGGATTATACTACCCGGGTGAATCATATAAAACCCGCACTTATTATGAGACTATTCTAATAAGTACAGGTAGTGCAGAATTCCAACACTTTTCGGGTTATAACACAAATGAGAACGTTTATAACTTCTCAAAAATCATTATCGAACAGATTATATCTGTTGAAGAATGGGGGATTTCAACAATGAAAGAAAGGCAGATAAGCCTTAATAAATCACCTATGAATTTTACTTATTGGGATTATATCCAAGCATTTGATAGAGTGCTTTATTATAACAATGAGAGGCATAAACATACTTGGTTTAGAGCATTTCAATGGTAGATTTACCTCAAATCATGAGACCATCAGAACCTTACTTAATGGGCTTAGATGTAAGACCCTTAGTGAATTTAGATGGTATAAAGATACTTTTATGAGTAGGGTTATGGAACTACCCGAGAATAAATATGAGCATTGGAAAGTTAAGTTTATAGACGGCCTCCCTTCCTTATTTTCTGAAAGGGTAAGGAAAGTATTAAGGGGTAATTACGGTAAAATTTAGTATGGTAATTATACCTATGGTAAACTTATAGGAGTGTGTACACAAGAAGGATTAAACTTGTGTAATGAGCTAAAGCTTTCTAGACAGCTTAAGATTGATAAGCTTAAAGTGAAATCCCAATTAGGTGACTTTTTTATCCAGTTCGGTTTACCCGGAACCTCTACTCAAAGTAGGAAGAAGAAGAAAAATAGATATCATAGCTATCCTAACCCGGATAGCCCGTATAAGAAAAAGAGGTCTAGATATAGGTCTAAGGAAGAGCGTGATACTAGAAAAGCGCATCGAAAATCTACTCGATTTACGAAGAATAGATTAAAGAGAGATCTCGCTGATATTAAGTGTTATAAGTGTGGAAAGTTTGGTCATATTTCTCCAAATTGCAAGCTTCAAAAGCTGAATACCTTAGAACTCGATGATGAGTTACGCGATAAGGTTTATGGCTTGTTATGCACTTCAGGATCAGAATCTGACTATTACTCTGAAACTGAATCTGAAGATGAAGTTGATTTAATTGATTTATATGATAGTGATAAAAATGTTGATACTTCTTGCACTGCTTGCAAAGGTGATATTTGTACTTGTGATGATGACGAATTTTATAAATTGCAATCACAATTTCATGATTTAAATATGAAAACTATTACATCTGAAAATGTAATAGAACTTTTAAAGGAAGTTACCGATGAAAAACTTCGTGAAAAAATTATTAATCTAGCTGCAAGTTCTAGTTCTAGTAGTTCAAAACCTTTTGAAAAATATAAGAACGAATTTGAACATTTTGCGCCTTATTCTTTGTCTGAAATTAATAAACGACTTCATAAGTCTAGTACACCTAGCAGAGATGCTTCTTTTAATGATTTAAAGGAAGAAATTGAAAATTTGAAAAAGGATATTAGGTCTCTTAATCAAATCAAATGATTTGCGATCAGCGAATTACTCAAATTGAGAATAATAATTCTCTACCTGAATTTTCGACTAAAGGAATTTCTGAATTTTCTAATAAAGGAAAAGAAATTTCTGATCTGACTGAAGAAAAATCTGATATGCTTTTAGGTATGATTCAAATTATTACTGCGCATTAATGGTATATTAAATGTACTATTTTGATCGATAATAATTTTTCTATAACTGATGTGGCCATGATTGATAGTGGTGCTGATGTAAGCTGCATTCAGGAAGGATTAATTCCAACTAAATATTTTCAAAAGACCACTCATTTGGTTAAATCCGCTTCTGGTCATGCTTTATATCACGACCCAAATCCCGGTCGTGATGGCGCCCAACACACTACGAGGCAAGCCCGACCATTATTCAACACTTAACCCAATTTATCAAAAATAGCGGAAAGAAATATCAATTAATCAAGATTAAAGTACTGAAGAATTTAACAAAATACATAATATAATCTCACTAGGACCCGGTGTCACGAATTTGAGCCTCTAGAATACAGAATATCATCCTAATACATGGTATATCCAAAGTCTGATAATGCGAAAATAAAGAGATAGGATAGGAGGGAGAAGATCAATGGCTGCGAACGCCGTGCAGCTACCTCGATACTCCCAGAAGCTGGATCTACTGAGCCTGAGATTGCCTTGGATCTGCACACAAGGTGCAGGGAGTAAAGTGAGTACTCCGACCCAGTGAGTAATAAAAGTAACTACAGTCCGAAGATAAGAAAATCCAGTAAATACACAAAGTAAGCTAAAATCCAAATATACAACAACATATGGAACTGAGCAGCTAAACAACAGTATAAATAGAAATCCATGAATGCAATGCAATGCATATGATGGTACATTCCAGTACCCACTGCAGCGTGCAGCCCGAGCCATCCATATTTATTTATCGTCGACGGCGCTCACTGGGGGTGTGTACAGACTCCGGAGGGGCTCCTACAGCCCAAGCGCAATATCTTGGTCAGTCATTGTTACCTGACCGGTCAGCCATTGTTACCTGACCAATTTATATCATACAGTGCCATTGTTGCCACTGTTCAAGTATATCATCCAGTGTCATTGTTACCACTATTTCAAGTATATCACAGTGTCATTGTTATCACTGTGTCAAGTATATCACACAGTGTCATTGTTACCACTGTTTCAAGTATATCACACAGTGTCATTGTTACCACTATTTCAAGTATATCACACAGTGTCATTGTTACCACTGTTTCAAGTCACTTTATAATCAGTCCAGAAAAAAATATAATAGCCTCTTGGGCATTTACAAAACAGAAGTTCTCAGTCCGGAATACATTTAAAAATATCATTTAAATTTTCAACACTTAGAATTATGGCTGAGTTTGCAAAACAGCATTTAAAACCTTGGACTGAAATTAAATGATATGCAAATCATGCTAAGCAGTAATATCAATCCTCGAAGGATTTTACATATCGACAAAAGGCCCCAAACATGGCATCAAGCCCCGTAATATCAATGAAGTATTTGTATCAATCACTAGTATAGTATAAACATCACACGGGATGGACCAAGTCACAATCCCCAATAGTATCCGACCCCGCACTCGCCATGCAGTGCGTGTCACACCTCAATATAGCATTACGATGTGAAAGTCCGGGGTTTCAAACCCTCTGAACAACATTTACATCTATTACTCACCTCTAACCGGCCGTAGACTAGTCTGCAATGCCCTTTCCTCTTGCATCGACCTCTTCGCGCGTCGAATCTAGTCAAAACCACAACGAATACGTCACAATAGGCTAAGGGAATATAACCCAATCGAAAAGACTCGAAAAATGTCGAAAATCCCGAAATTAGCAAAACCCGAGCCTCGGGCCCACTTCTCGAAAAATTACGAAAGTTACATCACCGGATTCCTCGTCTCGCCACGTGTCCGTACATATAAAATTTACCAAAATCGGAGTTCATTTGACCCCTCAAATCACCAAATCTTATTTACAAATCTCTAGGCCTAAATCTTCAATTTTTCTACAATTTTCATGCTCAAATCCATACATAATTGATGTACTTAACTCAAAATAGGTGGGGATAACTTACCTTCACATTGATGATGAAAATCCCCTCTTGAAGCTCCCCAAAAATCGTCCATACTTTGAAGAAATGAAGAAAAGTGAGCTAAATCCGTGTATAAAAGAATCTGACTGTGCTTCGTCGGGTTGTACCTTGCACTTGTGCTATACAAGTTGTACATCCTATTAAAATTGTTCCTTGTCGGACACTTTCTGTTTAAACACCCATAACGTCTTGTACAAATATCCAAATGACAAACGGCTTGAAGATTTAGAAACTAGACTCAAAGATCTTTAATTTGATAGGTTGTACACCACATAACTCTTTATATATCCCGAGATATGAACTTCTAAAGTGCATCGTAAATTCTGCCGAAATTGCTCCGGCAGCCCTTTTCGATCCATCGTAACTTTCTGAAATGATATCCAAATCACGAATGGTTTAACTTTCCTAAAACTAGAATGTATGGGTTACAACATTTGTGTTTTGCACTTTTTCATATTTCTTATATATTACAAGATATGAGCTTCCAAACTGGACTACTCGCAACAAAATTTCTGCAATTTTCTGCAACTTTTTCTTTTCTTTTTGGTCCGAATTTCATTCTGTTAACCTTTCGAAATCCACCCGAGGCCCTCGGGACCTTAACCAATTATATCAACATGTCCCACAATATCATTCAAACTTGTCCCAACCTTCGAAACACCCAAAATAACATCAAAACATCAAATCATCATCGGATTCAAGCCTATGAATCTCACGAACTTCCAAATTCCATTTTTGATCAAAAACCCAACCAAACCACGTCCGAATGACCTCAAAATTTGCAGACAAGTCCAAAATGACATAACTAAGCTACAACAACTCTCAGAATTCCATTCCGACCCTAGGATCAAAATCTCACCTATCAACCGAAATTCGCCAAAATACTAACTTTGTCAATTCAAGCTTAATTCTACACCGGTCATCACAAAAATATTCCGGACACACTCCTAAGTCCCAAATCACCTAACGAAGCTATCCGAACCATAAAATTTGCATTTCGAGCTCTCTAACACATAAGTCAATATTCGGTTGACTTTTCCAACTTAAGCTTCCGTAAAAGAGACTAAGTGTCTCAAACCTTACCAAAATCATTCCGGAATGATTTCAAATTTTGCACACAAGCCACATTCGACATTACGGACTAGCTCCATATTTCGGAACCGCATTCCGACCCCGATATCAAAATTTCCACTTCCGGTCGAATTTTCTCAAAAACCTTCAAATTTCTATATTTAGCCAAATGACTTCAAATTGACCTCCGGACATCCGAATTCACTTCCGATTGCGCTCCCAACTCCAGAATCATCATACGGAGCTATTCCCAGACTCGGAATCCCAAACGGACTTCTATAACACTGAAATGCCTTCCAACCCAAATTTATGAAATTCTTCTAAAGTACTAACTTTCACAATATACGCTGAAATGCTCACAGGTTACCCAAAACCAAATCCGGACATACGCCCAAGTCCGAAATCATCATACGAACATGCTGGAACTTTCAGATCCCAAATCCGAGGTCGTTTACTCAAAATTCTAATCCTAGTTCATTTATTCAATTTTAAGCTTTCAAAATGAGAATTTCCATTTAGATTTGACTCCAAACTTCCTGAATTTTAATTCTGACCATACACACAAGTCAATATACCTGAGATGAAGCCGCTCATGGCCTCAAACTGCTGAATGACGCGCCGGAGCTCAGAACGACCGGTCGGGTCGTTACAATCTCCCCCACTTAAACATACGTTCGTCCTCGAACGTGCTGAGAACTACACTGAAGTAGTCCAAAATCACTTGTTTAACACATCATGCACTTTCCCATGCTACCACTACTCCGTTGAGCACATTAGCTCGATAATTCTGTAGATATACTTATTTATTCAAGCAAATAAGCCATTAGGCCCAATTCCAACATCCTGAATTTTCCTGCCAAGCCTGTTTCCATCATACGACCACCATATCAATCTCCACACGCTGTACCCAAACATGACTGCATAACTTTGCTGAATTCACACTTTGCATCACTTACTCATAGAACCACAATAACATTCTTTAAACATAATGGTCGAAATTCCACGAATCTGATGCTCCCATTGCATCTCATGATCTACACAGGTCTTGCTCTAGTTTTTTTTTTTCAACACCGATACGACTGAAGAGATGTGCCGAAATTCATAACCAACTACTGAATCAACAGTTCATTCGATCTACACTACTGACAAGTTCCATTACCTTGTCCCAAACCAAAGAATGATCTTTGCTATATAATATACTACATATAATCAGTTTGCACTGACCCCAAATCTAGTAACCTCGTCTCACCCAGTACGAACTGCTCAGGCAATAAGCCACCTCAGACATAATCAAAAATCCCACAAGGCGCCACAATGTGCCAGTATGCTATCAATTCGAACGCGATACAAAAGGAAGGCGGACTCTAGAAGGAACTACTCAACTTGCACACTAACATAAACTTCCTCAGAAAACAGGAAAACAGAACACACAAAAGCAAATATGGGCACTGAACTGAACATCACACTGTTGCGGCGTGCAACCCGATCCAAACAACATACCCATGGCGGTGTGTCACCCGATCCACATATAGAACTCACATAAGGAGATATACGTCGAGCTGAATAGCTAATCACATCAAAATACCGAATATCGGTCATAAACACACTAAGGTGCATAATATCATTCCCAAGGAAAGATATAGCGCTATAGGCTACAAACTCAAGCACAACTGAGGTGCGATACATGATCTAAGTCTCATCATGCTCATATAACATCACCGCTGAGCGGAACCTCAACACATAAGGAATTTACCAAGCCGTCTCACAACTCATACGGTGCAATATATCTTTACATGAATTAACTGACCACGAAATAAGACTGCGACTATCCTTCCATAAAGAGCGCATTGCTGAAATAAACACAACTGGCCTGACGTAAGGCTCACTTCCACATTTAAATCTATCCACCGACCACAAGTCGATCCTGATCGTGCCAAGCTAGGCCAATAATCTTTCACAGGTCCATAACCCAATAAACAGAGTGCCCTCCTGGCATAAATTCTCAAATGGATGATATTACCAAAATCCTCATACTTGGTTTAAATTTCTAATTAATCAAGTGACTACATGTCACACTTATACAATATTCATGTGGGACAAGCTCCTACCATCTTCCGAAATAATTAACGGGTCTGCACATCCAAACCACCAGTTGCACTAACGCTGAAAAGCGATCAAGAATCCCTAACCAGGATGCAAAGCCTTTCTCACAGAACACCGACCTCAGGTGATACTGACGTCAATACCCATCTTACTCAAAACACTGAAACTCATATACTGCTCATCCGAGATCGTGACATCATAGTCATTGACCAAACTGCAACCTTGGTCCTTACTTCAAATTCCATACCACTCACTGCACCTCACGTGCCAATATACGATAGACGCGATTTCCATCACAACTCTGGAACCGCTGATAGGCTAATACTTCATCACATAAGACTTTCCATTTAACTCACTTCAGGAGAACTATAGCAGCATACAGACGAATCCTCATAATCGTTGAATATGCCAATCTCTAAGTAGTTGTCCAAGCCACCATAACACTTTCTAGGATCCGCCTACTCATAATAGGCCCTAACAAAAGCATGCTTCAGATTAACATCAATCACTGCGGCCAACAAGCCTCACATGCATAACTCGATCACGCTAGACGAACCGATCACTGACACCAATATACCAACTCAACTATGGCTAATCAATCTACTTCCTTCCAATTTATCCTTGATTGCCTTAGAAATAATAATATCTCCCTTTAACACCTAACGTATTTCAACCAAACTCACCCCGAGTAACCTTAAATCACGAGACCATGCTGTCTCAAATACCATGACCATTTCATGTCTCTCAAATGCTGCACCGCAAGTCAAAACATCATAGAACATTCTGTGCCTTTCTTTATAAGTTGCTTCAAAAGCTTGACTCTTAACCGTACTTATAGACTCAAAATCATTAGGCACCACACTTTACCTCTTGAATTAACTAGGACCGCTATTGAGAGCCACCCAGCTCTGACTTGGCCCCGAATGCAACCAACTCTACTGAATTTTATAACATATGAATACCCTCTCGATAAAGCACCTAGAGGGATCACTTCCCTCGAAGCCTGCACCTATACGAGGCATAAATCATGAATCTTCCCTCAAGTCTGAACATGAGCCAATAAGGCTAACCATAGCATGCATCCAACAATTCATTTACTCAAATTACCACTCATGGTCCTTTTCCGTAGCTGCAATAACCCACCAATACGCCAATAACCAGAATTCACGCAGGTAATAAACCGTGCAATCAGCTAATCAACAGCAAGCTCCCCAACTTGGCTCGAAGCCATAGATCACAACACATATACTCTATTGTTGTCGTAATATCATGGTGAGATTAAACTCACTCCATCATAAGCTCGTGGAAACACGAATCATCTGGAATTTTAACTCTTCTGCAATTCTTGCATTTACTCACACAACAGTAAAGCCCATTCTCTTGGCGACCAATTTTTTTTTTTTTTTAAGTCCTAAATTTTTCAAAAATTTCGGCAGAGCCTCCTTTGTAATTGGTCCTATCCACCTGCCAGAGAATCACCAAAACCATCTTAACAACTCATCCACAACTTGACAAAGCATCACAATGCATATCAATTACATAAATCTGAATTGATACATGGACATGCGTTGCACCTATTTGAATCATAACACATAGAAAATACCCTTCAACCCTCCATTATTGGGCTATTCAACCAAGTAGGAACATATTCTTCCTTTAATATTGTCGACCTTCAAGGTGGTCTCCTTGACTCAACGATTTCGTCATAATACATTTACGGAAGCGATCTCAGCTCCCAAACTTATCTAACTAGGAGACACGAAAAATATTCTTCACGCGCCCATAACTCGGGCTACTCAACAAATCACAATAAGAAACGAATCACTTAACAGTTCATCTACTATCCAGTAGGCTTCTTCGCCACTACCAAGTCGTACAATATACCTCGCAACACTAACATATTCATCACGTGGATATCCAACCGCCATTCCGGCTAACAAGGACAATAATGAACATATGAGTTCAAAACACTTGCTCACAAAATCAGCACCTCGGTGCTCAAGGCATTGGCAAAGATTTGGCCTCAAGTCCTCCAAACTGGTCTAACTTCAAACTCAGAGAGATTACACTTCGCCCCTCGATCGGGGAATCAAAAGCCATCGAGACACATCTGATACTGAGTGCCCGTTGGTGCTTACGATCACGCGGAAGGAATTTCAAAAGTTTTTTTTCAAGCTGAATCAAGGACACACGATAAGAATTCAAGAATGTGAAGTTTTCCTAAAGGTTCGGCAGCCTCTCGAGGATAAGTACAGACGTCTCCGTACCGATCCGCGAGACTCTACTAAACCGGCTCATGACTCGCGAGACCAAGTAACCTAGGCTCTGATACCAACTTTGTCACGACCCAAATCCCGGTCGTGATGGCGCCCAACACACTACTAGGCAAGCCCGACCATTATTCAACACTTAACCCAATTTATCAAAAATAGCGGAAAGAAATATCAATTAAGCAAGATTAAAGTACTGAAGAATTTAACAAAATACACAATATAATCTCACTAGGACCCGGTGTCACGAATTTGAGCCTCTAGAATACAAAATATCATCCTAATACATGGTATATCCAAAGTCTGATAATGCGAAAATAAAGAGATAGGATAGGAGGGAGAAGATCAATGGCTGCGAACGCCGTGCAGCTACCTCGATACTCCCAGAAGCTGGATCTACTGAGCCTGAGACTGCCTTGGATCTGCACACAAGGTGCAGGGAGTAAAGTGAGTACTCTGACCCAGTGAGTAATAAAAGTAACTACAGTCCGAAGATAAGAAAATCCAGTAAATACACAAAGTAAGCTAAAATCCAAATATACAGCAACATATGGAACTGAGCAGCTAAACAACAGTATAAATAGAAATCCATGAATGCAATGCAATGCATATGATGGTACATTCCAGTACCCACTGCAGCGTGCAATCCGAGCCATCCATATTTATTTATCGTCGACGGCGCTCACTAGGGGTGTGTACAGACTCCGGAGGGGCTCCTACAGCCCAAGCGCAATATCTTGGTCAGTCATTGTTACCTGACCGGTCAGCCATTGTTACCTGACCAATTTATATCATACAGTGCCATTGTTGCCACTGTTCAAGTATATCATCCAGTGTCATTGTTACCACTGTTTCAAGTATATCACATAGTGTCATTGTTACCACTGTTTCAAATATATCACACAGTGTCATTGTTACCACTGTTTCAAGTATATCACACAGTGTCATTGTTACCACTATTTCAAGTCACTTTATAATCAGTCCAAAAAATAATA
Organism: Nicotiana tabacum; assembly: GCF_000715075.1. NCBI lineage: Eukaryota > Viridiplantae > Streptophyta > Magnoliopsida > Solanales > Solanaceae > Nicotiana > Nicotiana tabacum. The sequence continues at coordinate 56,537,506 of NC_134087.1, read as the reverse complement.
TAATAGCCTCTTGGGCATTTACAAAACAGAAGTTCCCAGTCCGGAATACATTTAAAAATATCATTTAAATTTTCAACACTTAGAATTATGGCTGAGTTTGCAAAACACCATTTAAAACCTTGGATTGAAATTAAATAATATGCAAATCATGCTAAGCAGTAATATCAATCCTCGAAGGATTTTACAAATCGGCAAAAGGCCCCAAACATGGCATCAAGCCCCGTAATATCAATGAAGTATGTGTATCAATCACCAGTATAGTATAAACATCACACCGGATGGACCAAGTCACAATCCCCAATAGTATCCGACCCTGCACTCGCCATGGAGTGTGTGTCACGCCTCAATATAGCGTTACGATGTGAAAGTCCGGGGTTTCAAACCCTCAGAACAACATTTACATCTATTACTCACCTCTAACCGGCCGTAAACTAGTCCGCAATGCCCTTTCCTCTTGAATCGACCTCTTCGCGCGTCGAATCTAGTCAAAACCACAACGAATACGTCACAATAGGCTAAGGGAATATAACCCAATCGAAAAGACTCGAAAAATATCGAAAATCCCGAAATTAGCAAAACCCGAGCCCCGGGCCCACTTCTCGAAAAATTACGAAAGTCACATCACCGGATTCCTCGTCTCGCCACGAGTCCGTACATATAAAATTTACCAAAATCGGAGTTCATTTGACCCCTCAAATCACCAAATCTTATTTTCAAATCCCTAGGCCTAAATCCTCAATTTTTCTACAATTTTCATGCTCAAATCCATACATAATTGATGTACTTAACTCAAAATAGGTGGGGATAACTTACCTTCACATTGATGATGAAAATTCCCTCTTGAAGCTCCCCAAAAATCGTCCATACTTTGAAGAAATGAAGAAAAGTGAGCTAAATCCGTGTATAAAAGAATCTGACTGTGCTTCGTCGAGTTGTACCTTGCACTTGTGCTCTACAAGTTGTACATCCTATTAAAATTGTTCCTTGTCGGACACTTTCTATTTAAATACCCATAACGTCTTGTATAAATATCCGAATGACAAACGGTTTGAAGATTTAGAAACTAGACTCAAATATCTTTAATTTGATAGGTTGTACACCACATAACTCTTTATATATCCCGAGATATGAGCTTCTAAAGTGCATCGTAAATTCTGCCGAAATTGCTCCGGCAGCCCTTTTCGATCTATCGCAACTTTCTGAGATGATATCCAAATCACGAATGGTTTAACTTTCCGAAAACTAGAATGTATGGGTTACAACTTTTGTGTTATGCAATTTTTCAGATTTCTTATATATTACATGTTATGAGCTTCCAAACTGGACTACTCGCAGCAGAATTTCTGCAATTTTCTGCAACTTTTTTTTTCTTTTTTGTCCGAATTTCATTCCGTTAACCTTCCGAAATCCACCCGAGGCCCTCGGGACCTTAACCAATTATATCAACATGTCCCACAATATCATTCAAACTTGTCTCAACCTTCGAAACACCCAAAATAACATCAAAACATCAAATCATCATCGGATTCAAGCCTATGAATCTCACGAACTTCCAAATTCCATTTTTGATCAAAATCCCAACCAAACCACATCCGAATGACCTCAAATTTTGCAGAAAAGTCCAAAATGACATAACGAAGCTACAACAACTCTCAGAATTCCATTCCGACCCTCGGATCAAAATCTCACCTATCAACCGGAATTCGCCAAAATACTAACTTTTCCAATTCAAGCTTAATTCTACACCGGTCATCACAAAAATATTCCGGACATACTCCTAAGTCCCAAATCACCTAACGAAGCTATCCGAACCATAAAATTTGCATTTCAAGCTCTCTAACACATAAGTCAATATTCGGTTGACTTTTCCATCTTAAACTTTTGTAAAAGAGACTAAGTGTCTCAAACCATACCAAAATTATTCCGGAATGACTTCAAATTTTGCACACAAGTCACATTCGACATTACGGACTTGCCCCATCTTTTGGAACTGCATTCCGACCCCGATATCAAAATTTCCACTTCCGGTCGAATTTTCTCAAAAACATTCAAATTTCTATATTTAGCCAAATGACTTCAAAATGACCTCCGGACATCCTAATTCACTTCTGATCGCGCTCCCAACTCCAGAATCATCATACGGAGCTATTCCAAGACTCGGAATCCCAAACGGACCTCTATAACACTGAAATGCCTTCCAACCCAAATTTATGAAATTCTTCTAAAGTACTAACTTTCACAATATACGCTGAAATGCTCACGGGTTACCCAAAACCAAATCCGGACATACGCCCAAGTCCGAAATCATCATACGAACATGCTGGAACTTTCAGATCCCAATTCCGAGGTCGTTTACTTAAAATTCTAATCCTAGTTCATTTCTTCAATTTTAAACTTTTAAAATGAGAATTTCCATTTAGATTTGACTCCAAACTTCCTGAATTTTAATTCTGACCATACACACAAGTCAATATACCTGAGATGAAGCTGCTCATGGCCTCAAACTGCTGAATGACGCGCCGGAGCTCAGAATGACCGGTCAGGTCGTTACACTTTAGGTATAGAGTATAAACTACCAAACACACATATTTGCCAAAACAAAGTCTGTATTCCTCATTTCTTCTTTTTGGTAAAAAACAGTTATACCCTCCAATTATACTTGGAACCCCTTTTATTAATGCTATTTACCCTTTTAATAACATAGATGCACATGGTTTCTCTGCTACTTATCAAGATAAAGAGATAAGTTATTCTTTTGTTACAGATCCCATAACTAGAGATATTAACGCCTTGATTAATATGAAAAAAAGGCATGTTGATTCATTACAATTAGAAATATTAAGCATGAATATATTCGATACTTTACAATCTGCTAAGATTCAGCAAAAGATTAAATTGATTGCTGAAAAGATGGTTTTTGATTTTTGCGCTGATCACCCTAGTGCCTTTTGAAACCAAAAAAGGCATATTGTGTCACGACCCAATTCCCGAACCCGGTCGTAATGGCGCCTCTCGTGAAGACAAGGCCAGTCAAACTAAATAAAACACCTCTCGTAAACAGTTAAATATCATAAACAGTAATAACATATACTATAATCTTCATATTTTACGAAATTTAACAAAACAACAGTAGAAACCATCCCGACACAGCCTAAACCAGGGTGTCACAAGTCACGAGCATCTATAAGAATGAAATTTCCACTTTACAGTCTAGAAATACACTGAACAAGAATAATGAATAACATAGAAAGACAGTGGTGCTGCGAACGATGGCAGTCACCTCGCTAAAACCTCCACAACTCTGCCTCCACACAGCCAATACCCGCTACCGGGTGAAAAAAAAATACCTGCAACTGCACGCGAGGTGCAGGGAGTAAAGTGAGTACTCCAACTCATTGAGTAATAAAGGTAAATAATAACTGAGCAGCAAGAAACCACGTAAAGCAACCGACATGCTATATAGAAGCAGTGTAAAAACTCATTGAGAAAAACAAGTGAAACTGTGAATTCTTCAGAAAATACCTTGGCTCAGTTTTAAACCTCTTTTGAAAATGATCTTTTTCAACAATTGTGAAATAATTTCAAAACAATTAGTGCCGCTATGCACAGAAATCCGCCCCTCGGGCACAAATATCACAATTAAACAAATAAAAGACAAGTAAGTATGCAAAATGAACACATAAACCTCGCCCCTCGGGCAATTATATAGAATAGTAGCAGCCCCTCGGGTACAATTAGTTCCTGGTCAGCCATTGTTACCTGACCGCACGGTGTTATTCCTGGTCAGCCATTGTTACCTGACCAAATTGCATCATACAGTGTCATTGTTACCACTGTTTCAAATCACATGGGTACCCGCGCTCACTGTGGGTGTGCAGACTCCGGAGGGGCTCCTACAACCCAAGCACAATAACAAGCCATCTCGTGGCATCAATCAAGTCCTGGTCAGTCATTGTTACCTGACCAATTTATATCATACAGTGTCATTGTTACCACTGTTTCAAGTCACTACTGCGGTGCGCAGCCCGATCCATGCTCAGTCCAGAAATCATAATAAGCCCCTTTGGGCATTTGTAAAACAGTATTTCTCAGCCCGAAATATCATTTAGAAATATCATTTAAGTTTTCAAATCTTAGAAAGATGGCTGAGTTGCAAAACAGTATTTAAAACCTTGAACTGAGATCAAATAATATGCAACATATGCAAAAATAGTGATATCAATCCCTGAAGGATTCAAATAATTGGCGCGAAGCCCAGATATATCAAATAAATCCAAGTAGGAGGATTATCAAGTAAGGTCTAGCCGAAAACACAGAAGAAACCTCTCTCGGGATGGACCAAGTCATAATCCCCAATAACAAACGACCCCGCACTCATCATAGGGTGCGTATCTCACCTCAATATAGCACTACGATGTGCAAATCCGGGGTTTCAAACCCTCAGGATATTATTTACAATCATTACGCAGCTCGAACCGGTGAAATCTCTAGCTCGCGACGCCTTTTCCCCTCCAATCGACCTCCACGCGCGTCGAATCTAACCAAAATCAGAGCGAATACATCACAATATGCTAAGGGGACAATACCCAATCGAAAACAATCAAAAAATATCAAGAATATCGAAATTAGCAAAACCCGAGCCTTGGGCCCACATCTTGGAATCGGGTAAAATTTACATTTTTAGAATCCTCATGCCCTCACGAGCCTAACCATACCAAAATTATCCAATTCCGATACCATTTGGTCCTTCAAATCATCATTTTACACTTTTGAAAGGTTTCACAATTTTATTCCCAAATTCCATCCCAAATCACGAATTAAATGATGAATTCAGTGATAGATTCATGTATTCTAGCCAAATCTGAGTTAAAATCACTTACCCCGATGAGTTCCTTGAAAAATCTTCGAAAAATCACCAAAGTCCAAGCTCTCTAGGTCAAAACATTAAATAAAACTCAAAACCTCGTATTTATATAGTACCCTTCGGATTCCGACACCGCTGACCGCATAAAAATGACCGCGGTCCGCGCAAAAATGACTGCGGCCGCGCAGCTTTTGACTGCAGTGACATGCTTCAGTATTGTGGCCATAACTTTTGCTACAAGTGTCCAAATTGCGATATCTTTACCTTTATGGAAATTATACACGAAGGGCTACAACTTTAGTTTTTGAATCACCTCAAAATTCCTTGCGGATCAAAAGATATGAGTGTCCGAAGTAGGACCAGTGACCTGCAGATTCTTCCCCTGCGCGGTCCGCGCCGCCACTGCTGCCCTCTCAATTTTTCTAAGTTCCGGGGTATCCGTACTCTCTCAAAACTCACCCGAAACATGCCCGAGGCCCCCGGGACCTCAACCAAAAGCACCAACGCGTCCTAAACATTATTCAATCTCGTTCCAATCATCAAAACACCTCAACTAACACCAAAATCCTCAATTCACATCGAATTCAAGCCTATGAATCTTAGGAACTTTCAAATTCCATTTTTGATCAAAAACCCAACCAAACCACGTCCGAGTGACCTCAAATTTTGCAGACAAGTCCAAAATGACATAACAAAGTTACAGAAACTGTCGAAATTCCATTCCGACCCTCAGATCAAAATCTCACCTATCAACCGGAATTCGCCAAAATACGAACTTCCGCCAATTCAAGCCTAATTCTGCACCGCACCTCCAAAACCACTTCTGATCACTCTCCTAAGTCACAAATCACCTCCCGAAGCTAACCGAACCATCAGAACTCACATCCGAACCCTCTAACACATAAGTCAACATCCGGTTGACTTTTCCAAAATAAGCCTTCCTTAAAGAGACTAAGTGTCTCATTTCCTATCAAAACCAATCCGATTTAACTCTAACACACCGAAGACTGATAACGAAACATGAAGAAGCATAAAATGTGAAAGACGAAGCGGTTCTCATGAGACGACGGGTTGGGTCGTCACATCTTCCCCAACTTAAACAAACGCTCGTCCTCGAGCGTACCCAGAGTTATCCTAGAAGCTAACCAATAGCTGAATGACCTTACCAAGAATATACCCGGGGTTGATCCTACGTCACCCTATCTCGCATAGGTCCGATAACACAACATAGCTGAAATTTCACAATCCATCTAGTCTATAAACCATAGAACCACATTGCACTTTCCGAAATCATACACAAGATCCGATCCTCACATCCATACTCAGAATAGGCCCGAACCAGCTGTAATAACCCTCAATCATATGATATACTACATAACCCAAACACTCGAAACAATAACTTCTATTCACAGCAGTTGCCCACAGTGTCCGAATACCGGTAGGAAACCTCTTATCAACTAAGGTCTTATTCTAACACTTTCATAAACTGCCAACGATAAATGAAACACGCAACAAACCATAACCATTTCTCAGATCAACCACTCATGAAGCCACTTCCCTTTTGACTAATACCATAACAGGTTTCTGAGCCGAACCTCGATATTATCCTTCTAACAAGCTGAAATCAAATCTGTTCGTATTCATTAATGACCCCAACGATCACCTCGAATCTAACATACCACTCTGGTGATATGACGCCTCAATACAGGCCTAAGCCACAACTTGCATAATACACGCACCAATAAGAAATGATCTGAACATACTTAAATCATAAAAAAAATGACTCAAACGAAAGAGCTGTACCTCAAGCTCATCAATACCATCACAACACAAGGCTGAGACCCCGTCTCACATCATATAAATAGAACACTGAATCCACCCCGAAAGGTCATATCTCCATGTGGCCTCGCTACAATGCGCGATCCTATTCAATCACTGTTATACATAAAACACCTACAGTCACCATGCTCAAAATTGACAGCTACGCACAATTTGATGTTTGAAACCAAAGTAGATCATTACACCTACGGTGAAACAAGTAGCATATACCATGCAAACCCGATAAGACGTAACCGGTACGCCATCCACTAAGCAACACCCAATTATTCTTCCGCTCGACTTCCACTATGAACCCCAACAGAATCGCACCATTGGTGCCCATAACCAATAAATCATAACGTCTCGCAACACAGAAGGCAACTCACGGACCTCCCGATCACTAATATGCTCAATAACGGTCGAGTCAACCTAACCCTCAACGATACAATTCGGAGCCAACCGAGTCGACTCAAGCTAGAACATGCATCCACATTAGCCTGCCAACGAACTCCTTACCGAGGAAGCCTGAAGCTGCTTCTTCCACTACCATAACTCCTGTCGGAGTCATACGATACGGTGCCCGGCACCAAATCAATACCGAAATCCACAACTCCGTCCGGCGACATGCCCGGCCACAAGAAACACATTCGAAAAGTCCCTCAACATCAGAACTGAATCAATGATGGCATCCTCTGTGCTGACATCCATCACGAGGCCCAAATAAGGAAAGCAACCCTTCCCAGCCGTCCACTGGTTCTTTGAAACATAAACCACTCTACTAGAGCATACTCCGACACACCTCGCCACTCACCTTGTGGCATTTCCGGCATAGCCCATAACACAATAATCCATAATAACCCAACACTGAGAAATCCAGTCTAAACCCTGATATCATATCCAAAATCTGATATACCAGACAAGGAAAGGTCCACTCGGGCCCCCAAATCCCGATAGCCGTTACACACGATCCACAATCACAACATAGCCTGAATATGAGAACTTCCATCTTCAAATCCACGCGACACATGAATCACCACATCATATCCCAATTTCCCCGTCCGAAAGCAAACCACACCTTAATACCCAATAATTCCACGATAGACTCTAAAAGTTCCCTGTACTACCAAGCCAACCCGAATATCACCAGTCGATCTAATAAGAAAGTGCCGCAATACCACCGAAGTTCCATCCATTTAATCACATTGCTCTTTTCCTAAAACATATACTCTCGTCAAATCACTTTCAAATAGCAGTACCATTTTCCTTGATTATCTGAGGCTACCCACTGCCTAAGTGTTTCATGAGCTTTCTTTTTGAACCGAACTGTAACCTAACACACGCAAGTCTCGGTCCTCAACAACATACCGCATATAACATACCATCCGAGGATACATGAAAACCTTACCTCCCTTCCGGGCCACAGACATCTATGCACTCCACTAGTCAAGAACTTCCATCGATCCCATCTAGAAGAAAAATCATTACACATCCCATGTCTCTCATATTCATAGAAAATGTACCTCTTCAACCACGGTAGAAATCAACACAAGAACTCTCTCAATTCCGTTTGCATAAATTAAACTGCCAGGACGGAATCCTTCTAACTCGACCAAGCTAAGCAAGCCAACAAAACCCAAGATCATTGCTACAAAGTACTTGTATGAACTCATTACCTCGAACACATACCAAGAATTAATCATACCCTTACCATACCGATCCGGTCTACTGTCAAGCTACTCCATCTATCTAAATTTCCTTCTGATTCATATTCAACTCGATATTTCTCCTTGCTGTAGCACCACAATTCCTCAACCCAGGCTCACTACGCGAGACCCAAGCACAAGACCACACCGTCTAAGACCCATAAGTCACTGAATCCTCTCTCAATTATTTCCAGATACCCTACATTCCAACATACTTCATTCCGAAGAACATCCTACGAATCTAAATCTGTTACCTTTGCTTTCCTGATACTGATACATAGGATCTTATAATCGATATAGAGATATCATAAGTCTTGACCTCATCCAATGAAAACACAGTTTCTAACCCCATATACAACTTTAAGATACCCCATTGTTACATGTGGAACCTCGAACACATTAGGACAATTTTCGAGAGTCATTCACTCTATTCAACTTGCATTTAGCCTGCTCAACTAACAAAACCACCTGTGCCTCATTAGCACTCTGACACCGCAAGATACAACCTTATCCCAATACAATCAAGCATCTTCCTTCTATATATGCTGAGCATTCTTTACAACAGCTCAAGACATCCTATTATTTTCACACATCTACGAAGCACCATATAACCTTTATTAAAATTTTCCTTCACTCATGCCATCTTCGGCTCAATTTCCACTCGCCAGCATGCCTCAATTCAAAACCAACATAGCAACACCACCGTACACTCAGCTGACCAATAACAAGCTCCCCAACTTGGCTCGAAGCCATAGATCAGAACACACAATACTCATAACGTGTATACTCCACCGCTGCCTTAATACCATAGTGAGATTAAACTCAAATCATTTGTAAGCTTGTGAAAACACAGATCATCTAGTACTTTAATCTTCTGCAAATCTCGCATTCATCCTCGCAACAGTTAAGCTCACTCTCTCGTGCGACCCCAAAATTTCAAACTTCAACACTTACAATTCACTGGCACATGAGGTCTTCTATTATTCACATAAGGATCACACCGCCTCAGCATACTTCGCGGGAGATAACCCACCTGCTTCGCCTCAATATAACCTTTTCGTATACCTTCCACCGCCATAAGCATTACGCAGTCACTTGATCTTCTTGAGTCTGTACTCATACCGCAACGTGAAATTTACTTCACTCTCAACTAGGAGACTTGAAAAGATTCTTCACACACCTATAATCTCGGAACTACACTTCCACTCACAATGGAAATCCTACATTTAGTAGTCCAACTATCATCCAACAAATCTTCCTCGACACTTCCAAGTTATATAGAAACATCACGCAGTACTAGCATATTCATCACATAGCTATCCAGCTTTCACTCCCACTATTAGGGACAATACTAAACATATAAGTTCAAAACACTTACTCGTACAATCAGCACCTCGGTGCTCAAGCCATAGGCAAAAATCCGGCCTCAAGTCCTCCAGACTGGCCCAACATAAACTCACAGGGATTACATCTCGCCCCTCGATCGGGGATTCACAAGCCATCAAGGCACATCTGATACTGAGCATTCATGCGTGCATACGGACACATGGAAGGAATTTCAAGAGTTACTTTTCAAGCTGAATCAAGGACACACGATAAGAATTCAAGAATATGAAGTTTTTCCTAAGGTTCTGCAGCCTCTCGAGGATAAGTACAGATGTCTCTGTACCGATCCGCGAGACTCTACTAAACCTGCTCATGACTCGTGAGACCTATGTAACTTAGGCTCTGATACCAACTTGTCACGACCCAATTCCCGAACCTGGTCGTGATGGCGCCTCTCGTAAAGACAAGGCCAGCCAAACTAAACAGAACACCTCTCGTAAAAAGTTAAATATCATAAACGGTAATAACATATACTATAATCTTCATAAATTACGAAATTTAACAAAACAACAGTAGAAACCATCCCGACACAGCCCAAACCAGGGTGTCACAAGTCACGAGCATCTATAAGAATGAAATTTCCACTTTACAGTTTAGAAATACACTGAACAAGAATAATGAATAACATAGAAAGACAGTGGTGCTGCGAACGCTGGCAGTCACCTCGCTAAAACCTCCACAACTCTGCCTCCACACAGCCAATACCCGCTACCGGGTGAAAAAAAATACCTCCAACTGCACGCGAGGTGCAGGGAGTAAAGTGAGTACTCCAACTCAGTGAGTAATAAAGGTAAATAATAACTGAGCAGCAAGAAACCACGTAAAGCAACCGACATGCTATATAGAAGCAGTGTAAAAACTCCTTGAGAAAAACCAGTGAAACTGTGAATTCTTCAGAAAATATCTTGGCTCAGTTTTAAACCTCTTTTGAAAATGATCTTTTTCAACAGTTGTGAAATAATTTCAAAACAATTAGTGCCACTATGCACAAAAATCCGCCCCTCGGGCACAAATATCACAGTTAAACAAGTAAAAGACAAGTAAGTATGCAAAATGAACACATAAACCTCACCCCTCGGGCAATCATATAGAATAGTAGCAGCCCCTCGGACACAATTAGTTCCTGGTCAGCCATTGTTACCTGACCGCACGGTGTTATTCCTGGCCAGCCATTGTTACTGACCAAATTGCATAATACAGTGTCATTGTTACCACTGTTTCAAATCACATGGGTACCCGCGCTCACTGTGGGTGTGCAGACTCCGGAGGGGCTCCTACAACCCAAGCGCAATAACAAGCCATCTCGTGGCATCAATCAAGTCTTGGTCAGTCATTGTTACCTGACCAATTTATATCATATAGTGTCATTGTTACCACTATTTCAAGTCATTATTACGGCGCGCAGCCCGATCCATGCTCAGTCCAGAAATCATAATAAGCCCGTTGGGCATTTGTAAAACAGTATTTCTCAGCCCGAAATATCATTTAGAAATATCATTTAAGTTTTCAAATCTTAGAAAGATGGCTGAGTTGCAAAACAGTATTTAAAACCTTGAACTGAGATCAAATAATATGCAACATATGCAAAAACAGTGATATCAATCCCTCAAGGATTCAAATAATTGGCGCGAAGCCCAGATATATCAAATAAATCCAAGTAGGAGGATTATCAAGTAAGGTCTAGCCGAAAACACAGAAGAAACCTCTCTCGGGACGGACCAAGTCACAATCCCCAATAACAAACGACCCCACACTCGTCATAGGGTGCGTGTCTCACCTCACTATAGCACTACGATGTGCAAATCCGGGGTTTCAAACCCTCAGGATATTATTTACAATCATTACTCACCTTGAACCGGTGAAATCTCTAGCTCGCGACGCCTTTTCCCCTCCAATCGACCTCTACGCGCGTCGAATCTAACCAAAATCAGAGCTAATACATCACAATATGCTAAGGGGACAATACCCAATCGAAAACAATCGAAAAATATCAAGAATCTCGAAATTAGCAAAACCCGAGCCCTGGGCCCACGTATTGGAATCGGGTAAAATTTACATTTTTAGAATCCTCATGCCCTCACAAGTCTAACCATACCAAAATTATCCAATTCTGATACCATTTGGTCCTTCAAATCATCATTTTACACTTTTGAAAGGTTTCACAATTTCTTCCCAAATTTCATCCCAAATCATGAATTAAATGATGAATTCAGTGATAGATTCATGTATTCTAGCCAAATCTGAGTTAAAATCACTTACCCCGATGAGTTCCTTGAAAAATCTTCGAAAAATCACCAAAATCCGAGCTCTCTAGGTCAAAACATTAAATAAAACTCAAAACCTGGTACTTATATAGTACCATTCGGATTCCGACACCGCTGACCGCATAAAAATAACCGCAGTCTGCATAAAATCAGCGTGGTCTGCGCAAAAATGACTGCGGCCGCGCAGCTTTTGACTGCAGTGATATGCTTTAGTATTTTGGCCATAACTTTCGCTACAATTGTCCAAATTGCGATATCTTTACTTTTTGGAAACTAGACACGAAGGGCTACAACTTTCTTTTTTCAATCACCTCAAAATTCCTAGCGGATCAAAAGATATGAGCTTCCGAAGTAGGACCAGTGACCTGCAGATTCTTCCCCTGCGCGGCCGCGCGCCCAGCGCTAGAAGGAGCGCGGTCAGCGCCGCCACTGCTGCCCTCTCCATTTTTCTAAGTTCTGGGGTGTCCGTACTCGCTCAAAACTCACCCGAAAAATGCCTGAGGCCCTCGGGACCTCAACCAAAAGCACCAACGCGTCCTAAACATTATTCAATCTCGTTCCAATCATCAAAACACCTCGACTAACACCTAAAATCCTCAATTCACATCGAATTCAAGCCTATGAATCTCAAGAACTTTCAAATTCCATTTTTGATCAAAAACCCAACCAAACCACATCCGAATGACCTCAAATTTTGCTGAAAAGTCCAAAATGACATAACGAAGTTACAGAAACTCTCGGAATTCCATTCCGATCCTCGGATCAAAATCTCACCTATCAACCGAAATTTGCCAAAATACGAACTTCCGCCAATTCAAGCCTAATTCTACACCGCACCTCCAAAACCACTTCTGATCACTCTCCTAAGTCACAAATCACCTCCCGAAGCTAACCAAACCATCAGAACGCATATCCGAACCCTCTAACACATAAGTCAACATCCGGTTGACTTTTCCAAAATAAGCCTTCCTTAAAGAGACTAAGTGTCTCATTTCCTATCAAAACCAATCCGATTTAACTTTAACACACCGAAGACTGATAACGAAACATGAAGAAGCATAAAATGGGAATGACGAAGCGGTTCTCATGAGACGACGGGTTGGGTCGTCATATATTGTAACTTTTCCTTACGAAGAAAACTTCTCCGAGGATGATATCCCTACTAAATCTCGACCTTGCCAGATGAATGCTGAATTAGTCGAATTCTGCAAAAACGAGATTGACAGCTTGTTACAAAAGGGTTTGATAAAACCCTCAAAATCTCCTTGGTCATGTTCTGCCTTTTATGTTAATAATGCTGCAGAAAAGGAATGTGGTATTCCTAGATTAGTTATAAATTATAAACCATTGAATAAAAATCTAAAATGGATTAGATATCCTATCCCCAATAAAAGGGACTTGCTATTGAGATTATATGACGCCAATATATTTTCAAAATTCGATTTAAAATCTGGATATTGGCAAATTTAAATTTTTAAGAAGCATACTTATAGAACTGCTTTTAATGTTCCGTTTAGGCAATATGAATGGAATGTCATGCCATTTGGTTTAAAAAATGCCCCTTTTGAATTTCAGAAAATTATGAATGATATTTTTAACCCTTATCTAGATTTTATCATCGTTTATATTGACGACATATTAGTATTTTCTAAAACATTAGAGATGCATATTAAGCATCTTGATATTTTTAAGAAAATTGTAATACAAAACGGTTTAGTAATTTCTAAACCAAAAATGAGTCTACTCCAAACAAATGTTCGATTTTTAGGTCATAATATTTGCCAAGGAAAAATTACCCCGATACAAAGATCGATTGATTTTGCCTCAAAATTTCCTGATGTTATTACTGACAGGACTCAATTACAAAGATTTTTGGGAAGTTTGAATTATATATCTCCTTTCGACAAAAGTTTATCTCGGGATCTAGCCCCTTTATACGACAGGCAGAAAAAGGATCATAAGCAGCCTTGGACTAACCAGCATACTGCATTAGTCAAAAATATTAAACAACGTTTTAAGTCTTTACCTTGCTTAACTCTTGCTAATCCTACATGGCAAAAAATTATCGAGACCGATGCGTCCAACGTTGGCTACGGTGGGATTTTAAAACAAGTGAATCCCAACAATAAGAGTGAATACCTGATAAGATTTCACTCTGGTAAATGGACCGAAGCCCAGAAGAAATATGCTACTGTGGCTCATGAAATGTTGACTATTGTTAAATGTGTTTTAAAATTTCAAGACGATTTATATAATCAAAAGTTTTTAATAAAAACTGATGCTCAATCTGTTAAATATATGTTTGACAAAGATTTCAAACATGATGCGTCTAAGTTAATATTTGCAAGATGGCAAGCTCAGCTAGCGCCTTTTGATTTTGAAATTCAATACAAAAAAGGAATTGATAATTCCCTTCCGGATTTCTTATCCCGAGAATACCTTGATTAATTATGAATTTTTATACGACCTTTCTAAAAGAAGAATTATTAATTACTATCCTTAAAGTGGTTAGATTAAATCGAGATCTACAAAGTCTCATAATTGATATGATAATTGAAGATATCGTTGATAACCGGATTAAAAATCATAATCATATTGAAATTGTTAGGAATTCATACCTATACTAAAATTATTAGGGATGATATGCTGGATTATTGCTTCTCAGAACAAATTGACTTGTTATTTGTGCAGAATGGACCCTTCATGGGCCACCAGAGGTAGAGGTAGGGGAAGATCTTCCCCTAGTAGATCATATTCTCAAGGATCGTCATACGGATCCTCATCAAATTCTCCAGTGATACAAGTAGGTAAAATGAGGTCCGTCTCTGATACCAAATTCTCCAAATTCTCCAGGGAAGATCTTCCCCTAGTAGATCATATTCTCAAAGATTTTTCATAAAAGAGATTCTTCATCATGTCCGTCTATACATCTGGATGATATTCCAGAAGATGATCCATTATATGGTCATCTACAGGCATATTTGGCTTCCAAAAAGCAAAGTAATACATTTGCTTCAATCGCTAGAGAAGAAGACAATGATGATATTAAGTCTTATGAAAAATTACCAAAGAAAGAAATAATATTTCTCCTAGAAAACTCTGAGATTCAGCGAAAAGATGAACCATGGAAGATATTCCAGAGATATCTGATTAATGGATTATACTATCCGGGTGAATCATATAAAACCCGCACTTATTATGAGACTGTTCTAATCAGTACAGGTCGTGCAGAATTCCAGCACTTTTCGGGTTATAACACAAATGAGAACGTTTATAACTTCTCAAAAAATATTATCGAACAGATTATATCTGTTGAAAAATGGGTGATTTCAACAATGAAAGAAAGGCAGATAAGCCTTAATAAATCACCTATGAATTTTACTTATTGGGATTATATCCAAGCATTTGATAGAGTGCTTTATTATAACAATGAGAGGCATAAACATACTTGGTTTATTAAAGTATGTGCAAAGGTATTTAAAGGACCTATCCCCAACTGGTTTTTAAATTGGTGGTCATACCACGGCCCACAACGAAAATCTTGCCTGAGCCATTCCTTAAGTTATACAAAGAATGGGCAAAAATTTCACCATTCCTAACCGAGTTATATCACGCAGATCATATCTGTTGCCTAGAAAAAATTGATCAAATTTGCTTCTTTATTGAATTCTCTATCCCATGGATTCATAAATGGACTCCTGAATTAGGTTTTACGGAGGAACAAATCCCTTGCTTATACAGGGTATTTTAATACAATTTTTGGGACAAATTGATGAAGAATGATCCCAAAACAAAAATATTATTTGGACAAGAATTATTGGATTCTATTAAAACACAAATCCAAGTATACTAGTCCACTCTACAGAAGAAAATATTTGATGACAGCTCCGTCAAACATATTGCTCGAAGAATCTCTGTTCAAGACGGAGATAAAACCGAATTAGTAAATAAATATCTTGAAGAAGTAAAAAGAAATTTACTTCAAACTTTGAATCAATGTGAAAGATCAGACACATCAATGCACAGTGAAACAAGTGGCGATGATATCGCGAAAGAAGATTCACAGCCGATGCAACCAGAAATAATATTATCTGACAAAGAGAAAGAAAAGGTGGAAAAATTCCTCCAACAAATGAACTATTTAGACAGAAGAGGACTTTGACTAAAGCCGCCGAAGACCCCACACAACAGTAGATACACTGTTCCCAACAGTAGAAACACTGTATAAGGGACCCAGATACGCTATTTCCAACAGTAGAAACATTGTATAGGGACCCAGATGTGGGACCCAATTTACTATTTAAAGATTCTTTATGTTTCCTTTTTCTTTCTTTAAATAGAGGAGCTCTTCATTTGAAGAGCATCAAATTGTAAAACCCCTCTCTATCTAAGAACTCTCTCTCTCTCTCTCTCTCTCTCTCTTGTAAAGACTTTTAGCTTCTTAGCTTCTTCATTTTGTAAATCAGTGGAAGTAAATAAAGTTTCGAAGTTCAAATCACCATCTTCAGGGCCTTGCATCCCGGCCTTAAAGGTATTTCTTTATTTTAATTTTTATAATTATTTAATTACTTTGTTTCTCTCCCCAGCCGTGATTATGTCCGGCTAAACGGATTCATATCTATGTTGAAGAACTAATTTCTCTTGCATATTAACCATGAAGAATCCAGACTCTTTCAAAATATAAAGGAATTTTAATATAGTTTCTTGGCTTGGTTCCAAGATGGTGGTACAGTCGACTCTGGTACTACTCTTATTGGCTTTGCCTTAGTGGCTACGTCTAGCCAGATGTGACATTAAAGCCCGCTGAAGTTGTCAAAAGGGCTATCCCTTTCACAGTTAGAACTGCGAGACACATGGACTTAATAAGAGTATGTATCGGACCTAGACAGGCCCCTTGCTTGGGTAAAAGGATAGATCCTTCCATACAGTCATTAAGACTATAATAAAATTTCCGTATATTTCGAATCTTTACTGGTCGTGCGGACTACCGCCAACCTTCAAAGGTACTGAAACAGCTAGATCTGGATGGCCGTTGTAACGACCCGAACCGTTGTTTCCTGTATTTTCGTCTCATATTCCCCGTTAAATGCTTATTCATGTTTCAATATGTGTACTTGGTGAATTTGAGTCAATTCGGATCGAGTTTGGTATGAAATGGGACAATTAGTCTCTTTAAGGAAGAATTAGTTTGGAAAAATCAACCGGACGTTGACTTGTGAGTTAGAGGGCTCGGAATTGAATTCCGATGATTCGGTTAGTTTTGGGGGATGCTTTAAGGCCTAGGAGCGCAATCAGAATTAATTTTGGAGGTGCAGTGAAGAAATTAGCTCATTTTGGCGAAGTTAGTATTTTGGCGATTTACGGTTGATAGGTGAAATTTTGATCCGACAGTCGGAATGGAATTCTGAGAATTTCTATAGCTTCGTTATGCCATTTTGGATATGTGTGCAAAATTTCAAGTCATTCAGACATATATTGTTCGAGTTTTTGATCGAATGCTCGTTTTGAAAGTTTTAAAGGAACTTAGACTTGAATTCAATGTAATTCGATAATTTTGGTGTTAGTCGAGGTGTTTTGATAATTGGAACAAGTTTGAATAATATTATAAGATGTATTGGTATTTTTGGTTGAGGTCCCGAGGACCTCGGGATGATTTCGGATGGCTAACGGGAACTTTTGAAGTTGGAAATTTCATAATAGACGAAAGTTGTAAATGAGTATGCACAAGGCCTCATTTTTGAATGATAATATCTCTCGTTATATAAGGGGTTGTGTGATCTAGAACATATCAAATTAAAGCACTTTGACTCTAGTTTCCAACGCAACAACCCGTTCGTCATTTGGAAGTGTATACAGGAAGTTATGACCATTTCACTGGTCAGGTGTCAGAGCGCGCGAAGTATCGCGCGAAGTCGCGCGTTTCGCGCGTCTTAGGCAGAATGCTCAGCAAAAATGTGCGAACAGCGCGCGAACTCGCACGACTGGAGGGTTTTTAAGTATTCTAAAGACCGGAAATGAGAGGAATTGAGTCAGTTCTCAAGCTTAGGGCTTCCTCTACATCCCAACTCGACCAAGGCACCAATTGCACTCCTAAGTCAAGCTTTTAAGTGTGTTTTCATGGTGATTTCACTTCACAATCACTAGTTACAATATGATTTTGATTGGATTTCATAGGACTTCTTCAAAATCTCAAGAACACCTCAAAGTTGACTTTTAAGATTTGGTCTACAAGAGGTAATCCTACACCTTAGACTTACACATATGGGGTTAATATGGAATTATGAGTATGAATCATGTATTACAACTTATGGTATGTTGATTGGAGGCCATAAATTCCCAATTTAAATACATAAACATGGTAGGGATTTAAAGGTGTTTAATTGATGGAATTTTGTTGGTTGGGTATGAATGGATGGTCATACATGTGTAGTTGGAAGTTATAAATTGGTTAGGAATGATGGTGAGATGAATTGTTGGTTAATGGTAATAGTTGGAAGAACCAATACTATAGTTATGAGGTGTAAATATCTATGCCTACAAGGTGTTTGATAATATGCCTAAATGGCATAAGTTATGGAATTTAGTACTAATATTGGCCCTATTGAATGACGTATTGTAGATTGAAGTTTACCTAAGAGTAGTGGATCATTGTAGTACCATTAAGGGGCAAGTCCCATATATGTATGGTTACAACCCCGTCTTTTAGAAATCGAACTTCATCGATGTTTGTGTGATTTTTAGGCATATTCATCGTAAGAGGAGGCCAACCGGAGAGGCAAGGGCATAGCGAGTTAGAGGTGAGTAATGATTTTAAATGATGCACTGAGGGTTTGAAACCCCGGATTGCACAACATACTGCTATGTTGAGATGAGACACCCGTTGTATGACGAGCGTGGGGTCATTTACTATTGGGGATTGTGACTTGGTCCATCCCAGTTGATATTTTTACCGCGTAATTGATAAAGATTTGTTGTTTTTCACTATGATTGGGGCTTATTGCCATATTTGGGCTTCGTGCCAATTATCTGAAATCTTTTGTGAATTTACATCACTATTTTCCTCACGAATTGAAATATTATTTGAACTTAGTCTAATTGAATTATATTATTTTGTGAACTCATCTACATTTATACTCAACTCGAGATCTAATGATATTTATAATGCTGTTGAGCTGAGCAATATTGTTTTACTGATGCCCAAGAGGCTTATAATTATTTTCTGGACTGATTGAGGTCGAGGGCCATACGTGAGGATATGTCGAGTGTTATATGAGGAGGCTTTCAGGCCTCGAGTGTTATATGAGGAGGTTTTCAGGCCTCGAGTGTTATATGAGGAGGCTTTCAGGCCTCGAGTGTTATATGAGGAGGTTTTCAGGCCTCGAGTGTTATGTGAGGAGGCTTTTAGGCCTCGAGTATGATGTGTGAAGGCTTTCAGGCCTATTGATATTGCGCTTGGGATGTAGGAGCCCCTCCGGAGTCTGTACACACCTCCAGTGAGCGCAAGGTACCTAGGTGACTTGGGAGTGGGCCCGAGAGGCCGTTGCTTGTGTGTGGTGAGTTGGGAGTGAGCCCGAGGGGCTGATGTTGTTTGCTGGTGAGTTGGGAGTGAGCCCGATGGGCTGATGTTGTGTGCTGGTGAGTTGGGAGTGAGCCCAAGGGGCTGATACTATACTGAGATTTACATATTGAGCCCAAGGGGCAAGCCTTTGATTTATCCTTACTGTGGAAATTAATTGGATTCACTGTTTTAAAAGAAGAATTATTTGATACTCACTGTTTTACTGTATAACTGATTTTACTGCTTGGGATAGCGGTATATTGTGTCGTTATGAGATTTCATGTTTTCAGTCGTTATTTATTTTTATTACTCACTGGGTCGGAGTACTCACATTACTCCCTGCACCATGTGTCCAGATACAGGCAGAGATGAGTTCGCTCCTGAGCGCTGATTCTTTCCAGACCAGGAGGTGACCAGGAGTAACGAGGTAGCTGTTGACATTCGCAACCCCGTTTTCTTCCTTATCTTTGTTATTTATGATAATTCCAGACTTTGTAAAATATTAGTAAACTCTGTAGTAACTTATGACTCGTGACACCCAGATTTCGGGCTGAGTTGGGATGGTTTTACTTGTTCTATCACGTTTATTTCGTATTTATGATTATATTGTCCATGATTTAGACTTATTCCTGATGAGTAATTATAAAGAGATGTACTGTTTTGTTGATTGGCCGGCCTTGTCCTTACGAGAGGCGCCATCACGACCGGGTTGGGATTTTGGGTCGTGACAAGTTGGTATCATAGCCTAGGTTACTAGGTCTCGCGAGTCATGAGAAGGTTTAGTAGAGTCTCACGGATCGGTACAGAGACGTCTGTATTTATCCTCAAGAGGCTGCAAAACCTTTAGGAAAAACTTCATATTCTTGAATTCTTATCGTGCGTCCTTGATTCAGCATGAAAAAGTAACTTTTACAATTCCTTCCAGGTATTCGTATGCACGAACGAATGCTCAGTATTAGATGTGCCTTGATGGCTTGTAATTCCCCGATCGAAGGGCGAGACGTGGTCGTTTTGAGTTTGATGTTAGGCCAGTCTGGAGGACTTGAGGCCGGATCTGTGCCAATGGCTTTAGCACCGAGGTGCTTATTGTGTGAGCAAGTATTTTGAACTTATATGTTCGGTATTGCCTCTATTAGTGGGAATCATGGCTGGATAGGTACGTGAGGAGTATGATAGTACTGCGATATGTATCTATATGACTTGGAAGTGACGAGGAAGGTCTACTGGATGATAGATGAACTATTGAGTGTATGATTTCCATTGTGATAGGATGTGTAGTCCCAAGTTATGGGTGCGTGAAGGATCTTTTTATGTCTCCTATTTGAAGTGAAGTAAATTTCATGTTACGGTATGAGTTTAGACTCAGGAAGATTAAGTGATGGTGTAATGTGTATGGCAGTGGAAGGTATACAAAAATATTAACTAAAGGTAAAGCTAGTGAGTAATTGGCTTATGATGGGAAACTATTTGTCATACTAGTTAGATAAGTCTAGGAGCTGAGATCGCTTCTGTAAATGTATTATGACGGAATCGTTAAGTCAAGGAGACCACCTTGAAGGTCTAAAACATTAAAGAAAGAACA
Source organism: Nicotiana tabacum (assembly GCF_000715075.1). Lineage (NCBI taxonomy): Eukaryota > Viridiplantae > Streptophyta > Magnoliopsida > Solanales > Solanaceae > Nicotiana > Nicotiana tabacum. The sequence continues at coordinate 56,516,331 of NC_134087.1, read as the reverse complement.
TGTTCTTACTCGGTTGAATAGCCCAATAATGGAGGATTGAAAGGTATTTTCTATGTGTTATGATTCAAATAGGTGCAACACATGTCCATGTATCAATTTTGATAGTATAATACATGTAATATTGATATTAATGTAATTGATATACATTGTGATGCTTTGTCAAGTTGTGGACGTGTTGCTAGGATGGTTTTGGTGATTCTCTGGCAGGTGGATATGCCCAATTACAAAGGAGACTCTGCCGAAATTTTTGAAAAATTTGGGACTTAGTAAAAATTTGGTCCCCTAGAGAGTAGGCTTAACTATTATGTGAGTGAATGCAAGAAAACGCGGAAGAGTTAAAATTTCAGATGAATTGTGTTTCCACAAGCTTATGAAGGAGTGAGTTTAATCTCACTATGGTATTATCTCAGTCTGCCACACAGATGCCTCTGTCTTATTTGATCCGGGATCCACCTATTCTTATGTGTCTTCATATTTTGCCCGTCATTTGAGTATGCCCCGGGAGTCTCTTACTTTATCTGTTCATGTGTCTACCCCGGTGGGCGATACTATTGTTGTGGACCGTGTGTATCGGTCATGTGCTGTGATTATTGGGGGTCTGGAGACCCGAGTTGATCTACTATTGTTTAGCATGGTAGATTTTGATATTATTCTGGGCATGGATTGGTTATCTCCATATCATGCTATTCTAGACTGTCATGCTAAGACAGTTACTTTGGCTATTCCGGGTGTTCCGAGGATCGAGTGGCGTGGCATGACTGATTATGTCTTTAGCAGAGTAATTTCTTTCTTGAAAGCCCAGTGTATGGTTGGGAAGGTTTATCTATCAAATCTGGCTTTTGTGCGGGATGTTGGAGCTGAGACTACTAGTATTGATTTTGTCCCAGTTGTGAGGGACTTTCCTGATGTATTTCCTGCAGACCTACCGGGCATGCCGCGGGATAGGGATATTGATTTTGGAATTGACTTAGTGCTGGGCACTCAGCCCATTTCTATTCCGCCATATCGTATGGCACCAACAGAGCTGAAAGAATTGAAGGAGCAGCTTCAGGAACTCTTAGATAAGGGGTTCATTCGGCCTAGCGTGTCCCCGTGGGGTGCACCTATTTATTTGTGAAGAAGAAAGATGGCACAATGAGAATGTTCATTGATTATAGGCAGTTGAATAAGGTAACAGTGAAGAACAAGTATCCTTTGCCTCGCATTGATGACTTATTTGATCAGCTTCAGGGAGCGGGGGTATTTTCTAAGATTGATCTCCGTTCGGGCTATCACCAGTTGAAAATCAGGGAGTCGGATATTCCTAAGACTGCTTTCAGGACTAAATATGGTCACTATGAATTTTTGGTTATGTCTTTCGGGCTGACCAATGCCCCAGCAGCGTTCATGCATTAGATGAACAGTGTATTTCAGCCTTATCTGGATGCATTTGATATTGTATTCATTGATGATATCCTGGTGTACTCGCGTAGCCAGGAGGATCATGCCTAGCATTTGCGTGTAGTGTTGTAGAGATTGAGAGAGGCGAAGCTTTATGCAAAATTCTCCAAATGTGAATTTTGGCTAAGTTCTGTGGCATTTTTGGGACACATAGTGTCCAGCGAGGGTATATAGGTTGATCCAAGGAAGATAGAAGCAGTGTAGAGTTGGTCTAGACCGTCCTCAGTCACAGAGATTCGGAGTTTTCTTGGGCTAGCAGGCTATTATCGCCGATTTGTTCAAGGGTTTTCTTCTATTGTATCGCCTTTGACCAAGTTGACTAAGAAAGGTGCCCCATTTGTATGGTCCGGCGAGTGTGAGGAGAGCTTTCAGAAGATCAAGGCACTTCTGACCACAACTCCAGTGTTAGTGTTACCATCAGCTACAGGTTCATACACGGTATATTGTGATGATTCCAGAGTTGGGATTGGTTGTGTGCTAATGCAGGAGGGTAGAGTTATTGCTTATGCTTCTCGTCAGTTGAAGCCCCATGAGAAGAACTACCATGTTCATGATTTGGAGTTGGCTGCTATAGTTCATGCCTTAAAAATTTGGAGGCACTATTTATATGGCGTATCTTGTGAGGTATTCACTGATCATCGCAGTCTTCAGCATTTATTTAAACAAAAAGATCTTAATTTGAGGCAGCGGAGATGGCTTGAGTTACTTAAAGACTATGATATTACCATTCTATATCATCCGGGAAAGGCCAATGTAGTGGCTGATGCGTTGAGCCAAAAGGCAGTCAGTATGGGGAGTTTGGCTTACATCCCAGTTGGGGAGAGGCCTCTTGCAGTTGATGTTCAGACCTTGGCCAATCAGTTGGTGCGGTTAGATATTTCTGAGCCTAGCCGGGTATTGGCTAGTGTGGTTTCTCGATCTTCCTTATATGATCGCATCAGAGAGCACCAGTATGATGATCCGCATTTGCTTGTCCTTAAGGACAGAGTTCAGCATGATAATGCCAAAGATGTGACTATAGGTGATGATGGCGTATTGAGGATGCAGAGGCCGTATTTGTGTGCCCGATGTTGATGGGCTTAGAGATTTGATTCTTGAGGAGGCCCACAGTTCGCGGTATTCCATCCATCCGGGTGCTGCGAAGATGTATCAGGACTTGAGACAACATTACTGGTGGAGGAGAATGAGGAAAGACATTGTGGGATATGTGGCTCGGTGTCTCAACTGTCAGCAGGTGAAATATGAGCATCAGAGACCGGGTGGTTTGCTTCAGCAGATGATTATTCCTGAGTGGAAATGGGAGAGAGTTACTATGGATTTCGTGAGTGGCCTTCCTTGGACTTTGAAGAATTTTGATTCGATTTGGGTCGTTGTGGATAGGCTGACCAAGTCAGCGCATTTCATTCCGGTGTGTACCACATATTCTGCGGAGCGGCTGGCTAGGATCTTTATTCAGGAGATTGTGCGGTTGCATGGTGTTCCAGTTACTATTATTTTGGATAGAGGTACTCAGTTCACTTCTCAGTTTTGGAGGACTTTTCAGCACGAGTTGGGCACTCAAGTGGAGTTGAGTTCAGCATTTCATCCTCAGACGGACGGACAGTCCGAGCGTACTATTCAGATATTGGAGGATATGTTGCGTGTCTGCGTGATTGATTTTGGAGGTTCTTGGGTTGAGTTTTTACCACTTGCAGAGTTTGTCTACAACAACAGCTATCCGTCTAGTATTCAGATGGAACCGTATGAGGCCTTATATGGGAGGCAGTGTAGAATTCCAGTGGGTTGGTTTGAGCCCGGTGAGGCTAGGTTGTTGGGGACAGATTTGGTCCAGGATGCCTTAGAAAAGGTGAAGGTAACTCAGGAAAGACTTCACACAGCTCAGTCGCGTCAGAAGAGTTATGCGGACCGGAAGGTCCGAGATGTGTCATTTATGGAGGGCGAGAAGGTTTTGCTAAAGGTTTCGTTGATGAAGGGTGTTATGAGGTTCGGAAAGAAAGGGAAGTTGAGTCTGCGGTTTATTGGACCATTTGAGTTACTTAGGAGGATTGGAGAGGTGGCTTACGAACTTGCTTTTTCGCCTAGATTGTCGGTGTTCATCCGGTATTCCATGTGTCTATGCTCCGGAAGTACATTGGGGACCCGTCTCATATTTTAGATTTCAGTACAGTATAGTTAGATGAAAATTTGACTTATAATGTGCAGCCAGTGGCTATTTTGAGTCGACAGGTTCAAAAATTGAGATCAAAAGATATAGCATCAGTGAAAGTACAGTGGAGAGGTCGGCCCGTGGAAGAGGCTACTTGGGAGACCGAGCAGGAGATGCGAAGCAGGTACCCGCACCTATTTGAAACTCCAAGTATGTTTCTTAACTCGCTCGAGGACGAGCGTTTGTTTTAGTTGGGGAGAATGTACCGACCCGAACCGTTGATTCCTGTATTTTCGTCTTGTATGCCCCGTTAAATGCTTATTCATGTTTCAATATGTGTACTTGGTGAATTTGAGTCAATTCGGATCGAGTTTGGTATGAAATGGGACAATTAGTCTCTTTAAGGAAGAATTAGTTTGGAAAAGTCAACCGGACGTTGACTTGTGAGTTAGAGGGCTCGGAATTGAATTTCGATGATTCAGTTAGTTTGGGGGGATGCTTTAAGGCCTAGGAGCGCAATCAGAATTAATTTTGGAGGTCCGGTGAAGAAATTAGCTCATTTTGGCGAAGTTAGTATTTTGGCGATTTCTGGTTGATTGGTGAAATTTTGATCCGACGGTCGGAATGGAATTCCGAGAATTTATGTATCTTCGTTGTGCCATTTTGGGTATGTGTGCAAAATTTCAAGTCATTCGGACTAGAATTCGATGTAATTCGATAATTTTGGTGTTAGTCGAGGTGTTTTGACAATTGGAACAAGTTTTAATAATATTATAAGATGTATTGGTATTTTTGGTTGAGGTCCCGAGGACCTCGGGATGATTTCGGATGGCTAACGGGAACTTTTGAAGTTGGAAATTTCATAATAGACGAAAGTTGTAAATGAGTGCGCACAAGGCCTCACTTTGAACGATAATATCTCTCGTTATATAAGGAGTTGTGTGAGCTAGAACCTATCAAATTAAATCCCTTTGAGTCTAGTTTCCAACGCAACAAACCGTTCGTCATTTGGAAGTGTATACAGGAAGTTATGACCATTTCACTGGTCAGGTGTCAGAGCGCGCGAAGTATCGCGCGAAGTCGCGCGTTTCGCGCGTCTGAGGCAGAATGCTCAGCAAAAACGCGCGAACAGTGCGTGAACTCGCGCGACTGGAGGGTTTTTAAGTACTCTAAAGACCGTAAATGAGAGGAATTGAGTCATTTCTCAAGCTTAGGGCTTCCTCTACATCCCAACTCGACCAAGGCACCAATTGCACTCCTAAGTCAAGCTTTTAAGTGTGTTTTCATGGTGATTTCACTTCACAATCACTAGTTACAATATGATTTTGATTGGATTTCATAGGACTTCTTCAAAATCTCAAGAACACCTCAAAGTTGACTTTTAAGATTTGGTCTACAAGAGGTAATCCTACACCTTAGACATACACATATGGGGTTAATATGGAATTATGAGTATGAATCATGTATTACAACTTATGGTATGTTGATTGGAGGCCATAAATTCCCAATTTAAATACATAAACATGGTAGGGATTTAAAGGTGTTTAATTGATGGAATTTTGTTGGTTGGGTATGAATGGATGGTTATACATGTGTAGTTGGAAGTTATAAATTGGTTAGGAATGATGGTGAGATGAATTGTTGGTTAATGGTAATAGTTGGAAGAACCAATACTATATTTATGACGTGTAAATATCTATACCTACAAGGTGTTTGATAATATGCCTAAATGGCATAAGTTATGGAATTTAGTACTAATATTGGTCCTATTGAATGATGTATTGTAGATTGAAGTTTACCTAAGAGTAGTGGATCATTGTAGTACCATTAAGGGGCAAGTCCCATATATGTATGGTTAGAACCCCGTCTTTTAGAAATCGAACTTCATTGATGTTTGTGTGATTTTTTTGACAGATTCGTCGTACGAGGAGGCCAAACGTAGAGCCAAGGGCATAGCGAGCTAGAGGTGAGTAATGATTTTAAATGATGCACTGAGGGTTTGAAACCCCGGGTTGCACAACATACTGCTATGTTGAGATGAGACACGCGTTGTATGACGAGCGCGAGGTCATTTACTATTGGGGATTATGACTTGGTCCATCCCAGTTGATTTTTTTACCTTGTAATTGATAAAGATTTGTTGTTTTTCACTATGATTGGGGCTTATTTCCATATTTGGGCTTCGTGCCAATTATCTGAAATATTTTGTGAATTTACATCACTATTTTCCTCACAAATTGAAATATTATTTGAACTCAGTCCAATTGAATTATATTATTTTGTGAACTCAACTACATTTATACTCAACTCGAGATCTAATGATATTTATAATGCTGTTGAGCTGAGCACTATTGTTTTACTGATGCCCAAGAGGCTTATGATTATTTTCTGGACTGATTGAGGCCGAGGGCCATACGTGAGGATATGTCGAGTGTTATATGAGGAGGCTTTCAGGCCTCGAGTGTTATATGAGGAGGTTTTCAGGCCTCGAGTGTTATATGAGGAGGCTTTCATGCCTCGAGTGTTATATGAGGAGGTTTTCAGGCCTCGAGTGTTATGTGAGGAGGCTTCCAGGCCTCGAGTGTGATGTGTGAAGGCTTTCAGGCCTATTGATGTTGCGCTTGGGCTGTAGGAGCCTCTCCGGAGTCTGTACACACCCTCAATGAGCGCAGGGTACCCAGGTGAGTTGGGAGTGGGCCCGAGAGGCCGTTGCTTGTGTGTGCTGAGTTGGGAGTGAGACCGAGGGGCTGATGTTGTGTGCTGGTGAGGTGGGAGTAAGCCCGATGGGCTTATGTTGTATGCTGGTGAGTTGGGAGTGAGACCGAGGGGCTGATACTATACTGAGATTTACATATTGAGCCCGAGGGGCAAGCCTTTGATTTATCCTTACTGTGGAAATTAATTGGATTCACTGTTTTAAAAAAAGAATTATCTGATACTCACTGTTTTACTGTATAACTGATTTTACTGCTTGGGATAGCGCTATATTGTGCCGTTATGAGATTTCATATTTTCAGTCGTTATTTATTTTTATTACTCACTGGGTCGGAGTACTCACATTACTCCCTGCACCATCTGTGCAGATACAGGCAGAGCTGAGTTCGCTCCTGAGCGCTGATTCTTTCCAGACCAGGCGGTGACCAGGAGTAACGAGGTAGCTGTTGACATTCGCAACCCCATTTTCTCCCTTATCTTTATTATTTATGATAATTCCAGACTTTGTAAAATATTAGTAAACTCTATAGTAGCCCATGACTCGTGACACCCTGATTTCGGGATGAGTTGGGATGGTTTTCATTATTCTATCACGTTTATTTCGCATTGAAGATTATATTGCCCATGATTTAGACTTATTCCTGCTAAGTAATTATAAAGAGATGTACTATTTTGTTGATTGGCTAGCCTTGTCCTCACGAGAGGCGCCATCACGACCGGGTTGGGATTTTGGGTCGTGACAGTCGTGTGCGGACCATCGCCCGCCAACCAAATTTAAAGTGCAAGTAGTTGGGAAATTAATTTCTTCCCACCTAATAGGTCTCCTAGTGGTGACCATGGACCTTGCAAAGTTGGTTTCTACCAGTATGGTCTGATCTGATGTATCATATAACTTACATCTAGGATTCAAAGTAGTTAATAATTTAAAATAAATCCTATAAGACAGACATATAAGTTCAGAACTAGGCGCATAATTATAACCATGCGTTTTCACATTATAAGTTTACCATAGGTATAATCGAACCTATCAGAGTCTGTCTGAAGTTCAGATTTTTAGCATCTCTAAGAGCTGCTAAAAAGGTCTCTGGTAATCCTTTAAGGGTTAACGGTTTAAATGCAATTTGAACCATACCAATATGCAGATAATGATAATTATGTTTATATAAATTTATATCGTGTTTGTTTAACAAACGAATAGTCTGTTCAGACGAATTTAATGCCAAAGACTGTTCAGTCGTTTTTATCAATTGTTTAGAAGAAAGTTTATCAAACCAACCATAATCATAAATGGTTTTTATAGAAACTTTAGGAATTGTCCATTTATTTAACAAATCAAGGTAATTTCCGAACTACTTGGAATTCTCAAGGATCGTCATACGGATCCTCATCAAATTCTCCAGTGATACAAGTAGGGAAAAGGAGTTTAATAAACTCAAAGTTTTTTCAAAAAGGAGATTCTTCATCAGGTCCGTCTATACATCTGGATGATATTCCAGAAGATGATCCATTATATGATCATCTACAGGCATATTTGGCTTCCAAAAAGCAAAGTAATACATTTGCTTCAATCGCTAGAGAAGAAGACAACGATGATATTAAGTCTTACGAAAAATTACCAAAGAAAGAAATAATATTTCTCCTAGAAAACTCTGAGATTCAGCGAAAAGATGAACCATGGAAGATATTCCAGAGATATCTGATTAATGGATTATACTACCCGGGTGAATCGTATAACACCAACACTTATTATGAGACTATTCTAATTAGTACAGGTAGTGCAGAATTCCAGCACTTTTCGGGTTATAACACAAATGAGAACGTTTATAACTTCTCAAAAATCATTATCAAAAAAATTATATTTGTTGAAGAATGGGGGATTTTAACAATGAAAGAAAGGCAGATAAGCCTTAATAAATCACCTATGAATTTTACTTATTGGGATTATATCCAAGCATTTGATAGAGTGCTTTATTATAACAATGAAATGCATAAACATACTTGGTTTATTAAAGTATGTGCAAAGGTATTTATAGGACCTATCCCCAACCGGTTTTTAAATTGGTGGTCATACCACGATCCCACAACGAAAATCCTTCCTGAGCCATTCCTTAAGTTATACAAAGAATGGGCAAAAATTTCACCATTCCTAACCGAGTTATATCACGCAGATCATATCTGTTGCCTAGAAAAAATTGATCAAATTTGCTTCTTTATTGAATTCTCTATCCCATGGATTCATAAATGGACTCCTGAATTAGGTTTTACGGAGGAACAAATCCTTTGTCTTCCGCTGAATCTGAAGATGAAGTTGATTTAATTGATTTATATGATAGTGATAAAAATGTTGATACTTCTTGCACTGCTTGCAAAGGTGATATTTGTACTTGTGATGATGGCGAATTTTATAAATTGCAATCACAATTTCATGATTTAAATATGAAAACTATTACATCTGAAAATGTAATAGAACTTTTAAAGGAAGTTATCGATGAAAGACTTTGTGAAAAAATCATTAATCTAGCTGCAAGTTCTAGTTCTAGTAGTTCAAAACCTTTTGAAAGACATAAGAACGAATAGTCTATTCCAAACAAATGTTCGATTTTTAGGTCATAATATTTGCCAAAGAAAAAATTACCCCGATACAAAGATCGATTGATTTTGCCTCAAAATTTCCTGATGTTATTATTGAAAGGACTCAATTACAAAGATTTTTGGGAAGTTTGAATTATATATCTCCTTTCTACAAAAGTTTATCTCGGGATCTAGACCCTTTATACGATAGGCTGAAAAAGGATCATAAGCAGCCTTGGACTGACCAGCATACTACGTTAGTCAAAAGTATTAAACAGCGTGTTAAGTCTTTACCTTGCTTATTCGAAATATACGGGAATTTTATTATAGTCTTAATGACTGTATGGAAGGATCTATCCTTTTACCCAAGCAAGGGGCCTGTCTAGGTCCGATACATACTCTTATTGAGCCCATGTGTCTAGCAGTTCTAACTGTGAAAGGGATAGCCCTTTTGACAACTTCAGCGGGCTTTAATGTCACAGCTGGCTAGACGTAGCCACTAAGGCAAAGCCAATAAGAGTAGTACCAGAGTCGATTGTACCACCATCTTGGAACCAAGCCAAGAAACTATAATAAAATTCCTTTATATTTTGAAAGAGTCTGGATTCTTCATGGTTAATATGCAAGAGAAATTAGTTCTTCAACATAGATATGAATCCGTTTAGCCGGACATAGTCACGGCTCGGGAGAGAAACAAAGTAATTAAATACTTATAAAAATTAAAATAAACAAATACCTTTAAGGCCGGGATGCAAGGCCCTGAAGATGGTGATTTGAACTTCGAAACTTTATTTACTTCCACTGATTTACAAAATGAAGAAGCTAAGAAGCTAAAAGTCTTTACAAGAGAGAGAGAGAGAGAGAGAGTTCTTAGATAGAGAGGGGTTTTACAATCTGATGCTCTTCAAATGAAGAGCTCCTCTATTTAAAGAAAGAAAAAGGAAACATAAAGAATCTTTAAATAGTAAATTGGGTCTCACATCTGGGTCCCTATACAATGTTTCTACTGTTGGGAATAGCGTATCTGGGTCACTTATACAGTGTTTCTACTGTTGGGAACAGTGTATCTACTGTTGTGTGGGTCTTCGGCGGCTTTAGTCAAAGTCTTCTTCTGTCTAAATCGTTCATTTGTTGGAGGAATTTTTCCAACTTTTCTTTCTCTTTGTCAGATAATATTATTTCTGGCTGCATCGGCTGTGAATCTTCTTCTGCGATATCATCGCCACTTGTTTCACTGTGCATTGATGTGTCTAATCTTTCACATTGATTCAAAGTTTGAAGTAAATTTATTTTTACTTCTTCAAGATATTTATTTACTAATTCGGTTTTATCTCCGTCTTGAACAGAGATTCTTCGAGCAATATGTTTGACGGAGTTGTCATCAAATATTTTCTTCTGTGGAGTGGACGAGTATACTTGGATTTGTGTTTTAATAGAATCCAATAATTCTTGTCCATATAATATTTTTGTTTTGGGATCATTCTTCATCAATTTGTCCCAAAAATTGTTGTAAAATACCCTGTATAAGCAAGGGATTTGTTCCTCCGTAAAACCTAATTGAGGAGTCCATTTATAAATCCATGGGATAGAGAATTCAATAAAGAAGCAAATTTGATCAATTTTTTCTAGGCAACAGATATGATCTGCGTGATATAACTCGGTTAGGAATGGTGAAATATTTGTCCATTCTTTGTATAACTTAAGGAATGGCTCAGGCAGGATTTTCATTGTGGGACCGTGGTATGTCCACCAATTTAAAAACCAGTTGGGGATAGGTTTTGTAAATACCTTTGCACATACTTTAATAAACCAAGTATGTTTATGCCTCTCATTGTTATAATAAAGCACTCTATCAAATTTTTGGATATAATCCCAATAAGTAAAATTCATAGGGGATTTATTAAGGCTTATCTGCCTTTCTTTCATTGTTGAAATCACCCATTCTTCAACAGATATAATCTGTTCGATAATGATTTTTGAGAAGTTATAAACGTTCTCATTTGTGTTATAACCCGAAAAGTGCTGGAATTCTGCACGACCTGTACTGATTAGAATTGTCTCATAATAAGTGCGGGTTTTATATGATTCACCCGGATAGTATAATCCATTAATCAGATATCTCTGGAATATCTTCCATGGTTCATCTTTTCGCTGAATCTCAGAGTTTTCTAGGAGAAATATTATTTCTTTCTTTGGTAATTTTTCGTATGACTTAATATCATCGTTGTCTTCTTCTCTAGCGATTGAAGCAAATGTATTACTTTGCTTTTTGGAAGCCAAATATGCCTGTAGATGACCATATAATGGATCATCTTCTGGAATATCATCCAGATGTATAGACGGACCTGATGAAGAATCTCCTTTATGAAAAATCTTTGAGTTTATTAAAATCCTTTTCCCTGCTTGTATCACTGGAGAATCTGATGAGGATCCGTATGACGATCCTTGAGAATATGATCTACTAGGGAAAGATCTTCCCCTACCTCTGCCTCTGGTGGCCCATGAAGGGTCCATTCTACACAAATATCAATTCAATTTATTCTGAGAAGCAATAATCCAGCATATCATCCCTAATAATTTTAGTATAGGTATGAATTCCTAACAATTTCAATATGATTATGATTTTTTATCCGGTTATCAACGATATCTTCAATTATCAAATCAATTATGAGACTTTGTAGATCCCTATTTAATCTAACCACTTTAAAGATAGTAATTAATAATTCTTCTTCTAGATTTTATCATCGTTTATATTGACGACATATTAGTATTTTCTAAAACATTAGAGATGCATATTTAGCATCTTGATTTTTTTAAGAAAATTGTAATACAAAAAGGTTTAGTAATTTCTAAACCAAAAATGAGTCTATTCCAAACAAATGTTCGATTTTTAGGTCATAATATTTGCCAAGGAAAAATTACCCCGATACAAAGATTGATTGATTTTGCCTCAAAATTTCCTGATGTTATTATTGACAGGACTCAATTACAAAGATTTTTGGGAAGTTTGAATTATATATCTCCTTTCTACAGAAGTTTATCTCGGGATCTAGCCCCTTTATACGACAGGTTGAAAAAGGATCATAAGCAGCCTTGGACTGACCAGCATACTGCGTTAGTCAAAAGTATTAAACAGCGTGTTAAGTCTTTACCTTGCTTAACTCTTGCTAATCCTACATGGTAAAATGAAGGGGGCCTGAGGAGGATAAATGGCTTTAGTAATATTACCACTCCCATCTTTATAAGATCTTTCTAATACCTTTATATAAAGAGGCAAATAAGTTGTTATAAACCAAGGAACAAAATACATAATTTGATTATGCAGGGCACAAGTTTCATAAAATTCTTGAGAAATACTATTCAAATCATCTTTGCTATAAGTATCGAAAAACCACGTTTTAAACTGGTTCCATTTATCACTAAAAAATTCCTTTTGAATATATTTTTGTGCCCGAGAACCGGGGCTAAAATCAATTTGGTGTGGAATCATTAAGTACTATTGGGGTCGAAATCCATCTCGGATACAGAAGGAATATCCTTATCTCAAATATTGTCATTGTCCTGAACAATATTTGTTTGAGGGTTAACTTTAACCCTTTCAACCCTTTCGACAAGCTTATTACTAACTTTACTAGCAATAGTGTGTAAAGAGGCTGCACGATTGCGAGCTGGACCATAGACTGGTTCAATAGGAGAAATATGTTGAATAGCAGGTAGAAGTCTATGATTAGAAAATGAATGTCTATTATAAATAGTAGACTTATCATCAAATTGAATACAAATCCTACCATCCGGATTTTGAGTAACATGCGAAAATTCAGTATTCGACAAGTCGTTAGTAATCTGACTTGGGGATATAACCAAATTTAAAGTCCAAGTAGTTGGGAAATTAATTTCTTCCCACCTAATAGGTCTCCTAGTGGTGACCTTGGACCTTACAAAGTTGGTTTCTACCAGTATGGTCTGATCTGATGTATCATATAACTTACATCTAGGATTCAAAGTAGATAATAATTTAAAGTAAATCCTATAAGACAGACATATAAGTTCAGAACCAGGCGCATAATTATAACCATGCGTTTTCACATTTAAAGTCAAGGCATCGAGAATATTAAAATCAGAAAGAGATAGTTGCAGATTGGGTTGAGTATTAAAATATACTGGACCATAGGCCACAATAGATTCAATCGAACCCATCAGACACTGTCTGAAGTTCAGATTTCTAGCATCTCTAAGAGCTGCTAAAAAGGTCTCTGGTAATCCTTTAAGGGTTAACGGTTTAAATGCAATTTGAACCATACCAATATGCAGATAATGATAATGATGTTTATATAAATCTATATCGTGTTTCTTTAACAAACGAATAGTCTGTTCAGACGAATTTAATGCCAAAGACTGTTCAGTCATTTTTATCAATTTTTTAGAAGAAAGTTTATCAAACCAACCATAATCATAAATGGTTTTTATAGAAACTTTAGGAATTGTCCATTTATTTAACAAATCAAGGTAATTTTTTGCCATGTAGGATTAGCAAGAGTTAAGCAAGGTAAAGACTTAACATGTTGTTTAATACTTTTGACTAACGCAGTATGCTGGTCAGTCCAAGGCTGCTTATGATCCTTTTTCAGCCTGTCGTATAATGTGACGACCTGAAGGGTCATCACCGTAGTTCTTCCTTGTTCCGCGCTTTCGAGGCCTTGAAAACCTTTCTTTTAGTTGCCTCGATTGGCGTGCATAGTTTGGGCGCATAGCCGGAAAGTTTTTATGTTAGAATATGTGAAATTATGTGAAAAATTTGATGAATTTCGATATTAATATGCATAATATTGACTTCGGTCAACATTTTGGGTAAACGGACCCAGACCTGTGATTCGACGGTCCCTGAGGGGTCCGTAGAAAAATATGGGACTTGGGCGTGTGCCCAGAATCAAATTCTGAGGTCCCAAGCCCGAGAAATGAATTTTTGAAAGAAATTGTTTTTCTTAAATTTGCTATGAAAATTTGAAATAAAAAAGGGGTTAGAAAATATAGGTATCGGGCTCGTATTTTGGTTCCGACGCTCGGTACAAGTCTTAAATATGTGTTAAGAACTATCTGTAAAGTTTGGCTAAAAACGGACGTCATATGACGTGTTTCGGACTAAAAATGGAGAATTTGAGTTATGAAAGTTGAAGAAAGAAAATCATGTGTTTGAGGATTGATCCTATGTATATGATGTTATTTTGGCGATTTGATCGCACGAGTAAGTCCGTAAGATGTTTTTAAGGTTGTGTGCATGTTTGGTTTGGAGCCCCGAGGGCTCGGGTGAGTTTTGAATGGGGCCCGGGAGGTCTTGGACTTAAGAAGATGCAGGTTCAGGTGTTGCAGACACCAGCGAGGCCGCGGTCATTTCCTCGCGGTCCGCGCTGGAGCCGCGCGGCCGCGATGCCTTTCTGTGCGATCCGCGTGGCTGAGTCTGAGGGCTAGGGTTTCAGGTTAACCAGTGCGGCCGCGCACCAAAACAGTGCGGTCCGCGCTGGAAGGGTTCAGAGAAGCCCCAATTTTATCCCACTCGGCGCGGCCACAACACATTTTTGTGCGGTCCGCGCCAGGTCCTCAGAAAGGTATACAAGTTCGGAAAATCTCTGTCACTTTTCACTTTTCAAAAACACAAAACCTAAGAGGCGATTTTCCAAACAACTTTTCTTCTCCAAAACGATTAGTAAGTGATTTCTAACTTAATTTCTTTATTCCTTAACATCTTTTAACATAATTTCAACTTCAAATCAAAGATTTTCAGGGGTGAAATTGGGTGTTTTGGGTAGAACCTAGGTTTTCTACAAATTGAGAAGTTGGACCTCAATTTGGGGTCCGATTTAAAAACAAATCATATATTTGGATTCATGGGGGAATGGATAACCGGGTTTTGGTCCGAACCTCGAGTTTCGACCACGTGGGTCCGGGGGGTATTTTTGACCTTTTTGGGAAAAACCTTGAAAAATCTATTTTCATGCATTGGGGATGATTTATTTAGTAATTATTAATGTGATTAAGTAACTTATGACTAGATTTGAGCGGATTGGTGGTGGAATCAAGAGGTAAAGCTATACTAGAAGCGTGAGTTGGGTTTGGAGCATTCGAAGTAAGTGTTTGTTCTAACTTTGGCTTGAGGGAATAGGATTAGGATGTTGTTTGCTACTTGCTAATGTGGAGTACGGTGTATAGGCATGGTGACGGTTATCTATGCACCAGAGTCTAGCATGATCGTGAGTCTTAATTGTTTTTAATTCGAATAACGTGACACAACCTCCTTGTTTATTTGATGAGTTTCATATAATGTGAACGGTTGAGGTAAAATTGTGATTGGTGTACTTTTGGAGTGTTAGCTCGAACATGAATGTGTTAGTTGAGGAAGAATGGATTTAAAAGAATAATGTGTTGTGATTACTCCCTTGCCGGGATGTGTAGACCGATATATATATACTCTCCCTTGTCGGGATATTTTGGGTTGTTAGTTGTACCCTTGCCGGGTTAGAGTGATATGTTGTTGATTTCCCCTAATGGGAATCTCCTCACAAAATCAGATGTTTCGAATTATATTATGGGATCGTGTGGCACGCCGCCCACTTATATATGATATTATGGGATCGTGTGGCACGCCGTCCACTTATATATGATATTATGGGATCGTGTGGCACGCCGTCCACTTATATATGATATTATGGGATCGTGTGGCACGCCGTCCACTTATATATGATATTATGGGATCGTGTGGCACGCCGTCCACTTATATATGATATTATGGGATCGTGTGGCACGCCGTCCACTTATATATGATATTATGGGATCGTGTGGCACGCCGTCCACTTATATATGATATTATGGGATCGTGTGGCATGCCATCCACTTATATATGATATTATGGGATCGTCTGACACGTCGTCCACTTATATATGATATTATGGGATCGTGTGGCACACCGTCCACTTATATATGATATTATGGTATCGTGTGGCATGCCCTCCACTTATATATTATATTATGGGATCGTGTCATAGAAACTGGAGTTTCTTCTGTTTATTTCAGATATTTCATTATTTTATCTGTTACTCCCCGATAGCATGTCCCCGCCCAGTTTTACTTTGTATTGTCTTGTTATTGTTTTCTTGCACTTGTTGTATATATATTTGTACAGGTTAATTGTGGTAGGTCCGGTTTAGCCTCGTCACTACTTCGTCGGGGTTAGGCCAGGCACTTACCAGCACATGGGGTCGGTTGTGCTGATGCTACACTCTGTGCATTTTTGTGCACAGATCAGGGAGCAGCTTACGGACCGCAGCAGTAGGACTTATGGGAGCTATCTTCAGTCCAGGGACTCTCGAGGTAGCCTCGCTGGCGTTCGTAGGCTGAAGTCCCTTTCCATGTTTTTCGTTTGTTTATCTTGTATCAGACAAACATGATGTATTTTCCTTTCAGACGTTGATTGTAGTATTCTGTAGTAGTCCATGAGCTAGTGACACTAGACTCTGGGTAGCATTTTGGTTCAAACTTCCGCACTTTTGGTTTTCAGTTGCTTTAGATTTAAAGTCTTCCGCTTAGATTTTGTCTCGTTTATTATATTGTTTGGAGGAAAGCAGGAAAAATGTTTTATATATTTGGCTTGCCTAGCTCCGATAGTAGGCACTATCACGACACCCGATGGTGGGAAATTCGAGTCGTGACAAGTTGGTATCAGAACACTAGGTTACTTAGGCCTCATAACTCACGGACAAGCTCAGTAGAGTCTGAGGGATCAGTACGGAGACATCTGTATTTATCCCGCAGAGGCTACTGAGTTAGGAAAACTTCACTTTGTTCATTCGTGTCGTGCGATTCTGATTCTCAAGTATTGATCGTCCTCCTACTCTGTTCTTTCGCAGATGGTGAGAACACGTGCTTCCTCTTCTACCGCGCAGCAGCCCGAGCTCCCAGCTCCTATCAGGGGCAGAGGGCGAGGCCTTGCCAGAGGCCGAGGCAGAGCTCAGCCCAAAGTAGCAGTCCCAGAGGTGGATCCTCGTACTAACTATGACGAGGAGGTTCCAGCTCTAGCAGCTCCAGTACGCCCAGCTCAGGTCCCAGAGGGTTTTATAGCCACTCTAGTGCTTCAGGACGCTTTGGTCCGACTGGTAGGCTTTATGGGGGGCATTTATAGAGCGGGTTTGCTTCCCGTAGCTCTAGCCACATCTCAGGCTGGGGGAAGAGTTCAAACTCCCGATACTCGTACTCCAGAGTCGGTAGCTCCTCAGGCTCAGGTTCCAGCAGTTCAGCCAGTCGTGGCAGTTCAGCTAGTTGTGGCAGCCCAGCCAGGTATTGCGGCTCAGTCCAACGATGGTGCGGCTATGTCCGCGGATGCTTTGTGGAGGCTTGATCGTTTCACCAAGCTCTTCACAACCACATATAGTGCCACCCCTTCAGAGGATGCTCAGGATTTCATATTCAGTTGTCATGAGGTTCTACGGACTATGGGCATAGTAGAGACCAATGGGGTCGACTTCACCACTTTTCGCCAGGCAGGATCCGCCAAGACTTGGTGGAGGGATTTCTTTTTAGCCAGGCCAGCAGGGTTGCCATCATTGACCTGGGATCAGTTTTCAGAGTTATTTCTGGGGAAGTTTCTTCTAGTTACTCAGCGAAATGCTCTTCGCAGGTAGTTTGAGCGTCTCCAATAGGGTCCTATGACGATCACCCAGTATGAGACCCGGTTCATTGATCTTGCTCGTCATGCCATTGTGATACTCCCCACCGAAAGAGAGAGGGTGCGGAGGTATATTGATGGGTTGGCCCAGCCGATCCGTGTTCAGATGGCCATGAGTGCCGGTAGTGAGATTTTATTTTAGGAGGCGGCAGATGGTGCCCGCCGGATAGAGATGGCACTTGCTCAGGGAGGTGGTCCTGGGTCTGATAAAAGGCCCCGTCATTCTGGTAGATTCAGTGGTACCTCGTCTGGAGGTATTGATTCTTATGGTAGAGGCCATCCTTCGAGGTCGTTTCAGTCAGCTCTCCAGGCTTCTCATGGTACACCAGGTGGTCGTGGTTCTCAGCCGTAGTATTCTGACCAGCAGCTCTTCAGTTCACCATCAGCACCTATCCGTGCACCACCACTTCGTTATTCTCAGCAGCCGAGGGCTTGTTATACTTGCGGCGCTGTGAATCACATTGCCAGATATTGCCCTCGAGCTTCCAGCAGCTCGCAGCAGCAGGGTCTTCGCCCGATGATCCAGGCACCAGTTGCCCCACAGCCTGCCTAGCCAGCTAGAGGCGGGGTATAGGACATAGAGGTGGAGGTAGAGGTCTTAGAGGTGGAGCTCAGACCGCTAGAGGTAGGGGTCAGCTAGCAGTAGATCGTCCCAGGGATATGATTCAGGGAGGTGGGGCCCATCCCCGTTGTTATGCTTTGCCAGCCAGGCCAGAGGCTGAATCATCAGATGATGTGATTACAGGTACCATTCTGGTCGGTAATAGGGATGCTTCTTTGCTATTTGATCCCGGATCTACGTATTCATATGTGTCGTCCTATTTTGCACCCTATTCGGTTATGCCTAGTGACTCGTTGAGTATTCCTGTTTATGTGTCAACACCGGTGGGTGATTCTATTGTGGTCGACCAAGTTCATCGTTCTTGTATCGTAGTGTTTGGGGGTCTTGAGACCCGTGTTGATTTGTTGCTTTTGGACATGGTCGACTTCGATGTTATATTGGGGATGGATTGGTTATCCCCGTACCATGCTATCTTGGATTGCCATGCCAAGACCGTAACCTTAGCATTACTGGATTTACCCCGTTTAGAGTGGAGGGGGATTCTGGTCATTGTACCCGCAGTGTTATATCGTATGTGAAAGCTCGGCGTATGGTCGAGAAGGGATGTTTGGCCTACTTGGCGTATGTTGGCGATTGTAACGAGGAGGCCCCTTCTATTGATTCTGTGCCCATTGTTCTGGAGTTTCTTGAGGTTTTCCCTTCAGACCTGCCGGGTATGCCGCCCGATAGGGATATCGACTTTTGTATTGATTTGGCTCCGGGCACTCAACCCATTTCTATCCCGCCATATCGTATGGCCCCGCCGGAGTTGAAAGATTTAAAGGAACAGCTGCAGGATTTGCTTGAGAAAGGTTTCATTAGACCCAGTGTTTCGCCTTGGGGTGCGCCAGTGTTGTTTGTTAAGAAAAAGGATGGTTCGATGAGAATGTGCATCGATTACCGGCAATTGAACAAGGTTACAATTAAGAATAAGTACCCACTGCCGAGGATCGACGATTTATTTGACCAGCTTCAGGGTGCGAGGGTGTTTTCAAAGATTGATTTGAGATCTGGCTACCACCAGCTGAGAATTAGGGCGTCTGATGTCCCTAAGACAGCATTTCGCACTCGGTATGGGCACTATGAGTTTTTGGTCATGTCATTTGGATTGACTAATGCCCCAGCAGCATTCATAGAGTTGATGAACCGAGTGTTCATACCTTATCTGGAATTGTTCGTGATAGTCTTCATTGACGATATTCTTATATACTCCCGCAGTCAGGAGGAGCATGAGCAGCACCTCAGAGTGGTCCTTCAGACCCTAAAGGATAGTCAGTTGTATGCTAAGTTCTCAAAGTGCGAGTTTTGGTTGAGTTCGGTCGCATTCCTGGGTCATGTCGTATCAGCAGCAGGTATTCAGGTAGACCCGAAGAAGATAGAGGCAGTCAAGAACTGGCCTCGACCAGCTTCAGCTACGGATATTCGGAGTTTCCTGGGGTTAGCAGGTTACTACCGTCGGTTCGTGGAGGGGTTTTCATCCATTGCAGCCCCTATGACCAGATTGACCCAAAAGGGTGCCCAGTTCAGGTGGTCGGACGAGTGTGAGGCGAGCTTCCAGAATCTCAAGACGGCTCTGACTACGACACCGGTATTGGTTCTGCCCACAGGTTAAGGGCCATATACGGTCTATTGTGATGCATCTTGTATTGGGCTTGGTGCAGTGTTGATATAGGAAGGCAAGGTCATTGCTTATACTTCGAGGCAGTTGAAGATCCACGAGAAGAATTATCCGGTTCATGATCTCGAGTTGGCAGCCATTGTTCATGCCCTAAAGATCTAGAGGCATTACTTATATGGCGTGACGTGTGAGGTTTACACTGATCACAAGAGTCTTCAGTATCTGTTCAAGCAGAAAGAGTTGAATTTGAGGCAGAGGAGGTGGTTAGAGTTGCTAAAGGATTATGATGTTACTATCTTATACCACCCGAGGAAGGCCAATGTGGTGGCCGATGCATTGAGCAGGAAGTCCGCCAGCATGGGTAGTCTTGCTTATATTCCAGTTAGCCAGAGATCGCTTACTTTGGATGTTCAGGCCTTGGCCAATCGTCTTGTGAGGTTGGATATTTCTGAGCCTAGCAGAGTGTTAGCTTGCACGGTTGCTCGTTCCTCACTATTAGAGCGTATCCGCGAGCGGTAGTTTGAGGATCCCCATTTGTGTGTCTTGAGAGACACGGTGCAGCGTGGAGGTGCCAAGAAAGTAACCTTAGATGATGATGGTGTATTGAGATTGCAGGGGCGAGTTTGTGTGCCTAATGTTGATGGGATTCCAGAGTTGATCTTAGCGGAGGCCCACAGTTCTCGGTATTCTATTCACCCGGGCACCGCGAAGATGTATCAGGATCTGAGGCTGCACTATTGGTGGCGTAAGATGAAGAAAGACATCGTTGCGCAGGTGGCTCGGTGTTTGAATTGTCAGTAGGTTAAGTACGAGTATCAAAGACCCGGTGGTCTACTTTAGAGGATTGCACTTCCCGAGTGGAAGTGGGAGAGGATTACGATGGATTTTGTTACTGGACTCCCGATGACTCGGAAAAAGTTTGATGCGGTTTGGGTCATTGTTGATAGGCTGACCAAGTCAGCGCATTTTGTTCCTGTTGCAGCCACCTATTCGTCCGAAAGGTTAGCCCAGATTTATATCAGGGAGATTGTTCGCCTTCATGTGGTGCCACTATCTATCATTTCGGATCGGGGTGCGCAGTTTACCTCGCATTTCTAGAGAGCAGTTCAGCGAGAGTTGGGCACCCAGGTTGAGTTGAGTACAACATTTCATCCCCAGACGGACAGTCAGTCCGAGAGGACTATTCAGATTCTTGAGGACATGCTCCGAGCCTGTGTCATTGATTTTGGAGGCTCGTGGGACCAGTTTTTGCCTTTAGCAGAGTTCGCCTACAACAACAGCTATCAGTCCAGCATTCAGATGGCTCCATATGAGGCATTGTATGGTAGGCGATGTCGGTCTCTAGTTGGATGGTTTTAGCCGGGAGAGGCTCGATTATTGGGTACGGATCTGGTTCAGGAATCCTTGGACAAGGTCAGGACTATTCAGGATAGACTTCGTACAGCTCAGTCCATACAAAAGAGTTATGCAGACTGCAAGGTCAGAGATGTTGCTTTCATGGTTGGTGAGCGGGTATTGCTCCGTGTATTGCCTATGAAGGGCGTGATGAGATTTGGGACGAAGGGCAAGCTCAGCCCTAGGTTCATCGGTCCATTTGAGATTCTTGATCGTGTGGGAGAGGTGGCTTATAGACTTGCCTTGCCACCTAGCTTGTCAGTTGTGCATCCCGTGTTTCATGTATCTATGCTCCGGAAGTATCGCGGAGATCCATCGCACGTGTTAGATTTCAGCACTGTCCAATTGGACAAGGATCTGTCATATGAGGAGGAGCCGGTGGCTAATCTAGACCGGCAGATTCGACATTTGAGGTCGAAGAGTTTTCCTTCGGTGCGTGTTCAGTGGAGAGGTCAGCCTCCTGAGGCATCGACCTGGGAGTCCGAGTCTGATATGCGGAGCCGTTATCCTCATTTATTTCCCGACTCAGGTACTTTTTTCTTTTGTCCGTTTGAGGACGAACGGTTGTTTTAGAGGTGGAGAATGTGACGACCCGAAGGGTCATCACCGTAGTTCTTCCTTGTTCCGGCCTTTCGAGGCCTTGAAAACCTTGCTTTTAGTTGCCTCGATTGGCGTGCACAGTTCGGGCGCGTAGCCGGAAAGTTTTTATTTTAGAATATGTGAAATTATGTGAAATATTTGATGAATTTTGATATTAATATGCATAATATTTACTGACATTTTGGATAAACGGACCCGGACCTGTGATTCGACAGTTTCGGAGGGGTTCGTAGAAAAATATGGGACTTGGGCGTGTGCCCGGAATCAAATTCTGAGGTCCCAAGCCCGAGAAATGAATTTTTGAAAGAAATTGTTTTTCTGAAATTTGATATGAAAATTTGAAATGAAAAAGGGGTTAGAAAATATAGGTATCGGGCTCGTATTTTGCTTCCGACGCTCGGTACAAGTCTTAAATATGTGTTAAGCACTATCTGTAAAGTTTGGCTAAAAACGGACGCCATATGACGTGTTTCAGACTAAAAATGGAGAATTTGAGTTATGGAAGTTGATGAAAGAAAATCATGTGTTTGAGGCTTGATCCAATGTATATGATGTTATTTTGGCGATTTGATCGCACGAGTAAGTCCGTAAGATGTTTTTAAGGTTGTGTGCATGTTTGGTTTGGAGCCCCGAGGACTCGGGTAAGTTTTGAATGGGGCCCAGGAGGTCTTGGACTTAAGAAGATGCAGGTTCAGGTGTTGCAGACACCAGCGCGGCCGCGGTCATTTCCGCACGGTCCACGTTGGAGCCGCGCGGCCGCGATTCCTTTCTATGCGGTCCGCGTGGTTGAGTCTGAGGGCTAGGGTTTCAGGTTAACCAGTGCGGCCGCGCACCAAAACAGTGCGGTCCGCGCTGGAAAGGTTCAGAGAAGCCCCAATTTTCTCCCACTCGGCGCGGTCGCAACACATTTTTGTGCGGTCCGCGCCAGGTCCTCAGAAAGGTATGCAAGTTCGGAAAATCTCTGTCATTTTTCACTTTTCAAAAACACAAAACCTAAAAGGCGATTTTCCAAACAACTTTTCTTCTCCAAAACGATTGGTAAGTGATTTCTAACTTAATTTCTTTATTCCTTAACATCTTTTAACATAATTTCAACTTCAAATCAAAGATTTTCAGGGGTGAAATTGGGTGTTTTGGGTAGAACCTATGTTTTCTACAAATTGAGAAGTTGGACCTCAATTTGGGGTCCGATTTAAAAACAAATCATAAATTTGGATTCATGGGGGAATGGGTAACCGGGTTTTGGTCCGAACCTCGAGTTTCGACCACGCGGGTCCGGGGGTATTTTTGACCTTTTTGGGAAAAACCTTGAAAAATCTATTTTCATGCATTGGGGATGTTTTATTTAGTAATTATTAATGTGATTAAGTAACTTATGACTAGATTCGAGCGGATTGGTGGTGGAATCAAGAGGTAAAGCTGTACTAGAAGCGTGAGTTGAGTTTGGAGCATTCCAGGTAAGTGTTTGTTCTAACTTTGGCTTGAGGGAATAGGATTAGGATGTTATTTGCTACTTGCTAATGTGGAGTACGGTGTATAGGCCTGGTGACGGTTATCTATGCACTGGAGTCTAGCATGATCGGGTGTCTTAATTGTTTTTAATTCGAATAATGTGACACAACCTCCTTGTTTATTTGATGAGTTTCATATAATGTGAACGGTTGAGGTAAAATTGTGATTGGTGTACTTTTGGAGCGTTAGCTCGAACATGAATGTGTTAGTTGAGGAAGAATGGATTTAAAAAGAGAATTTGTTGTGATTACTCCCTTGCCGGGATGTGTAAACCGATATATATATACTCTCCCTTGTTGGGATATTTTGGCCTGTTAGCTGTACCCTTGCCGGGTTAGAGTGATATGTTGTTGATTTCCCCTAATGGGACTCTCCTTACAAAATCAGATGTTTCGAATTATATTATAGGATCGTGTGGCACGCCGTCCACTTATATATGATATTATGGGATCGTGTAGCTCCGGGCACTCAACCCATTTCTATCCCACCATATCGTATGGCCCCGCCGGAGTTGAAAGAGTTAAAGGAACAGCTGCAGGATTTGCTTGAGAAAGGTTTCATTAGACCCAGTGTTTCACCTTGGGGTGCGCCAGTGTTGTTTGTTAAGAAGAAGAATGGTTCGATGAGAATGTGCATCGATTACCGGCAATTGAACAAGGTTACAATTAAGAATAAGTACCCACGCCGAGGATCGACGATTTATTCGACTAGCTTCAGGGTGCGAGGGTGTTTTCAAAGATAGATTTGAGATCTGGCTACCACCAGCTGAGAATTAGGGTGTCTGATGTCCCTAAGACAGCATTTCGCACTCGGTATGGGCACTATGAGTTTTTGGTCATGTCATTTGGATTGACTAAAGCCCCAGCAGCGTTCATAGAGTTGATGAACCGAGTGTTCATACCTTATCTGGACTTGTTTGTGATAGTCTTCATTGACGATATTCTTATATACTCTCGCAGTTAGGAGGAGCATGAACAGCACCTCAGAGTGGTCCTTCAGACCCTAAAGGATAGTCAGTTGTATGCTAAGTTCTCAAAATGCGAGTTTTGGTTGAGTTCGGTCGCATTCTTGGGTCATGTCGTATTAGCAATAGGTATTCAGGTAGACCCGAAGAAGATAGAGGCAGTCAAGAACTGGCCTCGACTAGCTTCAGCTACGGATATTCGGAGTTTCCTGGGGTTAGCAGGTTACTACCGTCGGTTCGTGGAGGGGTTTTCATCCATTGCAGCCCCTATGACCAGATTGACCCAGAAGGGTGCCCAGTTCAGGTGGTCGGACGAGTGTGAGGCAAGCTTCCAGAATCTCAAGACGGCTCTGACTACGACACCGGTATTGGTTCTGCCCACAGGTTCAGGGCCATATACGGTCTATTGTGATGCATCTCGTATTGGGCTTGGTACAATGTTGATATAGGAAGGCAAGGTCATTGCTTATGCTTCGAGGCAGTTGAAGATCCACGAGAAGAATTATCCGGTTCATGATCTCGAGTTGGCAGCCATTGTTCATGCCCTGAAGATCTGGAGGCATTACTTATATGGCGTGACGTGTGAGGTTTACACTGATCACAAGAGTCTTCAGTATCTGTTCAAGCAGAAAGAGTTGAATTTGAGGCAGAGGAGGTGGTTAGAGTTGCTAAAGGATTATGATGTTACTATCTTATACCACCTGGGGAAGGCCAATGTGGTGGCCGATGCATTGAGCAGGAAGTCCACCAGCATGGGTAGTCTTGCTTATATTCCAGTTAGCCAGAGATCGCTTACTTTGGATGTTCAGGCCTTGGCCAATCATCTTGTGAGGTTGGATATTTCTGAGCCTAGCAGAGTGTTAGCTTGCACGGTTGCTCGTTCCTCACTATTAGAGCGTATCCGCGAGCGGTAGTTTGAGGATCCCCATTTGTGTGTCTTGAGAGACACGGTGCAGCGTGGAGGTGCCAAGAAAGTAACCTTAGATGATGATGGTGTATTGAGATTGCAGGGGCGAGTTTGTGTGCCCAATGTTGATGGGATTCCAAAGTTGATCCTAGCGGAGGCCCACAGTTCTCGGTATTCTATTCACCCGGGCACCGCGAAGATGTATCAGTATCTGAGGCTGCACTATTGGTGGCGTAAGATGAAGAAAGACATCGTTGCGCAGGTGGCTCGGTGTTTGAATTGTCAGCATGTTAAGTACGAGTATCAAAGACCCGGTGGTCTACTTCAGAGGATTGCACTTCCCGAGTGGAAGTGGGAGAGGATTACGATGGATTTCGTTACTGGACTCCCGATGACTCGGAAAAAGTTTGATGCAGTTTGGGTCATTGTTGATAGGCTGACCAAGTCAGCGCATTTTGTTCCTATTGCAGCCACCTATTCTTCCGAAAGGTTAGCCGAGATTTATATCAGGGAGATTGTTCGCCTTCATGTGGTGCCGCTATCTATCATTTCGGATCGGGGTGCGCAGTTTACCTCGCATTTCTAGAGAGCAGTTCAGCGAGAGTTGGGCACCCAGGTTGAGTTGAGTACAACATTTCATCCCCAGACAGACGGTCAGTCCGAGAGGACTATTCAGATTCTTGAGGACATGCTCCGAGCCTGTGTCATTGATTTTGGAGGCTCGTGGGACCAGTTTTTGCCTTTAGCAGAGTTCGCCTACAATAACAGCTACCAGTCCAGCATTCAGATGGCTCCGTATGAGGCATTGTATGGTAGGCGATGTCGGTCTCCAGTTGGATGGTTTGAGCCGGGAGAGGCTCGATTATTGGGTACGGATCTGGTTCAGGAAGCCTTGGACAAGGTCAGGATTATTCAGGATAGACTTCGTACAGCTCAGTCCAGACAGAAGAGTTATGCAGACTGCAAGGTCAGAGATGTTGCTTTCATGGTTGGTGAGCGGGTATTGCTCCGTGTATTGCCTATGAAGGGTGTGATGAGATTTGGTATGAAGGGCAAGCTCAGCCCTAGGTTCATCGGTCCATTTGAGATTCTTGATCGTGTGGGAGAGGTGGCTTATAGACTTGCCTTGCCACCTAGCTTGTCAGTTGTGCATCCCGTGTTTCATGTATCTATGCTCCGGAAGTATCGCGGAGATCCATCGCACGTGTTAGATTTCAGTACTGTCCAATTGGACAAGGATCTGTCATATGAGGAGGAGCCGGTGGCTATTCTAGACCGGCAGATTCGACAGTTGAGGTCGAAGAGTTTTCCTTTGTGCGTGTTCAGTGGAGAGGTCAGCCTCCTGAGGCATCGACCCGGGAGTCCGAGTCCGATATGCGGAGCCGTTATCCTCATTTATTTCCCGACTAAGGTACTTCTTTCTTTTGTCCGTTCGAGGACGAACGGTTGTTTTAGAGGTGGAGAATGTGACGACCCGAAGGGTCATCACCGTAGTTCTTCCTTGTTCCGCGCTTTCGAGGCCTTGAAAACCTTGCTTTTAGTTGCCTCGATTGGCGTGCACAGTTCGGGCGCGTAGCCGGAAAGTTTTTATGTTAGAATATGTGAAATTATGTGAAATATTTGATGAATTTTGATATTAATATGCATAATATTGACTGACATTTTGGGTAAACGGACCCGGACCTGTGATTCGACGGTCCCGGAGGGGTTCTTAGAAAAATATGGGACTTGGGCGTGTGCCCGGAATCAAATTCTGAGGTCCCAAGCCCGAGAAATGAATTTTTGAAAGAAATTGTTTTACTGAATTTTGATATGAAAATTTGAAATGATAAAGGGGTTAGAAAATATAGGTATCGGGCTCGTATTTTGGTTCTGACGCTCGGTACACGTCTTAAATATGTGTTAAGCACTATCTGTAAAGTTTGGCTAAAAACGGACGCCATATGACGTGTTTCAGACTAAAAATGGAGAATTTGAGTTATGAAAGTTGATGAAAGAAAATCATGTGTTTGAGGCTTGATCCAATGTATATGATGTTATTTTGGCGATTTGATCGCACGAGCAAGTCCGTAAGATGTTTTTAAGGTTGTGTGCATGTTTGGTTTGGAGCCCCGAGGGCTCGGGTAAGTTTTGAATAGGGCCCGGGAGGTCTTGGACTTAAGAAGATGCAGGTTCAGGTGTTGCAGACACCAGCGCGGCCGCGGTCATTTCCGCACGGTCCGCGTTGGAGCCGCGCGACCGCGATTCCTCTCTGTACGGTCCGCGTGGTTGAGTCTGAGGGCTAGGGTTTCAGGTTAACCAGTGCGGCCGCGCACCAAAACAGTGCGGTCCGCGCTGGAAGGGTTCAGAGAAGCCCCAATTTTCTCCAACTCGGCACGGCCGCGACACATTTTTGTGCGGTCCGCGCCAGGTCCTCAGAAAGGTATACAAGTTCGGAAAATCTCTGTCATTTTTCACTTTTCAAAAACACAAAACCTAAAAGGCGATTTTCCAAACAATTTTTCTTCTCCAAAACGATTGGTAAGTGATTTCTAACTTAATTTCTTTATTCCTTAACATCTTTTAACATAATTTCAACTTCAAATCAAAGATTTTCAGTGGTGAAATTGGGTGTTTTGGGTAGAACCTAGGTTTTCTACAAATTGAGAAGTTGGACCTCAATTTGGGGTCCGATTTAAAAACAAATCATATATTTGGATTCATGGGGGAATGGGTAACCGGGTTTTGGTCCGAACCTCGAGTTTCGACCACGTGGGTCCGGGGGTATTTTTGACCTTTTTGGGAAAAACCTTGAAAAATCTATATTCATGCATTGGGGATGTTTTATTTAGTAATTATTAATGTGATTAAGTAACTTATGACTAGATTCGAGCGGATTGGTGGTGGAATCAAGAGGTAAAGCTGTACTAGAAGCGTGAGTTGAGTTTGGAGCATTCCAGGTAAGTGTTTGTTCTAACTTTGGCTTGAGGGACTAGGATTAGGATGTTATTTGCTACTTGCTAATGTGGAGTACGGTGTATAGGCCTGGTGACGGTTATCTATGCACTGGAGTCTAGCATCATCGGGTGTCTTAATTGTTTTTAATTCGAATAATGTGACACAACCTCCTTGTTTATTTGATGAGTTTCATATAATGTGAACGGTTGAGGTAAAATTATGATTGGTGTACTTTTGGAGCGTTAGCTCGAACATGAATGTGTTAGTTGAGGAAGAATGGATTTAAAAAGAGAATGTGTTGTGATTACTCCCTTGCCGCTATGTGTAAACCGATATATATATACTCTCACTTGTTGGGATATTTTGGCCTGTTAGTTGTACCCTTACCGGGTTAGAGTGATATGTTGTTGATTTCCCCTAATGGGACTCTCCTTACAAAATCAGATGTTTCGAATTATATTATGGGATCGTGTGGCACGTCGTCCACTTATATATGATATTATGGGATCGTGTGGCACGCTGTCCACTTATATATGATAATATGGGATCGTGTGGCACGCCGTCCACTTATATATGATATTATGGGATCGTGTGGCACGCCGTCCACTTATATATGATATTATGGGATCGTGTGGCATGCCGTCCACTTATATATGATATTATGTGATCGTGTGGCACGCCGTCCACTTATATATGATATTATGGGATCGTGTGGCACGCCGTCCACTTATATATGATATTATGGGATCGTGTGGCACGCCGTCCACTTATATATGATATTATGGTATCGTGTGGCACGTCGTCCACTTATATATGATATTATGGGATCGTGTGGCACGCCGTCCACTTATATATGATATTATGGGATCGTGTGGCACGCCGTCCAATTATATATATATATATATCATGGAAATCGGAGTTTTTTCTGTTTATTTCCAATATTTCATTTTTTTATCTGTTACTCCCCGATAGCATGTCCCCTCCCAGTTTTACTTTGTATTGTCTTGTTATTGTTTTCTTGCACTTGTTGTATATATATCTGTACAGGTTAATTGTGGTAGGTTCGGTTTAGCCTCGTCACTACTTCGTCGGGGTTAGGCCATGCACTTACCAGCACATGGGGTTAGTTGTGCTGATGCTACACTCTGTGCATTTTTGTGCACAGATCAGGGAGCAGCTTACGGACCGCAGCAGTAGGACTTCTGGGAGCTATCTTCAGTCCAGGGACTCTCGAGGTAGCCTAGCTAGCGTTCGCAGGCCGAAGTCCCTTTCCATGTTTTTCGTTTGTCTATCTTGTATCAGACAAACATGATGTATTTTCCTTTCAGACATTGATTGTAGTATTCTGTAGTAGTCCGTGAGCTAGTGATACCAGACTCTGGGTAGCATTTTGGTTTAAACTTCCGCACTTTTGGTTTTCAGTTGCTTTAGATTTAAAGTCTTTCGCTTAGATTTTGTCTCGTTTATTATATTGTTTGTAAGAAAGTAGGAAAAATGTTTTATATATTTGGCTTGCCTAGCTCCGATAGTAGGCGCCATCACGACAACCGATGGTGGGAAATCCGGGTCGTGACATATAAAGGGGCTAGATCACGAGATAAACTTTTGTAGAAAGGAGATATATAATTCAAACTTCCCAAAAATCTTTGTAATTGAGTCCTGTCAGTAATAACATCAGGAAATTTTGAGGCAAAATCAATCGATCTTTGTATCGAGGTATTTTTTCCTTGGCAAATATTATGACCTAAAAATCGAACATTTGTTTGGAATAGACTCATTTTTTGTTTAGAAATTACTAAACCATTTTGTATTACAATTTTCTTAAAAATATCAAGACGCTTAATATGCATCTCTAATGTTTTAGAAAATACTAATATGTCGTCAATATAAACGATGATAAAATCTAGATAAGGGTTAAAAATATCATTCATAATTTTCTGAAATTCAGAAGGGGCATTTTTTAAACCAAATGGCATGACATTCCATTCATATTTCCCAAATGGAACATTAAAAGCAGTTCTATAAGTATGCACCTTAAAAATTTAAATTTGCCAATATCCAGATTTTAAATCGAATTTTGAAAATATATTGGCGTCATATAATCTCGATAGCAAGTCCCTTTTATTGGGGATAGGATATCTAATCCATTTTAGATGTTTATTCAATGGTTTATAATTTATAACTAATCTAGGAATACCACGTTCCTTTTCTACAGCATTATTAACATAAACGGCAGAACATGACCAAGGAGATTTTGAGGGTTTTATCAAACCCTTTTGTAACAAGCTGTCAATCTCGTTTTTGCAGAATTGGACTAATTCAACATTCATCTGGCAAGGTCGAGATTTAGTAGGGATATCATCCTCGGAGAAGTTTTCTTCGTAAGGAAGAGTTACAATATGCCTTTTTCGGTTCCAAAAGGCACTTGGGTGATCAACGCAAACATCAACAGCCATCTTTTCAGCAATCAATTTAATCTTTTGCTGAACCTTAGCAGATTGTAAAGTATCGAATATATTCATGCTTAATATTTCTAATTGTAATAAATCAACATGCCTTTGTTTCATATTAATCAAGGCGTTAATATCTCTAGTTACGGGATCTGTAACAAAAGAATAACTGGAATTCATACCTATACTAAAATTATTAGGGATGATATGCTGGATTATTGCTTCTCAGAATAAATTGACTTGTTATTTGTGCAGAATGGACCCTTCATGGGCCACCAGAGGCAGAGGTAGGGGAAGATCTTCCCCTAGTAGATCATATTCTCAAGGATCGTCATACGGATCCTCATCAAATTCTCCAGTGATACAAGCAGGGAAAAGGAGTTTAATAAACACAAAGATTTTTCATGAAGGAGATTCTTCATCAGGTCCGTTTATACATCTGGATGATATTCCAGAAGATCCATTATATGGTCATCTACAGGCATATTTGGCTTCCAAAAAGCAAAGTAATACATTTGCTTCAATCGCTAGAGAAGAAGACAACGATGATATTAAGTCTTACGAAAAATTACCAAAGAAAGAAATAATATTTCTCCTAGAAAACTCTGAGATTCAGCGAAAAGATGAACCATGGAAGATATTCCAGAGATATCTGATTAATGGATTATACTACCCGGGTGAATCATATTAAACCTGCACTTATTATGAGACTATTCTAATCAGTACAGGTAGTGCAGAATTCCAGCACTTTTCGGGTTATAACACAAATGAGAACGTTTATAACCCAAATCTGTATCGGACTTATGAGGCTCCATTGCTTCACCCTCAATGGCTACGGGTAGGGTATCATAGTTCTGAGTTTAACATAGTCAGCTCGACTTATTAATTTTGAACTTTTGCACTTTGATCGATAGTTTTCTGGCATGACATGACCCGTGTGATGTATTATGACTTATGTAAATCGTTGATTTTGGTTTTCAGGGTAATCGAAATGAATTTGGAAGAAAACGGTTCTCAGTTGAAGCTTGAAATTCGAAAGGTTTGACCAAGATTTGACTTTTTTGTATATGATCTCAGATCAGAAATTTTATGGTTGGGTTAGCTCTGTTAGGTGATTTGGGACTTAGGAGCATGATCGGAATACAATTTTGAGGTCCATGGAAGGTTTAGGCTTGAATTGGCGAAATTGAGATTTCGGCGTTTTCCGGTTGATAGGTGAGATTTTGATATAGGGGTCGGAATGGAATTCCGAGAGTTGCAGTAGCTTCGTTGTGTCATTTGGGATGTGTGTCCAAAATTTCAGGTCATTCGGACGAGATTTGATAGACTCTTTGGTCGAAAGCATAATTTAAGAGTTCACTCTTAGGCTTGAATCTTATGTTAAATTGGTGATTTGATGTTGTTGTGAGCATTCTGAAGTTTTGATCAAGTATGAATGATGTCATGGGATGTGTTAGTACAATTGGTTTGAAGTTCCGGGTAGGTTCCGTGATGTTTTAGGCCGAAAATCATAGCTGTAGAGCTCGGATTTTGGCAATTTTTCGAAGGTTTTTCAAGAAATTCATCGTGGTAATTGATTCTAACTCAGATTTGTCTAGAGTATATGAATCTATCATTGAATTCATCATTTAATTCGTGATTTGGGATAGAATTTGGGAAGAAAACTTGTGGAATCTTCCAAAAATATAAAATGATCATTTGAAGGACCAAATGGTATCAGAATTGGATAATTTTGGTATGGTTAAACTCGTGAGGGTATGAGGATTCTAAAAATGTAAATTTTTACCTGATTTCGAGACGTGGGCCCGGGGCTCAGGTTTTGGTAATTTTAGGAATCGTGCCCTTTGTTGATTGTTTTCACTTGGGCTTTGTTCCCTTAGCATATTGTGACATATTCATTCTGATTTTGGATAGATTCGACGCGCATGGAGGCCGATTTAAGGGGCAAAGGCGTCGCGAGCTAGAGATTTACATGGTTCGAGGTGAGTAATTATTGTAAATGATGCTCTGAGGGTCATTCACTATTAGGGATTGTGACTTGGTCCATCCTGATATCATCATGATTTGGGCTGACTGCCATATTTGGGCTTTGTGCCAACTATTTGAACCCTTCGTGGATTTTAATTACTATTTCGTCATTATTTTGACTTATTACTTGAACTCAGTCATGTTATTTTCCACTGTTTTACTACTCAGCCATTATACTTAGTTTTGAGACTTAAATGATAATTTTAAATGATGTTTTGGGCTAAAAAATACTATTTTACTATTGCCCGAGGGGCTTGTGATGATTTTTGGACTGGGTAAGACGAGGGCCTAGTTGTGAGGATACATTGATACTGATATGAGGTCGAGGGCCTGAGATACATAAATATGCCACGAGGTGGCTTAATTGATATGAGGCCGAGGGCCTAGATTTGATGCCACGAGATGGTTTGATATTGCGCTTGGGTCGTAAGGAGCCCCTCCCGAAGTCTATACACCTCCAGTGAGTGTGGGTACCCATTGTGATGTGAGATATAGACCGAGGGGCTGATATTGTTCTATGTGATAGCCCGAGGGGCTGGTATTGTTCTATGTGATTGCCCAATGGGCTGGTACCGTTCTATGTGATTGCCTGATAGGATGGTATTGTTCTGAGATATTGCCCGAGGGACGGAGTTATTGACATTGCGCCCGAGGGACGAACCTTTATGTGTTTATCTTTCATATTTACCTGTCATTTACCTATTAAACTATGGTATTTGTGCCCGAGGGGCGGATTTCTATGCTTATATGCACTACCTATGTTGCATTCATTTGCGTAACTGTTGAAAAAGTCATTTTCAAAGAAGTTTAAACTGAGCTAAGATGTTTTAAGAAATTTTTACAGCTTCACTACTTTCTTACTGGTTTTGAACTGCTTCTATACATCATCTTGATATGCTTTACGTGATTTCTTACCATTCAAACTTTAGTTATGATTATTACTCACTGAGGTGAAGTACTCACTTTACTCCCTGCACCTTGTATGAAGATTTAGGTATTTATACACCCGGTAGCAGATTTTAGCTGATCGGAGGCAGAGTCATCGGATTTTAGCAAGGTAGCTGCCGACATTCGTAGCACTGCTTCTCTCTCTCTTCATTCATTAGTCTGTTTTTGTACACTCAAATTTTCAATTATATTTATACCCTAGTAGATGCTTATGGCTTGTGACACCTCGGTTAGGGCTGTGTTGGGTTGTACTTCTGCACTTTATTGGCATTATTCGCTACTTAGTATTGCTATATCATATTTTAGACTACTTTGATGTTATTTAACTGTTTAAAAAGTGAATTGGTTTTAATAGGCTGGCCTTGTCTTTACGAGTGGCGCCATCACGACCGGGTCCAGGTTTGGGTCGTGGCAAGTTGGTATCAGAGCCTAGATTACATAGGTCTCGCGAGTCATGAGCAGGTTTAGAAGAGTCTTGCAGATCGGTACAGAGACGCATGTATTTCTCCTCGAGAGGCTGTAAAACCTTTAGGAAAAACTTCACATTCTTGAATTCTTATTGTGCGTCCTTGATTCAGCTTGAGATGTAACTCTGAATTCCTTCCACGCATTTGTATACACGCATAAGTGCTCGGTATCGGATATGCATCAATGGCTTATGATTCCCTGATCGAGGGGTGAGATGTGATCTCTGTACGTTGATGTTGGGCTAGTCTGGAGGACTCGAGGCCGGATCTTTTCCTATAGCTTGAGTACCGAGGTGATGATTGTGTGAGCAAGTGTCTTCGAACTGATATGTTCGGTAGTGTCCCTATTAGTGGAAGTGACGGCTGCATAACTATGTGATGAGTATGTTAGTATTGCGAAATGTATCCATATGATTTGGAAGCGACGAGAAGGGTCTACTAGACGATAGAAGAACTGTTAGGTGCTTGACCTTCGTCTCGATTGGAGGTATAGCCCCAAGTTTTGGGCGTGTGAAGAATCTTTTCATGTTTCCCAGTTGTGAGTGAAGTAAATTTCATATTGCGGTATGAGTTCAGACTCAGGAAGACTAAGTGACTGTGTACAGTTTATGACGGTGGAAGGTATACAAAAATGTTAGTTGGAGGCAAAACAGGTGGGTTATCTCCTACAAAGTGTTCTGAGGCCGTGCGATCCTTATGGATAAGTTAGAAGATCTCATTTGCAAGTGAAAGATATGTGTTGTAATTTAAATTAGGTCGCTTAAGAGAGTGGACTTGACTGTTGCGAGGATGAATGCGAGATTTGCAGAAGAGTTAAATTCTAGATGATTCGTATTTTCACAAGCTTACAAGGGATTTGAGTTTAATCTCACTAAGGTTCTATGAAAGCAATGGAGTATATACGTTATGAGTTATTGAGTGTGTTTTGATCTATGGCTTCGAGCCAAGTGGGGGAGTCTACTGTTGATTAGTTGATTGCACGGTTATGTGCTATGTTGGTTCCTAGTTGAAGCATACTGGTGAATCAGTTATGTCCTACGGAGGTGGAGACCGAGGATGGCTCGAGTAAAGGAAGGTTATTACAAAGGTTATATTATGTTTTATAGGTGTATGAGAATCACGGAATATCTTGAGTGGTCATTGGTAAAGGGTGTACGGTGCATAGAAAAGGAAGTGGTTTGGTTATATTAAGGTAAGGCTACATTTTGCGGTGTTAGAGTGCTAATGAGGCACAGGTTGTTCGGTCCGTTTGATCAGACTAATTACAGTTTGAGTATAGTGAATAACTCGTGGGAGTGGTTCTAATATGTTCAAGATTCTACATGTAATAATGGGGTATTTTAAAGTTGTATATGTGGTTAGAGACTGAGTTTTCATTGGAAGGTAGACGTCAAGACTTGTGGTGTTTTCTATATTTATTATGGGATTCCATGTATCAGTATCATGAAGGTAAATGTAACAGATTTAGATTCGCAGGAAGTTCTTTAGAGTAAAATATTTTGAATGTGGTGCTTTTGGGAATATTTAAGAAAGTATTCAGCGGCTTATGAGTCTTAGACAGTGTGGTTTTATGCTTGGGTCTCGTGTGGTAATCCTGGGTTGAGGAATTTTAGTGCTACAGCAAGAGGGAATATCAAGTTGAAGATGAATCAGAAGGAAACTTAGATAGATGGGATAGCTTGATAGTAGACCAGACCGGTATGGTAAGTATATGATTAGTTCATTGTGTGTGTGTGTGTTCGAGGTAATGAGTTCTTACAAGTATTTTGCGGCAATGCTCTTAGGTTTTGATGGCTTGCATAGCTTGGTCGAGCTAGAAAGATTCAGTCTTGGCAGGTCTGGTTTGTGCAAGGGGAACTCGGAGAGTTCTTGATGGTTTCTACCTTGGTTGGAGATGTATATTTTCTATGGGCATGAGGAGGATGGGATGCATAGTGATTTCCTTCTAGATGGGATCAATGGAAAGTTCTTGACTAGTTGACTGCGTAGATGTTTGTGGCTCGGAAGGGAGATGAAGTTCTCATGTTATCCTAGGATGGTATGGTATATGCAGTATGTTGTGGAGGATTGAGATTCACGTGTGTGAGGTTACGGTTCAGTTTTCAACGAAAAGTTATAAAATTCTTAGGCAGCACGGGCAGTTTCAGTTGATTAGAGAAATGAGCTTCAGATGATTAGGGGGATGATCTACTGATGATTAAGGAAATGGTAATGCTAAATGGGAGTGATTTGACAAGGGTATATGTTTCAGAAAAGGCAATGTGATTAAGTTGATGGTACTTCGGTAGAATTGTGGCACTTTCTTGTTAGATCAACTGCTGATATTCGAGTTTGTTTGGTGGCGTAGAAGAATTTTAGAGTATCTCTCGTGGAATGATTAGATATTAGAGGTGTGGTATGTATTTAGACAGCAAAAATGGGATCAGATATGGTGATTCATATGCCATATGGATTTGAAGACGGGGAATTCTCATATTCAGACTATGTTGTGGTTGTGGGTCGCGTGAATCAGCATTGCTTAGTGACTATCGGGGTTTGGAGACTCGAGCGGATCTTTTGTGCTTGGCATGTTAGATTTTGGATGGGCTATTGGGTTCAGACTGGTTGTCTCCGTGTTGTGTCATTCTGGACTATTGCGCTAAGGCGGCACTATTGGCTATGCTAGAAATGCCACGGATTGAGTAGCGAGGTCTGTAAGATTTTGCCCTAGTGGAGTGGTTTTATATTTCGAAGGCCCAGTGGACGGCTAGGAAGGATTTTCCTTCTTATTTGGGCTTTCATGATGAATGTATGTGTAGAGGCTTCTACCATCGATCCAGTTCCGGTGGTGATGGACTTTTCGGATGTGTTTCTTGTGGCTGAGCATGTCGTCGGGCATGATGGTTGATTTCGGTATTGATTTGATGTCGGGCACCATATCATATGGCACCAGCAGAGTTAAAGGAGTGGAAGGAGTAGCTTCAGGATTTCCTTGATAAGGAGTTCATTGGCAGGCCAATGTAGAGCAGTGTTTGGATAGGATCGCATGTTGCAGCAAAGTTATGTGGAGGTATAACCTTACGGGTTGGATTCATGTGTTCTGTTCCAATGATGTGAGATGGGTTCTCAGCCTTGAGTTGTGGTGGTACTCGTGAGCTTGAGGTACAGCTCTTTCATTTGAGTTATTTTCATGATTTGAGTATGTTCGGACTATTGCATATTGGTGTGCGTATTCCGCAAGTTGTGGCTTAGGCCTGTATTGACGTGTCATGTCACCAGAGTAGTATGCTGGATTAGATGAGATTGTTGGGATCATTAATGGATATGAACAGGTTCGATTCAACATGTTGGAAGGATAATATCGAGGTTCGGCTCAAAAATTTGCTATGGTCTTTACCAAAGGAGAAGTGGCTTCAGGAATGGTTGATCTGAGAAATAGTTGTGGCTTACTGTGTGTTTCATTTATCATTGGAAGTATATAAAAGTGTTGGAATGAGATTTTAGTTGATAAGAGGTTTTCTACAGGTATTCGGTTGTTGTGGGCAACTGCTGTGTATAGAAGTTATCGATACAAGCATTTGAGTTATATGGCTTTTCATGAAATGGCATCTGAGGTTGCAGGTATGGTTGGTTATAGCTGGTTCAGGCTTATTCACAGTATAAATGTGAGATTCTGATCGTATTGAAGATTTTAGAAGTGGAAATGTGGTTCTATGGTTTATAGGCTAGACTAGGTTGTGAATTTTCAGTTACAATATGTTATCGGACCTATATGAGATAGGGTGATGTGGGATCACCCCCGAGTATGTGCATGATAAGATTATTGAGCGATTGGTTGGCTTTTGGGATAACTCGGGTCACGTTCGAGGACGAATGTATGTTTAAGTGGGGGAGGATGTAACGACCCGACCGGTCATTTTGAGCTTTTGCACTTTGATCACCAGTTTTCAGGTATGACTTGCCTCGTGTGATGTATTATGACTTATGTAAGTCGTTGGTTTTGGTTTTTAGGGTAATCAGAATGAATTTAGAAGAAAACAGTTCTTAGTTGAAGCTTGAAATTCGAAAGGTTTGACCAAGATTTGACTTGTTTGTATATGATCTCGGATCGGAAATTTTATGGTTGGGTTAGCTCTGTTAGGTGATTTGGGACTTAAGAGCGTGATCGGAATACAGTTAGGAGGTCCGTGAAAGGTTTGGGCTTGAATTGGCGAAATTGAGATTTCGGCGTTTTCGGGTTGATAGGTGAGATTTTGATATAGGGGTCGGAATGGAATTCCGAGAGTTGTAGTAGCTTCGTTGTGTCATATGGGATGTGTGTGCAAAATTTCAGGTCATTCAGACGAGATTTGATAGACTCTTTGATCGAAAGCATAATTTAAGAGTTCTTGGAGTTCTTATGCTTGAATCCTATGTTAAATTGGTGATTTGATGTTGTTGTGAGCGTTCCAAAGTTTTGATAAAGTTTGAACGAATGTCATGGGATGTGTTGGTACAATTGGTTTGAAGTTCCGGGTAGGTTCCAGGATGTTTTAGGCCAAAAATTTTAGATGTAGCAGGATCAGAAGGGTTGCAGGCCTCGGAACCCACCAGTGCGGTCCGCAAAAAATGAAGTGCGGCCCGCACAAAATATAGTTCAGCCGCGGTGGGGAACATTTCACTGGTCCTACTTCGGAAGCTCATATCTTTTGATCTACAAGGAATTTTGAGATGATTCGAAAGTTGTAGTCGTTCGTGTCTCGTTTCCAGAAAGGTAAAGATATCATAATTTGGACATTTGTAGCGAAAGTTATGGTCAAAATGCTAAAGCTTGTCACTGCAGATGAAAACTTGTGCGGCCGCTATCGTTTTTGTGGGAACTGCACTGGTTTTGTGCGGACCGCAGTCGTTTTTGTGCGGTCTGCAGAGGTGGAAATCCGTGGGGTTCTCTATAAATACGAGGTTTTGGGTTTTATTTACTATTTTGACCTAGAGAGCTCGGATTTTGGCAGTTTTTCAAAGGTTTTTCAAGAAATTCATTGGGGTAAGTGATTCTAACTCAGATTTGTCTAGAGTACATGAATCTATTATTGAATTCATCATTTATTTCGTGATTTGGGATGGAATTTGGGAAGAAAACATGTGAAATCTTCCAAAAATATAAAATGATGATTTGAAGGACCAAATGGTACCGGAATTGGATAATTTTGGTATGGTTAGACTCGTGAGGGTATGAAGATTCTGAAAATGTAATTTTTACCCGATTCCGAGACATGAGCCCGGGGCTCGGGTTTTGGTAATTTCGGGAATCATGCCCTTTGTTGATTTTTTTGCTTGGGCTTTGTTCCCTTAACATATTGTTTTTACCGCTTATTTGACTAAAACTTATTTGCTATCATCATGATTTGGGCTGATTGCCATATTTGGGCTTTGTGCCAACTATTTGAACCCTTTGGGGATTTTTATTACTATTTCCTCACTGTTTTGACTTATTACTTGAACTCAGTCACGTTATTTTCCACTGTTTTACTACTCAGTTTTGAGACTTAAATGATAATTTTAAATGATGATTTGGGCTGAGAAATACTGTTTTACTATTGCCCGAGGTGCTTGTGATGATTTTTGGACT
This sequence comes from Nicotiana tabacum, assembly GCF_000715075.1. Taxonomy (NCBI): domain Eukaryota; kingdom Viridiplantae; phylum Streptophyta; class Magnoliopsida; order Solanales; family Solanaceae; genus Nicotiana; species Nicotiana tabacum. Next base: position 56,476,732 of record NC_134087.1, on the reverse strand, counting down.
GGGTAAAATGAGGGCCTAATTGTGAGGATACATTGATACTGATATGAGGCCGAGGGCCTGAGATACATAAATATGCCACGAGGTGGCTTAATTGATATGAGGCCGAGGGCCTAGATTTGATGCCACGAGATGGCTTGATATTGCGCTTGGGCCGTATGGGTCCCCTCCCGAAGTCTATACACCTCCAGTGCGTGCGGGTACCCATTATGATGTGAGATATAGCCCGAGGGGCTGATATTGTTCTATGTGATAGCCCGAGGGGCTGATATTGTTCTATGTGATAGCCCGATGGGCTGGTACCGTTATATGTGATTGCCCGATGGGCTGGTATTGTTCTGAGATATTTCCCGAGGGGCGGAGTTGTTGACATTATGCCCGAGGGGAGAACCTTTATGTGTTTATCTTTCATATTTACCTGTCATTTACCTGTTAAACTATGGTATTTGTGCCCGAGGGGTGGATTTCTATGCTTATCTACACTACATGTGTTGCATTCATTTGCGTAACTGTTGAAAAAGTCGTTTTCAAAGAAGTTTAAACTGAGCTAAGATGTTTTAAGAGATTTTTACAGCTTCACTGCTTTCTTAATGGTTTTGAACTGCTTCTATACAGCATCTTGATATGCTTTACGTGAATTCTTACTATTCAGACTTTAGTTATGATTATTACTCACTGTGTTGGATTACTCACTTTACTCCCTGCACCTTGTGTGCAAATTCAGGTATTTATACACCCGATAGCGGGTTTTGGCTGATCGGAGGCAGAGTCATCGGAGTTTAGCAAGGTAGCTGCCGGCGTTCGCAGCACTGCTTCTCTCTCTCTTCATTCATTAGTCTGTATTTGTACACTTAGATTTTCAGTTGTATTTATACCCTAGTAGATGCTCATGACTTGTGACACCCCGATTAGGGCTGTGTTGGGTTGTACTTCCGCACTTTATTGGCATTATTCGCTACTTAGTATTGCTATATCATATTTCAGACTGCTTTTATGTTATTTAACTGTTTAAAAAGTGAAATGGGTTTAATAGGCTGGCCTTGTCTTCATGAGAGGCGCCATCACGACCGGGTCCGGGTTTGGCTCGTGACATCAGCTCGACTTATTAATTTTGAAATTCATCAATCTATCAAAGTGACCGACGAATTTTGCTCAAAATGTCCTCCAAAGTACATTTTTAGCCTATGTCCATTTACCTTAAACTTGTCTTTGCCATTATTTTGCTGAATTTCAATTGTACCATATGGAGTTATATCTATAACATTATAAGGACCTGTCCACCTGGATTTCAACTTTCTTGGGAATAGCCTAAGTCGACTATTGTAAATAAGTACCTGATCTCCCACTTGAAAACCTTTCTGTCGGATCAAATTGTCATGGCAGATTTTTGTGTTTTCTTTGAAAATTCTTGCATTTTCATAAGCTACTAATCTCAGTTCTTCCAACTCATTAACCTGAAAAAATCTTTTTTTTACCAGCAGAGGCTAATTCAAAGTTTAGTTCTTTTAGTGCCCAAAAAGCTTTGTGTTCTAATTCAACTGGCAAATGACAAGCTTTCCCAATGACTAATCTATATGGGGATGTTCCAATTGGCATTTTAAACGCCGTTCGGTATGTCCGTAATGCATCATCTAATTTTAAAGCGCAGTCTTTTCTTGAGATTCCAACCGTTTTTTCAAGAATTCTTTTTAACTCACTGTTGGAAACTTCAACTTGCCCTTGAGTTTGAGCATGATATGGTGTTCCTGTTTTATGAGTCACACCATATTTTGTCAACGAAGCAAAAAATTATTTATTCATAAAATGAGTCCCTTGGTCCCTAGTGATAACTCGTGGTGTGCCAAATCTAGTAAACATATTTTTCTTGAGAAAATTGCACACAGTTCGAGCATCATTTTTCCTTGTGGGGATGGCTTCAACCCATCTTGACGCATAATCCCCGACCACAAGGATATATTTAAAAGAATGAGAAGAAGGAAAAGGACCCATGAAATCTATTCCCCAAACATCAAATATTTCACATACCTGTATTGATTGTAACAACATCTCATCTCTCTTAGTGATGTTACCTATTCTTTGACACATGTCACATTGTGCAACATATTCTCGGGCATCTTTAAAGAGAGTCGGCCAGAAAAATCCGGCTTCCAAAACATTAAAGGTTGTTCGATTTGCCACATAATGACCTCCAATTGCTCCATCATGACAGTGATATAAAAATTTTCTCATCTCATCTTCAGGCACACATCTTCTAATGATATTATCTGCGCAATTTTTAAACAAGTAAGGTTCATTCCACAAATAATACTTTGCATCAGATATAAGCTTTTTTCTTTGCTGGTAAGAGAGATCTTGGGGTGTCCATTTTCCAACCAAGTAGTTTGCAATATCTGCAAACCATGGTGGTTGAGTCACAATTGAGTTAACTGAGAAAATGTGTTCATCAGGAAATTCTTCCTTTATTTCGCTAAACTCAAGGGGGGGGATTTTCTAATCTAGACAAATGGTCAGCTACTTGATTTTCTGTTCCTTTTTTGTCTTTTATCTCAAGGTCAAATTCTTGTAGAAGTAAAATCCATCTTAACAATCTAGGTCGAGCATCTTTCTTTGCTAAGAGGTATTTTAAAGCTGCATGATCTGTAAAAACAGTGACCTTGGTTCCTATCAAATAAGATCGAAACTTATGAAAAGCAAATACTACTGCTAGTAACTCTTTTTCTGTTGTGGCATAATTTAGTTGAGCCTCATTCATTGTTCTACTAGCATATTAAATGAGACGAAATATCTTATCCTTTCTCTAGCCTAAAACAGCTCCAACTGCTATATCACTAGCATCACACATGACCTCAAAAGGTTGATTCCAGTCTGGGGACACAACTACATCGGCGGTTGATAACTTTTCCTTAAGGGTCTCAAATGTTTTCAAACAATCACCTGAAAAATCAAACTTAATATCTTTCATCAAAAGGTTAGTCAACGGCTTTGAAATCTTTGAAAAGTCTTTTATGAACCGTCTGTAAAACCCTACATGACCTAGAAAGCTTATGATGCCTTTAATAGTTGTGGGAGGGGGTAATCCTGCTATAAGATCAATTTTAGCCTTATCAACTTCTATCCCTTTAGCAGTGATTTTATGTCCTAAAACAATTTCCTCAGCAACCATAAAATGATATTTTTCCCAATTAAGAATCAAGTTTGTCTCTTCACATCTCTTAAGAACTAAGGTCAAGTGGTGAAGACAATCCTCAAATGTTTTGCCAAAGAGTGTAAAATTTTCCATAAAAATTTCAAGAAATTTTTCAGTCATGTCAGAAAAAATTGTTGACATGCAAGGTTGAAATGTAGCAGGGGCATTGCATAGACCAAATGGCATTCTTCTATAGGCATATGTTCTATGAGGACATGTGAAAGTTATTTTGTCCTGATCTTCAAGTGTAATTGGTATTTGGTTATACCCTGAATAGCCATCAAGAAAACAGTAAAAACCATATCCTGCAATTATTTCTAATATTTGATCAATAAATGGTAAAGGGAAATGATCTTTTCTAGTAGCATCATTGAGACGTCTGTAATCAATACAGACTCTCCATCATGTGACGGTCCTGGTAGGTATGAGTTCATTACTTTCATTTCTTATAACAGTCATACCTCCTTTCTTTGGTACTACCTGAACTGGGCTTACCCAAGGGCTGTCTGAAATGGGATAGATAATACCTGCCGCCAAAAGCTTTACGATCTCCTTTTTTTACTACTTCCTGCATTGCTGGATTCAATCTCCTTTGGGGCTGGACTATTGTCCTGTAGCTATCCTCCATAAGGATTCTGTGCGTACAAACAACTGGATTAATCCATTTGATATCTTCTATAGTCTATCCCAAGGCTCCCTTGTGTGCTTTCAACACTTCAATCAGTTTTTCTTCTTGTCCTGCAATAAGAGAAGATGAAATAATTATTGTAAATAATTCTTTCTTAAGGTAAACATATTTTAAATGAGATGGGAGAACTTTGAGTTCAATTTTTGGTTGAACTTGTTCTAGTTGGATATCCTCGTCTTCAGAATCTTTTTCTAGTATTCTGACTTCTCTTCTAATGATAGGATCATCATCTTGTGTTGTGCCAGATTTGGCCAAATATCTTTCCATTGAGTCTGGAATTAATTGATCATCTTTGAATTCATCTGTAAGATAATTAAGCATGTCAATCGAAAAATACGACGATGACGTCTCATCTCCTGAAAATCTTAATATCTTTTACATATAAAAAATGACTCTTTCTTTATCAACTCTTAAAATTATTCGTCCTTGATGGACATCTATGATTGCTCTACCTGTGGCAGGAAATGGTCTACCCAAAATTATTAGTTCATCAGGACATTCCTTCATTTCAAGTACTATAAAATCTATAGGGAAAACAAACTTATCTACTCTTACGAGCACATTTTCAATTATTCCCTTAGGTTTCTTAGTACTTTGATATGCAAACTGAAGAGAAACCCATATGTCTTTAATTTCACCAAGATTCAATTTTCTAAAGATAGAAAATGGCATCAAATTTATTGAAGCTCCAGAATCACAGAGTGCTTTTTCAAAATATACTCCTCCCAAAGTGCATGGAATTGTAAAAGTGCCTGGGTCACCCAGTTTTTGTGGTAGTTTATTTTGAAGTGTAGCACTGCATTTTTCAGTAAACATTATCACAGAAACTTCTTCCAATTTTCTTATGTTTGACAAAATTTCTTTTAAAAATTTGGCATTTGCAATAAAGCATCAGTGAACGCAATATTGATGTGAATCTGTTTTAAAATCTCCAAAAATTTTGCAAATTGACTATCAAGATTTTCTCTTTTCATTTTTTTTTGGAAAAGGAATTGTCACAGGGAGAGGATTCAATTTTTCAATATTCTTTTCTTCTTTTTTCTTGACTTCTTTCTTTTCAGATGGTTCAGAGGGTATTTCAACATTCTTACCGTTATTTACTTGTTGTTCTGACTGGTCTGCATAGGGTTCATCAAGCTCCTTACCTGACCGTAAGGTGATGGCCTTAAGGTGCTCTTTTGGATTTTTCTCCGTATTGCTTGGTAAGGGACCCTGAATCTTTTCTGACACAAGAGCTGCCAATTGGCTTACTTGAATTTCAAGATTTTTAAGGGCTGAACCCTGACTTTTCATCTTTTCATCAGTGACCTTAATGTTCTTGTACAAAAGGTCATCAAGGCTAGGATGGGCTTGTTGAGGCCTTTGCTGATATGGAGTTGCTTGTTGATAAGCTTTGAAGCTTGATTGACCATGGTTTGGATTCTGGTATCCGAGTGGACCCTGTATTTGTTGCTTCTAGAAGCTTTGAGAGTTCTTAGCACCATTTGGATTGCGCCATTGAAAACCTGGATGTTTCTGTGCCATTGGACTTCCAAAAGGATATTGCTTGTAACCGATGACATTGACATGTTCATCATTGTGATTGGTTGCTTGACATTCATGGTTCTGATGATTTCCTCCACACATTCCACAAACCTCAAATTAGCTTGGTTGTTGTGTATTCACCTAAAAAGTTTCAAACTTTGTGCCAAAGAAACAATTTGTTGCGTTAGTGTATTTAAAGCATCAACCTGATTTCCCATAGCAGCCTTCTTGATGATTACACGCTCAGATGGTCATTGGATGACATTCTCAGAAATCTTATTCAACAATTACAATGCTTCCTCTGTGGTTTTTCTCATTACAGAAACTCCTGCAGCTGCATCAATCACATTTCTCTTAGAGGGTTTTAAACCGTGATAAAAAATATACAACTGCATATGTTCAGGAATGTCATGGTGTGGGCATTTTCTCAACATTGCTTTTCATCTTTCCCAAGCTTGATATACTGACTCAGTGTCAGTCTGCAAGAAATTAGAGATATCTTGTCTTAACTTTGTGGTTTTAGCAGGGGAAAAATATTTGTTTAAAAATTTCTGAGTCATTTGATCCCATGTGGTGATGGAACCTTGTGGCAAACTTCGCAACCAAGTCTTGGCATCTCCTTTTAAAGAGAAAGAAAATAGCCTTAACTTGATAGCTTCAGGAGGTACTCCATTATACTTAGCTATTTTAACAAGTTCCAAAAAGTCAATTAAATGACTGTGTGGATCTTCACTTGTATATCCATTGAAGATGCAAGACTGTTGAATCTTTGAATCAGGCCAGTCCTGATTTCAAAGTTGTTGGCTGCCACTGGAGGTTTTCTGACACTAAATTCGCAATTGAAGCGGTCTGGTCTAGCATAATCCCTTAGGATTCTGTTTGCTGGCTTAGGTGCTACTTCATCAAACTCATCCTCCACATGTACTGGTAGTTGAATGTCTTCTACTTCTTGATTCGCCATACCTTCATGAGCTATACTTTGAGAAGATATTGTTTGTCCTTTCCTGCACAATCGAAGAGATTTTTAAATTTCTGGATTGTAACTAACCAACTTTTTTGAAGAAGAACGGGTCATAAACTACCTAAAATTTTAAAGAGAAGAAAAATAATAATAAAGTAACACTAATTTCTAAAGCATTACTAAAAATAACTAAAGAAATTTTCAAAAATAACAAAAATAGTTAGAAAAAAAAGGTACGATAACATATATTAAGTATAAGTAAAGATGGTACTAGTAATAATAGTAATTAGAAATAAAGTTAGAATAGTATTTGTAGATAAAAGTACTAGTAATATTGTACTAAATATACTTAAGGAAAACTAATGATAGAAGTACTAGGTAGAAGTACTTAACAGTGGATAGTGAGAATACTGACAGAAATAATAATAATAATATTATTAATAGTAATAATTACAATAATAATTTCTCAAATTAGTAACAAAATATTTAATCTTAAGTAGATTTATGCCAATCCCGGGTAGCCCAATCGAGGAAGTGACGAGACCAATGTGCATAAGATTTTTCTACTCGTACTCAGTCAAATTCTAGTATAGTTTATGATATCGTCCCACATAGATTGGTTAATCTAGGCTATAGAATTTTAATATTTTTACTACTATTTGAGAGAACCAAATTGATTAAAGGTGAGTTTTAAAACTTGTTAATTAATTAAAGCAAAACAAACAATTTCTGAAAGATTTATAATTTAAAAGAGTTGGGAATCGTTGAATTCACTTGATAATATTATTACAATAAAATCTCAATTTCTACATGTATTTCTCTAAAGAATAATTGCTTATTGCTAATACAATTATATTTGTTCACTAAGAAAAATTCATTAATAGCACTCCGTGAGGTTATGTAATTAATTGAGTTAAAACTAGTGACGATCAAACCGAAATATTTTCTTGCTTGAATTGTGCTAAAAGGTAGTAAAAGCTTCGTGAGAATATTTTTACTAAAAATCAGTAATCTTGCCTACAACAATTCCTCCGTGAGAATTAAAACTGAGACAAACAAGATTACAGATTTGAAATAAGAGTTTTACAAAAAAAATATTCTCACTCTACTATTTTATTCATTGGTTATTATATATTAATTTTGCTCCGTGAGGATTAAAAAATTAATATAAGAATAACTTAAATAAAATATATAGAAGTCATAATAATGATTAGTTAGAAACCATTATTTCAGCACAGTTTGAATTATACAATAAAAATTTCAAGCCAAAGATGTATTAAAACTGAAATAATATTATAAAAATATATATCAAACTTCATCAACTATCCCAAAAAAAGAGATTACTCCATTATGGAGTATTTAAATCTCACAACAAAAAGGAATTCTAGAATATTTCCAATACTCTTAGAAAATCCAAAAACTAATAAGAATAAAATAAAAAATAGTTAAAGAAAGAAATTAAGACCAAAGTTTAGATAAAAGTAGTTCTCCTCCTCCTCCTCTTCCGATGCAAATATTGCATTCTATTTATAGCCAAATATTGCAAGCATTAAATGATTAGACGTGTACAAGAAATGAGCTTGGATGTGTCCGAGGAGTGAGCTTGGATACATCTGATGAGTGAGCTTGGACACGTCTGAAGAGTGAGCTTGGATGTGTCCGAGGAGTGAACTTGGATGTGTCCAAGCTTCAATTATAGGCTTCCGTTTCCCATTGCAATTCTTGTGCTTCCCATAGCAGACTTTCATCGAGCATTTTATCTTTTCCTTCTGTTACTTATAATCTTTTTTTTCCTGCAAAAATAGTTAGAAAGAGGAAAAATACGAAATATAATTTAAGTATATTATTTAAAGTAGAATATTAATAATATATAATAAGTAAATATTTTATATTCATCATGAATTATCTTAGGGCTTTATCTTGTTTTACCATGAGTAGCTTGTTTAACCAAAAAATAGAATTTCAGTCAAAGCTAGAATTTAGAAGAACGCGGGTTACTGATAATCAAAAGAATATGTAGAAGAAAGTAATTTGGAGTAACCAGAGTGTAATCAGGAGAAAAGCAAGTGAATCAAAGTATATTCCAATTGTGTCTTGCGTTTACAAGTGACAAGATACCTCCCTTTTATAGGTATCTTGAAGACATGTGTTTTCTCCAAATCATAATGAGGCTATTATGAATAATTAAAGACATTGAATGCTACGTTACACAATCATTGTAATCAATACAAATTCTCTAACGTATCCAATATTTAATTCCTGTCGAATTTCGTATCTGCGCTCTTTATTATGGTCAGATCCATTCCTTTTGATAAATGACTTAAATAGGTACGGGCGCTAAATCCTTCAAATGTCCTCCTTTGCCTTTGCTCGTTTCTACTGTTGCCCGTGCCTCTTGACTAATAATAATTCTTTGACTATTTGACCAGTCCACGTGTCTCAACATGTCACTTACATATATAAATGTAATTTTTCCCAATACAGATAGTCCCCCCACTTTCCATTTATTCATCAATTGAATATTTGGGAAGTGGATTTCATTAAAATGATAATTTTTGTCACCATTAATGCTATGACAAAATTGAAGCTTCAATTGTCACTTCCATTTAATATTCTGTACACGTGTCAATTTTCCATTGGCTCTACAGATTTTGCAGCCTTTTTCAAGGTTTTTACAGTTCCACTATTAATGAAGTGCCAGTTATCATAATTATGGTCTTTCCACCTCCGCACTTTTACCTTTGGCGGTTGCTTATCGGTATAAATATTTTTTCCCTTGTCTTTTATCACATAAAGCTTATTGAACACGTATTTCTCCAAATCTCTGTTTACTTCTTCCTTAAATCATTCTTCTTTGATATGTCTTCTCCAAGCCCTAACCCTGAGAGAGTTTCCATTACTGACTCATTCCCCAATGCCCTTGTTAGGCACAGAAGGGGAGGTAGACTTCGTAGTTTAGGATCTACTCAAGGTGGTTCGTCTATGCCTTCTTCTGGTTCTGGTCCTTCCTCTAGAACCAGAGGTTCCCTTTCTCACAAATCTTCTTCTAGGGGTAAAGATCATTCTGAACCTTTACGCGAACCTTTAGTAGATGAGATAGTCCCTTCAGAATTGTCTTTTTACCATGACAGGGAATCTCTTAGAAACCAGGTTTCCGCATTAGATCGTGACGATGCTTACCCCACTCAAATTACAAAGGTTTTGACTCATGTGGTTCGTAAGGACTGTCATTGGAGTTTCCCATTATTATCCCTAATCCGAACCAGAGAATTACTTCCTATTTAACTGGGTTCTGTTTTGTTGCACTTACCCTTTTACTTTAGGGTTTAGACCAGCAATCGACCCAGTCATTCTTGAATTTTGTCGTTTCTTCAATGTCTGCTTGGGTCAAATTGGCCCAATCATATGAAGGGCTGTTGCATGTTTAAGGCATTTAGCCACTAAAGCTGAACCTCCTTTTACTTTCCCTCACTTGATTCATCTTTACTCATCTAGGCTTTTTCATAATGGTGTTTTTACACTAGTAGCTAGGAGTAAGAGGGTTTTGTTGAGCCCTGAAGATGACAAGGATCGTGGCTGGTATGCCCGATTTGTTGCTACCCCCACTATTGGTTTAGTGGGTGAAGATAATGTTCCCTTCCCTGAGAAGTGGAATTTTGCACGTAGGTCTTTTATCCCTCTCGTACCTTCTTCTTTCAAGTTTATCAGCTTTTCTAATTTTACCCCCCCTTTTTTCTTAGCAACCATGGGAGTTGTGGGGGATGTTCCCAATTTTCGTAGTTGGGTAGGTAAATTGCTGAAGATCGCACCAATGGATGGTAGATCTTGGAAAACACTTTCTAACCACTTTGGTTGGAAGGTAAAGACTCATGGTAAGAGTTCACATTTTGTTCTTTTCGTGCCTATATTCTCTTTTATTGTTTTAACTTTTATCCTTCTTTTTGTCAGGATTTGCTATTCAAGGGGTTACCGCTGAAGCAATTGCAGCCTCTCGTGTCTCTTTGGGAACTCGTACTCCTTCGGGAACCTGTATCTCTTTAGAGAGAGCCCGAGAAATAGTCTTGGGTTACTCTTCTGCAAAAAGGAAGGCTGCTAAAGAGGAAAATTCTGAAGAAGAGGAAAATGAGAGTTCCTTGGTAACGAGGCCATGAGTTAGGAGACGCATCATTTCCGATGACGAAGTTGAAGTTGAAGTTTCTCTTACCAAACCTGTTGAAACCCCAATAATAATTCCTAATGAAGACATCACTCCCCACGATACTCGTGAGTCTATTGACCAACTTTTCGTCAGTGGATTTGGTTGTGAAGATGTCAGGCTTGTTTTAGACGACGTACCTTTATCGTCTTTTTCATTACCCATGCCTGTGATTCCTTCTTTACCGGCCCCAACTATTTCCGTTCCTTCTTCTACTGCCCTTACCTCTTCTCCAGCTCCTCCTTTGACTATTACCCCTCCTATCGTTCATCATACTGAAACAGGCTCTTCAAGTAGAAGTGCCGCTATAAGGTGGGTAATTATTGAAATTCCTGCTGAGAGCAGCCTTTTGAGAAATTCAGGTCAGGCGGATGTATGGCTGGAGCCTCTTATTAGCCCAATTGAAAAAGCAAAGCTAGAGAGCCACAGTTCCCTGACTTTAATGAATGATATCGTGCATGCCACTCTGAAGGTATTTTCCTTCTCTACCTTTTTTACTTCGCAAAATTTTTCATCTTGGAGATTCTTATTTCTTCTTTTTTTAGGCCAATCTTATCGGCACAGAATTGTTGAAAAGAATTGCCCCTTTGGAGAAGATAACACACGACTCTCAATTGGAAGCAACCAATTGGAAGGGGCAATTTGAGAGTGCTCAGCTTGATATAGAGAACTTACAAGAGAGCAAGAATACCTTAGAGCAGCGAATACGGGCTTTAACTTCAGAATTGGCGGTTACAAAAGCCTCTTCACACCAAGAAAAAAAAAGAAAAAGAGCATCTTGAGTCCTCCTTCTCAGAGCAGCTATCTAAGGCTAGTGAAGAGATCAGAGAATTAAAGGCTCTTTTAAACCAAAAGGAAGTTTACGCTGGGGAGCTTGTGCAAAATTTGACTCAAGCACAAGAAGACCTCAGAATCTCTACTGATAAGGTGTGTGCTTCAGAATGCTCCCACGCCTCTCTTCAAGATTCCCACTGCTCCGCCTTGGCTGAAAATGAAGAGCTAAAAAATGAGATCGCTGCTTGGGAAAAGGATTATGTCACGACCCAAATCCCGGTCGTGATGGCACCCAACACGCTACTAGGCAAGCCCGACCATTATTCAACACTTAACCCAATTTAACAAAAATAGCGGAAAGAAATATCAATTAAGCAAGATTAAAGTACTGAAAAATTTAACAAAATACACAATATAATCTCACTAGGACCCGGTGTCACGAATCTGAGCCTCTAGAATACAGAATATCATCCTAATACATGGTATATCTAAAGTCTGATAATGCGGAAATAAATAGATAGGATAGGAGGGATAAGATCAATGGCTGCGAACGTCGTGCAGCTACCTCGATACTCCCAGAAGCTGGATCTGCTGATCAACTGGATCTACTGAGCCTGAGACTGCCCTGGATCTACACACAAGGTGCAGGGAGTAAAGTGAGTACTCCGACTCGGTGAGTAATAAAAGTAACTACAGTCCGAAGATAAGAAAATCCAGTAAATACACAAAGTAAGCTAAAATCCAAATATACAGCAACATATGGAACTGAGCAGCTAAACAACAGTATAAATAGAAATACATGAATGCAATGCAATGCATATGATGGTACATTCCAGTACCCACTGCGGCGTGCAGCCCGAGCCATCCATATTTATTTATCGTCGACGGCGCTCACTGGGGGTGTGTACAGACTCCGGAGGGGCTCCTACAGCCCAAGCGCAATATCTTGGTCAGTCATTGTTACCTGACCGGTCAGCCATTGTTACTTGACCAATTTATATCATACAGTGCCATTGTTACCACTGTTCAAGTATATCATCCAGTGTCATTGTTACCACTATTTCAAGTATATCACACAGTGTCATTGTTACCACTGTTTCAAGTATATCACACAGTGTCATTGTTACCACTGTTTCAAGTCACTTTATAATCAGTCCAGAAAATAATATAATAAGCCCCTTGGGCATTTACAAAACAGAAGTTCCCAGCCCGTAATACATTTAAAAATATCATTTAAGTTTTCAACACTTAGAATTATGGCTGAGTTTGCAAAACAACATTTAAAACCTTGGACTGAAATTAAGTGATATGCAAATCATGCTAAGCAGTAATATCAATCCTCGAAGGATTTTACAAATCGGCACAAGGCCCCAAACATGGCATCAAGCCCCGTAATATCAATGAAGTATGTGTATCAATCACCAGTATAGTATAAACATCACACGGGATGGACCAAGTCACAATCCCCAATATTATCCGACCCCGCACTCGCCATGGAGTGCGTGTCATGCCTCAATATAGCGTTACGATGTGAAAGTCCGGTGTTTCAAACCCTCAGAACAGCATTCACATCTATTACTCACCTCAAGACGGCCAAAAGTCTACTCCGCGATGCCCTTTCCTTTCGAATCGACCTCCTCGCGCGTCGAATCTTGCCAAAACCACAAGGAATATATTATAATAGGCTAAGGGAATATAACTCAATCGAAAAGACTCGAAAAATATCGAAAATCACGAAATTTGCGAAACCCGAGCCCCGGGCCCACTTCTCGAAAAATTACGAAAGTCACATCACCGGATTTCTCGTCTCGCCACGAGTCCGTACATATAAAATTTACCAAAATCGGAGTTCAAATGACCCCTCAAATCTTCATTTTAGAATTTCAATCTCAAGCCCTAATTTCTTATAATTTGACTATGTTTTCATGGATTTCAAGGATGATTCTTCAATAAAATCATGTATTTAACTCATAAAACTTAACTCCAATCGATCTCAGTTGAAACTCCCTTCAATCCCCGTCCAAAAGCTCTCAAAATGACTGAAAATGGTGGAAAAATGACCCAAAATCGGATATAAACTCACTGCCCAGATTTTTCGCAATTACTGTTCACCCGCGCGGGTTACTGTTCACTGCTGCTAAAAAAATGCACCAGCAGCCAATTTAAATTGCAGCACAGCCATTTTTTGCTAAAATGGCTCTAACTCCATCATACGAACTCGGAATTAGACGATTCTTATTCCTATGAGTCACAAATAATAATACGAACACAACCATTCAATCGAGAGCTCATTTGCCCAATGCGATATCCATTTCGCTTGTTAAACAATTACTCATGTTTCGCGTCAAAAACCTAATCGCGACTTGATGAAATTAGACCAAAATTTCCAGATCAGTCCTATAATTCATTATCAAAATTCCGGAAGTCTCGGAATCAAATTTGGATCTCTAGAACTAAAAATGAACCTTTAGATCATTACATTTATGCTCAAAACGGCAAAAATCTTCCAAAAACTCTTCCAAAATTTGTCCGAGCCTCATGGGATCCCAACAAAGTATACTAACAAGTCCCATAATATGACACAAACTTAGTTGTTCCTTCAAATCACCAAAAACAACGCAAAAATACTAAATTCACCACGGATTCAAGCCTATGAACTGTGAAACTTCAAATTTTCACATCCGATGTCGAAACACGTCAAAACTAGTCCGAATGATCTAAAATTTTGCAGACAAGTCCAAAATGACATAACGAAGCTACAGCAACTCTCGGAATTCCATTCCGAGCCTCGGATCAAAATCTTACCTATCAACCGGAATTCGTCAAAATACTAACTTTGCCGATTCAAGCTTAATTCTACACCGGTCATCACAAAAATATTCCGGACACACTCCTAAGTCCCAAATCACCTAAAAAATCTATCCGAACCATAAAATTTGCATTTCGAGCGCTCTAACACATAAGTCAATATCCGGTTAACTTTTCCAACTTAAGCTTCCTTAAAAGAGACTAAGTGTCTCAAACCTTACCAAAATCATTCAGGAATGACTTCAAATTTTGCACCCAAGTCACATTCAACATTACGGACTTGCCCCAACTTTCGGAATCGCATTCCGACCCCGATATCAAAATTTCCACTTCCGGTCGAATTTTCTCAAAAACCTTCAAATTTCTATATTTAGCCAAACGACTCCAAAATGACCTACGGACCTCCGAATTCACTTCCGATCGCGCTCCCAAATCCAGAATCACCATACGGAGCTACTCCTAGTCTCGGAATTCCAAACGGACATCAATAACACTGAAATGCATTTTAAGCCAAACTGATGCAATTTCTTCTAAAATGCTATCTTCCACAATAGGCGCCAAAACGCTCCCGGGTTATCCAAAACCCGATCCGGGCATACGCCCAAGTACGAAATCATCATACGAACCTGCTGGAACCTTCAGATCCCAATTCCGAGGTCTTTTACTCAAAATTCCAATCCTAGTTCATTTCTTCAATTTTAAGCTTTCAAAATGAGAATTTCCATTTAGATTTGACTCCAAACTTCCTGAATTTTAATTCTGACCATACACTCAAGTAAATATACCTAAGATGAAGCTGCTCATGAACTCAAACTGCTGAATGACGCGCCGGAGCTCAAAACGACCGATCGGGTCGTTACAGATTATGAGATCCTTGAAGAAAAATCTGTTGTTGAGGCAAGTTGGGATTTTTTGAATTCCCGTCGATGATACCCTACTTAAAGCTGGCCAAGAAAACTTCAACCTGGAGTTGGAGTTAGCTAAAATCAACGAAACCATTGAAAAGGCTCAACAAACTTAGGACTTCCCTTCTCCCGTGGATGAAGTTCTCGTGGCTGAAGCTCTCATGAATGTTGAAGCTTCTACGGGTATCATGACTATTTCAACCCCGATCGAGCCCGTTGTTGCAAGTCAAGTTAAAACCGCGCCTGCTGATGCACCTGCCCAAATTGAGGCTGCTGCTATTGACGTTCCTGCCTCAATACCACAAACTTCTCAGTGACCAGTTTTAAACATTCAGATGATTTTGTTTTTGTTTTGATTTTGGAAGATTGTAATCAAACCCTTAACTTCATTTGAGGGTTGATTTTAGAAACGCCAGTCCCCAAGTATTTTAATGGGGCAATCTAAACAATTTTGTAGTTTTATGACTAAGTTTGAGGTTAGTCTTAGATTTTTTTTTACATATTAAGAAGTTTTTTATCTTAAACTTCTGCTTGCTTTATTCTCGCCTTTATTTTTAAGGACTTACAGAATAATTTGCATTTTTATTTTCCGAAAAATGCTTCTGTTAATCTCATGATTAATTTAAACATGAGTTTTATAAAAGAGGGCCCTTTTATATTCCGACACTTAATGAAGAAGACGTCTCAACTTCATAATGGTGTTATCATACGATAAAAGAAATAGGAACACACATGTTTCTCTGAAATAACTTTGACAAGTTTTTATTTTTGAACCTTGTCTAGTTCTGAATAAAACTTTACATGTATTTGAATTACATCTATAACTTTCTCGTAACTATTTTTCTTGTAACAGATTTAAAAGAAGAATAATAGACATGGGGTTTTTCCTTATAACCCATTTTAGTACATAGCCTTTACCCTAACTAGAGTGAGGTTTTTCTTTGGCCTTAGCTCATGGCTTTATGACTTTTACTCTGTACTTGACTCTTTCAGGCTTGATTTTTCCTTTATCTGCTTTGCCTTCTTTATACATATGTCCGTGTATATTATGTAGTCCCCCAAGTGTTTGAGTGTTGAAGTATGAAGCCTCGAGCACTTGATAGTTTCTCTCGTTTGGTCCTTTTCCTGAAAAGGAAAAACATACGGGACTCGGAGGGACAATTATAGATGAAGACTGCATAACCTGTTTGCATTTCTATCAGAATAATTGTAACCTTAGGCCAGGAATTTTAGGTTACTCCATGTGCCTTACAGGTTGTGACTCATCATTTAGTACGGGTTAGCGTTTTGCCTATCATCTAAAATTGTTAGTAAAATTTTAACAATTCAAAAATGAAATTTAAAATGGTTATACCTGACCGTGGGTTTTCCTTAGAAATAGTATCTCTTTAAATGAACAGCATTCCAATGCGAAGGTAGTATCTTGCCATCCATTGTTTCCAGTTCATATGCTCCTTTTCCTGCAACATCACATACTCTGTAGGGTCTTTCCCATGTTGGACTTAATTTCCCTGTGTTAGCTACCTTTGTAGACTGAAAAACCTTTTTAAGCACGAAGTCCCCAATTTTGAAGAACCTGAGGCGTGCTTTTCTATTGTAGTATCGTTCTATGACTTGCTTTTGTGCTGCCATTCTTATTAAAGCAGCTTCTCTCCGCCCCTCGAGTAAATTTAGATTGACCCGCATCTCCTCGTCATTAGATTCTTGTGTCGCCTGTTTGAACCGTGTACTTGGTTCCCCTATCTCAACTGGAATTAAAGTCTCAGCTCCATAAACCAATGAGAACGGTGTTTCTCTTGTACTTGTTTTTGCAATTGTGCGATATGCCCATAAAACTCCAGGTAACACTTCAGGCCAGTTTCTTTTGATTCCTCTAGTCGTTTCTTTAAATTGTTGATAATGACTTTGTTCGTTGATTTTGCCTGTCCATTATTCACCGGATGATAGGTTGTTGACGTAATCCTTTTAATTTGCCAGCTTTGAAAAAATTCCATGATCTGAGCTCCAATAAACTGAGGACAATTATCACATACGATCTCCTTTGGTATGCCGAATCGACATATGATATTCTGCCAAATAAAGTCTCTGACTTCCTTTTCCCGCACCTGTTTGAATTCACCTGCCTCTACCCATTTAGTAAAATAATCAGTGAGAACAAGCAAAAACTTTACCTGTCCTTTTGTTTGCGGTAATGGACCTACGATATCCATTCTCCATTTAATAAATGGCCATGGCGCAATGACCGAATGTAATAATTCCGCAGGTCTATGCATATTGTTACCATACCTCCGGCATTTATCACATTTGGCCACAAAACTTTCTGCCTCCTCTTCCATTTTAGGCCAGTAATAACCTGCCCTAATTAAGGTTCTTACTAGTGATCTTCCACCTGCGTGATTCCCGCAATGACCCTCATGTATTTCTCTCATTACATACTCTATTTGCGAAGGTCCAAGGCATCATGCTAAGGGACCACCGAACATTTTACGATATAGATTGCCTTGGTTTAAGCGGTACCGAGCGGCCTGCCTTCGAAGAGCATAAGCCTTTTTCTTGTCATTAGGGACGGTTCCATACTGTAAAAAAACAACAATTTCGTTCCTCCAATCCCAAGTTAAGTTATTAAAATTTACCTCATTCGCATCAGGATCAAGAACTGAATGAAATAAATGTATCACTGAGGCATTTGCATCATTTGCCACGTCGGTTGCAGATGCGAGATTAGCTAGGGCGTCTGCTTCAAGATTTTCGTCCCTGGGTATTTGTCTAACTTTCCAATTTTGAAATTGTTTTATCAATTCCCGTACCTTTTCCAAGTACTGCTGCATCCTTGCTTCCCTGGCTATATAAGTTCCCAACATTTGATTAACTACGAATTGTGAATCACTCTTGATTATAATCTAATTTATGCCAAGTTCCCGTGCCAGTTCCAAACCTGCAATCATAGCCTCATATTCTGCCTCATTGTTAGTTATGGAATGACATTTAATAACTTGCCGAATGGTTTCACCTGTAGGTGGTACAAATACTACCCCCAAACCTGCTCCTCTCACATTAGATGAGCCATCAGTGAATAAAGTCCAAGTTCCTGGGTTAGCTCCATTGAACACCTGTAATTCTTTTTCTGCTTCTAACTGTATTCCCTGACTAAAATCAGCCACGAAATCAACTAATACTTGTGATTTTATAGCAGTTCTTGGTTGGTATACAATTTCGTATTCACTTAACTCTATTGCCCACTTAGCTAACCTACCTAATAACTCATGCTTATGTAATATGCTACGTAAAGGGTGGGTAGTTACCACAACGATAGGATGACACTGAAAGTAAGGTCTTAACTTTCTAGATGCCATGATTAACGCAAGTGCAAGTTTTTCTAACTGAGGATACCTCGTCTCTGCATCTAACAAAAATTTACTTACGTAATAGATAGGTGATTGTTTACCTTGCTCTTCTCGGACCAAAACAGCACTTACCGCCACCTCCGAAATAGCAAGGTAGAGGAGTAGCTTTTCCCCAGCCTTTGGTTTTGCCAACAAAGGTGGTTTTGATAAGTACGTTTTCAAATTCCTAAGTGCTTGTTGACAATCCTCATTCCATTAAAAATGATCCTGCTTCTTAAGGGTTGAGAAGAATTTAAAACACTTCTCTGATGATTTAGAGATGAATCTTCCCAAGGCCGCAATTCTCCCTAGTAATCTTTGAAATTCTTTCTTGTTTGAAAGTATATCAAGGATTTCCTCAATGGCTTTAATCTGTGCAGGATTTACTTTAATTCCACGATTAGAAACAAGAAAACCCAAAAACTTGCTTGATGCAACGCCAAATGCACATTTTTCGGGATTTAACTTCATATTAAATTTGCACAAAATTGAAAATGTGTCAGATAAGTGTGATATGTGATTTTTTGAGTACTGAGTTTTAACAAGCATATCATCTATATATACCTCCATTGTCTTTCCTAAATATTCCTGAAACATTTTGGTAACTAACCTCTGATACGTTGCACCTACATTCTTTAGACCAAAGGGCATTACTTTATAACAGTAAGTTCCCCTGTCTGTTATGAATGAAGTTTTTTCTTCATCTGCCGGATCCATTTTAATCTGATTATAACCTGAATATGCATCTAAAAAACTTAACAATTCGTGACCTATAGTTGCATCAATCAATTGATCTATGTGTGGTAGTGGAAAAGAATCTTTAGGGAAGGCTTTGTTAAGGTCTGTATAATCTACAGAAACCCGCCACTTACCATTTTTCTTTGGAACCACAACAGTATTGGCTAACCAGTTAGGATATTTTACCTCTCGAATGGAACCAATTTTTAGCAATTTTTGGACTTCTTCTTGAATCACCTGATTCTTGAAAGTTCCCTGCTTTCTTTTCTTTTGATTCACAGGAGGATATGACGGATCTTCATTTAGTTTATGAGTCATTACCTCCGGTGGTATTCCTGTCATGTCAGAGTGGGACAAAGCAAAGCAGTCCATGTTAGTTTTCAAATATTCAATTAACTTACCTTTCATTCCTTGGTCAAGATTAGCTCCGACATATACTTTTTTATAAGGCCATTGAGTGAATAACACGACAGGTTCTAATTCCTTTATCGTTGTTTTGATATCTTCATTCTCTTCTGGTTCTTGAATGGTGTCTGGCCTTGAGTCTACATCTGTTCCCCCTTGTTCAGTTGAGGTTTGTGTTGTGATGTCCTCAACTGCCTTCTGTGATTGCTATTTGCCCCCACTTCTCGTGCTTGTATCTATAACGGAGTTAATAGCCCTGGATGTATGTTGATCTCCACGAATTTGATAGATTCCCCATGGCGATGGAAATTTGATAACTTGATGCAAGGTTGAAGGAACAACATCCATTTCATGGATCCATGGTCTCCCCAGAATCATGTTGTAAGCCATCTCCATGTCTACTACCTGGAACTTTGTATCTTTGACGACCCCTTCAGCATAAGTGGTGAGTGTTACCTCTCTTTTCGTGACAACACTGGAATTAGCAAATCCAGATAGAGTGCCTTTGGTATTACTCTATCTTCAGCTTGCATATCACGTAGCACTCTTAGCAAAATAATGTTCACTAAACTACCTGGATCAATCAAAACTCGTTTTACATTAGTATCATGCACAATTAAAGATATTACCAGTGCATCGTTATGAGGGATTAATACGTCATCTGTATCTGCATCATTGAATATAATATTGCCTTCTTCTAAAAATTTATCAAAAGTACACCATATAGGTAACAATACATATATATAGTACTAATACATAAATTCAATATTTATATTTTTCAAGGACCTAACCCCGAACCCGGTCGTGATGGCGCCTCTCTTGAAGACAAGGCCAGCCAGTCTAACCCAATTCATCTTTTAAAGCAGTTAATTAACACAAATATAGATAATAATGCGGAAGTCCAGCCCGACACAGCCCTAACCGGGGTGTCACAAGTCACGAGCATCTATAAGAATGAAATTTCCACTTTACAGTCTAGAAATACACTGAACAAGAATAATGAATAACATAGAAAGACAGTGGTGCTGCGAACGCTGGCAGTCACCTCGCTAAAACCTCTACAACTCTGCCTCCACGCAGCCAATACCCGCTACCGGGTGAATAAATACCTGCAACTGCACGCGAGGTGCAGGGAGTAAAGTGAGT
Source organism: Nicotiana tabacum (assembly GCF_000715075.1). NCBI lineage: Eukaryota > Viridiplantae > Streptophyta > Magnoliopsida > Solanales > Solanaceae > Nicotiana > Nicotiana tabacum. The sequence goes on along the minus strand of NC_134087.1, from coordinate 56,456,021 downwards.
ACTCCAACTCAGTGAGTAATAAAGGTAAATAATAACTGAGCAGCAAGAAATCACGTAAAGCAACCAACATGCTATATAGAAGCAGTGAAAAACACCTTGAGAAAAATCAGTGAAACTGTGAATTCTTTAGAAAATACCTTGGCTCAGTTTTAAACCTCTTTTGAAAATGATCTATTCAACAGTTGTGAAATAATTTCAAAACAATTAGTGCCGCTATGCACAGAAATCCGCCCCTCGGGCACAAATACCACAGTTAAACATGTAAAAGACAAGTGAGCATGCAAAATGAACATATAAACCTCGCCCCTCGGGCAATCATATAGAATAGTACCAACCCCTCAGGCACAAATTAGTTCCTGGTCAGCCATTGTTACCTGACCTCACGATGTTATTCCTGGTCAGTCATTGTTACCTGACCAAATTGCATCATACAGTGTCATTGTTACCACTGTCCTGGTTAGTCATTGTTACCTCTGTCTCAAGTCACATGTGTACCTGCGCTCACTGTTGGTGTGCAGACTCTGAAGGGGATCCTACAGCCCAAGCGCAATAATAACATAAGGCCTGAAAGCCTTCTCACTTCACTAATAAGGCCTGAAAGCCTCCTCACATCACTCATAAGGCCTGAAAGCCTTCTCACATCACTCATGAGGCCTGAAAGCCTCCTCACATCACTCAAGCCACCACGTGGCATAAATAGTAACTCAGGCCCTCGACCTCATATCACTCAGCATATCCTCTCATATGGCCCTCGGCCTTACTCAGTCCGAAAATCATCACAAGCCCCTTGGGCATTTGTAAAACAGTAGTTCTCAGCCAAAAATATCATTTAGAAATATCATTTGAGTTTCAAATATGTATAAAAGTGGCTGAGTTTGTAAAACAATAATCATCAACAGGATTGAGTTTAAATATAAGTCAAAACAGTGAGGAAATAGTGATAAAAATTCCCGAAAGATTCAAATAAATGGCACGAAGCCCAAATATGGCAAACAACCCAAATCATGATGATAACAAATCAGTTTCAATCAAATATGCAGTAAAATCATCAATACGGGATGGACCAAGTCACAATCCCCAGTAGTAAAGGACCCCGCGATCTTCATCCAGCACGTGTCTTACCTCAATATAGCACTATGATGTGCAATCCGTGGTTTCAAACCCTCAGGACATCATTTACACTCATTACTCACCTTAAACCGGCCAAAGCTCTAGCTCGATATGCCCTTGCCTCTCAAATTAGCCTCCTCGTGCGACGAATCTGCTCAAAATCACAACGAATATGTCTCATTATGCTAAAGGGACAATACCCAATCGAAAACACTCGAAAAAATATCAAAATTAACGAATTTGGCAAAACCCGAGCCCCGGGCCCACGTCTCAAAACTCAAAATTTTTTACATCAACGGGTTCCTTGTCTCCCCACGAGTCTAACCATACAAAAATTATCAAATTCCCATAACATTTCAACCCTCAAATCCTCAATTCTATCCGAGAGGGTTTCTAACTTTTCCCGCTAAATTCACGGATTTAATGCCAAAACTTGTAATAGATTCGAGTAATCTAACCAAAATTGAGTTAAGAATACTTACCCCTTTGTTCTCTCCGAAAATCTCCCGAAAAATCGCTTTATCCGAGCTCCAAATCGTTAAAAATGGAAAATCTCCCGAAACACTCAACAACACCCTATGAACTTAACACTCCCGAGCCCTCGGGGCTCCTAACCAAACATATGCACTAACTCAACAAGACCCTATGAACTTAACCGTGCGATCAAATCGCCAAAATAACGTCATATACCATGAATTAAGCTTTAAAAACCAAGAATTCTTTCAAATTTCATAAAACATCTAATTTTCCATTTTGAGTCCGAAACACATCAAATGACGTCCGTTTTCAACCAAACTTTACAGAAAGTGCTTAAACCATATATAAGACCTGTACCAGGCATCGGAACTAAAATACGGTCCCGATATCATTACTTTCTAATCAAATTTCATTTCCATTTTCCTTAAATATTTTCAGAAAACAATTTTTCTCAAAAATTCATTTCTCGGGCCTGGGACCTCGGAATTCGATGATTCTTGTTCTTATGAGTCACAAATAATGATATAAACATAGACCTTCAGTCGAAACTCAATTCGGAGCTCGTTTGCTCACTGCGATATCCATTTTGCTCGTTAAACAATTATCAGATGTTTCGCGTCAAAAACCCAATCGTGACTAGATGAAATTGGACCAAACTTTCCATATCAGTCCTATAATTCATTATCAAAATTCAGGAAGTCTCGAAATCAAATTTCAATCTCGAGAACTAAAAATGGACCTTTGGATCATTACGTGCTTATGCTCAAAACGGCAAAAATCTTCCAAAACTTATCCGAGCCTCATGTGACCCCGGCCAAACATGCCAACACACCCCATAAAATCATTCAAACTTTTTCTAATCAACAAAACACCTCAAACAACATCAAAACCATCAATTCACATCGAATTCAAGCCTAAGTTTTCTAAAAACTTCCGAAACACGCATTTGATCAAAACCCGACCAAATCACCTCCGAATGACATGAAATTTTGCACACACATCCTAAATCACATAATGAAGCTATATAAACTCTCGGAATTCCATTCCGACCCTTGGATCAAAATCTCACCTATCAACCGGAAATCGCTAAAATACTACTTTCGCCAATTCAAGCCAAATTCCACACCGGACCTCCAAAACCAATTCCGACCGCGCTACTAAGTCATAAATCACCTAATGGATCTAGACAAATCATAAAAAGTCCGATATGAGATCATTTACACATAAGTCAACTCTTGGTCAAACCTTTCAAATTCAAAGCTTTCAACTGAGACTATTCTTCCAAATTCATTCTGATTAACCTGAAACCCAACACCAATGATTTACATAAGTCATAATGCACCACACGAGGCAATTAATGCCCAAGAACTGGTGAGCGAAGTGCAAAATCTCAAAATGACCGGTCGGGTCGTTACACCATTGATGTCTTCACCCCCACTTATAACGTTAACAGTTCTTTAGGGAGAAGGTGGTTTTGGAGGCTCCTGCATGTTCTTCATGTAAGCTTGCTTGCCTTTCTCACTGAAAAATTCAGTAAGATATCCCTGTTTAAATAAATGATCAACTTCGCTTTGTAAAAATCTACAATTTGCTGTTTTATGCTCGTGATCATTATGGACTCGCACCAATGGTCATGGTTGCGCCTGTTTGGATTTGATCTCATTTCCTTTGGCCATCGAACCTTATCTCCCATGCTTTTCAAAATAGCTACAAGCTCGGAGGTGCTGACGTTGAAGTTGTAACCTCCGAATCTCGCTTTTAAATTTCTATCATCATCCCGTGACTCATAGTTGTTTCACTCATTCCTAAATCTTGATGAAGAACCTGATTCTCGGTCTCTTGATCTGTGATCATTCCTTTGATTATCCTGTTTTGAACGTGAGTCTTTCCCCGCAGGTCCCATATAGGGCTCGTACCTATTTTTACCGGATCTCTTTTCGTTCTCTGCACGTCCTGAACGTATACTTTCTTCTTTTTGAAATCGTGGAACAATATCTTCCTCAATCCTCAACTTTATGCTATACCTGTTATAAATATCATTCCACGTTGTAGCTAGGAATTCTCGAAGGCTTTCCTTGAGTCTCCTCGTAGCTTCCAAGCTTTTTTCATTCAAATTGCTTGTGAAAGATATGGCTGCCCAGTTATCAGGTACACACGGCAATGTCATTCTTTCGCGTTGAAATCTGTCCACGAATTCTCTAAGCAATTTTGAATCTCCTTGCTTGATTTTGAAAATATCCTCCATTCTTTTTTCCATTTTTTGGGCTCCCGAGTGTGCTTTGATAAAATAATATGCAAGCTCAGCAAAAGAGTTTATAGAATTTTCAGGTAAAAGGGAATACCATGTTAGTGCTCATTTGGTGAGTGTTTCACCAAATTTCTTGACTAATACTTATTCGATCTCCTGCTTAGTCAAATCATTGACTTTTACGCCCGTTGTTAATGCAGTCACGTGGTATCGTGGGTCTGTTGTTCCATCATACTTTGGAATATCAGGCATTTTGAACTTTTTTGGAATTGGGAGTGGGCAGCACTTGGCTTCCAGGGTCGTTGCGAATATCTGTCCATGTCTACCCCTTTGATTATGGGCGGCACCCCGGGTATCTGCTCTATGCGTTCACTTTTCTCCTTGAGCTATTTCTGCAAGGTTAGTACTAAATTTTGTAAATCAGAATTAATTACATTACCTAGTTCTCTCTCCTGCGGTTTACTGGGAGTTCCACCGCTGCCTGAGTTAACAAGCCCGGAACGAGGGTTTTCTATAGTGTTATTATTTGGAGAAGGTGTGGGTGTTGCAACAGGTAACTGGTTAACAAGCGCCTCAACAGCTTTGTTGACCTGAGCAGTAATTAATTTATGCAAAGTTTCACCAACAGCTTCAACATTTTCAAATTGATCATACTCATTTATTTGAGATCCATCAGGAGTACCCTCACGAGATTGCCGTGGAGAGTCCTGCGGAGTAGGAACTTGAATGTTAATATTCTGTGGGCCTCCCTGACTTTGTTGGTTCTCTTGGTTTCCTGGGGTGTTGTCATTGTTATTCGACATAATTGATGTAACAAGGAAGGTCAAGTGAAAAGAAAATAGATTATCAGATTCCCAGTAACGGAACCATTTTGTTTAACCAAAAAATAGAATTTCAGTCAAAGCTAGAATTTAGAAGAATGCGGGTTACTGATAATCAAAAGAATATGTAGAAGAAAGTAATTTGGAGTAACCACAGTGTAATCAGGAGAAAAACAAGTGAATCAAAGTATATTCCAATTATGTCTTCTGTTTACAAGTGACCAGATACCTCCCTTTTATAGGTAACTTGAAGATATTCATTTTCTCCAAATCATAATGAGGCTATTATGAATAATTAAAGACATTGAATGCTACGTTACATAATCATTGTTATCAATACAAATTCTCTAACGTATCGAATATTTAATGCCTATCGAATTTCGTATTTGCGCTCTTTATTATGGTCAGATCCATTCCTTTTGATAAATGACTTAAATAGGTACGGGCGCTGAATCCTTCAAATGTCCTCCCGTGCCTCTTCCTTTGACTTTGCTTGTTTCTATTGTTGCCCGTTCCTCTTGACTAATTATAATTCTTTGACTATTTGACCAGTCCACGTGTCTCAACATGTCACTTACATATATAAATGTAATTTTTCCCAATACATAGCTAAACATTTAATCTAGGGTTGATGGATCCAATTATTGGATGAAGTCTTGATTACGTTTTGATATAATTAAGCCATTTCTTGTTCTATTATTGTTCAACTATGTATTGTCATGTGATTAATTGAAAGGGCCTTTGATTAATCGTGTCTAGTTACCTTGTGTTGCTTGAGAAAGAACACTAGGTTAGATTGTTGTTGAACAACACCACTTTCGGGTAAGTTAAGAGATTAATTACTTGAATTTAAAAGCGGGGGTTAGAGATAACAAAGCTTTGGTGGGATAATTCTGAGTTGCATAAATTGGCAACTAGAGCAGTTTGAGAGAATGCTGCTAGTAAATTATCATAACTAATCGAGACATAATTGCGGTAACCCAGAACTCATATTCTTATAGAGTATTACGGCGAGATTATAGCAAACGTGTCAGGAATTAATCCGACAATTGGGGAAATCAATAACCCTAGACCATTCTACCATTGAATTCAACTCTATTCTTGATTATTGCTAGTTTTATTATTGTTTTTCATTAGTTCACTAAATTCTACTCATTATCCATTAAAAATCTTGCATCCGGAGATTGTTTGAGCTATTCATTAGCAGTGTTAAAATTTGTAATAAATAGGTTAGTTCCCCGTAGGATTCGACTCCGGACTGAAACGGATTATATATTTGCATCGCTTAGTCCTTTTTATAAGGCGTAGTTGGGCGTGATCAAATTTTGGCGCCGTTGTTGGGGAACTAACAGTGTTATTTATTGCAACTTTTAAGAATTGCTAGGATTATTAGTTTAGATCAAATTTCTGTAGTGTTAAAAATATTTCCATTGAAATTCTCACGGTTGAACTCTTCTGTAACTCAAGTGCATGCCTAGAAGCTCTTCGAGAACTGGTGAACTCTTTGAAGGACTCTTAGATACCGAGAAAGCATTCCGGACATTGAACCGAGCTAATAGGAGGAGCAACCAGCTGAAACAAAACGAACAAATTGAAATTGAAATGGGTGACGTAAACAACATCAACGAGAACAACAAGAAAGTTCAAGATAACCCAAAGGTCAGAGTGGTAGCACCTCTTGTGCCGGAAGCTGCTCTTTATGATTGGGCGCAACCAACTGCTGATAACCTGGCCACAACAATTGCGGTTTCTCCCATACAAGCGGAGACATTCTAGATCACCAACAACATGTTGCACCTGTTGCAGAATAAAAGGCTATTCTCCGGGTAATACATCGAAGATCCACAACAACATTTGAAGAACTTCTTATCAATATGTGTCACTCAAAGGCAACCGAATGTGACTCCTGAGGCAATCAAATTATTATTGTTCCCATTCTTAGTGACAGGGGAGTCTCAAACATGGCTGAATTCACTCCCTATAAACTCTATTGCTACTTGGGAAGAACTAATCAAGCAGTTCTTAAACAAGTTTTATCCACCCAACAAAATTACTAGGCAAATTGATGAGATATTGCAATTCAAGCAGAAACCGACTAAGACTTTGCAAGAGACCTGGGAGAGGTTTAAGGGCATTTTGGTGAAGTGCTCTCACCATGGCATTCTGGATCATATGCTAGGATAGAGATTCTATATGGGTTTGGCTGACAATCTGAAGGCCAATGTAGATGCTTCTGTCGGGGTTGCATTCTTGAGCAAAACTTTCACAAAGTGCAAGATTCTTTTTGACAAGATGTCTCAAAATTCATGCTGGATAACGAGAGACACAACACTCACTCTAATAGTGCATTATGTCGCTCTTGACCCAAACAACACACATGCAGAAAACATAGCCACTCTTATGAGCCAGATGCGCGTGCTGACAAAGAAAATCGATGAGAGGGTACGAAATAGGTGCACATTGTGGATACCACAAATGGAGGCTTGTGCGCTCCTTGCATTAACTAGATATATATATTCTCATGGAGTGGAGAGAATGACAACCAGAGATTCACAGAAAACATGACTTATGTCAATAACTTTGGAGGTTAGAGGCAAGGTGGGCAACAATGGGGACCAACAGCAAACCAACAGTACAGATCGAAGCAGCCATATCACAACCCCAATCCAGGAGGAGCACGACCACAAGGCCAAATCATACCTTATTAAAGGAAACATGGCTATAATCAGCAACACTAGCAATAGTTGACCTACCAACCACCTCAGCAGCAGGATAGTAACATGATCGAAATTAGGGGTATGCTTCAACAACTCATTGGGACAAATGGAAAGATGTAAGAGAAGTTAGCAACATGACTCAACAATCAAAGGCATTGAAACTCAATTGGGACAACTATCTATGGCCTTAAACAATCACCCATAAGGATCATTGCCTGCAGATACAAACGTTAATCCAAAGGAGCAGAATCCGAATAAGCTTATGGCAGTGAGTCTCAGAAATGGGAGAGATCTAGACAGGGTGCAAGAAGTTGCGCAATCCAAGAGAGAGACAATGCCAACTACTCCAGCTAGCCCAGTTACATTAGAGACCGATGAGTCGGTAGAGCTCACCAAGGTTGCAATCGAGCAAGCATAGGTTGACAAGGGTAAGGAGAAGGAAGGTGAAAAACTCCCAGAACAGGTAGTAGAAAAGTTCCCGGCAAAGAAAAGGCGCAAAGCAGTGGGCAGAGGTTGATTCTTGCACCATTCCCTCAGAGGTTGGCAAAGCAAAAGATGATCAATACAGGAAATTCATGGAAATGCTCAATAAAATTCAATTGAATATTCCACCGATGAATGCTTCGAGGAAAATGCCAGGGTATGCAAAAATGATGAAGGACCTGATGTCGAGAATATTTGACTTCCAGGACCTGTCCACTATAACTCTGACACAGATCTACAACGCGGTTGTGACAAGACCTATGGGAGTTATGCTTTTGCTAAAGCATTGTGTGATTTGGGAGCCAGTATAAACTTAATGCCCTTGGTTATCTATACAAAGCTGGGTATTAGCAGAGCTAGACCGACCTCAATGTTGCTGCAACTGACCGATTGCATAATGAAGAGACCGACCCGAATTCTTGATGATGTGCGTATTCAAGTGGGGAAATTTGTATTCCCTGCAGACTTCGTCATTCTTGACTGTCAAGTGGATGAAGAGATACCAATCATTATGGGCAGACCATTTTTAGCCACTGGGAGAGCATTGATTGATTATGAGACTGGGGAATTGAAAATGAGGTTGAACAATGAAGAAGTCATATTTAATGTTCAACAATCTATGAGGAGACCTAACGAATTTGCAAATTGCTCACTAGTGGAGGCCGTAGATGTGATATTACAAGAGGAGGAAGAGACTATTAATGTCAGGGATCCGTTAGAAGATTGCTTGATGAATCTGGAACATGTGGATGGTGAGGAGTTAGCAGAATGGGTTATGTCTCTCGAAGGTCAAGGGTTCTGGGCAAGGGAACCCCAGTTCGAGCCCCTACACTTAGAAGAAAGAACAACGCCACCTGTGAAACCATCGATAGAGGATCCACCACAGTTGGACCTGAAACCGCTTCCATCTTACCTCAGGTACGCTTTCTTAGGGCCTAATTCTACTTTACATGTTATTATATCATCTGGTTTGCTAGCTGTGCATGTAGAGCAACCCCTATAGGTGTTACAAGAGTGTAAAACTGCCATTGGTTGAATCATGGCAGGCATAAAGGATATCAGCCCAGCTTTTTGTATGCACAAGATTCTCCTGGAAGAAGGGCACAAACCTTACAGAGAACATCAACGAAGGCTGAACCCGAATATAAAAGAGGTGGTGAGAAGGAAGTGATCAAATGGTTAGATGCAAGTATCATTTCCCCATCTCTGATAGCAATTGGGTCAGTCTTGTCCAATATGTACCGAAGAAGGGAGGAATGACAGTATTCCAGAATGAGAAGAATGAGTTAATCCCAACTCGTACAGTCACAGGGTGGCGGATTGGCATGGACTAGCGGAAACTGAACACAGCCACCCGGAATGATCATTCTCCCTTGCCCTTCATCGACCAGATGTTGGACATGTTAGCTGAGCGATCCCACTTCTATTTGTTGGATGGATACTCGGGGTATAACCAGATCTCTATAGCCCCGGAAGGCAGAGAGAAAACTTCTTTCACTTGTCCGTATGGGATCTTTGCCTTTCGGAGAATGCCCTTTGGGCTTTGCAATGCACCAGATACATTCCAGCGGTACATGTTAGCCATTTTCACTGACATGGTTGAGGATATTATGTAGGTGTTTATGGATGATTTCTCCATGGTGAGGGATTCATTCAAAGATTGTCATCACAACCTAAGAAGAGTGCTCAAAAGATGTGTGGAGACAAATCTAATGTTGAATTGGGAGAAATGTCATTTTATTGGGATGAATATCTACTATTTAAAATATGTGTAGATAACATGATCTAGAGTTGTATCCCCGAGAAACATCAACATTCTGTTTTGCAGGCTTGCCATGCTTCACCATATGGTTGACACTTTGGAGGAATTCAGATAGCAGCTAAGGTATTGGAATCGGGTTTGTATTGGCCAACTCTGTTCAAGGATGCCCACATTTTGGTCAAAAGTTGTGATGAATGCCAAAGGACAGGCAACATTTCTCGTCGTCACGAGATGCCAATAACTACAATTCAAGAGGTGGAGGTTTTTAACATGTGGTGGATCGACTTTATGGGGCCATTCGTCAGCTCGTACGGATATATATTGGTAGCGGTTGACTATGTCAACAAGTAGGTCAAAGCGGTGGCTCTCCCGACCAATGATGCAAAAGGGGTGACAAATTTCCTAAAGAAAAACATCTTCACACGTTTTGGCACCCCGAGAGCTATAATCAGTGATGGTGGAGCCCATTTTTGTAATAGAGCATTCGCACGCCTGTTGGAAAAGTATGAAGTTCGCCACAAAGTAGCCTCACCTTATCACCCACAGTCGAGTGGGCAAGTTGAAGTGTCAAATAGGGAGATTAAAAGTGTCCTTACAAAAACAGTGAATGCAACAAGGATCGATTGGGCGAAGAAGCTGGATGATGCATTGTGGGTGTACCATACAGCATTCAAAACTCCAATTGGTATGTCACCATAAAATTTGGTGTTTGGAAAGGCATGCCACCTTCTGGTAAAGCTCAAACATAAATCACTTTGGGCATTGCGGCAGTTGAATTTAGATATGGAGATCGCAGGCACCAGCAGAATCACTAGGTTACATGAGCTTGAGGAATTCAGGTTCCAGGCATTTGAAAGTGCTAGACTATACAAGGAAAGGATGAAACTAATGCATGATAAGCACATCTTGGATTAGAACTTCAAACCCGAAGATTTAGTTTTGTTATACAACTCCAGATTGATATTGTTTCAGGGTAAGTTGAAGTTTCGATGGTCAGGACCCTTCAGAGTGGTGCAAATGTTCTTAAGTGGAGTTGTGGAGATTGAATCAGAAGATGGGACAAATACATTCACGGGGAATGGGAAAAGGCTAAAACATTACCTTGCCATGGCCGAAGAAAAAGGAGATAGAGTGGTAATAACTTTGGAAGAGCCCCAGTATGCGAATGAGGAGTGATGATCAAAGGCTGCATCGTGCCGCGACGTTAAATCAGGCGCTACATGGGAGGCAACCCATGTTTTCTTTTGTTTCTCTTTTTTGTTTTGATGTTGTACTTGATGTGTATGATACTAACCCTTTTATTAGTGTACAGGGAAAGATTGGTGCATATTGGGAGAAGTGGGGGTCAAGAACCAACTCCGAAAAGGTAAAAAATTTCGGAAGCCCCACCGCGGCCCGGGCGCGGTAGTTTATGAGGCCACTGTTTTGTTTTTCTTTTTTAATCGCGACCGTGGTCGGGACGCGGACTAGGCGCAGTGAATCAAGACCATTCTGCTTACCCAGGTAAGTTGTAATTAATTTTTTTTTTCTTTTTCTCTTCTAAACCCATTAAAACTAAACCAACATCCCACACCCCTTCTTACTCTAACTCTCTAACCCCCATGCCTCTTCTTCTTCCTATCTCTCACAAACTCCTTTCTCTCTCTCACACACACACACACATACACACACACACTTCCAACTTCCCTCCTCCCCAACCTCCATTGCACTCCAACTCTACAAGTTTCAGGTATGTCATGATTTCATTCTCTCTTCTTCTCCCCTTCTCTTTTGCAATTTTAATGGTAGATTTGTTGTAGTATCTATAGTAAACAAATTTGGTTTCCTTTTCTTCTTTTTAGTGGGTAATGTGTAGAATATAGTAGATAAGAGCATGTTGTTGTTGTGTGAAGTTGATTGTGGTAGGGTGGAGTTTGTGAAGTGATTGTTGTTGATTTGGGGGGACAGTTTGTACTTCCATGGGATAAGTGTGTTAAATCATAGTTCCATGCACACTAGGTGCTTGTGACATTTCCCCATTGAGCTGTAATGGCTAATGTGACCATGGTGGTGGTGAAGTCTGAGTAACCACCCAGGGTTCACATAAATCAACCCCTCACTAATAGTAGACCTTGTTTTGTCAGGTACAATGCATCAATCAAGGAAAAGACGTGACACAGGTTCCTCTACTAGTGGGCCAGGAGGTTCATCCAGAGCTCGAGCTCAGGCTAGTTCAGCTAGTTTGACCGCACTCAATTTGTCTCCAAAGCGGCTCAAGATAGATTTAATGCAAAGACATCCAAGAAGCTGGTGTCTGAATTACACATTGACAAGCCTACCTTGCGAGTTGAATGCCCGAGTATCTACAAAGAATTGAGGAGGCGTCACCTGGAAATCTTCTTTAATGAGCCGGAAGAGGGCAATGTAATGATGGTAAGGGAATTTTATGCAAATTTCCCAGACCATGTTGATAGGGTTGTCACGGTACGAAATACCCCGGTGAATGCGTCTCTTGAGGCCATCCACCGAGTGTACAGGTTACCGGTCTTCACTGGAGATATGGATTATTAACAAGATTATCAGCGCCCACCTATCTGGTCGCAACCAATCATTCAAATCTGTGTGGCTGGCCGGGATCCAAATATGGATAAAGCCGAGAATGACCCTGAACTCCCAATATCTCACTTGGAAATCCAAGTGTTGGCTAACAATCATCAACAGACGTTTGCTGCCATCCAGCAACACTATAGATGTTAATGCGCCAAGAGCAGCGGCGATTTGGTATTTCATAAACAACCACGATTTTAACGTGGCCCGGCTCATTCAGGATGAAATGTTCATTTTTTCCACGGAGACAAGCAAAGGGTTTACTTCCCTTCCCTGGTCACCAAGTTGTGTCTTGCTTCACGAGTTCCCAAAATTCCCATAGTAGATGGGAAGTTGCCATTAAAATCCCCATTTAAGGCTAGTAAAATCACAGTTAGGAAAGAGAAGGCTGTGGTGGATGATGATGATGCCGATGATGATGATGAGGGAGCTATGCATGATGCCGCCCCACCGGTGCAGATTGCTGATGAGGCGGGCCCATCACAGGCCTGCCAGAGTACCCGGATGATAGCCTTGGAATAGAAGATGGCTGGCCTTCGCACTTCGGTCAATGACCTGAGTGCTAGAGTTGACACTTTGGCCACTCAAAGTGCTAGGCCAGAGAAAAAGATCATGGGCTGGTTCTGGGCGCTAGGACAAGCGTGTCACCTTGATCCTGGATCTATCTCCGATCAGGACTGAGCACCAGGGAAGTCCCCTTACCTTACTCTGCTTTAAATTCTTTGACATGGGGACATGCCAAATCTTTAAGTGTGGGGTGGGGGACGATTATTGTTGTTTTACAATTGTATAGATTTGTTTGGTATTTTTGGTTGCTGTTAATTAACTTCGACTTGGCCCGAAGACGGACACCTCTCGCCGGGTCTCTTGAAGGACTTAAGTCGAACAAAAAAAAAGATTTTTTCTGTTAGGTAGTGTATCAACTCCCCCTTGGTTTTTCTTTAAACCACAGTTCTTTTCCAAGGGTTTCCATTTGAACTGGGTGTAGTTAGTTTTTTTTAAGTTTAGGAATTTTTGGGCGAGGAAAGAATAGAAATAGGATCCCTTAACTCCATGGTACCTTGAATAGAGATTGCTTTAGCGTGACACTTCGGCTCATTAGTTGACTCTAGCAATAAAACCTTAAATTGTGTGTTCGTGAGTTGGCTTAAGCACCTTGAGAAGAGTGTTTGATGGTCCTAACTGAATTGAGTCATGTGCCATGTGTGAAAGAATACAATCATAAAAAAAAAAGAGAAAAAAAAAAGACTGAGCTGAATAATTTTTAAAAGAATAGGTCTCAAAATGGTGGTGGCTTTTATAAGAGAAAGTGTGCTTAAATAAATAGGGGGTTTAACTCAATGATGTAAAGGTGGAATGAAGGTTTGACAAAGGTATGTGCTTAAAAGTGGAAAATGTATTGAACTGCTTAGGGAGGTGTAGTCACTATACCCATATGTATCCTACATGTCCCGCAACCAACATTACAACCAAATAAAGTCCTACTTGATTATAGACCAAATGGGATCAATTAGTCGAGTATTATACTACGGGCAAGCCTATGATGCGTTGTTTTTGGCATAAGAATTTATTTCTGAGGGTGAGTGAAATCTTACGTATTTGAACTCCTCAGTGTGTGAATTATAATGACCATAACACAAGTCTCTTTTGTGGTGAGTAGGCACGTGATTCATGAAGGGAAGGTAAGTGTGGACCTCTGACTGAGAGTATGAAATTCGGTTAAGGACATTACGTGGCTAGAGAGAGAGTCCACTCTTGAGGTTAGGATATTACACTAAGGTAGTCTACCCATGTGAATTATTCTTGGTATAAGGAGTAAGGAAGTGACCTAGAGATAATTAGGCCTATAGAGTGTGGTTTTGCTGCTAGAGGACTAGCAATGGTTTAAGTGTGGGGTGTTGATAGTAGCCTATATTATGCGATGTGGATGCTATTTATGCTCTAAGTTAACCATATTTTATTGATGTTTTAAGTGCTAAATGATAACAAAATGCTCTAATTGAGGTTTTCTTATGCTTTACAGGAGCTACTCCGAGTTAGGAGGTGGATATAGAGTGTTTTGGGGTCAAATATGTAGATACAAGACCAATCGAGAAGAGCCCGTATAAAAACAAGCAAGAAAAGGCGAAGAAAAACTAGGCAACAGTCCACCGCGACCGTGGTAGGGCTGTGGCTGGATGCGGTGGAAAAAAGGCACAAAATAGAATAGTCTAAAACGACCGCGGTGTGCCCGCGACCGCAGTCGATCTGGAGAAGGACGAAAAAGTCTAGGGGCTAAAGTGTAAAGCGTGGGAAACTTATCCTAACCCTATATAAACTCAACAAACTAGTCCAAGTCAAGGTTAAGCTTATTTTGAGACTCAATTGGAGGCAAGAACAAGTGTGAGAAGATCAAGACACCATTAGAGTTTTTCATTCTTTTTCCTGTTATCATTATTTTGTGAATTATGAATCATCTTAGGGCTTTATCTTGTTTTACCATGAGTAGTTAAACATTTAATCTAGCGTTGATGGAACCAATTGTTGGATGAAGTCTTGATTACGTTTTGATATAATTAAGCTATTTCTTATTCTGTAATTGTTCAACTATGTGTTGTTCTGTGATTAGTTGAAAGGGCCCTTGATTAATCATGTTTAGTTACCTTGTGTTGCTTGAGAAAGAACACTAGGTTAGATTGTTGTTGAACACCACCACTTTTGGGTAAGTTAAGAGATTAATTACTTGAATTTAAAAGCAGGGTTAGAGATAACGAAGCTTTGGTGAGATAATTTTGAGTTGCATAAATTGGCAACTAGAGCAGTTTGAGAGAATGTTGCTAGTAAATTATCGTAATTGATTGAGAGATAATTGTGGTAACCCAGAACTCATATTCTTATAGAGTATTACGGCGAGATTATAGCGAATGTGTCAGGAATTAATCCGACAATTGGGGAAATCAATAACCCTAGATCATTCTACTATTGAGCTCAACTCTATTCTAGATTATTGCTAGTTTTATTATTGTTTTTCATTAGTTCACTAAATTCTACTCATTATCCATTAAAAATCTTGCATCCGGAGATTGTTTGAGCTATTCATTAGCAGTGTTAAAATTTGTAATAAATAGGTTAGTTCCCCGTAGGATTCGACTCCGGACTGAAACGGATTATATATTTGCATCGCTTAGTCCTTTTTATAAGGCGTAGTTGGGCGTGATCAACATTCAGTTGTACTCACCTCTGCGGGTACTCAGACAATTTGGGATAATCCAAGATGTGTCGTTGTGGACAAAGACGGTGTTATACGAGGATAATTACAATGGCCAGATTCCAATTCCTAGGATAAGGAAACTGCAAGAAAAGTGGAATGACCTGGTAACAATGCCTCTGGGTCAAAATTCATGGTGCAACCATGATTACTATGTCTGAATTAATGAAGAAGAAGAGTTGGCCCGCCTAAGCAGGGAAGGTATAGCTTGGTTAGAGGATGTGGTGGTTGCTTTGAAAATTTACTGTCAGATCCTACCATACTATCTCGTGATCACATCAATGCATCGTCAGGTGGTTCGGGGATCCATTGACCGTATGTTGCCATCGGCTGAAGAGGATGATCGGGTAGTATAATGCATCAAGATAGAGTCAAGCACAGAATCGGAAAAAGATCCGGAGGAGGAGTCTAAATTCAATGATGATGAGGAAGAGTTTAAGGAAGACCTGGAGGAGGATCCAGAAGAAGAGAAGGGAATAGGAAGTGAAACAGGGGATGGTTATTAGAATTGGTAGATTTCCCTTCCTTTCCCTACTTTGTAACCCTATCCCTAGTTCTCTCTTTTACTTTCCAAAAGGGCGAATTGTCTAAGCCCATGAAACTATAAGATGTAATCCTTGTTCTCGCTTGTATCAGTCCATATTATCAATGAAAACAAAATTTCTTCGGATCTAAATGTGTCAAGTCTAGATGTTTGTCAAACATCCGTGAATAGGTCTACCTCCGGTAATGAGAGGTCCCTGCGAATTTTAGGAACGCGCTAGTTGTAATGCATGAATTATCTACTTTATGTGATTTCCTGCTCGCATAAATGAAGAAACTGACTCTTGCTCGTTTTCTTTTCTTTCTTCTTATTTTCTCTTTACTTTATTATTATCCCTAAAAAGAAAAGAAAGTTGGTTTGCGTCGACAAAACTGGTAGAGCAACCATACAATCTAAGGTCTAAGGGAAATATGTCAGCTGTAGAAGACCCAACTGAACATGTTCTGGTCGTAGCCGACAGCCCGGGGTGATTAGAGGAAAAGGACAGTACTAAGAATGATGAGCACGTGGCTAGGATGACCCAAGAAATAGAATCCTTAAGAGAAGAGGTACAACATATAAGATAATTGGCACACCTGGCCGTGACAACACTTCCTCAACCACCCAGATTCCCTTCTTTGGATTCACTTCCAGATAATTTTCCTTCAACATTGTGCCAAAACAACCACACTCCAACCTCAACCCCACTACTCAAGTTATACCTCCAGTAACTCCCGCTAACCTACCGTACCCTCTTATTTACACTTCCTACGTACCACAATATCCTCAGACATCACAAAACCTGCCCATTACCACTAATGCAACTATCCTTCCTCGTGACGGAGTCACTTTTACCACCAACCAGCACATACCCGTGACACATGCCGCTACTCATGAGCGGTACATTCCCATGTATATGCCGTTACTAAACCTACCTTTACAGCACCAACCATGTTCAAGGTGCCATATGAGATCGATCAGTACGCCGAGATGAAGAGAGAGGAAAAACGTAGGGAAGGAGAGTCAATATCTGAGCAGTTACAAATGTTAAGAAGGCAAACGAAGAGTCTCCAAATTTCCCAAGGAAGTGAAAGCCCGGATTATGAGGACTTATGTAAGCATCTAGATGTGGATATCTCAATAGGGTACAAACCCCCAAAGTTCGATATATTCGACGGGACAGGGGACCCTCATGCACATTTAAGGGCTTATTGCGACAAGCTGGTCGAAGTAGGGAGGAATGAGAAATTAAGGATGAAATTGTTTATAAGGTGTCTGACGGGAGAGGCACCCACCTGGTATACCAGACAGGACCCGCAGAATTAGAGAATCTGGCAAGATATAGCAGAGGACTTCATGAACTATTTTTGATTCAATACGGAAATCACTCCAGATCTGCCACGACCCCAAAAACCAACCTGGTCGTGATGGCACCTATCATGGAAGTAGGCCAGCCGACACAAACCCAAAACCAGTCAATATCTTCACTCTTAGGATGAGATTAAATCTATTTAACAATAAACCTTTATAAAGTGTTTAAAACAAAACAACAATGTAGAAAAAAAGCCCGATATCGGGTGTCACTAGTCATGAGCATCTACTACAACTGTCTGACAACCTCAAGACCAACATAGTCGGAAAAATTGCAGAATACACTAAGGTAGAAAAAGGAGGGAGAAAAGCAGGGCTGCAATCGCCAGGCAATTACCTTGCTATCTCTGATAAACCTGCCACCGAGCGCAGAAATAAATGAATCTGCACACAAGGTGCAGGGAGTAATGTGAGTACGGCAATTTAGTAAGTAATAAAAATAAATAAAGACTAAGATAGGAAACATTAGAATCCATGTCATAACACCACAGTAAGCACAGTGTGCTTCCATAACAGTGTATAAATCAAATCATTTCCTCAAAATTTCAGTTTTCGATGGAAATCATTTGAAGATGTGTAAAACTCCACCTTAAACATCTTTCAGCGGTTTTCAAAATAAGTGATGGAATAGTGAGTAAAATGGTGGATAACGTAGTTGGCCTCTCCGGCAAAACTCACTCGAATACAGCTTATCGAGCAGCGTAAATCAAAAAAAGCCCCTCAGGCAACATGTCATAAACAGCCCCTCGAGCAAACATTTATACACCTCATAACATAAAAATCTCAGTGTGACGACCCGGCCGGTCGTCTTAAGAATTAACATCCCGATTCCCTATTAACTACTTTCCCCAAGTTTATTTATGCTATTTTTGATTTGCTGGGATGTTCGATTTTTAGTTTCTGAGAGTTTTGGGACACTTAGTCCCTAAATGAGAGCTTAAGTGTTGGAAAGTCCACCATAGTCGGAACAATGTGAAGACGGCCTCGGAATGGAAATACGATGGTTCCTTTAGCTCCGTTGGGTGATTTCGGTCTAGGGGCGTGCTCCGATAGGGAGATTTTTATCCAAGGGTCAGAATGGAATTCCGGAAGTTGGAGTAGCTCCGTAGTGTTGAATGTGATGTGTGTGCAAAATTTTAGGTCATTCGGACGAGGTTTGATAGACTCTTTGAACGAAAGCGTATTTTGGAGAATTTTGGAGTTCTTAGGCTTAAATCCATGGTTAATTCGAGGTTTCGATGTTGTTTTAGGTGTTTTACATATTGGTACAAGTTTGAATAGTGGTTTGTGACTTGTTGGTGCCTTTAGTTGAGGTCCCAAAGGCCTCGGATGAATTCGGATGGTTGACGAAAAGATTTTGGAGTTAAAGTTGCAACTTCAGCCGCTGGTTCTGTCATAGCTGTACCTACGGGTTGGGTCCCGCAGGTGCGGTGACGCAGAAGAGGCGGAGAGACCACTGAAGTGGAATTGTGGTAGGTTAACAGTTTCCGCAGATGCAGGAGAATTACCGCAGAAGCGGTACCGCATCTGCGAGTTGGAGACTGCAGGTGCGGAAGTCAACCTTTAAGTGAAAAGTCGCAGGTGCGACCTTAGCTCCGCATAAGCGGGACCACAGATGCGGTGCCAAGGCCGCAAATGCGGAAATCGCTAGGTAGAACATATAAATTCTTGCCTTCGCGAAATTTAGCCATTTTTCATCTTTTTCAAAACGGGAAGAAGCTTGGGGAGCACTTTTCAAGAGGGATTTTCAGAGGAGTTCATTTGGGTAAGGTCTTTGGTCCCTAAACTCTTTATTGGAATGATTTTTATCAACTTAAGCATGAAAAAGTAAGGAAGATCGGTGGTAATTGGGGGGTTAGGGCTTGTCTAATTGGAGACCTTTGAGTGATGGTTTGAGGGACAAATTGAGGTCCAATTTTGGTACTTTTGATATGACGGAAGTCCCGAGAGTGCGAGGTTTCTGGAAATATAAATTTTACCCGATTCTGAGATGTGGGCTCAAGGGGCGTTTTGGTCATTTTACATAATTTTGCGTATTAGTTTAGAATTTAATTGTAGAATCAGTTACTTGAAGTGTTATTTACATTATGCAATTGAATTGAATAAATTTGGGCCATTTGGAGTTGAGTACTCGTGGCAAGAACGTGGTATCGGGTTGATTTTTGAGCCGATTCGAGGTAAGTGGCTTGTCTAACCTTGTGTGGGGGACCTTCCCCTTAGGATTGGTATATTTGGTATCTGAAATGCCTTGTACGTGAGGTGACGAGTGCGTACTTATGTTAATTGTTGGAAATCCGGTTTTCTTTAAGTAATTACTAGTATGTTTCCTTTCTTGTTTCTATAACTTGCACTATTAAGCCTGTTGTTAGCTTAGGAAAGCATGTCTAAGTGACTTAATTGCTTTATTTGCTCAACTTGCCTCACCTAAATTTTGTGCAGCATGGTAGGCTAGAATCACTTGTTGCCTTAATATGAAACTTTGCCATTTCCGTATATTTTCCTGTTGCTGGTGTGTATTTATTTTGGGACTACGGATGTGGGATTCCTGTAGCTCCCCCTTGTCTGTTTATTTTGGGACTACGGATGTGGGATTCCGGTAGATCCCCCTTTACAGTTATATGGAACTACGAGAATGCACTCGGTAGATTCCCCCAGTACTGCGTATTTACATTTGGAACTACGGAACGGAATTCCGGTAGATCCCCGCGCACTATGAATTGGACTACGGGATGGAATCCAGGGATATCCATTGGATATGTACACATGGGACTACATGATGGTATCCTAGGAGATCCCCGATAATTATTATTGGTGCTGAGCTGTATATCTTTTCCGTGTTTACCTTGTTTCTATATAGTTGTTGTTGTCCTGTACATTTTGTGATATTTTAATGTTGTATTTATTCATACTGTTATGTTATATACTATTGATCTTTATATTTTATTTAACCTCAGTAGGGCCCTGACCTTCCTCGTCACTACCCAACCGAGGTTAGGCTTGGCACTTACTGAGTACCGCTATGGTGTACTCATGCCCCTTCTGCGCATGTTTTTCATGTGCAGATCCAGGTACCGCTACCCAGGCCTACCATCCTTGAGGAGGCGCTGCTCTAGAGACTTCGAGGTATATCTGCCTCATCCGTAGACCGAGAAGTCCTTTTCTATTCTAGCTGTTAAACATTGCCCTTATGTATTTTCTTTTTGTTAGATATTTTGGAGTTAGACTGTTAGATATTCCAAAGGCTTGTGCTTCCGTGAGTTTTCGGGTTTTGGGATAGTGTACTTGGTTTAGAGAAAGTTGTGTTGTATATGCCGAGCGGCATTGTAACTATTGTTTCCATTCAGTTATTTTGGTTCTTGATTATTTCTTCTGCAAGTTTCATTTGTGTTCCGCATTTGTTAGGCTTACCTAGTCGTAGAGACTAGGTTCCATCACGATAGCTCACGGATGGCGAACTAGGGTCGTGACAAGTTGGTATAAGAGCTCTAGGTTCATAGGAGTCATGGATCACAAGCCGATTTATTAGTGTCTCACTGATCGGTACGGAGACATCTATTCTTATCTACGAGAGGCTACGTAACTGTTAGGAAAATTCCACTTCATTTTATTTCCTTGTCGTGCGATATTTTGACATCACAATTCTTAAATTCTGTCTTCTATTCTCTCCCACGTGGTGAGGACACGTGCTACCCGAGATGATCAGGCACCCGCACCCCTACTGCACAAAAATAAGAGGTTGCGTATAAAATGCACTAATGTGCCGCATGGTGCGGCGCAGCCTGCGGCGCGGCTGTTCAATTTTTACAGAGCTAAGTCCTAGTTCGCACAAGAAAGGGGTTTTTTCGTCTAGGCCCTACCCTAATTGGTATAAATACATGTAAAAACGCTATTTTGAGAGGTTGGATAGATTTGAGACACAAATTCGACCTAAGGAGGCAGAGACACAATAGGAGCAAGGCAGGAATTCTTCTACGAGTTTTTCCTTCCTCTTCCTATTTTTCATTGTTGGTTATGACTTTTAGTATTGTAGTTTTACATACTATTATGAATAGCTAATTTGTTATCTAGGGTTTTGATGGAACCTTTTGTATGATAAATTCTTGTTATATTTTTATATAATTGAGCCGTAGTATAATCTCTATTTATTCAACTACGGTCTTGTTGTAGTTAATTGATAGGATCCTCAATTAGTTGTTCCTATTTAGTATGTATTACTCGGGAGAGAGTGCATATTTAGGTAGTTGTTGAACAACATCACTCCCGACGTATGTGTGGAATCAATAACCAAGGGTTTAAAGGTGGGATTAGGGATAACGAAACCTTGGGTGCGATCTAAGTGAGCTGTAATTAAAACCAGCTAGTGTAACTCGGGAGAGTATGTCTAGTAAATTGTCGTAATTACTCGGAAGAGAATTATAACAGTCAGAGCGCTCATGATCGATAGAGAATACTTAGGCAAAATTATAGAAGACATAGCGGGAAGGATTCCGATAATTGGCGAAATTATAACTCTAGACCTCCTTAATCTTTTCTCCAACCCGTAGTATCTTTAGTTGTTAATCTACTAATTTAATTATTTAGTTAATTAGATATAAGAATCTTAATATTTATAACTTAGGAATTGTTCGAGCTTGTCTTCTTAGCAATATTGAACAGTTGTAGCTAAACCTTAGTTCTCTGTGGGATTCGACTCCGAACTTGTAAACCGGATTATATTTGCAACGACCACTTAGTCCTTTTTATAAGGCATAGTTGGGCGATATATATATTATCCTTAAAACCACATATAAATTCAATTATTATTCGATTTTAGGGTAAACATTCCTCAAACCCACACTTAGTACAAAACAGAGTTTACAAATCTACGTAGGATTTCAAAGCCTGAAGCACCTATTACGTATCAGAATTCACAGTACTTTACCACAGGAGGGGCAAAATCTTAAATCAGCATCCACTTCGTGGCTACATGGCTAACACCAGTGAAGGACTTCGTACTCCATATCTGACTCTGATTGAGGGAACAAAAGTTTGCAGTTGCTGCAGTACATCACCGGCTCTTTCCCTGGCCATCGCCATACTGGAACAAACAAGAGCTTCAGAACCTTGTCATACTCGACGAGGTTGGCGTATGATCCGCACGCTATGCATATCCCCTCTGCACTCACTAATACCTGTCTCACCTGCTGCTCTAGTCCTCCTACGAAGGACATCGTTTTTTGTTTCTGAAATATGTTGTTTGATTTTTGATTTGTTGAATGAGTTTTTGGTATGAATTAGAGTTCTTGAAAAGACCATGATAATGCTTTTTCTATCATAATATAAAGTCCTAAAATGACTAAGGGTCTATCTGACATTACTAACAACTAAGCGATCCTAATAAAAATAAATATAATTTTGGAGTTAAACGGCAATACAAAAACTTGGGCCCTCCTTTCATTCATTACATTACATCCCCCTGTAGCCGGTAGAGAGCTTTTTGTTAAAGAAACTTTTATAGAGTTTCGCACTTAAATTTTAAGATTTATTTATAAGCAACTGTTAATAAAAAAAAATAACTTACTTCTAAGATTATTGCTTGTGTTTACACAAATTTCAAGCTTTAAGAGTTGTTTATTAGAATATTTTTATATTTAAAAAGTAGAGTAAATCGGACCAAACACTGTTTAGTTTTGGGGAACGAGAAATGGATAAAAACATTAGAATATTCAAGCTTTTGTTGCGGAATGTATACAGTGTGAATGATCCACAACTACTATATCAAAATATTATGGCAGCCACTAAATAATAAATAAGACAATAAAGCAACAATAAAAGTAACACCAGAATTTACAAGGTTCGGCCAATTTTGCCTACTTTCTCGGACACAACCAATATTTTATTTCACTCCAAAAATATAAGTGAAATAATACTAAAGAGAGAAGATACAAATGCCTTAAGAAGATAAGACGGCAAATGAGAGGTGTGTTTAAATCCTAAACATTTGGCCTTCTTTTATAGGGTGAAGTACCAATCAAAATTGGTATTTCACCGATGTGGGAGTTCTGCCACTCAACAAATCTCCACCTTGGCAAAATTTCACATCTTCAATTTTCTCTCAATAAAAATTTTTGGTTGTGTCTTCATCTTCAATCTTCAGTGTTCAACAATGTTGATCAAATCCAAACAATGTTGAAACTTGACCGCAGTCACTACTTTTGTCAGCATATCAGCAGGATTCTCTGTAGTATGAATTTTCTTCATCCGTGACTCCACCTTCTTCTATGATTTCTCATACGAAATGATACCGAACATCAATGTGTTTCGTCCTTGCATGATAAACTTGGTTCTTCGCTAATTGAATAGCACTTTGACTATCACAAAAAATTGTGATACTTTTTTGTCCAATACCAAGCTCTTTTAGCAATCTCTGAAGCCAAATTGCCTCCTTCACAGCCTCTGTAATAGCCATGTACTCCGCCTCTGTTGTAGACAAAGCAACTGTTGATTGAAAAGTAGACTTCCAACTAACTGGTGCCCTTGTAAAAGTAAACACATAACCAGTAGTTGATCTTCGTTTGTCCAGATCACCCGCAAAATCTGAGTCACAATATCCAGCTACAGATTGATTGCCTTCCTGCTCAAAAACTAACCCAACATCTACAGTATTATGAATATACCATAGAATCCACTTCAGAGCTTGTCAATGCTCCTTTCCTGGATTATGTATATATCTGCTAATAACTCCAACAACTTGTGAAATGTCAGGTCTCGTACAGACTATTGCATACATCAAACTACCAACAACATTTGTGTATGGTACCTTTGACATATACTCTCGTTCAACTTCATCTTTTGGCAACATAGTAGTACTTGGCTTAAAATGGGGAGCAAGTGGAGTACTAACTGGCTTAGTCTTTTCATCTATGCCAAAACGTTGTAGTACTCTTTTTAAATTTTCTTCCTGAGATAAACATAGTTTCTTTGAATGTATATCTCTTATTATCTCCAAGACAAGAATTTTCTTTGCCTCACCCAAATCTTTCATCTCGAACTCCTTCTTCAGTTGAATCTTCAACTTATTAATTTATTCCGAATTCTTGGAAGCTATCAACATATCATCAACATATAGGAGAAGATATATAAAGGAATCATCTTTAAACTTGCGCAAATGTACACAATGATCGTATTTGCTTCTCTTGTACCCTTGCTGCAACATAAACTTGTCAAATTATTTGTACCATTGTCTAAAAGATTGTTTCAATCCGTATAACGATTTTTCAAGTTTGCACACCATATTTTCCTTTCCAACAACTTTGAATCCTTCTGGCTGAGTCATGTAGATTTCCTCCTCCAAGTTTCCATGTAAAATTACAATTTTTACATCCATCTGAACTAGTTCCAAATGCAACTGTGCTACTAAAGCCAACATAATTCTAATGGAGGAATATTTTACAACTGGAGAAAACACTTCATTGTAATCAATTCCCTCCTTTTGAGCATATTCTTTGGCCACCAATCTTGCTTTGTAGCGAACATCTTCTTGGTTAGAAAATCCTTCTTTATTTGCAAATATCCATTTGCACCCAATTGCTTTCTTTCCCTTCAGGAGATTGGCCAATCTCCATGTATGATTCTGATGAAGGAACTGTATTTCATCATTTATGGCAATCCTCCACTTATCTTCTTCTGAACTTTGGACTGCGTCTTTATAAATGGTAGGAACATCATCAGCTACAATTGAGGCGGCACAAGCAACCATATCTATAAGACTAACAGGTTTTGTTATTGTCCTTTTTGGCCTGCTACTTGCTATTGATTCAAGTTGTTGTTGAGGTTTCTGAGTTGGAATCTCCCTCTCTACTGGATCTTCTTCCAGAGGATAATCTTCATTGTTTCCTCCTCTGCTTCTTGTGTAGGAAAAATAAATTTTTCCTCAAACTCCACCTGCTTAGAAGCACCCTCATTTTGTTTGGTATCTTCTATTACCTTATTTACCATAGCAGATTCATCAAAGGTAACATCCCTGCTGAATATTACTTTCTTTGTCATAGGACACCATAAGCAATATCCTTTGACTCCAGAAGTAATCCCCATAAAAAGAGCCCTTTTTGCTCTTGGATCAAATTTTGACTCTGTCACATGATAATATGCGTTGAGCCAAATACATGAAAAGAGTCATAATCTACAGCAGGCTTTCTATAACTTTTTTTAAATGGTGTCTTGCTATCAATAGCAGCAGATGGTAAGCGATTAATAAGGTGGCATGCATATGTAATTGTCTCAGACCAAAATTCTTTGTCCAAACCAGCATTGGACAACATACAATGAACCTTCTCCAGCAAGGTCCGGTTCATACGTTCTGCCACTCCATTCTGTTGTGGTGTATGTCTGATAGTGAAGTGTCGGATGATGCCATCATTTTCACAGACCTTATTGAAATGATCATTTTTGCATTCACCTCCATTTTCTGTGCGAATACACTTGATCCTCCTGTCTGTTTTATTCTCCACCATCATCTTCCATTTGAGAAAAAATCCCAACACTTCATCTTTGCTCTTCATTGTATACACCCACACTCTTCGGGAAAAATCATCAACAAAGGTTACAAAATAGTATTTCCCACCCAATGAAGGTGTTTTGGAAGGACCCCAAACATCATATTGTACATAATCCAAAATGAATTTAATATTATAGATCGTTGTGCCAAATTTAACCCTTGCATGTTTCCCTTTGACACAATGCTCGCAAAACTCCAAGTTGCAAACCTTTACTCCCTTTTAACAATACTTGATCTGATAAAGTTTTCAAGGATTTTCCTCCAGCATGTCCCAAGTGCATGTGCCATAGCCTGGTTGTTTTTGCCAATTTTTCGTCACTGAATGTCACTATTGTTGTCCCAATAACTTCACTACCGCGATAACGGTACATGTTATTGTTTTTCCGATTGGCCTTCATTACCACTAGTGCACTGGAACATACTCTCGTCACTCCATTTTCTGCAATGATTTTGAACCCTTTTGATTCTAGGGCTCCCATAGAGATGAGATTTTTCTTCAAACCCGGTACATATCGAACATCTATTACTGTTCTGATCATTCCATCATGGTTCCTCAATCGTATTGAACCAATTTCATATGAGGTAAGAAGATTGTTATCCGCTGTGTGGACGACTCCATATTCTCCTTCTTGAAAATCCACGAACCAGTCCTTGTTGGGAAATATATGATAGCTACAAGACGAGTCCATCAACCATATGTCTGATGATGTTGATGGCTCTATTGTTGTCACACCTCCTTTTTACACCCCGAGGGGTATATGGGAGTTTTTCCAATTTAAGTGACATTATTCGAAATGGGATTATTTATTTAATTCAGAGCCGCCATTTGGGATAATTTATTTGGTGTCCCAAGCCACCAGTTTATTTTAAAATCCCAAGTCGAGGAAATTTGACTTTATTTAAAAGTCTGCGAACCAGAAATTCTAGATAAGGAATTCTGTTAACCCGGGAGAAGGTGTTAGGCATTTCCGGGTTCCATGGTTTTAGCACGGTCGCTTAAACTATTAATATTGGCCTATTATCTGATTTACTACATGTTTTAACCTATTGTGCCTTTTAGCTTTTGAAATCGCTTTTAATTATTTAAAGAATTGACTCAAGATTATTTAAAACAAATCGCAAGCCACGCTATATGAAATGCACCCGTGGTTCACGACACGTTCTATTTAACCTTGTTGGAAATCAAGACCGGGTCACATAAAATGCACCCCCGGATTTTGAGAATTATGTATCATAACTATGTCACGGGAACTGTACCCATAGTCACGATGATTGATTAGTTAAAAGCGAACCTAAAACATTACAAAACATTCATGAATTAGGTCCAAAGGTATGGAATATGTTGTTGATACCCAATTTTTTCCTATGTATTTTATACCCAAAATATTTTCAAAATAGCATATATGTGCATATATAAGCACACCCAATAGTTTTGGTATTTTTGTGATTTTTAAACCAATTTACTACCTATTTTAATACCACAAAAATCCAAAATCATTCCCAAAATTATCATTTTTGATGAATAACTTATTTCATTCCCATATTTACACCAAAATATAATTAAGGTAATTTTTGCATATTTTTACCAATTTATTTGGCATTTTTAAAACTAAATTGCATATAACTTCAATTATAGCCTATTTTGTAATTAATAGCATTTTATAACAATAAAATTTGCTCCAATATTTTTAAATTAATATTTATATAATATTTTCCTACCTAGTATTTTTAATTTGCTTTTAAAATCGTTATTACTATTTTTATAAAATAGAAAGGGGAAAAGTGGCTATTTAAAACCTAGCCCCAGTTGCATTTCAATTACAGCCTAAATTGCACCCCAATTCGACCCAATTTTAATCCCCAAATCAAACAACCCAATTTCAATTTAGCCCGCCTCTGACCCAACTAACCTAACCCGCCCGGCCTCCCCTTTTAATCCAGGCCACGATCAGTTCTTTCCTTTTTAATTCCCACTTACACCCTAACCCTAAATCACTTCTATCAGATACGCCACCTCTAAACCCTCGTCCTCTCAAACTCTCTCTAAGCCTTCTCTGAAACCCTAATCTTCCCCACCAGTTTCTACCATGTTTCATCGGAACCCATGGCATCCCAAGCCCTAGGTGACCTGTACTCACCTCCATGTGCTTTTGTACACTTGCTGCTTGAAGAATCGAGGTCTGACCTTGAAGGTTTTCGCTCAGATCTCCGCCGATTCAAGTTTCACGGCCATTTCCGGCTTTGCTCCGGCATGTCCTGGTCCTATGAGCCTATCTCTGACTCATCCGAGTCAGATCAGACCTTTTCCAGGCCTTTCTCGCCTCTAGGGTTCTTCTGAAACCCTATCCTTTCGAGGTTCTCCTAATTTCTCTAGATCTATGTTTATTTTAAGGTTTTCAAACGATTTCTCGAAGTTTCTTTCAAAACTTTGCTTTCAAAACCGTTCATCTTCTTCGACTTAGGGTTTCTTTAGCTTTATTTGCTCTATTGTGACTCTCATGTGTTTTTACTGTATTTGTTCTACTGTGATTCTTGTGTGTTTTTCTTCGACTATACTTTCTTCTACCGTTTCCTTATGATTTCTTTTACTGTATCTTGTTCTTTTATTATGTTTTCATGAAATGTGTAAGGTCTTAAGTTCCTTTGGGTTTTCTGAACTTATTTTGTTGTTATTCCTGCCTGATTTACTTGCTTTCGTCTCTATACTCGATTAATGGTAAAAACCCTAGAATTTGGGGGTTTCATTCGAGTTCTTGAGGCCACTTGTTACGTGACTTGTTTGTTTCCCATCTCTGAACTTGTTTGGTTTCAAATCCCTAATTTCTGACTGAAGTTGTTTCATCTTTGCCTGACCTTCTACATGCTCTCTGATATTCCCTCTTGCCTATAGTCCACTACTCACTAATTTTTGATTGAAATCCAGCCTCGCATGTTTAAAGCTTATGCACTCTTTATAGGTAGAATTTCCTACTCAGAATAACCTCTGATTTTGGGACTGATTTCAGACTTCCTTGTGTAAGCCTGATTGATTCATTCCTTGTTTAATTTGAAGACCCTCTCTAACCTTTCGATTCCCCTATTTTCTGACTCGGTTCATTAGTGATTTTGAATCTCTGATTCCCTGATTTATTATGTACTAATTGATTTACTCTTTGCCTTATTTATTTAACTGTGTGTTTCAAATCCTCCCCTATGTATTTACCCCTTATTTGTATGCTATGCACAATGTGTTACTTGATCTCCTTAAATAATTTTTGCCTTTTACCATTCAAATTTGGACTCCTTAAATAAAGGAATCTCTGCTATTGATTGATTTTAATTGATCATGATTATTTTCTTGCCTTGCTTACCCTGATTTCAAAGTATAAATACCTGCTCCTCTCTTAACACGAACACACACAAAAAAAATACTTCAGAATTCAAACACACTTCGAGCACTTTTTTTCACAATTGAACACTATCCAATTTCAAAAAAACTCTCTCTACTACTACTCTACCTCTAATACTGAGCACTCTGCTCCTCTTCTCTTTTACTGTCTGAAACATTCTTGAGTTCCTTTTGAACTCTCAAGTACTTGCGGAGGAATTTGGATTTTGATCCTGCTGACTTCTGATTGTTTTATTTACTTTTGTTGTTCTGCTGTTCTAAAACTTGCAACTGGTATGTCACTCTAGTTAAATAATACCCTCTCTACTATGTGTTTGTTTTACTCCTAGCCTATTGTGCCTTCTTGCACTATGCATCTACATCCTAGTCTGTTATTCTCTCCTTCCTTATGTTTCCGCACACTTAGCCTATTATGCTTTCTTTCTTTCCTTGTGTTTCTGTAAATGCTTTTCTAGGTGAGTCCCTTCCCTCTGTCCCCCTTTTGTGTGAGAGTACAATTCTGAGTCATGGCAGCACTCTATTATTGCTGCCCATGACTTTGAACTAGGTCCTTGAACCCTTACTCAAATCAATTCCCACTCCCTTCTTCCCCCTTTATGTGCTGAGCCTTGACTCAAGTTTGGTGGTGTTCTAATCACCATCCAAACTCAAGTCTGACTTCTAAAGTCTGATCTTAATTTGTTTGGACCAAGCAATTGGTCAGGGGTGTTCCAGTCTATACCCATGGCTGGGCATGACCACCCTTTGCTATGGTTCCCCAATCCCTCTTTCACTTTGCACTCATTCCTAGTTCTAAGTTCTGCCCCTCTCTGGTAAGCCATGCTTTGGGACCCTTGAGCTCCCACTGAACTTGGATGCCTGAGGGCTGGCTATTCCGCACTGCATTATTCTAATTCTAAATGGTATCCTGGGTGTAAGCAATGCCGGGAATCCTTGAGATTCCTTGGAACTTTGAAACACTTTGGATAAAGAGAAGGCTTTGGAAATTCGGAATTGGTTAATCACATGTTGTTGGGCATTAAGATGGAATTAGGCTGCTCGGATCTAGCTGTTAGTTTTTAATGTATTTATTTTCTTTCTTTTGGTCTGTAATAATTTGTATAAAGGATTTGGGGAATATAGTAAAAGGGTGTGGGAGGGGTTTTACATTCTTGCATCAGTAGGGGTAGAAACCATGCTTTAGGATTGTAATTTTTTAGAAATCCTGCCTATAGGGTTGTTCAATATTTCTGGTTCCACATCACCTAGAGACCATGCCTATAGGGTTAACGCTTCATTGTGTTACAAATCACATAGAAATCATGCCTATAGGACTTAACGTTCATGTAATCAATGCATATAGAGATCATGCCTATAAGGAATGCATATGCATTAGGCAAACTGTAGGGTTAATTAACCCAATCATCTTTTACAAGTTCAATAACAGGTTTTAGAAAATCAAAATAGATATCATGCCTATAGGATCAACATCAAACTCGTCTGATTCGCTTAAAGTAATAATAATCTATTAACTGGTCCTTAACGTCTTAATACAACAACGATTTCAGAAGTCTTAATTCTTTGACAAAAACTCTCTTGACTCAGTATGCTTTTAAATCCCTCAAATCGGCATCTTTTTCTGAAACAGTTTCTTTCTAAACATTCTGTCTAAATGTTTTACTCAGACCCTGAAATTGTCTTTTAAAACAGTTGCAACTTACCCTTTCCTTAGATATTTCTATCTCTGAAACTCTTTCACAACCATTTTTGTGTTTTATTTTTACTGCAGTCCATACTTTCTTTTCAAACTCCTCTGCATTGGACTACTTTTTCCTGAAACCAGTACCTTTTAAATCACTCGCTTGAAATACCTTAATCTCTGACAATCGGATCCGAGTTGCCTAATGCAGACTTTCTGTCTAAATGTATGTGTTGAACTAGTCCGCTCTCCGCTTAATTTTTAACTTAAGACCAAATCAGTATATGCTAAGACATGCAAAACTAAGTGTTTATTTGGTTAAGGGGTTTACTTGAGCCTTACCTATTTGTTTTGTTCATCCTTATATTTGTTACTTATTTTGTATGTCGCAATTAGAATTTTAACCTTTGAACCTCATATATGCCTATATCCCTTTCCTTCCCCTTTAGGATTAGAAGTCCTGATACCCCGGGACTGATAGGTTGGGACGGGTAATAGCATGCAATAAATAACGATACCATTTCGTGCCTTAACACCTTAACGGGGTAAGAAGGGTAGATATGGATATGATGACCTATGCGCTAATATCACGTGCGACCCCTCTTCTGAGGAGTGATCGCTGGGTATTGCATTGAAGTGATCCATATTAATTATAAACTTAGGACTTCTCTTCATTTACTTGCTTTCATCTCTTCTTGTAAAACTGTTCAAATCCTTTTTTCATGAATTTCTGCCTTATCTACTTATCTTTGAAAATTTTCAACTTGGTCGCAATCTTATTTGTGAATCCTTATTTGAGCCTTGATTGTTTACTTGTAAAGTCACAATTGCAACATGGCCGGGAACCACACTAGTGGATCTTGAGGGGTGCCTAACACCTTCCCCTCGGGATAATTTCTAGCCCTTACCCTAATCTCTGGTCTCTTCATCTCAAACCCTTCTTAAAGTGTCCTAATGCACTATAATCATTAGGTGGCGACTCTTCAACTTCCAAACCCAATTCTCGAAAGGGAATAGAGTTGTCCTCCCAATGTCGTATACCCAATTTCTGACCCCCACGGTTAGAGGAAAAGGGGGCGTCGACAGCATGTCGACTCTACTGGGGATTTTCTTTAGGCTTTTACCATTGCATGTTGCTTGTGACTTTACTATCTCATTAATTGCTTTATTTACTGTCTTTTATTCTTTCACTACGAAACTGACTTGGCTCTTCATGTCTTTTTTTTTCCTTTAGCTGCTTTCCTCTATTGCTTTGTTTCAATACTGTTGTAATTACTACAATTATTGTAATTATTTATCTTATGAACGTGAAAATACATGTCAATTTGTTCCATTCTTGTAAACTACATCTTCAACATCATATTCCACTCGTGCCAAACAAACACCATAGCAACGCTTATAATGAGTGGTTGCGCTCTTCCAATATTATCACCCTTTAAATTCGGCAAAGGTGTATTTGCGGTAAAATCAGTCGATCAGCGGTGCAGTCGACGATTCTGTGCCTTTCCCTCTTGAGTTGTCCGCTCAAGGGTACCTGTCTAATACCCCAATAGAAACCTTACTTTGTCTAACTGTGCATGCATCATGGTCAAACCTAGCCGAGTCAGTTATGTTGTCCACATAATGACTCATTTAGATAGCCTTGTCTAAAGTCCATCGGGTTTCCCTGAAACCCAAACGGACATCTAATATTCTGTGCATTTATTTGGAGAACTAAATGCTTTTTATGCTAATTAATGGTTTAAATAGTCGAGTCTAGCGGGGTAAGGGTCTAACACTCTGTTTTGCAGAAAATGAGGCACGAAGTCCCCAGATTCGGCATGGTAACCAACATTCATCCAAGGCTGCTGAATTGGTGGGAAGATCTTCACTCCAGTGATCAGACACTCGTCCGCAAATACTTAGGGAATTTGCCTTCTCTTTTAGAAATCCAGCCTGACAACAAAATCATAGAGGCTGCAACTCTGTTCTGGGATAGTGACAGGTCCGTATTCCGCTTCGGGAACCTTGAAATGACTCCTCTGCTCGAAGAAATAGGAGTCTTAGCTGGTATTCCTTGGGAGACTCCGGGTTTGCTTATGCCAGAGAATCGCAAGGGTAGGGGTTTCCTTAAGATGATGGGACTGAAGAAGAACCCAGACTGGACCTGTTTGAAAGACTCCTACATCCCATTCGACTATCTGTACGAGAGGTACGGCCATAGCAAGTCATACCGCACCTACTCAGATGAATTTGCCCTCACCTCACTGGGGCATATTCACGGAAGGGTCTTCGTATTCATGTTTTGTTTCCTGGGCATGATAGTGTTCCCTATGAAGGAGGCTAGGATCCACACCAGATTGGCCATGGTAACCAAGACTCTGATGGAAGGAATCGGCGGACAACCTTTCAGCATAGTGCCCATGATTGTTGCTGAGATATACCGGGCTCTGGAAAACTGTCAACGAAAGGCTAGTCATTTTGAGGGATGCAATTTATTACTTCAGCTCTGGCTCATGGAGCACCTCCAGAAAGGAGAATACCGACAAGAGATCTTACGCAGAGACTGGGATGATCACATTGCATTCCACCAGCCGAGGCGTATAAATTATATGCCTAACATGTTCGCTCAGCCAGAGGACGCTGGAAGATGGGTGGAGCTATTTGAGAATCTAAAAGAAGACCAGGTACAATGGATGGTCGAATGGTTCCCTACGGAAGAATTCATTGTTCG
Organism: Nicotiana tabacum; assembly: GCF_000715075.1. NCBI lineage: Eukaryota > Viridiplantae > Streptophyta > Magnoliopsida > Solanales > Solanaceae > Nicotiana > Nicotiana tabacum. The sequence continues at coordinate 56,422,361 of NC_134087.1, read as the reverse complement.
ATCCCGAGATGCACCATTTCTCATACTCATTGGTCTAAGAGGAACTTATCCCTATGTTCCCCTCCGAGCCATGAGGCAGGCTGGAAGAAAGCAAATCAAACCAAGGGTCGACAAAATGAGTCACTTTAGGGCTGATTTCCAGGACGATGATAGCCCTCACAAATGCGAAGCTCAACATATGTGGCATTGCAAGCTCGTTTTGGGGAAAGAATCTATTGAGCTAGAAAGGTATCACGCTGGTTGCGTGCCGCATTATTCGGGTTGGTTGGAAGATAATCACAATGGTATGGGTCAGCCCGGGTTCATTCACGGACACAGAATCATCGACGAGAAAGCTGAAGCACGGGTTAAGTACAATCAACTACGCAAGAGGATTCGAGAGTGTGAAAGTGAGCATCGGGAAATACAAGAAGCCCATCAGAAGTTGATCGAGGAATGGAAGGATATGGCTGTCAGCGCCAACAAGTGACTAGGGTATTTGGAGCGGGGTCTAGTGGAGCTAGAAGGAAAGTTCCTCAAGAGGATTGAAGATTGTCGAAACGCTGAAGGGAATGCAGGCGGACATTTGGCCCAAGCTTATCTATTGCTAGGACTGCGCGAGCTGGTGAAGCTGTTCGAGGGGGATAAAGATACCGAATCTGGGGAAGGTCCGTCTGGGACCAAGTAGTTAGGAGTCTTTTATTTTGCTTCTAATGATGTAATAAGGCCGATGGCCACTAGTGACATTTTATTTTCCGTTATTTAGCGTCGCTTTGGAGTCATCTTATTTTTTATCAATAAAATGAGGCATTTAGCATTATAAGTTCTCCAAGTTAATTTGTCGCTAGGCCTACCTCAGGCACAACAAGGCACCCAAATTAGGACGCGATTTATATTCTTGCACAATGTGTTTAAATATTGCAACATTTTCTTCTCATAACCCACACTAACTTGTTACCTTTTTTGTTTTTCTTTATTTTTATTCCCCTCCCCAAAGGTTAGTTCATGCATTCTAGCACCATCATCATACAGTACGAGATCTAAGGGACCTCCACCTCCTCCTCCTCCAAGTCCTATCCGGAACAAGAGCAAAGGTAGAATGGGAGATTCAAGCGCCAGAAAGAAAATTGAAAGAATTGAGATTCCTCAGGGTACCCCTGTTGCTAAGGAAACTGCTGCCCAACTTGAGCAGAGACTATTGAAGTTCCGAGAAGAACTGGATCAAGTTCGGAACTTGGCAAATTTGTCATTCTCTCTCACCGCTCCTGATGTCAACTTTCCAAATGCTCAAAATCCCGCACCTCCACAGAACACCCCACAACTACAGATGCAACCCACTCAACACTGCAACACACGCCACACTCCAAACAACACTCCACTGCTCATTTCTGAACCACTGAACACCACAAACAACCACCTCCACAACACTCCCATCTACGTATATACCATACCTCACTACACTCAACCAATATCAAGTGCACCTGAGTCTGATGACAAGGACTCTCTTATCAGAAACTTGGCAGCAGAACTCAAGAAGCTGACCAGCCGGGTCCAGGGCATGGAAGGAAACAAAGGCATAGAGGGGCTGAATTATGAGGACCTCTGCATTCAGCCAGATGTTGAACTTCCTAAGGGATACAAACCTCCCAAGTTTGAAATATTCGATGCCACGGGAGATCCCAGAGTCCATTTGAGGACATATTGTGATAAGCTGGTCGGAGTCGGAAGGAATGAGAAAATCCGTATGAAACTCTTTATGAGAAGCCTGAAGGGGGATGCTTTATCCTAGTACATCAGTCAGTACCCCAAGAAATGGACGAGCTGGATAGGTATGGCATTGGATTTCATGGATAGGTTACGATTCAATACAGAGAATGCACCGGATGTATTCTACATCCAGAATCTGAAGAAGAAGCCTACCGAGACATTCCACGAGTATGCTACCCGTTGGAGATCAGAGGCTGCTAAGGTCAGGCCGGCCTTAGAAGAGGAACAGATGAACAGATTCTTCGTCCGGGATCAAGACCCATAATATTATGAGAGGTTAATGCTGATCGAGGGCCGAAAATTCTCCGATATCATCAAACTGGGAGAAAGAATTGAAGAAGGCATTAAGAATGGTATGGTTACTAATCTTGAAACATTGCAGGCCACCAACAAGGCTTTACAGTCTGGTGGCACGTCCAAGAAGAAGGATGTCAATGTCGTGATGGTCGCACAGGGAGCCAAATCACCACTAAAATACCACACCTACCCGTCGCCTCCACCTACACCCGCACCCTCTTACCAAAATCCACCACCCGTTTACCAATCATCTCCATCTCCCGCATATCAATCCACTTTACCTAGATACTCTCAACCTGCACCTATTTACCAAACATATAATGCCCAACCCTCTCACTACCAATCACCTCCCACTCGCCAAAATTTCCCTAAACCCAGACCAAATTTTGACCGCAGACCTCCCAGACAATATACAGTTATCGCTGAGCCAATTGACCAGCTGTATGAGAAACTTAAAGCTGCTAGTTACATCTCCCTTATCCCTACCATAACTACAGAAATCCTTCCCAGTGGATCAACCGTAATAAGACCTGTGCGTACCATTCCGGCATGAAAGGTCACACCATTGACGAATGACGCTCGTTGAAGGATAAGATTCAAACTTTGATCGACAATAAGGTTATCATAGCAAAGGAGCCTGCTCCTAATGTCCGCAACAACCCTCTGCCTGATCATAGAGGTGGGACATTCACATGATCGAGATCAAAGATGACTGGGACCCCAAGGGATCGATAGGATTGATTGCTGAGGATGATGAGCCAAAGAAACCGATAGTCACACTTAACCCGATTGTTGTACAGAACCAGCCCTCCAGGGGCGATGAAGTGGACATGTCTATACCTCTCGAATTTGAAGCACCTTCTTCTGCGAAGGTGGCCGGGCCAATTGAGGTTGAGTTTGGGGTTCCAAAGGCACCTGTACCCTTTGAAGTTGTTGTGTTACCACCGAGGGTACCCATGCCTGTAGCAATGTTAGACGTAACACTGTTCCACTCAAATTCCATACCATGGGATTATACAACTGAAGCAAGGAGGAAAGGAAAGACCAAGATGGGAGAAGCAATTGTTGCGCAGGGTATGACCAGAACAGGCAGGGTTTACACTCCAGAGCACCTAGCTGAGTCCAGTAAGCAAGCCTCGGGACAGACTACTAAAACTGGTCCTGATGATCTTTGGAGGAAAATACAAGCTAAGGAGTATTCGGTCGTGGAACAGTTGAACAAAACACCAGCACAGATCTCCATCCTAGCTCTCCTACAGAGCTCTAACGCACACAAAAATGCCTTGATGGAGATATTGAGCGAAGCTTATGTGCCCAGCAACATAACTGGGGGCGAAATGGAAAATATGGTAGGACAAATACTGGAAAGCCACAAAATCACCTTCCACGAAGATGAACTGCCGCCGGAAGGACTGAGTCACAACATGGCCCTACACATCACCGTGAAATGCGAGGATTACTTCATCACTAGAGTCTTGATCGATGGAGGCTCCAGCCTCAACATCTGTCCATTGATAACTCTCAGAACATTGGGAAAGAGCCTGCACAAGATCAAAGATGGGGCCATCAACGTCAAAGCCTTCGATGGGTCCCAAAGGTCCAACATCGTAGAGATCAGCCTATGCTTGCAAATGGGGCCAACCTGGTTCGACGTCGACTTTCAAGTGATAGATGTCCCAGCATCCTACAATTTGCTGTTGGGACGACCGTGGATCCATGCCGCTAGAGCTGTAGTATCGACCCTACATCAGGCAGTGAAGTTCGAATGGAATCACCAAGAGGTGATCATTCATGGCGATGGTAGCAACCCCATATATAGTCGCCAGACCATCCCGATGATTGGAGGCAGAAGGAGAATAGGCGGAGAAACATACCACCACATTGAAAGAGTCAATGCTGTAGACAAAGATAAATGGTGGGATAACAAGATTGAAAGTATCCTGAATTGGTGTGGATACGAACCTGGAAAGGGACTCGGCAAAAACCTCCAGGGAATCGCCAAACCCATCAAGCTGAAGAAACATGGCACTACATTTGGTTTGGGGTATGAGTACACTTGGGAGGAGTTCAATCACTGGTCGCCACCATGGCGCGGTCCCTACTACCCACTAGAGCACCCGATACCTCACCTGGAGCAGACTTTCCAGTCGGCAGATACTATATATGGGTTGGAGGAAGATGAAGCATCGGAAGCCGTAAAGAATCTGTTCCTAGAGGATGATGATATGGATTGCAGTGTTATTTTCGAGGAGGAAAGGGAGGAAGGCCCTTATATACAAGTTGTGAACCGAGGAGAGTGCCTCAGCAATTGGTCAATCAGAACCACCAGGGCCCGGAAAGCTTCGAGGTAGCAAGGCTAAACAAAAGCACCATGCATCACATTTAACTTTTTACTAGCTGATTTTATTTCTGCATTGTCTTTAATTCTGAAAAGAGCTCTGATACTCAAAACAATTATGAATCTAATTGAAGCATTTCAGTTTATTATATATCTTGCTCTTATTATTTTCCTATCATTCACTTTATTTTACATAGCATTACTATTACTTGCCTTGATGATGAACCAATGATTGTGACTTGCAACGAGACAACGCAACAAACGGATACGGACTCCGAAGAGGATGATATACCATAAGAGGTCGTTAGAGGAGTTAAGAATTTTGAAAATAGGCCTAAGTCTAATTTGGATGAAACTGAGGTCGTTAATCTGGGAGATGCAGAGAATGTCAAAGAAACGCGCATCAGTGTTCACTTGTCACCATCAGAAAAGAAAGAGTACACGGAGCTCCTAAAGGAATATGAAGACATATTCGCCTGGTCATATGATGATATGACTGGTCTCAGCACATCCATTGTAGCTCACAAACTGCCAACAGATCCAACATGCCCGCCGGTAAAGCAGAAGCTCAGGAAATTCAAACCCGACATGAGTTTGAAAATCAAAGAAGATGTTACCAAGCAAGTCAAAGCCAAGGTTCTCAGGGTAGTAGAGTATCTGAAATGGTTAGCCAACATCGTGCCAGTGCCAAAAAAGAATGGAAAAGTTAGAGTTTGTGTTGACTACCGGGATCTTAATCGGGCCAGCCCCAAAGATGACTTCCTCTTGCCTAACATACACATTCTTATCGACAACTGCGCCAAGCATGAGTTGCAATCTTTTGTTGATTGTTTCGCTGGGTATCATCAAATATGGATGGATGAGGAAGATGCAGAGAAAACAGCTTCCATCACGCCATGGGGAATATACTGTTACAAAATGATGCCATTCGGTTTGAAGAATGCTGGTGCCACCTACATGAGAGCCATGACTACCATCTTTCATGACATGATACACAAGGAGATCGAGGTATATGTGGATGACATCATCATCAAATCCAAGAAAGCCAGGGATCACATGGAAGATCTAAGAAAGTTCTTCAACAGACTGAGGAGGTACAATCTGAAACTGAATCCTGCCAAGTGTGCATTCGGGGTTCCTGCTGGAAAATTATTGGGTTTCATCGTGAGTCGTCGAGGAATAGAATTGGATCCATCAAAGGTCAAAGCTATCCAAGAATTTCCACCGCCAAAGAACAAGAAGGACTTGATGAGTTTCCTGGGAAGACTCAACTATATCAGCCGGTTCATAGCTCAATCCACGGTCATTTGTGAACCTATCTTCAAAATGTTGAAGAAGGACGCTGCTACCAAATGGACTGATTATTGTCAGAAAGCTTTTGACAGAATTAAGGAATACCTATCAATGTTGCCGGTCTTTGTTCCTCCTGAGACGGGAAGACCCCTATTGCTTTACCTTGCGGTATCGGATAGAGCATTCAGTTGTGTTCTAGGACAACATGATGAAACAGGGAGAAATGAGCAAGCCATCTACTATCTCAGTAAGAATTTCACACCGTATGAGGCCCGGTATTCTCTTTTAGAACGCACTTGTTGTGCTCTGACTTGGGTCGCGCAGAAGTTAAGGCATTACTTATGTGCTTACACTACTTATCTCATATCCAGAATGGACCCTCTGAAGTATATCTTCCAGAAGCCCATGCCCACTAGCAAGCTCGCCAAGTAGCAGATCCTGCTAAGTGAATTCGACATTGTTTACGTAACCCAGAAAGAAATCAAAGGGCAAGCCTTGGCGGACCATCTCGCCGAGAATCCCATAGACGGAGAATACGAACCCCTAAAAACGTATTTTCCCGATGAAGAGGTATCTTTCATAGGAGAAGATATTGCAGAATCCTATGATAGTTGGAGGTTGTTTTTCGACGGAGCTGCAAATTTCAAAGGAGTTGGCATAGGAGCAGTCCTGGTATTAGAAACCGGTCAGCATTACCCGGTATCTTCCAAGCTCAGGTTCCCATGCACCAACAACATGGCCGAGTATGAAGCCTGCATTCTAGGGATTAAACTGGCCATTGATATGAACATTCAGGAGTTACTAGTAATTGGAGACTCGGACCTACTCATACATCAAGTTCGAGAAGAATGGGCAACCAAGAATCCCAAGATACTCCCTTATCTACATCACATACAGGAATTGAGAAAGAGGTTCAGAAAGACGGAATTCCAGCATGTTCCCAGGGTACAGAATGAGTTCGCCGATGTACTTGCCACTTTGTCATCTATGATTCAGCATCTAGATACAAATTTCATTGACCCCATCCAGGTCAATATTCATGACCAACCAGCTTATTGTGCTCATGTTGAGGAAGAAGCCGACGAGAAACCATGGTTCCACGACATCAAAGAGTATTTGACCACATGAGAATATCCAGAACTTGCCAATGCTACCCAGAAACGCACGCTTCGGAGACTATCCAATAATTTCTTTCACAGCGGAGGAATCCTGTACAGAAGGACTACTGATTTAGGTTTACTAAGGTGTGTCGATGCAAGGGAAGCAACCAAGTTATTGGAGGAAGTACATTCAGGGACCTGCGGACCGCACATGAATGGTTTTGTTTTAGCAAAGAAGATACTCCGAGTAGGATATTTCTGGATGACTATGGAAACAGACTGCATCCAGTATGTCCGAAAGTTCCATCGCTGTCAGATACATGCAGATATGATAAAAGTGCCTCCAAACGAGCTTAATTCAACAAGCTCACCATGGTCGTTCGCCGCTTGGGGAATGGATGTTATCGGTCCAATCGAGCCTGTCGCGTCAAACGGGCACAGGTTCATCTTGGTAGCAATTGATTATTTTACTAAATGGGTTGAAGCAGCATCATACAAAGCAGTTACCAAGAATGTGGTAGCATATTTCGTCCGCGACCGTATTGTTTGTCGGTTCGGAATTCTAGAGTCAATCATCACCGACAACGGTTCCAATCTTAACAGCGACCTGATGAAAACAATGTGTGAGACTTTCAAGATCAGACACAAGAACTCGACGGCTTATAGACCGCAGATGAATGGAGTCGTAGAAGTGGCCAACGCAAACATCAAGAAGATACTAAGGAAGATGATCGAGAGGCACAAACAATGGCATGAGAAGTTGTCATTCGCCTTATTGGGTTATCGTACCACAGTCCGCATATCAACCGGGGCAACTCCCTACATGCTGGTTTATGGTACAGAGGCGTTCATTCCCGTTGAGGTAGAAATTCCATCATTAAGGATCATACAAGAAGCCGAGTTAGATGACGCATAATGGGTAAAAGGTCGCTACGAGCAGTTAGCCCTCATAGATGGAAAGAGGATGAATGCAGTCTGTCACGGTCAATTATACCAGAACAGAATGTCCAGAGCCTTCAACAAGAGAGTTAAACCAAGGAAGTTTACACCAGGACAACTGGTATTAAAGAAGATATTTCCACATCAAGACGAAGCCAAAGGGAAATTCTCTCCCAATTGGCAGGGTCTATACATGGTTCACCGAGTTCTAACCGGAGGAGCCCTTATTCTTGCAGAAATGGACGGAGAAGTCTGACCGAAGCTGATCAACTCAGACGCAGTAAAGAGATACTACATTTGATCGTATGCTTTTCTTTATGATGTAATTTGAACTACGCCTGACCTGATTCCCGTTTAAGAGGGGATATGTAGGCAGCCCTATGGGTTCGGTCACATTTTAATAAAAATTCCATTTTCCCCGCTATTGGAACTGGGGCAAAATTTTGAGGAGGATCCTCAAAATTCCGAAGTCAGTTTGTCGGCTTTCGCATCAACATCAACCCAGTAAACTAGGGCAGAATTTTGAGGAGTCGATCCGCTTTCAGTTAGTCAGCACAGCCGTCAGCAGAGCCAGCCTAGTGAACTGGGGCAGAATTTTGAGGAGGACCCTCAAAATTCTAGAATCAATCCGCTTTCAGTTATTCAGCACAGCCGTCAGCAGTGCCAGCCCAGTGAACTGGGGCAGAATTTTGAGGAGGACCCTCAAAATTTCGGAGCAAGCAAGGTTGTCGTGTCTTGAACCACGTTGCAGTTGTTGGTTCATCCAAAATAAAATCATTTTTTTTCAAAATATATATACTTACATTACATTTACTGAATCATGCATAAACATTATTTGCATCACCGTCGTTTAGCAATGCTACCCCAATGATACGTAATGTCAGGAGCCAAGGGATACGAACTAACCTTCCTCCTCTACAGAACTCACGATTTCTCTTTGGATGCAGGAACTCAGATCGCAATGCAAAATGCATTCACTCTTCAAAGTCGAAACCCTCGAAACAATCACTCAACTCACAAAGGTCTACTATCTACACCCAACATTCCCCAGCAGTCATGATATCGCAACCGCCTATCAGCTAAGAAAATTACTACTATTTGCTCCTTTACATTCCTGCACTGCATAAGGCTACTTATCTGCCTTTCGAGACTAAGCTCTGTCTCTATCTGCATTCTTGCGTAAGGCTACTTTTCTGCCTTCCGAGGTTAAGCTCTACCTCCATCATCACCTGCATAAGGCTACCTTATCTGCCTTTCGAGACTAAGCATTGTCTCCATCCGCATTTCCCTGCATTGCATAAGGCTACCTTTCTGCCTTTCGAGGTTAAACTCTACCTCCATCTGCATTTTGCATAAGGCTACTTTTCTGCCTTCCGAGGTTAAGCTCTACCTCCATCCTGCATAAGGCTATCTTCTGCCTTTCGAGACTAAGCTCTGTCTCCATCTGCATTTTGCATAAGGCTACCTTATCTGCCCTTCGAGGTTAAGCTCTACCTCCATCTGCATATCTTTGCATTGCATAAGGCTACTATTCTGCCTTTCGAGACTAAACTTTGTCTCCTTCTGCATTTTGCATAAGGCTACTTTTCTGCCTTCCGAGGTTAAGCTCTACCTCCATCATCACCTGTATAAGGCTACTTATCTGCCTTCTGAGACTAAGCTTTGTCTCTATTTGCATCTCCTGCATTGCATAAGGCTATCTTCTGCCTTCCGAGGTTAAGCTCTACCTTCATCCTGCATAAGGCTACCTATCTGCCTTCCGAGACTAAGCATTGTCTCCATCACGCTTTGGCTGAAATATCGCCACTTTATTTTTTCGAACGGCTAAAATATCGCCACCTGCATTCAATCTCTCACTTCGGCTGAAATATCGCCACCTGCACTTAAATTCTCGCTTTGGCTGAAAGATCGCCACCCTTTGCATTCATTTGGCTGAAAGATGGCCACCTTTTCATGGGCTGAAAGAGTGCCAACTTATTCAAAGGCATCATAGTTCGGAGGCACCACTTGCATAGCCCGAGAACACCATTTCATGGCCTGCGAATCTTTATTTTTATGCTCTTCATGGCCCAGGACGTCATAGTCTGAGGACGTCATCCTAACCGTCCGAAGACAACATTCATGGTCCAATGGGAACTTGCATCATGTTTTAATTATGCACAATATACGCCGCATTGCTCATTTGCAGGTACACCGGCTGGCCCACGGCCGCCTCAGCAGGAGCGATCCCGCTCCGGTTCTCCGCAATCTATTCGACTCCAAACACCTTTTAAATCTGACCATCGCGTCCGTCTTTTCGAATCTCCATCGACACATTCTGTCAATGGTTCCTGAACTACATGTGGCCCGATTCCTGTAAAACCAGGGATATGTAGGCAGCTCAGAAACCAAAGCGCGGTCAAAGTTCTTTTTCAATCACCGTTTCCGGTCAAAATTGGCCATCTTGTCTTTACCCGACAACTCTTTCATCCTCCTCGGGTAAAGAGGGGCAGCTGTTGATACCCAATTTTTCCCTATGTATTTTATACCCAAAATATTTTCAAAATAGCATATATGTGCATATATAAGCACACCCAAGAGTTTTGGTATTTTTGTGATTTTTAAACCAATTTACTACCTATTTTAATACCACAAAAATCCAAAATCATTCTCAAAATTATCATTTTTGATGAATAACTTATTTCATTCCCATATTTACACCAAAATATAATTAAGGTGATTTTTGCATATTTTTACCAATTTATTTGGCATTTTTAAAGCTAAATTGCATATAACTGCAATTATAGCCTATTTTGTAATTAATAGCATTTTATAACAATAAAATTTGCTACAATATTTTTAGATTAATATTTATATAATATTTGCCTACCTAGTATTTTTAATTTGCTTTTAAAATCGTTATTACTATTTTTATAAAATAGAAAGGGGAAAAGTGGCTATTTAAAACCTAGCCCCAGTTGCATTTCAATTACAGCCCAAATTGCACCCCAATTCGACCCAATTTCAATCCCCAAATCAAACGACCCAATTTCAATTTAGCCCTCCCCTGACCCAACTAACCTAATCCGCCCGGCCTCCCCTTTTTCTTTCCTTTTTAATTCCCAATTACACCATAACCCTAAATCACTTCTATCAGATACGCTGCCTCTAAACCCTCGTCCTCTCAAACTCTCTCTAAGCCTTCTCCGAAACCCTAATCTTCCCCATCGGTTTCTACCCTGTTTCACCGGAACCCATGGAATCCCAAGCCCTGGGTGACCTGTACTCACCTCCATGTGCTCTTGTACACTTGCTGCTTGAAGAATCGAGGTCTAACCTTGAAGGTTTTCGCTCAGATCTCCGCCGATTCAAGTTTCACGGCCATCTCCGGCTTTGCTCCGGCATGTCCTGGTCCTATGAGCCTATCTCTGACTCATCCTACTCAGATCAGACCTTTTCCAGGCCTTTCTTGCCTCTAGGGTTCTTCTGAAACCCTATCCTTTCGAGGTTCTCCTAATTTCTCTAAATCTATGTTTATTTTAAGGTTTTCAAACGATTTCTCGAAGTTTCTTTCAAAACTTTGCTTTCAAAATCGTTCATCTTCTTCAACTTAGGGTTTCTTTAGCTTTACTTGCTCTACTGTGACTCTCATGTGTTTTTACTGTATTTGTTCTACTGTGATTCTTGTATGTTTTTCTTTGACTATACTTTCTTCTACCATTTCCTTATGATTTCTTTTACTGTATCTTGTTCTTTTATTATGTTTTCATGAAATGTGTAAGGTCTTAAGTTCCTTTGGGTTTTCTGAACTTATTTTGTTGTTATTCCTGCCTGATTTACTTGCTTTCGTCTCTACACTCGATTAATGGTAAAAACCCTAGAATTTGGGGGTTTCATTCGAGTTCTTGAGGCCACTTGTTACGTGACTTGTTTGCTTCCCATCTCTGAACTTGTTTGGTTTCAAATCCCTAATTTCTGAGTTCCTGAAGTTGTTTCATCTTTGTCTGACCTTCTACATGCTCTCTGATATTCCCTCTTGCCTATAGTCCACTACTCACTGATTTTTGATTGAAATCCAGCCTCGCATGTTTAAAGCTTATGCACTCTTTATAGGTAGAATTTCCCACTCAGAATAACCTCTGATTTTGGGACTGATTTCAGACTTCCTTGTGTAAGCCTGATTGATTCATTCCTTGTTTAATTTGAAGACCCTCTCTAACCTTTCGATTCCCCTATTTTCTGACTCGGTTCATTAGTAATTTTGAATCTCTGATTCCCTGATTTGCTATGTACTAATTGATTTACTCCTTGCCTTATTTATTTAACTGTGTGTTTCAAATCCTCCCCTATGTATTTACCCCTTATTTGTATGCTATGCACAATGTGTTACTTGATCCCCTTTCCTTAAATAATTTTTGCCTTTTACCATTCAAATTTGGACTCCTTAAATAAAGGAATCTCTGCTATTGATTGATTTTAATTGATACATGATTATTTTCTTGCCTTGCTTACCCTGATTTCAAAGTATAAATACCTGCTCCTCTCTTAACACGAACACACAAAAAAAACACTTCAGAATTCAAACACACTTCGAGCACTTTTTTTCCACAATTGAACACTATCCAATTTCAAAAAAACTCTCTCTACTACTACTCTACCTCTAATACTGAGCACTCTGCTCCTCTTCTCTTTTACTGTCTGAAACATTCTTGAGTTCCTTTTGAACTCTCAAGTACTTGCGGAGGAATTTGGATTTTGATCCTGCTGACTTCTGGCTGCTTTATTTACTTTTGTTGTTCTGTTGTTCTAAAACTTGCAACTGGTATGTCACTCTAGTTAAATAATACCCTCTCTACTATGTGTTTGTTTTACTCCTAGACTGTTGTGCTTTCTTGCACTATGCATCTACATCCTAGTCTGTTATGCTCTCATTCCTTATGTTTCCGCACTCTTAGCCTATTATGCTTTCTTTCTTTCCTTGTGTTTCTGTAAATGCTTTTCTAGGTGAGTCCCTTCCCTCTGACCCCCTTTTGTGTGAGAGTACAATTCTGAGTCATGGCAGCACCCTCTTATTGTTGCCCATGACTTTGAACTAGGTCCTTGAACCCTTACTCAAATCAATTCCCACTCCCTTCTTCCCCCTTTATGTGCTGAGCCTTGACTCAAGTTTGGTGGTGTTCTAATCATCATCCAAACTCAAGTCTAACTTCTAAAGTCTGATCTTAATTTGTTTGGACCAAGCAATTGGTCAGGGGTATGCCAGTCTATACCCATGGCTGGGCATGACCACCCTTTGCTATGGTTCCCCAATCCCTCTTTCACTTTGCACTTATTCCTAGTTCTAAGTTCTGCCCCTCTCTGGTAAGCCATTCTTTGGGACCCTTGAGCTCCCACTGAACTTGGATGCCTGAGGGCTGGCTATTCCGCACTGCACTATTCTAATTCTAAATGGTATCCTGAGTATAACCAATGTCGGGAATCCTTGAGATTCTTTGGAACTTTGAAACACTTTGGATAAAGAGAAGGCTTTGGAAATTCGGAATTGGTTAATCACATGTTGTTGGGCATTAAGATGGAATTAGGCTGCTCGGATCTAGCTGTTAGTTTTTAATGTATTTATTTTCTTTCTTTTGGTCTGTAATAATTTGTATAAAGGATTTGGGGAATATAGTAAAAGGGTGTGGGAGGGGTTTTACATTCTTGCATCAGTAGGGGTAGAAACCATGCTTTAGGATTGTAATTTTTTAGAAATCCTGCCTATAGGGCTGTTCAATATTTCTGGTTCCACATCACCTAGAGACCATGCCTATAGGGTTAACGCTTCATTGTGTTACAAATCACATAGAAATCGTGCCTATAGGACTTAACGTTCATGTAATCAATGCATATAGAGATCATGCCTATAAGGAATGCATATGCATTAGGCAAACTGTAGGGTTAATTAACCCAATCATCTTTTACAAGTTCAATAACAGGTTTTAGAAAATCAAAATAGATATCATGCCTATAGGATCAGCATCAAACTCGTCTGATTTGCTTAAAGTAATAATAATCTATTAACTGGTCCTTAACGTCTTAATACAGCAACGATTTCAGAAGTCTTAATTCTTTGACAAAAACTCTCTTGACTCAGTATGCTTTTAAATCCCTCAAATCGGCATCTTTTTCTGAAACAGTTTCTTTCTAAACATTCTGTCTAAATGTTTTACTCAGATCCTGAAATTGTCTTTTAAAACAGTTGCAACTTACCCTTTCCTTAGATATTTCTATCTCTGAAACTCTTTCACAACCATTTTTGTGTTTTATTTTTACTGCAGTCCATACTTTCTTTTCAAAACTTCTCTGTATTGGACTACTTTTTCCTGAAACCAGTACCTTTTAAATCACTCGCTTGAAATACCTTAATCTCTGACAATCGGATCTGAGTTGCCTAATGCAGACTTTCTGTCTAAATGTATGTATTGAACTAGTCAGCTCGCCGCTTAATTTTTAACTTAAGACCAAATCAGTATATGCTAAGACATGCTAAACTAAGTGTTTATTTGGTTAAAGGGTTTACTTGAGCCTTACCTATTTGTTTTGTTCATCCTTATATTTGTTACTTGTTTTGTATGTCGCAATTAGAATTTTAACCTTTGAACCCCATATATGCCTATATCCCTTTCCTTCCCCTTTAGGATTAGAAGTCCTGATACCCCGGGACTGATAGGTTGGGACGGGTAATAGCATGCAATAAATAACGATACCATTTCGTGCCTTAACACCTTAACGGGGTGGGAAGGGTAGATATGGATATGATGACCGATGCGCTAATATCACGGGCGACCCCTCTTCTGAGGAGTGATCGCTGGATATTGCATTGAAGTGATCCATATTAATTATAAACTTAGGACTCCTCTCCCTTTACTTGCTTTCATCTCTTCTTGTAAAACTGTTCAAATCTCTTTTTCATGAATTTCTGCCTTATCTACTTATCTTTGAAAATTTTCAACTTGGTCGCAATCTTATTTGTGAATCCTTATTTGAGCCTTGATTGTTTACTTGTAAAGTCACAATTGCAACATGGCCGGGAACCACACTAGTGGATCTTGAGGGGTGCCTAACATCTTCCCCTCGGGATAATTTCTAGCCCTTACCCTAATCTCTGGTCTCTTCATCTCAAACCCTTCTTAAAGTGTCCTAATGCACTATAATCATTAGGTGGCGACTCTTCAACTTCCAAACCCAATTCTCGAAAGGGAATAGAGTTGTCCTCCCAATGTCGTATACCCGATTTCTGACCCCACGGTTAGAGGAAAAGGGGGCGTCGATATATGTTTGTGGAATAAACGAAACTAGTTAGCTAAGGAAAAGCTGAATAGCTTGTGGCATTATTAACACGTGGATGTAATATTCAACCGTACATTATTTTGCCTAATTTAACTCCTTTGCCAACCGAGTTAAAATATACACCCATTATTCTTTTTCGCCCAAATACTGCTTTGCTACTATTTGATACAAGTAACAATAAGCCAAAGAAATATCAACTAATTAAGGCATCAAACATTCAGAATCATCAATTTTCTCAGAAAACTTAATTTAACGAAATAATAGCAGCATTCATATATTTAAAAGGATGAAATTAACCAAGGAGAAAAAAACGGTAAAGAAAGAAAGATTGCACCTGAAGGATCAAAGGCTTTTATTTGTTTAAAGGAAACCTCCATCCATGTACACGATAACTATGATGAATTGGCAGGTGAACTCAAACAACGTTTATGACCACGCCGGAGAAACTCGACCAAAAACTGTTGGAGTCGCAAACGGAAGCTCGTCGGCTCGACTCGAATCTATGGTGGCATTTTGAACGATTTCGAAGCTGCTTTGGGGTGATTTTCAGCTACAACTAACAACATTTTTGGGATGAAGATGATGATGATGTTTGGACGAATTTGAGGGTAGCCATGGGACTGATTTTTGGAGCTACTGTTACTGATTTTTCATGGTTAAACGGAGATTTACAACTAGTTTAGGGAAGGTTTTGGGTGAATTTTCAGGTGAAAAAGGGTTGTTGAAGGATGATTTTGGAGCTCATTTTCGCTGGTTACAGGTGCGATTTTTGCTGTTGTTTTGGTGTCCTTTTAGCTAGTTTTCATGGGTATTTTGGAGTAGTGTTCATGGATGATGGGGCTGGTTTTCATGGTTGTTTGATAGTGTTTTGGATGGAAAGATGAGGGGTTTTGGTCAGCGATTTTGAGGAAAAGAAATCAAGGAGAGGTCCGCTCGGTTTTTGTTAAGGAGCAGCCATGGTTAGGTTGTTCAATCATAGAAAAAATGGTTGCTTCCTTGTTTGCTGGAGAAGACGATCCAACGTTGGGTTTTGAAGATGAGGGGTGTTTTTTCTACTGATTATTGATGGTTTTTTTTTTGGAGAAGATGAAGGGAATGGAAAGGCTCAGCTGCTACTAAGATACCCTCTAAGCTCTCCAAAATGAAGAAGATGAGTGTGTGTGTTTTCTGAAATTTTGCCCAGCCCCTCTCGTTCCCAGATCTGTCGTCCCCTCCCCAGATTTTTCTTTTGGCATTTTTTCCTTCTGTCTGTTACGTGTGTGCATGTGTTATATATAGAAAGAAAAAGAAGATAGAAAGCAGCCCTTGTGGCCCCCCAAAGGAATATGTTCCTTTTTTTGCCAAAAACGTGAGTGGAAAAAATGGGGCGCATGTGAGTTGTTACCAAAAAATAAGGTGGGGTCCATTTTAATTTTCTTTCTTGTGTTTGCTTTTGCTTCTTCTGTTTTGCTTCATTACTCTTTTTTCAAATTTTTTCACGTTTTCTTTCTTTTTATTTTTTTTCCTTTTTGTTATGTTTTATTTTCTATTAATGATAAAATAAAACTAGTTACAAAATACTATTTATCTAAAGTAAGCAATATTAAAAAGAGAACTAGAATAATCCTATTAGAGAAATTCAAATACTACTCGATATTTACTAAATACTTATAACTTAAAATTACACTAAACCAAGTAAAAATATTTTGAAACTTTTCTTTTTATCCTTTGTAAAATAAAATAAAACTAGCTAATCAAAATATCAATAATCTAACATAAAGGAAAAAAATATTTTTTGTTAGTTTTCTTTTTTTTTTTTTAAGTCTTTGAAATAAAATAAACTGAAGAAGTTTAAAAATAGCCAAAATAGCGATATTAGACCTAAACTAAGTATTTACATGCTAAAATATAAATATTCTTGGGGAGGGTCAAAAATTACATGTCTACAGTTGTCCCTCTTTGACTGGAAACGCGAAGAGTTTTCAGGCAAAGAACGACTAGACAGGTTTTTTGACCCGACCCTTATTTGGAGAGACCAAAAACTAAAAGAAAGAAAAATATGACCGAGCCCTGGTATCTGAGCTGCCTACATATCCTTGGTTATAAAGGAATCAGGCCACGTGTAATTCAAAAGTGAATGAGGTGATGGAGTACCGAGGTTGAGAGCCGAGCGAGGTGTCGTCGAGGTTCCAGTCCGTGGTCCCATTATTACATCAAAAATCAAAAAATGATTAAAAAACTAGCTAAACTTGTCAACTACGAGTTACAAGATTCCTATCTATGAGTCTTCTGAAGCTTGATATTGAGTCTTGGTTGGTTTTTCATGCGGACTCTGATCTGATTCTTGATGTTTGTTAGTTGCAGATGCTGGTTCTTTCCTTTTTCAACTTCTCGGATCAAGGCGGGACATGCAGAGCTTGTGACTTCAATCACGTCTTAAGCAGTCCACATCTTTTCTCCGCTTCTGCACTTTGAGTTCACTTCTTTTTCTTTTTTCTTCTTTTTTCTTTATACTGGATTGAGACTCATTCCCTGGTCGTCTCGAACCATGTGCCTCGAGATAAAACCTGCTCAGACACCAAAACAAGCAAACGAACGAAATCTTTCTGGCCCAGTTTTCACTAGAAAAATTTCGTGAGTTATTATAACAAAATTCTAAACTACTTCTTTATTGAAAGCAATAAAAGTCAGGATTGTGTATCCTTGGGGAAAAAGAGATTAGGGAGTGGAGCCATATATTTATAATGAAATCAACTAGGGAGTGGATACCATGTGTTGGAAAAGCGACTAGGGAGTGGAGACCCTATGTCTAAAAATAAAATCAACTAGGAAGTGGAGACCCTATGTTGGAAAAGATTACCAGGTTATACTGGCATCAACTAGGGAGTGAGACCCTATGTTGAAAAAGTGAGACTATTGAACTGTGTACCTATGCTAAAATGAATCAACAAGGACTTTTTTTATTTATTTTTTTTGAGAAAATCAATTTCAATTTTTTTTTTTTTGAGAAAATCATTCTTTTAAACAAATTGCCCCAACGCTTTTTTTTTTCAAAGGCATGAACAAATGACTTCTTTTTCTTTTTTAATTTCCTAGGAAAAAATTCATCAGACTAAGATTTTGATCCTAGAAGAAAGTTCATCAAACTAGGTCTTTTTTCTTCTTCTTTTTTTGTATCTTAAGAGAAAGATTCATCAGACTAAGATTTCTATCCTAGGAGAAAGTTCATCACACTATGGCTTCTATCTTAGAAGAAAAATTTATCAGACTAAGATTTTTATCCTAGGAGAAAGTTCATCAGACTGAGTCTCTTCTCTTCTTCTTCTTTTGTATCTTAAGAGAAAGATTCATCAGACTAAGATTTCTATCCTAGGAGAAAGATTCATCAGACTAGGTTTTCTGTCTTAGGAGAAAGGTTTATCAGACTAAGATTTTGATCCTAAGAGAAAGTTCATCAGACTAGGTCCCTCTTCTTTTTTTGTTATCTTAGGAGAAAGATTCATCAGACTAAGATTTATGTCTTAGGTGAAAGATTCATCAGACTAAGATTTTGATCCTAGGAGAAAGTTTATCAGACTAGGTATTTTTGTTATCTTAGGAGAAAGATTTATCAGACTAAGATGTTTATCCTAGGAGAAAGATTCATCAGACTAGGTTTCGATCCTAGGAGAAAGATCATCAGACTAGGTCTTCTATCTTAGGAGAAAGATTCATCAGACTAAGATTTTGATCCTAGGAGAAAGTTCATCAGACTAAGTCTCTTTTCCTCTCTTTTCTTTTGGTATCTTAGGAGAAAGATTCATCAGACTAAGATTTCAATCCTATGAGAAAGTTCATCAGACTAGGTCTTCTATCTTAGGAGAAAAATTCATCAGACTAAGATGTTTATCCTAGGAGAAAGATTCATCAGACTAGGTTTCGATCCTAGGAGAAAATTCATCAGACTAGGTTTTCTATCTTAGGAGAAAGATTCATCAGACTAAAATTTTTATTGGGAGAAAATCCATCAAACTAGGACTTTTATCCTAGGAGGAAAAATGTGAAAAGCAATGGCAAAATTTTATGCATATGCAGACAAATAAAGACAAAGATTTTGAGAAACTTTCCTTTGACAGCTCTTCTCTTCTTTTATTTTTCTTCTCTTTTTTTGTTTTTTTGTTTTTTATTTTTTTTTAACCACTTTCCTTGCACTTCTTTGTTCCTGTTCAAACAAAGAAAATTCTGTCAGTTTTAAAAGTGGTGGTCGGTTTGTGGCCTTGAGTCTTGAGCAGCTTGGCTTTTGCTCGATCAGGTTGAGTCGGTCTCAAGAGACTTTTGTTCTGCACCAACTCTAATTGTTTCACACCCAGTACCATTTGTATTTGCAGCTCAAACAGCCTTATCCCAACTAGAGATCTTTGCTTAGGTGACCTTTTCTGATAACTTGAATGACTTCCTACTTTGAGCAATTTGTTTGTCATATATAATCACAAGTATCTTTGTTTGTGCCAAGTAGGCTGACAAGAGTCTTTTGGGGAAGCCTTTGCATGAATCCTCAAGGCATGTTGACAGTAACAACTGAGTGTGCTGGCCACATTTACTTTGTGCAACTAAAAAGCTGGTAGCAGATTTTGAAATCTTTTCTTGCTTGTTTTGAGAAGGACTGACTCAGAGTGAAGGACATGATGATGCAAAGAAACAAGTATTAACAAGAAACACCCCTGTCGGGAGGGACAAAAGGAAGAGGCTTTTTTTTTCTGTTTTTTGTTTCCTTTTTTTTCTTTTTCTTTTTTAAATAACTAGCCTTAATGATCATGACATGCATTTTGGACTTAATGGCCTGATCTATCAAACTGGCTGAATCTTCCATTTAGCATTCTTATGACTTTGAAGTCAGGCTTGTGCAAATCTGTGCATCAGCTTCACGACTCACTTTCGACTAGTGGTGCCCCCGGGGGATTTTCACCAACAAGTCTCTCTCATTTGTT
This sequence comes from Nicotiana tabacum, assembly GCF_000715075.1. Classification (NCBI taxonomy): domain Eukaryota; kingdom Viridiplantae; phylum Streptophyta; class Magnoliopsida; order Solanales; family Solanaceae; genus Nicotiana; species Nicotiana tabacum. Next base: position 56,402,394 of record NC_134087.1, on the reverse strand, counting down.
TATCTCTACTTACCGTCGTTTTACAGTGCCCGTGAGGGTTTTCACTAATAAGACTCTCTCATTTTTTCTTATTTATTTTTCTTTTTCTTTTGCTTTCTTGTGCGAGCAGCTTGACAGTGTTCTATGTCGCGTGACAACCGTTTCTCATTGGATGTTTCTCTTGTCATTCTTGAAAGCTTATCAAGAGGTCTTTATTTTGAAGGTTTTGTGATAGGGTTGGAAAGAAGGGTTGGCATGAAAGCTCAAATAGACTCAAACTGAGGGGTTGTAGATTTACAACTCTTGGAATCGACTCTTTCAAAAGTGAAATAAAATCTTTGCCCCAATTTCAGATATTGGGGATTTTTTTGGGATTTTTTTTTCTTTTTTTCTTTTTTTGAATTCTTATTTGGTTGGACCAAACCGTGAGGCTGCCTACGTATTGTTTTTTAAGGAATCAGGTCGAACGTAGTTCAAACATCTGACCTAACTATAATTCATCTTTCTTTCTGTTTCTTTTTTTTTATTTTCTTTCTTTGGTTTTTCAAAACAAGTTGCCCCAGCTTCTATTTTTTGAGGGCAGACAATTCTTTTCTTTTTCTTTTTTTTTCTCACTTGAACTTTCTAGGAATTTCCCAGTTTGTACTCTTGGAACATGGACTCTTTTCTTTTCTTTTTTTTCATTTTTCATTTTTTTTTAATCTTGACTCTAAACTTGATTCCAAAAGAGGGTGGTCAAAGAAAATAACACAGGCTCAAAAGGGGTAACGAAGGATATAAAGTGTTTGGATAGTAGTAAAAAGGCCTCCTAGCCTCGAGAACGCCAAACATAGTATATTTTCGCAGTCACAGCATTGACGAACATGTCTGTATTCTTGGTGTGTCGTGGTCACAAGACACTTTCCATCCGTTAGTGTCAAACTTTCCAACAAACTTCAATTGATTAAACATCTTCAAGCCTTATCTTCACAATGATTTGAAGGTGAATTTTACTTCGACCTTAATTCCAAAGTACTTCAACTCTTTACTCATCCTCAAAAGTATTTTTTTCAGTTATCCAATTTCAGATTAAATCAGTTTCTAAGATCTGGTCAAAATTTTCGCATGCATGTCATGTCATTAGAACTAGCGGAAAAAGAATTAAGCATGGAATGGCACAAAAGGACAAACTGTATTTCATTGAGTAAACAACAAGACAAACAACCTAAAATCCGAGTTACAACCCTAAAATAACTTGGTTAATGAAAATAGCAACAGAACAGACAAACAAGACTCACACAAACAGAATGGAGGGACAAAAGGGTTTGACTCAATAAAACAAACAAAATATGGATCACCACCCTGAAATAACCCAGATAATAGAAAAAATATCAAAACAAGCTACCAAGATTCCTTCCTAGTGAGAAGGAAATTACTTTTCAATTGTTAGGCTTGACATTTAGCCATAAATATGCTCATCAGAATCAGTAGAGCCTTCTCTAATTTCAAAATTATTACCTTCAGTTAGAAAGTTCCCGAGAGGATTCTCATACTCCCTGTCACCATGCATCATCCCCACAAAGTGTGCATCATCATGTGCAGGTAAAGGATTATGCGTGATATTCTGGGTGTCATTGTCTTGGATCACAATCAGGTTTTCCTGGATCATCCTTTCTATTTCGCTATTCAAATCCCGACAACTTTCAACATTGTGCCTTTGGGCATTGGAATGATATTCACACCTTTTAGAAGGGTCGAAGCTTCTTGCACGTGGGTCCACATGATTTGGGAAAATGAGTGCAATCATGTCATAATGCTTTAACCTCTCAAATAAGCTTGCATAGGACTCTCCTATTGGCGTAAAATTATCTTTCAACTTTTGTTCCCCTTCATACCTCTGGCCTGGATGTGGGTTATAGGGCACCTAAAAATCTTGTAGAGGCTGGTGGAGATTTTGTGATGCTCATGCTCACCTTATGGGGAGTTTTGGTGGTTGAACAACATACTGAGGTGGAGCGACAGAGTATTGTGGGTTCTGAGGGGATAGTAATGCTCAGGGGAGTTATCGGAAAAAAGACGAGGTTGGTCATACCTTCGAGACATTCTCCTAGGACCTCTTCTCGACCCTGATGTCATCATGATTTCTTCATTCATCTCATTCATGTCACCAGATTCAATTTGGACAGTCTGAGTTGCAGCTTTGAGAGCTGCTTGACTTATAAATTTGCCTGTCTTAAGGCCATTCTCTACCATTTCTCCCATTTTGATTGCTTCCGAGAAGGATTTACCACTACAGACATCATGTTTTGAAAGTAATCGGGCTCTTGAGCCTGAAGAAAGATAGTAATTAACTCATGTTCATCCATGGGTGGGTTAACTCTAGTCGCTTGCTATCTCCATTTAATGTCATATTCCTTGAAACTTTCACTTGGTTTCTTCTTCAAATTTGAAGGGAATTGTGGTCTGGGGCAATGTCAATGTTGTATTGGAACTGTTTGACAAAGGCCTGTGCCATGTCATCCTAGATGTACCACCGGGATGTGTCTTGATCCAAAAATCATTCGGATGCTACTCCCGTAAGGCTTTCCCCAAAATAAGCTATTAGCAATTCTTCATTTCTTCCTACACCTCTTAGTTGATTGCAATATCTTTTCAGGTCGGCTATGGGGTCTTCATGTCCATCATACTTTTCAAATTTGGGATTCTTGAAAGCAGGTGACAAGTGGACATCGGGGAACATACATAGATCCTTGAAGGCAATACTCTTCTGGCCTGCCAACCTTTGCATGTTTTTCAACAGTTGTTCTAAGCTTTTCACACTTTGGGTCATTTCTTCTTGTGCCATCTTTCGGGCAGGCTTCTCAATGTTTGCAGGAAGATCAAACAAGTATGAGTGGTACTCAGGAGAGTGGTACTGCTCTTGTTGGGTAGCAAATTGTGACTCATGACAAGGCTGTCCTTGGCCATTGGCCCAAGCTTGGCACATTTTGGTCATTTGGTGTTTCAGTATTCTATTTTCCTCAACCACAGTAGACTCTTGTTGAACCCTCTGACCCTTAGTCTCTTGAGCACTTGTAACAGCTTCGATGTTAGTTGTCATTTTTCCTTGGATTTTGTGTTGTCCGCTTACCCCAAACCGACCACCTCAACTTTCCTCACAATTCAAAATAAGACATGTTAGAATGGACTCAGTTAGTCCTTATTATTAACAACATTTTTTTTCACTTTTGTTTTTCTTCTTTTTTTTTCATTTTTTTTTCAATGATTGATCGAACCTGATGTGGGTTGCCTACGTATCATGTGGAAACATGAATCAGATCTTGCATAGTTCGGGAAGATTGGGAATAAAGTAAATAAACTAACTTTTTTTTAGATTTTGAATTTTTTATTTTATTTTTCAAAAGAAAGACTTATAAAAAAGAAAGAGAATATTTTTGGATTTTGATTTTTCTTCAAAATTTTTGCAAAGAAAGACTTCTAAAAAAAGAGATATTTTTTTTTGAATATCAACCTTTTTTTTGGAATTTCGAAAGAAAAACTTCTAAAGAAGAAAGAAAATATTTTTGAATTTTTGGACTTTTATTTGGAATTTATGAAAGAAATACTTTTAAAGAAAAAAAAATTATTTTTGAATTTTGAATTGTCTTTTCAATTTTCGAAAGAAGAATGAAAATATTTTTGGATTTTGAGAGAGAATAAAAGAAAATATTTTTGTATTTTAAAATATTTGGGTCTAAAAAACAGACTTTCTAAAGAAGCAAGTAATGAAAAATACTTTTGGATTTTTTTTTAAATTGTGGGCCGGAACCGATGAGATTTGCCTACGTATCTCACATCCGATGAGAATCAGACCTGCTAGTTCGCCATTTTGACGGAACGGAGGAAACATGAATTTTGAAAACATATGCTTATTTCGGCAGAGTTTCGGAATTTTCCAAATAATTACCTCTCACTCTTTTTTTCTTTTTTCCTTTTTTTGATTTTCTTTCCCTATTATAGCAGCCAGTCAACATGCAAGCAGAAATAAACAGATACGCAAGTAGCACGTAAGATGCATCTGTATGGTCTTTTAATTTGGATACACCTGTCCTAGATGAACTTAACCCCTGTGTTGAGCCCCCAAAATCAAATGCACATGATGCAAACAAAATATTCCTACTAGGGATCCGGCATGAGGCTATGTTATTTTAAGTTTAAAACCTAGGTGTATTGTTCTAGACCTGGCTTACCCGAGCGGACAGCTCGAGCCGAGGGGGGGCAGCGTACCGGGAATACAGAAGTTTCACCGGCTTTGCAACTTGTCCGAACCCCGTTCTAAAATTGGGATATGACTCTAATAGAAAAGAAGTCACACGAAGTGCACACTTCCCAGATGATTTAGAAGACTCAGAGAGAAGAGGGTTTCGTAACAATTTATATACAGTTCAAATAATATCAAAGAGGTAAAAGCGGCATTTAGCACAGTAGGCTCAATCATGTAAAACTCAGATAATAGATAAAGCCAAATATAACAGTTATTCTAAGTTCGAATTCTTGAACCATGAACCAAAAGTTCTGGGTTATAGATCCCCAACAGAATCGCCAGAGCTGTCACACCTCCTTTTTACACCCCGAGGGGTATATAGGAATTTTTCCAATTTAAGTGACATTATTCGAAATGGAATTATTTATTTAATTCAGAGTCGCCACTTGGGATAATTTATTTGGTGTCCCAAGCCACCGGATTATTATAAAATCCCAAGTCGAGGAAATTTGACTTTATTTAAAAGTTTGCGAACCAAAAATTCTAGATAAGGAATTCTGTTAACCCGAAAGAAGGTGTTAGGCATTCCCGGGTTCCGTGGTTTTAGCACGGTCGCTTAAACTATTAATATTGGCCTATTATTTGATTTACTACATATTTTAACCTATTGTGCCTTTTAGCTTTTGAAACCGCTTTTAATTATTTAAAGAATTGACTCAAGATTATTTAAAACAAGTCGCAAGCCACGCTACATGAAATGCACTCGTGGTTCACGACACGTTCTATTTAACCTTGTTGGAAATCAAGACCGGGTCACATGAAATGCACCCCCGAATTTTGGGAATTATGTATGTCACTGGAACCGTACCCATAGTCACGATGATTTGATTAATTAAAAGCGAACCTAAAACATTACAAAGCATTCATGAATTAGGTCCAAAGGTATGGAATATGTTAGTGGAATAAACGAAACTAGTTAGCTAAGGAAAAGCTGAGTAGCTTGTGGCATTATTAACGCGTGGGTGTAATATTCAACCGTATATTATTTTGCCCAATTTAACTCCTTTGCCAACCGAGTTAAAATATACACCCATTATTCTCTTTCGCCCAAATACTGCTTTGCTACTATTTGATACAAGTAACAGTAAGCCAAAGAAATATCAATTAATAAAGGCATCAAACATTTAGAATCATCAATTTGCTCAGAAAACATAATTCAACGAAATAATAGCAGCATTCATATAGTTAAAAGCATGAAATTAACCAAGGAGAAAAAAAAACGGTAAAGAAAGAAAGATTGCACCTGAAGGATCGAAGGCTTTTATTTGTTTAAAGGAAACCTCCATCCATGTACACAATAACTATGATGAATTGGCAGGTGAACTCAAACAGCATCTATGACCACGCCGGAGAAACTCGACCGAAAACTGTTAGAGTCGCAAACAGAAGCTCGTCGGCTTGACTCGAATCTATGGTGGCGTTTTGGACGATTTCGAAGCTGCTTTGGGGTGATTTTCAGCTACAACTAACAACATTTTTGGGATGAATATGATGATGTTTGGACAAATTTGAAGGCAGCCATGGGACTGATTTTTGGAGCTACTATTACTGATTTTTCATGGTTAAACAGGAGGTTTAGAACTAGTTTAGGAAAAGTTTTGGGTGAATTTTCAGGTGGAAAAGGGCTGTTGAAGGGTGGTTTTGGAGCTCATTTTCGCTGGTTACAGGTGCTAGATTTTTGCTGCTGTTTTGGTGTCCTTTTAGCTAGTTTTCATGGGTATTTTGGAGTAGTGTTTATGGATGATGGGGGGCTGGTTTTCATGGTTGTTTGATAGTGTTTTTGGCGAGAAAGAGGAGGGGTTTTGGTCAGCGATTTTGAGGAAAAAGAAACCAACGAGAGGTCCGCTCGGTTTTTGTTAAGGAGCAGCCATGTTTAGGTTGTTCAATCTTAGAAAAAATGGATGCTTCCTTGTTTGTTGGAGAAGACAATCCAACGTTGGGTTTTGAAGAGGAGGGGTGTTTTTTTTTACTGATTTTTTATGGGTTTTTTTTTTGGAGAAGATGAAGGGAATGGAAAGGCTCAGCTGCTACTAAGATACCCTCTAAGCTCTCCAAAATGAAGAAGATGAGTGTCTGTGTTTTCTAAAATTTTGCCCAGCCCCTCTCGTTCCCAGATCTGTCCGTCCCCTCCCCAGATTTTTTTTTGGCATTTTTTCCTTCTGTTTGTTATGTGTGTGCATGTGTTATATATAGAAAGAAAAAGAAGATAGAAAGCAGCCATTGTGGTCCCCCAAAGGAATATTTTCCGTTATTTTTTTTTGCCAAAAACGTGAGTGAAAAAAATGGAGTGCATATGAGTTGTTACCAAGAGATAAGGTGGGGTCCATTTTAATTTTCTTTCTTGTTTTTGCTTTTGCTTCTTCTATTTTGCTTCATTACTCTTTTTTCAAAAAAAATCATGTTTTCTTTCTTTTTCTTTTTTTTTCCTTTTTGTTTTGTTTTATTTTTTATTAATGATAAAATAAAACTAGTTACAAAATACTATTTATCTAAAGTAAGCAATATTAAAAAGAGAACTAGAATAATCTTATTAGAGAAATTCAAATACTAATCGATATTTACTAAATACTTATAACTTAAAATTACATTAAACCAAGTAAAAATATTTTGAACCTTTTCTTTTTATCCTTTGTAAAATAAAATAAAACTAGTTAATCAAAATATCAATAATCTAACATAAAGAAAAAAAAATATTTTTTGTTAGTTTTCTTTTTTTTTTTAGTATTTGAAATAAAATAAATCGAAGAAGTTTAAAAATAGCCAAAATAGCAATATTAGACCTAAACTAAGTATTTACATGCTAAAATATAAAAAATCTTGGGGAGGGTCAAAAATCACATGTCTACAGTTGTAACTAATGAGAAGTCTGAATCATCACTATCAGCTACATTTGAATCCATAATGGTCTTTCCATTGTTATGTTTGGCCTTATTCTTCAACTTCGGACAGTCTTTCTTCCCCCCTTTTCTCGACAAAAGGCACATTCATCTTTGCTGGGTTTAAATCTTGACTTGGATCTTCCTTTCTTTGTCCTCGTTTGATTTTGAGGACAACCCCTCATAACCAGTGCTTCTCCTTCTCCGCCCTTCTGTTTTTTTCCCTTTCTTTGTTCATAGTTGTACAAAGCCGAACAAACTTCTCTGAGAGAAGTGTCGTCATTCCCATGGAGTAGAGTAGTTTCAAAGTGTTCGTACTCATCAGGAAGTGACCCCAACAACATCAAGGCCAAGTTACCATCATCAAAATTTGCGTCCATATTTTGCAAATTTGTGACCAACTTATGGAAACTGGTGATATGTTCATTCATCGTGGTACCAGGAACATAGGTGAAGCGAAACAGTCTCTTCTTCATGTACAATTTATTTTGACTGTTTTTCTTCAAAAATTTATCCTCCAGTGCTTTCCATAATTTACTTGCAGAAGTTTCCTTTGTGTATGGATATTTCTGCTCTCTAGCAAGGTAGGATCGAATGGTACCGCAAGCAACACGGTTGATAATTCTCCAATCTTCTTCTCCAATAACATCTGGTCTTTTTTCTTCAATGGCAAGATATATCCCTTGTTAAAAAAGGACATATAGAACCTCGCCTTGCCACATCCCAAAATGTCCTGACCTGTCAAAAATTTCTACGGCAAATTTCGCATTGGACCTTGTCATAAGCGAAGATGCCAATGATGACGTATTGTTGACACTTGATGTAGATTCTTCTTGTTTATTGTCTCTCATATTTGACACAAATATTATTTAATAGCTGACAACACAAATCAAGATTATTTTCTTTCTGGTGTGGAAGATCAGACTAAGCTGCAACCACAGAGCATACTCAGACAGAAACTTAACTCAGTTACCAAGATAACTCTTTTCTGATGTGAAAGATCAGACTATGCTGCAACCATAGAGCATACTTAGACAGTACCTTGGCTCTGATACGAATTGTTGCGGAAGCCAAATGTATATAGTGTGAATGATCCACAACTACTATACTAAAAAATTATGGCAGCCACTAAATAATAAATAAGACAATAAAGCAACAATAAAAGGAACACCAGAATTTACGAGACTCGGCCAATTTTGCCTACTTCCTCGGACACAACCAATATTTTATTCCACTCCAAAAATACAAGTGAAATAATACTAAAGAGAGAAGATACAAATGCCTTAAGAAGATAAGAAGGCAAATGAGAGGTGTGTTTAAATCCTAAATATTTGGCCTTCTTTTATAGGGTGAAGTACCAACCAAAATTGGTACTTCACCGATGTGGGAGTTCTGCCACTCAACAGCTTTATTATTCCTTCCATTGCTAGCGAATCTGCTGCTAAATTTTATTCCATGATGTAATGTTTAATCTGTCGGGTACCAAGTAGTAGCATTAAGGACCTCAAGTATGGACCGGGTGAGAGGAGTAGCAGTAATGTAAAATTCATTTGTATCGTACATTATCAATCTTTTATTTGCACAAAAATTGCTCGCTCTTATGCCATCAAAATGACACTAATTAATCGGGGCATGTAGTTATATTACATTCAGTGTGACTTCTTTATAATAACATCCATGTATAATAGCCAATCAGTCATTTACTATAAAAGTCAAATTTTTCTTAGAATTAATTTTTAAGTTATATTTTACCTTTCTATTACAGCTTTTTACCTATAACAACAATATCCATATTTGTAACAGAACGCTCTTTGTAAAACTGCCCCTCTATAATAACCATATAGAACCTTTAAGATTTACTAATAATAGTTCTAGTAATACGCACACAATCTTTTCTATTAAACAAGTTTCTATATTGCATAAGATATAAGATTAAATATCTGCACATGATATCTTTTCCATTGGACAAATTCCAAAAATATTTAGATAGAAAATTTAACTACTCCCTCCGTTTCAATTTAGATGAGGCAGTTTGACTCGGCATGGAGTTTAAGAGGAAAAAAAGACTTTTGAAACTTGTGCTCTTAAAAGCTTAAGGGGTAAAAACTTTGTGGGACCATGACATTTGTGTGGTTATAAAAGCTTCTCATTAAGCGTAAAATAGGTAAATTGAAGAGTTTAAAGTTGAATTATTTACAGCTAAAGAAATGTGTCATTCTTTTTGGAACGAACTAATAAGAAAAGTATGTCATCTAAATTGAAACAAAGGGAGTATTAAGCTCTTAGATTGTCTTCAAGGAAAAGCTATTTGATATCTTTTTGCTGAAAATTTGGACATGAACCTTCGTTGATTCAATTGTTATATAGCTAGCAAGAGAATGAAATCTACGAAACAAGCTACAATTACAAAGTTCTTCCATCAACCTTGAAAGAATTTATTTTTCTAGGTAGCTTTAAAATGTATGGCTTAGAGTTTAAATCTTTATACATTTAGTTATGAATATATTAATAATGTATTAGTTTTCTTCAATATTTAACTAGTGATCTATACATATCTTTTGAGATTTTAAATTTGAATAATTTTCTTATCTTTTATATGTAACCTTAAAATAGATAAAATAATTAATTTTTGAATAATCTTTATTTATAACAGCAAAAAAATATTTAAACGTCAAATGTTGTTATAGGTGTATAACAGACATTCACTATAAAAGTCAAAAAATATCATTTAGTTATAGGTGTAGAATAAACAAGGTTGTTATAGAGAGGGTGTACTGGACTTATTTTCTACGTAATTTTACTACTAATAATTTTTTCTTTTCAAAGCTAACAATAGATCATTAAGAACTCATCTAATTTATACATTCTAAAAATGCAAAAGAAAAGAAAACTTAAATTTAGTCCTCAAACTCACACTTAGTACTAAAACATAATTTACAAACCTACATATGATTTCAAAGCCTGAAGTGCCTATTACATATCAGAATTCACAGTACTTCACCACACGAGGGGCAAAACCTTAAATCGGCATCCACTTCGTGGCTACAGGACTGACACCAGTCAGGGACATCGTCCTCAGTATCTGACTCTGATTGAGGGAAGAAAAGTTTGCAGTTGCTGCAGTACATCACCGGCTCTTTCCCTGGCCATCGCCATACTGGAACAAACAAGAGCTTCAGAACCTTGTCATACTCGACGAGGTCGGCGTATGTATGATCCGCACGCTATGCATATCCCCTCTGCACTCACTAATACATGTCTCACCTGCTGCTCTAGTCCTATGAAGGACATCGTTTTTTTGTTTATGTTATGTATGTGGTTTGATTTTGACTTGGGATTTATTGAATGCGTTTTTCGTATAAATTAGAGTTCTTGAAAAGAAAAGGGAGAGAGAGAGAGAGAGAGAGAGCTGTAATGAGCTAAAAAAAGCTACAGTTTCTGGAGGATGTATATCGGATTTTTTGACCTGAGAATCAAGTTATTCGGGACCCGTTTTGGGTCGGTCCAGCTCATTAGAATTCCGGGCCATTTAGCCCATTAGATTATTATGGAATTTTTAGAGCAAAATACATTTGTAGCCACTCGCTGCAAACTTATATCATCTGATAACCACAAAATTTCAAATACATCTAGTAGCCAAAAAGATATTAGAATGGTCAGCCCAAATTCCACCAACCACACCCCATATATTTTTTCTTTTCCACCATCTATCAGACATCCACACAAAAAAGTTCCACCATTGCCATGCCACTATTGCACCAATGTCGCTACCGCCATGGCACCGCTATTACCTCCATGCACTGCTGCCACCACACCATCTAACCAAAAATGATAGATCATCAAAAAGAAGACTCACGCACCCCTAGACCATCCTCATTCACCCCAATTCTACTATCAAACCTAAAGAATTAAGAACTAAAAGAGAGGGGGGAAAAGATTGAAAAGAACAGTATAAACAGACAAATTGAATAAAAAGAAATAAGATCTAAAGAGAAAAAAAAGATTGAGATTATTTATGAGAGAAAAATTATACATTTTATATAAGGAAAATATATTAATTATTTACTTTATATACAATTGTAAATTCTATGTGCACTGCATATATACATTATACACTATTATATACTTTATATACAAAATTATATGAATATTGAATTTGTATAAAAAGTGTATATGTATTATATAAGTGTAGATACACCTTTCATATAATGTGCATATATAATATACACATTATATACAATATTCATAACACTCAATGTACCAATATTCATGCAATGTACCCACTGTAATCTTACACGCCCAGTTTTGTATAATACGTGTATAATGAATGTATATATACTATTATATATTTTATATAGAAAATATATACAAAATTATATTAACATTGAATTTGTATAAAAAATGTATATGTATTATATCAGTATAGATACACCTTTTATATAAATGTGCATACATAATATATACACATTATATACAATATTCTCAACACTCAATTTAGCCACGGTAATCTTTTACGTCCAGTTTTGTATAATACGTGTATAATAAATGTATCACTAGTGTAAAATATATACACATTGATTATACACCATATTATACCATTATTATACGTTGATTACACAATGTATAAATAAAGGAGCACTGATGGTAATGGAGGACAGTGAACTTGGCCGGAAAAAATCTTTTCTCCGGCCGTGGCTATTTTATTTTCTCCATTTTTCATCTTCTTGCAAAATCATCCAAAAAAATCATGTAATATTATATCTGAAAGTGGACAGAAAGCGAAGAAAGCGGCAACCACCGCCAGACTTTTGCGGAAAAGAAAGAGAGGGGGGGCAGGAGTAGGCGACTGAAAAGTGCATTGGGAAGGGGAGAAGTGCATTGGAAATAGTGGCTATAATTTGTCAATAAATTAGGCCTAAAGGCTATTTCGGGTCCATGGGAGAAAATATGGGCTAATTAAATTTTCAAGGGCTATAGAGGGTCATTTTCTCGAATTTTTACCTCCTATATCAAAGGTTAACACCTTATTTATTTTAAATAAATACCATTTAAAAAATTATATTCTATAGATATCTTTTAATGTTTATAACAAAATATCTAATTTTGGTTACCTCCTACCCCTAAGCCATTAAATACGTTATTCAGTTACACTCTTTTCTTTCTCTCTCTATTTTGATACATGTCATTCTTTTCCACCATTCCCTGAAAACACAACTGAGGGCTTCGTCAGAAGCAACTTGATTTTCAGTAACTTGATTTTCTATTACGAAGGACTCCCTTATTGGATTTCGTGAAAATTTCTCTTACGAAGGGCACTGAGGGAGGGCACTTAATTTATGAAATTTTTTGGCAGGGCTGTTACGAAGAGCTTGTTATTAAGGGATATTGGCTAGAAAAATGGTGATGTACCAAATAACAAATTTCAGCATGAGTAATCCATAAAACCAGACACAGGCATCACTATCCTTTTTTGAGAGAGTATAGCCAATTTATCAAAAAGCCTGTTATTCTGCTTTTTCTTATTGATTTTCTGTTATGAAGGGATCCCAATTAGGTTTCCTAAAATACGAAGGGTGCTTGATTGAATATGAAGGGCCTTTTTCGTGAGATTCAGAGTTTTTGGTCAAGGGTGGATTCGCCGGAAATTAGGGTTTGTTCTTGAGCAAAGACGACGAAGTTTGGGGCTGAGCAACTTGATTTTCTGTTGATATATTTCAATGTATTTTCATGTATTTCATTGTATTCATTGTCTTTTTTTATTGTAATTCAATATATCTCGTTGTATTCCATGTATTTCATTATATTCACTGGCTTTTTTCCATTGTATTTCAATGTATCCCATTGTATTATATGTATTTCATTGTATTCACTGTCTCGCTATATGCCATGAATGTATTCATATGTTTTTTTAATTAATATAATTTATGTATTCAGATGTATTATATAATTTCTCTGAAGATTGCTATGTTTTTTGTGTATTTTTCAGTTGAGAATCTTTTTTATAACTGAAAATACAAAATTTGTGTGTTATAATTGAGTTTGTTGAGCTATATTAGAAGTCTATTATGTTAATTGATTCACTTTCCATTTTAAAATAGTGTAATACCCCATTTCACTCCGTGAATACAGTCGAATACAGTCAATAATCTATCCAGTTGTAATCACATATTTCACTCTATGAATACAGTCGAATACTCTCGAATACAACAACTGATTAGCTAGACTTCACTGATTCACGCCTATTTTTGCTACTATATTCATGAATACAATAGCTTAAATAAATCAAATACATCTTATAACCACATAAAAAGTATCTATAATCCGTAATATAGCAAATGGTATCTATAAATAGCTAATTAGTACTAAAAGATAGTGTTTTATGGAAATTTCTCTTAGATTATTGGGCAAATATTACTTTTAGTCCGCGGTCGCAATTATTTATATTCGGTAGATGTAACAATATAAAATATTTATATATTTTTGTATATAACATACATAAATGTGTGTGTGTGTGTGTGTGTATATATATATATATATATTCATATGTCAGTTTGAGAGTGGTTTATATAATGTCATTTTCCCTAGATTATCAGAAAATTACCTCCAATGACTTTAAAAACGGATGCTTTTAATCTTTTAACTCCCGCTTGCCCCATAGACAAATTTTTTATGTCACAAATCAAAGTGTTGCTAATAGAGTAAGCAAGGAGACACTAGTTAAACTCGAATTCTGTATATGGGGCTAGTGGTTAAAAAAAATTAATAATAGCATCAACTTGTTCTGTAATGTCTATTTGTAAGGGGCTTATGCCCTATCTCGGCGGATTATTTGCACCAGTCTTTCCTGAGGCTACTCTTTAATTTATATCATCATTAACTTAATGAGCTAAATTTTGTCCTTAAAATCATTGATATTGTTCTCCTCGTAGATATATTTAGCTTCCTAAACTAATGAAAAACAGAATCTGCATAGTAACCTCAAAAAACTTTATTTGTGCAAATGCCCGTATGGCCGATCTCTCCTCATCCCGTGATAAGTACAATGTGATACCCAGCATTTACTGTTATTTTAAGTACTTTATAGTAATGTTTAGTGCCAATGTTTAAAAAGGTAAAATTTAGGGTGCGAGAATATTCAAACGTGGCTATAAGCATCTAATGCGTTAGTTAATTCATCTAATATGGCTTCAGAGATGCCCCATGCACATCTCAAGCATTGAATTGTCTGCCGTGTATGAAACATATTATTCTCTTTTTCCAAAATATTCTTCTAAACAGACGATATTCTATATAGGGTAATGTATAATATGTACCTTAAAATGAGTAACCATTAAATTTGTATGCGATTTAGAGGATACGTGATTTAATTTAATACGAATAATCTAAAAACAACAAGTAATTAAATTAAAGAAAGAATGAACAATCAAACCAATAATGACGTGACGATCAAGCTTGATCTTAAGTTGAACCCTGAAATTCGGCCTCAACCAGATCCTCGATATAAGTTCGGTTACGATTAAAGAAGAGAATAATGAAGAACACTTTGAATAATAGGTAGAAGACAAAAATCAACTTTTATTGCTTTGATATGCGTGTCAATAGTCTCCTCAAAATGAAAAAATTCTTCCCTTTATATAGTATGGGAAATTTCATTCCTAATACAAGTCTAAATAAGGTAAAAACTTCTTTTTTCGGTAAATGTTGATCCGCAGTTGGTATCGAGCAGGATTTGCGCTGTAATATCCAGTTGAGGGCAAATATTACGGCTCCCTACTTGTCATACCCAACAGTTCCTCCTTTTCCCGTGGTCTCGAAACTTTACTTGTTCTGGATCCATTGTTTCTTCGTGCCCGATCTCAGATACATCGTTCACTTTTTCCGAATTCTAATACGAGGAATCCTTCGATCTTGCTTGTAGTTGGGTCGGACCGTGATCCCTTCTCGTTTTTTTATTGGGGGATCAAAGAAACATTACCCCTGATTTTACTCATACACAGATAGTCTCCTTCGCTTTCCATAGAGCAAGTTTATCGAAGAGACAAGAAGCAATTAATTGACCTCGGTTCATTCTTCCATATGTTATAACTAAGTTAACGGGTCAGTGAAACGTCTCATCAGTCGTGTCATTCTCACTTCGGACACGTGTTAGTTGCCGGTTGACCGTCCTCGGATGCGAAATGTCATGTATTAATTACCCCCTCTCTATAAAAGCTTTGGTCCCTTTTTCACTTTTTTATTTTTCGATTCCAGAATTCCTTAATTTACCCCCGAACTTTTCACTTGTTCTCAACCCCTTCAAATTTCCATACATTGTTCTATATATCTTCATTTTCCCATTTTCAAATCTTCGTACTTCCCTTTAAATCTTCAAGTTTGACCTTCAAACCTTTATCCTCATCTTCAAATCATCATATTTTCCAGAATTCAATGGAGAAGACTTTGAAATATGTGCCCTAGCAGACCGTCTCTTCAACTTTTAACCCAACCACGGATGTTGAGGTGGTTGTACCTGAAGTGGCCCTAGAACCTCCCCTGAAGAACTTCATCCCCGGAGGCTACTCTATTGAAAATGACTTCAAGGTCGAAAAAACCTCTAGTCAACAGGATCGAGGCGAAGAGGTATGGAGGTACATATACTCCATCACCGAGGACACGCTCCACTGTAAATAGGAGGGCAAAGAAGTGGTTGTCCCCGATCCTGATTAGGACATCACCACACATGTGGAGGGATATCTAAGTATTTACACATACCCCTTCACACTTGCCCCGTGGACCCCATAGCCCTCAATTTTTGCAAAAAATACGAGGTATGCCTCGACAGATCCACCCGTCCTTTTGGAGGATCGTGATCCTCATCCACCACTTAGTTAATAACACCGGAGCACCCTGATTTACCCTCGACCAGCTGCTTCATCTCTATAGTCCTCGAATCTTCCGAGGGGGATTAATCAAGCTCATTCGTCCGACGAGGAAAGCTCCCTTATCGAGCATCGACGAATATAGGGATCGAGGTTGGCAGGGAAGATTCATTCGGGTGAAAACCGAGGATCTCATTCCCTCTGAGTTCCTACTATTCCCTGAAAAGAGGAACATGGCCGTAAGTTCTTCTCACTTTCGAGTAATTAGTATTCCTTTTGGATTTTTTGTTCTTCTTCTTCATTTCTTGGTTCTATCATCGTGTAGCAGTTGCCCGAGTCCCCAACGCAGTCCCCCACTTTAAAAAGTGAGTTGAAGGGATCTGTACGCAAATTTCATATTTTGAGTGCAAATAGCGCAAGCTCTCGAAGGGAGAGTGGGAGGCCCTTTCCAATGGTGAGTGCTCTTCCCGACCAAACTTGCTCACATATTAAACTGTTTTTCTCTAAATCCCTTTCTTTCTTTCATAGGTTTGTCCAAGACCACTGAGCTTCGGTTATTGGACAAAGACGAGGCTTCTTCCTCACCTGATAAACCCTCCGCTTCGAGACAGTCTGAGGTTGTTGCAAAGAAAGATGAGAAGAGAAGAAAGAGAAAGTCTTCGGATTCCTCGGATGCCGAAGCCAAGAAGAAGGGGGTAGCGGTCCAGGCCCAAAAAAACAATAAGAAGAGTACCCGGACCAAGGTACTAGACCCCGACTCCCTCTACCAGCTCAGGGATTATCCTGAAGATAATGAGCTAGAGTTCGTCGCCCATGGGCCGGCCATTAACGAAGAAGAGCAGGTGGCTCCTGGGGGAAGTGACCTAGAGGTCGATGCCTCTTTAGCTCGAGAGCCAGAAGGAAAACCAGTGGCTATGATCTCCCGAGAAGCTACCCCTGCTCTAAGGGGAACCACCGGGGTCATTGACATCGCGGAATCGTCGTTCTATACAGAGTCCTTATTCGATGAGGCTTAGGCCGTCAAGGAGAAACCAAACGAGATGGTGCGGGCCGCAGACAAGGCCCTAAACCTTTTCTTTGATGGAGTGTACATCAGCACATTGGAGGATTACTCCGGGTTCGATCACCTAGAGATCCTTAAAAAAGACATGTCGTCGAAAGCAGGTGGGTCGAGCTTGAGCCCGAAGCTGGTGAAGCAGTTCCTTGCTCCGAGCATGGATCCCGACCACAAAAGAAGGGTCGTGTTTACTATCACGACCCAAATTGATGGGCCACGATGGGCACTCGGTGCCTTACCCAACCGAGTACCAACGTAACATATCTTTCTTATTATACCATCATGGGTAAATGGGAGAAAAGGACCGTCATGAGATAACCAGAATAAAAAAAAGGGAATACTAGACATAGGATGACCCAATATGATATAGAAACTTATACATGTGACAAACAGGCCTATAAGGCCGACATAATCATTTGTATACTAAAAACATAGGCTGACAAGACCATACAAGTATCCATATACATGATATCTATCTACAAGCCTCTAAGAGTACATAAATATCATAAATGTCGGGATAGGGCCCTGCCATACTAATCAATACAAGTCTAAATCATACTGACCAAATAGGCAACTCTTGAGCAAGTGGAGTGTACCAACACCTTTTGCTGAGCTGATAGCCTACTAGGAGGACTCTCAACCTGTCTATCGGGACCTGCGGACATGAAACGCAGCCTTCCCAGGCAAAAGGGACGTCAGTACAAATAAAGTAATGAGTATGTAAGGCATGAAAAGCAGTATATAATAGACATGAAAGAAACATGGAGTAAAAGACTCAACTTGTAAGTCTGAATAGATCTGTGAATCATGAAACATTTATAATGTCATGTATATGTGTATAAATGTCATACCATGCATAGGTATATGCGTACATAACATCATCAAGCCTCTGAGGGCATTCCATCATATCATCTCGGCGACTGTGGGCGAAATCATCAACGTATACCAGTTGATCAGGTGGTGGTGCGTATATAATGCCATAACCTTTTTCCATATCCCATATATATATAATATACAAATATATATACACGCGTATATAACATCATCTGGTCTGGTCAATGTACATGTATAAATGAATGCAATGCATGAGAAGTAAGTCAATATGATCTCTCGAAATGTCATAAGATAATTATGCCTTCGATTAATATCATAAAATAAACGTTATCAACTTACATATTTTCTGAGACCCATGAACAGACGATAGATTAATAGGATACATGGGGAATCAAGAACATAAGCAACCCTAATACTTCTAAGAATATATTCATTTATGAAAGTTGTGTGCTTGCTCGTTTCGTTGTATCATATGGATCGTGGCAAAAGGAAAGAAGGGAGCCTTAACACACCTCAAGTCTTCAATGAAACTCAACAACAAGCTTATGACAACTAGCGCGCCAACCCTATAATAAAGAAATACATGTACAACTTAGATGGCGCTTGTATATCACGTATCTCAAATGATAAATCGATTCTAAAATAAAACGGGCAGCATTTCCCCTGATTTTACTGCTCCCTTAAGCCAACTATAGGCGAGATACAACTATAATACAATCAGCAGCTCAAAATCAACCTAATTACAATTTGGGACCTTTAATACAATAAAAACCACAAATATACCATAACACACCTAATCAACAAGTTATCAATTAGCCTGAAACTACAACGACGAGCGACCAACCTACTACCCTACCACATGTGGCATTTCTCCATGTCCTTTTATCCTTCCAAACTCCATAAATCAGCAGCACAATAGGCCAACACGAGTGGACTACAAAACAGTCCACTAAAAGTGGAATAAATCGAACTCACGGCTTCCGATTACCTTCCCGTAGTTCTAACTATTAGGAAACTAATTTATCAACCTTCCTCGATATTTAAACACTTAAATAAAGAAATTAGATGTTTTCTTAACTATGAAGTACCTTCCAAATCTCAAACTACAAAGAAAAAGAGTAAGGATCGTTCTAATGTTATCACTTCTTGATTTCATACCCGGGATGTTAATCTTCTTTGAAACCCTAGAAGAGAGCTTGAGGGGGAATTTATGGGGGTTATCTGGTCATTTGCTATGAAAAATGAAGATAAACACGAGTTAAAACCTATATATATCAACTTTTGAAAAGTCAAAGAGGTGCTAGCTTGGCACCCTAGCATTGACCCATCTTTCGACGCTTATATATTTTTATCCGGATGTTGTATGAACGAACGATTAAGAGCGTTGGAAACAAAATTCTAAGACCTCCAATTTGGTATATAATTTGTCCCAAAAAGACCTCATATAACATACGAAATGTATTGCTCAAAAAGCTTTAGTGACACACCTACTTGTCACCTATGCAGTCTACGGCCTTGGCAAACTATAATCTGAGTTACTTACTTTTGGAGAAGATGACTGGTAACACCGAACCTCCAAGACGCCTAAAAAATAAAAATAATGTAAAGGCAGGCTTTGTTTGAACTTACACAACCTAAGTTATTTTATGCTAAGGCATTCCGACCTTTGTGAATACAAGTAATAAAGCAAAGGAAAAATCTGAAAGCCAAAAGGAAAAGGAAAGCCTTGTATATATTTACCCAATAATCTTTTTACAGTGGTCAGGGCTTAATTCAAAAATTTACAATGGCCGAAACAGCCTAAAAAAGATGCAAAAGAAAGCAAAAAATATAAAGGCCTAAGTGGCATGGTCTTCATCGGAGGCAACATCTCCGCCCTCTGGATCTTCCCTGCCTTTAGACTCTCTTAAACTCTCGAAATCTTCATCGGGAAAGGCAAGCTATCAGGCCCTAGCTTCTTCTGCTTTGGCGTTCTCGATTTTAGCTAGTATATCGAAGTCCTGAGCATAGACTCCCTCGAGGGCTTTCCTTCGAGCTTGCCACCTTGCATGATCCACCATGCTCTTGGCCTGCGCCTGGATGGCCTCGACGTCGACCTTGAATTGGGCCATTTTAGCATTGGCTTTGGTATTAGCCACTGCCACGTCAGATTTGGCCACCTCGAGTTCATTGGCCAAGTTTGCCTTATCAAAAATATCCAAGTCCAATTGGGATTGATGCTCCTCGATTTTCTTGACCTGCACCGAGGCCTTCTCTTTTACAGCTCGGAGCTAGGCCTCGGCCGACTCCAGTTGTGCTTGGGCAACTTCCTTTTCAAGGCTAAGATGTCCATATTTTTCTTGAACTCCTCAGCCTCAGCTTGAATTGTATCTACCTATGCCTGAAGCTCCCCGATCTTTCCAAGCCTTTACCAGACCTATAGGATCGGATCATTAGTCACTATCTTCAATTCAACTTCACTATCATAAAGCACTCGAAATACCTGCTTGGCCATCTCATCATGCTCATTCCGAGCTATTTCTAACTCGGCCTGAAGCTTCTCACTGAGAAGCTTGTAGGTGTCCTTATTCTCAGCGAGATCCTAAACCTCGATCTCGTGGTGAGTTAATTCCTCCTGGTATCAGAGGAAAGTCTCATGATTCAGTACCAAAGCCTGAAAGCATAAGGGAAGGTGTTATAGTTATTAACAACTTTAAATTTAGAATATATGAGAAGAAAGATACACAAAGTTACCCGATTTAATGCTTGTTAGGCTTCATTGAATAGGCAGGGGGTTTCCACCTTGTTCATTACTGCCTGATCTTCTTTGGTCACCAAGCACCGAAGGTAGCTAGCGACCCCCACGGGGGCAGAGAAAATGCGGGCATCCTCAAGGATAGAGAAAGCTATTGATCGTCTTCGGTCAGGATCGACACTCGGGGCCGGGAACCGGTTTACCAATTTTGGGCTCGAGGAAGACCTATTGGCTTCCGATGATAGTACCTTCTTTGGAACTAGCAAGTCTCCGAGCCTAGTGACATCCTCGAAGGCAGTAGATTCACTATCCAAGAAGGTGTGGATATCTCTCGCCCCCTAAGTCCCTTCGTAAGAATGATCTTCTAACATACCGGCCTTACTGATCATAGCATTCAAAAACTGAGGAAACTCGGTAATGTCAATCGCCCCGAGCATGTCTTTCAGGGCACTTTCCTCTGCTCGAGGAGTGTCAACTTCAGACTCCCTCTGGACCACCCTAACTTGGGGAGAAATGGCCTCACCCCCTTCTGGTTCGGGAGCTTCAGCCAGAGCTCTCTCACTGACCTCCTCATGTCGAGATGATTCAACTTTAGCACCCATCGGTTTGAGAGCCTCTTTTATCATGACACTAGCCCGCACGCGGGCAAGTTTGGATTTATCTTCCTGTTCTTCTTCTTCTTCGGACCCATTCCTTAGTCGATGGATTGAGTCTGAGGATAGAGCGTCGGAGCTCCCCTTGGGCTTGCGAGACCTCCTCTTAGGTTTTTTCTTTTCTGAGTTCAGGAACTGGAGACCCTTTTTCTCTTCTTATCGTCACCTTGCTTCGGAGCAGGGGGCTCGAGAGGCATATCCTAATCACCGGATAGAGGCCTCATAGCAACGTCTTTGGGGAGACCAACAAAAGAAAATAGAGCAGATAAGAATTCAACAGTACAAGGAGAAAATCAAATAGTTTGGCGCCCACATGCATCATTCAAAACTGTTTGTTATCCATTTTTTAGGGTAACAACTTCAACATTTAAACTCCAAAAATGCCTGTGGGCGCCAAACTGTTTGATTTTCTCTTTGTACTGTTGAATTCTTATCTGCTCTGTTTTCTTTTGTAGGTCTCCCCAAAGATGTTTCTATAAGGCCTCCATCCAGTGATGAGGATATGCCTCTCGAGCCCACTGCTCCAAAGCATGGTGACGATAAAAAGAGAAAAAGGGTTTCGAATTCCCCGAACTCTAAAAAGAAAAAACCGAAGAGGAGGTCTCGCAAGCCTAAGGGGAGATCCGACGCTCTATCCTCGGACTCAGTCCATCAACTAAGGAATGAGTCCTAAGAAGAAGAATAGGAAGATAAATCCAAACTGGTGGCTCACATGTGGGCTGGTGTCACGATGCTAGAGGCTCTCGAACCGGCGGGTGCTGAAGTAGAATCATCTCGACATGAGGAGGTCGGTGAGAGACCTCTGGCTGAAGCTCCCGAACCAGAAGGGGGTGAGGCCATTTCTCCCAAAGTTAGGGCGGTCAAGAGGGAGATCGAAGCTGACACTCCTTGAGCGGAGGAAAGTGCCCTGAAAGACACACTGGGGGTGATTAACATTACCGAGTCTCCTCAGTTTTCGGATGCTATGATCTGTGAGGCCGGTATGTTAGAAGATCATTCTTACGAGGGGCCTTAGGAGGCAAGAGATATCCACACCTTCTTGGATAGGTTTGAATCTACTGCCTTCGAGGATGTCACTAGGCTCGGAGACTTGTCGGTGCCAAAGAAGGTACCATCACCGGAAGCTAGTGGGTCTTCCTCGAGCCTAAAATTGGTGAACTGGTTCTCGGTCCCGAGTGTCGATCCTGACCGAAGACGATCAATAGCTTTCTCTATCCCTGAGGATGCCCGAGTTTTCTCTGCCCCCGTGGGGTTTGCTAGCTACCTTCGGTGCTTTGTGACCAAAGAAGATCAGGCAGTGATGGACAAGGTGGAAATCCCCTGCCTATTCAATGAAGCCTAACAAGCATTAAATCGGGTAACTTTGTGTATCTTTCTTCTCATATATTCTAAATTTAAATTTGTAAATAACTATAACACCTTCCCTTATGCTTGCAGGCTTTGGTGCTGCATCATGAGACTTTCCTCCGATACAGGAAAGAATTAACTCACCATGAGGTCGAGGTTTGGGATCTCACTGAGAATAGGGACACCTACAAGTGAGAAGCTTCAGGCTGAGTTAGAAACAGCTCGGAATAAGCATGCTGAGATGGCCAAGTAGGTAGAGTGATTCACGATAGTGAAAACGAATTGAAGATAGTGATTGATGATCCGATCCTGTAGGTCTAGAAAATGCTTGAACAGGTCGCGGAGCTTCAGGCACAGGTAGATACGATTCAAGCTGAGGCTGAGGAGTTCAAGAAAAATATGGACATCTTAGCCTCGAAAGGGAAGCTACCCAAGCACAACTGGACTCGGTCAAGACCCAGCTCTAAGCTGCAAAAGAGAAGGCCTCGGTATAGGTCAAGAAAATCAAGGACCATCAATCCTAATTGGACTTGGTTATTTTCGATAAGTCAAACTTGGCCAATGAACTCGAGGCGGCCAAATCTGAGGTCGCAGTGGCCAATACCAAAGTCGATGCTAAAATGGCCCAATTCAAGGTCGACGTCGAGGCCATCCAGGCATAGGCCAAGAGCATGGTGGATCATGCAAGGTGGCAAGCTCGAAGGAAATCCCTCGAGGGAGAAAATAGGCCATTCCGGACCTTTTACTCATGGAACGAGAAGACCGATGCCACTATCGCCTCTTGGCTTTGCTTTCATATAATCTATTCGACTGAAAGGAAGGTTATACGACTTTTTGACTTTGCAAGAGTAGTTTCATCGGTGGAAGGGAGGGAGAAGGTTCCATGCTCATGACTTCGATATACTGGCTTAAATCAAAAATGCCAAAACAGAAGAAGCCAGGGTCCGGCAGCTGGCCTTTCCAGAGGAAGATTCCGAGAGTTTAAGCGAGACTGAAGGCGGGGAAGATCCTGAGGGCGGAGATGATGCCTCCGATGAAGACCAGGTCACTTAGATCTTTATATTTTTGCTTTTTGTTTTACATCTTTTGAGGTCATTTCGGCCATTGTAAATTTTTTATTTAAGCCACTGGCCTCAGTTAAAAAATTATTGGGTAAATATATACAAGGTTTTCTTTTTCCTTTTGGCTTTCAAATTTTTCCTTTGTTGTATTACTTGTGTTCACAAAGATCGGAATGCCTTAGCATAAAATAACTTAAGTTGTGTAAGTTCAAACAAACTCTGACTTTACATTATTTTTATTTTTGAGGCATCTTGGAGGTTCGGTGTTACCGGGAACCTTCTCCCAAAGTAAGTAACTCAGATTATAAGTTTACCGAGGGTAGCTTTTAAAACCGGTTATGAAAATTTCGAAGGCCTATTTTTTGTTACGGTTCTCGGACGTCTCCCAACCAAATGTTAATATGGCCGTAGCCTTTTAATTCGGGTGTAACCCAGTGAGCTTGCTTTCCTGAGTTATCCAGGCTTGCCTAAGATAACAGTCCCCGAGTGGGTATGGTTGTGGCCTTTAAAATTCGGGGATTGCCTAAGAGGTCTTATGCCCCCGATGTTTAATAGTTCGATCTGTTCGAGTTTGTTTTTCGGACGGCAGTCCCCGAGTGAGGGAGTGATCATCCAAACTCTAGTTATAATCGACCCTTGAGCTCGTTTCCTTAAGAGATCGAAAGTACGAAATTGTAAAGAGGAATTTTTTCTAAGATATAAGATAATTGCAAGAAAAGTACTTCTCTTTATTCTTGTGAAAAACAGTTATACATGCGTACATATTTTATGCCAGGGCTCGAGCAACCTATGTGGGCACGGTTCGTTTGACCGTTTGGCCCTTACAACAAATCTTACATAGCGAGACCCTTCTATTACGAAGTAATTTGCTCGCAAAGGTAATGCCTCCCAGTATTCGAGATTGATTGTAGAGGAACCTCAGATACTGTTAGTACTATCTTCGACACCGATTCGTAATCGGCCTTTGATTCTAAGTTAGCACGATCCATTGTTGCCTCTTTAAAAACCTTACCAAAAAAACCAATTGGGACAAAAATGGTTCAAGGAAAAAAGAGTGCAACGCGTGCTTTCAGACCTAAAGACTTCGTACTGCTCTTTATCGACCACCTACAAGTGTTAGTCCAAAAATAAAAAGAAAGGAAATGGGGTTGTACCTTAGTAGTAATATCGCTTTAGGTGAGTTACATTCCAATTGTTTGGTAGTTGTTCTCTGTTTGTCATTCCGAGCTTATAGGATCCTTTCCCTGTGACATCAAGAATCTGGTATGGTCCTTCCCAGTTCGGACTCAATTTCCCTTCATTCGGATTTCAGGTGCTTAGTGTGACCTTCCTTAGTACTAAGTCCCTGACATTGAAGTATCGAAGGTTGGCCCTTCGATTGTAATACCTCTCGATCCGTTGCTTTTGGGCGGCCAATCGAACAAGGGCGGCTTCACGCCTTTCATCCAATAGCTTCAGCTTGTATTCATGGCCTCGTCATTTGATTCCTTTGTTGCATATCAGAATCTGATACTGGGCTCCCCGACTTCGAACGTTCCATTAACTTGGTTTACTACAAGGAGGGAGTCACACTTAGCTTCGACCACCTCCGCCCCTATGTCTTTGGCTAGTTCGAGACCTGCAATCATTGCCTCATATTCGGCCTCGTTGTTAGTCAATTTTACAGTTCTAATAGACTGTCTAACTATATTGCATGTGGGTGGCTTCAGTACGATGCCAAGTTTGGACCCCTTTTACAATTAAAGTTAAACTGTGATAACGTATAAAGTCACGGATTATAATCAAATACAATTTAAACTTTTAAAAACAATTTTTCAATACAATTTCATTTTTTTTTCAAATTTCAACCAAATCTATTTTTAAATGCTAGCTTAGAATACTTTGGATATGCATATTATTGTCCTCACATATAGTTAAATCAGAATTTTCATATAATTTTAGCTTTTGAGTTTTGCATAAGCATGTTAATCGGGCCGGGCTGACCCGTTTTCAGCCCGGTTCAGCCCGCTACTGTTCACTATTGGACGGGTTGGGATGGGTTGTTTAGGGGGGCGGGTTGTGGACGTTCACGTTTAGCTTAACGGTGCACCTAACCCGCGTAACCCGATATTTCTTAACGGGTTGAACACGGGCTGCAGCCCGGTTACCATTGAAAATTTTGTTTTTTAAGTTAATTGGATCATTCCCGACGGTCAAATTGAGAAATGCCCGTTGGGAAACGGCTAGATTTTGCAAAAATGGCCAATTTCGGTTAGCAGCTCGGTTACCGTTGGAATTTTTTATTTATTTAATTGGACCGTTCTCAATAGTCAAATTGAGAAATGACCGTTGGGGAACGACCAGATTTTGCAAAAATGGCCAATTTCGCCCCTCCCCCCCATTAAAAATATAGCCCTCTCACCCCTAATAATTGCAAAATTACTTTTTTAACCTTTTAAAATCTATAAATAACCCCCCTTCTTCTTCATTTTTTCTCACAATTCACTCTCTTACTACTCTAATTCTCTCTCAAGTCTCAATTGTCTCTTGATATTATAGTTCTTAAATTCTCAAATCTCAAATTCTCAATTATTTATTATTTCAAGTTTCATCAATTATTTATTTTAGCCATTACAAAATTATTATTATCAAATATCAATTATTCAAGTGAAGTGTGGTATCAAGTATTCAAGTATTATCAACTATCAAGTTTCGGTCTATCAATTGAAGTTTGAATTTTAATATCAAAAATTCAAAATTAGTGTGGCCTAAGGAATCCCGGTACACTCGTTCCATCTCTTTCTCTTATTTGGTGTACACTTATTTTATTATTTAGAATTATTAATTTAGTTTCTTAATTTAATTTCTTACTTTAATTTCTTACTTTAATAGTTTAATTTATATAATGGATTTACTTAGAGCGGCCAAAAAAGCGTGCACTAGTAGAGGTGGTAGTAAGAAAACTTCAAAAAGAACAAGAGGTGGTGTTGGTTCTTCTAGTAGCTTTACACATATTTCTGAAAGTTCACCTGAAAATTATGAGCGAATGCAAGAAAATTATGGTGTAGATGATGATTTAGATGCTTTGTTAGATGATATTCAATCACCCGATAATCTTGAAACACCACCACATACACCTGGTAATGCTAGTCAAACTCAAAATGTTAGGGGTGCAACAAGTAGGCCTCTTCTCCCTATTAAGAAGAATCTACGATTAAGAAGTGTTGGATGTTTTTTGAAAGACTAGAAGATCAAAAAAATTATGTAAAATGTAAAATTTGTAGTGAACATTATAAACATGAGCCTGGTAAATGAGGGGGAACGGGTCAACTTCGTAGGCATATGGAAGAGAAACACCCTCTTGATTGGGGAGTAGATGAGTCATCTGGGCAACAAAGACTTAACCCGAGTACTGGGGGGTTATTTGGGAAATACGATATTAAGAAAGATCGGGAAGAATTAGCTAAAATGATTGCTTTAGGTTGTTTACCTTTTAGTTTTGCTTCTTCACCGTATCTTGTTACTTATATTAAAAGAATTTATAACCCTATGTTTAAAGGTATTCCTAGAAGTACTCGTAGAACTAATATCTTTAGGCTTTTTGGACAATATTAGACATATATACGTTATTTGTTCGCAAGTCTTCCTTGTAAAGTTTCTCTTACTTCTGATATTGGTCGTGTTGTGAATGGAAATGATTATTTGACTGTCACATGCCATTGGATAGATGATAATTTTTGTATGCAAAAACGTATTATTGCTTTTAAATATGATAAAGATCAAAGTCATACTGGTGCATTTATAAGTAATACTATACATGAAGTTGCTATATTTTATAATCTTACAGAAAAAGTTTTGTGTATGTCATTTGATAATGCTTCTAACAACAATGCTGCTATTACAATATTAAAATTGCATCTACACCCACCACTTCCTGAAATATTTCATGTTAGATGTGCATGTCATATTTATAACTTGATTGTGAAGAGTGACCTTGAATTATTTAGAAATGAAATTACTTTAGTTAGGAGAGTTGTTGGTGTAATTCAAGGAAATAATAGAAGTGCTAGATTAAATGCATTTAAGGAAAAATGTGTACACTATGGACTAAAACCAAGACTCATGCCTGAAGAAATAGTTACTAGGTGGAATTATACTTATTTGTTCTTAAGATGTTGTTATAAATTTAGAATGCCTATAACTGAAGTTGCTAATTCTCATTGTACCGATCCTAACCGTTTGTTAACATATAGAACTTGGGAAGTCATTCATGATGTTGTACAATTTTTACAAAAATTTTATGTGGGTACACTTGAGTTTTCTGGAGCTTATTATCCTACCATTTGAAATGGTTTAGTTCATATTGCTGAAATTTCTCTTTTACTACATAATTTGAAGCAGAAAGAAGGATATGCTACTGTTGTTGAATCTATGCTAGATAAGTTTAAAAAGTATTTCTACCCAATTTCCTATATTTACCTAATTGGTGTTATTTTAAACCCTACTGTCAAAATAATAAAGTGTTGCCAATTAATTAGAGCTTTATATACTTATATGGATATTGGCCCAACTGAAACTCCTGATATTGACACTTGTATTTCTGAGCTACACACACATTTACAAACTTTATATAATTATTATGCTAACATTGTTGATGCTTCTTCGGTTGTAGATGCAAATATTCCTTCAACTAATCCTTCAACATCTGGAACAACTATGGATAATGATGATTGTGTTCAAGATTATCAGATTTGTTCTACACTAGGAGAACATCAACAAACCAGTATCAAGAATATTGATGAATTACAATTCTACTTGCAAAAGTCACCAGAGCTCCTCACAAAGGATTTTCTACCGCTGGTTGGTGGAGGAGAAACTCAAATCAATTTCCTGTTCTTTCGGTCATGGCTCGAGACGTGCTAAATGTGTCGATTTCAACAGTCGCATTAGAGAGCGCTTTTAGCCAAGCAAGGCAGCAGCTAGGAGATACACATCATTCATTGGGCAACAATGCTTTGGAAATTCTAGTGTGCTTCAGAGATTGGATAAGATCAGAACGGCGAAACCAAGGGCGTGACGAGGTAGACGAAGAGGAGGACCAAGAAATTGGAGATATAATGGTTTATGGTTCCGATTCAACTAATCCCGGAAACCAAGAACCTCATGTTGACATGGAAGAACTTACAAAAATGATGCAAAACATGTGATGCACTATTTCTTAGTTTTTATAATTATTGTAAACTTTTAATTTGCAAGTTCAAAAATAAAAAAATAAAAAAAAGAACTTGCAAATTAATGAAGTATTAAAAATATAAATGAAAGCCTTCGGAGTTTGTTCCTTATATTGCCTATTGGTTTTATACTCTTATTAAATAATTTTTTGTAGCCACTTACATTCTAATTTCAATTTTATAATTTTAAAATACAAATTTCAAAACTTTAAACTTCAAAGTTTAATTCTAACCCTTAAAAGTTTGCAAATACTTAACTATCAATAACATTGAATAAGAAAACTAAAATTTAATTTTAAAAAAAATAAAATAACTGGAACCCGGCCCGCCTGAACCCGCTAAGCCCGAACCCGTACGTGCCCTAAAAAACCTGAATTTTCCCAACCCGCTAAGAACCCGTTATCCCAGCCCGTTAACCAGCCAGCCCGTTAACCGAACGGGCTGGGATTTTCCCCGTTCAACCCGTCCCAATCCACCCGATAAACATCCATAATTTTGCACAATTTTAAAAATATTTTCTAAAATTGCATATTTAAACAGTTCTATTTAACAAAGAAAAAGATAATTTCTGGGGCTTCGCCGCTTGTCTCAAGGCTAACGCCACTTATCGATCGAAGCACATGCACCACCTGCGGCTCGCACAACGAGACGACGTTAAGTGTGCACGTGACGCGGAAGCAGGTGACGTATTTCATTTGCCACGTCGGATCAAAAGACAAATTGTTTTATTCCACGTGTTGCATATGACACAGCATAGAGTGAAGTATATTTTGTTAACGTTACTCTCGAGAGTGTTGTATTTTCAGTCACGCGTCAGTACCATGTTTGTCCCGTTCTCTAACTGCACCTTCTTTTTATTTTTTTATATTTTTAATTTTGGGTCCCTGGATCACGAAAAGGAGTCCAGAAATTCTACTTCCTCTAAATGACCTTAATACCCTCCTCACTTGTTACCTAAATTAGCAAAAAAATATAGTTTTTGACATAAAATACTTAGGGCAAATATGTTCTACCTACTCCAATATTTCAATTCGTAACATGGTGTCCTTCACCTTTTTTATTTTCTTGTTAAAATAGTACTATGAGTAACAAAATGTTACTGTGGAAAAAACCCATACTCATTAACAGAGGCAGATATAATATTTAAACTTTATGGATTCAATATTTAAGATTTTTAATATTGAGTCAATTATATTTTTAAAGTTATGGGTTCATATCTATTATTTTTTGTAAATTTAATAAATTTTTACCTATAAAATTATACTCCGCGTCAAAAATTATGGATTTAATTGAACTCGTCACTTTAACACTACACCCATCACTGCTCATTAAGGTGCTTTAAAGAAAAAAAGAAAACAAGATAAGAAAAGAACTTATAAATACAAACTATAACGACCAACTTGATGCAATTGGTATCAATGTTTTATATTACAAAATACATATCATTTAGAATTGGAATAATTGAAGGAAAATATTTCTACTTCTTATTTTACGTAGATATAATCTACACGCACAAAAGGATAAACGTTTAGAGCATATTTTACCTTTTTTACTTAGCTAACATAATATAGGAAAGGGAAATATAAAGTGCAAGTTCTTTAACATGAGAATGATAATTTTTATACAAATAGTAAAATGATCTATGATAAAATGTTTCAATCAAAAGAGTATTATAACTAGCATTTAGAGAATTTACAGAATTCCTGGTAAAATAACAGGGGCATTTTTGACATTTCATGTATGGTAGATGGCAGATCTCCGCACGGTTAGAGTTCCCATAAGCAATATACTCCTAGTACTATATAAAATCCTCGTGAGATCCACAATGAGAAACGAAACTGAAGATATTTTTTCAGTGAGCTGAGAGAAGAGATAAGAGTGAAAAAATGGCGATTAGGGTATGGATTTCCTTATTTCTCTGCGTTTACGCATTGCTAGGATCGCTTTCTTATGCTTCTGAGAGCGAAGAGAAGGAGTACGTTGTGACACTGGATCACTCCAATTTCTCTGATTTCGTCGGTAAACACAAATTCATCGTCGTCGAGTTCTATGCCCCTTGGTAAATTTCACTAATTACACTTTCAATTTGCAACTTTGCTTTTTTTTTTTTTTCATTACTGTCCGTAGTTTTTGACTCTGTAGCTTCTCTATTCAGACGTATCTTTCAGATTCAGATATTTTCTGTTTTTCTTTTCTCTTAAAAGATTGATTTCTTTGGGATATTTTTGTTTATTGATAGTCGATTGGTCTTTTGTTTGAAAAATAAGAGCTTAAACAGATGTTACGGAGATTATCAGATCCAGGGTGCCCTTTTTTAATTAAGGGAAATGGTTTTCACGAAAATATTCCTCTGTGGGAAGTATTCTACTTTGGGAAATCTTTTCTTGCGTTTAAATTCTGATGTAGAAGTTAGAGACATATGGTATTCATACAAGGCGTAGAATAATTTGTGAGGATAGTGTTTTCGGGATAATTTTTGAGTACCAAAGGTGGATAAAAATGTATTTAAGTATTGACTGAAGTAAGTGATATGGAGTAAGAGTTTGAACTTCTGCTCATAAGTGAGTAAAGTCATTGTACCATTTTGTTGAAAAAGTCTTAGCATTGGATTTCCAAAACTCAAGGTAAGCAAATACATGGAGACAATTTCACCAAGGAATGATGAAATCATGAATGATGTTTGTTTTTACATTATTATGCAGCTTGACCAAACAGTCAAAGCTAGAAGCTTTAGTGCATTTTCTTTATTGAATCAACAAAATAAGCTGCACTTTTTTCTTCTTCTTCTTATCTGCTATGGCTGTCTCTATTTAAGTCACAAGGAAATTGTATGCCTCAAATTAGAAGCAATTATTTCTTTCCATGTTTATTAATTACTTTGATATTTTATAGGTGTGGTCATTGCAAGAAACTTGCTCCTGAGGTAAGAACCACTAACACATTCTTTAGAATCTTATAAAAGGTAATAGGGTTTTGGAGCATAAGTATGTGCAATGCATTTCAACACTTCACTTGGTAATTTGCAGTATGAGAAAGCAGCACAAATTTTAAGTCAGAATGATCCACCTGTTATTCTGGCCAAAGTTGATGCTAATGAGGAGCAAAACAAGATTCTTGCCAGTGAGTTTGATATAAAAGGTTTCCCTACAATTAAGATCTTGAGGTATGGAGGAAGCGTTGTTCAAGATTACAAAGGACCACGTGAGGCGGATGGTATCGTTTCTTACTTAAAGAAACAAAGTGGTCCTGCTTCTACTGAAATTAAATCTGCTGATGATGTTACTGATGTCAATAAGATCATTATCGTAAGTGCCCTCCCCTCTGTATCTCTCTCATTATATATGTGTACACACACCCAAACACATATGCTCACACCAGAGTAACCTGATACACAAACACCCAGAATTGCTCCCACTGGTTTGCATATGTTTTTCTTTTATTGTTTTAACCCCTAAGAGATCTGCTGAATGGGAGTTGACATTATGGTTTGAAATTCTTATAGGTTGGGGTCTTCCCAGAGTTCTTTGGCGAGAAATATGAGAATTTCACAGCTCTGGCTGAGAGATTGCGTTCTGAATATGAGTTTGCTCATACTTTTGATGCTAAACTCCTTCCTCGAGGGGATTCATCAGTTTCAGGCCCTGTTGTTAGGTTATTCAAGCCTTTTGATGAACTTTTTGTAGATTTCCAGGTATTGGATCTGTGTAAAAGTTTTGTACATTTTCTGATGTACTAGACAATGTTTCAACTTATGATCACATGTACTTGCAGGAGTTCGATGTGGATACCTTAGCAAAGTTAGTTGAAGCAGCAAGCATTCCAACTGTAACTCTATTTAACAAGGACCCCAATAACCATCCTTTTGTTATTAAATTCTTCAACAGTCCAAATGCCAAGGTGCACCATTTACTTAGTTTACCAGTTTTATATTGCATGTGCAGACTCTGTTAGTCTTGTTGCTGTCTAAACCCGTATCTACTCTCCAATATGCTACCAAATCTCTTATTCGAAGGCGGTGTCTCTTGTTTTACGTTTTGGAGCAACGATGTTTGCTAATAGGAGAGTAAATGTGGATCACGATTTTTCTTTCAAATTATTTTCTTCACCTTTTAGAGTATTATGTTTTGTTACCCTGATACTAAGTTGCTCTTTCATTTATGTTATCAGTATGAACTCTTCCTGTATAATAACAACTACCATGAGCAAAGATAGATGAGTAAAGAATGGATAGAAGAACTTCATCTGTGTTTTTTCCGAAAATTTTGCTTGTCTCCGGAAGTATGTGTATCAAGTAAAGTTGTTTCTCATAGCGGCTGCTTATTTAATTTCCTGCTAGCTTGCACTTTCTAGAGCTGTAGTCGAAAATGGGTCTACTTTTGACATAGCATATCTTCTGGTGGTTCTGCTATCGTAATTCCACT
Organism: Nicotiana tabacum; assembly: GCF_000715075.1. NCBI lineage: Eukaryota > Viridiplantae > Streptophyta > Magnoliopsida > Solanales > Solanaceae > Nicotiana > Nicotiana tabacum. The sequence goes on along the minus strand of NC_134087.1, from coordinate 56,369,082 downwards.
ATTGCTGTACTGGATATGCACTTTATGCACCCAACTCTGGTTTCCTTATCGAAGTTTAGTTCCAATTATCTCTTTGTGCTGGACTATTTAGAGCTGGAGGCCTTGTCCCCGTTTTCTCCCCATTACCCTATTAATTTCGAGCAGTTTCTAATAAATGAGTATGACATTGGCAGGCCATGCTGTTTGTAAACTTCAACAGTGACCTAATTGATACGTTTAAATCCAAGTATCATGAAGTTGCTGAGCAGTACAAAGGCAATGATATTAGTTTCTTAATTGGTGATGTTGAGGCCAGTCAAGGTGCCTTCCAGGTTAGGTTTCGTATTTGTTGTGTTTGAATCATTTCTTGTTATTGACGTTAACATGATGATATATTTGGCTTCGTTGAGCAGTACTTTGGACTCAAAGAAGATCAAGTACCTCTAATCATCATACAGACAAATGATGGGGAGAAATATCTCAAACCAAATGTTGAGCCTGATCATGTTGCTTCATGGGTTAAGGATTTTAAGGTAATGAAGCACTCTGCTTTTTCTTTTACCTGTTTCTCTTGTATTAATTGTTTCTCCAGTCCTTTTAAATTCATTTTACATATCCTTGGTTTTACCTCTTGAAATGATGAACTGAATTTCTCTTAAAAATATTCTAAGTGTTGCTTGAGATGTAAACAAATCAAATGTAAAGAGAAGTTCTCAAGAAGCATTGTTTCTGTGGGCAACTTTTTTCATCTAATGTTTCTAAAATATTTACTCACATCATATTTCAGGACGGCAAGGTGAAACCTTTCAAAAAATCAGAACCTATCCCAGAGGTTAACAGCGAACCTGTTAAAGTTGTGGTTGCTGACACTCTCCAGGATATGGTTTTCAACTCTGCGAAGAATGGTATTCCCTACGACGTTCAAATACTGTTGACATTTTGTTCAGTTCCATCTTAGTGCTTTATATAGAACTTATTGTAACACTGTCATGCACTCTTATGCAATAAAGCAACTGAACTTCAAATTGTATATTTTGCTATTTCGCATGGCTATTCAGCATGTTATAAATTGAGTTGATTTGATGAAAAAATGATATAAATTGAGTTTAAAAGCATACTAGACGGACTTACAATGGTCGTGATTTTGAGATTAGTTGTTCCAACTTGCTCTGATTAAGCTGTTCAGAAAATGTTGAGTGACAGAATTAAACATATGGTACAAGATCATCATCTGCGGAATATGACGTAGTATTAATCGAACAAGTCGTATCACAATGTATTTAAGTGCAGTATGACATTTTATAACTGCCACGTGGACAGTTACGAGTCAATTATGTGGTGTAGTTCAATTTCTTCCTTGCTCCATCCTACTCCTTGTGTTCGTCTTGTTCATATCCCTGAACTCAAACATGTTCTTTAGTTAGAATATTTACTGGATGTGCATTTTGATGATTACTGTGGTTGTTTCTTATAGTACTCCTCGAGTTTTATGCCCCTTGGTGCGGACACTGCAAGCAGTTGGCCCCGATCCTTGATGAAGTGGCTGTCTCATTTGAAAGCGATGCTGATGTTATGATTGCTAAAATTGTGAGATTCCTACTCAAAGCTCTTCATTCTGTCATGGTTCTGAAATATATAGTGTATTTTGAGTATGTTTATTGCTTGTACAGTAAAATTGGAGGAACATGTTGGGCACATGGTATTTGTTTTCGGGGAAAGAAAAGTTCAGGAGTTAAAAAATTGTTTTACATAACTTTTTGTCATATATAATGTGTGATAGCGGGTTCTTTATGTAAAACTGTATAAGATTTGGTCCCAATTAACAAAAATGTTTAACACCCAATCTGGACAAAGTACTATCTGATGTAAACACTGATGAGATAATACCTAGGGTTGAGTGCTTACCAGCATAGCCTGCATAGGAATGAAGGTAAAAAGATCAAGCATGAGGCAACAAGTATCTGCTTGCTAGTATAAGCTTGGAGATTACGTGCCTCATTTTGCAGCTTCATGCATTATTACCTAACAAAATTTTTGCGCTCAACTTGTTAAACAATGTGCTTAAATTTTGTTGCACTTAAGTTTTCTTAAAAGCAGAGTATTTCATGCCTTTTACCTCTTTAATTTTGCTGTTTTTCCGCCCTAGCCCTTTTCGGTGGTAGCTACTTCAATCTTGTGTAAATATTTGAAATTTGACTATTGGAAATTGCTAACAAAGTCATCTTTTGCTGTTATGTAGGATGCTACTGCTAATGATATTCCCCAGGGAACTTTTGATGTCCAAGGTTATCCGACTCTTTATTTCAAGACAGCAAGTGGAAAGATCTCGCAGTATGAAGGTGACAGGACCAAGGAAGACATTATTGACTTCATCCACAAGAATCGGGATAAAGCTGCGGACCAAGGTTCGAGAAAAGAGGAGCTATAAGTAAAGGTAACTGAACTTCTAGGTCAAAACATTATTACTACTTGTGGAGTAAAACATAGCATTTGAAGTTGTCATATGCTGCATTTGGAGTTGTGTCATCTGCTTTGAAGTTTACCTGTAATTCAACCAATACATAATGTTTTGTTCAGTATTAGTAAAAATGGTGATATTGAGGTAAATTTTGATAGTTGTTGGAACGAATGGACAAGAAATTAAATGAACTTGAGCTGAAGACATGCATTTTCTCCTCTGTGGTTTTTACCTGTTGTGTTTGGTTTGAGTGGAAACAAGAAGTATCAATGGGCCTAAGAATAGAACCATATTTCTATTTTTTCTATTTGTTTTTTTTTTTTGTGCTAACCAATCAGGAGAAGGATTAAGCTCTTGAACTTTACCTACCTTCCTTTACTTCTCAATGTAGGAAAGATTCTTACTTGCTTTCAGACATGGCTTAGATATTTGGAATAAGTTTTGACTAGTTTTTGTTTGCTTTATGGTGTCTAATTTCCTCTTTGCCTCTGCCAGGAAGAATAGCAACAAGAGGAGATTTTAAAGGTTCCCAAGGCATTTGGCATTGTGTTGGCTGCCTTACCATTTACCAGGTCCAATGAAGTGAGGAAACATAGTTCGCGCTACATTTCCAACCCCAATCCCATCCCACCCCCCGAACCCCTGCCATCACAACCCCAAAAATAGCCCCTTTTTACCATGGTCTGTAACAAATATTTCTGATAAGGTTTTGTTGAGGATTAGGTATCGTAGCTATTCTCAATAGTTTGAGTAGTGCATCTCAGCGTGATGAAGGTTTTTCTGGAGAAACTATCATCTAAGTTATTTACTAAGCAAAGTGAAAACCCTTTATTAAGCTTGTCTTGAATGTCTTGCTTTTAGACTTACTTTTACTTAAGTTAGCTTTCCGGTTACACTTGGTAACTAAATGTTTCTGTTTAACGATAAATACTGGCCTCTCCAGTTTCCACTGTTATATGGAGGTGGAGTGGCGTCTGCTTGTGTTGGTGCCCTTTCTTTCTTCACTGTGTTATTTGATGATTATCTCTTCTAATATTTTTAAACTAATATAATCTCTCAAAATGTAGTAGATTTGCACGCATTAATAGCATGATTATGCTTGTACTTAGTAAGAATGAACTATTTCTCCCAATTATGTTCTTACTCAGCAAGATGTACGCTTTTTGTTTCCATTTTCTGAGACTCATTTAGAGCAGACAATTGAAGATGCTCCAAACCACAACCCATCAGCATAACTGATGAGTGTATGTACTTCTATCACCTGAGGAAACATAATTGGAGAGGAACGCTCAAGCTGACACATTGCATTGACACTCGTAACGAGCCCCGAGAGTTGTATAAGGGGGTAATCATTCCGCTCAACGGAGGATGTAGATCCCAAGAAGGGCATATAATGTAAGCAAGGAACCAAATGAATTCTGATGCACATGAGCGAATTTCCAACATGCACACACCCATAACAGATCGCATATTAGAAGATGTACTCGTACGTGTTACGTTCATTTGAAGTTCTCTTAGAAGGAAAGTGAAACCCAAGTCCCAGTACATCATTAGGCCAACTCCACTCAGGTAGAGAAAGGTGCATGAGCGCATATAAACTTTGAAAGAAGGTCAATCAAATGAGTACTAGCTACTTCTCTGACCTTGTTGTATCGAATAACAAGAATCGATCCCAACCAAGGAATGACATTTGGTGAGAACGTACGAGACTAGAGGACATTCATCAAATGCTGCATGTAGGTTAGAGCCATTCTCATCCCAACTGGTGACCCAGTTTGCTCATTGCTTCAGGATAAGCTTTACCGCGCTTGCATGGTTGTGGAGGACTACCCAAAATAGCTCCCTGGACATCTAAGCAAGTTACCCCGAGAGCATGACGAGAGGGAGGAGAAGAAGAACCACAGCAGTAGGTACCGCACGAGACAGAAGAAGACCTCATTGACCATCTTTTTAACATACAACATAATTCTTGCACAATAAGGATTATATAGAAGAAAGCACCATGCAAGGAAACAAAGCGCATCATACACAGAGAGGAAACAAAGACATCCAAACAGACTCATCGACCTACTGAGAACGGTCAGTTTTTCCATTTACCCATAATTGTTTCATTTCCTCCCAAACTTTCTTTCATTGCTCCCCCAACTACGGGAGGAGAGATAACGTTATCGACACTTGAAATTTTACATGTGATAATATTCGAGCCGAGAGTCTTTCAGAAACAGCCCCTCCCCAGACCCCACTACTGGAATTTGGGGGGGAAGGATTGGTCATGATTAAAATGCATTCCACACCATAATAGAGCAGGGACCTTAACTCGATAGGACGGAAACTAGAACGAGTTTATTTTCTGCAACATTGCCAAAATTTTCATTCATCAACCCTACCCTGACAGACTTAGGGCTAACTTCCACAGTGCATCCCTTCCCCAACCCAGATAAACCATACATCCAGCATAAATTACCTATGGATAAAACTATCCACCAATAAACCCAATCAACAAATAAATGAATTACTATACAAGTACCTACCTATTAACATCAACAGACAAAACTGACTTAATGATTAACAGTTAATATGCTAAAACTTATCGTCTCAAAAGCTGAACTTCTGATAGCCACTGCGTAACCAAGAGCATCCTCTGCGTGAATTGCTGTTACTGTCGAATATATCATTCTCTCTAACTAGTCGCCATGAATGTTATCCAAATTGGAATAAAGTTAGGATCCAATTGTGAAAATGATGCCAACGCTGCCTATGAACTGTCTCTAACACTCTGTAACCTGACTTGTTCATGCGCTCTCAGAGCTTCCGATGTGAAGTTCTCCAAAGCCTTGAAAATTGGAAGTAAACCCCCCTGTAAACTACTAGAAGCTGCATCATGCACTAACTTAATGGCATCCTTGTGCTTTGTTCTCTCCTCCACTAATTTCTTTTTAAACATATCCAAGTCCACCTTTAGATCGTCCAAAGGTGAAATGCCTTTTTCGGATGGAACAATTATGTGACTTCCGTCGGACATTGCATCTTGCTCATGCTTCACGCTCCCTCTCTTACTCTGAAGCATGGTTAGCCGTTTCTTGTAGTCCTTTGAGAGATATTCTGCTTTGATCCTCTGCCTCTGCTCCTCATCTTGTCTTTCCCAAAGCTGCCTCAAACTTGTAGCGAAACTATTCATAGCAATTGCTACACGAGTTTCAGAAATTGCTTCCATTGCCTGACTCCAATCATTGCAAATTACAAAAACTGGAGGAGCTCCAAGACGGCCAGGAGAGAAAGGGACAGGTCCATCGGGGGTTTCTTCCAGATCATACTTAAGGCATCGTAGAAGCCACCCGTTTAAGGATTCTACATAGGATTTCTGGCTGCAAATCCAATCATTAAAGTGGCTACACCATGACGAAAGCTGCATCTCAAGTTCAAGAGTAGCTCTCACGCTTGAATCTCTTTGAAATCCAGTATTTGCTTTGAGAGCCCTTGTTTTACTCTCCATCACTGCTTGAAACTGCTTCTGATGACAACTGAGCATTGACCTCCACATTCTCACCAGCCTGCTTATTTACATACAGTATATCATCAGATCAGGCCTAAAGGTGCACCCACCAGCACGTAGATTGAGTGGAACAGGAAAACTTATGCAACTGCTATAAGTTAATGATGCATTAAGAATGCATGAGGGGTAACATTTACTTAAATTCTTGAGGCGAGAAATACAAAATAAAGCATAGATTACAATGCCAAGTTCATGTAGCATTACAATGCATGAGAAGTAAAAGTTCAGAATACTTCTTGAATGGAGGAACAAAAGTAAATAGTGCATTAGCATGCTTAGTTCATATACATTACAATGCATGACAAAATAAACATTCGCATTATATCTTAAAAGGAGAAAACAAGATTCATGCATTACAATGCTAAGTTCATGATGACAATCCATGACCAAGTAAAATGGTTCATGTTACTTCTTGAAGAGAGGAATACAAATAAATAACAGAATAGCAGCTCAAGATGTGGAAAGGAGAAATAAAAATAATACAAAGGAAATAAGAAGTGAAGCAACAAATACTGATCATAGATTATCCACTACAAATAATGAATCAAAATCCTACCGAACGAACTTAAATATTACGCAAATAAAAGCCTGCGAAACAAGCAAACATTCAATACTTTGTTTTCTAACTACTTTTTTCAACTGTAAGATACAAATTAAATTTCCTTGGTAAGAACGTTCCAATCCCCAAATAGAACTCTCCAAGATCTCGACAGTAACAATTGCTAAATACATAAGTTTACAAGACTTGCATTACATATATAACCATTTAAAAATAAGTAGTTTTGTAACAGCTGAATTAAAATACACCTACCAGATGCGGGCAGAAAAGAATTAAATACATCTATCCACTTGAGCTAACTACAGCTAAAATATAATTTCACACACTAAGGTGACGCAGTCAAGTCTTTTGGAAAAACTCAATATCTCAATCAACCTTCTTAACTTGCTGAACAGAGAAGTCCAAATTCATATCTACATTTTCAAAAGCTAACCATAATCAATCCACAAAGATTTCCAATATCATATAAAACCGCAAATGTTGACTAGTTAATATATGACCACTAAATTTGTTAACTACTTGTGAGCATTCAAACTAATCCATCCGGGACTGCAGCGTCATTTTAGGCATAGTAAGATATTAACATTAGGTCATTTGTCTCTTCTCTGGCCATGTCTGTTTCCCAACTTTCTGTCTCGCCAAACTAAAAGTGAAACATAATAAAAGGATGCAGAACCTTCTTCCAAAATCCTAATTTGATAGAAACAACTGCACCATATAATGTGGAAGGAAAAATGAACAGAAAATGTTCATGAATGAAGAAAGGATGAATGCGTTATATAAAAAGGTTGGAAAGAACTCAGCAAACAAATGTGATCATCTCGTTGGCAAGTCCATAGTAAGGAAAAAAGTGCAAACATACACCTGTTGCACTATCAGTAATCTTAAAGGGGAACAAAGTGATATAGAGGAAAGAATGAAACACAAGAATTAACGAAATAATTGAGTAGACCCATACCCGTGAATTAATTCTGCAACTTGGGGTTGCAATTCTTCATCCCTTAATTTGTGAATTCTGCGTGCAATTGCGTCAATTGCTTTTATACAGACGTTAAGTTTTGTTAGCAATCTTCTGATCGATGCCTGAGTAGCATCTATCTTGCTTGACTCAGCTCCTTGCTCGTCCAAGGTTCTCAGCCTTCTACAGTGCTTTTCATATACAAGCCGCAGTTTTTCTTCATCCTACATCAAACTAACCACTTCAATGAACACAAAGTCCAAAACAGCAATATCACTATGATAAAAATTCAACATGGGAAAGTAGATACAGGAATCTGCAATAGATGAGTCATTTGAATGTGTCACAGGCCATCAGATTAATAATGAAAACAAGAATGCCCTTAAAATATATGATGGTTTCATGAAGATTAAAGAGTATGAAGTCAGCAAAATATTTAACGGTAAGATTTTTCATAGAATTCTTATTTAATGGAAATAAATGGTAATGATCTTTAAGCTATTAGAATTTGAAATCAATTAAAGAAGTTTAAGAATACTGAACACTGGAAATTCTGTGTAAACAACTAAGAAAAGAATATTGTTGAATAGTTGACAAATTCCAGACACTACTGGATGATGGGAACACCAAGTCCTACCAAGATATCATTTGATGGCTTTTCTTTCTACTTACCTTCACATGTAAGGATCTAATCCAACTATGATTATCTGCATTTGAGTGACTATACCTTTTAATGGAAGGCAATATTCTACTTCCTCTGTCCCATTTTATGTGACACAAATTCTTTTCTAGTCTGTCACAAAAGAATGATACTTTCTATAGTTAGAAATAATTTAACTTTAAAATACTCATTTTACCCTTAATGAGATGATTTATAGCCACGCAAATGTCTATGGCTTGTTTTAGATCACAAGTTTCAAATAGCTTTCTTTCTTTCTTAAACCCAGTTAAACACCATCACATAAAATGGGACGGAGAGGGTAATTTCTTGTCTTTGACTTGAATAAAGAAGTTTCAGTGTCAAAATATATATCATGGGCGTAAGCTGCTACAAATTCCAATTTCCTTACTTCAGTGAGCAAAGCATAAAGAACTCAAGACTTCTTTATTCATCTTCGACTTGAGCACTTTGAGATCTTGACATCATTATGCGATGATAAAGTTTTATATTGCCATTTCAGTTTATGCGCTCAATCTGATCACACATTGTATCTTCTATATTTCTAAACAAGGACACCAGCATTCATAAAACATGAGGGTTTTTTTATATTTTTTATGAGTAACATGAAATTTTTTCAATCCTTGCTTCCAGTTTGGAAGCAGATGTCTTACCCCACCACTCTTTTGCCCAAGGAACTAGATATTGTAATTAACCATCCAAACATCCCGATTCCTACTAAAATTTGATGACCGTATCTGGTTCATCAAATGTTCTTCTGACTCAAAGTTAAGAGAACACGTTACACTTATCAGTATAAAAACACAAGTTTAACCTAGGAACTAACTCATTGATCGCTTTCAGTCGGGCCAAGGATACAATTACCTGACCCAAAAGTGCAGTAATGATGATAAAATTTTTCAAAAGACCGGTCCCCTAAAGAATTGAAATCTAATATCCAATTGATGAGTCAATAGCTCCAAAAGCTAACTTTCAATGAATAAAAAACACTGCTTAAGCTTCAACCAACTATAGCAAAAGCTGAACAAGATATCAGTCAAACGGCTTTATTCATTAAGGAGAATACCAATTCACATGGCACATGAGAAATTCCATGTTTTCCACTTCTAGAGAATTCTACACATGAAAATATATAGACAAACGAATCTTTCAATAGCTCATCATATAGACATAAAAAAGATCTTAGTAGTTGTCTACCATTACCTTAACTTCCTTATATAATTTCTTCTCCCATTCATATAGCTCGTCAAGGGTAGCTGACAGGTTACAGGGCTGCACAACATTGTCTTGGCCAACATCTCCAAAATAGGATTTCACCAATTTTCTTGTTTTGGTAGCCAGTCTAACTGACTTCAGTGTCACCGTATGCGATACCGACATGGACGGGACAATCAGGTATAAAATCCTGGATACAAGCTCTGAGCACAAAAATCAGGGGAGTAAGAAGGATGTCATCATGTTTGTTTATCAAGAAAGTCGAGATAACATGCAAATCACAAATAAAGGCAAACAAGCGACTATTGATCAGAGAAAATTCTCCGATTGGATGCATTTACGGCGTTCGCTATGCTTACTGGAACAATTCTATTTCTAACTTATTGCCATCTCTGTTTTTCACAATTTAATTAAAAAACTACTAATAGCTAGGGAAACATTCATAAAAATTCACATTGAGATGGCGAACAAGTGCAACAATGACAAACTAGTTGCAACTTACATTGAGATGCGGTATATTTAATATGTTCCCATCTCATAAATAATGATTAACACAGTCGCGTTCTAAAAACTAGCAGCAAATTGTTAAGCAGTAACAATCTAAATTCTAAAATGACACTAATGCCATGAGTGGGCTGTCGGTTACTCCGGGGAGAAAGTTTTCAAGTTAGTGAAGATTTATGGAAAAGGGTCATATTTGTCCCTTTACTCTCGAAAATAAGTTATATGTACCCTCCGTTTCAGTTTCAGAGTAAAACTACCCCTACCATTACACTTTTGGATCATATTTTCCCCTTACCCGTTAAGTGGCTTGATGCCTTGATCCCATCTTAAAAAAGGCATGTGGCTGGTCCTGATTGGATAAAAAAGACTCTCCCGCTAAACTTAATTTTCTTCTTAATCTTTTCTCTTTTATTTTTTCCTTTTCTCATTAATTTCTGTTATTTCCTTCTCTCCATCCTGGTCTTCTTCCCTACAAGTCCAGAAGAGAAGGCCCAACTTCATGAAAATCAATAACAAAAATCTACATACTACCACCACCTTAAAATTATCACAATTTTCTAGCTTTCTTTAAACCCTATATTTTTCCCTTTCCGTTTATATCTATTTTGAGCTCGTTTTTTCTGATAAGAGTTTCATAGAATGGAGGAAATTAGATTAGCCGTAAGGAGGTGGTCGGTCATTAAAATGGTGAAAGTTGCTAACTTCATCACCAATGTAGCAGTTGTCTTTAATTTTTGATGCTAAGCTATGGAACTTTGACAGAGAAAAGTGGAATAAAGGGAATGAGGAAGAAAAAGAAAACAAGTAACTGAAAGTTTGTAGTAATTCTTGAGAGAGAATAGGAATGAGGTAAATGGAGTTTGCTCTGAAGTTAAATGCTGGAAAATGTGTGGTGGTTAATGGGGGAGTAAGGGTATTACCGGGTGTTACGGAAGAGGGAGGAAGGTGACGAAGGTGACGAAGGTGGAGTGAAGAGGATTGGATTTTGGTTCACCAATTGGAAGACCAATAAAGCAGATCCTGGAACAGACTTTGAAGGTGCAAACAATGGGGATGCTGGTAATGCCAAATAAGGAGGAATGTCGAAAACCATTAGCTGGGCATCAATCAAGAGGCCTACTGGTTACTGCATAATTAGAAGCATGAAATGCATACACAAAAAGAGTGGAGAAACAGGGAAGAGAATGCAAAAAATGAAGATGAGGAAGAGAACAAGAGAAAGTTGAACTGGAATTATGCAAGAAAAGTATACTCATGGGAGAGAAATCCGGCAGCCTTCATTACGATCAGAATAGCGTTCTGTTACCAGAACTTCTTCCAAAGTGGGGGAATGAGTTTAAATTTAGTTTAAATTTTTTTTTTTGGATGGGTGGGTTATTATTACGAGTCGAGTGGGATTTAATTAGAAATGGGGCAGATCCTTTTTATCCAATCAGGGTTGGCCACGTGTCTTCTTTTAAGATGGGACCAAATCATGTAACGGGTGGAGGGCAAATATGATCCAAAAGTATAACGGTAGGTGTAGTTATACTAAGAAACTGAAATGGAGGTAGATATAACTTATTTTCGATAGTAAAGGAGTAAATATGGCCCTTTTCCAGAAGATTTAAGTAGATTAAGAAACGGGCAGAAAAAGAAGTCTAAATGAGCTGAACTAAGCTTTTCTTTTCTTCTTTTTCCCATCGACAAAGAGCTGAACTAAGCTTACACTCGTTAAACTATAATTAGTATAACTTATGAACATAACAAAGTAAAAAAGAACCAGATAGACAAAGTAGAAACTTAGAAGAACCCCAGAATCACTGAATCAAGAGAAACATTGGCAGTACCATACCTTTAACAAGGCTAGGCTGGTAAGGAAGCTTCCCAACCTCAAGCATCAGAGCAACTTCCCTTCCATTACTGGAAGCAATCTCAAATTCATCTCTAATTTCAGCCACAACCTCATGAAGATCCCTGGTGCCATGAGCATGTGATGTGGTCAAGCTACTTGACTTGGGTGATTCGATCTCGTTCTTTGACATTTCATCAACCTCAAAAGTCACTCCTTTCTTCTTCAAATGCACATCTTCTGGGCTTCTTGACACGAGCGTTTCAAAATAGCTCTTTTCCTCTGTGATATCAATTGACCCTGTGCCACCACTACTGTGTGATGGTTCTGCACTCGAAAGGTGAGAACCTGAATCGTACATTGTTGATATCGTCTTTGTCCTGCCACTACTACCCTCAAATTTTACTCCCCTCGAACTTGATGAGCCCTCCACATTATGTAATGACGAGTCTGGTTTTGAACTGCCCACACTACCGTGCCCTGCTACACCCCTTAAATCAACTCCATGAGGCATTGGTGGCATTGATTTCCTACCACTGTCACTACTTCTTGACGAATTCGCCTCCCCAGAACGCCTTGTCCTTGACTCATTACTCAAATTCTTTCCTTTATGGTACTCCTTATACATCTCTGTCTCAGTTTCTTCTTCTAAATCAGGAATGCCCTCTCTCTCCCTCACTTCAGTCGAATTAGGACTACTACCTACTGATGCAGAACCGTGTTTTTCATGTGAGAAGTAACCCAAATAGCCATTATCATAAGGATCAAACGGATTGATAGAGTCCCAAAGAGAAGCCTTTGGAGAAGGAGGTGGCGGTGGCTCCTTTGGAGGACTTGGCTTCTTCCCTTGATTACTCTGACTTCCCCTTTCACCCATTGGAGGAGCCATTGTGTATCCAAAAAACCCACCATTTTCATTAGGGTAGCTCCAATACGAATTGGAATACCCAGTAGACGATGCTGGATCTGCTTCGTGAACCACTGTGTTCATCACAGGGGAAGATCTCTTCATGTAGTAAGCATACATGTTTGGATTTCCACCACCAAATTGCTGTCCTTGTCCTTGACCTCCTTCCCAAGAAGGAGCCTGAAATTGTTGGTTCATTCCATAAAATGGATCCCAAAATCCTTGTGGTGGTGGAGGAACCTCATGATTCATCATCACACCATATGGCCTCATGATTCATCATCATACCATATGGCTCATGATTCATCATCCCATATGGCATCCCCCCATACTGCTGTTGCGGGTATGAGGAAGTTGATGGCTCCCCTTCTTCCACCATACGATGATGATGGTGGTGATGATGACCATGATCCTCATCATCATGCTCATGTACATTCCTATGACCCTTTCGAGGCTCATCATCTTCATGTACATTCCTATGACCCTTATTACTATGACCCTTATTTTTATGACCCTTATTACTATGACCCTTATGTTGCAGATGCAAATGCTCAACGTCGTCGTCGTCAGATGAATCTGATGACAAATGCAAGTGAGAATGGTCATGCTCATGCTCATCTTCGTCGTGAAAATCCGAAACAGAACTATCCGTAGAAACCGAAATTGAAGATCCAGAAGATTTATTATGCTTATGATGAATGTTTCCACTAGCATTACTTCTATTGCTGCTAATTTTGCTTTCACCAGGCAAAATTAAGGAAGGGGAAGAAGGAGTTGAAAGAGACGAAGAAGAAGAGCCAACAATGAGCTCTTCATCAACAAACTTCCGAAGCGCTTCACCAACATCCTTAAGGGAGTGAAAATAAGAAATATGTGCAGCGGCGAGGGCATAACGGTAACTAGCAGCAGCTTTGATCAGTTCCTTCCTCTCTCTACAACGAATCACTAGTTCTGTATCTACTGATTTAGACTCATTGCACCCCATCTCCTCAAAATAAAAAACGAAAACAGTAGCCAAACAGTCCTTAAGCCATACAGTAGCTCCTATAATTATTACCGATATTTTCACTGTAATTGTTGTGTGTATGTCTCCACCGCCTCCGGTCATCTCTTTACCTGTTTGCAGAATTGCATTGTGAAAAGGAAAGAAAAACAAAAACGCAGAAATCCCAAGTGAAAAAGGAATTCAATGAGTTTATATTTGGCAAGTAGTAGTAAATGTAAAAGAAGGGAAAAATCTGACCTTTGAAATAGAGGGGAATGAATCTGGACCGCCCATACGAGTGGGGGCAACAAGTATCAATGTATCTCTGGAGAGATCTATCGAAGTTTGTGGGAAAATTGTTTGTTTTTATTTATGTGCGCCTAAAATAAAATTTATTTAATTGCGGGAGTTAATAAATGGAAGAAGAACATGTATTGAGATTTGTGATTGTTTGTTGAGATATGTGTTTTTTGACAGTAAACAAAGATAGAGAAGAAGAAGAAGAACAGAAAAAGAGAAGACGAGTATTGAATTCAAATATTGAATTCTTTGTCCTAACTCTCTTCCTACCTTGTTATTAGTGTAATTTGTTTTCTCGGTGCTACTTTGGATTTGTCTGAAAAAAAATAAGGGGAAAAAGGACAGAAGGGTTTATGGATGGGGCCCGAGGAGAGTAGGGGGGGCGGGGGAGTTGAAGAAGGGGGAAGGTTTGATGGTGGGAAAAATAGTGTCAGAATTTGCAGAAGAAAGATCGTGGGTAGTGACACTACCTAATTATTAATACTTGTTGGGTACCATTGTGTTGTGTTAAAAAAGGTTTATGCTTTTTCCTTTCTTGTTTCCTTTTTTTTTTTCGGGACATGACCAAGAAATTTTGGCCATGAATTTTTTTTTTTTTTTGAATTTTTTTTTTTTTTGAATTTTTTTTTTTTCGAAATTAATGTTTGGCTATAAAAAATTTTAATTTTGTACTTAAAGATGAATTTTGAAATTTTTCGTAAATTTAAAAAACTTTTAATAACTATTTTTTAAAATTTTCACTCACAAATTCAAAAACAACACAAATTTATATTTATGTCCAAACACAACTCTAATTTTCAAATACCATTTTCAATCGAATTTCTTTTCGCTTTTTTCGTTACAGTTCTTATGTCCAAACGCCCACTAAATCATTAAATATTTACTAGTTCTTATGTCCAAACACCCACTAAATCATTAAATATTTACTCATATGGTATTTACACCAAATCAAATCTTTACATTAATTAAGTAATTTAATAAAAAAATATGAAAATATTAACTTGCCATAGTTGAGTAATTTAACAAGATGGAAATATGGATTTGTTATGATTTCATGAAAAGATATATATTCAATACATATATCAGCATTTATTAATTCGTGTAAACATTCAATATGAATAAATTTTTACCGAATAAATAAGTTTCATAAGTTTGGTAAGCTTTAGCGATATAACTATAGTAACGGTGTCAAATTCTATTATATCAAATTAAAGCTTCGAATCTCTTCTGAGATTATTCTCAAGTTATCATCTCTTAATTTTTGTTTATTTTTAAATATTAAAAGATGATTCTCAGTCATCTGAATTTATTATAACACCTTTAGATATTAAAAAAAATTGACATTATTTGCTAGTATTATTATTTTATGTGACTTTAAACTTATGAAGAATTTTAAAATGGGTTATACTTATTCGAATTTTAGACTTTGACATATTCCGACAAGCTAATATTTAATAAGTAAGTTGATATTTTGCCATGGCTAGTTATGTGATACACATATTTAGGCTGAGTCAAACTATACCTAACCAAGTGAAACAGATTAAGGCAAAATATTTATTTGCATATGGTGTTGCAATCAAACCAAGTAATTTAACCTTAAGTTTTAAAAATTAATTTAAACACCAAATATGGGCGAAATATCAAACTTTCCCCCATGTTTGGTGTTTGAAGGTAGTTTGATCTTTCGCTCATGTTTGGTGTTTAAATTAATTTACAGATAATACATAAATTAATCTTAACTTTCAGTTCTTACATAATTAAAACCTCTACAAGTTAAATTTGTGTATTATCTGTAAATGAGAAAAGTAGTTGCATTGATTAATTAGCAAAAAAATAGTAAAAGAAAAAATTAAATGGCACGGTCTCTCAATCGCTAAAAAATAAACAAATAAACAAAAGCATCATGATGTTTCTATTTGCTCCTTTATTGATGGCTTTTTACTTTGAGCTTCAGTCTATGGCATTTAGCTGAAACAGCCACATATACTTGAATACTCTGACTTTGGTAATTATAGAAAAATAATATAATAAATCAATAAAGTAATAGAAGAGAAGAGCAGGTATTTCTTTACATTTTAGAAGAGGACATAGCCAAAAGGAGTTCAAATGTTATCTGCATGTCCGATAAACATAAGAAGGAAAATAATACTCCTACAATTTGTTTAATACAATGTTGTTGACGTTAAGTAGAGGTTTGAAAGATACTTTAGGGCATTTGATGATCAAATTCTACTTTTTGATAAAGTCAAAACAAATAAATACATGAACAAAACCAAAAGATGTGCAGTAAAGCAAAAATGGATAAAACGGCAGAGAGTTGGGCCATATTTCACCAATAACTGGGGCTATCGAAGCCTAGTATGTGGGCCAACAAAAGTTATGACGTGGGGCCCACTAAACTTCAAGCCCAAATTTAGCTTCCCTCTAAGCCCCAATTTGTCCATTTCCCGCTGTCTTTCCTTGCATGAAATTGGTACATTAACTACAAAGAGTACTTATTTTAGTGGAGAAATGACTTTATACACGACGTAACAGGTGAAGTGCACAAACAACCATTTTTAAGGCTGTTAATTAGAGTTTGGCTAGTACCTATTTTTATTCTAAAAATTTGAACTGAAAATTTTAATTTCAAGATAATTTAGGATATTTGTGTCCCGAAAAATTAAACTTGAAAAGCTGAAATTCAAAACATATTGACTAATCTCCAAATAGCGGCCCTTTAGAACGGCTATCTGGTGTCATTTATACCAACACGTAACTACCCCTCTTTTTATTTCTTTTCCTTTAATTGTGAAGATTTGGAAGGAAAGAAGAGGGAGGGGATTTTGTAAGTAAAAGAATGAGAGTGACAAAAATTGTCCATTATGTTGAGAAAACAAGAGAATTGGAGAAATATCTTCTTGTCTAGTTTGGCTTGAATTTGGAAAGGGAAATAGAATTGAGAAAATAAGAGAGTATCTTATTCTTAAGGTTCACAAATTTATTAAATTTTCTATATTATTACGTAGAGTCGTCAAAATGGGGTTGGCCTCAAAATAAGAGAGTATCTTATTCTTAAGGTTCATAAATTTATTAAATTTTCTATATTATTACGTAGAGTCGTCAAAATGGGTTTGGCCCGTGAGGCCAACCCAACCTAGCCCGTTACTTGGGTAGGATTGGGCTAGAATTTATTGAACCCATTTAAAATTGAGGCTTATAAGCCCGGCCCAAGTCAACCCACTGGCCCTTGAGGCTTGACAGAGGATGGGCCTGTGCCGGCCCGTGGGCCAAAAATTAATTAAATTTAAATTAATTACTATTAAATATTTAATATTTAAAAAAGTAAAAAGTAAAAAAAAAACTAACTATAATCTCCATTCCCCAACCCTAAATTGCTCATTTACCTTTCCATATCAACTAAAATTTAGATTTTTGATATGCATGTAAGATGACAAATTTAGTTTTTCTTTTGCTTAATTAATAACGAACTCGAAAAGTCTTAGGTAGCCAATAAAATCTTTTCTTAAAAGAAAATATTACTATAAGTGGCCAATGATCAGTTTGGATTACTTTAATATATTATTACTATTTAAACTACTCTTCAGTATAGATTAAGATCAGTTTTAAATACACACAAAAAAATTGACCACTAACAAATTTCAAGAATTTTAAAATTTTATGGACTATAATGATGAAATCAACAAATGATATTAATTCTACATTAAAAAATCTCAGCATATAAATTTATTAAAATAATCCATAAATTTGAGGAAAATAAAAGAAAGGTATTAAGAAAATATTCATGTAACTTTAAAAAAGAAGAGCAAGAGATATAAAGAATTTGCATTTCAATTACGAGATTCCTCGTCAAATATCAATATTTTTGTACGCTCTAAGCAAATAGAAGTTGTTTACATGATTAATCGACTATATCACAAAAAAATATTTAAGGATTTAAAGATTTTTTTTTTTTTTTAAATAAAGGCCCGGCCCGCCCTAGCCCGCGACCCTCTTAGTGCTGGGTTGGGCTGGCCATTTTAAGGCCCATTCATATGGCAGGCCAACCCGTCCTAGCCCGTCAAATTTAAAAGCCCACGAGGCTTGGGCTGGGCTGGCTGGCCGTTTTTGACAGCTCTAATATTATGTGTTGTTTTCATATGAGATTTTTTCTTTCCTATACCATATATGAAACCTTATTACAAAAAATGTGCATAGTTTCTAATTTACCCACTTTGTCCACATTTTTTCTACAGTTATTATACCAATCATTAAATACTAATTAATAGTAGTTGAATATTCCTAATTTGCCGAGCTAAAATTGAGGAACAGAATATTCTAAAAAAATTTGGCGTAAATCAGATCAAATCATATTCTTCCAGATATTCCTATTTAGGCGCGCTACAATTATGGAAGTAAATATTCTTCCAGATATTTTCCACCATTGATAGCCATTAAAAAGCTTGAAAGCTTTGAATTCAAATTTGGGTTTTCAAAAATCATTATTTGTTTGGATTGGGTGTTGTTGAAAATAATCGGGAATATGGTTTGGAGTTTATATCTCAATTTTGAGGGGTTTTGGTGAAGATTAGACTTGGTTTTGACTGAATTTCAGATTGAAACTCGAAGAAGAAGAAGACATATTGCAGAAATTGTAGATAAATTGTAGATTATTTGTATTCTGATTGTAGATGCATTATTTTCTATTTTCACAAATCCAAAACGACTAAAGCTCCTACAAAATCAACTGCAAAAAAATGCAATTATGTCGAAAATACCAATTAAGCCACAATTGAATGGGAATTGGGATATTAAAATTCAACGTACCCAATTTGTAGATATTTTGTAGATAAATTGTAGATTATTTATATTCTGATTGTAGATGCTTTGTTTTCTGTTTTCACAAATCAAAAACGACTAAAACTTCTACAAATCTTCTGTAGAAAACAGTCTACAATTTATCTACAATTGCTGCAATTCTTCTTCTTCTTCTTCTTCTTCTTCTTCGAGTTTCAATCTAAAATTCAGCCAAAACCAAGTCTAAATCTTCACCAAAACCCCTCAAAATTGAGATATAAACTCCAAAACATATTTACAATTATTTACAACAACACCCAATCAAAACAAATAATGATTTTTGAAAACCCAAATTTGAATTCAAAGCTTTTTAATGGCTGTCAATGGTGGAATTGCCGCTCTCTTGTCTCTTTGAAGGTTTGTTTTTCTTCATTGAGAAAATTTGAAGCTGAAGGTAAATGTGTGTATGAACTTTGAAGATTTGACTTCAATTTTGATGAACTTTGTTGTTCTTCATTGATGAACTTCAACTGGAGTAAAATGAGGAACCAACTTTGTTGAAAGGTTTCTTCAATTTTCTTTGAATTTAGAGGGAGAATTTGGTTTCAGAAGATGGAAAATAGTAAAAAGAATGTGGGTATGGGTAAAACGTGGGTGGGACTGAGGGGTTAGGAGAGAGAAACGTGCAGATTCCTTTAATTAAGGAGTAAAAAATGTACAATTAATTATACCCTTAATTAATTATGGTATAGAATTGATAATTTGGTATAATAAATGTAATTAAGTCAAACCTTAAACATTGAGGGCAATAAGGTTTCCTATGTGGCATAGGTGTCACACCTCCTTTTTCCGCACCCGCAAGGGTACAAGGGAGTTTTCCAATTAAAGGACAATCGAAACGGGATTTGTTTATTTAATTCAGAGTCGCCACTTGGGAGATTTATGGTGTCCCAAGTCACCTGTTTAATCCCGAATTGAGGAAAAGAATGACTCTGTTAACAGTCCGCGAACCAGAAATCCGGATAAGGAATTCTGTTAACCTGGGAGAAGGTGTTAGGCATTCCCAAGTTCCGTGGTTCTAGCACGGTCGCTCAACTGGCATATTTGGCTTAAATATATGATTTTATACAATTATGAACTTATGTGCAAATTTTAACTTTTAGCCGCTTTTATTATTATTATTTTTTATTTATATTTTTTAGAATGTGAACATCATGTCTTTGGATTGCGTCACACGAAATGCACCCGCAATTCGGAACACATTTTATTCAATGTTTTGGGATTTGGATTTGGGTCGCATGAAATGCACACCCGAGTTTAAGAAGGTAAAATTTTTAGAATGCGTGCCTAAAACGACTAGCGCGTGGTTATTTTTGGAAAAAGTCGTGAATTTCGCTAAGCGGCCGATCCCGAATTCTAAGTAATTAATACATACATTTATGAGGGCCCCGCAATTTGCATTTTTATTTGGCGAGGCTCGTCTCATTATTTTTTATTTATTTTTTATTTTTTTTAAAAAAAGATAATCTTAGAATGACTACATTTTTTCTATTAAGTTTAGTCTCTAAAATAAAGAAAGAAAATCCTAATTAATTAGGAGTTAGAAAAAATTAAGAACATGTAACATACTAATTGCTAGATTAGGACCAATATTAAATGAAAGAATTTTAAAGAAAAAATTCGAAATTATAAATAAAATAAGAAATTCGACAACTAATATTCAAAAGAAATCAAATATAGCTAGATTGAAGCTCACATTGTTATATATAAAAAAACAACTATTGGAATTAATTATTCATAACCATTTGAAACTAGATTTAACCACAATTACTAAAGCTTATTAGAAAGATTATTAAACTTAAACATTATCTAGTCTTGTTTGGCTTTAACTAAATTTAACTATCCATTCATGATTGACCTACTGTTGACCATATTAAAACTTTCATAGCTAGTGAATTAACCCATTTTTGCCAAGCTGATTCACTAAACACCAACTTATGTTATTTTTCTCTTATTCCAATTATTAAACAGTAATACATGAAATAGCCTAGATACAATCAGTAAAAGAAACGAAGAAAAAGCGAAATTAAAACTTCAAAGTTCCATTCTTCATGTATTCATGCTTTCACAATTTTCAGCTTGCAATAGCTAGTATTACAGTCGTGTAGCTGGTATTTGAATACAAAAGGAAAGGAAGAATAGGATCAGCAGCAGTAGAAACAACGCAACAACAACAAACAACCAGCAGTCAGAAAACCCAGCAGTAGACTTGAAAACCAAACAGAAATTCCAGCAACCACTCAATAAAGCAATAACAAAGGACCAACAGTTAACTCAAGAAGCCAATTGAAAATCCCGGAAGCAAACAGTAGGGAGAGATCACACTCAGGAATACACGGAAATAGTATTCGGATATTGTAGAAATCCTCTTCTTCAAAATTAAAAGTATGTTCTTATCTCCTCTTTAGTTCTGAAATTTTTATCTCTCCCAAAATTCTCCTCCCTTTTTTTTAAGTGTCAAATGAGTCCTCTTATACCTCAAGCAAGACTACCTTTTCTCTTTTACCTCTTTTACTTTTTTAACCCAATATTCTTTACTATGTGCACCCTTTAACTTTTTATTATTACCTACACTTTTACTTTAGTAAAAGTAGTCAACGTGGGCCCCCCCATGTTCCCTCTTTTCGAAAAGAAGACATCATTATCAACCTTTTCCTTTTTGCTTTTATTATTATGTCTTGTCCCCACCATAATTAAATAATCCGTAATTGGTTAATTCCCATTTTATCCCTAAAACTACTGTTACGCCCTAATTCAAAATCTGTTCAAACTTCAGAATTATCTAAGAACCTAAAATTAAATTACCAGCTATAACCAATCTCTAATCCAGTTCAATCAACAAATTCAAACTTAAACGATGAACAACAAATCAACAATCGAAATTATTTTGACTGAACGATATTTTTAACAACACATATATTTTCAGATTCAATAATATTAACAAATTGAACATAACAAATAAGTAGATTTGAATTTCTAAATTCAATAATCATTTGAACTTTAAACTAAATCCAACAACACTACAACCAAGATGAATATTCAAATTAAATCAAGAATTAAAACATACACATTAAATAACCGGATTAAGAACGAACTTTAAACAAAAGATGAACACGAATTTAATCTAAACTAATCAACAAAGATGGATGATTCAAGCGATTAAACTAACATATTTCTATATTACAACTAAATTCTTTTAAAACGAATAAAAACAAACCGAAGAAGAAATAATTATTTGAATTTCAACTTAAATCTAACAACATTAAAATTAAAATAACCATTTCTTTTTAAAAATTAAACTAAAATTAAACTAACAATTTCTTTCACATTAAAATTAAACTAACAATTTCAATTTGAATCTAACAACATTAAAATTAAACTAACAATTTCTTTTTACAAAAAAAAACATATGAAACAAACTGAAAAGTAATTAATTAAATTTCAATTAAAAATTAAACCAATAAAACACATGAACAAAACAAGAATCAAACATTTATCGATTTTAGATCCGGGAATATCAAAACAAAAATACGGACAAAATAAAACTCAAACCCACTAACCGGCTCGAAGCGACGACGAACTCGAACAGAAACAAATCTGTCCGGAAACAATTATTGCACCAAAATCACTCGAATCTGCCCGGAAACTTAAACAATGGACGAAGCTCGATGGAGGGGTGTTTGGCAATGATGTGAACTGAAGCAGCAGCAGCCCGCGAAGGAGAAGAAGAAGCAGGGACCAACAGTGACGCGACTATGGTAGCATCAACTCGACGGATAAGAAGCAACGAGCTGGAGTTTGTGATCGCAGCCATGGCAGCGAGGAGAAACAGTGACACTGTTGTTGCGTGCGACGGGCAGCAGTCCGCGAAGCTTGGAGAAAAAGAAGCAGCGACCAACAGGGAGAAGCTGAGACGCTGCCATGGCTGGGTGTGACGGGCAGCAGTCCGCGAAGGAGAAGAAGAAACAGCGACCAACAGTGACGCGACCATGACAACATCAACTCGACGGAGAAGAAGCAACGAGCTGGAGTTTTTGATCGCAGCCATGGCAGCGAGGAGAAACAGTGACGCTGTTGTTGCGTGCGACGGGCAGCAGTCCGCGAAGCTTGGAGAAAAAGAAGCAGCGACCAACAGGGAGAAGCTGAGACGCTGCCATGGCTGGGTGCGACGGGCAGCAGTCCGCGAAGGAGAAGAAGAAGCAGCGAGCAACGTGAACTTGAAGAAACAACCATGGATCTTGAAGCAGAAGCAACATCAACCACGATCTTGAAGAAGAAGAAGCACGGGCAGCAGCAATGGAGGTTGAAGAGTGGCCAGCAGCGATGGCGGACTGGGGTTCGAGGGGTGTTGACGATGAGGGATGTGTGTGTGTATGTGTTGCTATGTGTGTGCGTTGCTGTGTGCGTTGTTGTGTTGTTGTGTGCGTGTGTGTGTCGAAAGTGAAAGGCTGCCATGGGAGGACGAAGAAGAAGAGGAAGCAAGCAGCCATGGGAGGAGGGTTTGGAGAAGAAGGAGAGGAAGAAGAAGAGATGGGGGGGGGTATTTTAGGGTTTTTCTTGTTTTTTTTTGTTTTGTTTTGTTTTATGAAAAATGAAAGAAAAGGGGTTTGGGTCTTTTGGGTTATGGACTGGGTCGACCCAGTTCGAAATGGACTGGGTCATTTGGGAAGATTGGGTCTCTTTGGGCCTATGACTTAAAATTAAAGAAAAGGCCCAATCCGATCTCTTCTATTTTTATCCTTTTCTATTTATTCAATTTCCTAAATAATAATAAAGCTAGAATGCTAAGATTAAATTATAAAACCCAAAAATTATCTGGAAATACTAACTAACTCTTAATAACAGTTAACACACAATTAAATAGCGACTAATGAGAAAATCACACAATTTGGATATTAAGTGCTAAAAATGCAGCGTACATTATTTTTATGATTTTTTCATTTTGTAAACAAACTTAATTAAATATTAAATGCAAATTCGACATATTTTTATATTTTTTATTAATCTAACAAATAAACATGCATAGACAAAAATGCAAATAATTACACAGAAATGCCACAAAGAATACAAAAATTGCATACAAAGGAAAATTATTTTGTTTTGAAATTTTGGGAGTAATTCTCATATAGGGCAAAAATCACGTGCTCACAGCTGCCCCTCTTTGTTCGAAAACACAAAGAGTTTTCGTGCAAAGATAAAGTGAGCGGATACGAGCGATTTTTGCCCGTTCGAGTACTCCGTGCAAAGCATTTTTTTTTTGAAAATATTTGACCGAACCTTTGCTTCAAAGGTTTACTACATATCCTGGGTTAAACAGGAATCAGGTCAATGTAGTTCGGGAAGTTTTGGTAGCTGGGACTACCATGGGACTGCAACGTTACTGCTGCTACATGCTGTTGCTACTGCTTTTCGATCTCCTTATTACACCGTGCCAAAAGAAAATAAGAAGCTAGACTAAGCTAGGAATTACAAAATCTTATTTGTCTTCCCCTTACTCTGGTTGCCTTGCTTTCTTGTCGGCTTGTGTTTCCTCTGGTGCCTTTTTTCGAAAAACTACTGGGGATGACACTGGCCTTTTGCCTTTTTGAACATAAGTATTATTATTCTGTTCTGTCTGCTGGGGACACTGCTTCCTACATTAAAGATTGTTATGTTGGGGATCTTTGTTGTACTCCCCCTCATTACTGACTTCTGTTTGATCTTGAAATGTACTCCTCTGTTCTGTAGGCGGGCTCCTGACTTCAACAACTTCCTCAAAATTTTAACACCTCCATTCTCCAGGCGGGCTCCTGACTTCTTCAACTTAAAAATATAACGACCTCTGTTCTACAGGCGGGCTCCTGACTTCAATAACTTCTTAAATTTTAACACCTCCATTATCCAGGCGGGCTCCTGACTACTTCAACTTCGAAATATAACGACCTCCATTCTACAGGCGGCCTCCTGACTTCAATAACTTCTTAAATTTTAACACCTCCATTCTCCAGGCGGACTCCTGACTTCTTCAACTTCGAAAAATAAATCAGCCTCCATTCTCCAGGCGGGCTCCTGACTTCTCTAACTTTGAAAAATAAATCAGCCTCCATTCTCCAGGCGGGCTCCTGACTTCAACAACTTTCTCAAAATAATTCAGCCTCCATTCTCCAGGCGGGCTCCTGACTTCTCCAACTTTGAAAAATAAATCAGCCTCCATTCTCCAGGCGGGCTCCTGACTTCTTCAACTTCAAAAAATAAATCATCCTCCATTCTCCAGGCGGGCTCCTGACTTCAACAACTTTCTCAAAATAATTCAGCCTCCATTCTCCAGGCGGGCTCCTGACTTCAACAACTTTCTCAAAATAATTCAGCCTCCATTCTCCAGGCGGGCTCCTGACTTCAACAACTTTCTCAAAATAATTCAGCCTCCATTCTCCAGGCGGGCTCCTGACTTCTCCAACTTTGAAAAATAAATCAGCCTCCATTCTCCAGGCGGGCTCCTGACTTCTTCAACTTCAAAAAATAAATCAGCCTCCATTCTCCAGGCGGGCTCCTGACTTCAACAACTTTCTCAAAATAATTCAGCCTCCATTCTCCAGGCGGGCTCCTGACTTCAACAACTTTCTCAAAATAATTCAGCCTCCATTCTCCAGGCGGGCTCCTGACTTCTCCAACTTTGAAAAATAAATCAGCCTCCATTCTCCAGGCGGGCTCCTGACTTCTTCAACTTCAAAAAATAAATCATCCTCCATTCTCCAGGCGGGCTCCTGACTTCAACAACTTTCTCAAAATAATTCAGCCTCCATTCTCCAGGCGGGCTCCTGACTTCTCCAACTTTGAAAAATAAATCAGCCTCCATTCTCCAGGCGGGCTCCTGACTTCTTCAACTTCGAAAAATAAATCAGCCTCCATTCTCCAGGCGGGCTCCTGACTTCAACAACTTTCTCAAAATAATTCAGCCTTCATTCTTCAGGCGAGCTCCTGACTTCAATAACTTTCTCAAAATAATTGAGCCTCCATTCTTCAGGCGGGCTCCTGACTTCAATAACTTTCTCAAAATAATTCAGCCTCCATTCTTCAGGCGGGCTCCTGACTTCAATAACTTTCTCAAAATTGGTGTTTTATTCCTCTGAAAATTGTTGGGGATAATACCGATATTTTATTTCACAAATATGTCATTTTCCTTCTTCAAAGACTATTTCCTTTAAAGCTGGTGCTTTCGCTTCCCTGAAACCTGTCGGGAATAACACTGCTGGGGAATTATCTTCCTCCTTTTAACAATGGTGGGGATGATATTGATTCAAAGGCCATTGCTTTTACAACTTTAGGTTATCTTGCTTCTTCCAAGATTGTTTTTCTTTAAAAACTTGTATCTCCTTTCTTGTATACTGCTGGGGATTTTATTTTCTTCAAAACTTGTGTTATCTTCTCTATTTCCCAAATGGCTATTTGATTTTAAGAAAATTTTCATAATGAGAGAAAATTTTCTGCCCCAGTTTAATAATCCTCTTTGTGACCCTGTCTTCCTGTGGTCAATAATATTTCCTTTCCCTGCTTTAAATCAAAGAAAAATTTGTTAGTTTAAAACGTGGTGAGTGATCGTGCCACTTCTGCTGGAGATGGTTTTTCCCCTTTTCTCTCCCCTGCTTTGCTACAAAACTTGCTGGGGATGATGTTCCTGCTGGGGATGGTTTTTTCTTTTCTCTTCCTTCCCCGCTCTGTGTTGTCCGACTATTGTGGAACCTGGTCGAGAATTTGTCGGAGTTGTTCCTGTATCTCGCAAATCTGCTGGGGATCCTCTTGGAATTTGATCCATAACTTCCCTTGGAAATTTGGGCCTCTTAGGATCTAGACCCATTCATCATTTGGTCTTGCGACAAACTTCTTTTCGCTTTGTCGCCTTATCTTTGGCTTGTCCTTTTCGCATTTTGCCTTGCACCATTTTGACAACTAGTAGTAAGCTCTGAAAATCCTTTTCAAAAATAAACTGTTGGGGAAATAAAATCTTTTAAACCAAGAAATGAAAGAGTGATAATTTTAAAGATAGAAAAAGAAGTCTTTCTGAACAAACGCTAGGGAAAAAGAAAAGAAAAGAACTTATCTGAATGATATAGCCAATCCCAACGATCATGTCGTGCATTCCGGATTGATCAACCCAGTCTATTTGTATCAATCAATCTTTCGGATGGCCTCATCTCACTGGGGATAAATAAATACTCAACTTTTGCCAAATGTGGACCTTTTCCGCCAATCTCGCTTTGTCGCCTCATAGTGCCCTTCGAGGGTTTTTTTACTAATAAGACTCTCTCATTTCTCTCCACTCCCGTCGCCTCATGATGCCTATGAAGGTTTTCACCGATAAGACTCTCTCATTTTATTTTATTTTTCAGCTGGGGATTAGAGCGTTGTTGATATGACGCTCTTTGTTGGGGATTCTTTCGGCTATCAATTTATTTCCAGTTTATGATCCTCCTCTCTGCTGAGGATCAGAGTGTTGTTCCCGACTTCCACGTGCATGAACTTGGCACTTCTCGAATACTGATCGGGAGGTCTTTTTTGGACATCAATATGATTTTTTGTGTATGGCTAAAAAGAAAAGGTGTATCAAAAGTTTAAAATAATTTGGAGGGGTGAAACAGTACAACTCTTGGAATCAAACTTTCTTTTGACAACTTATGCCCCAGTTCTTCTTGCTTGGGGATTTTTATTTTTTGGTTATACTATGACCGAGCCGTGAGGCGCCTACGTATCCTTCTTTGAGGAATCAGGTCAAACGTAGTTCCCACTTTCTTTGTTTTTCTTGTGACTTTTCTTTTGTCTTTATTATTGTTTTTATCTCTTTTTATCTTTTATTTTACTTACTGACTCCAAAAGAGGGATATGAAAGAATAAATAAGGCTCAAAAGGGTAAACAAAGGTTAAAGTGTTTTGATAGAAGAAAGAATTGCCTCCGTCATTTCATTCTCCAATAAATGCCAACCACAAACAAATGACAATTACAATCAAAAGAGATCATACATAATATCTCTTAACTGCGTCGGAATTGATAGCCATGTCGACGTATTTTCCTTCGATATCTGTTAAACATAAAGCGCCATTGGACAATACTCTGGTTACAATGAATGGTCCTTGCCAATTCGGGGCGAACTTGCCCTTTGCTTCTGCTTGGTGTGGCAGGATTCGTTTCAACACTTGTTGCCCCACTTCAAATTTTCTGGGGCGCACCCTCTTGTTGTAGGCTCTTGCCATTCTCCTTTGATATAACTGGCCATGACACACAGCTGCCAATCTCTTTTCATCAATCAAGTTCAACTGCTCCAAACGGGTTTTGACCCATTCGTCATCATCAATCTCAGCCTCAGCGACAATCCGAAGGGATGAAATTTCAATTTCCGCCGGTATTACTGCTTCAGTTCCATATACCAACAAATAAGGGGTTGCACCTACTGAAGTCCGGACGGTAGTGCGATAACCCAACAATGCAAATGGTAATTTTTCATGCCATTGCCTGGATCCTTCTACCATCTTCCTCAGTATCTTCTTGATGTTCTTGTTAGTTGCTTCAACAGCTCCATTCGCCTTGGGACGATATGGTGTGGAGTTACGGTGTAAAATCTTAAACTGTTCACATACTTCTCTCATCAAATTGCTGTTAAGATTAGCACCATTGTCCGTGATTATCACTTTCGGGATCCCAAATCTACAGATGATATGGGAATTGACAAAATCCACCACTGCCTTCTTGGTTACTGACTTGAAAGTTTTGGCTTCAACCCACTTAGTGAAATAATCAATGGTTACCAGAATGAACCTGTGACCGTTCGAAGCTGCTGGCTCAATAGGCCCAATGACATTCATGCCCTATGCCACAAATGGCCATGGTGCTGACATTGTGTGCAATTCTGTTGGTGGAGAATGAATCAGATCTCCGTGTATCTGACACTGATGGCATTTTCGTACGAAACTGATACAATCATGCTCCATAGTGAGCCAATAATATCCTGCTCGAAGAATCTTCTTCGCTAATACATATCCGCTCATATGTGGCCCACAAACTCCAGCATGTATTTCTGTCATAACTGTCGTGGCTTGACTGGCATCTATACATCGCAGCAATCCCAAATCTGGGGTTCTTTTGTATAACACTCCTCCACTGAGGAAGAAACCATTTGACAATCGCCGAATGGCTCTTTTTTGATCTCCGGTGGCCTGCTCCGGGTATATTCCCATCCTGAGGTACTCTTTGACGTCATAAAACCATGGCTCGCCATCCGCCTCTTCCTCTATCATGTTGCAATAGGCATGCTGATCGCGAACCTGGATGTGCAACGAGTCAATATGAATTTTGTCTGGGTGGTGCAACATTGATGCTAAAGTGGCCAATGCATCGGCAACCTCATTGTGAACTCTTGGGATGTGTCTGAACTCCACTGATCGAAATCGCTTGCTTAGATCGTGCAAACATTGTCGATATGGTATGAGCTTCAAATCCCGTGTTTCCCATTTACCCTGAATTTGATGCACCAGGAGGTCCGAGTCCCCCAAGACCAAGACGTCCTGGACATCCATGTCTGCAGCTAATCGCAAACCCAAAATGCATGCCTCATACTCAGCCATGTTGTTGGTACAATAGAAATGCAGTTGAGCTGTAACAGGATAATGATGTCCTGTTTCAGAAATAAGCACTGCTCTTATCCAACTCCCTTCGCATTTGCGGCTCCATCAAAGAAAAGCTTCCAACCGGGTTCCTCAGGTAACTCCAACTCATCTATATGCATTACTTCCTCGTCAGGAAAATACGTCCTCAATGGCTCGTATTCTTCATCAACAGGATTCTCAGCCAAGTGATCTGCCAACGCTTGGGCCTTCATGGCTGTCCTTGTCACATAGACGATGTCAAACTCCGTGAGTAATATTTGCCATTTTGCTAACCTTCCTGTGGGCATAGGTTTTTGGAAAATATACTTTAATGGATCCAAACGGGAAATGAGATAAGTAGTATATGAGGATAAATAATGTTTCAATTTCTGGGCCACCCAGGTTAGGGCGCAACATGTCTTCTCGAGTTGAGTGTACTTAACCTCATATACTGTAAACTTCTTGCTGAGATAATAGATGGCTTGCTCTTTTCTTCCTGTAATGTCGTGTTGCCCCAACACGCAGCCAAACGAATTCTCCAAGACCGTTAGATAAAGAATTAACGGTCTCCCCGGCTCAGGTGGAACCAATACAGGTGGATTTGATAAATAATCTTTGATCTGGTCGAATGCCTCCTGGCATTCCGCCGTCCATCCTACCGCGGTATCCTTCTTCAACAGTCGAAAAATAGGTTCACAGGTTGCTGTGAGTTGAGCAATAAATCTGCTGATGTAATTCAACCTTCCCAACAGACTCATTACTTCTGTCTTATTCTTCGGCGGTGGCAAATCTTGGATAGATTTGATCTTTGACGGATCCAGTTCAATACCTCGCCGACTGACGATGAATCCCAAAAGCTTCCCAGATGGAACACCAAATGCACATTTGGCCGGGTTGAGCTTAATATCATACCTTCGAAGTCTTTGAAAGAACTTCCTTAGGTCTGCTACGTGGTCTTCCTGATGCTTGGATTTTATGATTACATCATCTACGTACACTTCAATTTCTTTGTGGATCATGTCATGAAACACAGTGGTCATTGCTCTCATGTACATTGCCCCAGCATTCTTTAAACCAAATGGCATTACCCGGTAGTAATAATTTCCCCACGGCGTAATGAAGGCTGTCTTTTCTGCATCTTCCTCATCCATCAGAATCTGATGATACCCAGCATAGCAATCCACAAAAGATCCGATCTCACGTCCGGCACAATTGTCAATCAAGATATGGATGTTGGGTAAAGGAAAGTTGTCTTTAGGGCTTGCCCTATTCAGATTGCGGTAATCGACACACACCCTGATGTTTCCATCTTTCTTTGGTACCGGCACCGCATTAGCCAACCAATCAGGATATCAAGTGACACGAATAACCTGTGCTTGCAGCTACTTGGTTACTTCTTCTTTAATCTTCACACTCATATCCGTTTTGAACTTCCTCAATTTTTTCTTGATGGGAGGGCATGCCGGGTCAGTGGGCAATTTATGAACCGCTAAATCTGTGCTTAACCCCGGCATGTCATCATACGACCATGCAAAAACATCTTTGAACTCAATAAGTGTTTTGATCAATTCCTTCCTGATATTTGGTGCAATGTGGATGCTTATTTTAGTTTCTCTGATATCGCCGACATCCCCTAAATTGATGGCTTCTGTGTCATTTAAATTGGGTTTGTATTTTTCTTCAAACTGGCTTAACTCCCTGTTTATCTCCTCGAATGCTTCATCCTCATCGTATTCCGATTCATTATCATAATCGACCTCTTGTATGGTTAGCTCGGAATCAGATTGATCTTTTAGACTAGGTTGAAGATCCGTTGTGCATGCCATGTCATTAGAACCAGTATGAAAAGAACTGTTCAGAAAAAGAAACGAAAGAAACATAATTAAAAATAATAACTTATAAAATAAAAAATAAAGATTAAAAATAAAGAAGAAACTTTTCATTTTATCGAATTATGGGATAACAAGGTTTCACACTTTATTGAACACAATAAGAAAGAATTTGGATTACAACCCTGGAATAATCCAGAAAACAAACAAGGAAAATCAGAGCCAACTACCAGAACTCCCTCCAAGTAGGAAGAGGAGTAGCTATCCAATTGTTGACCTTGACCTTAGGACCCACAAACTGTATGTCTGCCTTACTGGAACCCTCTCCAGCTTCTATCATGTTGATATCGGCAAACACTCTTTCAATGCTTTCATTCAAATCTCCATCTGGTCCCATCAGAGGTCCAAGAACTTTCGGGACCGACAACTTTTTGAACCCTGCTTTGACAAATGATCTGGACAGGCATGGGACTGGCTTAGGAAGGACCCAGACTCTTTTCTTCAATTTGCGGGCCCGTTTCACATCTGTTGCGGTAGGTTTGAATCCCAACCCAAAAGTTTCCAAGTTCTTGGGCAAAGAAACTGGCTGGATCATTCCTTGCAGATCAACCCCCAGACCTTTCCCTGGTACAAACCCATTATTCAACATTTCTGAGGCTATCATGAATGTTGCAGCTGTGATTCTGGGAAGTGGAAGGCCCCCGCCCTCAGGAATTTTGTCTACTGAGACTGCGTCGAAAACCTGATAAACCCATGGGCCCTTATCATCGTCGGTTTCTATGAAGGGCACAATAGCATCACTGACGGCGTGTGTGCCGTCATCCCCGTGTACCACAATCTCTTGTCTATACCATTCAAATTTGATCACTTGATGCAGTGTAGAAGGCACTGCTTTAGCTGCATGGATCCAGGGTCGTCCTAATAAAAGATTGTACGACACCGCCACATCTATTACTTGAAATTCCATGGTGAACTCGACTGGACCAATGGTTAATTCCAGTACGATATCACCCACTGTGTCAGTGCCACCCCCATCAAAACCTCGGACGCAGACATTGTTCTTGTGGATCCTATCATCAACAACCTTTAGCTTGTTCAGAGTGGCCAAAGGACAGATATTGGCACTTGACCCATTATCAATTAATGCTCGAGTGACCACCGATTCTTTGTATTTTACCGTCAGGTAGAGTGCTCTGTTGTGTTCAGTACCCTCTACCGGTAACTCATCGTCAGAAAATGTCACTCGGTTTACTTCGAAGATCTTGTGCGCTACTTTCTCCAAATGGTTCACTGAGAGCTTGTCCGGGACATAGGCTTCATTCAGAATCTTCATTAAGGCCTGACAATGATCGTTCGAATGAATTAACAAAGATAACAACGAAATCTGGGCTGGGGTCTTTCTCAATTGCTCTATAATTGAGTAATCCTGCGCCTTCATCTTCTTCAAAAATTCCTCTGCTTCTTCCTCTGTCACTGGTTTCTTTATTGTTTCAGGATTGACCCTTCTCAATGCTGCGGGAGCAAAACACCTTCCCGATCGAGTTAACCCCTGTGCCTCGCATACGTCTTCCACAACCTCCTTCCCCTTATGCGTCACTGTCACTTGACTGTAGCTCCATGACACAACCTTCTCACTTGTTATTGGCAACTGTATGACCGGCTTGATAACAACTGGTTCCACGTGGACCCCTTTTACTACCAACATTGGCTTGTTTGCTACTCCCTACAACACTGCTCTGACTGTCTCTGGCTTCTTCGCAGCAACAGACGATCCCTTCCCTGCTACCACAAATGGCTTGTCATATACCTTTCCCGACTGTACCACTGCCTTTCCACTGGTCGACTCTTCATTAGAACTGGCACGAATCATCATTACCATTTGTGAGGGTGTTTTTGGTTTCCCTCCTTCGTGCACTAGTACGATCATGTGGGCTTCATGGTGCACCGGTAACGGATTTTCATTGATGTTGGGTGCCTCTGGTGCCTGAACCTTGATCCTATTTGTGTCAATAAGATCTTGTATGACAGTCTTCAACTTCCAACATTTCTCAGTATCATGCCTGGGAGCACCCGAACAATATTCGCAGCTTACTGAATGGTCCAAATTTCTGGGAAGGGGATTTGGCAATTTGGTTTCAACAGGACTTAGTAGGCCTATCTGCTTCAACTTGTGAAACAGAGTAGTATAGGTTTCTCCCAACGGAGTGAATGTTCTTGGCTTCTGCATCCTTTCGTTCCCGAAAGCCTGATTTCCGCGGAAGCTTGGCCCTAAAGGATTCCTGTAGGCCCTCGGTGGTGGATATGTGTTTTGTGAAGGTGGATATGTGTTTTGTGGAGGTAGATATGTATGTTGGGGAGCCGGTGCACGCCATTGCGGACGAGCCGGAGGCTGGGTGTAAGTTTGGGCGTGATGGACGGAAAAATATTGTTCTTGTGGTGAGTAGTAGGGTTGTGGAGGGTAATTTGGAATGTGTGAGTAGTTTAGATGATGGGGTATGGGTTGGTAATGAGGGGAAGGACCTCTAGATTTGGACCAATTGCCTACCTCTATTGTCGTGACCTCTTCTCTCCTTTTCTTTCCGAGCGCACCTCCCGTGCTGCTCTGAATGGCCTGAGTTGTTGCCTTAATTACCGAGTAACTCAGGATCTTATTAGACTTAAGTCCCTCTTCTATCATACCTCCCATTTTCACCACTTCATTGAAGGATTTGCCAACTGACGTCACCAAGTGACCGAAGTAAGTCGGCTCTAGAGTTTGTAGAAAGTAGTCTACCATTTCTCCCTCTCTCATTGGAGGATCAACTCTGGCTGCCTGTTCTCTCCATCGGAACCCAAATTCCCTGAAGCTCTCTCCGGGTTTCTTCTTAAGCTTTAGCAATGTGAGACGGTCTGGGACTATCTCAAGGTTGTATTGTAAATGTCCTGCGAAAGCCTGTGCCAAGTCATCCCAGGTGTACCACCTGCTCGGATCTTATCTTGTATACCACTCCAATGCCGACCCGCTCAAACTCTGGCCAAAGTAAGCTATCAATAGCTCATCTTTTCCCCCTACTCCCCTTATTTTGCTACAAAAGCCCCGTAGATGTGCCATAGGATCGCCATGCCCTTCGTACAAATCGAACTTGGGCATCTTGAACCCTGCTGGTAATTGAGCGTCAGGGAAAAGGCATAGATCCTTGTAGGCCACGCTGACCTGGTTGCCTAACCCGTGTATGTTCCTGAAGGACTACTCCAGCCTTTTAAATTTCTGCATCACCTCGTCCTGCTCTGGGCTCTTAGCCGGCTTTTCCATCTCCATTGGGACCTCAAAGTGGGGATTATAAGTATGTGGCTCGGGTGCTTTGAATGTGAGTTCAGGGGGTAATATTGTGTGTCGCGAGCCTGAAATAGCGGCTCACTGGATGATCTGTGCAATGGGGCTGGGGGAGGTGCCACAAAGACGGGAACATTTGGTGGAGGAGGGTTTTGACTGGGTGGTGGAGCTTGGGGATCATAGGCCTCTCTTCCCTGATAGTAGTGATGGCTTGGGAAACTCGTTGAAGGCCCAGGAGAGGGGTATTCTGACGTGTGTCTTGGTTGGAGAGTAGGAGTAACAGGTAGTTCCTGCCCCTTTTGGGCTCTAGCTAAGGCTATCTGCATTTCATTCATTTCCAGCCTCATCTTTTCCATTTTTTCCATGGCTTCCTTCAGCATCTGATTTGCCGTCTTTTCCGACTCAACACTGTTGTCTGAACCAGTCATGCTTTCTGGTATGGGCCCTTTTGATCTTGTTTGATAATGGTACGGTGCCAGTACGCTTTAACAAACTAACTAGTATTGATTGGAAAAACAACAAACTTGTCAGTGTTAGAGTCTTAACAGATATTGTAACTGCACATTGGGGGATGCAATGTTCTTAGGCAGTTAACCATTTCTAACATGCTTTTGCTCTGACCGCATGCATCATCCCGGCTTATTTTATTTGTGCCTCTTTCGAGCATTTCAGGGACCTCTATTTTCTTCTTCTCTCTTTTTCCTTTTTTTTAATTACGGTCGAATCCTATAGAGATTGCCTATGTATCGTGACCCCGCACGAATCAGACCAAGCGTAGTTCGTGCCATAAGTAAAATAAATACCCAATTTTACTTTTTATTACCCCAATATGCTATTACAAGCTATTATTTTAAAAAAAACAAACGAAATACAGACTCCATACTATTAGCAATGTTTGAAGAGAACATAAGGGTAGACAACAGACTCTGAAAAACAAACAAGTGCAAGATTGAACTAGGGATACATTAAAGCCTTGAATTTTGGTGCCCGCGAGGCATCGTTCGGCCTTTCCGCGGGCTTTGGTGCCAGGTCTCTTTGCAAGCTTTTTAATTCCTCCATGATCCGGTGGACATAACCCATGACTGAGGCAAAAAGGATATCACAGGGCATTTCTTCACATGTTAGGCACTTCGTGGTGATGTAGCGCCCAATCTCATTGATCCTACCCCTGATTCTATCCCTTTCTATGCACAGCTGTTCTATTCGTTGATTCTTTAGTCCCAATATTCGAGTATTGTCAATGAGCTGATCTTGGAACCTCTCCATTTGTTCTTCCATTCGGGCTACTGACTCATAGCAGCGTTCCCTATCTGTTCTAGCATCCCGGGCTTGTTTAAGGACCCGATCACTGAGAGTGGAATTTATTTCTCTCAATGTTGTAAACCTCATTTCGTAATCCCTTTTCACTTGCCATAGGTGCTTTCTCCGTGTTGCTGTAACTTTTGCCCACCTGACCCGCATTCTTGCTATACAAGCCTCGGATCTCTCCAAGTCTTCTCGGCTTTTGCTGAATTGATTTCTCAATTCTGCTATCAACCTTTCATCAGAGCGACGTTTCTGTCGGTCTCTATTACTCTTACTGACTTGGCGAATTCGGGCTTTCAGTGCCTGGTTTTCTTTGGCTAATTTGTTCTTTTCACCCTGCTCCGAGGCTACTTGCACGTTGTTTTCAAACATAAGCCTTTCAACTTGTCGCTTCAGCTTTCCGATTTTAGCCCGGTAGCCTTCCTCTCTCACTAACCAGCCCCATTGTTCCTGCGAATCATCCATAAATTGTTGGATGTGAGCTCTTTTAGCAGGTCTCTGACAAATCTGGAACCTTTTCCCGAACCAAACATCGTACTTTGGGTCTACCTCACCCTTAGCCAGTTCTCGAAGCATAGTCTTGGGCTCAAGGAATCTACATTCGTGCCACAACTTTCTAATTTTTCCTTCGGGGAACATGACTCCTGGACTCAACTCAATGACGTGCTTGCTTAGATCCTCATCAGTGGGAATTACCTGAAATCTTCCTAGTTGGCGCAGTACCCGATGAGGAGCATATGGTTGGATACTGCGAACTCCCATCAAAAGAATATGACATTCCTCGGCCGCCATGTATATTACCTCAGTATCAGGCAACCACCCAAATGCCCATTCAATTTGGTCAGCTGTTGTTGTCCTTAATCGTGCAAGCCACGCTTCGACACCTTCAGGGAATACAACGCCTGTCATCCGTTTCTCAAAACCACTGATACAATTTTGTTCGGTCAACCCGTGATTCATGTATCCTACTCGGTGACAAAGGTGTTCTTGTATCCACAGCTGGAGTAACAGATTGCATCCTTGGAAGAAATTGCCTCCTTCTCGGCATATAGTTAAAGCTCGGTAGATTTCGGACAAAACCAAAGGGACCACAGTACTGTTAGTTTTCTTAATTGCAACATCAGCCATCCCTACAAGGCCTATCTCTATTTTCTTATCTTTGCGTGGACAAACCACGACCCCCAGAAATGCTGTTATGAATGCCAAAATACGTCTCGCCTCCCACTTGTTCCTGTTTCCAGCATGAGTTAATCCGAGATTCGGCTCTTCAAAACCTCGAGGAACACCATACCGTTGATATAAGAATTGGAGATCACAACACCCTTTCGACAAGTCATCATTTTGCACCTTCCGACTAATATTTAGCAAATCCAAAAACCCATGCGGAGATACCGGTCTTGGTGAAAGCAAATATTGCCCCCTTAATTTTCCATTTATTCCCGCATATCCTGCGATTTCTTCTAGCGTAGGTGAAAGTTCAAAGTCGACAAAACGGAATACATTGCGGGTTGGGTCCCAGAACGGTATTAGAGCCTCGATGATATTTGTCCTTGGCTTGATATTCAACAGATCAACAAAACCTCCCAAAACTCTTTCCACTATCTTTTTACTATCATTTCCCATATCATTCCACCACATGTGGAGTTGCAAAGGGACCTCGCTACAGACTGAGAATAGTTCATTTTGACTTGTGCTCATCCTGCACATTTATTATGGTGATTAAAGAAGGAAAAACATTTATTTGACTCAAAAACTATCTATATTCCAAATGACTCGGCTTTCAAATACGGCCTTTGAGGACGAAGATTTTTATTTTTTTTTGAAAAGTTTGAATTTTAACTTCTTTTTCTTTATTTTTTCTTTTTTTTTTTGAAATTTCGAAAAAACTTTTAAAGAAGAAAGGAAATATTTTTGGACTATTATTCTGAATTTATGAAAGAAATACTACAAAAGAAAAAAAATATTTTTGAATTTTCTTTTGAATTTTTAAACAAATAATTTGGATTTTGAGAGAGATTAAAAGGAAATATTTTTGTATTATATATATTTATTTTTTTTAAAAAAAAATTAGATTAAAAGGAAATATTATTATTTATTTTTTTTTAAAAAAAATTGAGGTCTAAAAGAAAAACTTTCTAAAGAAGTGAGTAATGTTAAATATTTTTGGATTTTTTTTTGAATATGGTGAGCCGAAACCAAAGAGGTTTGCCTACGTATCTCACATCCGATGAGAATCAGACCCGCGTAGTTCGGGCATAAACTGAACTTTGTAAACAATATTCCTTTCTTTCCCAATAAATCAAACTAAAAAATTCAAAATTTTGGCAGGGTTTTGACACTTCTTGCCATTGTTTTATATTATTGGCAGGGTTTTGACACTTCTTGCCATTTTTTTATATTATTATTATTGAAAGAAATAAGTGGTTATCTCCCTATAATGCTATAATTTGTTTTTTCAAAAATTCCCTATTTCAGAAGCCGGTCAGCATGCAGATCTGAGGCAAATAAATGTGCAAAACAAACGAGATGCAGCAGGATGGTCTTTTTCATTTCAGGTTGCTTGTCCTAGACGGACCCAACCCCTGTGTTGAGTCCCCTAAGCCAAATGCAACATGATGCAAATAAACGTTCCTACTAGGGATCCGGCATGAAGTCAAGTTATTCTAGGTTCAGAACCTGGGTGTTTGTTCTAGACCTGGCTTACCCGAGCGGACAGCTCGAGCCGAGGGGGAGGCAGCGTACCAGGAATACAGAAGCTTCACCGGCTTTGCAACTTATCCAACCTCGTTCTAAATTGGGAATTAGACACTATAGAAAAAAGAAGTCACACGAAGTGCACCCTTCTTCATGATTTAGAAGACTCAGAGAGGAGATGGGTTTCGGCACAGTTTATATACAGTTCACATAATATCAAAGCGGTAAGGGCAGCATTTAGCACATTAGGCTCAACATGTAAAAATCAGATAATAAACAAAGCCAAATACAACAATTATTCTAAGCTCGAATTCTTGAACTCTGAACCAGTGGTTCTGGGTTATATTCCCCAGCAGAGTCGCTAGAGCTGTCACACCTCCTTTTTCCGCACCCGCAAGGGTACAAGGGAGTTTTTCCAATTAAAGGACAATCGAAACGGGATTTGTTTATTTAATTCAGAGTCGCCACTTGGGAGATTTATGGTGTCTCAAGTCACCGGTTTAATCCCGAATCGAGGAAAAGAATGACTTTGTTAACAGTCCGCGAACCAGAAATCCGGATAAGGAATTCTGTTAACATGGGAGAAGGTGTTAGGCATTCCCAAGTTCCGTGGTTCTAGCACGGTCGCTCAACTGTCATATTTGGCTTAAATATCTGATTTTATACAATTATGAACTTATGTGCAAATTTTAACTTTTAGCCGCTTTTATTATTATAAGTTTTTTTTAAGAATGTGAACATCGTTTAAAACATGTCTTTGGATTGCGTCACATGAAATGCACCCGCAATTCGGAACACATTTTATTCAATGTTTTGGGATTTGGATTTGGGTCGCATGAAATGCACACCCGAGTTTAAGAAGGTAAAATTATTAGAATGCGTGCCTAAAACGACTAGAGCGTGGTTATTTTTGGAAAAAGCCGTGAATTTCGCTAAGCGGCCGATCCCGAATTCTAAGTAATTAATACATACATTTATGAGGGCCCCGCAATTTGCATTTTTATTTGGCGAGGCTCGCCTCATTATTATTTTTTTTTTTAAAAAAAGATAATCTTAGAATGACTACATTTTTTCTATTAAGTTTAGTCTCTAAAATAAAGAAAGAAAATCCTAATTAATTAGGAGTTAGAAAAAATTAAGAACATGTAACATACTAATTGCTAGATTAGGACCAATATTAAATGAAAGAATTTTAAAGAAAAAATTTGAAATTATAAATAAAATAAGAAATTCGACAACTAATATTCAAAAGAAATCAAATATAGCTAGATTGAAGCTCACATTGTTATATATAAAAAACAACTATTGGAATTAATTATTCATAACCATTTGAAACTAGATTTAACCACAATTACTAAAGCTTATTAGAAAGATTATTAAACTTAAACATTATCTAGTCTTGTTTGGCTTTAACTAAATTTAACTATCCATTCATGATTGACCTACTGTTGACCATATTAAAACTTTCATAGCTAGTGAATTAACCCATTTTTGCCAAGCTGATTCACTAAACACCAACTTATGTTATTTTTCTCTTATTCCAATTATTAAACAGTAATACATGAAATAGCCTAAATACAATCAGTAAAAGAAACGAAGAAAAAGCGAAATTAAAACTTCAAAGTTCCATTCTTCATGTATTCATGCTTTCACATTTTTCAGCTTGCAATAGCTAGTATTACAGTCGTGTAGCTGGTATTTGAATACAAGGAAAGGAAGAATAGGATCAGCAGCAGTAGAAACAGCGCAACAACAAAAAACAACCAGCAGTCAGAAAACCCAGCAGTAGACTTGAAAACCAAACAGAAATTCCAGCAACCACTCAATAAAGCAATAACAAAGGACCAACAGTTAACTCAAGAAGCCAATTGAAAATCCCGGAAGCAAACAGTAGGCAGAGATCACACTCAGGAATACACGGAAATAGTATTCGGATATTGTAGAAATCCTCTTCTTCAAAATTAAAAGTATGTTCTTATCTCCTCTTTAGTTCTGAAATTTTTATCTCTCCCAAAATTCTCCTCCCTTTTTTTAAGTGTCAAATGAGTCCTCTTATACCTCAAGCAAGACTATCTTTTCTCTTTACCTCTTTTACTTTTTTAACCCAATATTCTTTACTATGTGCACCCTTTAACTTTTTATTATTACCTACACTTTTACTTTAGTAAAAGTAGTCAACGTGGGCCCCCCCATGTTCCCTCTTTTCGAAAAGAAGACATCATTATCAACCTTTTCCTTTTTGCTTTTATTATTATGTCTTGTCCCCACCATAATTAAATAATCCGTAATTGGTTAATTCCCATTTTATCCCTAAAACTACTGTTACGCCCTAATTCAAAATCTGTTCAAACTTCAGAATTATCTAAGAACCTAAAATTAAATTACCAGCTATAACCAATCTCTAATCCAGTTCAATCAACAAATTCAAACTTAAACGATGAACAACAAATCAACAATCGGAATTATTTTGACTGAACGATATTTTTAACAACACATATATTTTCGATTCAATAATATTAACAAATTGAACATAACAAATAAGTAGATTTGAATTTCTAAATTCAATAATCATTTGAACTTTAAACTAAATCCAACAACACTACAACCAAGATGAATATTCAAATTAAATCAAGAATTAAAACATACACATTAAATAACCGGATTAAGAACGAACTTTAAACAAAATATGAACACGAATTTAATCTAAACTAATCAACAAAGATGGATGATTCAAGCGATTAAACTAACATATTTCTATATTACAACTAAATTCTTTTAAAACGAATAAAAACAAACCGAAGAAGAAATAATTATTTGAATTTCAACTTAAATCTAACAACATTAAAATTAAATTAACCATTTCTTTTTAAAAATTAAACTAAAATTAAACTAACAATTTCTTTCACATTAAAATTAAACTAACAATTTCAATTTGAATCTAACAACATTAAAATTAAACTAACAATTTTCTTTTTGAATCTAACAACATTAAAATTAAACTAACAATTTCTTTTTACAAAAAAAAACATATGAAACAAACTGAAAAGTAATTAATTAAATTTCAATTAAAAATTAAACCAATAAAACACATGAACAAAACAAGAATCAAACATTTATCGATTTTAGATCCGGGAATATCAAAACAAAAATACGGACAAAATAAAACTCAAACCCACTAACCGGCTCGAAGAGACGACGAACTCGAACGGAAACAAATCTCTCCGGAAACAATTATTGCACCAAAATCACTCGAATCTGCTTGGAAACTTAAACAATGGACGAAGCTCGATGGAGGGGTGTTTGACGATGACGTGAACTGAAGCAGCAGCAGCCCGCGAAGGAGAAGAAGAAGCAGGGACCAACAGTGAGGCGACCATGGCATCATCAACTCGACGGAGAAGAAGCAACGAGCTGGAGTTTGTGATCGCAGCCATGGCAGCGAGGAGAAACAGTGACGCTGTTTTTGCGTGCGACGGGCAGCAGTCCGCGAAGCTTGGAGAAAAAGAAGCAGCGACCAACAGGGAGAAGCTGAGACGCTGCCATGGCTGGGTGCGACGGGCAGCAGTCCGCGAAGGAGAAGAAGAAACATCGACCAACAATGACGCGACCATGGAAGCATCAACTCGACGGAGAAGAAGCAACGAGCTGGAGTTTGTGATCGCAACCATGGCAGCGAGGAGAAACAGTGACGCTGTTGTTACGTGTGACGGGCAGCAGTCCGCGAAGCTTGGAGAAAATGAAGCAACGACCAATAAGGAGAAGCTGAGACGCTGCCATGGCTGGGTGCGACGGGCAGCAGTCCTCGAAGGAGAAGAAGAAGCAGCGAGCAACGTGAACTTGAAGAAACAACCATGGATCTTGAAGTAGAAGCAACATCAACCACGATCTTGAAGAAGAAGAAGCACGGGCAGCAGCAATGGAGGTTGAAGAGTGGCCAGCAGCGATGTCGGACTGGGGTTCGAGGGGTGTTGACGATGAGGGCTGTGTGTGTGTATGTGTTGCTATGTGTGTGCGTTGCTGTGTCGAAGGTGAAAGGCTGCCATGGGAGGACGAAGAAGAAGAGGAAGCAAGCAGCCATGGGAGGAGGGTTTGGAGAAGAAGGAGAGGAAGAAGAAGAGGGGGGGCAGGTAGCTTAGGGTTTTTCTTGTTTTTTTTGTTTTGTTTTGTTTTATGAAAAATGAAAGAAAAGGGGGTTTGGGTCTTTTGGGTTATGGACTGGGTCGACCCAGTTCGAAATGGACTGGGTCGTTTGGGAAGATTGGGTCTCTTTGGGCCTATGACTTAAAATTGAAGAAAAGGCCCAATCCGATCTCTTCTATTTTTATCCTTTTCTATTTATTCAATTTCCTAAATAATAATAAAGCTAGAATGCTAAGATTAAATTATAAAACCCAAAAATTATCTGGAAATACTAATTAACTCTTAATAACAGTTAACACACAATTAAATAGCGACTAACGAGAAAATCACACAATTTGGACATTAAGTGCTAAAAATGCAGCGTACATTATTTTTATGATTTTTTCATTTTGTAAACAAACTTAATTAAATATTAAACGCAAATGCGACATATTTTTATATTTTTTATTAATCTAACAAATAAACATGCATAAACAAAAATGCAAATAATTACACAGAAATGCCACGAAGAACACAAAAATTGCACACAAAGGAAAATTGTTTTGTTTTGAAATTTTGGGAGTAATTCTCATATAGGGCAAAAATCACGTGCTCACAATAGGAATGTAAAAATTCCTTTTCATATTGCTCCTCCTCTCCCCCTTTCCTTTCCTATTAACACCCTCTCGTTTGTTGGGCCATTTACAATTTGTTGGGTCATTATATTTTTCGGGGAAAAATTCAAAAATAGTAAGATTTACAAGTGGTCATTGAAAAATAGCCACAGTTTTAAAAGTAATCGAAATTAGCTACTTTTCATATAAAGATAAATCTGAACGAAAACATTATTCAAAATCCGAAAAATATTCCAGTATATTATACTAGAGTAGCAGTATATTATACTAGAACTCCAATATATTATACT
Organism: Nicotiana tabacum; assembly: GCF_000715075.1. NCBI lineage: Eukaryota > Viridiplantae > Streptophyta > Magnoliopsida > Solanales > Solanaceae > Nicotiana > Nicotiana tabacum. The sequence goes on along the minus strand of NC_134087.1, from coordinate 56,325,519 downwards.
GGAGTTCCAGTATAATATATTGGACTTCCAGCATAATATACTGGTCCAGCATAAAATGTTGGAAGTTCATATACAGGTGCTCCAATCTCCAATATATTATGCTGGAACTTTCCCCGTATTGGAGTTCCAGCATAATATGCTGGAAGTTCGTACACAGGTGCACCAATCTCCAGTATACTATGCTGGAACTTTCCGTGTTGCAGTAAAATAGTGACGACTTTTCAATGACTTTGTAAACGTTGACTATTTTTCAATTACCAGTCCGAAAACTGGCCGGCGCTATTTTTACCATTTTTCAGCTATTTGCCAAAATTAGGGGACATTTAAAAAACTAGCTACTTTAAGGATTGTTGTTTAAAAAATGGTGAGGATTTATAATGTATTGCAACTATAGCCAGATACTTCAAGCAGACCATGGGTATAAAGTTTAATATTTGAGAGACATTGTCTTTTTACAAAGTTAGAGTGGAAAAATGATGTTCACCCTTCTTACAAATGCAAGTAAATAATATTTTTAGATGTCAATTTTATTGAGAAAACGACAGTTTATGGCCCTCTAAAAGTTTTATTAGCCCATGTATTTTCCATTGACCCGAAATGGCTTTTAAGCCTAATTTATTGACAAGCTATAGCCATTGTTCTTTAACGCACAGATTTTCCTCCTCTTGGTCCACCAACAGCCCATTTGATTTACGTTTCTATATTGACAAAGCATCTTTAGTATGGTACATCCTTACTTTCAGAAACTAATGATGCAAATTTAATATAAATAGGATAGTGTAGTATTAAAAAAAGGATGTTAGAGATAATATATACCAAGAGGCTTTTCGTATGTTGTCAATTATAAAACATTTTATCGTATGCTTGAAATAATTATGTTTTTCCTTTTTTTTTGTTAATTTATATTTCCAAATGGAAACATGGAAATCTGGTGCAATTGGAAAGGGTGTCAATCCTTTTATTTTTGACGGTATTCTTTTTTTTTTTTAATTACTCCAAAAAGATAAAGTGGGCATTTGGCAAAGGCTTGGAATTAGTTCAAGTGTACTTGAAAATTCAAGAAAGTAACTTATAATAATTTGTATCTAATCCAAGAGTCCCAATTCCATTATTTGTCATCATATAAATAAACAATTAGTGTTTTGAAATTAAAAATTAAATTAATTTAAAAAATAATTTGAAGCGTATTAGATATTTGCTAAAGATGAGATTGAGTTGTTGCCCAACTACTCAAAAGAAGAATAACATAATGCATGACTCTTGCTAAAGATGAGACTGATGATTCCATAAGTCAATATTACTATATACTATACTACTATATATAAATGAACAAGGATGGACGAACACTGCTATAGCAAATTGTACACAAAGTTATCTGAATTATACTATATACATGTAGCTATTTTATTGGCTGCTGATTTTTTTGCCTTTTTTGGCCCTGGCCAGTTAACACGTGTATTTGCTTTGGATTCCTTTCTGGGTCACTCTACCCAAAACTCAAAAGTAGAATCAGCACACATGGGTCTCAGTTCTTTGAATCAAACTCTCTAGGCTGTAATCTCTTTCTCCTTCATTGGGTGAATTATTCTAGAAAGACATCAAAAGCTATGGTAAGCCCCTTTTACTTCTTCCAGGTTTTGCTCTCTACATCTTTCTCCTTGATTTGAATTGTGTTCTCCAAGTTTCTTCGTGGGGTTTCTCTAGATAGATCTATGTTAGTTTTGCATGTGTTTGAACTTGAAATTTCACGGTTTTGATGGAAACTTGCAGCTTATTAGCGTTTTATTTTTCAGTTTTAGGTTTGCATCTACTTTTTTGGTGATTTTATTTTCTATTTTAGCATTTTAATGCCAGCATCTTCAGAATTTATAGGAAGCTTTCTTAGATTTGTCTCGATTTTCACTTTTGTATGGAGATTTTTCTTCTCATTAATATTTGAGAAGATCATCAGTGTATATGAATGAAGATTAAGATACTTGTTACCTTAGTCCAATTTAATTTAATATATCTTTCTTAGTCCAAATTTCTTCTCCTAAACAGCCATTGCTCCTTTCGTCTCCTTCTGTTACATGTTTGTCCTATCTTCTTCCAAATTCCCTTAATCGCTCGCTCTTGAGTACTTATAGTTAAGCATCTTTTATTATTTTGAATAATTAATTACTGGATTTTTTTATATGCATGTCACTTGATCTTTCTGATCTTTTTCTTTGGGCTATCAAACTTAAATCTTTTCCCTCTTCATTTACTACTACAATTGCAACTGAATTTTCGTGAAGCTATGTAGCTAGATTATTTTTTGTATTTTTATTATATTAGTGGGTCCATCTGAAAGCAGTACAACTCTTCTCTTCTTAGATATTAAGGAAAAAAATGCGAATTTTTCTTATGCTATCTTTATACTGTGATTTTAGATTAATTGTATCTTTAACGGTCAGTGATTCATATTTGAAATATAGATAAATATTACCAAAATTTAACATAATTGTCGATATTCCTTCTTTTCTTAATTTAATACAACATGTTGGTTTATGTTTTTTCTTTAGCCCTTTGTTGTAATTAGCAGGGATGGTGTCACAAGCTAAATTGAAGAAGAATCATCATAGAAGTAGAGGCAAAGATGAACAAAGAAGGTGAAGTATCTCAACGAGTCATCTAAATCTTCACACGATCTAATAGGATTTTATAAAAATAGGTGGCTATTATGATGAAATTGGATCTTATGAGATAAGTATTATATGGCTATTATGGAAACACTATGTCCTTAGTGTGTTCGTATTGCTATCCTATTTAATTACAGAGTAATAAATTTTTGATCCATTGTTGAGAGTGTCGACAGCTTGTTGATAGAGGTACATGGTGATTACTCAAAAAATGTTGATCCTGAAAGTGGATATAGGCTGGCAAAGGATACTAAACCTAGGGTAAATGAAGTATATAGAGCTTAAATATGTTTAGATTTTCATGACCTGTTTTCTGAACTTGCTTGGCTAAAATAGATTCTTTTTCTTCCTTAAATTAGTAAGTAGTTATGTTTATTTTCTTCTCATTTTGTTGTTAGAGAATTTAGGAACAATAGTAAACCAGAAGCAGTGGATCATGTGCTTTAATCCGATTCTCCAATTGAATTTCAATATTATATTAGAGTCGATAGAGAGAGGGTTTGAATGAATCCACTATCACTATTCACTGCAAACGCTTATGCATCTATTTTAAATAGGATACAATGAATAAAGATAATACATATAGCTGACTCTAATTAATTTGAAATTGAGATAGTGATGAATGAACAATTACAATCGTTTTGTTTGCATAAGTCAGTAAAGACTAAGATCTTAAACTGAAGTACAATTGTGCTGCTTCAATTTTACAGATGTAATTTAAATGTACTCACAAATGCGATATGATATCCTCTATTTTACTGCTAAAAAGGCCTCCCAAATAGCAAAAAGAAAAGCGGCAAACCGGTATTGAACGTGTCTCAACAAGTCCTATAGTCTGTTTTAGTTGCTGCGAGTGAAACCCCAAAACCTCAAATCCCCTAATGCCTATCAAATAAGAGGCCTACCGAGGATCCGGTGTCTAGGATTTCCCCCAAAAGTAAGTAGGAGTGCTCTTCCTTTCAAGCTTTCTGCCATACAGTCTATAGACCTTACCTCACTAATCTTTTATTTTCTCCCGGGATTCTGTTTGAGTTGCTGAGCTTGCCTTAATTAGTCCCATGTTAATCTTTTTGAGATCTATTTGGAAGGTCCATTTTTACATTATTTTGCCTTCTTTGGATTGAATAAGAACAAATAATTTGCCATTGAGCTAAAGCTCTGTGACTGTGCCAAAATTGGGGCAAGCTTTTCCCTTTGAGTTCCTCCATATGCTATGCTAATATTTTTAGATCTCAGTTGCTCTTATAGATGGTTGTTTGAACTGAAAGCTGAATTTTTAGTTTATTATACTTACCTTGCGTTATTTGGATCTGTTTAATAGAAGATCAGATGAGCCTGATGTTGTAGTTATGTGAGCTAGAAGAAAAACATTAATTACGCAAGAAAGAAAGAAAACTCCAGATGCCTGCGGCTTTGGGACAAGATGATTTTCAAAATGAAATTGCCAAGTTTTGATGCTATATTATCCAAAATTTATTGATTCCCATTGTCTATAGTAACTAATAAAGGTATAAGATTTATTTGTATGATAATTGTGACTTGTGATGGTTAAGAAATGGAATTTGAGGGGAGGCATTTTGACCAAAATTGTTTTCGCTATGTAAGAAGTTCCCCAGTTCTGTAGGAATCTCCTATTCTGCTGCAAAGTAATTTAGATTCATTTACCAGTGGAGTGCGTATGCATGTATATAATTATATGTATTATTAAATTTACAATGTTATTCTGGTTATGCAGATCTGGGGTAGCGAAGATGGTGATGCACAATGACTACAAATAAAGAATTCTTGAAGCTAAAAACAACTTATGGTGGATAAAATTGGTCAGCAAACTCAAAATCCTGCTCCTATTCTTCCTGTTGATAAATCTCTCTGTTGTGTAAGACTTCATAACCAAGAAAACTTGCACAAAAGCGATATGTTAATTTCAAGGTATTGTTGGTTCTGCACATTTAAAAAGGAAACCGTGCTACTTCTATCTCATTGTACCTTTCCTGCTGAAGGTACCCTTCCATGAGGCAGAAGTGAGATGATTTACACATATATAACAGACAGTCGAAAGTTGAATTCTCGGATTGGCTGCGTCTAAGATCTATGAAAAAGATGAGCAGATTAGTCATTTGATTTCTGGTGTTATTTTATTTTTGATATGTGGAATGCCTATACTACCTGCAAAGGCGTTCAACGGTGTTCTCCAGTGTAAATCGTAGTATTTATTGGGCGTACTTTTGCATCAGTATATCCTCAAATGTGTATAGCATGTTGCTGTATCTACAGCAAGTATGTAATTTTGAATGTTCTCTCCTCAGCTGAGGGTTGTAATTAGTACTTGGTTGACATTGGCATCTTGAATCTGATTTGACATGCAATGATCTTTTGTTGAGTAACTGTTGCTTTATGCGTTCTGTTAGCATCAATCATATCAGCATATAAGCTTATGCTCTTAGCTTTATGTTTTTTCACGTGCCTCTTTTTGGTTCCTTTTCATCATTCATTATTGCTATCGTTCATCTCCAAACGACTATGGAGACCATTGATGGACAATATAAAATGTTGACCATTGATGGAAAATATATAGTTGACCATTGATGGAAAATATAAAATGTTGAGTCCGTGCGCAGCACGGGCCATGCCTATCTAGTCAATCATAAGTGCAATAATTATCTATTTGTAGGATAAAATGAGCTAACATGTACACAGTCGAGGACATTCATTAGTCTTGTACTCAAAACCTGACTGTCCTATCATTGTCTACTCTTTTAATCGTGGTTATAAGATACAAGTGTAATTTCATATAAATTTTTTATATATACAATTTATAAAAGTTATATATACATTGTTATATCTATATATATTGGATTTTGTATAATAATATATATAAATATTATATATAAAATGTTATATAGTGTATAAAAATAATAGGAAGCATTATACATTTTACAAAATTTATATATAAAGTGTGTTGTGCATTTTACAATGTATTCCTAATGTATCATTAATGTATCCCGAGCTTTATATATCCAAAGTGTACAGTCAATTTCTGCAATGTATAAAAGTGTATATATTGCTCTAAGATGTATCAAAATTTTATATATATTATATAAATTGCATAAAATTTGTATAAATTGTATCATGCATTTTACAATGTATCCATAGAAAATTCTTATTGATTTTGGGATGAATTACAATATAATAGAACCCCTCTATTTATAGGAGAAAAGTGACTTGACCACCAAGTAAAAAAAATTCTAAAATCTCTCTAAAATATAGACATTCACCTTAAATAAAATTCTATTTATAACACCCCCCCTTGAATGTCTATTCAACAGATAATGTGTCTCGTTAAAACCTTAACTAAAATAAAACCCAGTGGGAAAAAATTCTAGTGAAGGAAAAAAAGTACAAATATCTAACAATACGCCTTTTGGTTGTCTCGTTAAAAACCTTGCAAGGAAAACCCAATGGGACAAAAGAAAAAAGAGTACAACACGTATTAACTCCCCCTGATAAGCATCAGTTCACATTCTTGAGCCTTCGCATCCCAATCTTGTACACTAGTTTCTTGAAGGTTGACGTCGATAGAGATTTTGTGAACAAATCAACCATATTAACTTGAATGAATATGTTGCACCGTGAGACCATTCCCGATAGAGATGAATAATCTTCATATGATCTTGTTGGAATCGTCATTTCAATATCATCACATAAGGGCAAAAACTCTTGCTATCATATTATCATGCGTATAGTTATAGCAAGATACATTGTGCACAAATTACACTGAGGATATGATACTTCAAGATCAAAAATTGTATATGCTTTAAGCAATTTAAATCATTTGGGGATTTTCATATAAGTATAGTGAAATAAGCCATATAAATAGACTTTAGATTTATATCAAGTTTTCATGTCATGCCAGACATATAAAATACATGAAAGTGATTGCACACACCATTGACTTTATACTTTCGAGTGTTTGAACCATATGTCCAAAATTACATGTCTTTCACATGAAACCAATTCTACTTGAATTGTTTCTCTTCCATTTGGCTAATATTTTTTGTGTCTGTATTCGACAGACTTAAGATCCTCATCTATACTTAGCGTTATCATAGATGTCGTTGACGAATATTTTATACTCTAATATTTTTTCATAAAAACATAACATAAAATAAAAATCCCTTCATTCATTTCAGGTACCTAAACCTCTCCTGAGATTTTATGAAGTGTTATGTCATGTGATCTTCTAGATCACTTGCCTATATGCTTTAATCATACCATAGACTTTGTCCTTCTAGTACTTATTTTAATATGAGCATTTGCAGTGAGAATATAGTTACTTTGTTAATCAGCAAATATGTCTGACATGCTTTACAATATATTGCAGATGAATTATTGTTACATCTTGCGTTTTCGTACGTTAAAGTTTTGTCTTTAGTTAATCGACGTAGACTCGGGGATGAAATTATTTTGAAATTAACGTATTTATGCTATTTATAACAAGCGATAAGTAAGTGTCATGAAGGATAAAGGGTACACGAATTAAAGAAAACGAGTTTCGTTGAAGGTGACCGATTTGTGATAATATACGGGTTGAGCGATAATACCCAATATTTATGGACTAGTACCATACAAGGTACCATATGACCACGGTATATAATATATAAAGTATATTAAAAATAAGTAGAATTTTAGATAATTTAAGATAATTCTTAATTATACGGGTAATTAGTTAATTATCGGGTAACAAGACATTACCTAATTACCTAATAAATGGATAAAGATTAATAATTCTCACCCTACCCCCACGTGGCAACAAGCCACTACTAAGACATATGACTCTTAGTCATATTGTCTTAGGTGGCCACCTAAAGTTAGGTACATAATGACACTTACGTATAAGACTTATACAAGTTGGTTTCCTTTATACAAAGTTTGGTTCCCTTTATACAAAGCTTGGTTTTCATTTGATTTCATTTTATACAACCTTTCCTCCTAATACAAAATCCTTCAGAAACAGACGTTTGGTTTCCTTTATACAAAGCTTGGTTTCATTTTATACAACCTTTCTTCCTAATACAAAATCCTTCAGAAACAGACGCTAAAACTTAAATCTAACGAGCTTCCAACCAAAATTCTTGAGACCAAATCAATTCCAGCGAGAAATTATTAGCACCTTAGCAATGTAATATTTTGCGGTTCTAAAGGAGTACAGTGCAATCTTCTCCAAGAATATTATACGGAGTTTTACCTACTTCAGGTATGTTAAGGCCATCCCTTCTTTCTTTTTGGCATGATCCAAATTATATAGAAGAAACGAGCAGACGCATGGTTTCCATAAATTACTCTATTCATAGAAATACTAGGGGTGTCTATATTCTTGATTCCCCATGTGAATTATTATTATCTTCTGTTTATGGGTCCCAAAAAAATACGTCTTTGATAATGTTTATCCGAAAGGCATATTGATTTTATGGCGTTCAGAGAAAATTTTAACGTATTTCTTATGCATTTCATGCATTTATACATGTACATTGACCCATGACCAGAAGACGTTATATACGCGTATATATATATATATATATATATATATATATATATATATATATATGTGTGTGTGTGTGTGTGTGTGTGTGTGTGTGTTGGATACAGGAAAAAGGTTACGACGTTATATACGCATCACCACCTGATCAGTTGGTATATGTTGATGATGTTGCCCACAATGGCCGAGATGATATGATAGGACGCCCTCAAAGGCTTGATGATACTATGTACACCCATACCTAGGCATGGCACGACATTTATACGCACGTGCATAACATTATAAATGTTTCAGAATTTACAAAGTTATTCAGATTTAAGATGAATTTCTTTATTCCATGTTTCATCTCTGCCTTTTACGTACAGATTTTCATGACTTACATACTCAGTACATTTTTCGTACTGACGCCCTATTTTATGAGGCCTGCATTTCATGCCCGGAGGTGCAGGTAGGCAAGCTGACGGTCCCCCTTCTTAGGATTCTTGATCAGTGAGAGTTGGCGTGCTCCACTTGATCCGAAGCTGCTTTTAATTTTGGTACGATATATTTGTATATATATGGGTATGACGTGGCTCAGTCCCGTTTTTGTACAGTTATATTTCTATTAGAGGTCTGTAGACAGTATGTCTAGTTAGATAGTATGTGGCCTTGCTGACTTCCAGTTTTGAGGTAAATAGTTGTCTATAGTAGCCTTGTCGGCTCGCCCTACGTATGTTGCACATATATGTACGTATGCCTTTTTGGGAAGGTTTCCATCATATATATTATTCTTGTAATTCAGCAGAGGTTATTCAAGTTTATATCTTAGATGCATGCTTAGGGGTGTTTGATAGGAAGAACTCGGGCACCCGTAGCGCCCCATCGGTTTGGGTCGTGACAATTATCTTTTTATGAACTTCAAGTTCATATTATCTTATTCGAGGATCTAGATGTACAAATGATAATTCATTCCACATAACTTTTTCTCAACTGTTGATACTTTCTCCGCCTCATGTTAGAAAAACTAACTTGCTTCCTCAACTTTAAAAACCCACCTTTATACGTTATGGTGTTAATCAAAATATACACCGCACATCAATAATAATAAAATAAAATTATTTGATTCCTGAACCTGAACCACTTGTGAGGGAAAAATATAATATATTTTCGTATATAACCTGTATCAAACTGATATAGATAACTTTGTTCTCATAAACAACAATTTAGCTATTAAGTGGCGGTACTCAATAAACTATTTTGCTAAATCAACTGTGATGTAAACCAACTTATCAAGATGAATTGTCTTGAACAGAAAATCTGAAAACTATGCTCTAAATTAAAATTATTAAGCAAGTTACCTCGCAAGTACCAGGTTGCGAGTTAATAATAATTGCACATGTAACCATCTCATAGATGCATCTTATACTGTATACATGATATGTGAATGGGCCCATATTCAAATTTGATATTTTTAGTATTCATGGTATTCAATCTTAATTTTAGTTGGTCTATTAATTAATAAGAACAAGCAATGGAAGAGAATTCGTGTAACGACCTGACCGGTCGTTTTGAGCTTTTGCACTTCGCTCGCCAGTTCTCGGGCATGACTAGCCCTGTATTATGTATTGTGACTTATGTAAATCATCAGTTTTGGTTTTCAGGTTAATTGGAATAGATATGGAAGGATGATCTCAGCTTGAATCTTTAAATTTGAAAGGTTTGACTTAGACTTGACTTTTTAGTATTTGATCTTGGATTTAGATTTTTTATGATTTGGTTAGCTCCGCTAGGTGATTTGGGACTTAGGAGCGTGATCGGAATGTAATTTGGAGGTTCGTGGTAGATTTAGGCTTGAATTGGCGAAATTGAAATTTTGGCATTTTTCGGTTGATATGTGAGATTTTGATATAGGGGTCGAAATGGAATTCCGGGAATTGCAGTAGGTCCGTTGTGTATTTGGGATGTGTGTGCAAAATTTCAGGTCATTCGGATGTGGTTTGTTAGATTTTTGATCAAAAGTGTAATTCGGAAGATTTTTGAAACCTTAGGTTTGAATCCGATGTGTTTTGGTTGATTTAGTGTTGTTTGAGGTGCTTTGAAGATTGGTATAAGTTTGGATGGTAGTATATGACTTAGTTGTGCTTTTGGTTGAGGTCTCGGGGCCTCAGGGTGATTTTGGATGGTTGGCGGAAAGTTAGGAATTGGGAAATGGCAGCTGAAGCTGAGTCTGCTGTCATAATCGCATCTGCGGTTGGTAGGCCGCATGTGCCACCCCTGCATATGCGGAAGCAAGTCGTAGAAGCGGCCAAGGGGGGGGGGGTTAGCTGGAACCGCAGAAGCGGCTAAGGAAGCGCACCTACGATGGTGCAGGTGCGGGCTTTGCATCGCAGATGCGGAAATGAGCTCTAAAGTGAAAACCGCAGATGCGGTGCTTGGGACCGTAGAAGCGGTAGCGCAGAAGCATGATTTGGGCCGCAGGTGTGGAAAGCCTGAGCCAGAAAGTATAAAAGATTTCCTTTGCGATTTTTAGTCATTCTTCACCATTTTTCATGCAGGTTTGAGCTTGAGGGAGCTATTTGGAGAGGGATTTCAATGGTTTTTGGGCCCTAAACTCGTTTCTATGGTAATTATTTCAATGATCTGGCTTGGAATTAATGGAAATTAAGGGTTAAAAGTTGGGAATTAGGGCTTGATATTGGAGACCTTTGAGTAAGGGTTTGAGGGGCCATTTGTGGTTGGATTTTAGTACTTTTGATATGTATGAACTCGTGGGCAGATAAGGAGTCTATTGATGTAAATTTTATCGAATTTCGAGACGTGGGCCCGGGGGTCAGGTTTGGATAATTTCGGGATTTGCATGGTATTTTGATTACTTTTGAGTGGGATTTGTTCCCTAAGCATATTTTGATGATTATATACTGATTTTGATTAGATTTGGAGCATCTGATGGCCGATTCGAGAGGCAAAGATATCGCGGGCTAGAGTTTGGACCGGATAGAGGTGAGTAATGATTGTAAATGTTGTTCTGAGGGTATGAAACCCCGAATTTTACATCGTTGTGCTATATTGAGGTGATACACACGTTAGATGACGAGCGTGGAGTCTTGTACTATTGGGGATTGTGACTTAGTCCGTCTCGAATGACTGTTTTACTGCGTATTTGATGGAAAACTGTTTGCTATCATCATGTTTTGGGCTAAATGCCATATTTGGGCCTCGTGCCAACTGTTTTGGACCCTTAGGGGATTTTACTACTATTCCTCACTGTTTTGACTTTATACTTGTACTCAATCATGCTATATTCCACTATTTTTATAACCCACCCATGTTTATATTGTTTTAACATCTTAAATGATATTTTGAGCTAAGCATCATATTTTACTATTCCCGAGTGGCTTTTAGAGATTTCTGACTGAGTAGGACCGAGGGCCTGTGTTGTGAGGTTATTATGGAATCGGGCCGCGCACCACAGCGGTATTGAGCTGATCCATGATTGTGAGGCCGAGGGCCTGAGTTGTACGCCACAAGGTGGCTTGATATGAGGCCGAGAGCCTATTAATTATGCCATGAGATGGCTTGATATTGCGTTTGGGTCGTAAGGGGTCCCTCCCGGAGTCTATACACCTCCAGTGAGCTCGGGTACCTAGTTTGTGATGTGATATAGCCCAAGAGGTTGATGCTGTTCATGTTATTGCCCGAGGGGCTGATTCTGTTGGTATTTTCCCCGAGTGGCTGGTTCTATGTGTCTATATTCTCTCACTGTTTTTCATTCATTCATTTAACTGTTAAAAGATGTTTTAAAGAAGCTTATATTGAATTAAGGTGTTTTCACAGGTTTTCAATGTTTTATTGCAATGTATTGGTTTTACCCTGCCTCTTTGTAGCATCATGCTGTGTTTTTACGTGTTTTCTTATCGCTCAACTGCTTTTACTTTTATTACTCACTGAGTTGGCGTACTCACATTACTCCCTGCACCCTGTGTGCAGATTCAGGAGCTTCCGGCCCTGTTAGCGAGGGTTGATTGCTTCCAGCAGATCATGCGGAGTTCACTAGGTAGCTGCTCGGCGTTCGCAGCCCAGTGCTTCTCCTTCCTGTCTTTATTTTCATTTGTACTGGAATTGTAGTAGACTATGTAGACTCTTCCTACTCCTGGACGGATGTTTTGGATGCTCATGACTGGTGACACCCCGATGTCGGGCTGTGTTGGTTTTCGCAAATTTGTACTATTTCACCTTTATTTTGGGATTATTAGCATGTCAATGACTTAAATTGTGTTATTATAATTGTTTAAAATAAATTGGGAGTTGTGTCGGCTGGCCTTGTTTCACGATAGGCACCATCACGATAGAGTCCGGATTTAGGGTCATGACAATTCGTAAAGAACTTTCTAGTTCTTTAATATTTACTTATGTGAATTCTCTTTTATTTTGGCACATCATACTTAAATTAACATGCTAAATCAATTATGCCAACTAGATAAATTATCAATGTTGATAAACTTCAAGTTTACACCATGACATGTGCAATTATCAATAAACTCCAAGTTTATTATGATATGAGTTTTTATATCAATAAACTTTCACTTTATAGCGGCATTCTTTTATTTGTGTAGTACAAATTGAAGAATAAAGTGGGTAGCTTTCACATACATATTACTCCGGAACAAGTTGTAGTAATAGAAGATATTAAATCTTTCCTTTCTTTATAGTGTCAATATAACCAATCGCTTTTGTGAATACATTTAGAAATTCAATAAGTTTCTTTGAGACTTACTACGACACAATACATTATTGATAATGAATTTTATTCCTCCAAAATAGTAATAACTGACCCTTTTAGAGCTCTCAACTAATTTGGTACTACCACATATTTATCAACATCATATGGTGAATATCTCTTTTAAAGAGAAAGTTATACCATTATGGTCATTGTCAAAATTATATGCAAGATCTATTTCTTGCATTATTGTTATTCTTTAATAATCTCATTGCCAAAATATTTTAGCGTATAATAGGTACGTGACCAATGACCATTCATGCTATAATAATGATATTATTTTCTTATTTCATCTCAAACCTCCTTCTAGATGTGAGTGTGGTATATTCACTAGCACTAGCACATTCATATTCTTCCAAGAATGAATATGTATTCATAAATCACATATTATCATATTCACATCATGAATGAACCATAATCATCTATATGAGCTTTACAAAATCGCAAGTCAAATCGATGACAAATATTACTTTCACAGAGTGAAGGATTTGTGATGACCCAAAAGGTCATCTTGTATTTTAGAACCCAATCCAGGGTTCCGAGGTCTTCAAAACCTCATTTTCCTTCTCCTCGATTTGCGTGCGTAGTCCGGGAACGCTTTCGGAAAGCCTATATGTGAAAAATTGAGAAAATGCTAAATTTTACCTTTAAAATTGAATTAAATTGACTTTGGTTAGTATTTTGGGTGAATGGATCCGGATCCGTGATTTGACGGTCCCGGAAGGTCCGTAGGAAAATATGGGACTTGGGCGTATGCCCGTAGTTGAATTCCGAGGTCCCTAGCCCGAGAAATGAATTTTTGAAGAAAGTTGTTTAACTGAAAAGTATAGGAAGTTTGGAAATTGAATAATGCTTGAATGTGATGGTATCAAGCCTGTATGTTGGTTTCGAATCCCGGTACAATTCTAAAATAATTCTTAAGTCTAATCTGTGAATTTTGGTAGAAAATGGACGTGATTTGATATAAATTGGACCCTCGGTTGTGAAAATAGTAACTTTAGGTGTTTTTGAGAATTTCATTGATTTTGAGGCTAAATTTGTAGTTGTTGATGTTATTTTGATAATTTGATTGCACGGGCAAGTCCGTATGATGTTTTTGGACTTGCGTGCATGTTTGATTTGGAGCCCGAGGGTTGGGGTGAGTTTTGAATAGGCCACGAAGTGTTTTGAACTTAGGAAAAATTGCAGGTGAGTTGCAGGTCTGCAGGCTTAGCAATTGCGAAGCCTAGCTTGCAAATGCGAGCTCGCATTTGCAAATAACCATCGCTTTTGCGATGACTGGCCAGGGAGGGGACCTTCGCATTTGCGAAGCTCTATGTCGCAAAAGCAACTCCAACAGTAATCACAATTGCGAACGATGGTTCGCATTTGCAAAGTAAGCAGGCCAAGCCAACCTTCGCAATTGCGAAGCCTTGGCCGCATTTGCGAATTCGCATTTGCGAACCTAGCATCGCAATTGTGATAATTGCGCTTGGGTAAATTCTAACTTAGACGGGATTTTCTTCATTTTTCAAACTCTTTCAAACCCTAAGCTCTCTTAGGCGATTTTTCAGAGAAAGGTTCTTCCCCAAATCATAGGTAAATAACTTTTAACTCATTTCTTTCAATTTACTTCATCATTTTACAAGATTTTATCACAAAATATAGGGATTTTCATGGGAATTTGGGTATTTTTGTGTGAAATTTGGCAATTTTGAAATTTCAGGATTTAGACCTCAATTGAGGTCGGATTCCAAAACCAATTGCATATCCGGGTTCAGGGGTGAATGGGTAATCGGGTTTGGTCCGAACTTTGGATTTTGACCAAGCGGGTTCGGGGTCGATTTTTGGGTTTTTGGAAAAAATATTGGGAAAACTATAATTAAGCATTGGGTGCAAGTTCTTTAGCATTTATTGATGTTATTAAACTAATTATGGCTAGATACAAGTGAATTGGAGGTGAATTCTAGAGGGAAAGCGATAGTTGAGGCTTGATTTGTGGCCGTGGAATCGAGTTAAGTGTTTGATCTAACCTTAGCTTGAGAGAATAGGCGTTGTGCCTTAATTGATATGTGCTAGTGTTGTGTACGACATATAGGTGTGGTGACGAGTATCTATATGTTGGTGTCAAGCATGCCCGTGAGTCTCGACCTGACTGGTCGTCTTAAGAATTAACGTCCCGATCCCCTATTAACTGCTTTCCCCAAGTTTATTTCTGCTAAAGTGATTTGTCGGGATGTTCGGTTTCGAGTTTCGGGGAGTTTTGGGACACTTAGTCCCTAAATGAGAGCTTAAGTGTTAGAAAGTTGACCGTAGTCGGAACATTGTGAAGACGACCTTGGAATGGAAATTCGATGGTTCCGTTAGCTCCGTTGGGCATTTTGGGGTTAGGAGCATGTTCAGATTGTCTTTTGGAGGTCCGTAGCTAATTTAGACTTGAAATACCGAAAGTTGAATTTTGGAAGTTTCCGGTTCGATAGTGAGATTTTGATCCGAGGATCGGAATGGAATTCCGAGAGTTGCAGGCGTTCCGTTATGTCATTTGGGATGTGTGTGCAAAATTTCAGGTCATTCGGAGGTGGTTTGGTTGGGCTTTTGATCGAAAGCATATTTTTGAGGATTTTGGAGTTCTTACGCTTAAATCCATAGTTAATTTGAGGTTTCGATGTTGTTTTAGGTGTTTTAAGGATTGGTACAAGTATGGGTAGTGGTTTGTGACTTGTTGGTGCCTTTGGTTGAGGTCCCGGGGGCCTCGAGGTGAATTCGGATGGTTGACAGAGGAAATTCAGGAGTTTAAGTTGCAGCTTCAGCTGCTGGTGCTGTCATAACCGCACCTGCGGTTTGGGTTCCGCAGGTGCGGTGCCGCAGAAGCGGAATTTTGGTCATCTCTTCAGAAACGCAGATGCAGTATATTTTCCGCAGAAGCGGAATTTGGCTATTTTCTCAGGAACCGCAGATGCGGTTAAAAGTTTGCAGAAGCGGAACTGCTCCTGCGATTAATGTTCCGCAGATGCGAGAATTGGGTCCTTAAGTGAAAGTCGCAAATGCGACATTTGTTCCGCAAAAGCGGGACCGCAGATGCGGAAACTACTGGGCATTATTTTAAAAGAGGTTCCGCGACTTAGGGGTTTATTTCCACCATTTCTAATCGTTTTTGGAGCTCTTTGGAGAGGATAGAAGAAGGATTCGAAGGGAATCGCTTGGAGGTAAGATTCTTGGTTTTAAAATTCGTTTCTAATGTGAAATCTACCTAGTAAATCATGGAATCTAGACCAACAACTGAAGAATTAGGGCTTGGGATTAAGAGACTTTTAATGAGGATTTGAGGGGTCAATTGAACTCTGATTTTAGTATTCTTATTATGCATAGACTCGTGAGAGTATGAGATTTCAAAAATATAAATTTTACCCGATTCCGAGGCGTGGTCCTGAGGGGTGTTTTGGTCATTTTACCTAATTACGCATATTAACTTAGAATTTAATTGTGGAATCAGTTACTTGAGGTGTTATTTATAATATGCAATTGAATTGAAGAGATTTGGGCTATTTGGAGTCGGATACTCATGGCAAAAGCGTGGTTTCGGGTTGATTTGAGCTTGTTCGAGGTAAGTGGCTTGTCTAACCTTGTGTGGGGGGACCTTCCCCTTAGGATTGGTATATTTGGTAACTGAATTGGCTTGTACGTGAGGTGACGAGCGCGTACTTGTGCAAATTGTTGGAAACCCAGTTTTCTTAAAGTATTCATTAGCATGTTTCTTTTCCTGCTTTTATTACTTGCACTGTTAAGCATGTTGCTAACTTCGAAAAGCATGTCTAAGTGATTTAATTGCTTTAATTGTTCAATCTGTTTACCTGAACTCTGTGCAACATGCTAGACTAGAATTATTTGTTGCCTTAATATGAAATTCCCTTCACTGAATATTTTCTTGCTGCCGCTGTGTATTTACATTGGGACTACGGATGTGAGATTCCAGTAGCTCCCCCTTGTCTGTTTATTTTGGGACTATGGGTTAGATTCCCGATAGATCCTCCTGCACATTTACTTTGGAACTGCGGGTTAGATTCCCGATAGATTCCCCTACAAGTTATATGGAACTACGGGAATGCATCCGGTAGATTCCCCCAGTATTGGGTATTTATATTTGGGGACTATAGATTGAGATTTCCGGTATATCCCCCGTGCATTGATAGTTGGACTACGGGACGGGATCCCGGAATATCCTTCGGACATATATATGATGGACTAGGGGACGGTATCCCGGGAGATCCACTGGATAGTTGTAATTAGGACCATGGGACGATATCCTGGAAGGTGCCCCAGTTGTTATCTCTATGTTGAACTGTATTTCTTTCCGTGGTTTGTTAATCTCTGTTCTAGTTGTTGTGGGTTCTGTCAATTCTATGTTATTTCTTACTGTTGCACTTATTTATACTATTTTATTCCACACTGTTAACCCTTATATTGTATTTAACCTCAGTAGGGCCCTGACCTTCCTCGTCACTACCCGACCGAGGTTAGGCTTGGCACTTACTGAGTACCGCTATGGTGTACTCATGCCCCTTCTGCGCATGTTTTTCATGTGCAGATCCAGGTACTGCGACTCAGTCTTACCATCCTTAAAAGGCGACTACTTAGAGACTTCGAGGTACATCTGCCGCGTCCGCAGATCGAGGAGTCCATTTCTATTCCTGCTTTCTAGTATTTAGCCCTTTTGTACTTTCTGTTCTTATTAGACAAATTCCTGAGTTAGAGCTATGTAGTATTTCTTTTTTCTTGTGATTCGTGGGTTTCCGGGTCATGAATTTGGATATTGATTTTGAGACTTATATATATGGTGTATGTTGAGCGACACATTTAAACACTGCTATTACCTTATTTCCGCTTTTAAATTGTTTACTTTTGCAATTTTTGGTTTTCTTTCACAATTTACGCTTACCTAGTTATAAAGACTAGGTGCCGTCACGATGGTTCACGGAGGGCGAACCGGGGTCATGACAAGTTGGTATCAGAGCTCTAGGTTCATAGGAGTCATGGATCACAAGTCGGTTTATTAGAGTCTCACTGATCGGTACGGAGACGTCTGTACTTATCTATGAGAGGCTATGTAACTGTTAGGAAAATTTCATTTTATTTGATTTCCTTGTCGTGCGATATTTTGACATCACAATTCTAAACTTATGTCTTTTATTCTCTCATAGATGGTGAGGACACGTGTTACTCGAGATGATCAGGCACCCGCGCCCCCTACTGCAGCCGTCAGAGGCCGAAGTAGAGGCCGAGGACGCACACATAGTACAGCCAGAGCAGCTGCGCGAGGTGCCACTGAGGTACCACTAGCAGATCTAGCCGGAGTTCAGGCACCTGACACGCCTACTGCTACTACTACTCTAGCTCTTCAGGAGACTTTGGCATAATTCATGAGCATGTACACCACTCTGGCTTAGGCAGGGTTGTTTCCCTTTGCTGCAGCTACATCTCAGGCTAGGGGAGGAGCACAAACTCCCGCCGCCCGCACTCCTGAGCAGCGAGTGCATGTTGAGCAGGTCCCTGAGATTATTCCTGTACCGCCTGCAGTGCCAGTTCAGCCCGAGGATAGGGCAGCGACTTCCGAGGATGAGTATTTGAGGCTTGAGAGATTCAATAAGTACATGCCCAATGTATTTAGTGGTCTAGCATCGGAGGATGCTCTGGGATTTCTTGATGATTTTTACTGCATTCTCCGTACCATGGGTATTTCAGGATCGAGTGGGGTTTCTTTCACTACCTTCCAGCTTCGAGGAGCCGCCTATGAGTGGTGGCACACCTATGAGCTAGACAATGCAGATGAGGCTGCTTCATTGACTTGGGCTCAATTGTCAAATATGTTCCTGAGGGAGTATGTTCCCTAGAGCCTTTGGGACACATGGCACGCAGAGTTTGAGCATTTGAGCCAGGGTGCTATGATTGTTTCAGAGCATGCTGTCCATTACACCAGCTTGGCTAGACATGCACCAGCCTTGGTTTCTACTGTCCACGAGAGGGTTCGCCGGTTTATTGAGGGCCTTATTCCCAGCATCAGATCTAGCATGGATCGTGAGTTGGAGATGGATATTTCTTACCAGCAGGTGGTGAGCATTGCTAGGAAGATTGAGGGTATGCATGCTAGCGAGAAAGAGGAGAGGGAGGCCAAGAGGTCTCGAGAGTTGGGTCATTATTCTGGTGCCTGTACCCCAGCTGCAGGTCATCATGGTAGGGGTTATATGAGTCGCCCTATTCATTCAGCTCTTCTAGCAGCCAGTGGTATTCCAGCTCCTCTTAGGCCTCAGGAGCCTTATTATGCACCTCCAGTTTCTAGCACGCCTCCGGTGCGGGGTGTTTTCAGAGGTCAGTCCAGCAGACCTGGCCCTAGCCAGTCACAGCCACCACATCCTCCCAGAGCTTGTTTTGAGTGTGGTGACGCACGTCATATGGTGAGGGATTGCCCCAGACTTGGGAGGGGTGCATCTCCACAGACTTCTCAGCTACAACGTGCCCCGCAGAGTTCTTAGACTATGGTTATAGCTCCAGTTGCTACCCCACCTGCTCATCCAGCTAGAGGTGGAGGTCAGGGAGGTAGAGGTTACCCTAGAAGGGGAGGCCAGGCCAGATACTATGCCCTTCCTGCCCGTACCGAGGCTGTTGCCTCCGATTTTATCGTCACAAGTATTACACTGGTTTGCCACAAAGATGCATTGGTTCTATTCGATCCAGGCTCTACTTATTCTTATGTCTCTTCTTATTTTGCTCCACATTTGGGTGTATCTTGGGATTCTTTGAGTTCCCCTGTTTATGTTTATACTCCCGTGGGAGATTCTCTCGTTGTGGACCGCATTTATCGGTCGTGTTTGGTTGCTGATTTTGAGACCATAGCCGATTTATTATTACTCAGTATGGTTGACTTCTATATTATCTTGGGCAT
The DNA here is from genome assembly GCF_000715075.1 of Nicotiana tabacum. Taxonomy (NCBI): domain Eukaryota; kingdom Viridiplantae; phylum Streptophyta; class Magnoliopsida; order Solanales; family Solanaceae; genus Nicotiana; species Nicotiana tabacum. The sequence continues at coordinate 56,305,651 of NC_134087.1, read as the reverse complement.
GGACTGGTTGTCGCCCCATTATGCTATTCTTGATTGTCACGCAAAAACCGTGACGCTGGCTATGCCAGGTGTACCGCGTGTTGAGTGGAGGGGTACTTCGGATCACACTCCCAGTAGAGTTATTTCTTTCCTTAAGGCTCAACATATGGTTGAGAAGGGGTGTGACACGTATTTAGCTTATGTGAGAGATGTTAGTATTAATACCCATTTAGTTGATTTAGTTCCAGTAGTACAGGATTTTCCCGATGTGTTTCCAGCTGACCTTCCAGGCATGCCGCCTGATAGAGATATTGATTTTGGCATTGATCTATTGCCGGGCACTCATCCCATTTCTATTCTTCCGTATCATATGGCTCCTCCTAAGTTGAAGGAGTTAAAGGATAAGTTACAAGAATTGCTTGATAAGGTTTTATACGACCAAGTGTTTCACCTTGGGGTGCTCCTGTCTTGTTTGTGAAGAAAAAGGATGGTTCTATGCATATGTGTATTGATTATTGCCAGTTGAAAAAGGTTACATTGAAGAACCGTTATCTTTTGCCTTGTATTGATGATCTGTTTGACCAGCTTCAGGGCGCACGGGCATTTTCTAAGATTGATTTGCGCTCAGGTTACCATCAGTTGAAGATTCGGGAGCCAGATGTCCCGAAGACTGCTTTCAGGACTCAATATAGTCATTTTGAGTTCCTTGTTATGTCATTTGGGCTGAACAATGTCCCAGCCGCCTTTATGCATTTGATGCACAGTATGTTCCGAACGTATCTTGACTCGTTCGTTATTGTCTTTATTGATGATATTCTGGTGTATTCCCGAAGTCGGGAAGATCATGAGCAACACCTGAGGACTGTGCTTCAGACTCTGAGAGAGAAGAAGTTATATGCTAAGTTCTCGAAATGTGAGTTTTGGTTGGATTCAGTGGCATTCTTAGGCCACGTGGTATCGAGTGAGGCTATTCAGGTGGATCCGAAGAAGATAGAAGCCGTACAGAGTTGGCCCAGACCATCCTCAACTATAGAGATCCGCAGTTTCCTTGGTTTGGCGGGTTACTACTGTCATTTTGTGGAGGGGTTTTCATCGATTATAGCCCCCATGACCAGGTTGACCCAGAAGGGTGCTCTGCCAGTGGACAGAGGAGTATGAGGCGAGCTTTCATAAGCTCAAGACAGCTTTGACCACAACCCTAATTTTGATACTACCTACAGGTTCGGGGTCTTATATGGTCTATTGTGATGCCTCGAGGGTTGGACTCGGAGCGGTGTTGATGTAGGATGGTAGGGTGATTGCCTACGTGTCTAGACAGTTGAAGATACATGAGAAAAACTACCCTGTTCACGATCTTGAGTTAACTACCATTGTTCACGCCCTGAATATTTGACGCCATTATTTATACGGGGTTCCCTGTGAGATTTATACTTATCGAAGTTTGCAGCACTTGTTCAAACAAAAGGATCTGAATTTGTGCCAGAGGAGGTGGTTGGAGTTGCTAAAGGACTATGATATCACTATTTTGTATCACCCGAGCAAGGCCAATATGGTGGCCGATGCTTTGAGTCGCCGGGCAGAGAGTTTGGGGAGTTTGGCTTATTTACCAGCATTAGAGAGGCCTATGGCGATGGATATTTAGGCCTTAACCAACCAGTTTGTGAGATTGAATCTTTCGGAGCCCTGTCGGGTTCTAGCTTGCGTGGTTTCTTGGTCTTCCTTATTTGATCGTATCAGGGAGCGGCAGTATGATGACCCTCATTTGCTTGTCCTCACGGACAAGGTTCAACACAGTGTTGCTAGGGATGTGACTATTGGTGATGATGGGGTATTGAGGATGCAAGGTTGGATTTGTGTACCCAATGTCGATTGGCTTCGAGAGTTGATTCTAGAGGAGGCCCATAGCTCGCGGTATTCCATTCATCTGGGTGCCGCGAAGATGTATCAGGATTTGAGACAACACTATTGGTGGAGGCGGATGAAGAAAGATATAGTTGGATTCATAGCTCAGTGTCTCAACTGTCAGCAGGTGAAGTATGAGCACCAGAAACCGGGTGGGTTGCTTCATCAAATAGAGATTCCGGAGTGGAAGTGGGACCGGATCACCATGGACTTTGTAGTTGGGCTCCCACGGACATTGATGAAGTTTGATTCTATTTGGGTGATTGTGGATCGGCTTACCAAGTCCGCTCACTTTATTCCTATGTGTACTACTTATTTCTCGGAGCGGTTGGCGGAGATCTATATCCGGGAGATTGTTCCTATGCATGGTATTCCGATTTCCATCATTTCAGATAGAGGTACCCAGTTCACATCACGGTTCTGGAGAGCCGTTCAGCATGAGTTAGGTACTCGGGTAGAGTTGAGTACATCATTTCACCCTCAGACGGACGGACAGTTTGAGCGCACTATTCAGATTCTTGAGGATATGCTCTATGCATGTGTGATTGAGTTTGTAGGGTCTTGGGATCAGTTTTTGCCATTGGCGGAGTTTGCTTACAACAACAGCTATCAGTCCAGCATTAATATGGCACCGTATGAGGCTTTATATGGTAGGTGGTGCAGATCTCCGGTGGGTTGGTTTGAGGCGAGTAAGGCCAGATTGTTGGGCACAAACCTAGTTCAAGATGCTTTGGAGAAGGTTAAGGTGATTCAGGATAGGCTCCGCACAGCCCAGTCCATACAGAAGAGTTATGCGGACCGGAAGGTTTGCGATGTTTCCTATATGGTTGGAGAGCGGGTTCTGCTTCGGGTTTCGCCTATGAAGGGCGTTATGAGATTCGAGAAGAAAGGGAAGTTGAGTCCGAGGTTTATTGGTTCTTTTGAGATATTGAGGCATGTTGGGGAGGTTGCTTATGAGCTTGCCATACCTCCCAGCTTGGCAGGGGTTCATCCGGTATTTCATGTTTCGATGCTCAGGAGGTATCACAGCGATTCGCCGCACGTGTTGGATTTCAGTTCAGTCCAGTTGGACAAGGATCTATCTTATATTGAGGAGCCAGTGGCAATATTGGACAGGAAGGTTAGAAAGCTGAGGTCAAAGAACATTGTACCAGCGAAGGTCCAATGGCGGGGTCAACCGGTTAAGGAGGCGACATGGGAGACCGAGCAGGATATGCGCAGCCATTACCCTCATCTTTTCACTACTTCAGGTATGTCTTTATGCTCGTTCGAGGACGAACGAATGTTTAAGTGTAGGAGGATGTGACGACCCGGCCGGTCGTCTTAAGAATTAATGCCCCGATCCTCTATTAACTGCTTTCCCCAAGTTTATTTCTGCTAATGTGATTTGTCGGGATGTTCGATTTTGAGTTTCGGGGAGTTTTGGGACACTTAGTCCCTAAATAAGAGCATAAGTATTAAAAAGTTGATCGTAGTCAGAACAATATGAAGACAGACTCGGAATAAAAATCCGATGGTTCCGTTAGCTCCGTTGGGTGATTTTGGGGTTAGGAGCGTGTTCGGATTGTGTTTTGGAGGTCCGTAGCTAATTTAGGCTTGAAATGCCGAAAGTTGAATTTTGGACGTTTCCTGTTCGATAGTGAGATTTTGATCCGAGGGTCGGAATGGAATTCCGAGAGTTGCAGTAGTTCCGTTATGTCATTTGGGATGCATGTGCAAAATTTTAGGTCATTCGGAGGTGGTTTGGTTGGGCTTTTGATCGAAAGCATATTTTTGAGGATTTTGGAGTTTTAAGGCTTAAATCCATGGTTAATTCGAGGTTTTGATGTTGTTTTAAGTGTTTTAAGGATTGGTACAAGTTTGGGTAGTGGTTTGTGACTTGTTGGTGCCTTTGGTTGAGGTCCCGGGGGCCTCAGGGTGAGTTCGGATGGTTGACGGAGGAAATTCTGGAGTTTAAGTTGCAGCTTCAGCTGCTGGTGCTATCATAACCGCACCTGTGGTTTGGGTTCCACATGTGCGGCGCCGCAGAAGCGGAATTTTGGCCATCTATTTAGAAACCGCAGATGCGGTATATTTTCCGCAGAAGCAGAATTTGGCTATCTTCTCAGGAACCGCAGATGCGGTTAAAGTTCGTAGAAGCGGAACCGCTCCTGCGGTTAATGTTCCGCAGATGCGATAATTGGGTCCTTAAGTGAAAGTCGCAGATGCGACATTTGTTCCGCAGAAGCGGGACCGCAGATGCGGAAACTGCTGGGCATTATTTTAAAAGAGGTTCCGCGACTTATGGGGTTATTTCCACCATTTCTTATCATTTTTGGAGCTCTTTGGAGGGGATAGAAGAAGGATTCGAAGGGAATCGCTTGAAGGTAAGATTCTTGGTCTTAAAACTCGTTTCTAATGTGAAATCTACCTAGTAAATCATGGAATCTTGACCAACAACTGAAGAATTAGGGCTTGGGATTAAGAGACTTTTAATGAGGATTTGAGGGGTCAATTGAACTCCGATTTTAGTGTTCTTGTTATGCATAGACTCATGAGAGTATGAGGATTTTGAAAATGTAAATTTTACCCGATTCTGAGGCGTGGGCCTGAGGGGCGTTTTGGTCATTTTACCTAATTTTGCGTATTAGCTTAGAATTTAATTGTGGAATCAGTTACTTGAGGTGTTATTTACATTATGCAATTGAATTGAATAGATTTGGGCCATTTGGAGTCGGATACTCGTGGCAAAAGCATGGTTTCGGGTTGATTTGAGCTTGTTCGAGGTAAGTGGCTTGTCTAAGCTTGTGAGGGGGACCTTCCCCTTAGGATTGGTATATTTGGTAACTGAATTTCCTTGTGCGTGAGGTGACGAGCGCGTACTTGTGCAAATTATTGGAAACCCGGTTTTCTTAAAGTATTCATTAGCATGTTTCTTTTCCTGCTTTTATTACCTGTATTGTTAAGCTTGTTGCTAGCTTCGAAAAACATGTCTAAGTGATTTAATTGCTTTAATTGTTCAATCTGTTTACCTGAACTCTGTGCACCATGCTAGACTAGAATTATTTGTTGCCTTAATATGAAATTCCCTTCACTGAATATTTTTTCGCTGCCATTGTGTTTTACATTGGGACTGCGGATGTGGGATTCCGGTATCTCTCCCTTGTCTGTTTACTTTGGGATTGCGGGTTAGATTCCTGATAGATTCCCCTGCACAATTATATGTAACTATGGGAATGCACCCAGTAGATTTCCCCAGTACTAGGTATTTATATTTGGGGACTACAGATCGAGATTTTCGATAGATCCCCCGTGCATTGATAGTTGGACTACGGGACGAGATCCCGGGAGATCCTTCGGACATATATATGATGGACTACGGGACGATATCTCGGGAGACCCACTAGATAGTTGTAATTGGGACCATATGACGATATCCTGGAAGGTGCCCCGGTTGTTATCTTTGTGTTGAGCTGTATTTCCTTCCGTGGTTTATTTATCTCTGTTCTAGTTGTTGTGGGTGTGAGCACGTGACTTTTGCCCTATATGAATTACTCCCGTAAATTCAAAACAAAATAACTTCTTTTCATTATTTGGAATTTTTAGAATTTGGTGGCATTTTCTGATAATTGTTTGCATTTGTCTGCGCATTTTTATTTTTGTTTAACTAATGAAAAATACAAAAAAATATAATAAAATATGTTGCATTTGCATTTAGGACTTAATTTTATATTTTTAGGATTAATTGACAAATTATTTTATAAAAATAGGAAAAATCACAAAAATAGTTTATTTTGCACTTTTTATTTGTAACTTTGAATTTTAGTAGTTTTTTTAATTGGGTTTCTAATTATTTGTAGTAACAATTATTAGAATTAATTAATTAATTTAATATGGTAGGTTAATTCAGTTTAAAAATTAGTATTAATTAATCTAGGATTTATTTTGATTTTGGGAAAAGAAAGGAATTGTGAATTGAAAAGAGAATGAATTAAAAAGGGTAGGAAATAATGAAAAGGAAATTTGGGCCAAAATCAATCCCAACCCCCAGCCCAAACCTACATCATCTGCCTACCCGCCCCAATCACACAGAAACCCGGCCCAAACCCGCCTGACCCGACCCACTCCTCAAAAATACACACCCTAGATACAGAGCTCAAAATCAGAGACCCCAAACGACGAACACTACTGTTCGTCTTCTCCAAACTCGCGCGAACAAGCCCCAAATTCAGGCAAATCCATGGCGAGTGAGCATCAAACCCTTAACTCACGCGTTCCTCCTTCTCTCATCTCGCTGTTACTAACGGTTTCTGACCCAAGATTCCCCTCTTCTCTCACTCTCCCAAATTTGGATTTATCTAACGATTGGAAGGTTCTGGAGGGGGATTCGCTGGATGAGTGTGAGGCATTGGATTGATTTTACTCAATCCGAGCCCCACATTCATCAAGGGGTTCATTCTCAAAAGGAACTGATCCGATTTTGTGAGGGGGACGGGGAAAAAATGATTTTGAAAAAGAAAAAGGAAAAAGGCTCTCAAACTGATGGTTTTGGGGGTTGGTTTTCTTCTTTGAAGAATCCTTTCAAAGTTTCAGAGAAAGATGCATACAAATTTTTCTTTTTTTTTCGGAATTCGGATTTGAGTTCCAAAGAGATAAAATTGAAGTTCAAGTTGGATTTTCTACTATCGCCTTGCTGATTTGCTGCTGAACCTCGCTAGGATTTGGAGTCGAGAGGTGTATTGTCGAGTCTGTAATTGTTATAAAGGAGATTTGCAATTTCAGGTTTATTTCTTCTCCGTCTCTCCATTACTCATGGTTCTGTTTCATGTGTTCATGTTTGTTATGATTTTGTTTACGACTACCTGAAAGTCAGTGCTCGTTGTTTGGTTTCGAATGCTGAGTTCTGTTGGCCTTGGTTCAGGTTTTTTTCGTATTCTTGGTTATTCTACATCAGATGAGTGATTGCACACACTGATGTAATGGTTGTGGTTGTGTAAAATCATCTCACTCGTTTTTTTTCTTTCATAAGTTTGAGCACTGAAACAGAGTCATGAGGTTTTAAGGATTGATTCCCTATAACTTACTCTTTCTGTTGTTTCTTCTGATTTTATAATACCTGTGTGATGCTTAGAGTAAATCTGATCATACTTACTATTCTGTCTCGACATGATCAATAGGAACCACCGAATAGTCTCCTTTTTCCTGCTTCCATGAACATTTTTTGCATGATTCTGCTGGGCTGAAGTTGCTGAGATGATCCTTGTTAATATTTGCTCTCTGTGGCTCCCCATATTTGAGAGGATCAAGTGGATGCTCATGTTTCCGGCACGTCGATTCTGTCATTGATTTCTTAGGCAGATTATATTTTAAAACTTGTGAAGTTGTGTGTTTGTTTTACTTTAAAAATAAGTTTGAAATTGCTAATCGAGCTGATACTTGATGTAGTTTGGAAATTGTTTGAACTACTAGGCATGCTAAAAACCTTCCCTGTTCGCACTGTCTGGGCAACATAATTGCACAATTTTGAGTGCTAATTCTGCATTCAAAACCTACCCCGCTTTGACTGTTTGATTGCTAACTTTGAGTGCTAATCCTGCTAGGCTAGGTTCCCTGTTAAGGATTAAAATACTGAAGTAAGTCTTTCGGTTTACATTTTAGTTAATTGAGATTTTCTTCTTATTCTTTCTACTGGGGTGTGGCTCATGGCATACTCTTGCCTTTCAAAACTTTCCTTTCTGTTTCTATGGAGCTCTAAGCACGATTGAATGCTCAGCAAGATTCGTAAGGTAAATATGATTGTGAGTTATTCAATGTGATGATCCTAGACACCTTCAGTGAGTATTTCTTCTATCTTCACTAGAAGTAGCATATGAGAACCACTCTAGTTTCTTTCCAGAAAGCGTGTGTTGGTTGAAGCTTAATTGGCATGCTACTATCAACTGAATCATTGATCTAGAATTGCACTCTAGTTATTCATTTTCGGCCGGTGGCATAAAGGCGAATCGATCATTCATTTGTTGGTGATTGTCATGGATGTTTCTATTTGCTAAGTGAAGTTCGACACAAATGCGTTATGGAAGTTCTTTTGATGCAAGATTCTGTCAGATTGCTTAGTTATTTTCTAATTAAGCTTTGGTTTAAAATGGCATCTGAAGTCAAATTGGGTTGTTGAGTTGCTAATAAGCTGCTATAAGGTGACATGGGTCCTTCAGTGAAAACGAGGTTCTTGTAAATCATGGTATTTTATTCGCAAACATAGATGAACTGGTTGAATAATTTTTTTTTAGTTATGAATTTCCTTAGTTCATTTAGTTGAATAGTTTTGAGACGAGCCTCACCGAGCAAAAATAAATAAATGTGGGGCCCTCAATAAATGGTTGATTAAAAATATGTTAGACTTCAGGATGAGCCGTTTAGCGAACTTCACGGCTTTTCCCCAAAATAATATTGCGTTAGAGTCTTTAGGCGCGATTTTAATTAAATGACCTTCTTAAACTCGGGTGCGCATTGATGCGACTCAAATCCAAATCTTGACGAAGTCGAAATGTATCGACAACCACGGGTGCATTGATTGCAACGTGGTTCGAAACGCGTTTTCACGACGTCGCAATTCTTTTAAAATACATAATAATAAAAAGCAGTTTACGAATAAATGGCACATAAGCTAGCATGTGTTAAAATCAGATAAAATCAAATGCAGTAGTTAAGCGACCGTGCTAGAACCACGGAACCCGGGAGTGCCTGACACCTTCTTCCGGGTTAACAAAATTCCTTACTCGGATTTTTGGTTTGCAGACTGTAATAGAGTCATATTTTTCCTCGGTTCGGGATTCAACCGGTGACTTGGGACACCATTAATATCCCAAGTGGCGACTGTGAATCATTAATAATTAAATCCCGTTCCGATTGCACTTTAATTGGAAAAACTCCTTTACGCCCTTACCGGTGTAGTGAAAAAGGAGGTGTGACAGCTCTGACAACTCTGTTGGGGACCGAACCCAGAATATCTGGTTCAGGGTTCAGAATTCGAGCTTAGATAAATTGTTGTATTTAATTGTATATGATTTTCCTACATGTTTTATGCTGAATGTGCTAAATGTTACCGCTTTGATATTATCTGAACTGTATATAAACTGTGCCGTCATCCTTCTCTCTTTACCTCCGGGGATGTGCTTACTGGTTGAGACTCCCTATTCTGTTAGTGTCATACCTTGAAATAAGAAAGAGGCCGGACAAGTTACGAAGCCGGATGGCCTTTTGGTTCCCGATAAGTTGCCCCCTCCTCGACTCGAGTTGTCCGCTCGGGTACACAGTCTAGAACACTGACCCAGGTTTTGAACATAGAATAACGTGACTTCATGCCGGATCCCTAGTAGGAACGCTTATTTGCATCACATTGCATTTGACTTAGGGGACTCAACACAGGGGTTGGGTCCGTCCAGGACTAGCAACCTAAAATGAAAAGACCATCCTGATGCATTCTTTGTGCTGTGCATTTATTTGTTCCGAACCTGCATGTTGACCGGTTTCTGAATCTCGAAAATGTTGGAAATTTGAGGAAAGAAAAAAAAAGAGGAAAAGAAAAGAGCGAGAAATAACAGGTAGGGAGTTAAAAACCCAATGCCCAAACACTGTCGAAACTCTGCCGAAATTTTGAGAAAATGAAAAAGGAAAATGCTCTATTTCTAAGAGTCTGTTTTACTAGAAGCAAAAGAAAAATAGAAAAAAAAGTCTTTTATTGTTGGAAAAGTGTTTGTTGATAAAAAAAAAGAAAGAAAGTTTTTTATTTTTTAGTTTGGAAAGTAGATTGTTTATTGTTTGTTGAGAAAGAAAAATTGAAAATGGAAAAGAGTATTGTTTTAAAATAGTTCGGTTAATTAGCCCGAACTACGCCAATTTGATTCTCACAGGGTGTGGGATACGTAGGCAACCCTCATCGGGTCCAACCTTTCCTTTGCAAAAATAGCCAAAAAATGTTAGAATTTTTATTTTTCGTTATAACAAATTGGGTGATGCTGTTTTGTCAAAAATAGCCAAATGTTCTCAAACGGAACGCCGGAAGGCTAACCTTGCATAAATAGCCACCTTTGGTCATGTTTTCATTTTTCGACCCTCACAGCCTTAAGTTTTCGTCCCCGAGGCGTTGAAAAGCCGTGTTGCAATACCAGGTCTTTTTTTTTATCTTAAATAAAAACAAGTAAGAATTATGAATAAGCTAAGTAGAGCCGTCTTGTCATAAATAGCCGAATGTCCCCAAAAGGGACGCTGGAAGGTTGACTTTGCAAAAACGGCCATCATGGTCAATTTTTTGATGTGTGACCGGTTGACTTCCGCAGCCTTAAAATCTTTGCTCCCAAAGTGCTGAAAGGCCGCGTTTGAGAGTCGAGTTCTTCGTTTGTAAAATTTGAAAATATATAGGTAATTGTTGAGTCAAGCTATAGATAGTTTTTTTAATAAAAGTTTTTTTTTTCTTAAACGCTTTAATAAATGTGCAGGATGAGCACGATGATAAATGTGCCCTTTTCAATAATGACCAAAATCCCTTTTGAGCTGCAATTATGGTGGAATGATTTAGGCAAAGAGGGGCAAGACGAAGTGAAAAAATATTTGAAAGACCTTCCGGATTTATTAAACATTCAGCCTCGGGGGGATATTATCAGGGCATTGGTTGCCTATTGGGATTCAGCACATAATGTATTTCATTTCTCAGACTTTGAGCTCACCCCAACATTGGAAGAAATAGCGGGGTATATTGGAAGTGATCAAGCTCCATTGAGGTTCAAATACTTGATTGCTCCTAGGGCCATTACCATACACCGGTTCTTGGATTCCTTGAAAATACCCCGAACAGTTCCTCATCCAGATTTTACAAAGGGTTTCTGTAGTTTCTGCTTCATATATGATAGATATGGCCACGTGAGCGGGTTCAATAATCCAAACTTTAAGCTATGCAGTAGAAGTAACCGATAAAAATGGGAGGAACATAGACGGGTGGCATTTATGATAGCCTTTTTGGGCCTCATAATATTCCCAATGAAAGATGGTAATATTGATTTGAAAGTAGCGGGGGTCGTCAGTACCTTGCAAACCATGGGGAAAAGCACTTTAGCACCTATGATCGTGGCTGACATCTTCCGGGCTCTCTCTGCGTGCAAAGCTGGGGGCAAATTTTTTGAGGGATGTAACTTGTTGTTACAAATGTGGATGACTGAGCATTTGTGCCCTCGCTCTCAGCTATTGAGTTATGGTTCGGTTGAGAAAACTTGTATAGAAGAATTTTACACAAGAATCAAAGGGGCTAATCTACCTGAAGGAGTCACGGCCTGAACATCATTATTTCGGAACCTCAATGCCAGCCAGATACAGTGGGTGCTTGGATGGTTGCCTGTCGAAGAAGTCATATATATGGCAGCAGCCCGACCGCATTTTTTGTTGATGGGACTCAAAAGCATCCAGCCCTATGCACCATATTGGGTTCTGAGGCAACTCGGGAGGTATCAAGTAGTACCGATAGATGAAGATCTAAGTACCCAAGTGGTCGAAATTAGTCTTGACGGTCGGTTCCCCGAGGAAGAGGTTCGCCAAATCTGGAGTGAGTGTCAACATTTGATGGCGAACACTTGTATGTCAAATAGGGTCAAAGGGGAAGTTGCCCCAGGGTATCATGATTGGTTCAGATGTGACGTGGCATGTGGGAGACCGGCTAAATGACCTCATCTCAAAGATTTTGCCAAGTCGTCCCAAGAGCAGTGGGATTGGTTAGCAAAGGAAGAAGGCTATCGAGTTGAGATTGGTAAACTGAAGCAGCAAGTTGAGAGTCTGAAATTCGAGAACAGTGTACAGGTTGCCGCAGATCAAGGTGAAAAGAACAGACTGGCTCGAGAAAACGAGGCGCTTAGGGCCCAAATCAGGCAATTGAGGATAACCGTCGATAAGCAACCAAGGAGTCGATCAGATGAGCAATTGATAAAAAAGCTGGAAAACGAAGTCAGGGAATGGCGGGATGAATTAGAAAAATCTGAGAATATCATGGCAGAGCTTAAAGTGCAGTGGGCTACAAGAACAGAGGAGCGTCGCTAGTAGTTGAATCAGTTGAAAAGGGACCATGAAAAAATTGTTGCCAATTTAAAGAGAAAAGTGGTTGCCCTTGAGGGTAAAGCGGTTAGGCAGGCTAGAGATTTTGGAATTGAAAGTGGACACTGTTACGACTTGTTGGCCCAAATGGAGGTAGAAGTGCAGCAGTTGCAAGATCAACACCTGCAGGACTCTCGAGCTTTAAAGACGTGCAACGATCAGATAAGACGGTTGCTTATAGAAAAGAAGCAAACAAAAGACAGGATTAGAGCCATTGCTCATGCCATTTTCAGGAGATGCCGGGTTTGTGAAGACATGACCTATACTACTTTTGTCTCAGTAGTAATGATCTATGTGAAGCGAACCATGAATGAATTAGAGCAGCTTGAAAGGGATTTGGATCCTAGGCCCGCGGCGAGGCCGAACGACGCCCCGCAGACACCTAAGTTTGAAGCACTAGAGTATGCATAGTCCGTGTCTGTAATTTTCTACCATTTTGAGTCAGTATTTCGTATGTCCGTTATCTTTCCAGGTCAAGTATGTCTGCAGTCTTAGAGTCTGTATTTGCTTTTAATTTGCGTCTGTTAGTTTCATTCCGAAAAATGTTTAGTTTGTAATAGTTTGTTTTAGTAATGAAAATTGAAAATTTCAAAAAACAATTCTTATTTCCACACTTTATTTTTGCATTTATTTTCATGAACTACGCTTGGTTTGATTCGTGCGAGGTCACGATACGTAGGCAATCTCCATAGGATTCGACCGTAATCATAAGAAAAAAAAAACAACAAAGAAGAAAAAGAAGAAAAATCAAAGAAAGAGAGAAAGAAAGAAAAGAGCGGAAAAACAAAAAGAGAAATGAGCGAGAGCACAAAAGAGAAATAAATAAAAGAAAGAGAAGAGCACAAGAGAGGGATGAGGTGATGAAATTTGAAAGAAAGGTAAAAAGAAACAAGGAACGAAATGCCGGGATGACGCATGCAATCGAGCAAACGCATAATAGAAATGATTAACTGTATAAGTGCATTCATGCCAACATGCGGTTGTCAAATCTGTTAAGACTTAATCGCTAACAAAGTGGATGCTTAAATGTATGAGTTCAGGCAGGTGGTTAGTTGATTGGCAAGCCTGGCAACTCACCCGTACAACACTCGATCGAAAGATAAAGTAAAAATGATAGGGCAGGATTCAGAAATCAGCATCATAGACCCTTCGAATGAAGTTGAGGTAATAGATGTGGGTGCTATAAAAGAAGAGATGAGGAAACTAAAAGCACAAATGGATGAAATGCATCGGGCATGGTCTCAGGGACATCCGACACCACTATATCCCGCTAATCCATCTTACATCCCACCCCTGGTTCAGGCTTAGGAGCCTACCACTCTCCACGCATCTTCAGCCTTCCCCTATCATGCCCAAGGCTATGGTACCACTTCATTTGCTCCCCCAGCTCCACCCCCCAAACAGAACCCTCCCCCACCCATGGTTCCAGTCTTTGTGGCACCTCCCCCATCCCCATTACATAGATCGTCCAGTGAGCCGCTATTCCAAGCTCATGACACCCAATATTACCCTCCCGAACCCACTTTCAAAGCGCCTGAGCCATATACCTATTCTCCCCATTTTGAAATCCCGGGAGAGGTTGAGAAACTGGTTAAGAATACAGAACAGGAGGAAGTGATTCGTAAAGTCAAAAGCCTGGAGCAATCCTTTAGGAACATGCATGGTTTAGGTAACCAAGTCAGCGTTGCATACAAAGATTTGTGCCCTTTCCCTGATGTTCAGTTGCCTGCGGGGTTTAAAATGCCGAAGTTTGACTTATATGAGGGGCACGGTGACCCAGTAGCCCATCTGCGTGGTTTTTGTAGCAAAATGAGAGGTGCTGGGGGGAAGGATGAATTGTTGATAGCATATTTCGGTCAAAGCCTGAGTGGATCCGCACTAGAATGGTACACGAGACAGGACCCCAGCCGCTGGTATAAATGGGACGATTTGGCATAGGCATTCATTGGCCATTTTCAATATAACCTTGAGATAGTCCCCGACCGTCTGTCATTGTTGAAACTGGAAAAGAAGCCTGGGGAAAGTTTTAGAGAGTTTGGTTTCCGCTGGAGGGAACAAGTAGCAAGGGTTGATCCTCCAATGAGGGAGAGTGAGATGGTAGATTACTTCTTGCAAACATTGGAGCCTACCTATTTTGGTCATCTGGTGACATCTGTCGGAAAGTCGTTTAATGAAGTGGTAAAGATGGGAGCCATGATTGAAGAGGGATTGAAATCTAACAAGATCTTGAGCTACTCGGCATTGAAAGCAACCACCCAGGCCATCCAAAGCGGTACTGGTGGTGTGCTTGGAAAGAAGAAGAAGGAAGAAGTTGCTACGGTTGAAGCTAGTGCTTGGTCCAGGCCCAATAACCCTCCACTCTACTACAACCAACCCAGACCCCACCACCCAAACTACCAATATACCCCATATGGCCCACCGCAACACTACTATCCACCACCAGAACCACACTTTTCTATCCACCACGCCCAGACCTACACTCAGCCTCCGGTGCACTCGCAATGGCGTGCACCGAATCCTCAAAACACACATCCACCCCCACAAAACACCTATCCACCTCCCAGGGCAAACAGATCAGGAACCAGCTTCCGCCCAAACCAAGCTTTTAGAAGTGAGAAGGCCCCAAACAGAAAAACATTTACTCCGCTGGGAGAATCTTACACCGCTCTCTTCCATAGATTGAAACAGTTAGGAATGTTGACCCCAATTGAGTCCAAAGCACCAAACCCCCTTCCCAGAAACCTGGACCACTCTGTTAGCTGCGAGTATTGCTCAAGGATGCCGGAGCACGATACTGAAAAATGTTGGAAGTTGAAAAATGCGATACAAGAACTCATTGATAATCGCCGTATTGAAGTACAGGCTCCAGAGACCCCAAACATCAATCAAAATCCGTTACCAGCGCATTATGAAGCCAATATGATCGAACTGATACATAAGGGGACAGAGTCTAAAAAACCCTCGTAGACGGTTATGGTGATCCGTTCTACGGAAGCCAAGGTCAAAGAAAAGACAGTGAGCGCAAGGCCAGTGGTTCAGCTAAAAGCAATAAAAGATAAGCCAGTGTTGGTAATGGGAAAAAGGACCATTTGTTGCTGCAAAAAAGCCAGAGCCAGTCAAGTTAGTGGTACCAGGGTCATCATCTGCACCCGTGGTTGTTGTGAAAGGGGCCTACATAGAACCAGTTGTCATAAAACCGGTAGTCCAATTACCCGTGGTTGATAGCAAAGCTGTACCATGGAAATATGACAAGGTAGTGGTGACATACAAAGGAAAGGAAATAGAGGAAGAGAGTTGTGAAGCACAAGGACTAACTCGGTCGGGACGTTGTTTTGCTCCCGAAGATTTGAGAAAGGCTAAGGGCGTTAAAGACAATTCAGTGCTAGTCAAAAAAGCTGTGACGGAAGAAGAGGCAGAAGAGTTTCTGAAAAAGATGAAAGTGCAAGATTATTCCATTGTTGAAAGATTGAGAAAAACACCGACCCAAATCTCGTTGTTGTCGTTATTGATCCATTCTGACGAGCATTGCCTTGCTTTGATGAAGATATTGAATGAAGCTCATGTGCCCGACAAAATTTCAGTGAACCATCTGGAGACAATTGCCAACAAGATCTTTGAAGCGAACATGGTAGCATCTTCTGATGATGAATTGCCTGTGGAAGGCACAGAACACAATAAAGCTCTCTACTTGACGGTCAAATGTGAAGGTTCAATGGTTACTCGGGCACTGATCGATAACGGGTCGAGTGCTAATATTTGCACGTTGTCCACATTGAACAAGTTGAAGATTAATGATGATAGAATCCGCAAAAATAGCATTTGTGTTCGAGGGTTCGACGGAGGGGGAACAAACACAGTAGGGGATATTGTACTCGAATTGACTATTGGCCCGGTCGAGTTCACTATAGAATTTCAGGTGTTGGATGCTGCAGTGTCCTATAATCTTTTGTTGGGTCGACCATGGATCCACGCGGCCAAAGCAGTGCCTTCCACACTGCACTAAATGGTCAAGTTCGAGTGGGACAGACAAGAAATTATGTTATATGGGGAAGATCCCACATGCACCATGAGTGATGCCATTGTGCCCTTTATAGAAACTAAAGATGATAAGGGACCATGGGTTTATCAGGTCTTCGACATGGTCCCGATGAGCAGAGTGCCCGAGGGTAAAAGCATTCCATGTCCCAGGATGGCAGCTGCAACCGTCATGGTAGTATCAGAAATGCTGAGTAATGGGTTCGTGCCAGGAAAAGGTCTGGGGGCTGAACTTCAGGACATTGTTCAACCTGTTTCTCTGCCCAAAAATCCGGACACCTTCGGATTGGGGTTCAAATCAACAATGGCAGATGTTAGAAGGGCTCGTAAATTGAAAAAGAAAGATAAGAAACAGTCATTGGCAAAGGTGTCAGGTTCACTGATTGGGGCAGAGGGGAACTTGGATAAGGTGTTCGAGAGAGTATTTGCTGAAGTGAACATGGTTGAGGCCGGGGAAGGGTCAAGCGGAGCAGATATACAGTACATCGGACCACATGCTAACATCAACAATTGGGAAGCTACTCCTCTTCCAATTCGGAGGGAGTCATGGTAGTGGGTTTTGTTTTCCTTTTGTCACCTGGGTTATTCCAGGGTTTGTAATCTAGTTGCTATGTTCCGTCCGTTTGGATGAGTTAAAACCTTGTTATCTTTACATTCAATGAAATGCAATTTTCTTCGTTCCTAATTTTGTTTCCATTTTTTCTTTTCTTTTGTACAGTTCTTTTTATGCTGATATCAATGATATGACATGCATGAGGAATCTTCGGCCCAGTTTTAAAAGCCAATCTAGCTCGGAAGTAATAATACGAGAAATCGAGTGTGATGATGGGGTGGATTGTAACAACGATGAAGCTTATGAGGAAATTAGTAAAGAATTAAGTCATTTTGAAGAAAAACCCAAACCTAACCTAAATGACACAGAAGCAGTTAATCTAGGGGATCAAGACAATGTGCGGGAAACTAAAGTAAGTGTTCATATGGAGCCACAACTCAAAGAGGAGATAATTAGAGTATTGCATGAGTACAAAGATGTTTTTGCATGGTCATATGATGATATGCCAGGTCTAAGAACCGATTTGGTGGTCCACAAGTTGCCCACTGATCCAGCAGTCCCTCCTGTCAAACAGAAGTTGAGAAAATTCAAAACGGACATAAGTGTGAAGATCAAAGAGGAAATTACCAAGCAATTTGACGCGAAGGTCATTCAGGTTACACGGTATCCCTCTTGGTTAGCTAATGTTGTGCCTGTGCCGAAGAAAGATGGCAAGACCAGGGTATGTGTCGATTATCGGGATCTTAACAAGGCAAGTCCAAAAGACAATTTCCCACTGCCCAACATCCATATACTGATTGACAATTGTACCAAGCATGATATTGGTTCTTTTGTGGATTGTTACGCGGGTTATCATCAGATTCTAATGGACGAGGAAGATGTAGAAAAGACGGCATTCATCACGTCGTGGGGAACGTATTGTTATCGGGTCATGCCGTTTGGTTTGAAAAACGCTGGGGCAACTTATATAAGGGCCATGACAACCATATTCTATGATATGATACATAAAGAAATCAAGGTGTATGTGGATGATGTGATCGTGAAATCTAGACAGCAATCCGACCATGTTAGAGATTTGAGAAAGTTCTTTCAAAGGCTTTGCAGGTACAATCTTAAGCTCAATCCTGCAAAGTGTGCTTTCGGGGTGTCATCTGGGAAGTTGTTGGGGTTTATAGTCAGCCGGCGGGGTATTGAATTTGAACCGTCGAAGATCAAAGCTATTCAGGAATTGCCACCTCCAAGAAACAAAACCGAGGTGATGAGTTTGTTGGGAAGATTGAACTATATCAGCAGGTTCATTGCTCAGCTCACGACAACTTGTGAGCCGATTTTCAAATTGTTGAAGAAAGACGCTGCGGTTAAATGGACTGATGAATGTCAGGAGGCTTTTGATAAGATAAAGGGGTATTTGTCGAACCCACCCGTGTTGGTCCTGCTAGAACCAGGGAGGCCTTTGATTCTATATCTGACAGTTTTGGATAATTCATTCGGCTGTGTACTAGGGCAGCACGATGTTACGGGTAGAAAGGAGCAGGCTATCTACTATCTCAGCAAGAAGTTCACATCTTACGAGGTTAAGTATACTCATCTGGAAAGGACATGTTGCGCTCTAACTTGGGTGGCACAGAAGTTGAAACATTATTTGTCATCCTACACTACTTACCTCATATCTCGCTTGGACCCGTTGAAGTATATTTTTCAGAAGCCCATGCCCATAGGGAGGCTTGCAAAGTGGCAGATCCTGCTTACAGAGTTCGACATTATCTATGTGACACGGACTGCAATGAAAGCACATGCACTAGCCGATCATTTGGCTAAGAACCCCGTCGATGAAGATTATAAACCTTTGAAAACTTATTTCCCTGATGAAGAGGTGATGCACATTGATGAATTGGAACAAGCCGAGAAGCCGGGATGGAAACTTTTCTTTGATGGGGCTGCAAATATGAAAGGCGTGGGAATAGGAGCAGTACTTATTTCTGAAACAGGTCAGCATTACCCTGTTACAGCTCGGCTTCGTTTCTACTGTACGAACAACATGGCAGAATATGAGGCATGTATATTGGGATTGAGATTATCTGTAGATATGGGTGTATAGGAAGTCTTGGTCATGGGTGACTCGGACCTACTGGTACACCAAATTCAAGGAGAATGGGAAACACGGGATTTAAAGCTTATACCGTATCGACAATGTCTGCATGAGCTTTGTCAACGGTTTCAGGCCATAGAATTCAGGCACATTCCAAGGATTCATAATGAGGTTGCCGATGCTTTGGCTACTTTGGCGTCGATGTTGCATCATCCAGACAAGGCTTATGTTGATCCGTTGCAGATTCAGGTCCGTGATCAGCATGCTTATTGTAATATGATAGAAGAGGAAATCAATGGCGAGCCGTGGTTCCATGATATCAAAGAGTACATCAGGATATGAGGGTATCCAGTACAGGCCACCGGTGATCAGAAAAGAATGATTTGGTGATTGGCAAGTGGGTTTTTCTTTAGTGGAGGAGTGTTGTACAAAAGAACTCAAGATCTCGGATTGTTAAGATGCATGGATGCAAAACATGCCACATCTATCATGACCGAGGTACATTCTGGAGTTTGTGGACCGCATATGAGTGGGTACGTTCTAGCAAAAAAGATTCTTTGAGCAGGTTATTATTGGCTCACTATGGAGCGGGATTGTATCAGTTTTGTGCGTAAGTGTCATCAGTGCCAAGTCCATGGAGATTTGATTCACTCTCCACCATCAGAACTACATACGATGTCCACGCCATGGCCTTTTGTTGCATGGGGCATGGATGTTATTGGGCCAATTGATCCAGCAGCGTTAAATGGGCACAAGTTTATTCTGGTAGCTATAGACTATTTTACCAAATGGGTGGAAGCTAAGACGTTCAAGTTTGTGACTAAGAAAGCTGTGGTCAACTTCATGCACTCAAATATCATCTGTCGGTTTGGGATTCCGAAGGTAATCATCACGGATAATGGAGCTAATCTTAATAGCCATTTGATGAAAGAGACATGTGAGCAGTTTAAGATTACCCATAGACATTCTACTCCATACCGTCCCAAGGCAAATGGTGCGGTTGAAGCAACCAATAAGAATATAAAGAAAATACTCCGGAAGATGGTTGAAGGATCTAGACACTGGCATGAGAAATTACCTTTTGCATTGTTAGGATACTGCACCACCGTTCGTACCTCGGTGGGGGCGACTCCTTATTCACTGGTGTATGGCACCGAGGCAGTAATACCTGTAGAGGTGGAAGTCCCATCTCTGCGAATCGTTGCGGAGGCTGAGATCGATGATGATGAATGGGTGAAAAGCCGCCTTGAGCAGTTGAGTTTGATTGATGAGAAAAGTTTGGCATCAGTGTGTCATGGTCAACTGTACCAACGAAGAATAGCAAGAGCATATAACAAGAAAGTGCGTCCAAGGAAATTCGAAGTCGGACAGTTAGTATTAAGGCGGATTTTGCCTCATTGGACTGAAGCAAAAGGAAAATTTGCCCCAAACTGGCAGGGACCATTTGTAGTAACCAGAGTGTTGTCTAACGGGGCATTATACTTGACAGATGTAGAAGGGAAATGTATAGAAATGGCCATCAATTCTGATGCAGTCAAGAGATATTATGTATGATTTCTTTATTTCTGAATGTATCGGTTGGTATTTGGCATATCTTAAAGATTGAAATGACGAAGACATTTTATCCTGCTATCCAAACACTTTTATCCCTTGTCATCCCCTTTGAGCCTTAATTATTTTCGTTCATATCCTTCTTTCGGAATCAATGGCACAATCAAGAAACGCAGGTGCCGGACATATAAAAAAAAAGAGAAAAGGAAAAAGAAAAAAAAAGAAAAGAAGAAAAGAAAAGAAAAATGAAAGGAGAGAGGAAAGAGAACGAAGAGAAAGAAAAGAAAAAAGCAAAAGAAAAGAGAGCAAAAGAAAAAAGGAAAAAAATAATAACAGAAGAGAGAAGGAAAAAAAAAGAAGAAGAAAAAGAGAGAAAGAAGAAGAAAGAAAAGAAAATTACAACAACAAAATAATTTCTATGACGTGAACTACGTTTGACTTGATCCCAAAAGGGTACGTAGGCAGCCTTACTCCGAGGTTCAGTCATACCAAAATAAAAATCCAAAAAATCCCCAAGCAAGAAACTGGGGCAGAAGTTGTGATTGTTGTGAAAAGTTGGATTCCGAAAGTTGTAATTTGAACCCATTTGAATTGTTTTGAGCCTTTTATACCTTTCTTTCTAACCCAATCCAAAAGCCTACATTATGGTCCAAAGAAAGACCTTCTGATCTATTTTTGATAAATGCCAAGTCGAGCAGGTAGCGGTAATTCGTGGCAGTGGCAACACTCTGGTTCAAGCAAGAAGAACAAAAGATAAAAATGAGAGAGTCTTATGGGTGAAAACCCTCACGGGCACCGTAAGGCGACGAGAGCTGAGAGAAAATAAAATGAGAGAGTCTTAGTGGTAAAAACCTTCACGGGCACCTCAAGATGAAAGTGAGTTGAGAAATGGCAAACTGAGAAAGGTCTGTTGATGGAAACCGTTTTGTGGTACCGCAGGAAAACAAGGTTAAGGTCTGGGTAATTCAAACAATTGATGGAATTTCTGGGCAATGAGGTATGGCAACTGAGAGTTGTTTAGTTGGATCGGTTGGGCCGATTAGTCCGAAATGCATGTCATGACCATTGGTGCTAGCTGTTCCGGTCAGATAAGTTTCTTTTCTTTACTTCATTTTTAGTAGTCATCCAGTTTTGGATTCTTCTTATCCTTAACCCGTAAAACCATTGCATTTCATTCTCTTTTGGGGGTTTTGTTTGTCTAAATGTTCTAATGTCAGTTATGTTCAAAAGCAAGTGGGAAAGGATTTCAAGGCTCACTACTAGCTTCCGGAATTGTAAAGCACAACGTGGTCAGAGCATGTCAAAAACAACATGATGTAAAGTGGAATACAGGGAATTAACGGAAGTTTCATCGGTGAAATGATTGGGAAATATCGTGGGAAATGCAAAGGTTCAAACAAAAGGGTCAGAAAAGTGAAATAACAGCATAGGTGTAAAACATTTAGGTCGCCAGAGGTTGGGGAATTTAAAAGTTGGTCAGAAAGTCAAGCGGTTCAGGGTCAGTACGTGGAAGTCAGTCAACACAAAGCAATGCAGGGGAAGGATTTTTCAGCAACAATGCCATCAACTAACCACCATTTTAAACTAACGAAATTTTCTTTGATTGAAACAGGGGCAGAAAGTTGGTTGTTCAGGAGGAATTCTCCATAAAGGGAAAACAAGCAGTAATCAGATTTAACCGCAAAGTATGGTGGGATTAAAAACACAAAATAATCATGAATAGCATAGGGGAATATAATTTGGTTGCAAAGTTTGCATGTTTAGGATAAAATGCAAGTTGTTAGGACCTTCATGGATAACAGGATGTAGCTTAAAACCCTCGTAGATAACATGATGTAGCAAGAGTAATACTTTAGGTTCGTAATTGTTAGGAGTTGTCAGGACCTCCCTGGATAATTGGATTTAGCCTTCAATTCTTAGTAATATGTGGTAATATGATTCAGTTTAATGCTCAGTCATACACCCAGCTTCCAAACTGGGGTAGAAAATTTTTGTTGGTTGTTTATTTGTTGAAGTCAGGAGTCCGCCTGGAGAACAGAGACATACAGTTTAAATTTTAGAAGTCAGGAGTCCGCCTGGAGAACAAAGACATGTACTTCAAATTTCGGTAGTCAGGAGTTCGCCTGGAGAACAGAGACATACAATTTAAGTTTTAGCAATCAGGATCCCGCCTGAAGAACAGAGGTGACACAATTCAAGTTTTAGTTTTCAATCAATTTCTTTGTCTATTTTGAAGTCAGGAGTCCGCCTGGAGAACAGAGACATGCATTTCAAATTTTAGCAATCAGGGGACCGCCTGGAGAATAGAGACACTCAATTTCAAATTCAGAAGTCAGGAGCCCGCCTGGAGAATAGAGGAATTCATTTCAAGTTTCAGCAGTCAGGAGCCCGCCTAGAGAACAAAGGCATACAATTCAAGTTTCAGCAGTCAAGAGCCCGCCTGAAAAACAGAGGTATTACAATTCAAGTTTTAGTTTTCCATTAATTTCTTTGTATATTTTGAAGTCAGGAGCCCGCCTGGAGAACAGAGGCATACATTTCAAGTTTCAGTAGTCAGGAGCCCGCCTAGAGAACAGAGGCATACAATTCAAGTTTCAGCAGTCAGGAGCCCGCATGAAGAACAGAGGTATTACAATTTAAGTTTTAGTTTTCCATTAATTTCTTTGTCTATTTTGAAGTCAGGAGCCCGCCTGGAGAACAGAGGCATATATTTCAAGTTTCAGCAGTCAGGAGCCCGCCTGGAGAACAGAGGCATACAATTCAAGTTTCAGCAGTCAGGAGCCTGCCTGAAGAAAAAAGTCAGGATCCCACCTGGAGAACAAAGGCATACATTTCAAGTGTCAGAAGTCAGGAGCCCGCCTGGAGAACAGAGGAATACATTTCAAGTTTTAGCCGTCGGGAGCCCGCTCGTAAAACAGAGGTGATACGTATCAAGTTCAGCAGTCTGAAGGAAAGGAAAAACATCTCAGTTTACAATTCAAGATGGCAACAAACGGATGTCTCCGAGAGAATGGAGAACAACAAGGCAACAAGAAGCACAAGATTAAGTTTGAAGATATAGATAGGACTTTTTGTAATCCATAGATCATAGTCTAGTATAGCCTTTTGTTTTATTTTGACATGGTGTAATAAGGGGGTTCAGTAAGCAGCAGCTGCAGCAGCAACAGTGGAAGCCTAACTTCATGGTAGTCCCAGCTACCAAACACTCCCGAACTACACTGTTCTGATTCCTTTATAGCCAAGGATATGTAGGCAATCTCGGAAGTAGGGTGCGGTCAAATATTTCAAAAGATGCTTCCCACGGAGTATTCAAACGGGCAAAAATCGCTCGTGTCCGCTCACTTATCTTTGCACGTAAACTCTTCATGTTTTCTGGCAAAGAGGGGCAGCTATGAGCACGTGATTTTTGCCCTATATGAATTACTCCCGTAAATTCAAAATAAAATAACTTCTTTTCATTATTTGGAATTTTTAGAATTTGGTGGCATTTTCTGATAATTGTTTGCATTTGTCTGCGCATTTTTATTTTTGTTTAACTAATGAAAAATACAAAAAAATATAATAAAATATGTTGCATTTGCATTTAGGACTTAATTTTATATTTTTAGGATTAATTGACAAATTATTTTATAAAAATAGGAAAAATCACAAAAATAGTTTATTTTGCACTTTTTATTTGTAACTTTGAATTTTAGTAGTTTTTTTAATTGGGTTTCTAATTATTTGTAGTAACAATTATTAGAATTAATTAATTAATTTAATATGGTAGGTTAATTCAGTTTAAAAATTAGTATTAATTAATCTAGGATTTATTTTGATTTTGGGAAAAGAAAGGAATTGTGAATTGAAAAGAGAATGAATTAAAAGGGGGTAGGAAATAATGAAAAGGAAATTTGGGCCAAAATCAATCCCAACCCCTAGCCCAAACCTACATCATCTGCCTACCCACCCCAATCACACAGAAACCCGGCCCAAACCCGCCTGACCCGACCCACTCCTCAAAAATACACACCCTAGATACAGAGCTCAAAATCAGAGACCCCAAACGACGAACACTACTGTTTGTCTTCTCCAAACTCACGCGAACAAGCCCCAAATTCAGGCAAATCCATGGCGAGTGAGCATCAAACCCTTAACTCACGCGTTCCTCCTTTTCTCATCTCGCTGTTACTAACGGTTTCTGACCCAAGATTCCCCTCTTCTCTCACTCGCCCAAATTTGGATTTATTTAACGATTGGAAGGTTCTGGAGGGGGATTCGCTGGATGAGTGTGAGGCATTGGATTAATTTCACTCAATCCGAGCCCCACATTCATCAAGGGGTTAATTCTAAAAAGGAACTGATCCGATTTTGTGAGGGGGACGGGGAAAAAATGATTTTGAAAAAGAAAAAGGAAAAAGGCTCTCAAACTGATGGTTTTGGGGGTTGGTTTTCTTCTTTGAAGAATCCTTTCAAAGTTTCAGAGAAAGATGCATACAAATTTTTCTTTTTTTTTTCAGAATTCGGATTTGAGTTCCAAAGAGATAAAATTGAAGTTCAAGTTGGATTTTCTACTGTCGTCTTGCTGATTTGCTGCTGAACCTCGCTAGGATTTGGAGTCGAGAGGTGTATTGTCGAGTCTGTAATTGTTATAAAGGAAATTTGCAATTTCAGGTTCATTTCTTCTCCGTCTCTCCATTACTCATGGTTCTGTTTCATGTGTTCATGTTTGTTATGATTTTGTTTAAGACTACCTGAAAGTTAGTGCTCGTTGTTTGGTTTCGAATGCTGAGTTCTGTTGGCCTTGGTTCAGGTTTTTTTTGTATTCTTGGTTATTCTACATCAGATGAGTGATTGCACACACTGATGTAATGGTTGTGGTTGTGTAAAATCATCTCAATCGTTTTTTTTCTTTCATAAGTTTGAGCACTGAAACAGAGTCATGAGGTTTTAAGGATTGATTCCCTGTAGCTTACTCTTTTTGTTGTTTCTTCTGATTTTATAATACCCGTGTGATGCTTAGAGTAAATCTGATCATACTTACTGTTCTGTCTCGACATGATCAATAGGAACCACCGAATAGTCTCCTTTTTCCTGCTTCCATGACCATTTTTTGCATGATTCTGCTGGGCTGAAGTTGCTGAGATGATCCTTGTTAATATTTGCTCTCTGTGGCTCCCCATGTTTGAGAGGATCAAGTGGATGCTCATGTTTCTGGCACGTCGATTCTGTCATTGATTTCTTAGGCAGATTATATTTTAAAACTTGTGAAGTTGTGTGTTTGTTTTACTTTAAAAATCAGTTTGTAATTGCTAATCGAGATGATACTTGATGTAGTTTGGAAATTGTTTGAACTACTAGGCATGCTAAAAACCTTCCCTGTTCGCACTGTCTGGGCAACAAATTTGCACAATTTTGAGTGCTAATTCTGCATTCAAAACCTGCCCCGCTTTGCACTGTTTGATTGCTAACTTTGAGTGCTAATCTTGCTAGGCTAGGTTCCCTGTTAAGGATTAAAATACTGAAGTAAGTTTTTCGGTTTACATTTTAGTTAATTGAGATTTTCTTCTTATTCTTTCTACTGGGGTGTGGCTCATGGCAAACTCTTGCCTTTCAAAACTTTCCTTTCTGTTTCTATGGAGCTCTAAGCACGATTGAATGCTCAGCAAGATTCGTAAGGTAAATATGATTGTGAGTTATTCAATGTGATGATCCTAGACACCTTCTGTAAGTATTTCTGCTATCTTCACTAGAAGTAGCATATGAGAACCACTCTAGTTTCTTTCCAGAAAGCGTGTGTTGGTTGAAGCTTAATTGACATGCTACTATCAACTGAATCATTGATCTAGAATTGCACTCTAGTTATTCGTTTTCGGCCGTTGGCATAAAAGCGAATCGATCATTCATTTGTTGGTGATTGTCATGGATGTTTCTATTTGCTAAGTGAAGTTCGACACAAATGCGTTATGGAAGTTCTTTTGATGCAAGATTCTGTCAGATTGCTTGGTTATTTTCTAATTAAGCTTTGGTTTAAAATGGTATCTGAAGTCAAATTGGGTTGTTGAGTTGCTAATAAGCTGCTATAAGGTGACATGGGTCCTTCAGTGAAAACGAGGTTCTTGTAAATCATGGTATTTTATTCGCAAACATAGATCAACTAGTTTAATCAATTTTTTTTAGTTATGAATTTCCTTAGTTCATTTAGTTGAATAGTTTTGAGACGAGCCTCACCGAGCAAAAATAAATAAATGTGGGGCCCTCAATAAATGGTTGATTAAAAATATTTTAGACTTCGGGATGAGCCGTTTAGCAAACTTCACGGCTTTTCCCCAAAATAATATTGCGTTAGAGTCTTTAGACGCGATTTTAATTAAATGACCTTCTTAAACTCGGGTGCGCATTGATGCGACTCAAATCCAAATCTCGACGAAGTCGAAATGTGTCGACAACCACAGGTGCATTGATTGCAACATGGTTCGAAATGCGTTTTCACGACGTCGCAATTTTTTTAAAATAAATAATGATAAAAAGCGGTTTACGAATAAATGACACATAAGCTAGCATGTGTTAAAATCAGATAAAATCAAATGCAGCAGTTAAGCGACCGTGCTAGAACCGCAGAACCCGGGAGTGCCTAACGCCTTCTTCCGGGTTAACAGAATTCCTTACTCGGATTTCTGGTTCGCAGACTGTAACAGAGTCATATTTTTCCTCGGTTCGGGATTCAACCGGTGACTTGGGACACCATTAATATCCCAAGTGGCGACTCTGAATCATTAATAATTAAATCCCGTTCTGATTGTCCTTTAATTGGAAAAACTCCTTTACGCCCTTACCGGTGTAGTGAAAAAGGAGGTGTGACAGTGGGTTCTTTCAATTCTATGTTATTTCTTACTGTTACACTTATTTATACTATTTTATTCCACATTTTTAACCCTTATATTGTATTTAACCTCAGTAGGGCCCTGACCTTCTTCGTCACTACCCGACCGAGGTTAGGCTTGACACTTACTAAGTACCGCTGTGGTGTACTCATGCCCCTTCTACGCATGTTTTTTACGTGCAGATATAGGTACTTCTTCTCAGGCCTACCATTCTTGAGAGAGGAGATTACTTAGAGACTTCGAGGTACATCTGCCGCGTCCGCAGACCGAGGAGTCCCTTTCTATTCCTGCTTTCTAGTATTTAGCCCTTTTGTACTTTCTGATCTTATTAGAAAAATTCTGGAGTTAGAGCTATGTAGTATTTTTTTTTCTTAGCTTGTGATTCGTGGGTTTCCGGGTCTTGAATTTGGATATTGGTTTTTAGATTTATATATATGATGTATGTCGAGCGACACATTTAAACACTGCTATTACCTTATTTCTGCTTTTAAATTATTTACTTCCACAAATTTTGTTTTTCTTCCGCAATTTAGGCTTACCTAGTCGTAAAGACTAGGTGCCGTCACGATGGTTCACGGAGGGCGAACCAGGGTCGTGACACCGTGAGTCTTAAATTGTGTTCGTTGTGATTGTTCTTAAGTACTATTAATGCCTAAATTTGTGATTTTCCATGTTGAGTAAGACTTATGATCATTTTCTTGGTATTTGTCTATTGTTGAGTATTGACTCCAATTGAGGTTCATTTTGTGAAGTTAATTATTGGAACAAGATTGGTTATAGCTGATTCCCTTGTCGGGACGTATTTATTGTTGATTCTCTTACCAGGATGTATTTATTCTTATTGATTGATTCCCTTGCCGAGATATTATTGTTACCACTGTTTGGGTGAGGAAAGAATGATAAAGCATGAAGGGTGATGTCGTGCACATTCATACTTTTGCATTTGGTGAGGAAAGAGTGATAAAGCACGAAGGGTGATGCCGTGCACATTTACATTGATATTGATGCATATGGTGAGGAAGAAAGATAAAGTATGAAGGGTGATGCCGTACACATTTCTAATATTCATATGGTGAGGAAGAGCGATAAAGCACGAATGGTGATGCCGTGCACATTTTCTTTATTGATTGCATAGTGAGGATTGAGAGTAAAAGCACGAAGGGTGATGCCGTGCATTCATTGCCTACTTGTTGTGATTTCATGTTGCTATTGGTTCAAGCGCCTTAATTGTTTCATCCCGTTATTTCCGTGTTTCCTATGTTGTTATCCCCTATAGCATGTTTCCCCTTCCCGTTAATCTCTGTTTAGCTTCTATTACTTTTATTCTGTTAGATATTGTTTAACTGCAGGTTATGTTGTTAGTTGTGTCCTAGCCTCGTCATTACTTCACCGAGGTTAGTCATGTTGCTATTGGTTCAAGCGCCTTAATTTTTTCATCCCGTTATTTCCGTGTTTCCTATGTTGTTATCCCCTATAGCATGTTTCCCCTTCCCGTTAATCTCTGTTTAGCTTCTATTACTTTTATTCTGTTAGATATTGTTTAACTGCAGGTTATGTTGTTAGTTGTGTCCTAGCCTCGTCATTACTTCACCGAGGTTAGTCTCGACACTTACTCAGTACATGGGGTCGGTTATAATGATACTATACTTTACACGCTTTTGTGCAGATCCTGGTACTGGAGCATACAGACCATAGTTAGAGGTTGCTGCCTTTGGTCCAGCGGAGATCCGAGGTAGTCCTGCAGGCGTCCGTAGGCCTTGGCATCCCCTTCTATCTTGTTTCTTTATGTTCTTATCTATTTCGGAGACAGACATGTATTTTCTTTGTTCAGCCACTATTTGTAGTACTCAGATATAGTCCGTGAGATTGTGACACTTGTTTTGGGTGAAGTATTATTATGGGTTTTGTATTGGTATTAGTTAAACTATTAAATTTCTGTTCTTTCGCATTTCTATTTCCGATGTTTACTTGAATTAACTTGGTAAATTGTTAAAGATAAAGGTAAAATGATAGAATAATCAATAACGTTGGCTTGCTTAGCAGGTTCAATGTTAGGCGCCATCACGGTCCCGATGGTAGGTAATTCAGGTCGTGACAGGACTATTATGAGAATCCTTATTATTCTCATTACCAAAATGATGGCGATTATAATTTCGTTTATTGCCACGTCCACATCCATTGATACCTTCACGATAATAATTTTGTCTTCTTTTAGATTTATTATATACTGCTATCACATTTTCTAAAGTGAACGAGAATGTTGTCATGACCCTAAATCTGTTAAAGATCGTGATGGCGCGGGGCACCACTGTCAGGCAAGCCAACACCAAATAGTTAATTTAATTCTCATTTTAATATTTTTGAAATCATAAACGTCCTTCAATTTAACTACTAAAAGATGAACTTTACAGAAAAATAATAATATTTTCCAATTTCAATACTGAATATCCCATAATCCTCCTAGGACCCTGTGTCACAAGTGCATGAGCGTTTACTAAAGAAAAATAATAAAATACAATAACTGTCCGGAATACAAATTTGGACAGAAAGGAAAATACCAATACTCTGAAGGAGACTCTGCTGGCTTCGGATCGCACATAATATGCAGCTCGCTCAAGTCCCCGTATCAACCATGCCGCTGCGTTGACAAGACCATGAAATGTATATATATGCCTATATAGTAAAATGTACACCAAGTGTAGTATGAGTACGAAAGCAGCGAATACCCAATAAGTATCTAGTCTAACCTCGAAGAAGTAGTGATGAGAGGTCGACTTCGACACCTACTAGTGGTCCGAATATAAATATGTGAGATTCTAATTAAGCATGATTTATAGAGATAACAATAAAACTTGAAACAAGAAATAACTAGATAATTCTTTCATCATATTAAAGAACCCCAAACACTTCCTTCATTTAAAACATTTGATTTCTCAAACAACGTATTTATACAAATTATAAAAGGGTTTCCAGTTTTATTATCACACATAAATTCCACCGAGGACGATCGACCCGATCCAACATAAATATAAATTATGCACTGCCGAGGGTTGAACGTCACAAACCATAGTGTATCTATAAATTTCTCCGCTCGCAAATCATACATGCGATGCGGTCAAATATAAATTTAAGGATATACCCCACTCGCGAATCATACCTGCGATGCGGCCGAATATAAGTTTTAACATTTAAATCATATCTCTTTCTTGATTCTTTTTAAAATAATGGAAATTCAACTTGCCACATTTTATGAAAATTATCCCACTCGCGAAACATACGTGCGACACGGTTACACATAGATTTCTTAACCTATTATAATATTCCTCAATTCTTTTCGAAATCTCGAAGTTCAAATGAAATCCTTTAAATCTTACATTCTTCAAATTTCAACTATTTCAAGGAAATTATTACTCAATCTCAATCTTGTTTCTTATCAGGCAACCCACAGACATAAATTGACAACGATATCAACAAGGCATAATGTAGACCTAGACTACCCGCGCATAGGCATAGCTAGTAGCTACGTATGGACGCTCGTCACCTCGTGTATACGTAGTCCCCCACAATTAAAAGCACATATTAATTTATTTCACCTATGAGGTTAATTCCCTCTTACAAGGTTAGAAAGGAGACTTACCTCGTCTCAAGGCCTACTTTCCGTCCAAGGATGAGCTCAAACCCCAAAATCGATGCCGAACAATTCAAAACTATTCAAATGTTGTATAAACATATCAATATACACTACAAAGTTCATCTTCCAACTATTAAGGTGATTAACCAACTCTAAATGCAAGATTCCTAAAATTCACCCCGGGCCCACGTTCCCGAATTCTGAATATTTTCGAAGATAAACTTTACCCATAACCCCACGAACTCAAATATATAATTTGTTTCAAATTCCGTACCGAAATTCGTGGTCAAAATCCAAAAATACAAATTTCTAGTTTTTTTTTACCAAAATCCCAAGATTTCACTAATTTTTCATGAATTTCCATGTTAAAAAATATATATAATCCATGTATTTAACTTGCAATATGTGAGAATCACTTACCTTGACATGGATGATAAAAATGGAGCACCAAAATCGCTCCTAGTTCGGCTCCCACGGAGGAAATGAGATGAAATAAGCCAAACCCATTTTTTCAAACTTATACACTGCCCAGACGACCCTTTTTCGCGTTTGCAAGCCCCCCATCGCGTTCGCGATGAACAAAATTCTCAAAAGCCATTTCCAAACTCTTCTCAGATAGCCTCTAGTATAATGACCATAACTTCTCGTACAAAGCTCCTAATGACAAATGGTTTAATATTTTCAAAACTAGACACCAATATCTACAACTTTCATGTTTTGGTCATCTCCAAATTCCTTATAGATTTTGAGATATAAGCTACCAAAGTAAGCTCTGTGCAACACAAATTTCTTCTTATCACAGAAGCCAAATCCTTCTTCGTGAACGCGAGAGGATCCTCACGAACGCAAAGAACAACACCAGACACCAGCATCAGCGATTGCAAAACAACCCAAAATGATCTGAAACCACCCCGAAACACACCCGAGGCCCTCCGGGCCCGTCCAATCATACAAACTAGTCCCATAACATGACACGGACCTGCTCGAGGCCTCAAATCACATCAAACAATATCAAAATCATGAATCGCACCCCAATTCAAGTTTAATGAACTTTAGAACGTCAAACTTCTTCATTCGATGTCGAAACCTATCAAATCACGTCCGATTGACCTCAAATTTTGCACACAAGTCACATTCGACATTACAGACCTACTCCAACTTCTGAAATCGAAATCCAACCCCGATATAAAAAAGTCCGCTTCCGGTAAAACTTCTCAAAAACCTTCAAATTTTTAATTTTCGCGAAAATGACCCCAAAATGACCTATGGACCTCCGAATCTACTTCCGGACACGCTGCCAATACCAAAATCACTATACGGAGCTATTCCCAGACTCGAAATCCCAAATGGACATCGATAATATTGAAATACATCTCAATCCAAATTTATGAAATTCTTCCAAAATGCCAATTTCCACAATCGGGGCCGAAACGCTCACGGGTCATCCAAAACTAGATCCGGACATACGCCCAAATCCAAAATCATCATACGAACCTATTAGAACCTTTAAATCCCGATTCCAAGGTCGTTTATTCAAAAATCACACTTTTGTCAATTCCTCCAACTTAAGGCTTCCAAATTTAGAATTTTCTTTCCAAATCAACTCCAAACTTCCGGAAATTCAATTTCGACCACACGTACAAATCATAATACTTTAAGTGAAGCTGCTCATGGCCTCAAACCATCGAACGACATGCTAGAGATCAAAATGACCTATCGGGTCGTTACATTCTCGCCCACTTAAACATACGTTTGTCCTCGAACGTGCTAAGAACTACTCTGGAGTTGTCTTAAATCACTGGTTAACACCTCGTGCACTCACCCGTGCGATCACAACTCAGTTGAGCACATTAGATCGAGCTAATATGAAGATATTCCCTTTTTACTCAGCCAAATGGGCTTTTAGAGCCCAATTCCAGCCTTCGAAATTCTTCGCCAAGCCCGTTCCATCATATGAATACTATATCAATCTCTATGATACATGACTGCATACCTTAATCCACACTATGCACTGCATAACTCACATGACCATATTAACATCCCCTGATAACAATAGCCGAAATTTCATGAATCTGATACTCACAATGCACCTCATGACATATATAAGTCTTGCTCCAACTCTTGCAATAGTGTAGAAATTCATAGCCAACTGCTGAGTCAACAAACCATTGAATCTCTCCTCTTGACTAGAATGATCACCTCATTATGAACCAAATAATGGTATTTGCTCTTTAATATACTCCATATAATTCGATCGCACTGATCCCAGATCCAATAATCTCGTTTCTCCCAGTATAAGATGCTTAGGCAATAAGCCACCCCAGACACGATCAAAAGTCTCATGTGATGCCACAATGTGACAAAAAGCTACCAACTCAAATGTGATACATAAGGAAAACGAACTCTGGAAAAGACTACTCAACCCGCGTAACTAACTAGACAACCGAAAAGGTGTTATGAATCTTCCTCAGAAAATGGAAAACAAAACACACAAAAATAGATATAGGGGACTGTACTCAACATCACACTACTGCAGTGTGCAACCCGATCCAAACAACTTACCCATAGCAGCGTGCCACCCGATCCACACATAAAGTCTATATAAGGAGATACTTACCAAGCTAGAATGCTCATTATTACAAAATACCCGAATATCACAAGCACGCTAAGTGCATAATACCATCGCTGGGGAGACAGATACTGCCATACGCTACAAAAGTCAAGCACAACTAAGGTGCGATATATGATCCGAATTTCGAGAGCCATCCTGCTCACATAACATCATCGCTACGCAAAACCTCAGCACATGTGAAATTTATCAAGCCGTTTCACAACTCACACACACAATATAGTATTACATGAAATAACCGATGACGAAACGACATCCAACGTCCGAATACTCCTCAAGAAGGAGCACTATGCTGAAATGAACACATCTGGCCTGATATAGAGCCCATATTCATATTTAAATCCATCCACGGACCTCAAGCCGATTCTGATCGCACCGTACAAGGCTAATAACCTTTCAAGGTTCCATAATAACCCCTTTCTCCATAACACTTGAGAACAACCATCACAACCGGAACAAACTTCCACAATCCACGGCCAAATGAACTGAGCGCTCTCCAGGCATAATTTCTCAAATTAGTGATATTACCACAATCTTCCTACTTGGTTTCAATTCTTCAATCAATCAAGTGACTACACGTCACACTTATACAATCTTCACGTGGGATACACTCCCACCACCTTCTGCACCAGGTAACAAGTCTGCACATCTATACCATTGACCGCACTAAAGCTGTAAATCAAATCAAGAATCCACAAATCAATACACAAGGCCTCTTACACATGACATCGACCTTAGGTGACGCCAAAAACAATACCATCTTAATTTAAACATCTAAATACTTTTCCTGCTCATCCGAGCTCATGACATCCCTGTCAACACTGAACCGCAATCTTGAATCCTCAACTTTCGAATCCCATGCTAGTTTATGCACTTAATCAAGCCAATGCGCAAGAGTATAAGAATTTCATCATAACTATTGAACCACTAATAGGGTAAACACTTCATCATATAGAAACCTTTTACTTAACTCATTTCAACAGAATTCTCATATCCGCAGAAAATTCCAACCTCAAGTAGTGGTCTAAACCACAATAGCTCTTCCGGGATCCATCTACACATAACATGACATAATACTTGAATTCCTCCAAATAAAATCAATTATGGGGGCCGTCAAGCCTCGCACGTACCGCCACAAATCACATGCATAACTCAACGCTATGAAGTAACTGATCATTGCCACCATTATGCTAATTCAACCATTGTTAGCCGACCCGTCTTTTCCCATTTTTTCTTAACTTGCCTTAGAAATAATAATAGCTCCATTCATTACATCATGAACCTAAATCTGCACTCATCCCGAGTGACATTATTTCACGAGACCACGCTGTCCCAAATATCACGAACCATCTCATACCATCATTGTGCGCATATTCGCATCTTCAACTGGTACACCCATTCTGATAATTCCTCTCTGAGCCCA
The DNA here is from genome assembly GCF_000715075.1 of Nicotiana tabacum. Taxonomy (NCBI): domain Eukaryota; kingdom Viridiplantae; phylum Streptophyta; class Magnoliopsida; order Solanales; family Solanaceae; genus Nicotiana; species Nicotiana tabacum. Next base: position 56,270,883 of record NC_134087.1, on the reverse strand, counting down.
AAGTTATTTTCTCCCATTGGTCCAATTCTACACCGCAAACTGAAGATAACATAAAACACTCCATGCCTCTTTCATAATCCGTTGCAAAAGCTCGATACTTAACCATACTACGGACTCGAAATCCTTAAGCGCCGCACTTTAACCTTCGAATCCAGTAGGACCGTTGTTGAGAGTCACCCACTCTGACTTAGTACCGAATAAAAAATCAAACTCCAAGGCCCCGTTATCACATGAACACCCTCTCACTTAAGCACCCAACTGAATCACCATCCTTGCAAATCGCCTCTATACTAAGCGTAAATCACAAACCTTCTCAGAGCTTGAACATAAGACAATAAGGCCAATTATAACACACATTCCTCAAATCTTTTGCTCAATTTATTACTGATGTCCTCTTCCCTTAGCTGTATTAATCTACCAATATGCTGATAACCAGAAATCTCACAAATAAACGACCACACAATCCAACCGTAGGCAGTGGAACTCTCCCACTTAGCTTTAAGCTACCATTGCATAACTCTAGAACCCGTGAAGATTCCATATCCCCTATTGACATGATCTTGCACAATCGACCCGCAAAATTCCCCAAAGTCATGCTGTATCCTACTTCATATCAAGCAAGCTCCTTTTTGTCGTATCCCACCTTCCTCCGTATAGCAGCCGATATTCCATATTAAGCCTGTAGACCTGTCACTGTCCATCATAAGTCCCAAATCACTCTAAACTTTCTTCAAGGTGTGTAGTCATCCTACCATAGAACACATTTGCTACTCTACCACTCCCCACTTTGGTCAAACTCCCTTCTTAAGCCACTACTCGACTCCTATTTCTCACACTTAGATTTCTGTAAACTTAACCACCACAATACAACCTCTCACCTACCCTTCCTCATCCTTCGCTACCCAGTTGTTGCCTCAAATCAATATCTATCTCTATAGCACTTGAACAAATAGATCGCTACTAACTTTAAACCTTTCTGAAGATCATCTTCCTCTAGCCCATCAACATTCAAAATATCCATCTAATTCCGAAATTGTTACACTCCGCTACCTCTGACAACCGCTTCTCTGGCACCATCTCATAGATCAAATTCTACCACGCTCGAAAATACCAAGTCTCATTGCTCCAGCAACCCATACCTGAACCTTCATAGGCCAATTGCCTTTCCTCCGCCGAAAATAAAATACTGAACCTCTGAGTCATGCATTGAGTAAATCCCTTTCCAAGTCATTCATTGTTCTAATGCATGTACAAATATCCTACTATTACACAGACGTTGTGCAATAGCAACACGCAAATCGTCATGATAATCAAAGCCAAATCTCTAACATTAGGTAATACTGATACTGAGCTAAAACGACAGAACAACCTTTCACAAAGCGAGAACAATTGCCCAAAGTAAATATGATGTGAGGAACATCCTACACCACATCTATAGTACTATTACAATTCCTCAAATTCCTGATTTATAACAAGCGCTTCACGTCGCATAAGATTGAATAGGAGGGAAAGGAAGATATAAGCCTCAAAGATATCAAATCGCATGATGAGGAATCAAGAAGGGAAGTGATCCTACAGCCCTGTAGCCTCTCGAAGATAAGTACAGACATCTCCGTACTGATCCGTAAGACTCTACTAGACTCGCTCATGACTTGTGAGACCTAAGTGAACCTAGTACTCTGATACCGTGTTGTCACAACCCAAAATACATTAAAGGTCGTGATGGTGCCAGACACCACTGTCAGGCAAGCCAACACCAAATAGTTAATTTAATTCTCAATTTAATATTTTTGAAATCATAAATATCCTTCAATTTAACTACTAAAAGATGAACTTCACAAAGAAATAACAATATTTTCCAATTTCAATACTGAATATGTCACGACCCCGGTTCGCCCTCCATGAACCATTGTGACGGCACCTAGTCTCTACGACTAGGTAAGCCTAGCAATGAGGAATATAAACAACAATTGCGGAAAAGATAATTAAAAACCAAAATAATAAAATAAAACAGTGTTTTAAATGCCGCTCGGCATACACAATAACAACTCTTGAAGCTAATAACATTTCCCAAAACTTGGAATCTCATGATCACAAGCCTTTGAATGTCTACAAGCATTTAACTCCAGAATGTCTAACAAAGAAATGAAAGTACAGAAGGGCTAATACAAAAGGGAGAGTAGAAAGGGACTCTTCAGTCTGCGGACGCGGAAGATATACCTCAGAGTCTCTACAAGCTCCTCGTCTCAAGCGTGATAAGTCTGAGTGGAGGTACCTGGATCTGCACATAAAAAACATGCGTAGAAAGGGCATGAGTACACCACATCGGTACTCAGTAAGTGCCAAGCCTAACCTCGGTCGGGTAGTGACGAGGAAGGTTAGGGCCCTACTGAGGTTAAATAAAATATAAGGTTCAACAATGTAGAACAGATCATTATAAATAAGTACAACAGTAAAAGTAACACAGAATATAAAGGACAACAACAACTACTACAGAGGCAAAGTAAACACAGAAAGAGATACAACTTAGTACAAAGATAACAACCGGGGATCTCCCAGGATACCGTACTATAGTCCCAAATATAAATATCCAGTGGATCTCCCGGGATACCGTCCCGTAGTCCATAGTGCACGGGGATCTACCAGAATCCCGATCCGTAGTCCCAAATGTAAATACCCAGTACCGGGGGGGAATCTACCGGGTGCAGTCCTGTAGTTCCATATAACTGTGCAGGGGGATCTACCGGAATCCCACATCCGTAGTCCCAAATAATCAAACAAGGGGGATCTACAGGAATCCCACATCCGTAGTCCCAAATGTAAATACACAACAGCAACATAAAAAATATTCAGCAAAAGTAAATTTCATATTAAGGCAAATGGATAATTCTAGTCTAGCATGCTGCACGAAATTCAGGTAAGGCACTTTGAACAAATAAAGCAATTAAGTCACTTAGACATGCTTCCCTAAGCTAACAACAGACTTAAATTACAAGTAATATAAATAGGAAAAGAAACATACTAGTAATTACTTAATGAAAATTGAATTTTCAACAATTAGCACAAGTACACACTCATCACCTCACGTACAAGGCATTTCAACTATCAACAATACCAAATCCTAAGGGGAATGTCCCCCACACAAGGTTAGGCAAGTCACTTACCTCGAACTGGCTCAAAGTCAGCCCGAATCCACGTTCTTTCCACCAGTACTCGACTCCAAATGACCCAAATCTATTCAATTCAATTGCATAATGTAAATAACACTTGAAGTAACTGATTCTACAAATAAATTCTAAGCTGATACGCGAAATTAGGTAAAATGACCAAAATGCCCCTCGGGCCCACATCTCAGAATCAAGTAAAACTTACATTTTCAAAATCCTCATACTCTCACGAGTCTATACATATCAAGAATACTGAAATCAGAGTTCAATTGACCCCTCAAATACCCATTTTAAGGTCTCTTAATCTCAAGCCCTAATTACCCATTTTGCACATATTTTTCTCTAATGTTTCACCACTAATTAGACCTTTAATCACATATAAATGAGTTATGAAGTCAAAAATTTACCTCCAAGTGAGTCTCCTTTGGTTTCCTCAAAAATCTCCATCAAAAGCTTCAATCCCGTTCAAAAATGGTGGAAAAATGAAGAAGGGTCGCAGATGGGCTATTTAAATACTGCCCAGATTTAACCCTATGCGATCGTAGAAACACCTATGCGATCTCATAAGGCAATTTCCTCACAACAATGTGATCGCGACCAGCTCTATGCGATTGCATAGAGCAATTCCATCACTTCACTGCCACTCCAAGTCTTTCTACGCGAACGCAAAGCTCTCCACGCGAACGCAATGACCAAGACTGCTCACCCTACGCGATCGCACTCCTACCTTCGCGATCGTGATTCAAAAATATCCACCTGGCCTCAACTTACTCTACGCGATCGCGGATGAACTCACGTGTTCGCAATGAACAAATCACTACTACTAAAACACCAGAAAATCAACAATCTCCCAAAGACCAAAAGTGCCCGTTTGAGCATCCAAAATACATCTGAGGCCCCCGGGACCTCAACCAAATCTACCAACATATTCCATAACATCATTCAAACTTGTTCCAACCTTCAGAACACTCAAAACAACATTAAAACACCAATTTAGCATTGGATTCAAGCCTAAGAACTTCAAAAACTCTCAAAATACGCTTTCGATCAAAAAGTCTATCAAACCTCGTTCGAATGACCTGAAATTTTGCATACATGTCACATTCAACACTACAGAGCTACTCTAACTTTCGGAATTCCATTCCGGCCCTCGGATCAAAATCTCACTATAGAACCGGAAATTTCAAAAATTCAACTTTCGGCATTTCAAGTCTAAATTTGCTACGAACCTCCAAAACACAATCCGAACATGCTCCTAAACCTGAAATCACCCAACAGAGCTAACAGAACCATCAGAATTCCATTCCGATGTCGGCTTCATACAGTTATGACTATGGTCAAGTTTCCAAAAAGTTAAGCTCTCATTTAGAGACTAAGTGTCCCAAAACCCTCCGAAACTCCAAATAATTCCTCCCGGCAACCCACAATAGCAGAAACAAACACGGGGAAGACAGTTAATAGGGGATCGGGGGCATAAATTCTTAAAACGACTGGCCAGGTCGTTACAGAATATCGCATAATCCTCCCAGGACCCGGTGTCACTAGTGCATGAGCGTTTACAAAAGAATAAATAAAATACAATAATTGTCCGAAATACAAATTTGGACAGAAAGGAAAATACCAATACTCTGAAGGAAACTCAGCTGGCTGCGGATCGCACATAAGATGCAACTCGCCTCAAGTCCCCGTATTAACTACGCACCGCTGCATTGACAAGACCACCAAATATATATATATGCATGTACAACAAAATGTAAAACAAGTGTAGTATGAGTATAAGAACAACGTGTACCCAATAAGTATCAAGTCTAACCTTGAAGAAGTAGTGATGAGAGTTGACTTCGACACCTACTAGTGGTCCGAATATAAATATGTGAGATTCTAATTAAGCATGATTTATAGAGATAACAATAAAATTTGGAACAAGAAATAACTAGACAATTTTTTTCATCATATTAAAGAACCCCAAGCACTTCCTTCATTTAAAACATTTGATTTCTCAAACAACGTATTTATTAAAATTATAAAAGGGTTTCCAGTTCTATTATCACACATAAATTCCACCGAGGATGTTTGGCCCGATCCAACATAAATGTAAATTGTGCTATGCTGAGGATCGTACGACACGAACCATAGTGTATCTATAAATTTTCCTGCTCGTGAATCATACATGCGATGCGATCCCCGCTCGCGAATCATATATGCGACGTGGTCAAATATAAATTTAAGGAAATATTCCGCTTGCGAATCAACGACGCGACCAAATATAAGTTTAAAATTTAAATCATATCGCTTTCTTGATTCTTTTTAAAATAATGGAAATCCAACATGAAACTTTTTAAGGAAATTACCCCGCTTGCGAAGCATACGTGCGATGCGGTTACACATAGATTTCTTAAGCTATTATAATATTCCTCAATTCTTTTCGAAAACTAAAAGTTCAAATGAAATCCTTTAAATCTTAAATTCTTCAAATTTCAACTCTTTCAAGGCATTTATTACTCACCCTCAATCTTGTTTCTTCTCAGGCAACCCATAAACATAAATCGACAACGATATCAACAAGGTATAATGTAGACCTAGAGTACCCGGGCATAGGTATATCTAGTAGCGACGTACGGACTCTCGTCACCTTGTGCGTATGTAATCCCCTTCAATTAAAATCACATATTAATTTATTTCACCTATGGGGTTAATTACCTCTTACAAGATTATAAATGAGATTTACCTAGTGTCAAGGCCTACTTTTTGGTCCATGGATGAGCTCAAACCCCCAAATCGGTGTTGAGCAATCCAAAACTATTCAAATGGTGTATAAACAAATCAATATATGCTCAAAAGTTCATATTCCAACTATTAAGGTGATTACCCAACTCTAAATGCAAGATTCCTAAAATTCACCCCTGGGCCCATGTGCGCAGATTTCGGAAATTTTCGAAGATAGAATTTAACCATAACCCCACGAAATCAATATATAATTTGTTTCAAATTTCATGCCAAAATTCGTGGTCAAAATCCAAAAATACCAATTTCTAGGTTTTTTGTACCAAAACCCCAAGTTTTCACTAATATTCCATGAATTTCTATTTTAAAATATATATATATATATATATATATATATATATATATATATATATATATATATATATATATATATATATAATCCAAGTATTTAACTTGCAATATGTGGGAATCACTTACCTTGACATGGATGATGAAGATAGAGCTCCAAAATCACTCCTAGGTCGGCTCCCATGGAGAAAATGAGATGAAATGAGCCAAACCCATTTTTTTCAAACTTATACACTGCCCAGGCGACCCTTCTTCGCATTCGTGAAACCCCTATCGCGTTTGCGATGAATAAAATTCTCAAAAGCCATTTCCAAACTCTTCTGAGATAGCCTCTAGTATAATATCCATAACTTCTTATAAAAAACTTAAAATGACAAATGGGTTAATGTTTTGAAAACTAGACACCAAGATCTATAACTTTCATGTTTTGGTCATCTCCCAATTCCTTATATATTTTGAGATATAAGGTGCCACAGTCAGCCTTGTGCAACACAAATTTCTTCGTCATCTTCCTGGACAGCCTGTAGGGTACTAGCCATAACTTTTCGTACACAAATCCAAATGCTAAATAGTTTACCTTTTTGAAAACTAGGCACAAAGAGATACAACTTTAATTTTTGGATCATCTCCAAATCCCTTATAGATTATGATATATGAGCCTCCAAATTCAGCCTGCGTAATAGAGATTTTCTTCTCGCGAACGCGTAGAACAAAATCCCAGAAGCCAAATCCTTCTTCGCAAACGCGATAGGATCTTCGAACGCAAAGAACAACACCAGACATCAGCATCAGCTATTGCAAAATAGCCTAAAATGATCTAAAACCATCCTGAAACACACTCGAGGCCCCCGGGGCCCCGTCCAATCACACAAACAAGTCCTATAACATAACATGGACCTGCTCGAGGCCTCAAATCACATCAAATAACGTCGAAGTCATGAATCACACCCCAATTCAAGCTTAATAAACTTTAGAACTTCAAACCTCTACATTCAATGTCGAAATCTATCAAATCACGTCCGATTGATCTCAAATTTTGCACACGTGACATTCGACATTACAGACCTACTCCAACTTCCGGAATCGGAATCCGACCCCGATATCAAAAAGTCCACTTCTGGTCAAACTTCTCAAAAACCTTCAAATTTTAAACTTTCGCCAAATGACCCCAAAATGACCTATGGACCTCCGAATCCACTTTCGAACGCGCTCCCAACACCAGAATCACTATAAAAAGCTATTCTCAAGCTCGGAATTCCAAGCAGACATCGATAACATTGAAATACACCTCAACCCAAATTTATGAAATTCTTCCAAAATGCCAATTTTCGCAATAGGCGCCGAAACTCTCCCGGGTCATCCAAAACTTGATCCGGATATACGCCCAAATCCAATCATCATACGAACCTGTTAGAACCTTCAAATCCCGATTTCGAGGTCGTTTATTCAAAAATCACACTTTAGTCAATTCCTCCAACTTAAGGCTTCCAAATTTAGAATTTACTTTCCAAATCAACTCCAAACTTTCCAAAATTTAATTTCGACCACGCGTACAAGTCATAATACCTGAATTGAAGCTGCTCATGGCCTAAAACTATCGAGCCATGCGCTAGAGCTCAAAATGACCGGTCGGGTCATTCCATTCTCTCCCACTTAAACATACGTTCGTCCTCGAACATGCTAAGAACTACTCCTGAGTTGTCTGAAATCACTAGTTAACACCTCGTGCATTGACCCGTGCTATCACAACTCAGTTGAGCATATTAGCTCGAGCTAATCTGAAGATATTCCCTTTTTACTCAGCCAAATGGGCTTTTAAAGCCCAATTCCAACCTTTGGAATTCTCCGCCAGGCCCGGTTCCATCACTTGAACACTGTATCAACCTCTGTGCGACGCATCAATACATGACTGCATACCATAATCCACACTATGCACTGCATAACTCACATGACCATAATAACATCCCCTGATAATAATAGCTAAAATTTCACGAATCAGATGCTCACAATATGTAACGACCAGACCGGTCGTTTTGAGCTCTAGCATATCATTCATCAGTTTGAGGCCATAAGCAACTTTACTTTAGGTATTATAACTTGTACGCATGGTCGAAACTAAATTTCGGGAAGTTCGGAGTTGATTTGGAAAGAGAATTTGCATCTTGGAAGCTTTAAGTTGGAAGAACTGACAAGGATTGGATTCTTGAGTAAACAACCTTGGAATAGGGATTTGAAGCTTCCAACAGGTTCGCATGATGATTTTAGATTTGGTCGTATGTCCAGGTCAGGTTTTGGATGACTTGGGAACATTTCAAAACATTTTGTGGAAGTTAGCATTTTGGAAGAATTTCATAAATTTGGGTTGAACTGCATTTCAATGCTATCAATGTCTGTTTGGGATTCTGAGTCTGGGAGTAGCTCCGTATGGTGATTCTGGTATTGGGAGCACGTCCGGAAGTGAATTTGGAGGTCTGTAGATCAATTTGAAGTCATTTGGCTAAAGTTAGGAATTTGAAGGTTTTTGAGAAGTTTGACCGGAAGTGGACATTTTGATATCGGGGTTGGAATCCAATTTCGAAAGTTGGAGTAGGTCTGTAATATCAAATATCACTTGTGTGCAAAATTTGAGGTCAATCAGACGAGATTTGATGGGTTTCAGCATCGAATGTTGAAGTTCGAAATTCTAAAGTTCATTATGCTTGAATTGGAGGGCGATTCATGGTTTGAGCGTTATTTGATATGATTTGAGGCCTCGAGACTGGTTGGAGTGATTGGATGGAGTTCCGGGGGCCTCGGGTGGATTTCGAGTGGTTAACAGATTGAAAATGAAATTTGAGGAAGGGCTGCTTCTGGTGTAACCGCACCTACATGAAGAGCAGCGCGGGAGCGGGAAGTGACCCACAGAAGTGGATTTTTGGCTGGGGAAGGAGTGGACCCCAGATGCAGTCAAAATCAGTAGAAGAGGGACTGCACTTACATTTGTGGAGCCATAGATACAGAGTTGTGAGTCATGGTGAAAAAACGCAGAAGCGGTTGTGGGGCTGCACCTACGGAATCGTAGAAGCGGTCAAGTGATAGTAGGTGCGGAAAGAGGCAGCGAGGTTCTTTAAAATCGGGGTTTGGCTCATTTTCACTCCATTTCTTTCATGGGAGCCGATTTTGGAGCAACTTGGGAGTGCCATTTTCACTACCAAGCATGAGGTAAGTGATTTATACTAGTTTGAGTTCAATACATCGATTATGTATATGTTTTAACATGATAATCAGTAGAAATTTGGGATTTTGAGGAAAACCTAGAAATTTGGTATTCTTGGATTTTGACCACGATTTTGGACATGAAATTGAGAGTACATTATATATTTGAGTTCATGAGGTTGTGGGAAAACTTTATCTTCGAAATTTTTTGGAATCTGGGTGCGTGGACCCGAGGGAGATTTTGTCAACTTTTCGATCGGGTTTAGAAATTGTTATAAATTGTATTATTATGAGTAATTGAGAATATATTAATGGGTTTGCATAATTATTGGCTAGTTTTGGAGCGTTGTGCATCGATTTGAGTCTTCGGAAGGGCGTGGAATGCCGGTTATGGAACTTCGGAGCGAGGTGAGTCTAATTTCTAACCTTGTAAGAGGGAATTGTCCCCATAGGTGAATGAATTGGATATGTGCTTCTATTTGTGGGGGATACATACACACGAGGTGACGAGAGTCCGTACGTAGCTACTATTATACTTAAGTCCGGATAGTCTAGGACCCAAAAACATGCTTTACTTGAAATAATTGTAATTTTATTGACAGTTTAAATTGCTTTAATCGTATCGAAGTGGTAAATGATTTTGTAAAAGAGTTAAACTTCATTTTCTCGACTTGTAAAAGAAAAATTGACACCTCCTTGAATAATTATTTCCCTGATGAAGTCTTGATTGACTATTTGAATGTGTGTTTCTATGTGTACCTGCATTGCATGTATGATTCGCGAGCAGGGTGATTGTTTATTTATATTTGACCGCGTCGCATGTATGATTCGCGAGCGGGGTAATAGGTGCATCTATGGTTCACGCCATTCGACCCTATCGCAGTGCACAATTTAAATATTTATTAGATCGGGCCGTACGACCTAGGCATGATTTGTGCATGCTTGTACTACTTGGCTTGTAAATTTATAAATGATAATATTGCCTCCTTGGCTTGAGATAAATGTATAAATGATGAAAAATGAATTTGGAAATTTCCTATTAATGAAAGAATTGTTTACTTGCTTCATGCTATTGAGTTACAGCCGTATTTATAAAAATTTTCGATTTACTATATTATCGATATATTATTGGACCACTAGTAAGTGTCGAAGTCGACCTCTCGTCACTACTTCTTCGAGATTAGACGGGATACTTACTGGGTACGCGTTGTTTTCGTACTCATGCTACACGTGATGTGCATTTTTGTTGCACAAGCACATGTACATCTAGTGGCCTAGTTTGGCGCAACGACATGGTTGATACGAGGACTTAGGTGAGCTGCACTTCTCGAGACGACCCGCAGCCAGCAGAGTCTCCTTCAGAGTATTGTATTGTATTTTCTCTACTGTTCAACTTGTATTCCGGACAGTTATTATATTACATTGTTTTCTAGAAATTGCTCATGCACTTGTGATACCGGGTTCTGGGATGTCTATGAGATTATTCATTATTTTAAAATTATTAAATGTATCATTATTTATTCAGTGAAATTTATTATTTATGGTAATGTATAAAAGAAATGATTTCAATAAATACTAAAATGAGAATTTAATTAACTTCTTGGTGTTGGCTTGCCTGACATTGGTGTCTGGTGCCATCACGACCTTTAGTGAATTTTTGGGTCGTGACACAATGCATCTCATGGCATAAATAAGTCTTGCTTCAACTCTTGCAATACCGCCATGACGGAAGAGATGTGTAAAAATTCAAAACCAGCTGCCGAGTCAACAAACCATTGAATCTCTCCTCTTGACTAGAATGATCACCTCATTATGAACCAAATAATGGTATTTGCTCTTTAATATATTGCATATAATCCGATCGCACTGATCCCAGATCCAATAATCTCATCTCTCCCAATATAAGCTGCTCAGGCAATAAGCCATCCCAGACACGATCAAAAGTCTCATGTGATGCCACAATGTGCCAAAAAGATACCAACTCGAATGTGATACATAAGGAAAGCAAAATCTAGAAAGGACTACTCAACCCGCGTACTAACTAGACAACCAAAAAGGTGTTATGAATCTTCCTCAGAAAATGGAAAACAAAACACACAAAAATAGATATAGGGGACAGTACTCAACATCACACTGCTGCGGCGTGCAACCCGATCCAAACAACATACACGTGGCGTGCCACCCGATCCACACATAAAGTCTATATAAGGAGATACTTACCGAGCTAGAATGCTCATTATTACAAATACTCGAATATCGTCCACAAGCACGCTAAGTGCATGATACCATCCCCGGGGAGACAAATAGTGCCATACGCTACAAAAGTCAAGCACAACTATGGTGCAATATATGATCTGAATCTCGAGAGCCATCCTGCTCAAATAACATCATCGCTACGCAAAACCTCAGCACATGTGAAATTTATCAAGCCGTTTCACAACTCACACGGCACAATGTAGTATTACATGAAATAGCCGACGATGAAATGACATCTAACGTCTGAAATGACATCCAACGTCTGAATACTCCTCTATAAGGAGCGCTACGCTGAAATGAACACATCTGGCCTGATATAGAGCCCATATTCATATTAAATCCATCCACGAACCTCAAACCGATTCAGGTCGCACCGTACTAGGCTAATAACCTTTCAAGGGTCCATAATAACCCCTTTCTCCCATAACACACAAGAACAACCATCACAACTGGAACAAACTTTCACAGTCCACGGCTAAATGAACCGAGCGCTCTTCAGGCATACGTTCTCAAATTAGCGATATTACCACAATCTTTATACTTGGTTTGAATTCTTCAATCAATCAAGTGACTACATGTCACACTTATACAATCTTCCTATGGGATACACTCCCACGACCTTCCACACCAGGTAACAAGTCTGCACATCCATACCACCGAGCGCACTAAAGCTGTAAAGCAAATCAAAAATCCACAAATCAATACACAAGGCCTCTTACACATGACATCGAACTTAGGTGAAGTCGAAAACAATACCATCTTACTTTAAACATCTAAATACTTTTCTTGCTCTTCCGAGTTCATGACATCCTTGTCAACACCGAACCGCAATCTTGAATCCTTAACTTTTGAATCTTATGCTACTTTATGCACTTAATCACGCCAATGCGCAAGAGTACAAAAATTTCATCATAACTCTTGAACCACTAATCGGGTAAACACTTTATCATATAGAAACCTTCTATTTAACTCATTTCAAGAGAACCATTGCAACACGTGACTGAATTCTCATATTCGCAGAAAATTCCAACCTCAAGTAGTGGTCTAAACCACCATAACTCTTCCGGGATCCATCTATATATAACATGCTATAATAATTGAATTCCTCCAAATAAAATTAATTACGGCGGCCATCAAGCCTGGCACGTACCGCCACAAATCACATTCATAAGTCAACGCGCTGAAGGAACTGATCATTGCCACCATCATGCCAATTCAACCATTGTTAGCCGACCCGTCTTTTCCCAGTTCATTCTTAACTTGCCTTAGAAATAATAATAGCTCCATTCATTATATCATGAACCTAAATCCGCACTCATCCCAAGTGACCTTATTTTACGAGACCACACTGTCCCAAATCCCACGAACCATCTCATACCCTCCTATTGCGCTAATTCACATCTTCAACTAGTACACCTATTCTGATAATTCCTCCAGGAGTCCAAAGTTATTTTCTCCCATTCCTCCAATGCTACACCGCATACCGAAGATAACATAGAACACTCCAAGTCCCTTTCATATTCCGCTGCATAAGCTCGATACTGAATCATACTACGGACTCGAAATCCTTAGGCACCGCAATTTAACCTTTGAATCCACTAGGACCATTGTTAAGAGTCACCCACTCTGACTTAGTCCCAAATAAAAAATCAAACTTCAAGTCCCCGCTAGCACATGAACACCATCTCACTGAAGCACCCGACTGAATCACCTACCTTACAAATCGCCTCTATACTAAGCGTAAATCACGAACCTTCCCAGAGCCTGGACATGAGTCAATAAGGCCAATTATAACACACATTCCTCAAATCCTTTGCTCAAATTACTACTGGTGTCCTCTTCCCTTAGTTGTATTAACCTACCAATACGCTGATAACCAGAAATCTCACAAATAGACGACCAAACAATCCAACCATAGGTGGTGGAACTCTCCCACTTAGCTTGAAGCTATAGTTGCATAGCTCTAGAACCCGTCAAGATTCCTTATCCCCTATTGACATGATCTTGCACAATCGACCCGCAAAATTCCCCGAAGTTATGCTGTATCCTGGTTCATATCAAGCAAGATCCTTTCAATCGTATCCCACCTTCCTCCGTATAGCACCCAATATTACACATTAAGCCCATAGACCTAGTCACTGTCCATCATAAATCCCAAATCACCCTAAACTTTCTTCAAGGCATGTAGTCATCCTACCATAGAACATATTTGCTACTCTCCCACTCTCCCACTTTGGTCAAACTCCCTTCTTAAGCCACTACTCGACTCCTATTTCTCACACTTAGATTTTTGTAAACTTAACCACCGCAGGACACCCTCTCACCTGCCCTTCCTCATCCTTCGCTACCAAGTTGTTGCCTCAATCAATATCTATCTCTATAGTACTTGAACCAATAGATCACTACTAACTTTAAACCTTTCTGAAGATCATCTTCCTCGAGCCCATCAACATTCAAAATATCCATCTAATTCCGAAATTGTTACACTCTGCCACCTCTGACAGCCGCTTCTCTGGCACCATCTCACAGATCAAATTCTACCACGCTCGAAAATACCAAGTCTCATTACTCCATCAACCCATACCTAAACCTTCATAGGCCAATTGCCTTTCCTCCACCGGAAATAAAATACTGAACTGCTGAGTCATGCACTGAGTAAAACCCATTCCAAGTCATTCATTGTTCTGACGCATATACAAGCATCCTACTATTACTTAGACACTGTGCGATAGCAACACACAAATCATCATGATAATTAAAGCCAAATATCGAACCTTTGGTAATACTGATACTGAGCTGAAACGATAGGACGACCTTCCAGAAAGCGATGACAATCACCCAAAGCAAATATGCAATGAGGAACATCCTGCACCACATCTGTATTACCATTACAATTCCTCAAATTCCTGATGTATAACAAGCACTTCACATCGCATAAGATTGAATAAGAAGTAAATGAATGCATAAGACTCAAAGGAATCAAGAAGGGAAGTGCTCCTACAGCCCTGTAGCCCCCCGAAGATAAGTACAGACGTCTCCGTACTGATCCACAAGACTCTACTAGACTCGCTCAAGACTTCTGAGACCTAAGTGAATCTAGTGCTCTGATACCGTGTTGTCATAACCCAAAATCCGTTAAAGGTCGTGATGGTGACAGACACCACTTTCAGGCAAGCCAACACCAAATAGTTAATTTAATTCTCATTTTAATATTTTTGAAATCATAACTGTCCTTCAATTTAACTACTAAAAGATGAACTTTACATAAAAATAATAATATTTTTTCAATTTCAATACTGAATATTGCATAATCCTCCTAGGACCCGATGTCACAAGTTCATGAGCGTTTACAAAAGAATAAAATAAAATACAATAACTGTCCGAAATACAAATTCGGATGGAAAGGAAAATATCAATACTCTGAAGGAAACTTTGCTGGCTGCGCATCACATATGATGCAGCTCGCCTCAAGTCCCCGTATCAACCATGCCGCTGCGTTGACAAGACCATGAAATGTATATATATGCCTGTACAACAAAATGTATAGCAAGTGTAGTATGAGTACGAAAATATTGCGTACCCAATAAGTATCCAGTCTAACCTCGAAAAAGTAGTAACGAGAGGTCGACTTCAATACCTATTAGTGGTTCGAAAATAAATATGTGAGATTCTAATTAAGCATGATTTATAGAGATAACAACAAAACTCAAAACAAGAAATAACTGGACAATTCTTTCATCATATTAAAGAACCCCAAGCACTTCCTTCATTTAAAACGTTTGATTTCTCAAACAACATATTTATACAAATTATAAAAGGGTTTCCAGTTCTATTATCACATATAAATTCCACTGAGTACGTTCGACCCGATCCAACATAAATGTAAATTATGCACTGCCGAGGGTCAAACGGCATGAACCATAGTGTATCTATAAATTTCCCCGCTCGTGAATTATACATGCGACGCAGTCCCCGCTCACGAATCATATATGCGACACGGTCAAATATAAATTTAAGGAAATATCCCGCTCGCGAATCATACCTACGATGCGGCCAAATATAAGTTTAACATTTAAATAATTTCTCTTTCTTGATTCTTTTTAAAATAATGGAAATCCAGCATGAAACGTTTTAAAGAAATTACCCCGCTCGCGAAACATACATGCGACGCGGTTACACATAGATTTCTTAAGCTATTATAATATTCCTCAATTCTTTTCGAAATCTCAAAGTTCAAATAAAATCCTTTAAATCTTACATTCTTCAAATTTCAACTCTTTCGAGGAAATTATTACTCAACCTCAATCTTGTTTATTCTCAGGCAACCCACAAACATAAATCGACAATGATATCAACAAGGCATAATGTAGACCTAGACTATCCGGGCATAGGCATAGCTAGTAGCTACGTACGGACTCTCGTCATCTCGTGCGTACGTAGTCCCCCACAATTAAAAGCACATACTAATTTATTTTACCTATGGGGTTAATTCCCTTTTACAAGATTAGAAAGGAGACTTACCTCATCTCAAGGCCTACTTCCCAGTCCAAGGATGAGCTCAAACCCCCAAATCGGTTTCGAACAATCCATAACTATTCAAATGGTGTATAAACAAATCAATATACACTCAAAAGTTCATATTCCAACTATTAAGGTGATTACCCAACTCTAAATGCAAGATTCCTAAAATTTACCCTCGGATTCACGTGCCCGGATTCCGGAAATTTTCGAAGATAAACTTTACCCATATCCCCACGAACTCAAATATATAATGTGTTTCAAATTCCGTGCCCAAATTTGTGGTCAAAATCTAAAAATATCAATTTCTAGTTTTTTTACCAAAACCCTAAGTTTTCAATAATTTTTCATAAATTTCCATGTTAATATATATATATATATCTATAAAATCCAAGTATTTAACTTGCAAAATGTGGGAATAACTTACCTTGACATGGATGATGGAAATGGTGCTCCAAAATCGCTCCTAGGTCGGCTCCCATGGAGGAAATGAGATAAAATGAGCCAAGCCCATTTTTTCAAACTTATACACTGCCCATGCGACCCTTCTTTGCGGTCGCGAGCCCCCCATCGCATTCGCGATGAACAAAATTCTCTAAAGCAATTTCCAAATTCTTCTCAGATAGCCTCTAGTATAATAGCCATAACCTTTATTACAAAACTCCAAATGAAAAATGGTTTAATGTTTTAAAAACTATACACCAAGATCTACAACTTTCATGTTTTGGTCATCTTGCAATTCTTTATAGATTTTGAGATATAAGCTGCCAAATTCAGCCCTGTGCAACACAAATTTCTTCTTCATCTTCCTGGACAGCCTATAGGGTAACAACCATAACTTTTTGTACACAAATTCAAATACTAATTGGTTTACCTTTCGGAAAATTAGACACAAAGGGATACAACTTTTATTTTTAGATCATCTTCAAATTCTTTATAGATTGTGAGATATAAGCCTCCGAAGTCAGACCTGCGTAATAGTGATAATCCTTCTTTGCGAACGTGAGAGGGTCCTCACGAACGCGAAGAACAACACTAGACACCAGCATCAGCTATTGCAAAATAGCTCGAAATGATTCTAAACCTCCCCAAACACACCCGAGGCCCCGGGGGCCACGTCCAATCACACAAACCAGTCCCATAACATAACACGGACCTGCTTGAGGCCTCAAATCACATCAAACAACATCAAAATCATTAATCTCACCCCAATTCAAGCTTAATGAACTTTAGAACTTCAAACTTCTACATTCGATGTCGAAACCTATTAAATCACATCCGATTGGCCTCAAATTTTACACACAAGTCACATTCGACATTACGGACCTACTCCAACTTCTGGAATCGAAATCCGACCCTGATATCAAAAAGTCCACTTCCGATCAAACTTCTCAAGAACCTTCAAATTTCTAACTTTCTCCAAATGAACTCAAAATGATAAATGTACCTTCGAATCGACTTCCGAACGCGCTCCTAATACTAGACAGAGCTATTCCTAGACTCGAAATCCCAAACAGACATCGATAACATTGAAATACACCTCAACCCAAATTTATGAAATTCTTCCAATATGTCAATTTTCACAATAGGCACTGAAACGCTCTCGGATCATCCAAAACCCGATCCGGACATACGCCTAAATCCAAAATCATCATACGAACCTGTTGGAACCTTGAAATCCCGATTCCGAGGTCATTTACTCAAAAATCACACTTTAGTCAATTCCTCCGGCTTAAGGCTTCCGAATTTAGAATTTTCTTTCCAAATCAACTCCAAACTTCCCGAAATTCAATTCTGACCACACGTACAAGTAATAATACCTAAAGGAAAGCTGCTCATGGCCTCAAAATGTCAAGCGACGCGCTAGAGCTCATGTCACGACCCAAAATCTCACCTGTCGTGATGGTGCCAATCGTGGTACTAGGCAAGCCTCAACTCAACATTTCAACACAGAAGAACTTTTAAATAAAGGCGGAAGTAGTTAATATTAAATAAAATCTTTTAGAACAAAATATAACTCCAAAAGTACTAAACAATCCATCCTCAAAACTCGGTGTCACTGAGTGCATGAGCGTCTAAATGATAACAACATCCGACTGATAAAATACTATCTGAAATATATAACAGTACAACATGAAAGGAAAAGAGAGTCAAGGTCAGCGAACGTCATGCAACTACCTTAATAGTCTCCTGAGTCTGACTCCTCAATCAACAAACACCATGACCAGAAGTGCCTGGATCTGTACACGAGGTACATGGGGTAACGTGAGTACACCAACTTAGTAAGTAACAGAAATGAATATGGATATGATAAGTAGTGATGAGATATGCAAATATAGTCATCTCAATAACTTTAAATTTAACAGTTTAAATCCCATCAGTGCGTACTCAAGTAAACCAGATATCAAATATTCTAGAAATATGTACGAAAAGGACAAATAGCAACTAAATTTAGCAATTAACTGAAAACAAATACGACCTCTCGAGGCAATAGTCACTCAACTCATCTCAACAGCTCAATCACTCGGCTCCCAGCCCTCAATAATCATACTCAATAGGTGCCTGCGCTCATTGGGGGTGTGCAGACGCCGGAGGGGCTCCTTCAGCCCAAGCTCTATAAACTGCACGGACAACTCACGTGCTGCACGGACAACTCACATGCTATCATATACCTGCGCTCACTGGGGGTATGCAGACTCCTGGAGAGGCTCCTTCAGCCCAAGCGCTATAATTTGCACGGACGACTCACGTGCTATAATATAATATCTGGATCTGTACGGACAACTCACGTGCTATAGTATCAATATCTGGATCCGCACGGACAATTCACGTGCTGCACGAACAACTCATGTGCTATAGTATCAATATCTGGATCCGCACGGGCAACTCATGTGCTGTAGTATCAATAACCTCACAACTAGGCCCTCAACCTTACTCAGTCATCAATCTCTCCAGTCTCTCAGACTCTCAAAAATCATATAAAAAGCCCAAACAAAAGTAATATCATGTATCAACAATAAATAGTAAGAGACAAAGGCATAATAAGCAAGAAAAGCTATGACTGAGTACAAACAGTAATTTAGCAGCTAATGCAGCAAGTACACGACCTCTCAGGTCTCAACAGTGATCACATAAGGCCTAAACATGATTTCTAACATGAAGTACAGTCAATTTCTATGAAACAGAGGGAACATGTATTAAACAGTATGCCAATTGATTCCACAGTCTCGCAGGACGGACCAAGTCACAATCCCTACAGTGCACGCCCACACGCCCGTCACCTAGCATGTGCGTCACCTCCAAAATAGGTATACGACATAATGTCCGGGGTTTAATATCGCCAGGACTAGATTTATAACCGTTACTTACCTCAATCCGAGTAAAATCCTACTCCACAATGCCTTTGCCTCTCAAATAAATCTCCAAACACCTCGAATCTAGCCACAATAATTCGATTCAGTCAATACAAGGTATAGGAATTAATTCCATATGAAATTCTACATTTTTATTAAAAATCCGAAATTGCATTCAAAATTTGACCGTGGGGCCCGCATCTCGAAATTCGACGAAACTCATAAAATCCGACAACCCATTTCGATACGAGTTCAACCATACAAAAATTATCAAATTCCGATATCAAATGGACCTTCAAATCCTAAATTTTCATTTTTTTTGAAAGGTTTTACAAAAAATACAATTTCTTTCATCCAAATCCAAAATAAACAATGAATATTGATATAGATTCATGAAATGTAATCACTTCCGGGTATAGAACACTTACCTCAGTTGATTTGGACTTGATTTGAGCTCAAAATGACCCCTTCACCTCAAAACCCAAACCCCCAACACTAAAAATACTCTCTCCCCCGGTTTGGTATTTATAGGCCCAGATTTCTGGGCTTCAGACGCGATCTGGTCGCGATGGCAACACTTCACTGCCAGCCATTTCTTTCGGACGCGTCGCATCCGTAGGCTCCTTCATTAGCCTTTGGTAATTTGGTCATAACTTCTTATAGGAATATCCAAATGACAAACGGTTTGAAGCATTGGGAACTAGACTCAAAGAGCTTTAATTTCATAGGTTGTGCATCACACAACTCGTTATATCCATGTAAATATGCTCGTCCAAAGTGAGGTCATGTGCATACTCATTTGCAACTTTCGTCTATAATGAAAATTTTCAACTTTGCTTGGACTTAGGCCTCTCCTTAGACCCCAAATCACCTATAATATGCCTTGTACACTTATTATCATATCCAATTGATATCCATCATATTAATAGTCCTCGTTCGCAGACAAAATAATATAATTAGCGCATGTCAACTTTCTTAATAGCATTTAAGTACTTCAATTTTTTTTCGGGGTGTTACATTCTCCTCCACTTAGGATCATTCGTCCTCGAATGAGAATTAGAGTCCGCTCCCAAACACATAACATAATTTAACCCTTTTTTCGTACACCTCTGGCTCCCAAATTTTTACTAAGTCCCAAATTTTTCAAAAATTTCGACAGAGTCTCCTTTGTAATTGGGCCTATCCACCTGTCAGATAATCACCAAAACCATCCTAACAACACATCCACAACTCGACAAAGCATCACAATGTATATCAACAACATTAATCTCAATATTACATGCACTATATTATCAAAATTGATACATGGACATGTGTTGCACCTAGTTTAATCGTAACACATAGAAAATACCTTTCGATCCACCATTATTGGGCTATTCAACCAAGTAAGAACATTTTCCTTCCTTAATGTTTTCGACCTTCAAGGTAGGCTCCTCGACTTATAGATTTCGTCATAATATATTTACAGAAGCGATCTCAACTCCCAGACTTATCTAACTAGTATGACAAATAGATTTCCCTCATAAGCCAATTACCCATTAACTTTACCTTTAGTAGTTTCCCATCGGAATGATACACAAAGGATTTTCAACTACCTTCTTAGACATAGATACATGAAAACACAAAATACATGGAGAAAAATAATAGGGATACATCATACTCATAGTTTGGCATATTCCATTCAGGATTTCATAAGGCCCGATGTAACTATACATACTTTACCCGTATTAGAAATTAACATAACATCCTTATGGAGAAAATATTGAGAATAACCCGTTCACTTTCTTCAACTCTAAATCTCCATGCCAAACATCTGAACTAAACCTTTGTCGACCTCCAACAGTTACTCTAAGATGTTCTGGTACAAAAATGATGATAAAATTTCATATCCCATATATTTGATCACGGGGTAATGCTTCTTCTTTGATATGTTTGAACCTTCAAATCATTAATTCACCTATCACACATGCATACCCGAGGGTAGTCCCACGTCATCCTATACCGTATAGGCCTGACGACACCACATAATTAAAAATTACTAATTTGGCCTTAGCCCATAAACCTTGGAATCAAACTTCCAACATCTAAAAATTTCTTTTCAAGACCTGAATTTTACGTCAACACATTGTATGAATTAGAGCAAGTTGTACTAAGATTTAACCATAATCCCAAATATAATTACACAATATACTACACAACTCACATACTCGCAACACCATTTCCGATCACAGTAACTGCTCAAAGCCAACCAAATACTAGTATAAAACTCCATTTTCCATAAAGTCTCGTTCCAAAATCTTCGTACACTCCCGATATTATCCTCCTAAATCTACTGTAATCACATCCCATAGTACTCATTCTAGGTTCAATGACCTTATATCACCAAACACAACTATTCCAGCTATTCTGATGTAATCCTGCCTTTTTGGCTTAGAACATTATTTAAATCCAACTCATCAAATTCTGTGAGAAGGCCATCTATATGTGCATGTGCCCAATTTTCTCAAATTGCCCTGATCTGGAAATATCATAGCATGAATAGGAAGAAAATCATTAATCTATAATTGAATGGGGAATCGCAATTTCCACATAACTCACGTGCTAACCATAGCACCCGCACGGACAACTCACGCGACAATCACATCAATACATATATATGCACTGACAACTCACTTGCTAATAATAAAATACGCACGGACAACTCACGTGCCAATAATATAATCTGCCCGGTATAGTCTCAGACCTCCAGTTCAAACATTTTATATGGGAGCATTCAAACAGGTATACATTTTCATGCTGAGTAAGATAAGACTTTCATGTTCCTGGATTGGTATAAGTGATATGCTAAAGTGTAAGCATGTACCAAGTATGTTATCATAGCTCAAATCGAAAAATTTTCGTTACTGAGGCATTTATCAAGTTCGTTCAGGGATTTTAACCCATACGCAACCTCAAACATAACCAAAATAGCTCACACAATGTTACAGATGAGAAACATCATAGCTTAAAGCTTAATAGTTAATTCCAAACTTGTTATAGCCCAAACATTTTCATAAGCATGAATAGTTGCACCGGTGCTTGCACATGGGTTCAAACCTCACATATTTGTGCACTCGCAGCGCATAGTTATCACAATAAATTAGTGCAACTAGTGCCTCCATTGAGTTTAAATAAAATATTCACCTCAAATATGACACAATCCCAAAATAGTATAATTTTGAGAACTCCCAGTCTCCAAATTCATAGATCACATAAATCATTGTAACTGATCACAACCTCAAGACTCAAATACCTAACACATCCCATGAGAAATATTTCAATAATTCTTCCGTGCTACATAATAATAATTTGAATATCAACAGTCTGTCAACCAGGTGAGTACCGCAATACCAACGAGCATCCGTAAGTAAAAACACAATACACCTCCTGAGATGCACATCATTCTCAGGAATTACCGGGCAGTTAATAACATTCATCTAAATATCTGAAATGGGTCATGATGTCCAAAATTTATGATATTCCATTCACGAATGGACTGCCATCCTGTACATGAAACTGTTAATCCCGCACAACACACCATGTCTATCACGCTATCATGTGACAAGCACAAGAATCTCATTACAAATTCCGCGTTACCAACAAATTACCACTGGTTAGTTATAAACCTTCCAATGGCTCCCACCCAGGGCAAGTCATAATACACAACATGTTCCTCACACCGGTAGAAAATGTCCGGCTCAAACCATGGTAGAAACCATTAAGAACACCTTAAAATTTATTTGCACATAATCAAAATATCAAATATGGATTGCTCTAACTCGACCAAGCCACGTAGATTTCCAAACCCATGAATGTTGTCACCAAAACCTATGTAGATAATCATCACATAATAAGTAAACCAAGAGCTGATCATATCCATTATCGTTTGGATCCTGCTTACTACCAAGCTATATCACTGTGTTTTCTCTCCGATTTACCCTCAGGTCGACACTCTTACTTGACATAGACCAGTAATATTACCCAAAGCTCACTACCAGATATCCCAGCATAAAACCACACGGCCATAAGGCCCATAAGCCATGATATTCTTCTTAAGCACCCCGTAAGTATCACAACCCAAAACGCCCACTCTAAAAGTACCTTATGTGAATTTAAAAATCATTCTTTTACCTCCCTTATACTGGAATACAGAATCCATAGTCATATAGAAGTACCGCAAGTTTTGATATCATCTCAATGTAAATAATTGATTATAGCGGTATATAAATCTGAACAATTTTCAATTGCCACATATACATTTTTGAATCCATTAGAACTCTCTCAAGAGTCATCTACTCTGCTCAATTTAAATTGTACCGCCCAAGTGGCTAAAAGACACATGTCACATTAACACAAAACACCTAAAGAAGTAACCATGTCTTAACATTATCAATCAAGTTCATACTTCATGTGCATTACATTCTTCAAAATACAACTTAATCATTCCATGATTTTCATATACTCATAAAGCACAATATGACCCGTATTCAGGAATTTCATTATTCTAGTCTTCCCCGATCTCAACCTCTGCAGGTCATAACTAACCCACGAGTATGTTTCGAACCAAAACCTAAATTTAACATATAACCATCAAAATCGAATTGTCAATAGCAAGCTCGTGCACTTGGCTCAAAGCTATAGATCAAAACTTCAAATAATATTCTATACCCATATTCATTTACTGTCATAACACCGTAGTAAGACTTAACTAAATTCTTCACAAGCTCATGTAACACAACCTATATGATTTCTCAAATCGTCCACAAAGCTCACCTTCATTCTCGTGATAGTCAGGTCAACTTTCTTGACTTGTTCAAATTCAAATCCCAATACCACTACCCTATCGGTAATAAAGAAAAAAAAAACAATTCTCCACACAACATTGTAAAGATCACACCTCTGTAGGTTATTCCGCAAGTGATAACTCACCTGCTTAGCCTCAAGCTGGCATTTTTTTTCTATACTCTTTTCGCAAACACAATTACTACGCAATCATTTAATGTCCATAAGTATGAACTCATTTACAATTCATGAGAATTTAATTTGTTCCACACGTACACCCCATGAAAGATCCTTCAATAGACCCATAACTCAAGACGATAAATCAATCAAGACATTTCAAGCAACTCCTCTCATCACACTCCAACCATTTGAACACATCCCACATTCACTTCCTACTCATCATATAGCCATTTAACCGCTCATCGAGCCACAATTTAAACTCATAAGAGCACTATCAGACATATAAGTCCAATGTACAAGTTTTCACACTGAAACTACCGAACCCTAGCTGCGGTCTACACCTGGACTCAAGTCTCCCAGACTGGACCATCATCAGTACACTAATCACCTTTCGTGTATCATTCATGGAATCCCAAACTATCGAAAGCCGATACGGAGCGCTCATGTGTGCACACGAATACGTGGAAGGAGTTCTAGGAATTACGCTTCAAGTTTAATCAATGTCGCACGATAAGAATTCAAGAATGTGGAATTTCTTAAAGGGTTCTGCAGCCTCTCGAAGATAAGTACAAACGTCTCCGTACCGATCTGCAAGACTCTACTAAACCTGCTCATGACTCGTGAGACTTATGTAACCTAGTGCTCTGATACCAACTTGTCACAACCCAAAATCTCACCTGTCATGATGGCGCCTATCGTGGTACTAGGCAAGCCTTAACTCAACATTTCAACACAGAAGAACTTTTAAATAAAGGTGGAAGTAGTTAATATTAAATAAAATCTTTTAGAGCAAAATATAACTCCAAAAGTACTAAACAATCCATCCTCAAAACCCGGTGTCACTGAGTGCATGGGCGTTTAAATGATAACAACATCCGACTGATAAAACACTGTCTGAAATATAGAACAGTACAACATGAAAGGAAAAGAGAGTCAAGATCAGCGAACGTCATGCAGCTACCTCAATAGTCTCTTGAGTCTGACTCCTCAATCAACAACCACCGTGACCAAAAGATCCTGGATCTGTACACGAGGTACAGAGGGTAACGTGAGTACACCAACTCAGTAAGTAACAGAAATAAATAAGGAACTGAGAAGTAGTGACGAGATATGCAAATACAGTCACCTCAATAACTTTCAATTTAATAGTTTAAATCCCATCAGTGCGTACTCAAGTAAAC
This sequence comes from Nicotiana tabacum, assembly GCF_000715075.1. Lineage (NCBI taxonomy): Eukaryota > Viridiplantae > Streptophyta > Magnoliopsida > Solanales > Solanaceae > Nicotiana > Nicotiana tabacum. Next base: position 56,245,140 of record NC_134087.1, on the reverse strand, counting down.
TAGATATCAAATATTCTAGAAATATGTACGACAAGGACAAGTAGCAACTAAGTTCAGCAATTAACTGAAAACAAATACGGCCTCTCAAGGCAATAGTCACTAAGCTCATTTCAACAACTCAATCACTCGACTCCCAGCCCTCAATAATCATACTCAATAGGTACCTACACTCATTGGGAGTGTGCAGACTCCGGAGGGGCTCTTTCAGCCCAAGCACTATACACTGCACGGACAACTTACGTGCTGCACGGACAACTCACGTGCTGCACGGACAACTCACATGCTATCATATACTTGCGCTCACTGGGGGTGTGTAGACTCCTGGAAGGGCTCCTTCAGCCCAAGCGCTATAATCTGCAAGGGCAATTCACGTGCTATAATATAATGTCTGGATCCGCACAGACAACTCACATGCTGCACGGACAACTCACGTGCTATAGTATCAATATCTGGATCCGCACGGACAACTCACGTGCTGCACGGACAACTCACGTGCTATAGTATCAATATCTGGATCCGCACGGGCAACTCACATGCTGTAGTATCAATAACCTCACAACTAGGCCCTCGGCCTTACTTAGTCATCAATCTCTTCAGTCTCTCAGACTCTCAAAAATCATATAAAATGCCCAAACAAAAGTAATATCATGTATCAACAATAAATAGTAAGAGACAAAGGCATAATAAGCAAGAAAAGCTATGACTGAGTACAAACAGTAATTTAGCAGCTAATTCAGCAAGTATATGACCTCTCAGGTCTCAACAGTGATCACATAAGGCCTAAACATGATTTCTAACATGAAGTACAGTCAATTTCTATGAAAACAGAGGGAACATGTATTAAACAGTAGGCCAATTGATTCCACAGTCTCGCGGGACGGACCAAGTCACAATCCCTATGGTGCACGCCCACACGCCCGTCACCTAGCATGTGCGTCACCTCCAAAATAGTCATACGACACAATGTCCGGGGTTTCATACCCTCAGGACCAGATTTATAACCGTTACTTACCTTAATCCGAGTAAAATTCTACTCCACAATGCCTTTGCCTCTCAAATAAATCTCCAAACACCTCGAATCTAGCCACAATAATTCGATTCAGTCAATACAAGGTATAGGAATTAATTTCATATGAAATTCTACATTTTCCATTAAAAATTCGAAATTGCACTCAAAATTTTCCTGTGGGGCCCACGCCTCGGAATCTGGTGAAATTCATAAAATCCGACAACCCATTCCGATACGAGTTGAACCATACAAAAATTATCGAATTCCGATATCAAATGGACCTTCAAATCCTAAATTTTTATTTTTTGAAAAGTTTTACAAAAACTACAATTTCTTTATCCAAATCCGAAATAAACGATGAATATTGATATAGATTATGAAATGTAATCACTTCCGGGTATAGAACACTTACCTCGGTTGATTTGCACTTGATTTGAGCTCAAAATGACCCCTTCACCTCAAAACCCAAACCCCCAACACTAAAAATACTCTCTCCCCCGGTTTGGTATTTATAGGCCCAGATTTCTGGGCTTCGGACGCGATCTGGTCGCGATGGCAGCTCCTCCGCCAGCCTTTGGTAATTTGGTCATAACTTCTTGTAGGAATATCCAAATGACAAACGGTTTGAAGCGTTGGAAACTAGACTCAAAGGGTTTTAATTTGATAGGTTGGGCATTAACAACTCGTTATATCCACGTAGATATACTCGTCCAAAGAGAGGTCATGTGCATACTCATTTGCATCTATAATGTAAATTTTCAACTTGGCTTGGACTTAGGCCTCTCCTTAAACCCCAAATCACCTATAATATGCCTCGTACACTTATTATTATATCCAATTGATATCCATCATATTAATAGTCCTCGTTCGCATACTAAATAATATAATTAGCGCATGTCAACTTTCTTAATAGCGCTTAAGTAGTTCATTTTTTTTCCAGGGTGTTACAACTCAAAACGATCGGTCGATCATTACAAAAACAAATTTAATGGGACACGTTTCCACTTCTTATGATCAAAATCATACTTGAATTTGATCATGGTAAGATATAGAAATTTTACCACTTCTGGTAGTTATAATTAAGCCTATCAAATAGGCCGGGTTGACCCGTTTCCAGACTGGATCAGATCGATTAAAACCGGATCAGCCCGGACCAGTAGTTAGGGGGCCGTGTGGGCTCGGTAAGGGGGGTTGGTCCATTCACCAAAAAAGATCCGATTAACTAGACTGGTTAAACCTGGTCAACAAAAATTACTTTTTAACCGGTTAATCGGCCCAGACTGGTTTAACGGCTAGAAATCTAAATGGTATTTTTAAAAAATTGTCATATGACCATTGCCCAACGGGTTGATTGCAAGAATAGTCCTTTTTTGGGCAATATTGTTTAAAAAATAACACTTTTAGTAATTACTAATTTAGCCCTTTTAAAAACTATAAATACACCCTCCTTCTTCATTTCTTCACTCATCTCTCATTTCTCAAATTCAAATTATCAATTCAAGTTAAATCATGCCCCTTACTTCTAGAGTGCGCTCATATGTTTGGGAACACTTTGAGGTAGTAGAAGAAAATGAAGAAGTTCACAAAGTAAAGTGCAAGCACTGTGGTCTAGTCTTAAATCTTCGTCTAAAGTGGGTGGGCACAGACTGTTTAAGGAGGCATATGAAGAGTTGTCTTGAGCATCCTCCAGAAATTTGTATTTAAGTTGATTTGAGACAATTTATGTTATTTTAAAATTATTAGACGTATTTATGCTTAATGTTTTAGTTTGTTAGATTAATTTGAAGTATTATTATGCAATGAAAATTTAGTTTTACTCTTTGTTCGTTAATTTAGTTGTTGTTAAATGTAAACTTTAATTTGTAAGTTTGAAATAAAAAAAGAACTTGCAAATTATAAGTGCAAATTTTTTTCATCTTCATTTTATTTTAATATCTTAAATTCTTAATGAAATATTCAAAATTTCAAATATAATTTTTTTAAGCCTTTGCATCCTTTTATAAGATTTTTTTAATTTTTAATTTTTACTTTATATTGATATTAATTACGATAGTTATACAAAATACAAAAAAAATAACACTATCCTGGCCGACCCTTGGAACCGTAACCCTTCAGGTTTATTTTTTATCTGGATGGATTCGGACCCGTTAAGCCCGATTTTGAATAACCCGTAACCGGCCCGGATTGGAAACCGGCCGGTCATCTTTTTTCCCAACTTGGACCGGTCCGACCCACCAATTAAATACCCATAGTTATAATTTCTTACAAATTCTATTAGAGTTATAATTAAAATTTATTGTCGTTGGTTATATTTAAAATCAAATTATAGAATTTCAAGAATTTAAAAGAGAAGAATAATGTAAAATACTTACCTTAAATCCAGAATTTATTCCTGCAGGAATCATAAAACAATTGACAATCGTTATGCTTAATATTATGTACAAGTTAAGCACCTTGCACATATCCCAAGGCCTCTACACAATTGGTTGGAGTCTCATGCTGATAACGTGTTAGAAAATAATAATAATAAAAAGAAGAAGAAGAGTATTGCAGAGAAAAGTATAGAGAGAGAATTCTTATTTATTATGTGATGAATTACAATATAATAGAACCCCTATATTTATAGGGGAAATGTGACTGTAACGACCCGGCTGGTCGTTTCATGAGTTACAGTCCCTTCTCCCCATGTCTTGCAATGACTCGACCGGTCATTTTGAGCTCTAGCGGGTTGTTCGGCAGTTTGAGGTTCACTTCAGGCATTATGGATTGCACGCATGGTCGGAATTGAATTTCGGAAAGTTGGGAGTTGATTTGGAAAGAACATTCTCAGTTCGGAAGCTTTATGTTGGATGAATTGACTAAGGTTTGATTTTTGAGTAAACGACCTCGAAATCGGGATTTGAAGGTTCCAACAGGTTCGTATGATGAATTTGGACTTGGGAGTATGTCCGAATCGGGTTTTGGATGACCGTGAGCGTTTCAGCGTCTATTGTGGAAGTTTGTATTTTTGAAGAATTTCATAAATTTGGGTTGTAGTGCATTTCACTGTTATCGATATCCGTTTGGAATTTCGAGTATGAGAATAGCTCCGTATGGTGATCTGGTATTGGGAGCGCATCCGGAAGTGGATTCGGAGGTCTGTAGATCATTTTGGAGTCATTTGGCGAAAGTTGGAAATTTGAAGGTTTTTGAGAAGTTGGACCGGAAGTGGACTTTTTGATATCGGAGTCGGATTCAAATTCCGAAAGCTGGAGAATGTCCGTAATGTCGAATGTGACTTGTGTGCAAAATTTGAGTTCAATCGGACATGATTTGATAGGTTTCGCATGAAATGTAGAAGTTTGAAGTTCTAAAGTTCATTAAGCATGAATTAGGGTGCGATTCATGATTTCGATGTTGTTTGATGTGATTTGAGGCCTCAAGAAGGTTCGTGTTATGTTATGGGACTGGTTTGTGTGATTGGACAGAGCCTCAGGGGCCTCGGGTGTATTTCAGGGTGGTTTCGGATTATTTTGGGCTATTTTGCAATATTTGATGTTGGTGTCTAGTGTTGTTCTTTGCATTCGCGAGGATCCTCTCGCATTCGCGAAGAAGGATTTGGCTTCAGGGACTTCGTTCTCCGCGTTCGCGTAGAGTTCCTCGCATTCGCGAAGAAGGAACCTATGTTGCACAGGTCTGACTTCGGAGGCTCATATCTCACAATCTATAAGGAATTTGGAGATGATCTAAATATGAAAGTTGCAGACCTTTGTGTCTAGCTTTTAGAAAAATAAACCATTTAGCATTTGGATTTGAGTACAAAACGTTATGGCTGGTACACTACAGGCTGTCCGGGAAGATGAAGAAGAAATTTGTGTTGCACAGGGCTAACATTGGAGGCTTATATCTCAAAATCTATAAGGAATTGTGAGATGACCAAAACAAGAAAGTTGCGGATCTTGGTGTCTAGGTTTCAAAAGGTTAAAATATTTGTCATTTAGAGTTTTGTACAAAAAGTTATGACATTATACTAGAGGCTATCTGAGAAGAGTTTGGGAATGACTTTCGAGAATTTTGTTCATCGCGAACGCGATGGGAGGCCCGCGAACTCGAAGAAGGGTTGCCTGGCAGTGTATAAGTTTGCAACAATAGGTTGGGCTCATTTCATCTCATTTCCTCCATGGGAGATGACCTATGAGCGATTTTGGAGCTCCATCTTCATCATCTATGTCAAGGTAAGTGATTGTCACCTATTGCAAGTTAATTACTTGGATTATATCTAGATTTTAACATGGATAATCATGGAAAATTAGTGGAAATTTGGGGTTTTGAAGAAAAACCTAGAAATTTATATTTTTGGATTTTGACCACGAAATTGGACATGGAACTTGGAATAAATTATATATTTGAGTTCGTGGTGTTATGGGTAAAGTTTATCTTTGAAAAATTTTGGAATTCGGGCATGTGGGCCCGAGGGTGATTTTATCGACTTTTCAAGCGGAGTTAAAAATTATTGTAAATAGGATTATAATGGATACTTGAGTATATATTAATGGGTTTGCATAATTATTGACTAGTTTTGAAATGTTGGGCATCAGTTTGAGTAGTCAGAAGGGCTTGGGTGTTGGTTATGGAACTTCGGAGCGAGGTAAGGTTTTTTAACCTTGTAAGAGAAAATTATCCCCATAGGTGAAATAATTAAATATGTGCTTCTATTTGTGGGGGCTACGTACACATGAGGTGATAAGGGTCCGTGCGTAACTGCTATTATGCTTAAGTCCGGTTAGTCTAGGACCCTAAAGCATGCTATACTTGAAATATTTGTAATCTTATTGACAATTTAAATTACTTAAATCATATCGAATTGGTAATTGAATTTCTAAAGAAATTAAACGTCATTTTCTTGACCGTCAAAGAGAAGTTTTCATTTCTTTGGGTAATTGTTTCCCTGATGAATTATTGATTGACTGTTTGATGTGTTTATTTATATTTGACCGCGTCGCATGTATGATTCGCGAGCAGGGTAATAGATGCATCTATGGTTTGCGCCATTCGACCCTCTGACAGTGCACAATTTAAATATTATGTTGGATCGGGTCGTACGACCTTGACATGATTTGTGCATGCTTGTATTTCTTGCCTTGAAATTATAAATAATGATATTGCCTCCCTGGCCTAAGATAAATCGATAATTAAGGAAATATGAACTTGGAAATCTCTTATTATCAAAAGGATTATTTACTTGCTACATGATTCCCTTGAGTTTACTGCCATTTTTAATAAACCCACGACTGATTATATTATTGGACCACTAGTAAGTGTCAAAGTCAACCTCTCATTACTACTTCTTCGAGGTTAGACTGGATACTTACTGGGTACGCGTTATTTTCGTACTCATACTACACTTGCTGTGCATTTTGGTTGCACATGCACATGTATGTCTAGTGGCATCGTTAGGCACAACGACATGATTGATATGGAGACTTAGGTGAGCTCTATCTCTCGAGATGACCCGAAGCCAGCAGAGTCTCTTTCAGAGTATTGTACTTTCTTTTCTATCCAATTTGTATTTCAGACAGTTATTGTATTATATTTTATTTTTCTAGAAATTTCTCATGCACTTGTGAAGGTTCTGGGATGACTATGAGATTATTCAGTATTTAAATTTGTTAAAGACACCATTATTTTTCCAGTTAAGCTCATTATTTATTGTTTAATGTTAGGAAAAGAAATGATTTCAAAAATACTAAAATGAGGAATTTATTTAACTTCTTGGTGTTGGCTTGCCTGACAAGTGGTGTCCGGCGCCATCACAACCCTTAATGGATTTTGGGTCGTGACAACATGGTATCAGAGCACTAGGTTCTTTTTGGGCTCACGAGCCATGAGCGAGTCTAGTAGAGTCTTGTGGATCGGTACAGAGATGTCTGTACTTATCTTTGAGAGGCTACAGGGTTGTTAGGAACACTTTCCTTCTTGATTCCTCATTGTGCAGTTTGATTCCTTTGAGGCATATGCCTTTATGTTTTTATATTCAATCTTATCCAATGTGAATTGTGGTTCTAAATCGGGAATCGAGGAATTTTAATGGTACTACTGATAAGGTGCGGGATGTTTCTCCCTGCGTAGTTGTTTGGGCTATTGTCATCACCTTGCAGAAGGATATTCTGTCATTTCAATTTAGTAGCTGTACTTCTAAGAGCTTTGAGGTTATGCACAGGTTGCTATGATGCTTATGAACAGTTATCGTGTAGTATTGATGTGATGGTAGGATGCTTGCCTATGTGTTGGGGTAGTGAATGACTTGAAAAGACGTTTACTCAGAGCACGAATCAGAGATTCGGTATTTTATTCCGATGGAAGAAAGGTAACCGGACTATAAATGTTCAGGTTTGCGTTGATAGGGTAACGAGACTTGGTGTTTTCAAGTGTGGTGGAATTTTTATCTGCAACATGGTGTCGTTTTCCTCAATTGAATGTGTTAAGTTCACCGGTGTTATGATCTTCTAAAATTTGCATTTGGGGAAGGATATTGTGAGGTAGTATTGGAGAAGTGGTTGTACGAGATCACAGGGTGCAGTGCTTCAGGATTGAATGGGTATTTCTAATGTTGATGGCTCGAGAAGGAGGATCTTCGGAAGAGGTTAAAGTTAGTAGCGATCTATCAGTTCAAGTGCTACAGAGATAGATATTAATCTAAGGCAACAACTGGGCAGCAAAGGATGAGGAAGAACTTGTGGGAAATGTTAGGCGGTGGTTAATTTCTAGAAGGCCAGGTATAAGGAGCGAAAGTCGAGTAGTTGCTTAAAGGAATGAGTTTGACCAAAGTGGGAGAGTGACAGAGTAGCATATGGGTTCAGTGGGGATAACTACACATCTTAACGAAAAGTTTAGAGTGATTTGAGAATTTTAGTGGACAGTGATTGGGTCCACGAGCCTAATTTGAACTATTGGCTATTATACGGTAGGAGATTGAATGCAACAGAAAGGGAGTTGCTTGATACGAAGAAGGATGCAATATATCTTTGAATTGTAAGATATTGTCACACAGTTAGTTGATGTCCATAAATAGTGAATGGACTAGTACAGTTGGTGAATGAGCACGGGCTCAGGATAGGTTATTGATGTCGTAGTGATTGTACCCCATGCAGCGACGTTGGAAGATGCTGGCATGTAATTTCTACAGATGGGTTATCTCATATGAGCAGGTCAGCGGTCGCATTGTTGGCGAAGCTTTTGCGAAGGATTTTACTGGCTATCCAGTAAAAAGTCAAATATGTGAATGTTGTTAGAGATTCAGAGTGTTCATGAAATGCTAACAGAAGGATTTTGAGGAATTTAGCGGGTTGGTTGTTTAATATCATGTCAACAATGAAGAAAGAATCTTGGTGGTTCCAGAGTTGTGTAATAGTAGCTTCAAGCTAAGTGGGAGGGTCCCACCGCCTACAATTAGGTTTCATGGTTATCTACTTGTGAGGTTCAGGTTATCGGCGTATTAGTGAGTTATTACAACTAAGGGAAAAGAACATCAGTGGTAATTTGAGCAAAGGAATTGATAAAGGTGTGCTATAGTTGGCCTTATTGACTCATGTTTAGGCTTTGGGAGGATTCAGGATTTATGCTTCGTACAGAGGTGATTTACAAGGGAAGTGATTTAGTCGGGTGCTTTATTGAGATGGGTTTTCATGTGCCAGTGGAGCCTTGACGGTCCTAGTGAATTTAAAGGTTAAAAATGCGGTGCCTAAGGATTCAAGCCTGTGGTATGGTTAAGAATCGAGCTTTTGTAGCATATTATGATAAGAGGCTTGGAATGTTCTATGATGTTTTCGACTTGCAGTGTAGCATTGGGAGGAAAAAGAGAAAAAGTCTTCGGATTCATAGAGGAATTATCAGAATGGGTGTATCAGTTGAAGATGCGAATGTGCGTGCAAGGAGGGTATGAAATGGTTCATGGGTTTGGAGGCAATGTGGTCTCGTGCAATGGGGTCACTCAAGGTGAGTGCGGATTTTGGTTGGTGATGTAAGGAATGGAGCTATTATTATCTCTAAGACAAGTTAAGGATGAATTAGAAGAAGTTAGATTCGTTAGCCATGGTTGAATTCACATAGTGGTGGCGGTACGTGCGAGGCTCGACGACCGCCATAATTGATTTTATTTGGAAGTATTCAAGTATATGGCCTGTTATGTATAGGCAGATCCTGAAAGGGTTATGGTGGTTTAGACCACTACTTGAGGACTTGAATGTTCTACGGTTATGAGAAGTTACTCACGTGTTGCTATGATTCTCTTGGAATAAGTTAAGTAAAAAGTTTCTAGGTGATGAAGTATTTACCATATTAGTGGTTCAGGAGTTATGATGAAATTCTTGTACTATTGCATATTGGCTTGTTAGGTGCAGTGAGCAGTATGAAATTTGAAAGTTAGGATCAAGGTTGCGGTTTGGTGTTTGACGAGGATGTCACGAGCTCGGATGAGCAGGAAGGGGATTTGGATGTTTGGAGTAAGCTGGTTGGAGGCTTTGCATCTTGGTTATAGATTCTTGATATGCTTTACAACATTAGTGTGACCGGTGGTATGGATGTGCAGACTCGTTATCTAGTGCGGAAGGTTGTGAGAGCGTACCTCATAGGAATATTGTATAAGTGTGACATGTAGTCACTTGATTGATTGAAGATTTAAACCAAGTGTGAAGATTGTGGTAGTATCACTAATTTGATAATTTATGCCTGGAGGGCACTCGATTTATTGGGTTGTAGACTATGGAGGTTTGCTCCGGATATGAGGGTTGTTCTTGTGAGTCATGGGAAAAAGGGTTATTATAGACCCTTGAAAGGTTATTAGCCTAGTACAATGCGGTCAAAATCGGCTTGAGATCGATGGGTGGATTTAAATATGAATATGGGCTCTATATCAGGCCAGGTGTGTTCATTTCAGCATAGCACTCCTTATGGAGGAGTATTCAGACATTGGATGTTGTCTCATCGTCGGCTATTTCATGTAATACTATATTGTACCATATGAGTTGTGAGACGGCTTGATAATTTTCTTATATGTTAAGGTTCCGTGTAGTGATGGTGTTATGCGAGCAGGATGACTCTTGAAATTTAGATCATATATCGCACCTCAGTTGTGCTTGTGTTTTGTAGCGTATGGCGCTATCTGTCTCCCTAGGGATGGTATTATGCACTTAGCGTGCTTGTGGCCGATATTCGGTATTTGGTAGTAATGAGCACTCTAGCTTGGTATGTATCTCCTTATATAGATTTATATGTGGATCGGGTGGCGTGCCGCTACGGGTATGTTGTTTGGAATGGGTTGTACACTGCAACAGAGTGATGTTGGGTACAGTCCCCTATATTCTATATAGTCCCCTGTATTCTATTTTGTGTGTTTTGTTTCCCATTTTTCTGAAGAAGGTTTATAACACCTTTTCAGTTGTCTAATTATTTGCGTGAGTTGAGTAGTTCTTTCCAGAGTTTGTTTTCCTTATGTATTACGTTCAAGTCTGTAGCCTATTGGCACATTGTGGCATCATGTGAGACTTTTTGGTCATGTCTGGGGTGGCTTGTTGCCTGAGCAGCTCGTACTGGGTGAGACGAGATTATTGGATCTAGGATCAGTGCGATCGGACTATATGAAGTATATCAAAAAGCAAATACCATTATTTGGTTCAGAATGAGGTAATGGTTCTTGTAAGGAGTATAAACTCAACAATTGTTGACTCGGCAGTTGGTTATGAATTTTTACACATCTCTTCCATCGTGGAGGCATTGCAAGAGTTGGAACATGACTTATATATATATATCATGGGGTGCATTGTGAGCATCCGATTCGGGAAATGTCAGCTATTATGATAAGAGAGTGTTATTATGGTCTGGTGAATGATGTGGTGCATGGTGTGAATTCAGCAAAGGCGTGCAGTCATGTTCTGGTACAACGAGTGGTGATTGATACGACATTCACATGTTGGAAGCAGGCCTGGCAGAGAATTTCGGATGTTGGAACTAGGATCTAAGGCTTATTTGCCTAAATTAAAGAGGATATCTTCAGATTTGATCGAGCTAATATGCTCAACTGAGTTGTGGTAGCACAGGTAGGTGTACGAGGTGTTAAACAGTAATTTCAGACTACTCCAGCGCAATTCTCAGCGTGTTCGAGGATGAACATATGTTTAAGTAGGAGAGAATGTAACGACCCGATTGGTCGTTTTGAGCTCTGGTGCGTTGCTCGACAGTTTGAGGCCATGAGTAGCTTCACTTCAGGCATTATGACTTGCACGCATGGTCAGAATTGAGTTTCGGGAAGTTTGGAGTTGACTTGGAAAGAAAATTCTCAGTTCGGAAGCTTTAAGTTGGAAGAATTGACTAAAGTTTGATTTTTGACTAAACGACCTCAGAATCGGGATTTGAATGTTCCAACAGGTTCGTATGATAATTTTGGACTTGGACGTATGTCCGAATCGGGTTTTGGATGACCCGTGAGCGTTTCAGCGCCTATTGCAGAAGTTGGCATTTTGGAAGAATTTCATAAATTTGGGTTGCAATGCATTTCAATGTTATCGATGTTCGTTTGGGATTTCGAGTCCGGGAATAGCTCTGTATGGTGATTCAAGTATTGGGAGCGCGTCCAGAAGTGGATTCGGAGTTCCATAGGTCATTTTGGAGTCATTTGGCGAAAGTTGGAAATTTGAAGATTTTTGAGAAGTTTGACTGGAAGTGGACTTTTTTATATCGGGATCGGATTCCAATTCCGAAAGTTGGAGTAGGTCTGTAATGTCGAATGTGACTTGTGTGCAAAATTTGAGGTCAATCGGACGTGATTTGATAGGTTTCGCATCGAATGTAGACGTTTGAAGTTCTAAAGTTCATTAAGTTTGAATTGGGGTGCGATTCATGATTTCGATGTTGTTTGATGTGATTTGAGGCCTCGAGCAGGTCCGTGTTATGTTATGGGACTGGTTTGTGTGATTGGACGGGGCCCCGGGGGCCTCGGGTGTATTTCGGGATAGTTTCTGATCATTTCGGGTTGTTTCGCAATAGATAATGCTGGTGTCTGGTGTCGTTCTTTGCGTTCGCGAGGATCCACTTGCGTTGACGAAGAAGGATTTGGCTTCAGGGACGTTTTTCTTCTCGTTCGCGTAGAGTTCCTCGTGTTCGCGAAGAAGGAAATTTCTGTTGTACAGGTCTGACTTTGGAGGCTCATATCTCGCAATCTATAAGGAATTTGGAGATGATCCAAAAATAAAAGTTGTAGCCCTTTGTGTCTAACTTTCAGAAAGGTAAACCATTTAGCATTTGGATTTGAGTACAAAACGTTATGGCTGGTACACTATAGGCTGTCTGAGAAGATGAAGAAGAAATTTGTATTGCACAGGGCTGAGTTTGGAGGCTTATATCTCGAAATCTATAAGGAATTGGGAGATAACCAAAACATGAAAGTTATAGATCTTGGCGTCTAGTTTTCAAAAAGTAAAACTATTTATCATTTGGAATTTTATACAAATATTTATGACTATTATACTAGAGGTTGTCTGAGAAGAGTTTGGGAATGACTTTCGAGAATTTTGTTCATCGCGAACGCGATGGGAGACCTGCGAACACAAAGAAGGGTTTCCTGGCAATGTATAAGTTTGCAAAAATGGATTTGGCTCATTTCATCTCATTTCCTTCATGGGAGACGACCTAGGAGCAATTTTGGAGCTCCATCTTCATCATCTATGTCAAGGTAAGTGATTCCCACCTATTGCTAGTTAATTACTTGGATTATATCTAGATTTTAATATAGAAAATCATGGGAAATTAGTGGAAATTTGGGATATTGAAGAAAAACTTAGAAATTTATATTTTTGGATTTTGACCACAAAATTGGACATGGAACTTGGAATATATTATATATTTGAGTTCGTGGTGTTATGGGTAAAGTTTATCTTCAAAATTTCGGAATCCAGGCACGTGGGCCCGAGGATGATTTTATCGACTTTTCAAACGGAGTTGGGAATTATTGTAAATAGGATTATAATGGGTATTTGAGTATATATTAATGGGTTTGCATAATTATTGACTAGTTTTGAAACGTTGGGAATCAGTTTGAGTCATCGGAAGGGCTTGGGAGCCGGTTATTGAACTTCGGAGCGAGGTAAGTCTCCTTTCTAACCTTGTAAGAGGGAATTATCCCCATAGGTGAAATAATTAAATATGTGCTTCTATTTGTGGAGGCTACGTATGCACGAGGTGACGAGGGTCCGTGCGTTGCTACTATTATACTTAAGTCCGGGTAATATAGGACCCTAAAGCATGCTACACTTGAAATATTTGTAACCTTATTGAAAATTTAAATTGCTTAAATTATATCGAATTGGTAAATGAATTTCTAAGGAAATTAAACATTATTTTCTTGACCGTCAAAGAGAAGTTTCCATTTCTTTGGGTAATTGTTTCCCTGATGAATTATTGATTGACTGTTTGATGTGTTTATTTATATTTGACCGCGTCACATGTATGATTCGCGAGCGGGATAATAGATGCATCTATGGTTCGCGCCACTCGACGCTCTGACAGTGCACAATTTAAATATTATGTTGGATCCGGTTGTCGTATGACCTCGACATGATTTGTGCATGGTTGTATTGCTTGCCTTGAAATTATAAATAATGATATTGCTTCCCTGGCCTGAGATAAATCGATAATTGAGGAAATATGAACTTGGAAATCTCTTATTATCAAAAGGATTATTTACTTGCTACATGATTCCCTTGAGTTTACTGCTGTTTTTTATAAACTCACGGCTGATTATATTATTAGACCACTAGTAAGTATTGAAGTCAACCTCTCGTTACTACTTATTCGAGGTTAGACTGGATACTTATTGGGTACACGTTATTTTCATACTCATATTACACTTGCTGTGTATTTTCGTTGCACAAGCACATGTATGACTAGTGGCCTCGTTGGGCGCAGCGACATGGTTGATACGATGACTTAGGTGAGCTCCATCTCATGAGATGACCCGCAGCCAGTAGAGTCTCCTTCAGAGTATTATACTTCCTTTTCTATGCAGTTTGTATTCCGGATAGTTATTGTATTATATTTTATTTCCTAGAAATTGCTCATACACTTGTGAAGGTTTTGGGATGACTATGAGATTATTCAGTATTTAAATTTGTTAAATACACCATTATTTTTTCGGTTAAGTTCATTATTTATTGTTTAATGCAAGGAAAAGAAATGATTTCAAAAATACGAAATGAGGAATTTATTTAACTTCTTGGTGTTGGCTTGCCTGACAAGTGGTGTCCGGCGCTATCACAACCCTTAATGGATTTTGGGTCGTGACATTTCTGCTTGTTTATGTATTGTTCAGCTGTATTTCATCATATTGTGTTGGTTGTTCTGTGTTCAGAGTGGTCATGGAGAGAAATGAGACACTTAGTCTCTTATTTGGAAGCTTAAATTGGAAAAGTCAACCAGATGTTGACTTATGCGTAGAAGTTATGGGATGTGAATGCTGATAGTTTGGATAGATTCGTTAGGTGATTTTGGACTTAGGAGCGTGTTTGGAATGTAATTTGGAGGTCCGTGGTAGATTTAGGCTTGAATTGGCAAAAAGGAAAATTTGGCATTTCTCGGTCGGCAGTAGAAATCTTAATATTGAGGTCGGAATGTAATTCCGGAAATTGGAGTAGGTCCGTTGTGCCATCTGGGATGTGTGTGCAAAATTTCAGGTCATTCGGATGAGGTTTGATAGGTTTTTGGATCGGTTGCAAAATTCGGAAGTTTGGAAATCCTTATGCTTGAATCCGAGGGTGATTTGATGTTGTTTTGAGTGTATCGAAGGTTGGAATAAGTTTGAATAGTGGTATATAACTTGTTGGTAGGTTTGGTTGAGGTCTCGAGGGCCTTAGGATTTCGACGGGTTATCAGAGAGTTGAAAAAGTGGAGTTGCAGCTGAAGCTGTTATTTTCTGTCATAACCGCACCTGCAGATTATGGACCGCATGTGCAAGTTGTAGAAGCAGAAAGGAGACCACAAAAGCGGCATTGGTCGCAAGAGCAGAGGTCTGGACCGCATCTGTGAGTCCGCAGGTGCAAGACCTGGGTCGCAGGTGCGACGTTTGAGGAGTTAAGTGAATTTCGCAGGTGCGGATTTTTGGTCGCAGAAGCAGCCCGCAGGTGCGAAATATTGTCCGCAGATGCAGAAATCGCTGGGAAGAAAGTATATAAGTTCCCCTTCGTGAAATTTAGCCCATTCCACTATTTTTGAGACGTTATTGGAGATTTTGGAGGGTTTTGAAGAGACTTGTTGAGGTAAGATTTTTGAACTTAATACTCGTATCTATAGTGAATTTCAGTTGATTAAGCATGGAAATTGAAGAGATTAGGGGTGAATTTTTTTGGAAATTAGGGCTTGATATTGGAGAATTTAGAGTGGGGATTTGAGGGGCCATTTGAGGTCCGATTTTGATAATTTGGTATACATAGACTCGTGGGAGGATAAGGATTCTTGTGATGTAATTTTTATCAAATTTCGAGACGTGGGCTCGGGGGCCGGGTTTGACCAATTTCTGGATTTTGAGTTTAATTTGATAATTTTCGCGTTGGCTTTGTCCCTTTGGCATGTATTGATGATATGATTTTGATTTTGAATAGATTCGGGATGATTTGAGGCAGAGTCAAGAGGCAAGGCCATTTCAGAGTAGATTTTCGTCCGGTTTGAGGTAAGTAACAATTGAAAATCTAGATCTGAGGGCATGAAACCCCGACTATCTATGTGTTTTAGAAATGAATATGTTAACTTGGACTGAATGCCATGTTTGGGGCCTTGTGCCGAACTGTTTGGACCATCATGGGTATTTTACTACTATCCTCACACTATTTTGATTCGAAAGCATATCCTTAGTCATGATTTTTACCCGTTTATTGTTTGATTCAGCTTCATTACCTACTTTCAAATATATGAAAACTGTTTGGGGTTGAGTTCCCTGATTTTTCACCGAAATGCGCAAAAATATAGCGCTTGAGCTGTATGAGCCCCTCCGGAATCTACACACCCCCAGTGAGTGCAGTCGGCTATATATTTATGGATCGGGCTGCACACCGTAGCAGTTATTATGAGATATCTATTGAGCGAGAGTGCTGAGTGTGAGTGCTGATTGATGAGAATTGAGTCACGAGTGACTGAGAGGCTTGCCCGAGGGGCTATATATATATATATAAGTGATACTTTGGGCTTGTTTATGAAGTTACTATTTTCACTCTTCTTTTATAATGAGCCTCTATTGAAAAATGAACAAATATTTTAAATAACTTTCATTGAAACTGGAGTTTTCACGAGATGTTCGGAAATTGAACTACGGATTTGACTTTGTTATTTCTATTGAGATTCTATGTTAGACTATGTATATGATTTAAATGCTCGTCACTACACTCAACCTTTATTTACTTTAGTTACTTACTGAGTTGGCATACTCACGTTATTCCTTGTACCTTGTGTGCAGATCCAGGTGCCAGATCGTCCGAGTGAGAGCATCCAGCAGCCTCTGAGTATTTCCCGGAGATAGCAAGATAGCTGCACAGCGTCCGCAACCCTGCCTTTCTCCTTCCTATCCTTAGTACTTTATATTTCAGTCTTATCTTGTATTGAGTAGACAATATCAGACTGTATTTTAGTGGTTCATGACTAGTGACACCAGGATCGGGCAGTGTTGAAGTATTTGCATATTTGTTTTCCGCGTATTATGTTATATTAAAAAGAAAGATATATGATCTTATTTGATTAGAAAAAAATGAATTTGCAAAGGACCCTTTATGTTATTTAGTGTTGAATCGTCTTGCCTAGTACTATGATAGACGCCATCACGAACGGGGTGGTTTGGGGTCGTGACAGTGACTTAGCCACCAAGTAACAACTCCTAAAATCTCTCAAAAATATAGACGTTCACCTTAAATAAAATCTTCTCTCTCTCTATATATATATACACACGCACACACATTGCATAAAAATTTATATATAAAGTGTATTGTGCATCTTGCAGTGTGTTCGTAATATATAATTAATGCATCACGTGTACTTTTGTTTACCCAAAGTGTATAGACTGTTCTACGATATATACAAAATATAAATTATTTTATAATCACCATACTATATTATAAGTGAGAAAACTTTAAGTGTAAAGTGAATTACATAATGCCCATTAAAAACTGAATGATAATTTTACCCCTCATCTAATTACTATTTTTATAACATATTGGTGCCAAATAATGAATTTACCTTCCAATTAATTATTATCAATGAATCAATTATATGGAATATCAACCGATGAATTAACTCAGTATGTTGTAACTAAGGAGAACTTGAGGAGTTACAAACAAAAAAAAGTTCATGTGGACCCGATTCATATGATCCATCTAATGCTAATTCTTCATTATATATTTAATGTGCATTAAAGAAAGAAACAGTAGAAGTCTGAAACATGTAGGATTGATCTAGATAAATAGAGCGTGAAGTTAGTAACAACTCTTATAACTTCTCCTTGCTTTTGTACATATTCAAAAATATAAAATAAATGCTTTCTACCCATTTGAGGAGCTAGATGAGTCAATTTCCTCCTCAAAAATGGATTGAGTTGTGTTTCTCATGTGAGAACATGAAAAAGTAACTAATATTACGTGTCTTTATTGTAATCTAGAGTCTATTCATGAAATATTAAAGTAATTGTTTGTTTGTATTGCAGAAACGGATAATGCGTAAGCAACTTAATTGACAAGGGTTCATGTTGAGTTCATGGAGAATTATTTCAAAACTTAATTGACAAGGGTTCATGTTGAGTTCATGGAGAATTGTTTCTAGCCTTTCTGACGCATATATATAT
The DNA here is from genome assembly GCF_000715075.1 of Nicotiana tabacum. NCBI lineage: Eukaryota > Viridiplantae > Streptophyta > Magnoliopsida > Solanales > Solanaceae > Nicotiana > Nicotiana tabacum. The sequence continues at coordinate 56,227,285 of NC_134087.1, read as the reverse complement.
GTTACTGCATTGGTTTATTATGGATATATATAGTATAGATGGAATAAAGGTTATTGCATTGGTTTATTATGTGAAAAGAGATTACATCTCTTGATGCACGGAAATAGGTACTATTACTATTGTTTTGATTTTCTTCCCCGGAAAGTTCTAGCCTTTAGGCTTTAGGTTTGCGAGAAGGGACGAGCTAAGCAACAACATCTGTGTTTATATATTGATACTCAACATATAAATTAGGGAATGCTAAAATCGAAAAGTTTCATCATTTGCTTTATCTTTGAGTAAAGACGTTGCGACAGTACCTTTTAAGTAAGTTTTTTTAACATGCACTCTAAACCTATACCTGTTAGCTTCTGTTGCAACCTACTAATAATTTTTATTCCACTATATACCTATTAATTAAAGTGCAAAATCTAATCCCACTACATGTATGATGTTCCTTGTCTTCTATCTTCTCTTTTACACGAATATTACACGCTTACATTTTAATAATGACAACATTAGTTGGTGTAAAGACAAGAAAGGTTAGATATACCTGATTATATATAATTATAGAGGCGATATCATACATGAGGTAGAAATTAAGTCAATAATTCGCTTTTATTTTATTTTTGTATGAATAAAAGAAACAAAATAATGACAAGGTGAAGGTCTAAAAAGAAAATGCCTAGCATGGGCAAGGAGGAAATTGGAAGAAGTTGAATATAAGAAGTATACATGTGTATTTGTTCGTGTTGAGCTTGTGTGTCAACTAATTATATTTATGCAGTTGCTTTTGAAGCGGAAAACTTTGAAAAAATTCCTATGCATGATAAATGATAATCACCTCAAGACAATTATGAGTATGCGAACTAACTTCTTGAACCTTTTTAGTTTATCCTTTTATGTATTCAAACATTCATTCAATTATTTATCTGATAATATTTAGAATTAGTATTTTAAAAAGATAATTTTGAGTTATGTACTCGAGAAATTTACAAAAAGGATGTTTTATTAACGTTATAAACTTTTTCTAAAGTCGAATATTTCCATGAGTGATATTCTAAAAAGAGTTAAGATAATATTAGTAGAACTATTTGTCCAATCGCCTAAATAAGAAGTCTCACATTTACCTCAGAGATATCATTTACTTCCGAGAAGGGAAGATGCTAACTCTTCTATCTTAATTATATATCCAGTGTTAAGACATAATAATCGAATTAGTGAATTTTACATATTGAATTATTACACTAGAAGTTGTAGTTCATGCAATTATAGTAAGAAAGATTCATGTAGAAGACATGTACATTAATCTAAACAAAAGGCAAATATTTCTGACATCAATATTTGTTTTAGAAATAAATTCAGTGTTCCGACCCCTAAAAATCTCCTTTTTACCTCACCTCGACTTGCGTGCATGGTCCAGACCTATATCCGGAAAGCCTTCTATATGAAAATATGAGAAATAAAAATTTCTAGAGTTAAAATTTGATTATGGTTGACGTTGGTCAATATTTTGAGCAAACGGGCCCGGATTCGTGTTCTGACGATCCCGGGAGGTCCGCAGTAAAATATAGGACTTGGGCGTATTCCGGAAATGAATTCCGAGGTCCTAAGCCTTAGAAATCAATTTTTGAAAGAAATTATTTTACTGAATTATCTAAGAAATGACGAAAATAATTAATGTTTGAAACCATTGGTATTGGGCCCGTATTTTGGTTCCGAAGCCTGGTACAAACTTGTCATAGTATTTAAAAGATAACCGTGAAATTTGGTGAAAACGGAGTTTATTTGACGTGAGTTGGACTTCCGGTTGAAGAGTTATGAACTTTGAGTGTTCTTCATGAAAATGTTGAGTTTTGAGGTTTAATTCATGGTTTTAAATGTTATTTTGATGATGTGATCACACGAAAAGGTCCATATGATGTTTTCGAGTTAGTATGCACGTTTGGTTTGACGTCCCGAGGGCTCGGGTGAGTTTCGGGTAGGTTTCAGGATGTTTTAGGCTTAAAACATAGCTGTTGCAGGTTCAGAGAAGTTGCAGATCTTTGAACCCACCAGTGCAGTCCACAATGATTTTGTGCTACCGCAGAGGGGCCTTTGCGGCCGCACTCGATTTTGTGCGGTCCGCGGTGAGGAAGAATCCGCAGGTTCGCTAGTCTGACTTCGGGAGCTTATATCTTTTGATCTACAAAGAATTTTTAAATAATTCAAAAACGAATGTTGTAGCCCTTCGTGTATATTTTCCAGAAAGGTAAGGAAACATAATTTGGACATCTATAGGGAAAGTTATGGCCAACATACTAAAGCATGTCACAGCAGTCAACATTCTCCGCGGTAAGCTCCGCGACCGCAATCCTTTTTGTGCAGTCTGCAGAAGAGGGTCTGGGAGGGGTATATTTAAACGGGACTTCCAGTTATTTTTCACGTTTCAAAACCATAAAAACATAAGAGGTAATTTTTTAAACAACCTTTCTTCTCCAAAACATTAATAAGTGATTTCTAACTTATTTTCTTTACTCGTTAACTTCGTTTTACAAGATTTCATCCGATAATTCTAGGGTTTTCATGGTGGAATTGAGAATTTTGGGTAAAACCTAAGAATATTGAAATTTGGGGATTTAAACCTCAAATTGAGGTCGAATTCAAAAATCAATTATATATCCGGGCTCGGGGTGAATGGGTAATTGGGTTTTGGTCCGAATTTCGGGTTTGGACCAAGCGGGCCCGGGGTCGATTTTTGACTTTTTGGGAAAAACTTTAGAAAACTTATTTCCATGCATTAGAATTGATTCATTTAGAAATTATTAATATAATTAAGTAACTTGTGGCTAGATACAAGCGAGTTGGTAGTGGAATCAAGAGGTAAAGTGATAGTTGAGGCTTGAATTGTGTTCGTGGCATCGAGGTAAGTGTTTGGTCTAACCTTAGATTGAGGGATTAAGAGTTGTGTCCTATTTGCTATGTGTTATTTGTTGAGTACGACACATAGGCATGGTGACGAGTATCTATACGTTGGTGTCAAGCATGCCCGTGAGTCTTATGTTATGACTAATGTGACTCTGTTTGTATTGTTCATGCCTAATGTGATAATTGCTATTGTTGAGTAAGGTTTATGGAAAGAATATTGATATTTGAACATTGAAGAGCGTTGGCTCAAGTTGTAAAGTGATTTGTGGAAGTATAATTGGCAATTGAATCTTATAGAGCATTGGCTCAATTTGTGAATCGAGTTGTGGAGTAAATGTGAAAAAGAGTAGAGGATTATGGTATTGTTCCCTTGCTGGGACGTTGTTGCTTTTAATATTGTTCCCTTGCCGAGATTTTATTATGATTCATTTATTTCCTTGCCTTTATTGGTTGTGTTTGTTGTTTGAGTGAGGAAGAGTGTAAAGCACGAAGGGTGATGCCGTGTATTGTTTTGGTGAGAGAGCGTTAAAGCATGAAAGGTGATGCCGTGTAATGTGAGGAAGAGTGTAAAGCATGAAGGGTGATTCCGTGCCGCACGATGTACCATTCCGTGCCGATTATATTTATTTTATGGTGAAGATGAGAGTAGAAGCACGAAGGGTGATGCCGTGCAGTTTATGTTTATTTTATGGTGAGTATGACAGTAACACCTTTCTTTTTCTTTACTTATTTTCTTTATTGAATGATAGGCTCAATAGCTTTCTTCCTTCAATTAGAAAATGGGTTAATGGAAACTCAGGAGTTTCACTCAGAGCTATTAAGCTCTTTGGGGGAAGTCATAAGTTCTTCCACTCGGAATTACACACGAAGGGTGATGACGTGCATTTGTTGATTTATGATTCTTGTTGATAATTGAGTTATGGTGTTCCTTATATGTACCTACTTTCTTTCCGTTATCATTTGATGTTTCCCGCAGCATGTTTTCTCCTCCCATCCTTAATTGTACATACCTGCTACTATCTTTCCGCTGTATATGAAACAACTGCACATGTTTATTTGGTAGTCTGGTTTTAGCCTTGTCACTACTTCGCCGAGGTTAGGCTAGGCACTTACCAACACATGGGGTCGGTTGTGCTGATTCTACACTCTGCACTGTGTACAGATCCTGGAGTAGAAACATTTAGACCTTAGCTTGGGTTGCTGCCTTCAGTCCAGTCAGAGATTTCGAGGTAGTTCTGCAGGTGTCTGCAGGCCTTTGTGTCTTCTCCTATCCTTTTAGTCTGTTTCTTCTCATATTTCAGAGACAGTATTGTAATAAATCTTTCAGACTTTTTTTGTAGTATTCCTAGACAGTCCATGAAATTGTGACACCAGTCTTGGGTAGTTCTTGTATGGATTGATATTGGCATCTTTTTTAAATTATTAAAACTTGAAATTTAGTCTTCCGCTTATTAAATTATGTTGTTTATTAATTGTTGGTTCTTAGTTGTTAACGGATTTAAAGTGGAAACAAGGTAAATAATTTAGTTGGTTGGCTTGCCTAACTTTCACTAGTAGGCACCATCATGACTCCCGAGGGTGGAAAAAACCAGGTCGTGACAAGTTGGTATCAAAGCTTTAGGTTACGTAGGTCTCACAATTCACAGACAAGCTTAGTAGAGTTTGAGGGATCGGTATGGAGACTTCTGTATTTATCCTCCAGAGGGTACAAAGTTAGGAAGAACTTCACATCTATTCTTTCCTGTCGTGCGGTTTGGTTTCTCAATGTTGGTTGAATTTCTACTCTATTTTTTTGCAGATGCCGAGAACACGCGCTTCCTCATCCGCTGATTAGCAGCTCGAGCCCCCGGCAGCAACTCCCACGATGGGCAGAGGGTGAGGCCGTGGTAGAGGCCAATGTAGGGGCAAAGCTCAGCCTAGAGCAGCAGCCCCAATGGAATAGCCTCAGGTTGAGTTTGACGAGGAGGTTCCGGCCCAGGCAGTTCCAGCAGGACCAGCTCAGGTCCCAGAGGGGTTCATTGCTACCCCAGTACTCCAGGATGCTCTGGTCCGTCTAGTGGGCCTTATGGAGAGTGTCACCCAGGCAGGCTTGCTTCCTGTAACACCAACCGTCTCTCAGGATGGAGGAGGAGCCCAGACTCTTGCTACTCGTACTCCGGAGCAGGTGGATCCCCAGTTTCAAACTCTAGCAGCTCAGCCAGTTAGAGCAGTTCAGCCGGGTGTGGTATCCTAGGTCGGTGATATAGTAGCCATGACTACCGATGCCCTGTGGAGATTGGATAAGTTCACCAAGCTTTGCTCTACCACTTTCAGCGGTGTATCTTCTGAGGATCCCCAGGATTATTTAGACAACTACCACGAGGTTCTCATGAACATGGGGATAGTGGAGACCAATGGGGTCGACTTTGCTACTTTTCGCTTATCTGGATCCGCCAAGACTTGGTGGAGGGATTATTGTTTGGCTAGACTAGTTGGGTCACCAGCTTTGACTTGGGATCAGTTTTCTCAGCTGTTTTTGGAGAAGTTTCTTCCTGTCACTCAGAGGGAGATCTATCAGAGGCAATTTCAGCATCTCTAGCAGGGTTCTATGACTGTCACTCAGTACTAGACCAGGTTTATTGATTTGGCATGTCATGCTCTCCTTATACTTCCCACTAAGAGAGAGAGAGAGAGAATGAGTAGGTTCATTGAGGGACTCATTCAGCCTATTCGACTTTAGATCTCTAAGGAGATGGGGGGGGGAGTGAGATTTCTTTTCATGAGGCGGCCAATGTGGCTAGGAGGTTGAGATGGTTCTATCGCAGGGAGGTGGTCAGGGGTTTGACAAGAGGCCTTGACATTCAGGCAGATTTAGTGGTACCTCGTTTGGAGGTAGGGATTCGTACGGTAGAGGCCATCATCCTAGGCCTTTTCAGTCAGCACTACAGGTTTCTCACGGTGCTTCAAGTGGTCGTGGTTCTCATATGCAGTATTCTGACCTACAGTCCTACAGTGCACCACTAGCTCCTATCAGTACACTGCCGCTCCAGAGTTTTTAGGGTGGTCATTCAGGTCGTCAGGTTCAGCAGTCTCAGCAGCCGAGGGCTTGTTATACTTACGGCGAGATGGGGCATATTGATAGATTTTGCCCTCGAGCATCGAGCAGTTCTCAGCATCAGGGTTCCCGTGCCATGGTTCAGGCATCGGGTGTTCCATAGCCTGCTTAGCCAGCTAGATGTGGAGGTAGAGGTGCTAGAGGTGGAGGTAGAAGTGTTAGAGGTAGAGGTCAGGCTGCTAGAGGTGGAGGCCAGCTAGTAGCAGGCCGTCCCAGAGATGTAGTCCACGGTGGTGGGGTCCAACCCTGATGTTATGCTCTTCCGGCCAGGTCTGAGGCTGAGGCTTCCGATGCAGTTATCACAGGTACCGTTCTATTCTGTAGTAGAGATGCTTCAGTTCTATTTGATCCAGGATCTACGTACTCCTATGTGTCATCTTATTTTGCACCGTATTTGATCATGCCTAGTGATTTTTTGAGTGCTCATATATATGTGTCTACACTGGTGGGTGAGTCTATTGTGGTAGATCATGTCCATCCTTCTTATATAGTTGTGATCGGGGGTCTTGAGACCTGAGTAGACTTGTTAATCCTGGACATGGTTGATTTTGATGTCATATTGGGGATGGACTGGTTATCACCTTACCACGCTATCTTGGACTGTCATGCCAAGACTTTGACCTTAGCCTTGTCGGGGTTACCTCGTTTAGAGTGGAGAGGGACTCCTAGTCATTCTACTCGTAGTGTTATCTCCTATGTGAAGGCTCGGCGTATGGTCGAGAAGGGATGTTTGGCCTATTTGGCATATGTTCGTGATTCTAGTGCTTAGGTTCCTTCTATTGATTCTGTGCCTGTTGTTTGTGAATTTCCTGAGGTATTTCCTTCAGACCTGCCGGGTATGACACCCGACAGGGATATTGACTTCTGCATTGATTTGTCTCTAAGCACCCAGCCCATTTCTGTCTCGCCGTATCGTATGGCCCCGCCTGAATTGAAAGAGTTGAAGAAGCAGTTGCAGGACTTGCTTGAAAAAGGCTTCATTAGACCTAGTGTCTCGCCTTGGGGTGCGTCGATGTTTTTTGTTAAGAAGAAGGACGAACCGATGAGAATGTGTATAGATTACTGGCGGTTGAACAAGGTTACAATGAAGAATAAGTATTCATTACCGAGGATTGATGATTTATTTGATCAGCTTCAGGGTGCCAATGTATTTTCAAAGATTGACTTGACATCTGGCAACCATCAGTTGAGTTTTAGGGCATCCGATGTCCCTAAGATAGCTTTCCGCACTCGGTACGGGCATTATGAGTTCTTGGTAATATCATTCGGGTTGACAAATGCCCCAACAACCTTTATGGATTTGTTGAACCGAGTGTTCAGGCCTTACTTGGATTCGTTCGTGATAGTTTTCATTGACAATATTTTGATCTATTCCCGCAGCCGGGAGGAGCATGAGCAACATCTGAGAGTGGTTCTTCAGACTTTGAGAGATAGTCAATTGTATGCTAAGTTTTCGAAGTGTGAGTTTTGGTTGATTTCAGTTGCTTTCTTGGATCATGTTGTTTCATCATAGGGTATTCAGGTAGATCCAAAGAAAATAGAGGCAGTCAAGGACTGGCCTAGACCAACATCAACTACATAGATCCATAGTTTCTTGGGATTGGCAGGCTATTATCGTCGGTTTGTGGAGTGGTTTTCATCTATTGCTGCCTCGATGGCCAGGTTGACCCAGAAGGGTGCCCAATTCAGATGGTCGGATGAGTGTGAAGCGAGCTTTTAGAAGCTCAAGACAGCTTTGACTACGGTGCCAGTGTTGGTTTTACCCATAGGTTCAGGGCCTTATACAGTTTATTGTGATGCATCTCGTATTGGACTTGGTGCAGTGTTGATGCAGGATGGAAAGGTCATTGCCTATGCTTCGTGGCAGTTGAAGATTAATGATAAGAACTATTCGGTTCATGATTTGGAGTTAGCATCCATTGTTCATATGTTGAAAATTTGGAGGCATTATCTGAATGGCATGGCATTTGAGGTGTTCACGAATCACAAGAGTCTGCAGTATTTGTTCAAGAAGAAGGAACTAAATTTGAGGTAGAGAAGGTGGTTGGAGCTATTAAAGGACTATGATATCACCATCTTATATCATCCGGGAAAGGCCAACATGGTGGCCAATGCTTTGAGTAGGAAGTCAGCCAGTATGGGCAGTCTTGCGTATATTCCGGTCGGTGAGAGACCGCTTGCTTTGGATGTTCAGGCTTTAGCCAATCAGTTCGTGAGGTTGGATGTTTCTAAGCCCAGCCGTGTGTTAGCTTGCATAGTCACTTGTTCTTCATTATTGGAGCGTATCCGAGATCGACAGTATGATGATCCTCATTTGTGTGTCCTTAGGGACACGGTGCAACATAGAGGTGCCAAGCAGGTTACCTTAGGAGATGATGGAGTATTGAGGTTGCAGGGTCGAGTTTGTGTGGCTAATGTGGATGGTCTTCGGGAGTTGATTTTAGAAGAGGCCCATAGTTCCCTGTACTCTATTCAACCGGGCGCCGTAAAAATGTATCAGGATTTGCGGCAGCATTATTGGTGGAGGAGGATGAAGAAGGACATTGTTGCATATGTGGCTCGGTGTTTGAATTTTCAGCAAGTTAAGTACGAGAATCGGAGACCTGGTGCTCTATTCCAGAAGATTGAGATTCATGAGTGGAAGTGGGAGCGTATCACTATGAACTTCGTTGTTGGACTCCCACGGACTCAGAGGAAGTTCTATGCGGTGTGGGTTATTGTTGATAGGCTGACCAAGTCAGCACACTTCATTCCTGTGGCAGTCTCCTATTCTTTCGAGAGGCTAGCTGAGATCTATATCCAGGAGATTGTTTGTCTTCATGGTGTGCCCGTGTTTATCATTTCTGATCGAGGTACGTAGTTTACCTCGCATTTTTGGAGAGCAGTTCAGCGTGAGTTGGGCACGCGGGTTGAGTTGAGCACAGTATTTCATCCTCAGATGGACGGGCAGTCCAAGCGCACTATTCAAATTTTGGAGGATATGCTTCGAGCTTGTATCATTAACTTTGGAGGCTCGTAGGATCAATTTTTGCCTTTAGCAGAGTTTGCCTACAACAATAGCTACCAAACGAGTATTCAGATGGCTCCTTATGAGGCATTGTATGGTAGGCGGTGTCGGTCGCCGGTTGGATGGTTTGAGCTGGGAGAGGCTCGATTGTTGGGTACGGATCTGGTGCAGGATGCCTTGGACAAGGTCAGGATCATTCAAGATAGGCTTCGTACAGCTCAGTCCATGAAAAAGAATTATGGTGACCGTAAGGCTCGTGATTTGACATTCATGGTCGGTGAGCGGGTATTGCTTCGGGTGTCGCCTATGAAGGGCATGATGAGATTTGGAAAGAGGGGCAAGCTTAGCCCTAGGTTTATTGGCACGTTTGAGATTCTTGATCGAGTGGGGGAGGTGGCTTACAGACTTGTGTTGCCGCCGAGTTTAACAGTCGTGCATCTAGTGTTTCACATGTCCATGCTTCAGAAGTATCACGGCGATCCATCCCACGTGTTAGACTTCAGCACTGTCCAGTAGGACAAGGACTTATCATATGAGGAGGAGCCGGTAGCTATTCTAGACCGGCAGGTTCGTCGGTTGAGATCAAAGAATTTCCCTTCTGTTCATGTTCAGTGGAGAGGTCAGCCTGCTGAGGCATCGACCTGGGAGTATGAATCCGATATGCTGAGCCGTTATTCCCATCTTTTTCCCGACTCAGGTACTTGCTTCTTATGTCCGTTCGAGGACAAATGGTTGTTTTAGAGGTGGAGGATGTCATCACTTGTTTTAGAAACAAATTCAGTGTTCCAAGGCCTAAAAACCTCCTTTTTACCTCACCTCGACTTGCGTGCATGGTCCAGACCTATATCCGGAAAGTCTTCTATATGAAAATATGAGAAATAGAAATTTCTAGAGTTAAAATTTGATTATGGTTGACTTTGGTCAACATTTTGAGCAAACGAAGCCGGATCTGTGTTCCAATGATCCCGGGAGGTCCGCAGTAAAATATGGGATTTGGGCGTATGCCCGGAAATGAATTCCGAGGTCCCAAGCCTTAGAAATCAATTTTTGTAAGAAATTGTTTTACTAAATTATCTAAGAAATGAAGAAAAGAATTAATGTTTGAAACCATTGGTATCGGGCCCGTATTTTGGTTCCAGAGCCCGGTAAAAACTTGTCATAGTATTTAAAAGATAACTATGAAATTTTGTGAAAAACGGAGTTTATTTGACGTGAGTTGGACTTTCGGTTGAAGAGTTATGAACTTTGAGTGTTCTTGATGAAAATGTTGAGTTTTGAGGTTTAATTCATGATTTTTCATGTTATTTTGATGATGTGATCACACAAGTAGGTCCATATGATGTTTTCAAGTTAGTACGCACGTTTGGTTTGACGTCCCGAGGGCTCGAGTGAGTTTCGAGTAGGTTCCGGGGTGTTTTAGGCTTAAAACATAGCTGTTGCAGGTTCAGAGAAGTTTCAGATCTCTAAAACCGCTAGTGCGGTCCGCAATGATTTTGTGCTACTGCGGAGGGGCCTTTGCGGCCCCACTCGATTTTGTGCGGTCCGCGGTGAGGAAGAATCCACAGGTTCACTGGTCTGACTTTGGGAGCCTATATCTTTTGAGCTACAAGGAATTTTGAAATGATTTAAAAGCGAAAGTTGTATCCCTTCGTGTCTAGTTTCCAGAAAGGTAAGGAAATCATAATTTGGACATCTATTATGGCCAACATACTAAAGCATGTCACAACAGTCAACATTCTCCGTGGTAAGCTCCGTGACACAATCCATTTTGTGCAGTCCGCGGAGAGGGTCTGGGAGGGGTATATTTAAACGGGACTTTCAGTTATTTTTTACTTTCAAAACCCTAAAAACATAAGAGGCAATTTTTCAAACAACCTTTCTTCTCCAAAACATTTGTAAGTGATTTCTAACTCATTTTCTTTAATCCTTAACTTCTTTTTACAAGATTTCATCCTATAAATCTAGGGTTTTCATAGTGGAATTGAGAATTTTGGGTAAAACCTAAGAATATTGAAATTTGGGGATTTAAACCTCAAATGCTTTTGGTCCGAATTTCGGATTTGGACCAAGCGTGCCCGGGGTCGATTTTTGGCTTTTTGGAAAAAACTTTAGAAAACTTATTTCCATGCATTAGAATTGATTCATTTAGCAATTATTAATATAATTAAGTAACTTGTGGCTAGATACGAGCGAGTTGGTGGTGGAATCAAGAGGTAAAGCGATAGTTGAGGCTTGAATTGTGTTCGTGGCATCGAGGTAAGTGTTTGGTCTAACCTTAGCTTGAGAGATTAGGAGTCGTGTTTTATTTGCTACGTGTTAATTGAGGAGTACGACGTATAGGTATGGTGAAGAGTATCTATACGTTGGTGTCAAGCATGCCCGTGAGTCTTATGTTATGACTAATGTGACTCCGTTTGTATTGTTCATGCCTAATGTGATGATTGCTATTGTTGAGTAAGGTTTGTGGAAAGAATATTGATATTTGAACATTGAAGAGCATTGGCTCAAGTTGTAAAGTGATTTGTGGAAGTATAATTGGCAATTGAACCTTATAGAGCATTGGCTCAATTTGTGAATCAAGTTGTGGAGTAAATGTGAAAAAGAGTAGAGGATTATGGTATTGTTCCCTTGCTGGGATGTTGTTGCTTTTAATATTGTTCCTTTGCCGGGATTTTATTATGATTCATTTATTTCCTTGCCCTTATTGGTTGTGTTTGTTGTTTGGGTGAGGAAGAGTGTAAAGCACAAAGGGTGATGCCGTGTAATGTGAGGAAGAGTGTAAAGCACGAAGGGTGATGTCGTGCTGCACTATGTACCATTCCGTGCCGATTATATTTATTTCATGGTGAGGATGAGAGTAAAAGCACGAAGGGTGATGCCGTGCAGTTTATGTTTATTCTTATGGTGAGGACAAGAGTAAAAGCACTAAGGGTGATACCGTGCACTTGTTGATTTCTGATTCTTGTTGATAATTGAGTTATGGTGTTCCTTATATCTACCTGTTGTCCTTCTATTATCATTTGATGTTTCCCCACAGCATGTTTCCCCCTCCCATTCTTAACTATACATTCATGCTTTTATTTTTCGATGTATATGATTTAACTGCACAAGTTTATTTGGTAGCTTGGTCCTAGCCTCGTTACTACTTCGCCGAGGTTAGGCTAGGAACTTACCAGCACATGGGGTCGGTTGTGCTGATACTACACTCTGCACTATGTGCAGATCCTTGAGCAGCAACATTCGGACCTTAGCTTGGGTAGCTGCCTTCAGTCCAATCGGAGATTTCGAGGCAGTTCTGCAGGCGTCCGGATGGGTAATGATTTCCGGAGATTTTCAGAGATATCAATTGGGTAATGATTCTACACTTAATTTTGGTTATATCCCACTAATTTATCATTAATTTTATCATTTAATTTCAGATTTGGGGTGAAAAATTGGGAAAAATGGAATAGAGTTCTTCAACTAAGATTTTGAGTTTGATTAGGAATTTGACATTGGATTTGGATAATTTTGGTACGAGTGAACTCGTGAGTGAATGAGGGTTCATAATCCGTAACTTTTACACAATTCCGAGACGTGGGCCCTGGGTGACCTTTTGGGCGATTTTCTTAACTTCGCATATTAGCTTCAAATTAATTAGTTAAATTAGCTAGTTGAAGTTATATTTACATGATGCAATTAATTTTTATAGATTTGGGCCATTTGGAGTAGTACCAAGAATGTGATTTCGAGTTGATTGAGCTGGTTCAAGGTAAGTGGCTTGCCTATCCTTGTGTGGGGGAACTCCCCTTAGGATTTGGTATTGTTGTTATGTGATTACCGTGTACATGAGGTGATGAGTGCTTACACGTGTTAATTGTTGAAAAATCATGTTTTCATTAAGTTAATACCTATGTTTTCTTGTAATTGAGCAATATTTGTACTTGAAGCCTCTTGCTTAGTTTAGGAAAAGCATGCTTGTGTGATTTAATTGTCTCACCTGCTTTAATTACCTACTTGTACTCCGTGCAGCATGTTAGATTAGAATTTCTTGCTTAATTCTAGAATAGAACTGTAAATTCTTCTGAGATTGTTGTGTGATTACTTTGGGACTACGGGAAGGTATCCCGGGAGATCCCCCTGCATGTTTACTTTGGGACTACGGATCGGTATTCCGGTAGATTCCCATGCATATTTATATTTGGGACTATGGGATAACACCTGGTAGATCCCCTGTACTGGATATTTACTTTGGGACTACAGAATGACATTCCGGGAGTTTTTCCTGCATAATTATGATTTGGACTACGGATGATATCCTCGGAGATCCTCTGGACATTTACGTTTGGGACTACGGGATTATATCCTGGAAGATCCCCTGTTGCTATTTTTGTGTACTGAGCTAGATTCTTTCTGTGATTTTTATTCGTTATAGACTGTTAGCATTTTCTTTTAATTATGTTGTCGTATTCCATATTGTTTTACCTTATTTTTCATTTATACTCAGTAGGGCCCTAACCTTCTACTCGATCGAGGTTAGGCTTGGCACTTATTGAGTACCGCTGTGGGGTACTCATGCCCTTTCCTGCACATGTTTTTCGTGTGCAGATTCAAGTTCTTCGGCTCAGCCATACTTCCAGTGAAGCGAAGCGATTTTCAGAGACTTCGAGGTATATCTGCCACGACCGCAGATCGAGGAGTCCCTCTCTATTATCTCTTTTAGCTATAGCCCTTCTATATTTTCCTTTGATTAGACATTTTGGAGTTAGAACACTATGTAGTATCCACAACTTGTGATTTCATGAGATTCCGATTTTTGGGAGTTGATTAACTTTGGGAGTGTATATTTGTATATGCCGAGCGACATCTTAAACGTTTTATTTATGTTTTATTCACAGTTTTTGGCTAGTTTTATCTTTCGTTTCTTTTTCCGCAAATTGTTAGGCTTACCTAGTCGTAGAGACTAGGTGCCGTCATGACAGTTCACGGAGGGCGAACTTCGATCGTGACACTTGGAACAAGAAATAAAAGATTAACTCAAATAAAAGACAAAATAAATGGGATATAGTAGTTCAAAGAAGATGAATTCAAGCCACATAAATAGGCAAATTTGATTCTGAGTTATGCAAGTGTTAATGTTTGTCAGCATGCTGAGAAGATCAATTTAGGCTAGCCATTATACTTTGTTTGGGGCTATGAATTGTATGACTTACTTTATGGCTAGTGAATGACAATTGTTTTCACCGGCCGGCTTCAAATGAATTTTACTTAATCTTATTTACGATTACTCAATTTTACTTTAAGGGTCTTTTTGGAAAGCTATTTTCCTGGAAATAGCCTCTCTACCTCCTCTGGAGTAGGGGTAAGGTCTGCATACACTCTATCCTTTCCAGATCCCACTGGTAGAATTTTACTGGGTTATTGTTGTTGGTCTGTTTGTAAAGCTATGTGTAATTATCTGCATTACAATAATTACAATAAATTATTTGTTTGCCACAACATAATTACAATGTAATTCACACTGTCATATTTGGTTGGACAAGTATAATTATATAGTTAAATAAAGAAGTTTAAATTAATATGTGAATAAGTTTTGCTGTATGACAAACATATAAATAAAAAATAAATATAAAATTAATTAACTAAGAAGTGTTTAAAATAAATATTTTTACGTAAAATTATATGAAATAGTTATAAATTGGTAAACAATATCAAAAAAATAACCGGTATCTTATAAATAAACAATATTATTACTTAAGTTAGTTAATCAAATTTTCAATAATAAAATTAATTACTCATGTGAATATAAGAAAGTTAGACGGAGCTTAGAGAATATTTTTTTATAATAAATATATTTACTAATTATTAGAAAATAAAACTAGTACTCCGAAAGTAAATTTTAATATGTGGAAAATATATATTATTTTTATTTAAAATAAAAGTATTAAATAATTGTAAGTTGATAACCAATATGATGAAGAATAATAGGTAACTTGACTATCTTTTAATTAATTTCTTAATTTTTAATTATTTATAAAAGCTTTTATAATGAATTTAAATTGTTTACCACTTCATATGAATATAGTATGAAATATATAATTTATTGTAAAATTTTAAATAACAAAATATAGATATGAATTTAGAAAATATTTTGTTCTTATTAATTATTTGTACTAATGAATAGAAATAAAGCTAGTAAAATACAAAATTATGTTTATAAATTGAAAAAATTAAAGAACAATAAAAAAAAAGGACGTAAAATATGAAAAGTTACAAAATTACATGGAAGCACAACATAAGCAACATATTGAAAAAGTTGAAAAAGGAGGATAAGAGAAATGGAGAAGAAATAGTTTAAAAATAATAGTACTTAATATATTTGAAAAAATTAAAAGAATTTTTTAAAAGTTACATTAGTTAGTAATTACACAATATAATTATCATAAATTATCAACTCACCCTTGAGAATTGAATAGTGTGATTATACTCCTTCAATTACATCCAATTTTATGCCGACCAAGTATTACTTGACCAGACAAGTATATCAAAATATATAATTACACTCAATTACGCCCAAATTCAATTCCTGGGTCACATTTACTTAAACGCTAAAAGGGAACAACAATTTACAAGTGTAGTCAAAATAATTGAAGATCAAATTCTAAAAACGTCGACTTTGGAAATAGATTAATTTGGTAAAACCAACATTGGTCCATTTGACGCAGAAAAGTCATAGCAACGAGATATGTGAGTATGCGCAACCGATGAGGCTGTTATTTCCTTAATTAGAAGTTTCGAGTTCGAGTCTTGGGTATGAAAAAGTCTTTGATAGGGAGCGCTTTTCCCCTAATGGATCTCTACGCAATACAAATCCGAATATAGTCGAGTGTCATGACCATGACCCTTAAATTAGCCTAATTCGAGTATAGGGTTAATTAGTTAGGAGAGGGTAACTATTACTAGAATGGACGACTGAGATTAAAAGAGAATAAATGAGTCACAAGGACCTAGATTTAGCCACATCAGCTCAAATCCAAGCATCAACTTCATGGTTAAATGCTAACAAACAGGAGAGAGAAGGCAGTGAATTATCTGGTACTCTCTCCCTTCTGAATTCTCTCTTAAATTCTTCTCCTTCTTCCCCTATCTTCTTCTTCTCTAATTCCTTGTTACTCTAATTCTGCAGGTTGCATTTCAATGGTGATACCGTAGAGTAGCTTCAACTTAGTTTCATTTTCATTTCCTGCAATTGTAATCCTTTAGTTCCGTTTTTCAGTTAATAGAAAATCCAGAAAATTGTCCCAAAAACACTGTGTTTTCCAATTGAGTTTACGAAATTCGAATTTACTGTGTTAGATCCTGACATTTGGTATCAGAGCCTCGATTCTCAAACCGTGTGGGAGCTATGGCGGAAGAAACTAGACAACAGATATTGGATACTAAGTTAGCCCAGCATGATGAAGCATTGGGTGAACTTGTGACCAATTGCCGAGCACTCAACGAAATTCAGATAGGAATCAGAGGTACCCTAGAGCTGATTCTAGATCGACTGACGACATTAGAAAAGGGAAACAATCGAGGTCCAGACCCAGAAACACAAATCCTCGACCAAAGGTCACACAACTGTTAGGGGAATCTCTAACCCCAGACATGTCAATCCAACTACAAGCAGGCCTAATGCTCTCAGACTCAGTCCTGAGGTCTATGAGTATAGGAAGAACAACAAGTTGTGTTTCAGATGTGGAGAGAAATATGCACCGGGACATCAATGCAGAAACAAGCAATTGAATTGCATAGTAGGTGAGGAAGAATCTAATCTAGGAGGTTTTCACAAAGCACCTACACAAAAGGATTTGATTATTGAACTTGAAGCAGCCCAAGAAATACTGGAAACTATTTGTCTCAGTGCACTCTCAAGTAACTGCCAAGGGATAAACTCAATAATAGTTGGTGGGATTGTTAAAAATAGAAAATTAACTGTGCTAGTTGACTCGGGTAGCACACATAGCTTCATAGATGAGCTGGCTGCCCATGACACTGGGTATGTAGCTGTGTATAGTCCCCCTATGAAGGTGACAGTAGCTGATGATAACTATGTGATGTGTCACACCAGCTGTGCTGGGTTCAATTGGAAGATGGGAGGCAAAAACTTCTAGGAAGATCTGAGAATTATCCATTTGGGGGGTGTGACATAGTATTGGGAATGACTGGATGAAAAAAATATAATCCCATCAAGTTTGACCATGAGAAGAGGTGTGTTACCATTGGAAGGAAGGGCAACAAGACAATGTTGCATGCTATACCTGAAGAAGGAAACTTGAGCATGATCAGTGGAAATGCGATGGGAAGGCTATTAAAAAAAAGGTCAAACTCTAATGGCTCACTTGTTTATGCTAAGTGTGAGAACAGACTATGAGAAAGAGGAAGTTGAGGATCCCATACAAAAGGTACTTAGCCAGTTTGAAGTTGTTTTTGGAGAACCAAAATCCTTACCTCCTATTAGATCTTTAGACCATTCAATTCCCCTGAAACCGGGGACTTCTCCAATTAGTCTGAGGCCTTATAGATACAACTATTTTCAGAAAGGAGAGTTGGAGAGACAAGTGACAGAAATGTTGACCAATGGCATTATCCAGCATATCCAGTCACCCTTCTCTTCTCCAGCCTTGCTAGTTAATAATAAGGACGACACTTGGAGGTTTTGTGTTGATTACAGGGGACTTAATGACATCACTATTAAAGATAAGTATCCCATCCCCATTGTGGATGACCTTTTGGATGAACTGTATGGGGCCATTGTTTTCTCCAAAATTAACTTGCGAGCTGGATACCACCAAATCAGGATGAAGGCAGAGGATGTGTTTAAGACAACATTCAGGACTCATATGGGCCATTATGAATTCAGAGTTATGCCCTTTGGGCTAACCAATGCACCTGCTACATTTCAGGCTCTTATGAATCAGGTATTTCAGCCTTACTTGAGGAAATTCGTGCTAGTCTTCTTTGATGACATATTAATTTATATTCAGCCATTGAAGGAACACTCCTTAAGACATTGTCAGTACACTCCTTGTTTGCTAAAAAGAGCAAGTGCTCATTTGGACAACCCAAGGTAGAATATCCTGGGCATGTTATCACTACTGAAGGTGTATCCACTGACCCTGAGAAGGTTCAAGCAATGGTCAACTGGCCTAGACCTACTATTATTAGGTCCCTAAAGGGGATTCTTAGGTCTTACAGGTTATTACAGAAAATTTGTAGCTTGTTATGGGAGTATCTGCAGACCATTATCTGACTTATTAAAGAAAGATGCCTTCAGGTGGAATGAGGAAGCTGAGCAAGCATTCGTAGCACTCAAGGGAGCTATGTCCACTACCCCAGTATTAACTTTGCCAGACTACAACCAAGAGTTTTTTGTGGAAACTGATGTATGCTACTTTGGTATAAGAGTTATCCTTATGGAGAAAGGTAGACCTATAGCCTATTTAGCAAGGTTTTGGCACAAAGGCACTAGGGTGAATCCATATATGAGAAGAAATACATGGCATTGTTGAGTGCCATAGACAAATGGAGGCATTACTTACAATATAAGCACTTTGTGGTCAAGACTGACCATCATAATTTGAAGTACTTGTTGGAACAAAAGGTAACATCAGCAATACAACAGAAGGGACTTACTAAATTACTGGGGTCAGACTATGAAGTTCAATAAAAAAAAGAGAATAGGGTAGTAGATGCGTTATCCTGGCAACAGGAGGAAACATCAGATGCCAACACTCTAGTTGTTGAGTCTCAAATGCAGGTTATCAGTGTTACAGTTCCATTGCGGGTACAAGAGGTCAGTGCAAGCTATGAAGATGATGCCTTAGCTGCTGATTTGATTATTCAACTTTCTGTAGATGTACATGGCCCAAATTTGTGGCATTACAATTCTGGAGTATTAAGGAGGAAGAGAAAAGTGTATGTGGGCACACATGGGTACTTGAGACAACAGTTGATCAAAACATTTCATGATTCCACATTTGGAGGTCACTAAGGACAGTTGGGAACATTTAAGAGACTATCACATCACTTCTACTGGCCATTGATGAAGCAAATGGTCGTTCAATTTGTTGTTGAGTGTGATATATGCCAGAGGAACAAGGATGAAAATGCAGCTTACCCTGGGCTACTTCAACATCTTCCCATTCCTGATCAGGCTTGGAAGCACATCAGCATGGACTTTATTGAAGGATTGCCTAAGTCTAAGGGCAAAGATGCTATACTAGTAGTAGTTGACAGGATGACAAAGTCTGCTCACTTTATAGCTTTAGCTAATCCCTTTACTGCTGTGGTTGTTGCTGAGAAGTTTTGGAAAAGAGTCCATACACTGCATGGTACACCTAAAACCATTGAATCAGATAGGAACAAGATCTTTTTAAGTAATTTCTGGCAAGCTTTGTTTAAACTCAAAGGTGTGCAACTCTTGTACAGCACAACCTACCACCCTCAAAATGATGGCCAAACGGAGAGGGTCAACAGGTATATTGAAAGCTATCTCAGGTGCATGACAAGCCACATACCTACACATTGGAAACAATGGTTGCACTTTGCTGAATGGTGGTATAACACGAACTACCATTCTGGCTTACAATGTACTCCGTTTGACGCCATGTATGGGTATGTTCCTCCACGAATCTCCATGGGACCTTTGCTTGGGACCATGATCCCTAATGTTGAAGATGTTGTCATGAAGAGACAACAAATGCAACAACTACTTAAAGACAACCTCCTCAAAACTCAGGAAAGAATGAAACAATTTGCTGATTAAAGGACAACTGAAAAAGAATTCCAAGTTGGAGATATGGTATATTTGAAGTTACAACCTTATAGACAAACATCCATTGCATTGAGGAAGAATTTGAAGCTCAGCTCCAAGTACTATGGTCCTTTTCAAGTCATCAGTCGCATTGGTTAGGTCGCTTACATATTATTGCTTCCACTGGACTCTAAGGTCCATCCAGTATTCCATGTTTCCTTGCTCAAGAAAAAAGTAGGAGCCAAAATGGTTGTACAAACTACTCTGCCTACTACTAATGAAGAAGGACAATTCTTAGTTAAACCAGTTGCCAGTTTGCAAAACAACTGATTCGAAGAGGTAACACTGCTGCTATTAAGGTCTTTGTTCAATGGTCCAACTTACCTCCTGAAGATGCTTCTTGGGAAGACTATGATTTTTTCAAGAAAAAGTTCACAGGTTTTGATGCTAATCCTTGAGGTCAAGTATTAAATTAAAGGGAAGGGTATGTCATGACCATGACCCTTAAATTAGCCTAATTCGAGTATAGGGTTAATTAGTTAGGAGAGGGTAACTATTACTAGAATGGACGACTGAGATTAGAAGAGAATAAATGAGTCACAAGGGCCCAGATTTAGATACGTTAGCTCAAATCCAAGCATAAACTTCACGGTTAATGCTAACAAATAGGAGAGAGAGGGCAGTGAATTATCTGGTACTCTCTTCCTTCTGAATTCTCTCCTAAATTCTTCTCATTCTTCCTCTATCTTCTTCTTCTCTAATTCCTTGTTACTCTAATTCTGAAGGTTGCATTTCAATGGCGATACCGTAGAGTAGCTTCAACTTAGTTTCATTTTCATTTCCTGCAATTGTAATTCTTTAGTTCCGTTTTTCAGTTAATAGAAAATCCAAAAAATTGTTCCAAAAACACTGTGTTTTCCAATTGAGTTTACGAAATTCGAATTTACTGTGTTAGATCCTGACATCGAGCTCCAATGCGGATACTAAATATCGGGTGAGAAACCCAAAAAAAGGAAAGAGATCAAGTGAAGCACGAAGGAGACTTCTGCTATAAATATAGCAGTTAGCTTTCATTATCTATTTTTCTGAGTTTGTGTAACATGAAACTTGTCCTCTTGTCCATCCAAGAATCAATTAAGCTTCTTTGTCAATCTTATTGACTATTCATTTGTTAGAAATATGGGCCCTCTCAAGAAATTCTGGAAGAAATGAATTAATTTTCAGAACTAAGCATAAAGATAAAGAAATAACTATATAATGGTTTAGCTATTAATTCCAATATATAGACTCCAATAGCTGTTAAAATTTTCGGAGAAATGTATATTTTTTGCTACTTCAAATAGAGTGAAATTTAATTTTTGGAATAATTTCAGACCTTGAAAAATAAAGTTGAATGAAGTTCAATTTTTGGGATAATTTCAGAGATTTACTTTTGTAACACTTACCTCCTTTACGATTTGAGATCATCTACCTCTTTTTTGGGATTGTTTTGTAACAAAAGTAGTTTAAAATGATAAATTTTCAAATATCCAGAAGATGAAAGTAGCATAGACGAGGATGTTGAGGTGGATGTGCTGGTACACTAAGATGAATAAGATTAAAAATGAAGTTATTCAGGAGAAGGTGAGTGTCACGACCCGAATTCCCACCATCGGGACCGTGAAGGCGCCTAAACTACACTTACTAGGCAAGCCAACATTAGAGGTTTGCAACATGAAAATCTTATTAATGACTGATAAACCACTATAACTCAACACATGATAATTAATGTAAGAAACAAAACTTGCATGATAATTCTGCGCGTGTGAAATCTACATGTCTAGCTACCCAGGGTCTGCAGTCAAAATTCACAAACTACTAAGATTAACTACAAGTATTTGGATGAAATGAAGAAGTACAAATGTTTGTAAACTAAATAAAACAGTAAATGAGTATATGTAGGAGGGGACTCCAGGAATCTGCAGACGTCGACAAATCTACCTCGGGTCTCCTGCGCAATAGCCAGCTATGAACTCAGAATCAACTCAGACCGATACCTGAATATGCACAGAAAGTGCAGAGTGCAACATCAGTACAACCGACCCCATGTACCGGTAAGTATCGAGCCTAACCTCGACGAAGTAGTGACGAGGATAGGACAAGATACCACATAAACCTGAACAATATAATCATGCTAATGGCAACAACGGTAAGCAAAAGAATGAAACAGAAATAATGGGAAGGGGACATGCAACGGGGAATCACAATATATGGAGCGAGAGAATAATGGAAAGGCGCAGTTTTAAATTGAATATTTTAAATAACTTAAACAATTAAGACAACAAAGAAAAACCGCACGTCATCACCCTTCGTGATGTTACTCTCAACCTCACCAATATATAAATAGAACGGCACGACATCACCCTTCGTGCATTAAACCTCACATAATGCACAACATCACCCTTCGTGCATTAGCTCCCATATCATGGCACGATATTACCCTACGTGCATTAACACTCATATATCATGGCACGTCATAATCTTTCGTGCTTTACACTCTTCCTCATGATATAAATAAATCATGCACGGCATCACCCTTCGTGCTTTACACTCTTCCTCACCCAAGAAATTAAAACAATAACATCCCGGCAAGGGAATCAACTATAACCAATCTTGTTTCAACAGTTAAATGCACAATGTAAGTCTCAACTTGAGTCAATACTGAACAATTACCTAATAACAAGGAAATATAACCAAAATATGTCCAACATGAAGAATAACCAGCTTAAGCATGAACAACATGTGATAAGAGACACAATGGTCACAAGTGTAAGACTCATTTGCATGCTATGGCCCAACAACAATGTATAGATACTCGTCACCACACCTATACGTTGTACTCAACAACTAAACACGTAGCAATTAAAACAACAACACCTATTCCCTCAAGCTAAGGTTAGACCAAATACTTACCTCGATTCCACGACCAAAAATCAAGCCTCACTACCGCTTCACCTCTCGGTTCCACCTCCAATCCGCTTGTATCTAGTCATAATTTACTTAATAACATCAATAAATGCTAAAGCACTCAATTCCAATGTTTAATTATAGATTATTCTAATATTTTCTCCAAAAAGACAAAAACCAACGTCGGGCCCACTTGGTCAAAACTCAAAGTTCGAACTAAAACCCGACTACCCATTCACCAAAATATGCAATTGGTTTTGAAATCCGACCACAATTTGAGGTCTAAATCCCCAGATTTTGAAATTCCTAAATTCTACATAAAAACACCCAATTTCCCATGAAAAACCCTAGATTTTGAGATGAAATCATGTAAGAAAAGGAAATAGATTGAAGAAAATGAGTTAGAAATAGTTTACCTATGATTTGGGGAAGAACGTTAACCCTCATTTGGATAATCGCCTATGGGAGCTTAGAGTTTTAAAATTTGAGAAATGGGTTCAAAATCCCGTCCAAGTGATGTTTTGATCAGTTGCATGTGTCGTATTTGCGACAGGAGCTTCGCAATTGTGAAGCTCGCAAATGCGAGACAGGCTTCGCAAATGCGAACCTGCTGCATGTTTGATACTGTCGCCATTCCGAAGGTTGACCCTCCCTGTTGACTTGGCAAATGCGAAGGAAGGTTCGCAATTGCGAACATACTGGCCCAGCCTTTTGGTCGCATCTGCGATGAAAGTCTCGCGATTGCCAAACTTGTGAAGCTCGCAATTGCGAAGCCTGATCTCGCAATTGCGAGATCAGAGGCCTGCAACAGCTGAAGCATTTCTATTTTAGTCATACAGACTTGCTTGTGTGATCAAATCTCCAAAATAACATCTTAAATAACGAATTCAACACAAAAACTCATGAAATTCTCAAGATAGTTCAAAATTTCTATTTTCTCAACCAAGGGTCCGATTTAAATCAAATCTCTTTTGTTTTCACCAAATTTCACAGATACGACTTAAGTACTATATCAAACCTGTACCGATATTCGAAACCAAAGTACGGGTCCGGTACCAACTAGATCACACACTATTCCATTTCTAAAAATCCTTATATTTTCTAGAAAACAATTTTCTTCAAAAATTCATTTCTCGGGCTAGGTGTCATGACCCAAATCGAAGGGCCGCGACGGGCACCCGGTGCCTTACTCAACCGAGTACCAACGTAACATATCTTTCTTAACATGTTATCATGAGTAAATGAGCCAGAAAGCCCGTCATGAGATAACAAGAATAAAACATAAGGGAATACTCAACATATGAAGACCCAACATGAAATACAAACTAATGTATGTGACATACGGGCCTATAAGGCCGACATGACCATTAGTAAACTCGAAACATAGGCCAACAAGGCCATATGATTATCCATACACCTGACATCTGTCTACAAGCCTCTAAGAGTACATAAAATCATAAAGGTCGGGACAGGGCCCCGCCATACCAATCAATACATATCCAAAGCATACTGACCAAATAGGCAACTCCGGAGCAAGTAGAGTGCACCAACACCTTCGTTGAGCTGATAGCCTACTAGGAGGACTGTCAACCTATCAATCGAGACCTGCGGGCATGAAATGCAGTGTCCCCAGGCAAAAGGGACGTCAGTACGAATAAAGTACCGAGTATGTTAGGCAGGAAAGCTTAAACAAGAACAGTAATGTAAAGAGAGAGATAGATAAGATACAACCTGTAACATCTGAGTGCCTCTCGGGGTTACTGATATGAAATGCATAATACATATATATACATAAACTTTTTAAAACATTTGCCTCTGTGGGCATCATCATCATCATATCGTACCCGGCCTCAAAGAGGACTCGGTAAAAGCGTACCCGACCATCATAAGGTTCGGTAGAATCGTACCCGGCCACGTGGAGCTCGGTAAACCCAACTGATCAGTGGTTGCACAATAGGTGCCGTACCCGGCCGACTATAGAGCGGCTCGGTAGAGTAAAATAGATACTATATATAATGCATGCTAGACTCATGGAATCACCTTCTAAACCTTTTGGAGTGACTTAAGAACACTATGGACATCCATACCCTCAATATGAACCTTAGTAGGATTCAAGGATCATACACACTTGCTTAGAATAATTTTATAAGGAAAGAACAACATGGACAACCTTAGTTGCTAGAAGTAGATCCGTTATGAAGTAGCGTATTTATTTCACTTTAGATCATGCCAAAAGAAAGATGAAAGTGCCTTAACATACCTTAAACCCGTTGAGTCCTTAATCACTTCCAAGCAACTCTTCAAACAAGTCAACTCAATCTATCATAGTATAAGGAGATTCAAAATCAGTGTTGAGCAAAGGCTAAGTCTATAACTTAAGCTAGTAGCTCGTTTACGTAAATTTTGGCAGCATCTCCCTTGTAACAAGGGCCTCCTCCAATACCATATACAAACAACAATGACCAGAGCAATCCATCAATACATAATTATCAATATCAAGACACCATATAACAACAACAAGTCGCAACTACATTACGACGAGCGGCAAGCTCCGATTGGAATCCGTATACCCCTTATCAATCCTTATAGACTTCTTAATTCAACATAAAAGTATCATTAACATGATAATGAAGTCATTAATCAATGATTACAGTCTTATACCATATATTCATAACAACGAAAATAATCCACAACTTCAACTATCCTCAATTAGCAACTTTATTCACTAGTTCATGTCTAGCCCATCCATTTAACTTAATCAACATCAAGATAACCTTAGGCACAAGAAAGATCACAATATACATACCTTATACAGTAACTTCAAGTCAAAATCCAAGTTATATTCAGTTTACAACAACCCTTAATAGCAATACAATACCATAGAAGTGACTTAAGCTAATCCAAGTATTATCTTGTAGTTTATCATCCTAACAACTTAACCAACATACAAGCAAGATTAAGCACAATTAGTAGTATGTTATACTCACCTTATAAAGCAGCAAAAACTTGGAGTTTCATCCAAATACAACCCACAATAATCCTCAATGACAACACAACCTCAAAGAGGTGTTGTTCTTCACTAGAACTAAGTTTTGATGTTTAAATATGGTGTAATCACTTCAAAACCTTGTGGTATATGTTTATGAGGGTTAGGAGAAGTATGGAGAGAAATTTTAGTTGAAAAATGAGCAAAAATAGGCGTCCAAATCGTTTATAAATTGAAGTAAGTCAACCACCGCCTAAGTGGGTCCCATTGGGAGCTGCTTGCGCGGTCTTGCAAAAACGCGAATATCTCTCTACTCCGATGTCGTATTGACGAACAGTTTAATGAGTTCGAAACTAGACTCTTAGACCTTAAATTTTGTAGGTATAACACCCCATGATTCCAAGTATATTTGGAGAAATTCTCAGATACAGTTGACCTAAATTTCAGCAAATTTATGGATGTAACTTGTGATGACCTTTGCCAACTCTTGTTCCACAACTTGCTTGCCTTCAAAATGTAGAAAATGAATATAATAAGACTAAAATAACTCATATAATAACCTCCTTATCATGTTAATAACCCTAGTCTCACCCCAAAGTACATGTTATAACATTCGAAACTTGTCGACTTTCGACGAAACTTATTTTCTTCAATTGGTTTAGCTTCTAAGATTTCCAACCCTCTTGGTACTCGTTATTCATGATCTTAAATATTTGTAACCTCAAAGGTAACATCATTAACTTACTTTATTTGCTTCCAAATATAATCTCATTTCCGAGCTTACATCAATGACTTACGACGTACTCTCACGTATGAAAACTTGGGGTGTAACATCATTCCCCCCTTTGGAACATTCGTCCTCGAATGTTGACTGATGCGTTTATCAGTTTCATAAAATATGGCTCTTACGAATACTTTAATGCTCATCTTTCCATCTAAGGAATTGTTTTGTGAATAGATCTAAACGCTTGGGCATTCCCCCATTTTAGGCCTCTTTGTCACACCATGACATGTGGTTGGAATTCTTCCAACATCGTAACATTTGATACCTTATGTCATGCAGTATGTACGACTGTGTCCTTGTATGAGCGCCTAGCAACTCGTCTTCTCTTTTTCCTCCATCTTTTAGCCAATCTCTAAGCCTCACTTTATGAACATATACAGAATTATGACAAGCTGTCCCTCTAGGCATCTATAGGTCTACTGATGTCTTTCGTTTGGTACTTTATCAAACTTAAGACTATTTCTATCTCTTGTTTCATAGCCTTGTATATCTATCCTTATGGATTTACTACATCTAGGTAGGTTATACTATACCATAAAACTTACTTCGGTTTATTATTACCGAGGTTTGCTACCCAACTCCAGGTTACTCTCTCGCTGCTTATCCTATATGTATAAATCTAAGTCCTTTAGTGCTTCCTCATTATTATTCATCTAAGAATAACAAACAAATCTCATCTCAAACTTTGGAACTTGTACCCTCTATTGTTTATTCACCTTGTGAGCACGTGATTTTTGCCTCAAAAAAACTACTCCAAAAGAAATCACAAATAATTTTTTCTTTGTATGCAATTTTTGAATTTTCGTGGCATTTCGTCTATGCATGTTCATTTTTATTAAGGAAAAATATAGAAAAATAGTAATATAGGTACATGTGCATTTAGGGATTAATGTGGCATTTTCATAATTAATTAATCATGGGTTTATATAAAAGGATAATATAAAAAATAATATATATGCATTCTTCTATTTGTTGTCATTTTGTGATGTTATTTTAAAGTTTTAATTTGTGTGTTAATTATTATAAGTTTCAATTAATGTTTGTGTGGTTTTATTTTACTTTATTTTATTTTATTTTTATTTTTATTTTTACAAATTAATTGGGGATTGTGCTTAAATTAGAAAATTTAAAAAGGAAAAGGAAAAGGGTTCAAAAATGTGAAGAAATGCGGATTGTGCCAGTTTTAAAAGAAAATCAGGCCCAAAATCACAACCCATACCCGCCCCAATCCAGTCCAACTCAGGGGTAAACCAAACGACGTCGTTTGGTCACTTTTCATCAAGGCTGTTGGATTAAATCAATCTAACGGTTGAGATTCAATATCCCTACCCGTAACCCCCTACCCGACCCATTGCCCGAGCCAACCCATCCCCAGCTTGAACAAAACGGCGTCGTCCCCTTTAAGTGAATTGATCATGGCCATAGATCGTGATGGATCCAACGGCCAAGATCAAAACACCCCTACCCTATATAAGTCCTAAACCATACCCCACCCCCCAAACCAAACACCCTCCCTTTCCTGTTCATTGTCTCCTTCAGAGACCAAACATATCCCCGCCTGCAACCACCGTCAACCACCCACCGGAAATCGCCTCACGGCGGTTCCGGTGGTCCAAATGACTCCATTTTAACACCCTTAACTCCTCTCAACCTCCCTGTTCCAACCATCATCATAGCTTACCTCGAATCAGACCCCAACATCTCGAATCTTCGATCAAAGTTTGGTCTGAAAACCTAACTTTCTCCGATGGCTTCCAAATCAACACCCTAGCTTATCCCAACTACCCTCGTCATAGATCCGGTAATGGCTTAGGTCGAATCTTCCTAGAATTGCTCGAATCTTCATTTGAAGATTCAAGCCAAACAGGAACTGCCCAGATCCTTTTCAAATTCATACCAGGTGACCCCCAGGCCTTCTTTACCCCTAAACCACCCTTGATTCCCTTCGAATCTGCCCAGAAATGTTCAAACCCTAAATCTGAGAAAAAGTGGAACCCTAAAATTCCAAATCAGATAATTTGTCCGATTAAAAGAAGGTTTGGGGTCTAATGGACCTTAATCAAAGTATTCTCAAATTAGAATACTTCGATTCAGGTCCGTTCGACCTCAACAAGGTTCAAATCAATTCAAGATTAAGACATATTCTGGGTTTGAAGATTCAGAGGTATTTTCACTGTTTTCTTTTGTACGCTATATATGTATTATTGCATGTTGTAGTAGTTTGTATAATTTTCCTATTCTTTTTTTAATTATGTCTCATATCCACTATGCCCGTTTATTAGATAAAATTTTGTTTATTGTTTCTGTTTGTTGTAATTGTTTACAATGTGTGTAATCGACTCGATTAAGTTCGTCGATTAGTTGTTTTAAATTCTTGTTCCTATTATTTGTTGATTGAAACAACCTGTTCGTTTATTTTGTATTGACTGTTATCGTTTGTTTTAAGTAGTCAATTAAATTAGTTCTCGTCAATTAATGCACTCTTGTCTGAACAGAAAGTTTGTCAAACATTGTTGTGTATAATTGATCCGTGTCCATTTAGTTTCAGGACATTGTCATCCTAATGACAATGAACTTGAATTCCGGATGTTCATTCATGTGCATATTGATTCAAGTTTCGACTTTAGCTTCACTGTTTGTCAAATTCTGTGTGGTATTAATGTTCAATTTGGTTTCGTTCAGAGTATTGAAATTGTTCCTTTATTTTGCTTTAATCAGTCTGTTCCCTGAATCCTTCATCTATATTGTAATGCAGTGTGATCCAATGAAAGGTGAGAATTATCTGATAGGATTAATAATTTGAGTCATAATGTTTCTTGTTAAATACTAGGGCCTGATGTGGATATGACATTGGTTTGAATTCAGTTTTACAAGTGTTAATTGGATATTATTGAGTTAGAAGGTTGCATTTTAATTAAAATTCAGTCCAGAACTTAGGAGAATTGGTTATAGCTGCAATTTAAGTTTTTTTAGGGGTATTATGGGAATGAAACAGTCAGGATAGTATTTTAATGTTAGTGCTTTGTTAATGGGATATTAGTATGAATTAATTAATGCACCAATGGGGGACAAAAGGATTGGAGAGGCTGAAAATCAGGGAAAAGGCTTCTTTAATGGGATTTAAAGTAAAAAGAGCAGATTTTTAGTGAAAAATCTGATTTTGTTGAAAAGAAGAGGGGTCAGGCAGCACTTAAGGGAAGAGGCAGACTTGTATAAAGAGGGGGAAGCTGGACAGAAAAGAGGGAGAAGATTATCTGAGAAAACTGAAAAATCAAACAAAGATTTTAAAAAAAAAAGAGAGACAGAACAGAAAAAATAGAAAAGAAAGAGAGAAAAATAAGAAATATTGTTTCCTCATAACTGTCTGGGTTTGTTTGGATTAAATCTGGAGTTTTTTTTTGAGGTTACTACTTTGTTTGGTTTTTTCACGAATATTTTGGGGCTGTCCAATCTGTTGAACTGCTGTATGCGTGCTGCTGTAAATTTTGTTGACCTTCATATTTCTCTACTGCTGGTTTTTTGCTGCTGCTATTGCTGAATTTTACCTCTTCTACACTCATTTCCAGGTATATATATATATTTAGACTCATGTTATTGCAAAGTTGCAGTGTTGCAAAGAAATGAAATCTGGAATTCTAAATATGTCCGCTATCCATTTAAATTCATTAGTTGAGTTTCAATTTTTAGTCAACTAATATAGCTTATGCTCGGTGTGGGAGCTATTAGTCCATCAAGACCTCTTTTGAAGTTAGTATAAGCTTTGCAATAGTTCTATTTATTTCAGAATATCTTTAAGTATAGTTATATTTGAAATGTCGAGACAGGGAACTTGGTAGAAAGTTGACTATTCTTTAAACTTTGTATTTAGACCATGATTAATTAAGCGCTTGGTAACATGAAAATATCGAGGGACCATGCTAGTAAACTTCCTCAAGCCTGATATTGTTTAATTCTAGTTGACATAAGTATTCTCGTTTATACAAAATAGGGCCTAATAATGGGGATAACTATAAGTGATAGGTGAATCGATATAATTCGTTACGATTAAGACATTGGAATATTCCGGATGGTTTAGATGTGTATTTGCGGTATATAATGTCAATTCACTTAATCAAATTTGCAAATTAGTTTTCTTTCTTAATAACAAATGGCCATTTATTTTAGGAATGCGATTAACCCAATTCCTTATAAAATAGTATATAAAAATAATGTCAATGATTTGTACAAAGTATAGATTTAGTATTTGTAAATAGCTTGCATAAACCAAGATAAAAATTGGTTTGATTTTATCTATCCCAAACTCAATCATCGTAAGCAAATTAACCAAATAATTAGACCTTTGGACTAAAAACAAGTTGTGTAGAAGAAGGTCGGATTTATAAATACGAATTGCAACATTTTAAGTCAAAGATATACAAAGTAGAGTTCGCTCCGAATAGAATAATGGAAATTCTTCGAAAACTATTAGTTTGCTTATCAATTAAATTTTTCCTAGTTTTTACACGTAATTCGCTTTTGGTAAGTTTTCAAACATATACACTTAGTCTTAAGCTTAGGAAAATAATAAATAACTTGTGCATATAATTATCAAGTACTGAAAATACATAAATAAAATATGAATAGCGTATTCACGATAAAAATGGTATTTTAGTTGCACGTTATTTATTTATTTTTCATCTCATTAATTCTTTTAATTTGAATAGTTTTGAGGTATATAATTCACATGTTTAAAATATAACCTGTGGTCAACACCTAATAAATTTTGATTTTTTAAAGAAATCTCGAGACATTCCATTCGGTGATTTCCCATGGCTTTCATATTTAAAAAATAGATGGACATAATAAACATTTGTAGAAAATTTATATTACCATCAAAAATATTTCGTGTAATTGGGGACACGTTCGCGTGACATGATTACATTTCTAAAGACAATTCGGAGTATGCATTCGCGCAACTTCGAGCAAACTTTCTTAATAAAAGGGGTTTTTTCGGAGGATATTAAATTAATTTATTTCATTAACCCGAGATGTGCAGTTCACTATTTAATCATACAAGAGTGACGAATGTTCGTAATTTTATTTTAAGCACGCGCAATTTCGGCCATAAATTTTTTTATAATAAAAATATAAAAAATATTATCAATCTTATTGTGTACACGTATGCGTGACATGATTCTTTACATTTATATATATAAAAAAATACGAATATACGTACGCGTGATTCGTTTCAAAGTAGGTCTATAGTTGTAAACAATCTAACCAAAAGCGGTAACAAAATCATGCAACAAGAAAAAATGTATTTAGTAAATCAAGATAATCAAGCCAAGTATAAAATGGTTAAGCGACCGTGCTAGAACCACGGAATTCGGGAATGCCTAACACCTTCTACCGGCTTAACAGAATTCCTTACTCGGATTTCTGGTTCGCAGAATGACAAACAGAGTCATATTTTCCTCGATTCAGGATTAAAACCGGTGACTTGGGACGCCATAAAATTCCCAGGTGGCGACTCTGAAATTAATAAAGAATCCCGTTTTGATTGTCCTTTAATCGAAAAAACTCTCTTTACACTACGGCCCCTCCGGAATGTTGTGTAAAGAAGAGGTGTGACAGCTCTGGCGACTCCGCTGGGGATTATTGCACTGCGAACCCAGAACCACTAGGTTCAGGGTTCAAGAATTCGAGCTTAAAATAACTGTTATAGTTGGCTTTGTTTGTTATCTGATTTTTTTCACATATTTATGCTTAATGTACTAAATGTTGCTTTTTACCGCTTCAATATTATCTGAATTGTGTATATAAAACTGCTACGAAACCCTTCTTCTTTCTGAGTCTTCTAAATTTATGGTGCACACGTGCGCATGGCCCACCTTTCTCTTAGAAGTTATACCAAATAAGACGAAGTTGGGACAAGTAACTAGGCCGGGTAGACTTTCGTGCTCCCGGTACGTTGCCCCCATTTCGGATCAAGCTGTCTGTTTGGGTAAGCCAGGTTTAGAACAATCTGCCTCATGTTTTTCACTTAGAATAACTCAGCCTCGTACCGGATCCCTAGTAGGAACGTCTATTTGCATCATGTACATTTGACCTTGGAGACTCAATACAGGGGTTGGGTCTGTCTAGGACAGGTGAATCCGAAATGAAAAGACCATCCTGATGCATCCTACTTGCTACTTGTGCATTCATTTGCCTCGGATTTGCATGTTGACCAGCTTAATTGAAAAAAAAATCATTGTGAGAGCCGAGAAATAAAATGGGCTGTTTTAGAAAATTCCCAAAATAGTTTTACATTTTGAAAAAAGAAGAAGAATTGTTAAATAAATTAAAAAAAATGATTTTCTTTTTATGAGTGTCTGTTTTCAAAAGGAGTCTTGATTTTGTTAAAATTAACCGCAGATACAAAATGAGCACCACCCAAAACCCACCATTCACAAATGTAGATGAGTTTCTATTTCGGCTTCAGATATGGTGGCATGAGTTAGGAGAAGATGGTCAGAAATGGGTCATTAAGCATTTGGGAACTCTCACAGATATTATGAAAGTTAAACCACGTGATGATTTGATTGAGGCGTTAGTAACTTTTTGGGACCCTGTTCACAATGTCTTTCGCTTCTCTGATTTCGAGCTTACTCCTACATTAGAAGAGATAGCTGGATATGCTGGTTTTGACGGAGATTTAAGAAATCAAAATCTGATATTCCCAAAGGCTCCCTCAGTGCATCGATTCTTTGGTCTTCTGAACATCAGTAATCAAATAAGAAAAAGCAATGTTGTCAAAGGGTGTTGTTCTTTCAACTTCCTATATTCAAGGTTCGGAAAGCCGGACGGATTTGAAATTCATGAAAAGGGCCTTACTAACAAACAGAACAAAGACACCTGGCAGATTCACCGTCGCTTCGCTTTCATGGTGGCTTTTCTGGGAATCATGGTCTTCCCAAACAAAGAACGAACAATTGATATTCACACAGGGAAAGTCGTACAGGTCCTCACTACCAAGGAAAATCACACCCTTGCCCCGATCATTCTCTCAGACATTTATCGGGCGTTGACTTTATGTAAATCAGGGGCAAAGGTCTTCGAAGGGTGTAAAATTTTTTTTGCAAATGTGGATGATTGAACATCTCCAACATCACCCCAAGTTCATGCAGTATGGTCCAAGCAATGACAATTTCATCGAGAGTTATGAAGAAAGAATAAAAGATTATAAATCTCCAGAAGGGGTGGAAGCCTGGGTATCTCATCTAAGATCTTTAACGGCAAGTCAAATTGAGTGGACTTTGGGATGGCTCCTGATAAGAGAAGTGATACACATGTCAACCTTGAATAGTTATTTGCTGCTATTGGGATTGAGAAGCGTCCAACCATATGCGCCACAAAGAGTTCTAAGACAACTAGGGAGATACCAAGTGGTGCCTCATGATGAGGATTTGAGTATGCAAGTGATCGAGTTACACCCCGAAGCCACGCTTCCCGAGGCTTTAATTCAGCAGATGTGGAATGGATGTCGATACTTGAAAGATGATACTCAAGTTCCAGATACTACAAAGGGCGAGATAAATCCAGGATATGCAAGGTGGTTTGAGAAACGATCCCGCGTGGATGATGCACCAGAACCCGATCTGAGAAGGCCTATAAAAAGACCCCATGTTCAAACCTTTAACGATAAAATCCAAGAACGATTGGTTTGTGGAGAAAAGGAAAAGGGATACAAAGCAACTATTCATGCCTTAAAGGAAAGTCTGAGGAACCTCAATTTGGAGAAAGACTTATAAGCACAAGAAGCAGAAGGTGAAAAGAAGAGTCTGGCTTGTGAAAATAAAAATCTTCACGCTCAATTTCAAAAAATGAAGAAAGCTTCTGAAACACCAATGAGAAGTTGGAAAGATCAAAAAATCATCGCCAATCTTTTGGAAAAAATGCAAGATCATGACTCCATTTTGGCAAAAACCGAAAAGGCGTTAAGCAAAGCTAAAGAAAGAATCATACAATTAAGCGAGGAGGCCAAATCTAATAAGGAATGCCAAGTAATGCAAGCCGAAGAAGACAGGGCACAATTCAAGAAAGAGAAAGACCGTTGGATACATTCAGAAGCTCGACTCCATGCACTATTGGAAGAAGCAAGAAGGTACAATAGAGAACATCAACACGCAGACATCGACAGAGAAAGAGCACAGACAAGACTCGATCAGGCCAGACTTTGAGCTCAATTAGAGTCAGCTTTAGATCGCGAAGACCGTATAATAGATATATCCACCACTCGCCAACAACAACTGCAAAACCAAGACCAACATCTCCAAGATTTCAGGGCACAAATCCATGATTTGGCGGTTTACACCTCTCAAAGTTATGTGAACTGCCAAGGGATGGATTATGAAAGGTTTATAGAGCATGCACCTATTTTTGCCCGTCATCTGGCAATGGAGTTAGAAAGAATGTATCGTACGCTAGGAGGTCAGCCGGGTCAAGCCCCACCGTTAGCGGATGATCTAATGATTGAAAACAAAAGTGGGGAGTAGAGCATGTTCACAGCTGTTAAGAGTTATGTCTTTTGTTTGATTTGGGTTTGTGTCGAGTTTTTAAACCATTTTCTTATAATGTTTTTCCAAATGTAATGTCCGTTCCATCTTTGTATTATTTCAAGAATAAATAAAAGTGTTGACAATTGCTTTACGTCCGAACTACGCAAGGTCTGATTCATGTGGGGACATGATACGTAGGCAATCTCTATAAGATTCGACCACAATCAAAAGAAGGAATAAAATAAAGAGTGAGTGACAATAAAAAGAAATATCAAGAAAAGCTGGGATGACACAAGCAACCGAGCAAATACATGATAGAAAATGGTTATTTGTCTAGGAACATTGCATCTCGACATGTAATTATATATGTGTTAAACTCTCAAAACTAACAAGTTTGCTCATTTCCAGAATTCAAGCAGTTAGTTTTTCTAAGAGTATACTGGCACATTATCATTATCACACCAGATCAAAAGGACCGATACCCGAAAGCATGTCTATCCCGGATGTCGACACAGGTATTGAGATAGAGGAGATGGATATCGGTAAAATGAAAGAAGAGATGCTTAAACTTAAGCAACAAATGGCCGAGATGTATCGGTCTTGGTCTACAGGACAATCGCCCCCATCTTACCCAGCTAACCCTGCCTCCACCCCACCACTAGCCCAAACTCAGGATAATCCTGCCACTGAACTATCCCCGAGTTTCCCCATCTACCAGCACTACCGGGGCACCACCTCTCATACACCGCAGTCTCCACCTCCTAAACCAGTTCCATACCCTCCTCCACCAGTGACTCCTGTCTTCGTAGCACCTCCCCCGGCTACATTCCACAAATCTCCTAGTGAGCCTATGTTCCAGGCCCAGGACAACCAATACTACCCCCCGGAGCCCACTTTCAAAGCTTCCGAAATTCATTCATTTACTCCCCGTTTTGACCTCCCAACAGAAATTGACAAGCCAGTCAAAAATACCGAACAAGAAGAGATGTTCAGGAAGGTCAAAAGCTTAGAACAATCATTCCGAGACATGCGAGGGTTAGGAGGGCAGGTCAGTGTAGCCTACAAGGACTTATGTTTGTTCCCAAATATGCAATTACCAGCTGGTTTCAAGATGCCCAAGTTCGACCTATACAATGGGCACGACGATCCAGTAGCCCACTTGAGGGGTTTTTGCAGCAAGATTCGGGGAGCTGGGGGAAGAGACGAATTATTAATGGCTTAC
This sequence comes from Nicotiana tabacum, assembly GCF_000715075.1. NCBI lineage: Eukaryota > Viridiplantae > Streptophyta > Magnoliopsida > Solanales > Solanaceae > Nicotiana > Nicotiana tabacum. The sequence goes on along the minus strand of NC_134087.1, from coordinate 56,191,064 downwards.
TTCAGTCAAAGTTTGAGCGGATCGACTTTGGAGTGGTATACCCACCAAGACCATGGGAGATGGTACACCTGGGATGACCTGGCATAGGCATTTGCTTGTTACTTCCAATACAATTTGGAAATCATCCCAAATCGACTATCCTTGACAAAATTTGAGAAAACGCACAGTGAAAGCTTTAGAGAGTATGGTTTCCGGTGGAGGGAACATGCAGCAAGGGTGGATCCTCCAATGAAAGAAAGTGATATGGTAGATTACTTCCTACAAGCCTTGGAACCCACTTACTATGCCCATTTGGTTTCAGCGGTAGGGAAATCATTCAACGAAGTAGTGAAGATGGGAGGAATGGTAGAAGAAGGCCTCAAGTCGAATAAAATCATGAGCTATTCGGCTATTAAAGCAACTACTCAAGCTATTCAAGGCGGAGTAGGAGGGATTGGAAAGAAGAAAAGAGAGGAAGCGGCAATGGTTGATTCAGGAACTTGGTCGGGATCCAGAGGTTCACCTCATTACTACAATCAACATCGATCCCACCAACCAACTTATCACCACAATTCACCCCAACACTACTATCACCCGTCGGAACCTCATTTTTCTGTCAACCATGCGCAAGCATACAATCAGCCACCTTCCCACGCTCATTGGCGTGTTCCTGTCATACCAAATACCTACCCTTATCCACGAACCTATCCCGGACCAGGTTTCAGGCCTGATCAAGCACTCAGGGGTGAAAGGTTGCAAAAAAAGAAAACCTTTACTCCATTGGGAGAATCCTACACTAGTCTGTTCCACAGGCTAAGACAGCTAGATATGCTAAGGCCAATACAATCCAAGCTGCCCAATCCTTCTCCAAAGAATCTGGACTACACCGTTAGCTGTGAGTATTGTTCTGGTACACCAGGCCATGATACAGAAAAGTGCTGGCATTTAAAGAATGCAATACAAGAGCTGATTGATACTAATAAGATTGAAGTTCAAACCCCCGAAGCTCCCAATATCAACAGAAATCCAATGCCAGCCCATCAGGAGGCCAATATGATAGAAATAGTACGGGCTGATGGGGAAACAAAGAAGCCATCACAAACCATCATGATGATTCGGTCTCATGAAGCCAAGCCAGATGAACAGTTAGCAGAGGAGAAGTCGGTACCTAAGCAGAACGAAAATGGTGATGAGGCATCTGTGGTAGTTGAGAAGGGATCTTCGAGCAAAGTTGCCACGAAGCAGGAAGTGTCAAAGGTGATTGTACCAGGGGTGGCCAGCAAACCCATTATAGTCATGGAAGGAGCCCGTGTAGATCGAGTTATTATCAAGCCAGTAACCCAGTTACCAGTGATCAACAACAAGTCTATTCCATGGAACTACGAACGGGTGACGGTAATGTACAAAGGAAAAGAAGTCAAGGAAGAAGTCTGTGAAGTGCAAGGCTTGACTCGCTCGGGAAGATGTTTTACTCCCGAAGAGTTAAGAAAAACTAAAAATAATCCAACACCAATGAAGAAAGCCGTGACTGAAGAAGAAGCGGAAGAATTCTTGAGAAAGATGAAGCTGCATGACTATTCTATCGTGGAACAATTGAAAAAGACGCCCACTCAAATTTCATTATTGTCATTGCTGATCCATTCGGACGAGCACCGTCAAGCTTTAATGAAGATCTTGAATGAGGCACACGTTCCTGATAAAATCTCCGTGAATCACTTGGAAAAAATAGCCAACAAAATCTTTGAGGCAAACAGAATTACATTTTCTGATGATGAATTGCCTGTGGAAGGTACTGAGCACAACAAAGATCTTTACCTCACATTGAAATGTGAAAACTCCATAGTAACCCGGGTGTTGGTTGACAACGGGTCAAGCGCAAACATCTGCCCTCTCTCCACTCTGAGCAAGTTGAAAATAAAAGAGGAGAGAATCCACAAGAATAGTATTTGCGTACGGGGATTTGAAGGTGGAAGCAGAGATTCATCTGGCGACATAGTGCTGGAGCTGACAATAGGGCCAGTTGAATTCACAATGGAGTTTCAGGTGTTGGATATAGCTGTTTCTTATAATTTACTGTTGGGTCGACCATGGATCCATGCTGCTAAAGCAGTCCCATCAACACTACACCAGGTGGTCAAGTTTGAATGGGATAAACAAGAAATAGTTGTGCATGGGGAAGACAGTTTAAATGCTCACAGCAGTGCCATTGTACCGGTCGAGGGAATAGAAAATGACCAGGGACCATGGGTTTACCAGGTTTCCGACACAATGTTGGTAGAGAAAATTCCGGAGGGGAAATACATTCCGAATCCAAAGATAACCGCTACATCAGTCATGGTAGCCTATGAAATGTTGAAGAATGGTTTTGTACCCGGCAAAGGTTTGGGCTCATCTTTGCAAGGCATTATACAACCAGTATCTCTTCCCGAGAACTGAGGAACATTTGGATTGGGATTCATACCCACTGTCACAGACGTGAGAAAGGCCAGAAAGCCAAAACAGAAGGCATGGGTCCTTCCAAAGCCAGTCCCACATCTATCAAAGTCTTTTGTCAAGTCCGGTACCAGAAATCACCCGATAACAACAATTCCTAAATCCATGATTAATCCTGAGGAGGAATTAATTGAAAGATTTGAAAAGATGTTTGACGATGTGAACATGGTGGAAAACGGTGAAGGTTCTAGCGACGCAGAAGTTCAATTCGTTGGGCCAGAGACAAAGCTTAATAACTGGAAAGCCACCCCTCTCCCCATTCGAAAGGAGTCTTGGTAGTTTATTTTGATTTTCCTTCAGTTTGTTTGGGTTACTTCAGGGTTGTAATCCAAATTTTTATCTTACAGTTTGTTTGAAGTGTGCAAACCTTGTTATCTTTCATCATCCAATGAAATACAGTTTCCTTTTCATTATCATTCCTGATAGTTTTCTTTTCTTTTTCTTTTTTTCTGTACAGTCCTTTTTACGCTGGCTCTAGTGATATGGCATGCATGAGGAATCCTCAGCCCAGTCTTAAAAATCAATTTGATTCCGAAATAATAATTCAAGAAGTATATTGTGATTATGAATCAGATTATGATGAGGATGAGGCTTTCGAAGAGATTAGTAAAGAGTTAATTCATTTTGAAGAAAAAACCAAACCTAACCTGAGTGATACCGAAGACATCAATCTAGGAGACACAAATAATATCCGAGAAACTAAAATAAGTGTCCACCTCAAACCAAATATCCGGGAAGAGTTAATTAAAACACTCATCGAATTCAAAGATGTTTTTGCATGGTCATATGACGACATGCCAGGCTTAAGCACTGATTTAGTGGTTCACAAATTACCCACTGATCCAATGGTGCCTCCTATCAAGCAAAAGTTGAGGAAGTTCAAGACTGATATGAGTGTGAAAATTAAAGAAGAAATCACCAAACAGTTGGATGCAAAGGTCATTCGAGTCACTCGATATCCTGTTTGGTTGGCTAATATCGTTCCTGTGCCAAAGAAGGACGGCAAGATTAGAGTATGCGTCGATTACCACAATCTTAACAAAGCAAGTCCAAAGGATAACTTCCCATTACCCAATATCCATATTTTGATTGATAATTGTGCCAAACATGAGATAGGATCTTTTGTGGATTGTTATGCCGGGTATCATCAAATTCTAATGGATGAAGAAGATGCAGAAAAGACGGCATTCATCACACCATGGGGAACTTATTGCTACCGGGTAATGCCATTTGGTTTGATGAACGCCGGGGCAACTTACATGAGAGGAATGACCACGGTGTTTCATGATATGATACATAAGGAGATTGAGGTATACGTGGATGATGTGATCATAAAATCAAAGCATCAGGCCGACCACGTTGGGGATTTGAGGAAATTCTTCCTGAGACTTCGTAGGTACAACCTCAAGCTTAACCCTGCCAAGTGCGCATTTGGTGTTCCATCTGGAAAGCTGCTGGGATTTATAGTCAGTCAGCGAGGCATCGAGTTGGACCCATCAAAGATCAAAGCCATCCAAGAATTTCCACCTTCAAGGAACAAAACTGAAGTAATGAGTTTGTTAGGGAGGTTGAATTACATCAGCAGGTTTATTGCTCAGCTCACGACAACTTGTGAGCCTATTTTCAAATTGTTGAAGAAGGATGCTGCGGTCAAGTGGACTGATGAATGTCAAGAAGCGTTCGATAAGATAAAAGGATACTTGTCAAACCCACCCGTGCTGGTTCCGCCAGAACCAAGAAGACCTTTGATTCTTTACTTGACAGTCTTGGAAAATTCATTTGGTTGTGTACTGGGGCAACATGACATCACTGGCAGAAAGGAACAGGCCATCTATTACCTTAGCAAGAAGTTCACAGTTTATGAGGTTAAGTACACTCATCTGGAAAGGACATGTTGCGCCCTAACTTGGGTAGCTCAGAAATTGAAACACTAGTTGTCATCATACACTACTTACCTCATTTCGCGTCTGGATCCATTGAAATATATTTTTCAAAATCCTATGCCAACAGGGAGACTTGCAAAGTGGCAGATATTGCTCACAGAATTTGACATCATCTATGTGACTCAGACTGCAATAAAAGCCCAAGCATTGGCTGATCATTTAGCCGAAAACCCGGTCGACGAAGAATACGAGCCATTGAGAACTTGTTTTCCCGATGAAGAAGTAATGCATATCGGTGAGATGGAGCAAATTGAAAAACCTGGCTGGAAACTTTTCTTTGATGGGGCTGCTAACATGAAAGGAGTCGGGATAGGAGCTGTAATTATTTCTGAAACCGGGTATCACTATCCTGTTACGGCTCAACTTCGATTTTATTGCACCAATAATATGGCTGAGTATGAAGCTTGTATTTTGGGGTTAAGACTAGCTGCAGACATGGATATCCAGGAAATCTTGGTCTTGGGAGATTCAGATCTTCTAGTACATCAAATTCAAGGAGAATGGGAAACACAAGACTTGAAGCTCATACCATACCGACAATGTTTACATGATCTTTGTCAACGGTTTCGATCAGTGGAGTTCAGGCATATTCCAAGGATCCATAATGAAGTCGCCGATGCATTGGCTACCCTGGCATCAATGTTGCACCATCTGGACAAAGCTTATGTGGATCCACTGCATCAAGTTCACGATCAACACGCTTACTGCAACATGTTTGAAGAAGAATTTGATGGTGAACCATGGTTCCACGACATCAAGGAGTATATCAGAATGGGGATATATCCAGCACAAGCCACAGGGGATCAAAAGAGAACCATTAGACGGTTGGCAAGTGGATTCTTCTTAAGTGGAGGAGTTTTGTATAAAAGAACACCAGACCTTGGATTATTAAGATGCATAGATGCTAGACAAGCTACGGCTATCATGTCTGAAGTACATTCGGGAGTTTGCGGACCCCACATGAGCGGATATGTGTTGGCAAAGAAAATTCTCCGAGCTGGTTACTATTGGCTTACCATGGAGCGAGATTGTATCAGTTTTGTGCGCAAATGTCATCAATGCCAGATACACGGAGATTTGATTCATTCTCCACCATCCGAGTTGCACACAATGTCGGCACCATGGCCCTTCGTCGCTTGGGGCATGGATATTATTGGACCAATTGAGCCGGCAGCATCCAATGGGCACAGGTTCATTCTGGTAGCCATTGATTATTTCACCAAATGGGTTGAGGCCAAAACATTCAAATCGGTGACCAAGAAAGCTGTGGTCGATTTTGTTCACTCAAATATCATATGTCGATTCGGAATCCCAAAGGTGATCATCACAGATAACGGTGCTAATCTTAACAGTAACTTAATGAGAGAGGTATGTCAACAGTTTAAGATTATACATCGCAATTCTACCCCATATCGGCCCAAGGCAAATGGAGCAGTCGAAGCAGCCAACAAAAACATAAAGAAGATACTTCGAAAAATGGTAGAAGGTTCAAGACAATGGCACGAAAAATTACCATTTGCATTGTTGGGATATCGCACTACTATTCGCACTTCGGTAGGAGCAACTCCCTATTTGTTGGTATATGTCACTGAGGCGGTAATTCCTGCAGAAGTTGAGATTCCTTCCCTTCGGATCATCGCCGAAGCTAAGATTGATGATGATGAATGGGTCAAAACCCGTTTAGAGCAGTTAAACTTGATTGATGAAAAACGATTGGCAACAGTATGTCATGGCCAATTGTATCAAAGAAGAATAGCAAGAGCATACAACAAAAAAGGTGCGTCCCTGAAAGTTTGAAGTGGGTCAACAGGTGCTGAAACGTATTCTTCCACATCAAGTTGAAACAAAGGGCAAGTTTGCCCCGAATTGGCAAGGACCGTTCATTGTGACCAGAGTATTATCTAATGGTGCATTATGTTTAACAGATATTGAAGGAAAATGCATAGACATGGCTATCAATTCTGATGCAGTAAAGAGATATTATGCATGATTTTTCTTTGGTATAATGATTGAATGTTTGTATTTGGCATTATTTCGAAGATTGGAATGACGAAGGCAATTCATTCTGCTATCTAAACACTGTACCCTTTGCTCCCCCTTGAGCCACATTTGTTTCTTTCCTACCCTCTTTTGGAATCAATGAAAAAAAAAATTATTATTATTGAAGTGAACTACGTTTGACCTGATTCCTCAAAGAGGATACGTAGGCGCCTCACGGCTCGGTCATAGGGTGCATAATATGCATAATGTGTATAAAATAAAACATCAAAAGACCCCCAAGCAAGAAGCTGGGGCAGGAATTGTACTGGCAATAAGAAAAATGATTCCAAGGGTTGTAATTTTAAACCCATATCAAAATTGTTTTGACTTTTGATACCCTTTCATTCCAACCACATACCAAAAGACCTTTCGATCAATCTTAGAAAAATGCCGAGTCGAGCAAATGGAGGTGATTCATAACACTCTGGTCCACACAAGAAAAAGCGATGAAAATGAGAGTCTTATAGGTGAAAACCCTCACGGGCACCATGAGACGACGGAAGCTGAGAGAAAGAAAAATGAGAGAGTCTTATTGGTGAAAACCTTCGCAGGCACCATAAGGCGAAAAGGAATTAAGAAATAAATAAATGAGGGAGGTTTGTCGGTGAAAACTCTTTAAGGCACTACAAGTCGAACAAGGTCCGTAAGTTGGCAAAAAGTAAAATTGGGTTGTGGAAATTTTGGAAAGCAAAGTGAAACAATTGAAAAGGAGATTGGTTAAATAGACTGGGCTGATTAATCCAAAATGCATACCCTGATCATTGGTGCCAGTGACTCCAATCAGATAAGTTCCTTATTCATATCTCCAACAGTCATCCAAAATTGGATTTTTCTTTTCATTCTTAATTGTCAAAATCGTCATGTTTCGTCACTAATAATCTTACTCTTCTAAAGATTTTGAGGTAAGTTTCGTTCCAAGCAAATAAAAAGGAATGTCAAGGTATACTACCAAGATTCAAAATTACACAATGCAAAATACGGCCATGGTAGGCGGGAGGTAATAGGATGAAAATAAGATATGGGTGTGAGAAAAGTTGAATCAGAAAAGTGGTTCAGTAATGTCATGAGAGACATATGATTACGATTGAAAGGGTTTGAAGTGAAAACAATAGTTGGGGATCCTACAGTTAAGGATCAATCATGAGGACAAAACAGTCTTTTCAACCGCTTCAAGGCAGTAAAACAGGACAAAAAGAAACCCCACCCCCAGCGAGAATGCCACAACTAACCACCATGCCTTAAACTAACAAGATTTTCCTTGATTTGAAACAGGGGCAAAAACAATATTTGTTTCAGGAAACACCCGGTGATGGAAGTATCAGCAAGCAGGCGTCCACCTGGAGAACAAGGAAGAACAGTTGAAATATCAGCAAGCATGCGTCCACCTGGAGAACAAGGAAGAACAGTTGAAATATCAGCAAGCAGGCGTCCACCTGGAGAACAAGGAAGAACAGTTGAAATGGCAAGCAGGCGTCCACCTAGAGAACAAGGAGGAACAGTTGAAATATCAGCAAGCAGGCGTCCACCTGGAGAACAAGGAAGAACAGTTGAAATGGCAAGCAGGCGTCCACCTGGAGAACAAGGAAGAACAGTTGAAATATCAGCAAGCAGGCGTCCACCTGGAGAACAAGGAAGAGCAATGGAAATATCAGCAAGCAGGTGTCCACCTGGAGAACAAGGAAGAACAGTTGAAATATCAGCAAGCAGGCGTCCACCTGGAGAACAAGGAAGAACAGTTGAAATGGCAAGCAGGCGTCCACCTGGAGAACAAGGAAGAACAGTTGAAATATCAGCAAGCAGGCATCCACCTGGAGAACAAGGAAGGACAGTTGAAAATATCAGCAAGCAGGCGTCCACCTGGAGAACAAGGAAGAGCAGTTGAAATATCAGCAAGCAGGCGTCCACCCGGAGAACAAGGAAGAACAGTTGAAATATCAGCAAGTAGGCGTCCACCTGGAGAACAAGGTAGAACAGTTGAAGTATCAGCAATCAGGCGTCCACCTGGAGAACAAGGAAATATAATTCAAATTTCAAGAGGTCAGGAGAACCCCTCCCCCCCCCCCGAAGAAAGGAATGACGATTTATTTGTGGTCAAGGTCAGGAGCCCGCCTGAAGAGAGAAATGGCAATTTATTGTCAAAAGATATTGTCGAGGTCAGGAGCCCCCCTAAAGAACAGAATGGCGATTTATTTTTGACATTGTTGGTTGAAGTCAAGAGCCCACCCATATAATGGAGGAATACACTTAGAATCAATAAGGCAGAGGAATCCGATCGGAATCCCCAGCGGGAAACAACAAAGAATCCCCAAGTAGAGGAAGGAAGTACAAGACTCGATGAAAAACAATACAAAAAGGAAACAAGCAGTTCAAGATCGGTAGTCTAAAGAGAATACAAGACAAATCGGAAGCAAAAGATACCAAAGGAATCACCAAGACATGAAAGCAACAAGAGACACAAGGGCATGATCTAGATAAGATTTTATAATTCATATACCATGGTCTAGTCTAGCCTTTTGTTTTTTTGTTTTTCTTTAAGCAGGGTGTAATAAGGAGGTCAGCAAGCAGTAAAACCAGCATGCAACAGCAGTAACATCACAGTCCCATGGTAGTCCCAGCTACCAAAACTTCCCGAACTACATTGACCTGATTCCCTTTTAGTCAGGGATATGTAGGAAACCTTTGAAGCAAGATTCGGTCAAATCTTTCAAAAATGCTTCACTCGGAATAGTCAGACGGGCAAAAATCGCTCGTATCCGCTCACTTTATCTTTGTACGAAAACTCTTCATATTTTCGGACAAAGAGGAGCAGCTGTGAGCACGTGATTTTTGCCTCACAAGAACTACTCCAAAAGAAATCACAAATAAATTTTTCTTTGTATGCAATTTTTGAATTTTCGTGGCATTTCGTCTGTGCATGTTCATTTTTATTAAGGAAAAATATAGAAAAATAGTAATATAGGTACATGTGCATTTAGGGATTAATGTGGCATTTTCATAATTAATTAATCATGGGTTTATATAAAAGGATAATATAAAAAATAATATATATGCATTCTTCTATTTGTTGTCATTTTGTGATGTTATTTTAAAGTTTTAATTTGTGTGTTAATTATTATAAGTTTCAATTAATGTTTGTGTGGTTTTATTTTACTTTATTTTATTTTATTTTTATTTTTATTTTTACAAATTAATTGGGGATTGTGCTTAAATTAGAAAATTTAAAAAGGAAAAGGAAAAGGGTTCAAAAATGTGAAGAAATGCGGATTGGGCCAGTTTTAAAAGAAAATCAGGCCCAAAATCACAGCCCATACCCGCCCCAATCCAGTCCAACTCAGGGGTAAACCAAACGACGTCGTTTGGTCACTTTTCATCAAGGCCGTTGGATTAAATCAATCTAACGGTTGAGATTCAATATCCCTACCCGTAACCCCCTACCCGACCCATTGCCCGGGCCAACCCATCCCCAGCTTGAACAAAATGGCGTCGTCCCCTTTAAGTGAATTGATCCTGGCCATAGATCGTGATGGATCCAACGGCCAAGATCAAAACACCCCTACCCTATATAAGTCCTAAACCATACCCCACCCCCCAAACCAAACACCCTCCCTTTCCTGTTCATTGTCTCCTTCAGAGACCAAACATATCCCCGCCTGCAACCACCATCAACCACCCACCGAAAATCGCCTCACGGCGGTTCCGGTGGTCCAAATGACTCCATTTTAACACCCTTAACTCCTCTCAACCTCCCCGTTCCAACCATCATCATAGCTTACCTCGAATCAGACCCCAACATCTCGAAACTTCGATCAAAGTTTGGTCTGAAAACCTAACTTTCTCCGATGGCTTCTAAATCAACACCCTAGCTTATCCCGACTGCCCTCGTCATAGATCCGGTAATGGCTTAGGTCGAATCTTCCTAGAACTGCTCGAATCTTCATTTGAAGATTCGAGACAAACAGGAACTGCCCAGATCCTTTTCAAATTCATACCAGGTGACCCCAGGCCTTCTTTACCCCTAAACCACCCTTGATTCCCTTCGAATCTGCCCAGAAATGTTCAAACCCTAAATCTGAGAAAAAGTGGAACCCTAAAATTCCAAATCAGAGAATTTGTCCGATTAAAAGAATGTTTGGGGTGTAATGGACCTTAATAAAAGTATTCTCAAATTAGAATACTTCGATTCAGGTCCGTTCGACCTCAACAAGGTTCAAATCAATTCAAGATTAAGACATATTCTGGGTTTGAAGATTCAGAGGTATTTTCACTGTTTTCTTTTGTATGCTATGTATGTATTATTGCCTGTTGTAGTAGTTTGTATAATTTTCCTATTCTTTTTTTAATTCTGTCTCATATCCACTATACCCGTTTATTAGATAAAATTCTGTTTATTATTTCTGTTTGTTGTAATTGTTTACAATGTGTGTAATCGACTCGATTAAGTTCGTCGATTAGTTGTTTTAAATTCTTGTTCCTATTATTTGTTGATTGAAATAGACTGTTCGTTTATTTTGTATTGACTGTTATCGTTTGTTTAAGTAGTCAATTAAATTAGTTCTCGTCAATTAATGCACTCTTGTCTGAACAGAAAGTTTGTCAAACGTTGTTGTGTGTAATTGATCCGTGTCCATTTAGTTTTAGGACATTGTCATCCTAATGACAATGAACTTGAATTCCGGATGTTCTTTCATGTGCATATTGATTCAAGTTTCGACTTTAGCTTCACTGTTTGTCAAATTCTGTGTGGTATTAATGTTCAGTTTGGTTTCGTTCAGAGTATTGAAATTGTTCCTTTATTTTGCTTTAATTAGTCTGTTCCCTGAATCCTTCATCTATATTGTAATGTTGTGTGATCCAATGAAAGGTCAGAATTATCTGATAGGATTAATGGTTTGAGTCATAATGTTTCTTGTTAAATACTAGGGCCTGATGTGGATATGACATTGGTTTGAATTCAGTTTTACAAGTGTTAATTGGATATTATTGAGTTAGAAGGTTGCATTTTAATTAAAATTCAGTCCAGAACTTAGGAGAATTGGTTATAGCTGCAGTTTAAGTTTTTTTAGGGGTATTATGGGAATGAAACAGTTAGGATAGTATTTTAATGTTAGTGCTTTGTTAATGGGATATTAGTATGAATTAATTAATGCACCAATGGGGGACAAAAGGATTGGAGAGGCTGAAAATCAGGGAAAAGGCTTCTTTAATGGGATTTAAAGTAAAAAGAGCAGATTTTTAGTGGAAAGTCTGATTTTGTTGAAAAGAAAAGGGGTCGGGCAGCACTTAAGGGAAGGGGCAGACTTGTATAAAGAGGGGGAAGCTGGACAGAAAAGAGGGAGAAGATTATCTGAGAAAACTGAAAAATCAGACAAAGATTTAAAAAAAAAAAGAGACAGAACAGAAAAAATAGAAAAGAAAGAGAGAAAAATCAGAAATATTGTTTCCTCATAACTGTCCGGGTTTGTTTGGTGATATTGTTTGGATTAAATCTGGAGTTTTTTTTGAGGTTACTACTTTGTTTGGGTTTTTCACGAATTTTTTGGGGTTGTCCAATCTGTTGAACTGTTGTATGCGTGCTGCTGTAAATTTTGTTGACCTTCATATTTCTCTGCTGCTGGTTTTTTGCTGCTGCTATTGCTGAATTTTACCTCTTCTACCCTCATTTCCAGGTATATATATTTAGACTCATGTTATTGCAAAGTTACAATGTTGCAAAGAAATGAAATCTGGAATTCTAAATATGTCCGCTATCCATTTAAATTCATTAGTTGAGTTTCAATTTTTAGTCAACTAATATAGCTTATGTTCGATGTGGGAGCTATTAGTCCATCAAGACCTCTTTGAAGTTAGTATAAGCTTTGCAATAGTTCTATTTATTTCAGAATATCTTTAAGTATAGTTATATTTGAAATGTCGAGACAGGGAACTTGGTAAAAAGTTGACTATTCTTTAAACTTTGTATTTAGACCATGATTAATTAAGCGCTTGGTAACATAAAAATATCGAGGGACCACGCTAGTAAACTTCCTCAAGCTTGATATTGTTTAATTCTAGTTGACATAAGTATTCTTGTTTATACAAAATAGGGTCTAATAATGGGGATAACTATAAGTGAGAGGTGAATCGATATAATTCATTACGATTAAGACATTGGAATATTCCGGATGGTTTAGATGTGTATTTTCGGTATATAATGTCAATTCATTTAATCAAATTTGTAAATTAGTTTTCTTTCTTAATAACAAATGGCCATTTATTTTAGGAATGCGATTAACCCAATTCCTTATAAAATAGTATATAAAAATAATGTCAATGATTTGTACAAAGTATAGATTTAGTATTTGTAAATAGCTTGCATAAGCCGAGATAAAAATTGGTTTGATTTTATCTATCCCAAACTCAATCATCGTAAGCAAATTAACCAAATAATTAGACCTTTGGACTAAAAACAAGTTGTGTAGAAGAAGGTCGGATTTATAAATACGAATTGCAACATTTTAAGTCAAAGATATACAAAGTAGAGTTCGCTCCGAATAGAATAATGGAAATTCTTCGAAAACTATTAGTTTGCTTATCAATTAAATTTTTCCTAGTTTTTACACGTAATTCGCTTTTGGTAAGTTTTCAAACATATACACTTAGTCTTAAGCTTAGGAAAATAATAAATAACTTGTGCATATAATTATCAAGTACTGAAAATACATAAACAAAATATGAATAGCGTATTCACGATAAAAATGGTATTTTAGTTGCACGTTATTTATTTATTTTTCATCTCATTAATTCTTTTAATTTGAATAGTTTTGAGGTATATAATTCACATGTTTAAAATATAACCTGTGGTCAACACCTAATAAATTTTGATTTTTTAAAGAAATCTCGAGACATTCCATTCGGTGATTTCCCATGGCTTTCATATTTAAAAAATAGATGGACATAATAAACATTTGTAGAAAATTTATATTACCATCAAAAATATTTTGTGTAATTGGGGACACGTTCGCGTGACATGATTACATTTCTAAAGACAATTCGGAGTATGCATTCGCGCAACTTCGAGCAAACTTTCTTAATAAAAGGGGTTTTTTCGGAGGATATTAAATTAATTTATTTCATATAGCCCGATATGTGCAGTTCACTATTTAATCATACAAGAGTGACGAATGTTCGTAATTGTATTTTAAGCACGCGCAATTTAGGCCATAAATTCTTTTTATAATAAAAATATAAAAAATATTATCAATCTTATTGTGTACACGTATGCGTGACATGATTCTTTACATTTATATATAAAAAAAATACGAATATACGTACGCGTGATTCGTTTCAAAGTAGGTCTATAGTTGTAAACAATCTAACCAAAAGCGGTAACAAAATCATGCAACAAGAAAAAATGTATTTAGTAAATCAAGATAATCAAGCCAAGTATAAAATGGTTAAGCGACCGTGCTAGAACCACGGAATTCGGGAATGCCTAATACCTTCTCCCGGATTAACAGAATTCCTTACTTGGATTTCTGGTTCGCAGAATGACAAACAGGGTCATATTTTCCTCGATTCGGGATTAAAACCGGTGACTGGGGACGCCATAAAATTCCCAGGTGGCGACTCTGAAATTAATAAAGAATCCCGTTTTGATTGTCCTTTAATCGGAAAAACTCTCTTTACACTACGGCCCCTCCGGAATGTTGTGTAAAGAAGAGGTGTGACACACCTTAATGTTGATCTATAATCCATCACTGATAACTTGCAACCTCTTACGTAATACACTGTCACTAGGGCTCACATCTTATCGGGTAACATATGAAGTGATTTTCCTGATCCACCTAGGGATAATAATATACTTCAATAACCGTATTTCATTGCATCCCAATGCGATTCATCTTATGGGGGTATTCTAATCCCGTGCAATTAATGAAATCCCTTTCTCGTTAAATCATTACTCAATCAAAGGCCTAAGCATCATCCTCTTATCTTTCACAATTACACCCTTATTCTACTACCAGGGCAACATTCCATCTCTTCTAAATACACCTAGTCTCAGACTCCTCTGTGTTCATTCAGGCTGTACCGAGTATTCTATTACATATAGAAATCATCAGCTCCCTTGTTTTGATGGGTTTAATCCCGAAGACATACATATTCTCGTCACCTTCTCACTCACCTTTTCATATCCTTACTCCTATCTACCTAAAACCTTGTTGCTCTACAATACTTTACCTTAGGACCTACACCGATCTATTTATACTACTCCCAACCTTCCTTTAACTTGATAGCACCATAAATTTCCTTTTGTGCCTTCTCAGTTGTCCTTAAATGTAAGCAATTACTTTTGCTGGTCGTTCTATCACTTGTTGCATGAATACTTGGCTTGTCTTTTTGCCCACGAATACTATAATTTCTTGTACCTCATATGATCTCAAACATCACCTTTGATGGCTTTATTTTTTACCATTCATTAGCCATGATAGGTGCCACTTTATTATGGAGTGTATACAATATTGTAGTGAGACTGTTGTTACAGGATAATTTACTCTTTAGCTCACTATGCTTAGGTGAAAACCTTCTTCCTTATTTCATCAGCTAGTCTTTCATTGTAGTACTTAGGGAGACCTTCTGGCTCTTGTAAAGTTGCGAGCTTGATATATCGTACACCCGAAGGTAATTTTCGTTATTCTTACTTTCCCATAATAATCCTTAGTTACATAAATTTATGCCTTTGTGCTCGTAGGGTTACTTCTAAGCTCAAATTTTTATTGTCTCCTTAGTGGCACTCTCTCTTATTTATAAACCTTAAAAATGGTACCTTTAATTGCCTCAATTCCTATCTGAAATTTTTTCAAATGATTGCGATCTCGTATCTGCGAGACTGAATTCACTATGCTGTGGTTCACTACATTTATCTTGCATGATCTATTGATTTATCCGTGACCTCTTGTCTAGCCATAACTGGGCTCTTCCTGAATCAACTACTAATTACTCGTTGGTCCATTCTCATATATATATATATATATATTCTGCATAATCCCTCTTGGGATATATCCTTTGTCTATATATTCTGCATAATCCCTCTTGGGATATATCCTTTATCTTAACTTATCTCTCACCACTAGCTCCTGATGTATCAAGTGTCCATTCACACTTATTTATCAATAACATCCTGGCCGGAAACTTTTACTGCCTCTCCCCGGTGTCGTGCTTGTATAATGTTCTTGAGTCGCAACATATCTGCAGGAACTGAATAAATGCAGCATCATCCCTTTCTCCTTTTTACCACATTCTTTATTTACCATTCCATAGTTAACTGAACCGCTTAACTCTGACTTAATATCATATCACACCATATTCCCCCCTTCAGGGGAGTACTAAGATTTAGTACTACGACGATCTACCTATAGTTGTTTTACCTTTTCATCTTTGGCGTATTTTCACATTATCAATGAACCTTAATCACCTTATGGTAACCTTCTGTACCAGGGATAACTAAATTTCTTACGCATGAAGGTGACACCTACAGTAACTGGCACACTTAGTCCCTTAAGATTAACTCTGCTCAGAGTGCTTACTTTAGGTAAGCGACTTCCTAAATAACCTTTAAAGGTTATTTGCATGTTGTCTATTCTATTATTGTTGGAGCACGATCTTTGAAATTCTCACGATGTCGACCATTATCAAATCCTCCGGTCCCTAATTCATGTTTGATTTTATCTTGTTCACCAGCCCATACTAATTTTTATACTCTAGGGTCTAACCTTTCCTCCTGGTAATCACGTTGAAGTCACCAACTCATTTCTCGAAATAAGAATATGACTTTATGGCTTATACTCTTTTATTGCCTTAAGGCTTGTCACCTCTTGTATTTTCCTTCACTTGACTATAGACTCTGTCATCGTGTCATATTTTGATTTACTGTTATCACCCATATATCACATCTTACTCATGATGCTTCATTTATTTTCTTCTTATTCTCCGGATAATATTCTTTTTGTCTATCACTTTATTCTGAAAACTTCAACAAAAAGTTCTTTCCCTATAAGCTCCCCTAGCTTCATCTCACTGGCTCTTTTGAATGCCTAACATTCTTTTTTTTTACTCGGGGCTAGTGTCATACTAAGGTAAATATTTGTCCCTTCTAGGATCCCACTGCCTATCTTCTAAATTTTTTGAATATTCCAGTATTCGTATCTGATTGTACTACTCTAGAGTTCACCATCTGGGTGTCTTAGAAGGAGATCTATTACCACATTTGCACCATCTTTCGGAAACGTTAGTTAATGATAACAACCTATCCACAATTTTTGGGCTACTCTAACTCCAACTGGATCCTGATATCCCATCTTTCTCTTAAATAATATCTGTTAGCTCCCATAGAACATAACTGAGATGGGTGTGGCCAATTGTACTTACCTCTGTCATTGATGAAGGTACCAAAATGCTTATATTTCTCTGCCTGATTTGAAAATATTGATAATCTTCATTATCTGGGTGCCTCGTACCCCTCTTCACCTTACTTCTTTTACTTGTTAAAACTTGTATCTAGCTTCTGAATCCCTCATAGATTTTCACCATATTCGTGAAAAGATATCCTTGCCTTAAGGCTCCTTATTAAGAAGCATATACATCTTAGTACACACATGATCTGTTGAAGACCTCATATTTACTCATCATAAGCATGATGTGAAATCGAGTTCCTCTGACTCAACTCTTCCACATCCACATGCAATCTCTTACCAACTGTCTTTGTGGATGTAGGTATCGTTGTATTATGACTAAAGTCGAATTTAGGAGTTTGAATTCTTACAACTGAGCTCTACTGCACGATCTAGAGTAAGAAGAAAGAGTGACAGACCTAAATGCCCTGTAGCCTCCTGCTTATAAGTGTGGTGCACAACACACCCATAAACAAGACTCTACTAGACATGGCTTGTAGACTCCCTAGGACAGAACTGCTCTTATACCACTTCTGTCACGACCCAAATCGAAGGGTCGTGACGCGCACCCGGTGCCTTACTCAACCTAGTACCAACGTAACATATCTTTCTTAACATGTTATCATAAGTAAATGAGCCAGAAAACCCGTCATGAGATAACAAGAATAAAACATAAGGGAATACTCAACATATGAAGACCCAACATGATATACCAACTAATATATGTGACATACGGGCCTATAAGGCCGACATGACCATTAGTAAACTCGAAACATAGGCCAACAAGGCCATACGATTATCCATATACATGACATCTGTCTACAAGCCTCTAAGAGTACATAAAATCATAAAGGTCGGGACAGGGCCCCGCCATACCAATCAATACATATCCAAAGCATACTGACCAAATAGGCAACTCCGGAGCAAGTGGAGTGCACCAACACCTTCGCTGAGCTGATAGCCTACTTGGAGGACTGTCAACCTATCAATTGAGACCTGCGGGCATGAAATGCAGCATCCCCAGGCAAAAGGGACGTCAATACGAATAAAGTACCGAGTATGTTAGGCAGGAAAGCTTAAACAAGAACAGTAATGTAAAGAGAGAGATACAGGAGATACAACCTGTAACATCTGAGTGCCTCTGGGGGTTACTGATATGAAATGCATAATACATATATATACATAAACTTTTTAAAACATTCGCCTCTGTGGGCATCATCATCATCATATCGTACCCGGCCTCAAAGAAGACTCGGTAAAAGCGTACCCGACCATCATAAGGTTCGGTAGAATCGTACCCGGCCACGTGGAGCTCGGTAAACCCAACTGATCAGTGGTTGCACAATAGGTGTCGTACCCGGCCGACTATAGAGCGGCTCGGTAGAGTAAAATAGATACTATATATAATGCATGCTAGACTCATGGAATCACCTTCTAAACCTTTTGGAGTGACTTAAGAACACTATGGACATCCATACCCTCAATATCAACCTTAGTAGGATTCAAGGATCATACACACTTGCTTAGAATAATTTTATAAGGAAAGAACAACATGGACAACCTTAGTTGCTAGGAGTAGATCTGTTATGAAGTAGCGTATTCATTTCACTTTAGATCATGCCAAAAGAAATAAGAAAGTGCCTTAACATACCTTAAACCCGTTGAGTCCTTAATCACTCCCAAGCAACTCTTCAAACAAGTCAACTCAATCTATCATAGTATAAGGAGATTCAAAATCAGTGTTGAGCAAAGGCTAAGTCTATAACTTAAGCTAGTAGCTCGTTTATGTAAATTTTGGAAGCATCTCCCTTGTAACAAGGGCCTCCTCCAATACCATATACAAACAACAATGACCAGAGCAATCCATCAAAACGTAATTATCACTATCAAGACACCATATAACAATAACAAGTCACAACTACATTACGACGAGCGGCAAGCTCCGATTGGAATCCGTATACCCCTTATCAATCCTTATAGACTTTTTACTTCAACATAAAAGTATCATTAACATGATAATGAAGTCATTAATCAATGATTCCAGCCTTATACCATATATTTATAACAACGAAAATAATCCACAACTTCAACTATCCTCAATTAGCAACTTTATTCACTAGTTCATGTTTAGCCCATCCATTTAACTTAATCAACATCAAGATAACCTTAGGCACAAGAAAGATCACAATATACATACCTTATACAGTAACTTCAAGTCAAAATCCAAGTTATATTCAGTTTACAACAACCCTTAATAGCAATACAATACCATAGAAGTGACTTAAGCTAATCCAAGTATTATCTTGTAGTTTATCATCCTAACAACTTAACCAACATACAAGAAAGCTTAAGAACAATTAGTAGGATGTTATACTCACCTTATAAAGCAGCAAGAACTTGGAGTTTCATCCAAATACAGCCCACAACAATCCTCAATGACAACAAAACCTCAAAGAGGTATTGTTCTTCACTAGAACTAAGTTTTGATGTTGAAATATGGTGTAATCACTTTGGAATCACTTCAAACCCTTGTGGTATATGTTTAGGAGGGTTAGGAGAAGTTTGTAGACGAATTTTAGTTGAAAAATGAGCAAAAATAGGCGTCCAAATCGTTTATAAATTGAAGTAGGTCAACCACCGCCTAAGTGGGTCCCATTGGGAGCTGCTTGCGCGGTCTCGCGAAAATGCAAATATCTTTCTACTCCGATGTCTTATTGACGAACGGTTTAATGATTTAGAAACTAGACTAGTAGAACTTAAATTTGGTAGGTAGAACACCCCATGATTCCAAGTATATTTGGAGAAATTCGCAGATACATTTGACCTAAATTTCAGCAAATTTATGAATGTAACTTGTGATGACCTTTGCCAACTCTTGTTCCATAACTTGCTTGCCTTCAAAATGTAGAAAATGAATATCTTAAGACTAAAATAACTCATAGAAAAACCTCCTTATCATGTTAATAACCCTAGTCTCACCCCAAAGTACATGTTATAACATTCGAAACTTGTCGACTTTCGACGAAACTTATTTTCTTCAATTGGTTTAGCTTCTAAGATTTCCAACCCTCTTGGTACTCATTATTCATGATCTTAAATATTTGTAACCTCCAAGGTAATATGATTAACTTACTTTATTTGCTTCCAAATATAATCTCATTTCCGAGCTTACATCAATGACTTACGACGTACTCTCACGTATGAAAACTTGGGGTGTAACACTAGGGACCTTGGAATTTGATTTCGGGCATCCAAGTCCCATATTTTACTATGGATCATACGAGACCGTCAAACTATGGGTCCGGGTCCGTTTGCCAAAAATATTGACCGAAGTCAACTTTAATCAATTTTAAAGGCAAATTTCAATATTGTTCTTAAATCTCATACAAAGTCTTTCGGAAATGCGCCCGGACTGTACAGACAAATTGAGGAGAAGGAAAATGAGGTTTTTAAGGCCTCGGAACCCGGATTCGGATTCTAAAGTAAAAGATGACCCTTTGAGTCATCACATTCTCTACGTCTAAAATAACTGTTCGTCCTCGAATAAACATAGAGAAGTACCTGAGCCAGTGAAAAGGTGGGGATATCGGCTCCGCATATCGGTCTCGGACTCCCAATTAGATGCCTCAACAGGTTGACCTCTCAACTACACACGAACTGACGGATAACTCTTCAATCTCAATTATCGAACCTGGCGGTATAGGATGGCTACCGACTCCTCCTCATAGGTCAAATCTCTGTCCAACTCGATAGTGCTGAAGTCTAACACGTAGAATGGATCGCCGTGATACTTCTGAAGCATGGACACATGAAACACTGGACGCACAACTGATAAACCCGGCAGCAACGCAAGTCTCTAAGCCACCTCTCCCACTCGATCAAGGATCTAAAAATGCCCGATGAATCTAGGGCTTAGCTTTGCCTTCTTACCAAATCTCATCATGCCCTTCATGGGCAACACCCGAAGAAACACTCGCTCTCCAACTATGAATGCTACATCACGAACCTTACGGTTGGCATAACTCTTTTGCCTCGACTGAGCTGTACGAAGCCTATCCTGAATAATCTTAACCTTATCCAAGGCATCCTGTACTAAATCCGTACTCAACAACTGAGCCTCTCCCGGCTCAAACCATCCAACCGGAGACCGATAGCATCTACCATATAATGCCTTATAGGGAGCCATCTAGATGCTCGACTGATAGCTGTTGTTGTAGGCAAACTCCGCTAATGGCAAGAACTGATCCCACGAACCTCCAAAGTCAATAACATATGCTCGGAGCATATCCCCCAAAGTTTGAATAGTACGCTCGGACTACCCGTCCATTTGAGGATGAATGATGTGCTCAACTCGACCCGATTACCCAACTTACGCTGTACTGTCCTCCAGAAATGCGAGGTAAACTGCGTACCTCGGTTAGAAATAATAGACACGGGCACACCATGAAGACGAATGGTCTCACGGATATAAATCTCTACCAACCACTCAGAAGAATAGGAAACTGCCACAGGAATAAAATGTGCTGACTTGGTCAGCCTATCCATAATGACGCATACTGCGTCGAACTTCCTCTGAGTCTGTGGGATTCCAACAACAAAGTCCATAGTGATATGCTCCCACTTCCACTCAGGAAACTCAATCTTCTGAAGCAAACCACCCGGTCTCTGATGCTCGTACTTTACCTGCTGACAATTGAAACAACGAGCTACATATGCAACAATATCCTTCTTCATTCTCCTCCACCAGTAATGCTACCACAAGTCCTGATACATCTTGGCGGTTCTCGGATGAATAGAATACCGGGAACTATAGGCGTCTTCTAGAATCAACTCACGAAGTCCATCCACATTAGGCACGGAAACACGACACTGCATCCTCAAAACTCCATCATCTCCAACTGAAACCTACTTGGCATCTCCGTGCCACACTGTGTCCCTAAGGACAAGCAAATGAGGATCATCATACTGTCGATCTCTGATGCGCTCAAATAATGAAGATCGAGTGACTGTGCAAGCTAAAACTTGGCTGGGGTCAGAAATATCTAACCTCACAAACTGATTGGCTAAAGCCTGAACATCCAAAGCAAGTGGTTTCTCACCAACTGGAATATATACAAGACTGCACATACCGGCTGACTTCCTACTCAAAGCATCGGCCACTACATTGGCCTTTCCAGGATAATACAAGATGGTGATATCATAGTCCTTCAGTAGCTCCAACCACCTCCGCTGCCTCAAGTTTAGCTCCATCTACTTGAACAAGTATTGCAAACTCTTGTGATCTGTGAACACTTCACATGAAATGTCATATAAATAATGCCTCCAAATATTCAGCACGTGCACAATGGCTACTAGCTCCAAATCATGAACTGGATAATTCTTCTCATGAATCTTCAACTCTTGCGAAAAATATGCAATAGCCTTGCCATTATGCATCAACACTGCACCAAGCCCAATACGAGATGCATCACAATACACTGTATATGGCCCTGAACCTGTAGGCAATACCAACACCAGCATTGTAGTCAAAGCTGTCTTGATCTTCTGAAAGCTCGCCTCACACTCGTCCAACCACCTGAATAGGGCACTCTTCTAGGTTAATCTGGTCATCGGGGCTGCTATGGATGAGAACCCCTCCAAAAATCGACTGTAATAACCCACCAAACCCAAGAAACTCCGGATCTCTATAGCTGATATGGGTCTAGGCCAATCCTTGACTACCTCAATCTTCTTAGGATCCATCTGAATACCCTCTGCTGATACAACATGACCCAAGAATGCAACTAAACTCAACCAAAATTCACATTTCGAAAACTTAGCATAAAACTGGTTGTCCCTCAGAGTTTGAAGAATGACTCGAAGGTGCTGCTCATGCTCCTCTCGGATGCGGGAGTAGATCAATATATCATCAATGAAAACAATCACAAAGGAATCCATATAGGGCTTGAACACTCGGTTCATCAAATCCATAAATGCTGCTGGGGCATTTGTCAACCCAAATGACATCACTAGAAACTCATAATGCTCGTACCGAGTTAGAAAAGTTATCTTAGGGACATCGGATGTCCTAATCCACAACTAATGGTAGCCAGATCTCAAATCAATCTTCGAAAACACCTTGGCACCATGAACCTGATCAAATAAATCATCAATCCTCGGTAATGGATACTTGCTCTTGATGGTGACTTTGTTCAACTGCCGATAGTCTATGCATATCCTCATCTACCCATCCTTCTTCTTAACAAACAACACCGCCGCACCCCAGGGAGAGACACTATGCCTAATAAAACCCTTATCCAGCAAATCTTGCAATTGTTCCTTCAATTCCTTCAACTCTGGCGGGGCCATGCGGTATGGTAGAATGGAGTTGGGCTAAGTTCCCGGAGCCATATCAATGCAAAAGTCAATATCCCTGTCGGGTGGCATCCCTGACAGGTCTACAGGAAACACCTTCAAAAACTCCCGAACAACTGGCATAGGATCCATAGAAGGAACCTCAACCCTCGAATCACGAACATAAGCCAAATAAGCCAAACACCCCTTCTCGACCATACATCGCGCCTCATATAAGAAATGACCCTACTGGTAGAATGACTAGGAGTCCCTCTCCACTCCAATCAAGGCAACCCCAGTAAAGCTAAGGTCACAATCGTGGCGTGACAGTCCAATATGGTATAATAAGGTGACAACCAATCCATCCCCAAAATGATATCAAAATCGACCATATCAAGAAGTAAGAGATCTACACGGGTCTCAAGACCTCCAATAATAACCACACACAAGCGATAGACACGATCTGCAACAATAGAATCACCCACTGGTGTGGACACTTACATAGGAGCACTCAAAGAATCACGAGGCACAACCAAATACGTAGCAAAATAAGATGACACATAGGAGTATGTAGACCCTGAATCAAATAGAACTGAAGCATCTCTACTGCAAATTGAAACCATACCTGTGATAACTACATCGGATGCCTCAGCCTCAGATATGGCTAGAAAAGCATAACATCGGGGGCTAGGCCCCACCACTCTGAATTACATCCATGGGACGACTTCCTATTGGCTGGCCTCCACCTCTAATGGCCTAACCTCCACCTCTAATACCTTGACCTCCACCTCTAGCTGCCTGACCCCTACTTCTAGCTGGATAAGCGGGCGGTGGAACATCCAGTGCCGGAACAACGGCACGAGAACCTTGATGCTGAGAACTGCTCGATGCTCGAGGGCAAAATCTAACTATGTGGCTCGGATCTCCACAAGTATAACAAGTCCTCAGCTGCTGGGACTGCTGACCCTGAAACTGACCATGACGGCCTGAGTAACCACTTTGAAAACACTAGAGCGGAGGTGCACTGATAGGAGCTGATGGTGCAATGTAGGACTACTGATTAGAATACTACATATGAGAACCATGGCCACCTGAAGCACTGTGAGAAGCTTGAAGTGTTGAATGAAATGGCCTAGGAGAATGGCCTCTTCCAAAAGAATCCCTGCCTCCAGACGAAGCACCACTGAATTTGCTAGAATTACGGGGCCTCTTGTCAGACCCCTCACCACTCCCCTAAGCTAGAACTGTCTCAACTTGCCAAGCCACATTGGCCGCATACTAAAAAGAAATCTCGCTACCTGTATTCTTAGCCATCTGCAATCTGATAGGCTGAGCGAGTCCCTCAATGAACCTCCTATATCTCTCTCTCTCTCTCTCGGTGGGGAGTATAAGAAGAGCATGATGAGCCAAATAAACAAACCTAGTCTTATACGGAGTGACAATCGTAGAACCCTGCTGAAGATGCTCGAACTGTCTGCGGTAGTCCTCTCTCTGAGTAACAGGAAGAAACTTCTCGAGAAATAGCTAGGAGAACTGGTCCCAAGTCAATGTAGGCAACCCAACTGGTCTAGTCAACACAAAATCATTCCACCATCTCTTGGGGGACCCTATCATTTGGAATACAGCGAAGTCGACCCCATTGTTCTATACTATCCCCATGTTCCTCAACACCTCATGGCAGCGGTCAATATAATCTTGGGGGTCGTTAGATGTTGCCCCACTAAAATGAATCGAGAAAATATTGGTGAACTTATCTAACCTCAACAAGGCCTGAGAAGATATAGATGATCCACCAGTGGCCTGAGCCGCAATAACTGGCTAAGCTACTGGCGTCTGGAACTGGGGATCCATCTACTCCGGAGTGCGAGTAGCAGGAGTCTGTGCTCCTCCCCCAGCCTGAGAGATGGCTGGTACTACAGGAAGTATGCCTTCCTGAGTGACACTCTCCATAAGGCCCACTAGATGGAACAAAGTATCCTGAAGTACCGGGGTGACGATGAACCCCTCTAGAACCTGAGTTGGCCCTGCCGGAACGGTCTGAGCCGGAACCTCATCATCAAACTCCACCCGAGGCTCCACTGCTGGTGCTTCTGCTCGAGCTCTAGGCTGAGCCCTGACCTGGCTTGGCCTCTGCCCCTCGTAGTAGTTGCCACTAGGGGCTCGGGCTGCTGATCAGCGGATGAAGCGATACGTGTTCTCACCATATGAAAAAGAACAGAGTAGAAGTTCAATTAGTATTGAGAAGTCAAATCGCACGATAGAGAAGAATAGATGTGGAGTTATTCCTAAACTCTGTAGCCTCTAGGGGATAAGCACAAACATCTCCGTACCAATTCCTCAGACTCTACCTAGCTTGTTCGTGAATTGCGATACCTAGGCAACCTAGTGCTCTAATACCAACTTGTCACGATCCGAATTCCCACCATCGGGACCGTGATGGCGCCTAACACTACGCTTACTAGGCAAGCCAACATTAGAGGTTTGCATCATAAAAATCTTATAAATGTTGATACCCAATTTTTTCCTCACATATTTTTAATACATATATATACTTTCAAAATAGTACATATGCAGTTATAAGCATGCATAAGCATTTTTATAATTTTTTCTATAGTTTTAAAGGCTTCAAATAAATTTATTTCTCCTCTTTTTATTATATAAATATCCAATAATTATCCTTCATACTACTTTTGTGATGATTTAGCCATATAAATTCATTATTTATGCCAACATAGTGTTTAAATATTTTTAGTGCATTTTTGTAATTACATTTATATTTTCAAGCTAAATTGCACATCTTTGCAATAATAGCCCATGCTAATGTATAATTATATTATTTACACATAAAATGATCTTTTCTATTTTTAAAATATTAGATAACTATTTTTAAATCATTTTAGTGCACAAAGACATTTTTGGTACTCATTAATTATTTTTTATAAATTATTTAGTTGTTAAAATTGGCTATTTAAAATCTGGCCCCATTTTCTATTCAATTCTGATCCTAAATTTGACCCAATACTCAGCCCAATTTTAACCCAAAATATACCAGCCCAAACCCAACACCTACCTGACCCACTTCTTGCCAAATCCTAACCGTTGATCATTTTGATCAACAGTCCAGATTCACCCATACCTAAATTAAACCTAATGACCTCCCACAAACCCTTCATTTCCTCTCCTCTCTCCCGCTAACATCGGATCCCTCTTCTCTCAAATGCTCTGAAGTCCTAACCCTAACCCTAATCGTTGTCACTGTTAAGAAACTCTCGTCTATGGAGATTCTGAGTATTCTCCAACCACTACCGGCATTCTATACCCTCTGGTTATTGATTACATGGATCCCTAAAAGAATCTCAAGGAGATTCAACCTATTCCTTCATCCGAAGTTTGTTTACAGGCCTGTCTAGGGCCATCCTTGTTTGTGAGTACTAATTTCCTTCCGTTTTTAGTTCGAATCTATGGCTTTTAATCAAGTTTCTTTCATCTTAGTTGTTTTTGAAAACCCTAGTTTTACAACTACTCGAATCTGTTCAGATCTTTGTAGATCTGAAAGGGTTCGAGTATTATCTATCATTTTCCCTTGAAGATCTCTTATTTCGGTTAACAATTTCGATTTCATTTGCTTTCTTCTGAAATTAGAGTTCGCCCTAAGTATTTTTCAAAAGGTATTTTCTAACTTTTTAGTGTTTAAAATAATTTTTTTCTTTGCCATCTTGACTTATTCTCGTGTATATACTTAAAACCTAGATGTGTCTATTTGTTGCACGGATTTTGTTCAATTTTTCTTCGTTATTTGTTTATTTATGTCAACCCAGTGTACTGATTAATTTCTATTAAGGATTTGAACTAGTTTTCATGCTAAAACCAGTATTCTTTGCGATTTTTTGCTTAATTGATTTCTATTAGGGATTTGAACCAATATTTCCCGTTAAAGTCAGTATTCTTTGGGGGTTTTACTTACTTTCCTTATTTGTGGCTTGTAATTAGTGTTATTTGCCGTATTCCGAATGATTGATTAATTTATGGTCAATTTATGATTTTTTACCTTATTTAAGCCCTAATCAGGGCTGGTCATGGATTCTCTCTGTATTAACGTGTCCTTCCCGGATCTGTTTGTGCAAATTAATGGGGATTAGCCCTAATTAACTGATTGATTATATTTACCTACTTTATTTATGAACTCTAAATCACTTTTTATCTTATTTGTTTCATCTCCCTAAGTTCCATATATACACTCCCATTCTGATTCTTAAACACGAACACTAGTTCATATATACTCTCACTCTCTCAAAAGCTCTCTATTCTCTTCTGTTGCTTACAATTCTCACTAATCCAACCGTCTGTAAGCCAAGGCTGGCTATTTGCACCATCTCTGTTGTATACTCTATATTCTCTCCTTAACTGGTATGTCCTGATTCAATTCCCATTCCAGAACTATGTGTTTTCTTTGCTGCAGTTCATTAGTTGTGATTTCCAGTTCTATTTACTATTCTATTATTATGTGCTCAATATGTAATCAACATTCCTAGATTATACTGCCTAACTACTGTATCACTTAGAATGATTGGAGTTTTGTTCAATTTAAAGCTATGACTAGTATAGTTACCCATATGGATCTGTTTAATGTTTAGCATGTCCAATCCGGCCTTTAGATAATTGCATGAAACCTATTTATTTACTAGTACGTCCAATCTACATTGTTATTTACTGTCTCACCCAGCATGTCTACATCCTGCTTGCTCTATATGTGATTAGTATTTCTAAACTTGGAATGCTTCATGAAGTGCCTGCCTAGTTTGTTCATTTAAGTCTTACCTATTCTAGTTTGACTAACGAGATCCTGTTAAGGTATCTAGCCCTACAAAGTACTCTGATTATGTGCCTAAGACTTATGAGTTATCAACATGTCTTTATTATAATCTTTGTAACTATCTTGTCAATTCCACAACCTCATTTGTATATCTGTTTGTTTATAAACTAGGTTGTATTCTATGTGTCCCCCAATCCTTCTCTCCTTCTATGAAGAATCTGCTTGACCAAAATGTTTATGAAACTGTGTGTTCTGTGACTTGCTCTCTGATCTAAAAAATGTTCTTCATGTTTTCTCAAACTGTTTTCCACCCTAACTAGCACTGATTTCAGAAAATCTTTTACTACTAACGCCCTTTGGCTGCTGTTTACCAAACTCTGTCAAGTTATTATGCACTCTCACTTACTCTTAGTTCATTAAGTCCTGCCCCTCTGGTATGTGTACTGATTAGAGGCCCTTGAGGTCTCTCTGAACTCTGGCGTATCAGGGCTGGCACGTCCATACTGCATATAAATCAGTTTTTATTTGAGAAAGGTCTGGGTATGAGCACTGCCTGGGATCCTTGAGATCCTTAAGGAACTCTGATGCACCTAAACATGAATTGGGCTATGGAACTTTGGGCATTTGAGACTAGTGAAGGCTTGGTACACCAGGATTGCTTTGGGCCTACTTCAGGCTCCCTATAGTTTAATGTGCATTTATATTTATGTAATTTATTCAATTATTGGTCTGTAATAATTAATTGTAAACAAATATTGGGGTGACTAGTGAAAAAGGAAGGTAGTTGTATATTGCGGCTAAAATTGGGTAGATAACATGCCTATAAGGGCTCATTTAGTTCAAATGTGTTTGTTAGATAATATGTCTATAGGATCTGCTTTGGTTTCAATGAATTCTGGTTGCTTTACTTTTATATAATTCGACATAATGCCTATAAGATCAAAATCAACTTTTATCAATTAGATAACATGCCTATAGGATTTAAAATCAGATGTAATAGAAATCATGGCTATAAGGATTTCGCTTTGGTCAAATAAATTCTTCTTGCTTCACCTTATGTTCCATTAGAAATCATGCCTATAGGATCAAAAACTAGTTTAGTTGGATTAAAAATCATCTTAACTTGTTCCTGTAAGTTCTAAATCAGATCAACTAACCTAGTCATTTATTAAATAATCGTCAACACTACATTAAATAATATTACTAGAAAGCATGCCTATAGGATCCAAGTTGTCCATTTAAATTTTTTTTACTGTTTTACTACATTCCTGATCAACGATTATCTACCATGCTCATAGGACATCACTATTATGCACCTAGGCAAGCCTGTAGGGCGATTAAAATTATGCAAACTATAAAAGTATGCCTCGTATTTGTAACTACTCATATTCAACAGGTCTAAAATCAGTAGGCAAACTGAACATGTCTTTGACACTTTGGTCCTAATTCAATACTGTATACTCTCTGCTCATCTAGATATCATGTTCTAAGGTTTTCTCTTAAATATCTGAAACTGTTGTTTGAGATGTGCACTTACTTGTTCTGTTTGGGGAGGTAAAATGTAAGCCTTTAATTGTTCTTTCTTTAATGCAGTCCTAACTGTATTGATTGATGCCTAGACTTTTCTCCTTTAAGTACCTTAGGATGGTCTAGAACTACCTAAATTAGCGTTCCTAAATACCTCCAGGGCCACAAGAAAGGGATTGGTAGTGCACGCATAGGATACCTTTCAAGATTGCTAGAACGTTTTAGGCTATGACCAAGGGGAGGGAACTGGGTAGTAAGGATATGATGACTACGCGATAATGTCACGTGTAACCCCTCACTGATGAGTGATTACCGGGGATTGTGTGGGTATGATCATGTAGGCTAACCAACCTAGGACCCCTCTTTCCAAACTCCTGTTATTAAATGAATTTACTTTTCTTTACGTATGTGTAAGTTGTTCAAACCTCTTTCTTGCTCCCATTACCTAAAGTATACCTGTGTTTAGAATGTAAAAACATGCTTCTATTTGCAAATATGTGTTGAAATTGTTTGCAAAAGGACTAATTCACATAGTTTATGTTCGGTCGGGACCCACCATTGTGGACCGTGAGGGGTGCCTAACACCTTCCCCTCAAAGTTATTTTGAGCACTTACCCTAATCTCTAGTAATGCTAACTTTTCCATGAGTTAATTACTCTAGGTGCCCTAAAGCACCATAATCCGTTAGGTGGCAACTTTTCAAATACCCGATTCCCAAAAGGAAACGAGTTGTTCCCAATGAATGTCAAAATCCGGACTCTCGCGAGGGAAAAAGGGGGCGATGATAAATGACTGATAAACCACTACAACTCAACACATGATAATTAATGAAAGAAACAAAACTTGCATGATAATTCTTCACGTGTGAAATCTACATGTCTAGCTACCTAGGGTCTGCAGTCACAATTCACGAACTACTAAGATTAAAAATAAGTATTTGGCTGAAATGAAGAAGTATAGCTGTTTGTGAATTAAATAAAATAGTAAATGAGTATATGTATGAGAGGACTCTAGGAATCTACAGACGTCGGTAGATCAATCTCGGGTCTCTTATGCAATAGCTAGCTACGAACTTAGAATCAACTCGGACCGATACCTGGATCTGCATAGAAAGTGTAGAGTGAAACATCAGTACAACCAACCCCGTGTACTGGTAAGTGTCGAGCCTAACCTCGACGAAGTAGTGATGAGGCTAGGACATGACACCACATAAACCTGAATAGTATAATCATGCTAATGGCAACAACGGTAAGCAAAAGAATGAAACAGAAATAATGGGAAGGGGACATGCAACGGGGAATCACAATATAAGGAGTGAGAGAATAATAGAAAGGTACAGTTTTAAACAGAAATCCTCAAATAACTTAAATAATTAAGACAACAAAGGAAAACTGCACGGCATAACCCTTCGTGCTTTTACTCTCAACCTCACCAATATATAAATAGAACGACATGACATCACCCTTCGTTCATTAAACTTTACATAATTTACACGGCATCACCCTTCGTGCTTTATCACTCTTATATCATGGAACATGATCACCCTTCGTGCATTAACACTCACATATAATGGCACGACATCATCCCTCGTGCTTACACTCTTCCTCACATTATAAATAAATCATGCACGACATCACCCTTCGTGCTTTACACTCTTCTTCACTCAAGCAATAGAAACAATAACATCCCATCAAGGGAATCAGCTATAACCAATCTCGTTTCAACAGTTAAATTCATAACGTAAGTTTCAACTTGAGTCAATGCTGAAAAATTACCTAATAACATGAAAATATAACCAAAATTTGTCCAACATGAAGAATAACCAACTTAAGCATGAACAACATGTGATAAGAGACACAATGGTCACAAGTACAAGACTCATTTGCATGCTATGACCCAACAACAATGTATAGATACTCGTCACCACACCTATACGTCGTACTCAACAACTAAACACGTAGCAATTAAGAAAACAACACCTATTCCCTCAAGCTAAGGGTAGACCAAACACTTACCTCAATTTCACGGCCAAAAATCAAGCCTCACTATCGCTTTACCTCTCGGTTCCACCTTCAATATGCTTGTATCTAGTCATAATTTACTTAATAACATTACTAAATGCTAAAGAACTCAATTCCAATGCTTAATTATAGATTTCCTAACATTTTTCCCAGAAAGACAAAAATCGACCCCGGGTCCGCTTGGTCAAAACACGAAGTTCGAACCAAAACCCGACTACCCATTCACCCACGAACCCAAATATGCAATTGGTTTTGAAATCCGACCTCAATTTCAGGTCTAAATCCCCAAATTTTGAAATTCCTAAATTCTACCCAAAAACACCCAATTTCCTATGAGAACCCCTTGATTTTGAGATGAAATCATGTTAAAAGATGAAATAGATTGAAGAAAATGAGTTAGAAATCGTTTACCTATGATTTGGGGAAAAACCTTCCTTTGGAAAATCGTCTATGGAAGCTTATAGTTTGAAAATTTGAGAAATGAGTTCAAATCCAATCAAAATGCGAACCTGCTGCATGTCTGCTACTGTCGCAATTGCGAACAATTTGTCACAATTGCAAAGATTGACCCTCCATGTTGACTTCACAAATGCGAAGGAAGGTTTGCAATTGCGAACATGCTGGCCCTGCCTTTTTGTCGCATTTTGTGATAACCCGGCCAGTTGTCTCATGATTTACCGCTCTGTTTTCCCCATTTATGCTTCATTATGCTTCATTATTTGTGTTTTATGTGATCAAATTGAGTAGTTTGTGTTCGGAGTGGATTTGGTAAGAAATGAGACACTTAGTCTCTTTTAAGAAGGTTTTAGTTGGAAAAGTCAACCGAATGTTGACTTATTTGTTAGAGGGCTCGGATGTGAGTTCTGATGGTTCGGTTAGCTTCAGGAGGTGATTTATGATTTAGGAGTGCGATCGAAATTGGTTTTGGAGGTCTGGAGTAGAATTAGGCTTGATTTGGCGAAGTTAGTATTTTGGCAATTTCTGGTTGGTTGGCGAGATTTTGATCCGAGGGTCGCAATGGAATTCCGAGAGTTGTTGTAGCTTCGTTATGTCATTTGGGATGTGTGTGCAATATTCCAGGTTATTTGGATGTGGTTTGGTTGGGTTTTTGATCGAAAACGTATTTCGGAAGTTTTTAGAAAACTTAGGCTTGAATTCAATGTGAATTGATGGATCTGGCGTTGTTTGAGGTGTTTTGATGATTGGAACAAGTTTGAATGAGGTATTGGGTTGTGTTGGTGCTTTTGGTTAAGGTCTCGGGGGCCTTGGGGTGATTTCGGATGGCTAACGGGAAGTTTGGAACTTGAGGGATTGCAGATTTTTCTATTGCTTCTGGTGTTTTCGCACCTGTGGTTTGGGGACCGCAGGTGCGGTATCGCTGATGTGTTGATTGGATCGCAAAAGAGGAAAGGCTGAGGAAGACCTGGAACCGCAAATGCGGAAGGGGGACCGCACCTGCGGAGCTGCAGAAGCGGCAAGTGGACCGCAGATGCGGTGTTGGTCTATTAAGTGAAATTCCGCAGATGAGGAGATATGACCACAGAAGCGGTACTGTAGAAGCGGCTATTTGACCGCAGATGCGGTTATGTCTGGGCAGAAGGTATATATGTTTCTTCTTCATGATTTTTGAAGGGTTTAACCATTTTTAACTTCAGACTTAGAGTTTTTGGGCGATTTTGAAGAGAGATTTCAAGAGAACTTCGATAAGGTAAGGATTTTGGACTTAAAACACACTTCTATGGTGGTATTTCATGAATTATGACTGAAATTTAAGGAATTAATGGACTAAAAATGGAGGTTTAGGGCTTGAGTTTAAGAGGGTTTAAATTAAGGATTTGAGGGGTCAATTGAACTTCGATTCTAGTGTTTTTGATATGTATGAACTCGTGGGGAGATAAAGAATCTATTGATGTGAAAATTTTTGAGTTTCGAGAAGTGGGCCCGAGGCTCGGGTTTTGCTAATTTCAGGATTTTTGATATTTTCGATTGTTTTCGCTTGAGCTTTGTTCCCTTAGCATATTGTGACGTATTCGTTCTGGTTATGGTCAGATTTGACGTGCGAGGAGGCCAATTTGAGAGGCAAAGGTTCGCGAGCTAGAGTGCCGATTTGAGGTGAGTAATGAATGTAAATGATGTCTGGAGGGTTTGAAACCCCGGATTTGCACATCGTAGTGCTATATTGAGGTGAGACACGCGCTTGATGATGATCGTGGGGTCGTTTACTATTGGGGATTGTGACTTGGTCCGTCCTGAGTGACGATTTTACCGTATTTGATTGAAACTTATTTGTTATCATCATTATTTGGACTGATTGTCATATTTGGGCTTCGTGCCAACTATTTGAATCCTCCGGTGATTTTATCACTATTTCCTCACTGTGTTGACTTACTACTTGAACTCAGCCGTACTGTTTTCTACTATTTTACAACACAACCACTTTTTACTCAGTTTTGGAACTAAAATGATATTTTAAATGATGTTTTGGGCTGAGGACTACTGTTTTACTAATGCCCGCGGGGCTTATGTGATTTCTGGACTGAATATGGCCGAGGGCCAGATGTGAGGATACAATGATACTGATATGAGGCCGAGGGCCTGAGATACATACATACGCCACGAGGTGGCTGATATTGATATGAGGCCGAGGGCCTAGATTTGATGCCACGAGATGGCTTGATATTGTGCTTGGGTCGTAAGGGGCCCCTCCCGGAGTCTGCACACCCCTAGTGAGTGCGAGTACCCAGTTTTGATATGAGAGAGAGAGCCCGAGGGGCTGGTACTGTTCTACGTGTTTATTTTTCTTTAACTGTCTGTCACTTAACTGCTTATCTGTTGTAGAATTATCTCATTCCGCTTTTCATTGGTTTATTGCTTTTATACTAGTTGTAAGCACGTGATTTTTGCTTCGCGAAAGTTACTCCAAAAAGAAAAAGAAAATCAAAAATATATGTTAAAATGGCGTGTTAATTGTTATAGGTGTTAACCAATATGTGTGTAAGATTATTTTAATTTTTACAATTTTTTTAGGAATTATTAGTTTAAAGGGAAAGGGAAAATCGGATTGGGCCCCAAAATGAGGCCCAAAGCCAAAGCAAAGACCCAGTCCAAACCAGGCCTGCCCAGGCACGTCCCCAAAACGACGCCGCATAGGGCGTTTGATCTGAGCCATCCATCCAGGCCAATCCAACGGCTCAGGACCCCTTTCAGCAACCCTTTTTCAAACCCGACCCAATAACCGGTTTAACCCAACCCCTCACTTAAACCAAACGACCCCGTTTCCATACCAAACGACCCCGTCCTGTCAATCACCAATGGATCCAAGCCATTGAGATCATCTGATCTAACGGCCCAAATCAAATGCCCCATTACGTATATAAACCTCCCATCACACCCCACGCCCCCCAAACCAAACCCCACCCTTCCCCACTGTACACCATCGTCCCAAACACAGCCCCTTCCCGTTCCAAACCCTAGCTGCCCCCATACACTCTCACCCTAAACCCGGCGGCCCCAACGCCGGTGACCACCAAAACAACACCCCTGATGCACCTCACCACCCTGAACACGAATCACACTCCGTCGTCTCGAATCTTGATTTGAAGATTCGAGACCAAACCCCGATCTACACCAAACCAACCCAAAAACACACTGGACAACCCCCTGACCTCCCTCGTGACCAAACGTTTGGTCCGAATCTACCTACAAGGCCTAAAATCCCAGACCTGAAGATTCAAACCCTAGAACATAAGAACCTGGGGAATCCGACCTGTTTCATAAAGGAGTTTGGGGTCTAATAGACTTCAATCAGGGTGTTCTCGGTTGAGAACACCCCGATTAAAGTTTGTTCGGCCTCAAAGGGCCAAATCTGATTCGGACCTGGGTCGACTTTTGTTAAAGTTTTCAGTAAGTTTTTCTTTTCTTTTCTGTTTTATTTGAATACTGCTTGAGGATTGCCAGCATGTGTCGTTGTGATTGTTTGTTATTTTTTGATATTTTCTTTCAATTTCTTCCATCCTCGTAAAGACCTTTTATTTGGTCGTTTGTTCTTCTATGTATATGTGAATACGTCTTGTGATATACATGCTCGATTAGATTAGTCGTCGCATAGATAACTCATATAGCCTCCCAGTGTCGTGCAAAGTTGTCTGAAACCCTTTGGGACCCTATTCGTGTTGTTTATTTAATCGACTGATTATTCCTTGTTATAATTAGTATAGTCGACTCGATAAACGTCGTCGATTAGTTTCCTATGACTGAATGTTCAAATATTCTAATTCATACAATTTCACGTAAGTGAATGAACCTGTTCGTTGTTAATTGATTGCTTGACATTACTTGAAAGTGGTTTGTAACTGCATTATAAACAACTAAAAGATCCAGGCTAGGGTAGCTGGAAATTGAACTTTCAAAAGTTCGAATTCCCTGCTGCAGAAGCAGGGCAAGACAATGATAACCAGGGATTAACAGGGGTAATTTGGGTGTTAAAAAGAACAGAAATAATTAGTTTAAGTGAGCTGACAAATAGGGTACTGAATTAGGATTAAATTAATGCCAATGGGGAACAAGACATAAGAGTATGGGAATTAAATGAATACTTAACTAAACCCATAACCCTTGATTAGAGTAATAAGACAGAGCATGGGGGCTGATTAAGGATTCCGAGAAAGATGCCTTTAGGCATGGGGAGTTAAGGGGTATGGGCAGACTGCGACTTGTAGGAATCCAGGCAGTTGGACTGACCTGGGGTTTGGCTTATAAATAAGCTGTTTTAGAACATAAAAGAGGCTGGATTTTTTAGTCTTCAGAAAAAGAAAGAAACATAAAGAAATTTTGAGAATATTGTAACCAAACACTATCTGAAAACTGCTTAGGAGTTCAAGTTGGCAAGCTGTCTTTGCTAATTGTTTGTGGGTTATTTGCCGAGCTGTTTGTGTTTGTCGAACTGCTGGTGCTATTACATTGAGTACTCTGGCTTTCTGTTTGTTTCATCATTCTGTTTCTGGGATTGTTTGATTGTTGCTCGACCAACTATTGGGTTTCCCTTGTTGTTGAGATTGTTGTTGTTTACCTGTGGACTTTTTGTGACGTTTGTTGCTGATTGTTTGCTGTTGATTGTTGATTGCTGCTTACCTGCTGTTGCTGTGTTGTTGTATACTACTCAGCTGATCATTCTCATTCTTCTTTTGCTTTGCTATACCAGGTACACGACTAATAGTGTCAATGTAACTTGAAAGTTGAGCATGAATACAAAAGAGAAGATCTGAAGATGTTTATTTCATACATAGACTGTTATATTGAACATCATGTAATGTATAATAGTTTACATTCTTGTTTGGATCATGTAAGGTAGCCTGCATGCCCGGTAGATATCAATGTATGGTGATTGAATATTAGTTTGTATAAGTAGGCTGATAGATAAAAGTATTCCCAATGCATTAGGTTGTATCTTAGACTTTATCTAATTATGTTTAGCATGCCCTTAACTGCATCAAACTATCCATGTTAGTTGATTCCATTTCCTTTTTGATAAATTGCCTCCTTATAATTGGCAAACCATTGCTTTAAAAACAAACAGCGCAAGCCTGCACTTCTCAACCTCACGAAGGTCGAGCCCGAATCGAACGAACTCAGCAGGCTTTCATCAGAAAGGTAGTGGCCCAGGCCCAGCCGATATCGTATGGGTTGGGTTTGGGCCCATAATGTCCGATTAGCTGCCCACGTGCATGGCCATGCCTTCTCATTCTGCAAAGGCATTCAGAATTCTTTTATAAATAACCTGCAAGCATGTAATTGAGTAGGATCATTTTACTTTCAATTAGTAGAAACAAATGTGACAAGATAACATAGCCGCTATAGGATATCCTTTAAAAATAAAGATGAGACGAGCCTCGACAAATAAAAAAAATGCACAAGCTGCGGGGCCCTCCAAATGTATATATTAAAATATTTAGAATTCGGGACAGGCCGTTTAGCGAATTTCACGGCCTTTTCCCAACATAACAATACGCTAGTTGCTTTAGGCGCGCCTTTAATAATATTATCTCCTTAAACTCGGGTGCACATTTATGTGACCCAAATCCAAGTCTCAACGAAATCGAAATGTGTCTCTAATCACGGGTACATTGATTGTGACGTGGTCTGAGATGCATTTCCATGACGTTGCAAATCCTTTTAATAATGAATGAGACGAGCCTCGACAAACAAAAAATGCACAAGTTGCGGGGCCCTCTAAATGTATATATATTAAAACACTTAGAATTCGGGACATGCCGTTTAGCGAATTTTACGGCCTTCCCCAAAATAACAATACGCTAGTTGTGTTAGGCGCGCCTTTAATAATTTAATTTCCTTAAACTCGGGTGCACATTGATGTGACCCAAATCCAAATCTCAACGGAGTCAAAGTGTGTCGACGACCACGGGTACATTGATTGTAACATGGTTCGAGATACATTTTCACAACATTGCAATTCTTGACAAAAATAACAGTAAATGATAAAAGCGGTTAAAAGTTAAAATTTGCACATAAGTTCATATTCGTATAAAATCAGATAATCAAGCCAAATATAACAGTTGAGCGACCGTAGAACCACGGAACTCGGGAATGCCTAACACCTTCTCCCGGGTTAACAGAATTCCTTATCCGGATTTCTGGTACGCAGACTGTAATATGGAGTCATTCTCTTCCTCGATTCGGGATTAAAATTGGTGACTTGGGACACCCTAAATCTCCCAAGTGGCGACTCTGAAATAAATAAACAAATCCCGTTTCGATTGTCCTTTAATTGGAAAAAACTCCTTTGTGCCTTCGCGGGTACGTAAAAAGGAGGTGTGACAGCTCTGGCGACTCCGCTGGGGACTTGGTCTAAACCCAGAACCACTGGTTCAGGGTTAAGAATTCGAGCTTAGAATAATTGTTATTATTTGGCTTTATTTATTATCTGATTTTATTATATGTTTTAACGTAAATGTGCAAAATGATGTTTTTACCGCTTTGATATTATCTGAACTGTATTTATAAACTGTGCCGAAACCCCTCTCTTCTCTCTCTTGAGGAGTGCACGTTGGTCGTGGCTTCTTTCTGTTAGCGTCATATACCAAAATAGAACGAGGATTCGGAGGAGTTGCAAAACCGGATGGCCTTTTGGTTACCGGTACACAGCTCCCATCCTCGGCTCGAGTTGTCCGCTCGGGTAAGCCAGGTCTAGGACAAATACTCAGGTTTTAAACTTAGCATAACAAAGCCTCATGCCGGATCCCTAGTAGGAACGCTTATTTGCATCATGTGCATTTGACTTAGGGGACTCAACACAGGGGTTGGGTCCGTCTAGGACTAGCAACCTAAAATGAAAGACCATCCTGCTACATCCTGTTTGCTTTATGCATTTACTTGTTTCAGACTTGCATGCTGACCGGCTTTTGAATATCGGGAATGTTGTGAAAAAGAAGAAAAAAAGAGAGGAAGTAACGGTTAGGGAATTAATTATTTTTGGAAAAACCAATACCCAAAAAACGGTTAAAATGTGTCTTATTAATTTGTTTTATTAAAAGCCAAAGAAAATAGAAAAAAAAAATAGTTTTTGTTTTTAAAAAAAATGCAGTCTAGACCTAAAAAGGAAAAAATGCAGAAAAGGAAAAATGCAGTCTTTGTTTTATTTTGAACAGAAAAGGAAAAATAGTTTGTCATGAGAAATATGGTTTCCAAAATTTGGTTTATGTTTTCCGCCCGAACTACGTCAGTTTGATTCTCGCAGGGTGTGAGATACGTAGGCAACCCCCATCGGGCCCAACTTACTTTTTCAAAAAATAGGTACAGTCCAAAAGAACAAAAGTTTTGAAATAGTCAAGGTGACATCATGCTTTTCAGAAACAACCAAATTTCGTTATTCTAGGAAAGAGGTGTGTCAATTTGGTATAAGTCTGGATCTTTGCTTAATCACCCCCAATAAACATGCAGAATGAGCATAAGTCCAAGTTTGCCAGTAACAGTTAGGAGCAAAATCCCTCTGGAGGTGCGATTATGGTGGGAGGATTTGGAAAAGTTAGAGCAAGACAAGATCAAACTGCACCTGGGAGGTCTGGCTAATCTGTTGAATGTCAGGCCCCGATGCAACATCATAAAGGCTTTGGTTACATTTTGGGACCCGGCCCACAACGTATTCCGCTTTTCGGATTTTGAACTCACCCCAACCTTAGAAGAAGTAGCAGGTTACATGGATGTCACTGAAGGTTTGAGACACAAATACCTGATCGCTCCAAGAGCTGTGAATTCACACAAATTCATGGATTTGTTGAAGATAAGCAAGGGAGTCCCATAAGCTGAACTGGATAGAGGTTTTTCTACCCTGAAATTCATATACCAGAGGTACGGGCACATAGGAGGATTCAATGATCCGGAAAGTGGTGTTTGCAGTAGAGGAAATCTGGCAAAGTGGAATGAGCATATGCGGTTCGCTTTCATGGTGGCATTCTTGGGCATTGTGGTGTTTCCCCGAAAAAATAGAAATATCGATCTGAAGGTGGCTGGAATCATCAAAGTCCTGATTACCCTCCTTGTTTCCATCATGGGCTGCGTCCACCGGATCATGAATGAATTGAGAAGCTTGCAGAGAGACCTTACACCTAGGGCCGCGAAAGGGCCGAATGATGCCTCGTGGGCCCCTAAGTTGGAAAATTAATCTTGGGTCGAGTCCTATTTATTTGTCTTCGTTGCTTTCCCATATGTTGTTTTCTTTTCTTTTAGTCAAATCAAGTTAAAAACTGTGGAGTCTGTACTATTGGTTGAAGTAATGTGTAATAGCAAGTTTTGATAATGAAATTAAGTGACTCCAAAAGAATTTTGTGTTTCTTTACTTTATGGCAGAACTACGCCTGGTCTGATTCGCGCGGGGACGTGATACGTAGGCAATCCCCATAAGATTCGACCGCTTTTAATAAAGAGAGAAAAGAAAATACAAAAATAAAATAAAATGCATGGTTTCCCAAAGTACTTTAAAAGGGACAAATGAGCAAGTCGGGATGACGCATGTTGTTTGAAGCAAAGCATGTAGAAACGGTTAACTGCCTAGGAGCATTGCATCCTCTATGTGTTATGATCAAATCTGTTAAGCTCTAACGCTAACAAAGTTTGTTGTTGTCTGAATCCAGACAGTTAGTTGTTAAAGAATTCTGGCAACACACTCTTACCAAACCAGATCCAAAGGACCAGTAGCAACAAGTATGACTACTTCAGAGAATAGTAACGAGGAAGAAAGGCCGATGAGCCAGTTGTTAAAAGAAGCGATGGAAAAGATTAAAAGGATGGGACTAGAGATGAATGCAATGCAGCTGGCTCTAGCCAAAGAACAAAAGAGCCCTGAGCCACTGGGGCACATGCCAGAATACGCTCACTCCGGCCCTTCAACAAGCCTCCCGAATCCCCGTTATCATCAGGAAAGAAGCCCCCATGATTCCAAAGCCCCACTACCCCATCAACCTCTCCCAACACCAAATATTACCACTTTTGTGGGACACACATCAGCCACCCTGCAAAGAACGACCAGTGAGCCATTGTTTCAGGCTCACGATACGCAATACTATCCCCCTGAGCCCACATTCCATGCCCCTGAACCACAGACCTACAACCCGCACTTGGAGGTACCGGCAGAGATTGAAAAGCCAATTAAAACCCCCGAACAGGATGAGGTATTGAGGAAGTTCAAAAGCCTGGAGCAGTCCTTCAGGAACCTGCACGGATTGGGCAACCAAGTCAGCGTGGCTTACAAAGATCTATGCCCTTTCCCGGACGTCCAACTCCCGGCTGGTTTCAAGATGCCTAAGTTCGATTTATATGAAGGGCACGGTGACCCCGTGGCACATTTGCGGGGATTCTGTAGCAAAATAAGCGGGGCAAGCGGCAAAGATGAGCTGTTGATAGCTTATTTCGGCCAAAGTCTGAGCGGATCTGCACTAGAATGGTATACCAGGCAGGATTCCAGCAGATAGTACACCTGGGATGATCTGGCGCAAGCTTTCGCAGGTCATTTTCAATACAATCTCGAGATAGTCCCTGACCGTCTCACGTTATTGAGGACCGGGAAGAAGCCCGGGGAAAGTTTTCACGAGTACGGGTTCCGCTGGAGAGAGCAAGCGGCCAGAGTCGATCCTCCCATGAGAGAGGGAGAGATGGTCGATTACTTCTTGCAAACATTGGATCCAACCTACTTTGGTCACTTGGCAACGACAGTTGGAAAATCCTTCAACGAGGTAGTGAATATAGGGGTCATGATAGAAGAAGGTCTGAGGTTTGACAAAATCTTGAATTATTCGGCACTCAAGGCCACGACCCAGACTATTCAGAGCGGCACGGGAGGTGCGCTGGGAAGAAGAAAGAAAGAAGAAATTGCCACGATCGAGACAGGAAGTTGGTCAGGGCTGGCAAGCCACACTACAACCAACCCAGACCTCACAGGCCAAACTACCCATACAACCTACCACAACATTGCTATCCGCCTCGAGAACCACATTGTTCCGTACACCAGGCCCAGACATATACTCAGCCTCCGGTCCGCCCGCAATGGCGCGCACCGGCTCCCCAGAATACATATGCACCACAAAACACCTATCCTCCACCAAGGGGGTATAGAAACCCTCCAGGGGCAGGCTTTCGGGGAAATCCATATGCTAGGAATGACAGGCTGCAGAAACACAGAACTTTCATAGAGTTAGGAGAAACCTACACCGCTTTATTCCACAAATTGAGGCAATTGGGTTTGGTTAGTCCTATCCAGACTCGAGAACCAAATCCCCCACCCCAGAATTTGGATCGATCAATAAGTTGTGAATACTGCTCAGGGATGCTGGGGCATGATACCGAAAAGTGTTGGAAATTGAGGCATGCCATACAGGATCTGATTGACACCAATAAGATCGAGGTCTAGACACCGGAGGCTCCTAACATCAACCAGAACCCACTGCCAGCGCACCACGAGACTCACATGATTGAGTTGGTGTATGAGGGAGGAGAGCTGAGAAAACCCTCACAGACAGTGATGACGATCCAGGCCGCCCCGAAAGAAGGATCAACCAGTGGGGGAACGAGGGTACAGTCGCAGGGGGAAGAAGGCAAGCCAGTAGTGATATTGGGAAAGAGCCCGTCCGCCATAACAAGCAAACCCAAGCCAAACAAGTTGTTAATATCAGGGACTCCGCCCACACCTGCAGTTGTGTTGAAGGGGGTATATAGAGAACTGGTCACCATAAAGCCTGTAGTCCAGCTGCCGATGATTGATAGCAAGGCTGTGCCTTGGAAATATGAAAAGGCGGTGGTGATGTACAAAGAAAAACAAGTGGAAGAGGTTAGTTGTGAAGCGCAAGGGCTGACTCGATCAGGACGGTGTTTCGCTCCGGTAGAGCTGAGAAGAACCAACCCAGCTGCAACCAAGAAACCTGTATCCGAAGAAGAGGCTGAGGAGTTCCTGAGAAAGATGAAAGTGCAGGACTACTCCGTGGTCGAACAGTTGAGGAAAACACCGGCCCAGACCTCGCTGCTGTCATTACTAATCCATTCTGAGGAGCATCGTCGGGCTTTGATGAAGATATTGAACGAAGCTCATGTGCCCAACGAGATTTCTGTAAACCACCTGGAAACCATTGCCAACAAGATTTTCGAAGTGAACAAGGTAACATTCTCAGACGATGACCTGCCGATGGAAGGTACGAAGCATAAAAAGCTCTCTACCTAACTGTCAAATGTGAAAACTCGGTAGTTACTCGGGTATTGGTGGATAATGGTTCAAGCGCCAATATCTGCCCATTATCCACTCTGAACCAGTTAAAGATTGACCACAGAAGAATCCACAAGAATAGCATCTGTGTCCGAGGATTTGACGGAAATGGAACAGCCATTGTAGGGGATGTTGTACTTGAATTGACCATCGGTCCAGTCCTGTTCACCATGGAGTTCCAGGTGTTAGATGCCACAGTATCCTATAACCTTCTGTTAGGACGACCATGGATTCATGCAGCCAAAGCAGTGCCCTCTACCTTACATCAGATGGTGAAGTTCGAGTGGGAAAGACAAGAGGTTGTGCTACACGGCGAGGACACGGCATGCACCATGGGTGGCGCCATTGTACCTTTCATAGAGACCGATGATGACAAAGGTCCTTGGGTCTACCAGATTTTCGATACAGTGTCGGCAAACAAAATTTCTGAAGGAGAAATCGTCCCGCACCCTAGGGTAGCTGCCGCGACAGTCATGATGGTCTCGGAAATGCTGGGTAACGGATTCGTGCCGGGAAAGGGCCTGGGATTCGAGCTTCAGGGGATTGTCCAACCTGTCTCCCTGCCTAAAAATCTGGAAACTTTCGGGTTGGGGTTCAAACCAACCGCAGCAGATGTAA
The DNA here is from genome assembly GCF_000715075.1 of Nicotiana tabacum. Lineage (NCBI taxonomy): Eukaryota > Viridiplantae > Streptophyta > Magnoliopsida > Solanales > Solanaceae > Nicotiana > Nicotiana tabacum. The sequence continues at coordinate 56,147,106 of NC_134087.1, read as the reverse complement.
AGCAAGCGCGGAAAGTGAAGAAGAAAGTCTGGTATCTTCCCAAACCCGTGCCACGTCTCTCAAGGTCTTTTGTCAAAGCAAGTTCCAAGGGGTTGCCAGTCCCGAAGATTCTAGGACCATTGATTGGTATGGATGGGGACGGAATCAGAGTTTTGAGAAGCTATTCGCTGATGTCAGTATGGTAGAAGCTGGAGAAGGTTCCAGCAGAGCAGAAATACAGTTTGTGGGGCCTGAGGCCAAAACCAACAATTGGACAGTTACTCCTATTCCTGTCCGAGGGGGGTCTTGGTAGTAGGCTTTGATTTATGTTTTGTTTGTTTTGTTTTGTTCGGATTATTCCAGGGTGTAATCAAAATTTTACTTTTGTTTTGTAAAAGTGTGAACCCTTTTATCCCGCAAGTTTAATAAAGTTCTCTTCTTTTGTCTCATTTTAATTTTGTTTTGTTCTTTTTCTTTCTGAACAGTTCCCTTTTTACTGGTTCTAACGACATGGCATGCACAGCGGATCTTCGACCTAGTCTAATAAATCAGTCTGAATCCGACTTAATGACACTAGAGGTCGTTTGCGACGATGAATCTGAATATGACGAAGATAAAGCCTTCGAAGAGATAAACCGAGAACTGTGCCAATTTGAAGAAAAACCCAAACCTAACCTAAATGACACTGAGGCTGTGAATCTAGGAGACGCTGATAATGTCCGAGAAACCAAAATCAGCATCCATATTGAGCCAAATATCAGGGAAGAATTGATCAAAACCCTCGTGGAATTCAAAGATGTTTTTGCATGGTCATATGATGATATTCCGGGATTAAGCACCAATTTAGTGGTTCACAAATTGCCCACTGACCCGGCATACCCTCCGGTCAAGCAAAAGCTAAGGAAATTTAAAACAGAAATGAGTGTAAAGATCAAAGAAGAGGTGATTAAGCAGTTGCAGGCGAAGGTCATTCGGGTCACTCGATATCCCGAGTGGTTGGCCAATGTGGTACCAGTTACAAAGAAGGACGGGAAAATTAGGGTGTGCGTCGACTACCGCAACCTCAACAAAGCAAGTCCTAAGGACAATTTTCCATTGCCCAACATCCATATCTTGATCGATAATTGCGCTGGGCGCAAGATCGGATCATTTGTGGATTGCTATGCGGGTTATCATCAGATCCTAATGGACGAGGAAGATGCGGAAAAGACAGCATTTATTATGCCATGGGGAACTTACTGCTATCGGGTAATGCCGTTCGGATTGAAGAACGCCGGGGCAACGTATATGCGAGCCATGACTACTGTGTTTCACGACATGATACACAAAGAAATTGAGGTGTATGTAGATGATGTGATCATAAAGTCCTGGCGTCAAGAAGACCATGTAGCAGACCTAAGGAGATTTTTCCAAAGACTCCGAAGGTATGATATCAAGCTTAATCCGGCCAAATGCGCATTCGGGGTTCCATCAGGAAAGTTGTTAGGATTCATCATCAGTCGGTGGGGGATTTAGTTAGACCCATCCAAGATCGAATCCATCCGAGATTTGCCACCGCTAAAGAAAAAAACAGAGGTAATGAGTTTGTTGGGTAGACTCAATTACATCAGCAGGTTTATCGCTCAACTCACGGCGATTTGTGAGCCCATATTTCGGTTGCTGAAAAAGGATGCTGCTGTAAGTTGGACGGCAGAATGTCAAGAGGCTTTCGACCAAATCAAAGGGTATCTGTCTAATCCACCCGTGCTGGTCCCGCCTAAGCCAGGGAAACCCTTAATTCTTTATCTGACGGTCCTGGAAAATTTGTTTGGTTGTGTACTGGGGCAACATGATGACACGGGAAGGAAGGAGCAGGCCATATACTATCTTAGCAAGAAATTCACAGTATATGAGGTCAAGTACACTCAACTCGAGAAAACATGTTGCGCCCTAACTTGGGTAGCTCAGAAGTTGAAACACTACCTGTCCTCGTATACTACTTATCTCATATCCCGTTTGGACCCATTGAAGTATATTTTTCAGAAACCTATGCCCACAGGGAGGTTGGCGAAATGGCAAATTCTGTTCACAGAGTTCGATATCATCTATGTGACAAGGACAACCATGAAAGCCCAAGTGCTGGCCGACCATTTGGCAGAGAATCCCGTTGATGAAAAATACGAACCTTTAAGAATGTATTTTCCCGACGAAGAAGTGATGCATACAAGTGAGCTGGAGTTACCCGAGGAACCAGGTTGGAAGCTTTTTCTCGATGGAGCCGCAAACGTGAAGGGGGTTGGAATAGGAGCAGTACTCATTTCTAAAACAGGACGCCATTATCCTGTTACGGCTCAACTACGCTTCTATTGCACCAATAATATGGGCGAGTATGAAGCTTGCATTTTGGGTCTGCGATTGGCTGCGGACATGGATGTCCAAGACGTCTTGGTCTTGGGAGACTCGGACCTCTTGGTACATCAGATTCAGGGTGAATGGGAAATGCGAGATCTAAAACTCATACCATATCGACAATGCTTGCACGATCTGAGCAAACGATTTCGATCAGTAAAGTTCAAACATATCCCGAGAGTTCATAACGAGGTTGCGGATGCATTGGCCACCTTAGCATCAATGTTGCACCACCCTGACAAAATGTATGTTGACCCTCTGCACATCCAGGTCCGTGATCAGCACGCTTATTGCAACGCCATAGAAGAGGAAGCAGATGGCGAACCCTGGTTTCATGATATCAAGGAATACCTCAGAATGGGGATATATCCGGAATAGGCCACTGAAGACCAAAAAAGAGCCCTTCGGCGTTTGTCGAATGGTTTCTTCCTCAGTAGAGGAGTTTTGTACAAAAGAACCCCGGATTTGGGATTGTTGAGATGTATAGATGCCGGTCAATCCACGACGGTTATGGCAGAGGTATATGCTGGAGTTTGCGGGCCACATATGAGCGGATATGTATTGGCAAGGAAGATCCTTAGGGCAGGGTATTATTGGCTCACCATGGAACATGACTGTATCACTTTCGTGAGGAAATGCCATCAGTGTCAGATACATGGAGATCTGATTCACGCTCCGCCAACAGAGCTACATGCGATGTCAGCACCCTGGCCATTTGTGGCATGGGGCACGGATGTCATTGGACCTATCGAGCCAGCAGCATCCAAGGGTCATAGGTTCATTCTAAGTAACCATTGACTACTTCACCAAATGGGTTGAGGCTAAAACCTTCAAGTCGGTAACTAAAAAGGCAGTGGTGGATTTTGTGCACTCCCATATCATCTGCAGATTTGGGATCCCAAAAGTAATAATCACGGACAACGGGGAAAATCTTAACAGCAGCCTGATGAGAGAGGTATGCCAACAATTCAAGATTACACACCGCAATTCCACCCCATATCATCCCAAGGCAAATGGAGCGGTCAAAGCAGCCAATAAGAACATCAAGAAGATACTGCGAAAGATGGTAGAGGGGTCCAGAAAATGGCACGAGAGATTACCCTTTGCTTTGCTAGGTTACCGCACTACCGTCCGGACTTCCATAGGTACAACTCCTTATTTTTTGGTGTACGGAACAGAGGCCGTAATACCGGCGGAGGTCGAAATTCTGTCCCTCCGGATTGTCGCTGAAGCCAAGATTGATGATGATGAATGGGTCAAAGCTCGATTGGAACAGTTGAGCTTGATAGACGAGAAAAGATTGACAGCGGTGTGCCATGGTCAGCTGTATCAGAAGAGAATGGCAAGAACATATAATAAGAAGGTACGCCCCAGGAAGTTTGAAATAGGGCAGCAGGTATTGAAGAAGATCCTCCCATATCAGGTCGAGGCAAAAGGAAAGTTCGCCCCAAATTGGCAAGGGCCTTATATCGTGACCAGAGTATTGTCCAACGGTGCTTTGTGTTTGACGGATATCGAGGGAAGATGTGTTGACATGGCTATCAATTCGGATGCGTAATTTCTTTGATTGTGGCAATTATTGGTTCGTTTGTTTGTACTTGGTACTTATTGGATAATGAAATGACGGAGCCAATTCTTTCTTCTATCCAAACACTTTTTACCCTTGTTTCCCCCTTTTGAGCCTTAAGTTATTCTTTCATACCCCTCTTTTGGAATCACTAACGGAAAAGATATGAAAAAGAGAAAGAAGAAGAAAAGAAAATTTTTAAGAGAAAATGAAAAAAAAACGAGGAAGATAAAAATCACAAGAAATACAAAACCATGGGAACTACGTTTGACCTGATTTCTCAAAGAGGATACGTAGGCGCCTCACGGCTCGGTCATAGTGTGCATCATAGTGTGCACAGTGTACGTAAGGGTGCATAATAGGCACAGTGGGCGTAACACACATAGCTCAACATAGAGTAAAAATAAAATCCCCCAAGCAAGAAACTGGGGCGGAGGTTATGTTTTAAAATTCCAACAAAGTTTGATTCCAAAAGTTGTAGCAGATCACCCATCAAAGTTATTTCATTTCTTGATAGCCTTTCTTTTATCCCCACACCAAAACCAACATCGACGTCCAAAAGACCTCCCGATCAATATCCAAGAGGTGCCAAGTCAGGCAAATGAAGCCGAGAATAATACACTGATCCCTGGCGAAGAAGAGTATCATAAAACTGGAAATGAATTGATAGTACAAAAAGAGAAGGTCATATCAACAGCACTCCAATTCCCCGCTGAACAAACAAAATGAGAGAGTCTTTAAAACGAGAGAGCCTTATCGGTGAAAACCTTCACAGGCACCATAAGGCGCCGGGAGCTGAGAGAAAAGAGAGAGTCTCATTAGTGAAAACCCCTCGAAGGGCACTATGAGGCGACAAGGCAGATCAGCAAAAGGGTCCGCGTTCGCAAAGAAATGGACACTCATTTATCCCCAGCAAGTAAAACCATCAGGCAAGATGATTGATACAAATAGACTGGGTCGGGAATCTATGGTGCACGTCATGATCATAAGGACCAGTCATGTCATCCAGATAAGTTTTTGGTTCAGAAAGATTTTTCTCTTTTTCTACCTTTTTCATTTTTCTTTCTAAAAAAATTGGTTTTGAAAAGGATCTTTCAAAGTTTACTACCAGAGATTGAAGGGGTCCAAAAGCAAAATACGAAAGGGATAGGCCAAAAACCGAGAATAAGACAAAAGGCGTCGAATTGCATCGAAAGAAGGGGGACGTAAAGAGAGCGGAAAATGATGGGTGAAGGACTCGTAGACCAAGTTCCGAGAAGGTTTACCCGCAGAACGTCGATAAATCACGGACCCAAGTCCGAAGTGGTCAAACTCCACCGGAAAGGGAAATTGATCCGATGCAAGATAGCAGTCCCAAAGGTTATCCCCAGGCAATAAAGTTTTGTGCCTTGCAATTCTGGGAGGAAGTAAACTCTTAAGGGAGTGGTTTCGAGAGGGAAGCAGACTCCCACAGTTGGTTCTGTAAAGAGAAAAGCAAAAAGGGGGATAGATGGAAGACCATCCCCATCAGACGGGTCACCCCCAGTAAGCAACTTTGTCCGCCAACCAGTTGTGGGGGCACATAGCCAGAAAAGAGAAAGAGAGAAAAAATCATCTCCCAGCGGAAAGACACCGCCGCCCACCATGATTAAAACTAACTAAATCCTTTTGTCTGCTGTAGGAAAATAAAGGTTGATGATGGCAGCAAGACGCGATGCCAGGGAAGTCGCCAAAACTGGGGCAGAAAAATTTTTTGCCGTTGTCAAAAATTTTCTCGGAAGAACGAGGAAAAAAATTCAATACTGTATGTTCTAGGTCGCCCACCAGTAAAATGCGGGAATACTTTCATGTTCTAGGTCGCCCACCAGTAAAATGCGGGAATACTTTCATGTTCTAGGTCACCCACCAGTAAAATGCGGGAATACATTCATGTTCTAGGTCGCCCACCAGTAAAATGCGGGAATACTTTCATGTTCTAGGTCACCCACCAGTAAAATGCGGGAATACTTTCATGTTCTGGGTCGCCCACCAGTAAAATGCGGGAATACTTCATGTTCTAGGTCGCCCACTAGTAAAATGCGGGAATACTTTCTGTTCTATGTCGCCCACCAGTAAAATGCGGGAATACTTCATGTTCTAGGTCGCCCACCAGTAAAATGCGGGAATACTTCATGTTCTAGGTCGCCCACCAGTAAAATGCGGGAATACTTTCTGTTCTAGGTCGCCCACCAGTAAAATGCGGGAATACTTTCTGTTCTAGGTCGCCCACCAGTAAAATGCGGTAATACTTTCTGTTCTAGGTCGCCCACCAGTAAAATGCGGGAATACTTTCTGTTCTAGGTCGCCCACCAGTAAAATGCGGGAATACTTTCTATTCTAGGTCGCCCACCAGTAAAATGCGGGAATACTTTCTGTTCTAGGTCGCCCACCAGTAAAATGCAGGAATACTTTCTGTTCTAGGTCACCCACCAGTAAAATGCGGGAATACTTTCTGTTCTAGGTCGCCCACCAGTAAAATGCGGGAATACTTCATGTTCTAGGTCGCCCACCAGTAAAATGCGGGAATACTTCTTGTTCTAGGTCGCCCACCAGTAAAATGCGGGAATTCTTTCTGTTCTAGGTCGCCCACCAGTAAAATGCGGGAATACTTCATGTTCTAGGTCGCCCACCAGTAAAATGCGGGAATACTTTCTGTTCTAGGTCGCCCACCAGTAAAATGCGGGAATACTTTCTGTTCTAGGTCGCCCACCAGTAAAATGCAGGAATACTTCATGTTCTAGGTCTCCCACCAGTATAATGCGGGCATACATTCCATAATTTTGCATTCAGGCGCCCACCTGTATAACAAGAGGAATACTTTTTAGTCTTATACTGCAGATTTTGGAATCAGTAACCCTATCAGAAGGCGGAAGGTTACAGCAGGAATACCTAGCAGGAAATAATAAAAACCCCCAGCACCGGGATGCAGAAGGGTGCAAACTCAAGTGCATGCGTCAAAAGGAAGAAAGGACGCGTTTTGAAAGAAGCAGCTTGTGAACATTAGACCATGCCCAGCATAACAAATCTGATGAAGAGAGCCGTGCCACCAGAGGAACCATTGAAAAGCTTAATGAAGAAGGCCATATCCCCAGCGGACCAAGCAAAATGATGCAAACTGGTACTCAGAAGAGCAAAGGGCCAGTACCATCCCTCAAGGTCACAAAAATAAAAGCATCGAAGAAAAACGCAAGCCGACAAGAAAGCAAGGCGACAAGAACAAGTTGAAGATAGACGAGATCTTATGATCCGTAGTCTAGCCTAGCTTCTTGCTTTCATTTCATCCCAATGTAACAAGGAGATCGGTAAGCGATGACAGCATACAACAGCATGTAACAGCGCAACCAAAGCAAACATGACAGTCACACGGTAGTCCCAGCTACCAAAACTTCCCGAACTACATTGACCTGATTTCTGTTCAGCCCAGGATATGTAGGAAACCTATGAAGCAAAGGTTCGGTCAAATCTTTTTCGAAAAAATGCTTCACACGGAGTGATCGGATGAGCAAAAATCGTCTGCTTTATCTTTGCGCGAAAACCCTTCGTGTCTTCGGGCAAAGAGGGGCAGCTGTAAACACGTGATTTTTGCTTCGCGAAAGTTACTCCAAAAAGAAAAAGAAAATCAAAAATATATGTTAAAATGGCGTGTTAATTGTTATAGGTGTTAACCAATATGTGTGTAAGTTTATTTTAAATTTTACAATTTTTTTAGGAATTGTTAGTTTAAAGGGAAAGGGAAAATCGGATTGGGCCCCAAAATGAGGCCCAAAGCCAAAGCAAAGACCCAGTCCAAACCAGGCCTGCCCAGGCACGTCCCCAAAACGACGCCGCATAGGGTGTTTGATCTGAGCCATCCGTCCAGGCCAATCCAACGGCTCAGGACCCCTTTCAGCAACCCTTTTTCAAACCCGACCCAATAACCGATTTAACCCAACCCCTCACTTTAACCAAACGACCCCGTTTCCATACCAAACGACTCCGTCCTGTCAATCACCAATGGATCCAAGCCGTTGAGATCATCTGATCTAACGGCCCAAATCAAATGCCCCATTACGTATATAAACCTCCCATCACACCCCACGCCCCCCAAACCAAACCCCACCCTTCCCCACTGTACACCATCGTCCCAAACACAGCCCCTTCCCATTCCAAACCCTAGCCGCCCCCATACACTCTCACCCTAAACCCGGCGGCCCCAACGCCGGTGACCACCAAAACAACACCCCTGATGCACCTCACCACCCTGAACACGAATCCACCAACCATATACCTCGAATCACACTCCGTCATCTCGAATCTTGATTTGAAGATTCGAGACCAAACCCCGATCTACACCAAACCAACCCAAAAACACACTGGACAACCCCCTGACCTCCCTCGTGACCAAACCAAGCTTGGTTTGGTCCGAATCTACCCACAAGGCCTAAAATCCCAGATCTGAAGATTCAAACCCTAGAACATAAGAACCTGGGGAATCCGACCTGTTTCATAAAGGAGTTTGGGGTCTAATAGACTTCAATCAGGGTGTTCTCGGTTGAGAACACCCCGATTAAAGTTTGTTCGGCCTCAAAGGGCCAAATCTGATTCGGACCTGGGTCGACTTTTGTTAAAGTTTTCAGTAAGTTTTTCTTTTCTTTTCTGTTTTATTTGAATACTGCTTGAGGATTTCCAGCATGTGTCGTTGTGATTGTTTGTTATTTTTTGATATTTTCTTTCAATTTCTTCCATCATCGTAAAGACCTTTTATTTGGTCGTTTGTTCTTCTGTGTATATGTGAATACGTCTTGTGATATACATGCTCGATTAGATTAGTCGTCGCATAGATAACTCATATAGCCTCCCAATGTCGTGCAAAGTTGTCTGAAACCCTTTGGGACCCTATTCGTGTTGTTTATTTAATCGACTGATTATTCCTTGTTATAATTAGTATAGTCGACTCAATAAACGTCGTCGATTAGTTTCCTATGACTGAATGTTCAAATATTCTAATTCATACAATTTCACGTAAGTGAATAAACCTGTTCGTTGTTAATTGATTGCTTGACATTACTTGAAAGTGGTTTGTAACTACATTATAAACAACTAAAAGATCCAGGCTAGGGCAGCTGGAAATTGAACTTTCAAAAGTTTGAATTCCCTGCTGCAGAAGCAGGGCAAGACAGTGATAACCAGGGATTAACAGGGGTAATTTGGGTGTTAAAAAGAACAGAAATAATTAGTTTAAGTGAGCTGACAAATAGGGTACTGAATTAGGATTAAATTAATGCCAATGGGGAACAAGACATAAGAGTATGGGAATTAAATGAATACTTAACTAAACCCATAACCCTTGATTAGAGTAATAAGACAGAGCATGGGGGCTGATTAAGGATTCCGAGAAAGATGCCTTTAGGCATGGGGAGTTAAGGGGTATGGGCAGACTGCGACTTGCAGGAATCCAGGCAGTTGGACTGACCTGGGGTTTGGCTTATAAATAAGCTGTTTTAGAACATAAAAGAGGCTGGATTTTTTAGTCTTCAGAAAAAGAAAGAAACATAAAGAAATTTTTAGAATATTGTAACCAAACACTGTCTGAAAACTGCTTAGGAGTTCAAGTTGGCCAAGCTGTCTTTGCTAATTGTTTGTGGGTTATTTGCCGAGCTATTTGTGTTTGTCGAACTGCTGGTGCTGTTACATTGAGTACTCTGGCTTTCTGTTTGTTTCATCATTCTGTTTCTGGGATTGTTTGATTGTTGCTCGACCAACTATTGGGTTTCCCTTGTTGTTGAGACTGCTACTATTTACCTGTGGACTATTTGTGACGTTTGTTGCTGATTGTTTGCTGTTGATTGTTGATTGCTGCTTACCTGCTGTTGCTGTGTTGTTGTATACTACTCAGCTGATCATTCTCATTCTTCTTTTGCTTTGCTATACCAGGTACACGACTAATAGTGTCAATGTAACTTGAAAGTTGAGCATGAATACAAAAGAGAAGATCTGAAGATGTTTATTTCATACATAGACTGTTATATTGAACATCATGTAATGTATAATAGTTTACATTCTTGTTTGGATCATGTAAGGTAGCCTGCATGCCCGGTAGATATCAATGTATGGTGATTGAATATTAGTTTGTATAAGTAGGCTGATAGATAAAAGTATTCCCAATGCAATAGGTTGTATCTTAGACTTTATCTAATTATGTTTAGCATGTCCTTAACTGCATCAAACTATCCATGTTAGTTGATTCCATTTCCTTTTTGATAAATTGCCTCCTTATAATTGGCAAACCATTGCTTTAAAAACAAACAACGCAAGCCTGCACTTTTCAACCTCACGAAGGTCGAGCCCGAATCGAACGAACTCATCAGGCTTTCATCAGAAAGGCAGTGGCCCAGGCCCAGCCGATATCGTATGGGTTGGGTTTGGGCCCATAAGGTCCGATTAGCTACCCACGTGCATGGTCATGCCTTCTCATTCTGCAAAGGCATTCGGAATTCTGCTATAAATAACCTGTAAGCATGTAATTGAGTAGGATCATTTTACTTTCAATTAGTAGAAACAAATGTGACAAGATAACATAGCCGCTATAGGATATCCTTTAAAAATAAAGACGAGACGAGCCTCGACAAATAAAAAAAATGCACAAGTTGTGGGGCCCTCCAAATGTTTATATTAAAATATTTAGAATTCGGGACAGGCCGTTTAGCAAATTTCACGGCCTTTTCCCAACATAACAATACGCTAGTTGCTTTAGGCGCGCCTTTAATAATATTATCTCCTTAAACTCGGGTGCACATTTATGTGACCTAAATCCAAGTCTCAATGAAATCGAAATGTGTCTCTAATCACGGGTACATTGATTGTGACGTGGTCTGAGATGCATTTCCATGACGTTGCAAATCCTTTTAATAATGAATGAGACGAGCCTCGACAAACAAAAAATGCACAAGTTGCGGGGCCCTCTAAATGTATATATATTAAAACACTTAGAATTCGGGATAGGCCGTTTAGCGAATTTTACGGCCTTCCCCAAAATAACAATATGCTAGTTGCGTTAGGCGCGCCTTTAATAATTTAATTTCCTTAAACTCGGGTGCACACTGATGTGACCCAAATCCAAATCTCAACGGATTCAAAGTGTGTCGACGACCACGGGTACATTGATTGTAACGTGGTTCGAGATACATTTTCACAACGTTGCAATTCTTGACAAAAATAACAGTAAATTATAAAAGCGGTTAAAAGTTAAAATTTGCACATAAGTTCATATTCGTATAAAATCAGATAATCAAGCCAAATATAACAGTTGAGCGACCGTGCTAGAACCACGGAACTCGGGAATGCCTAACACCTTCTCCCGGGTTAACAGAATTCCTTATCCGGATTTCTGGTACGCAGACTGTAATATGGAGTCATTCTCTTCCTCGATTCGGGATTAAAATTGGTGACTTGGGACACCCTAAATCTCCCAAGTGGCAACTCTGAAATAAATAAACAAATCCCGTTTCGATTGTCCTTTAATTGAAAAAAACTCCCTTGCACCCTCGCGGGTACGTAAAAAGGAGGTGTGACACTAGTTTAACTGCCGCATTATAGATTACCCTGTGTATACGTGATTTCTTACTCTCAGTCATTATTTATGTTTATTACTCACTGGGTCGGAGTACTCACATTACTCCCTGCACCTTGCGTGCAGATCCAGGTGTTCTAGAGGCTGAGTGAGAGCTTTCCAGTCAATCAGAATTATCCAAGAGTATCGAGGTAGCTGCATGGTGTCTGCAGCCCTGATTTCTCCCTTCCTTTCTATTGTATTCTGCATTCCTAGACTGTTTGTGTAGTAGGCTATTGAACTTGTATTAGAGGCTCGAGACTTGTGACACCGGATCGGTGTGGACCATGTAGTAGTATTATCTTTTGACTTCCGCATATTTAACTTGTTGTTTCAGAACCTCATTATGTTAATTTGACAATTAAACTATGTTAGCTGATATTGGACTTTATAAGAAAATGGGTTGTGGTTGATAGTTGGTCAGGATTGTCTAGCAATGTGTTGGGAGCCATCACGACCGTGGTTGGGGTGGTGACACATTTGTAATGAAAGGCTCGCAATTGCCAAGCCTGTGAAGCTCGCAATTGAGAAGCCTGATCTCTCAACTGCGAGATCATAGGCCTGCAACAACTAAAGCATACCAACAAGATTTTCTAAGTTCCAAAACATCCCGTGGTTTATCCAAAACTCACCCGAGCCCTCGAGGCTCCAAACCAAACATGTACACAAGTCTACAAATATCATACAGACTTGCTCGTGCGATCAAATCACCAAAATAACATCTTAAACAACGAATTTAACACCAAAACTCATGAAATTCTCAAGATAGTTCAAAATTTCTATTTTCTCAACTAAGGGTCTGATTTATATCAAATCTCTTCCGTTTTCACCAAATTTCACTAGTATTACTTAAATACTATATCAAACCTATACCGGACTTCGAAACCAAAGTACGGGCCTGATACCAGTGAGATCACACACTATTTCATTTCTAAAAATCCTTATATTTTCCAGCAAACAATTTTCTTTAAAAATTCATTTCTCGGGTTAGGTACCTCAGAATTCGATTCCGGGCATACGCCCAAGTCCCATATTTTACTATGGACCCTACCAGATCATCAAATCACGGGTTTGGGTTCGTTTGCCAAAATATTGACCGAAGTCAATTTTAATTAATTTTAAAGGCAAATTTCAATATTTTTCTTAAATCTCACACAAAGGCTTTTCAGAAACGTTCCCGGATTGCGCACGCAAATTGAGTAGAAGGAAAATAAGGTTTTCAAGGCCTCGGAACCCGGTTCGGATTCTAAAACAAAAGATGACCCTTTGGATCATCACAGTGAGCGTGTCCCATGTGCATGATAAGATGCGGGAAGCGAGGCTTAGATACTTCAGGCATTAGTGTGTGTGAGGTTGTAATTTCGTCTCCATTAACATCCCCTATTTTGTTTTGGGTGATTGCACAAATAGGACATTTCGTTGCTATTATTTTTTTTTTGATCTAGTTGGTTCCATGTGCAGACCTTTACACTTTTGACCTTAAGGTTGCCCATAAGACAAGCAGGGGTCAATAAATCAAGACCATCTCTTTTAAGGTCATTAGGCGTAATTTTCTATTTTATTAAGCATAGTAAGAATACCACTACATGATAGCTCAAGGATAGCTTGTTCTTGAATTTGTGTTATCCATAAACGAAAATTTATCTTCGATACCAATAGTAAATAATTCAAGCTTGTTAAGAAACTTAGCTCAAAGTAATAATATGAAACAAGTAAATAGACAAGAATGTAGAGAGAAAGAGAGGAGAGATTCTTATTTCTTCAAATGTTTTTCAAGTGTGTACAATGTGATGCCCAAACCCTCTATTTATAGGATAATATTTAGGTAATACAAAGGGATGTCATAAATATGGTATTAACTATTAAATTCATAGGGGAAGATCATGGAGGGGGTCATGGAGGTGTGGGAGTTACAACAATAATTGTAAAAAGTAGTGGGAGGTTAATGGAGAAGAGTAAAGGGCGTAACTTCTTTAGGAGTTATAGACATCCACTATATAATATAATATTTCATAACATTCCCCCTTGGATGTCTATAGATATTGTGACTAGTTAAAAATCCAATAAGATAAAATCTTGGCTAAGGAAAAAAGATTACAGCGCGTATTTGCCTCCCTCTTATGAAAACATCAATTTATTTCTCCGAGATGACGTATTCCAATATTATATACCAACCTCTCAAATGTTGAATTTGCTCATGCTTCACTGAACAGAACACCAAATTATCAAGCGAACAAATTTGTTGAACATCTATTTCACCGTTCGGTGAAGATTGTGTCTGAAAAGAACTTTATTTTTTATTCTGTCTCCTCCAATATATCCTTCTTTCAATGAGATAAACAAATACTATTGCCTTCACTATTATTGGAATCTTCTCTTCAAGGAAAAGTCACACATTTGTTGTGTGTTGAGTCACTTGCTTTATCAGTTGCTAATATATTGACATGACTTGGATAAGTATCAATAATTGACTGCCTTGTGAAATAATAATATGGCAGCACCTTCACATACAAATATATTGTTTGAAGAACAAACTTCAGAAAATGCCTGCATTTGCATAACCAACAAAACCTTGACAATATTTGCTAGAATAAACAAATCTATATAAAGATTCCTTTTGCAATATAACATTAATCGTATTTCAATATACACAAGAGTAAAACTATATCTTGCTAGAATATTGTTATACTTATGGTTATAGCAAGATACATTAGTGCATCAATTACACTAGACATAAAAACAAATCATATCATACCATGATTACTCTAATCCACACAAGGATCTGCTGAAACTTTAATAATTTAAATCCTTCAAGGATTTTCATTATGCGCATATCAAGTTTTTCATGTATTGCCAAATTAAAACCTGAAAAGGATTTCATCCACCATAGGAGAACATATCTCCATATAACTAATGCCAGAATATTTACGAAAAATCTTGTGCTACAAGTCGTCTTTATGTCTATCGACTTGATTTTTTATTTCACTTTCAGGTGTTGGGACTATTCGTCCAACTTCTCATTTTTCATGTGAAGTAAATTTTCATTGCGTACTTTTCATTTGGCCAATCATTTATCTGTCCAAATTTTATGATAGATTTGAGCTCAAGATCCACGTCAATATTAATAATATTGAGTGCCACATTATATCAAGAACATCGTCGACGATCATTTTACGTTGGTTCCATCATCAATCAATAAAGACATAACTTATCTAGATCTCGTTATTTTCAGGTACCTGAGCCTCTCCTATGAGGTATTATAAAGTGTTATCTCATGGTGCTCTTATAAAACACTTGCCTCCTTATTATGACCATCTTTATCATTTGCTCCTCTCCTTCTTCAAGGAGTTTTATATTTGGAACCGATTAGTCTATTACGCTTGATGCGTGCCATAAAATCTGTGTATCATGAACTTTATTCCATTTGAGCATTAACAATTGAAATATGATATTTAGCTTTGGGTCAGCAAATGCGCTTGTCAATATTTTGGAAATGAATTATCACTTAAACTTCAAGTTCACATTTTCTTGTACGAGGATCTAGGTGCACTCATAATAATTCATTCCATGTATTACTTTTTCAGCTGCCCATTTCTCCCCCTAATGTTGGGATCACCAACACATATCCCCAACCTTCTTTGGGGACCCATCTTTACTCATTGTGATGGAAAAATTAAACGATATAGCATATCTATATCTCTAGATGGAAATTATTTGGTTCCTGACCCCGAACCAATTTTGATAGGGAAAATTTATCATAACTTGTTGGCAAGATGCGCACAAGTGCTACTGTATCTTATATAATACACCTCATACCAAATTTATATTTGAGAGTTTTGTTCTCATAACCAAAGGTTTAGCTTAATTAGAGGCATACAATTTCTACTAAACCAACTTGGATTTAAACCATCATTATTAAGATAAATCGTCATAATTTATATTTTGGAACTATGCTCTAATAATTTGATCAAGTAATCTTGCTAAAACCAAACTGCAAGTAGCAAACGCACATGTGACCATACAATAGATGCATCTATTAAAATCATATGATAGCAAATGGTCCACATGGCAGGTGATTAGGCCCATACATATATATCACCTTTTATTCGTTCTAGATATCAAGGGATATAATCCTAATCTTAACTGGTATATCATGAGAGCAACACAAAAGAATTCTTGAAGAATCTTCTATTTCTTCAATACCTGTCAATGTGAATTCTCAATTAATTTTCGCATCAATTAAACCGGGATGGCCAACCGGTGTTGATACCCAATTTTTTCCTATATATTTTTTAATATGAAAATACCTTCAAAATAGCATGTATATGCATATATAAATATGTCCAAGTGTTTTGTTATTTTTCCTTAATTTTAAAAGGTTTTTAAACCAATTTATTTCTCTATTTTATCCAGAAAAACCCAATAATTATTCCCAAAATTATCATTTTGGTGATTCACTTATTGGATTCTCATATTTATACTAAAATATAGCTAATATAAGTTTTTGCATATTTTTACAAATCTATTTAGTATTTTTAAAGCTAAATTGCATATAATTGCATTATTAGCCTCTTTTAGATTTAATTACGTTTATATCTAAAAAAAAATTAAGTCCAATATTTTTAATTTGATAATTACATACTATTAATCATTTTAGTACCTTTAATTTATTTCCGGAATTTACTTTACTATTTTTTATAAATCAAATAGTGAAAAGTGGCTATTTAAATATTTGCCACATTTTATTTCAATTTTAACCTGCTTTTGCACCCCAATTAAACCTAATCTAAGGCCCAATTACCCTAACCCAATCCCCATTTAATCCGACCCAAACCCGTCTTCATAACCCACCCACTGCCCGTTTTAATCCAGGTTGTTGATCATTCGGATCAACGACCAACAACAATCCTTACCTTTTTTAATTCAAACGACCCCTAACCCTAACCCCATTTCACACACTCCGCCGCCTCTGAATCCCCTTCTCTCTCAATCCTCTCTCAAACCCTAGCTACCGCCCTCAACTACAACCCTAAAACCTCCCAAATCCATGGCTTCCAAGGTCATCGAAGACCTGTATCCACCTCCCATGGCTTCTACGTGTTCGATTATTATGGTTTCAAGGCTAGATCTTGAAGGAACTTGGTCCAGACCTTGGACAATTTCAGTTTACGGTTGTTCTCCGGTCATCTCTGACCTTTCTCCGGCCAACCATGGGGTTCTTCTGTTACCTAACCTTTAAGGTTCTCTCGATTTCTCTTAGATCTGTTTCAGATCTATGTCTGCTCTGAACTTTTAAGCACTTTTCTCGAAGTTACTTTTAAAAATCTGCTTTCAAAACTCCTTATTTTTTTTATTAAGGTTCTATTAAGTTATTTCGAAACCTTTCTTTGATTTTTCATATGTTTTGTTGTGTTTGCTCGTATTATCCTTCTGTCTGAGTTTGCATGTTAAAAAAACCTAATTTCTTTTAACTGTTTATTAAATGAATATTTGTTTGCCTGAGTTTTGTCTGATCTGTGTGTTTATCCTCATTTTAAAACCCTTCTATTGTTGAAAATCTTATGGTTTTGGGGTCTGAGACTATTCGTTAAGTGTAGAAGTTCTTTTCAAAATCTCTTGTTCCCTTTGTGTGATTCTTCTGATTCTGGGTTTCTATCTTCTCTTTAACTCGTCTATGTTGAAAGCCCTAATTTTTAGGGGGTTCTTTGTTTAGTTTTGTGTATCAGCATGACTAACCACTTCTCGTTTTTGAGTTTCTATGATTCTTCGTGACTATCTTGCCTTGATTTGTTTCTACTCAGTTTCTTAGCGTAAAAACTTACACTGACTCTACGTGCTTGTGTTCATCTTGACTGTTCGAAACTTGCCTCTTTCTCATCAAATCAGTATTATTTGACTCTCATTTTTGCTAGGTTTGTATGTCGACTCTTGACCATCTGTGTCTTACTTTATTTATATGCAAAATATTGACACATGACTTTCTCTTTGATTGATTCTGATTCCCTGTTTCTTGGTCTAATTTGAACACTTTCCTTTAGACCTTTGATCCCTACTTTCTACTCAATCTGATTGATTCCCTTACCTTGGTTGTTTGATTCTTACTGTCTATTTCCCTGATTAGAGTTTTTCTGAACTTAGCTCTAATAGTTTACTATGTGCCTAATATGTTCAAATTATTTCCTTGTCTACACATTGATTTCTTTCCATATTTGTTACTTGTTTTTACCGTTTTAACTGATTTCCTTAAATTAAGGGAGTACTTATACTAATTTTGGTTCTAATTGGTTCTGAGTTCCATAATTACTATACAATTGTAATTCTTGCCTTATTTTACATGGTTTCGAACTACTATATATACATACTCTCTCATTAACACAAATAGGAACACTTTTAGTTCTGAACTCACACTTACACTAAAAACACTCTCTCTTGCTTTACTACATGTACTGTGGCCTGTTTAACTGGCTGAAAGCCAAATCTATATTTCGAAGTCCTGCTACCTTTCTTTACTGCATTTTTTTGCTTCTTTGACTGGTATGTTCTAGTTAAGTTTTTAGCATCAACAACAACATTGTTACTTAATATTCTTCCCTTGTTGTCTGCCTATTGCTTGTATCTAATTTCAGTACCTTATTTAGCATGCTGTAATTTCTTTTCTCCTATTCTGAATCAATGTATTATGAATCATAAATCCCTACCCCAATGTGTTTGGTACTTATGGTTTGTTTGGGGCATGATAACATTGAATATTGCTGAACATGACTCAAACTTGGTCCTCCTAGGATCATAACCTCCATGTTACCCTTACATGTTGTGTGTTCTGGTTGATTTTACAAGCATGAAAGCACTCCATATTATTGTGCATTCCCAGAATAAACTTATCCCTAAGTATATAGGCTCCTTGCAATGGATTCCCAAACCCCTGCCCCCTTTAATGTAAAATTATCAACTTGTTTGAAGTGTTAATGGTTGTTTCCCAGCACCTCTTTCCCTTTTCTTTACTTCCTTAGTTCTTAAAGCTCTGTTTCTGCACTTGCACTCTCCTCTTAGACTTAAGTTCTGCCCCCCTCATGTGAGCCTTGCCTTGGGACCCATGAGCTCCCTCTGAACTTGGACGCATGAGGGCTGGCGTTTCCACACTGCACTTGTCCCTATCTGGTTATGAAACTTGGGTGTGAGCACTGCCCAGGGTCCTATTGAGGTCCTTAGGGAACTCTGACACACTCAAGTCCGAGAAAAGCTTTGGATCAGGGTTTTTGAGTTGGTTTATCTCATAACTCAGATATAAAGTTAAGAATCAGGCTTCCTCTGGTTGTAATTCTTTTCTTTGTATTTTCGTGATGTATTTAGAATTTAGTATTCCTGATTTGTAATAAGTTGTAATAAACATTTGGGGCTGGCTAGTAAAAAGGGTTGGGTATTTTATGCATGTCAAGGGTAGAAACCATGCCTATAGGACTATTTTAAATTTCTGCATATTCAAACTGCATTTAGAAACCATGTCTATAGGACTTCTTGTTCAGCTTCACATCTAGATAACCTGCATATAGGGATCATCTAAAATCATGTGCATTTGTCACCATTTAGATACCATGTTTTAGGGCCCAAGTGGTTATAATCCAGTAACGCATTAAAATCAGTAACATATATAAATCATGTCTATAGGGGTTCATAAGTAAATCATGTTCGTTTCTACTCACATGCAATGTTAGGTATCATGTCTATAAGGATCTAAAATCACTAACATATAGAAATCATGCCTATAGGGATTCTTAAATAATTCTGATTCGCTTCATTCACATTCGATGTTAGATATCATGTTCATAGGGATTAAAATCCGTAATAGTAGATACTATCACCTGCAGAATCTGTAATCAGTCTAATTTAATTTTATATATTCTGCATCTCTTTTAATAATCTAATTCCCTTACTTAACAAGGTTTAACAAGCATGCATATAGGATCAAAAACACTTCATTTTGAGTTACTACTGTCTCATCACCTTCTGAACTCAGTAGATATCATGTCTATAGGACCCCGTCTAAACACTTAGGCAAGCCTTGGAGTAATAACTGTAAACTGCATCTGCTTCTGTTAATCGCTACAACCAGTAGGTAGGCCTGATTCGGACTTCTTATCTGAGTTATGTAATAAACTAATCTGCTTCAATAATTAACTTCCCTTGTCTTTATGTGCTTTAATCAGACCCAAAAAGCATGTGCAAGTCATGCTGGTTATGTGCTTTTGTTTGAGGAGGTATACTTGAGCCTTATGTGTTATGTGTTTCCCCTTTAATGTGTAGTCTTCTATATGTTTTGTATGCCACCTTAGATTTTTACCTTTGCAACCTCAAGTCAGCCTAATATCCCTCCTTTTTAGGATTATTAGTCTTAAGTGCCTCCGGGACTGATATGAATGGGACGGGTAATAGCATGCAATAAGTAATCGAGACCAATCTGCGCTTAATACCTTAATGGGGGTGGGAAAGGTAGATATGGATATGATGACCATGCGATAATGTCATGTGTAGCCCCTCATTGAGGAGTGATTACCGGACATTGTGTGGGGTGATCCATATTAAATATAAACCTAGGACCCCTTTCCTTTATTTGCAAACTCTTTCTTTTTAAAAAAAATGCTTCTTTCAAATGTTCTTTTATGTGTTTAAATCCCCTAATATTTGAGCCCATACCTGTCTATTCGCTAAATTCACAATAATTGTCTGGCCGAGAACCACACTAGTGGATCTTGGGGTTCCTAACACCTTCCCCTTGGGATAATTTCAAACCATTACCCAATCTCTGGTTATTCAAACAAACTCAGAGTTGAATCTCTATTGGTGTCCTAATGCACCTTAATCATTAGGTGACGACTCTTCAAATGCAAACCCAGTTCCCAAAAGGAACGAGTCGTCCCTCCAAATATCATAAACCCAATTTCACGAGAAAAGGGGTGCGACAACCGGTCATGCCAACTAATATTTATTTCAGTAAACCTCTTGTTTACGTGTGGCATGTGATTCCATCATCATGCTAATTGTAACAACCCAATCGGTCGTTTTGATAATTTTCACTTCGCTCGGTTGTTTGAGGGCATGAGTAGCTTTGTATGAGGTATTATGACTTATGTGAATCGTTGGTTTTGGTTTTCAGGTCATTCGGAATTGATTTAGAAGAATGATTCTCAGCTAGAAACTTCAAATTAGAAAGGTTTGACCAAGTTTGACTTTTTAGTATTTGACCTCATATTGGATTTCTGATGGTTCTGCTAGCTCCGTTGTGTAATTTTAGACTTAGGAGCGCGTTTGGATTGTGATTTGGGGGTCCGTGGTGGAATTTGACTTGAAATGGCGAAAGTTAGAATTTTTGGAAAGTTTGACCGGGAGTGGAACTTTATGATATCAGGTTCGGATTCCAATTTTGAAAGTTGGAGCAGGTTTGTAATGTTAAATGTGACTTTTGTGCAAAATTTGAGTTCAATCGAGCATGATTTGATAGGTTTCGACATCGGTTATGGAAGTTGAAGTTTCAAAGTTCAATAATTTCGAATTGAGGTGTGATTCGTCATTTCGATGTTGTTATGTGTGTTTTGAGGCCTTGAGTAGGTCCATGTTATGTTATGTAACTTGTTGGTATGTTCTGACGGGGTCTCAAGGGCCTCGAGCATGTTTTGTATTAATTTCGGATCATTTTCTTCAATGTTGCTATTACTGGTTCTGGTGTGACCGCACCTACGGTTGGTATGCGTATGTGTGGTGGTCACAGAAGCAATGAAGTGGTCGCAGGAGTAAAAATAGTGCTAGGGGTGAGGAAGACCATAGAAGCGAAGATTTGAGCGCATATGCGTATGTGTAGGTGCGAAGTGATGGAGCGCAGAAGCGAGGTTTTTCGCAGGTGCGGATGGTGACTCGCACCTGCGATGTCACAGAAGCGGGTATGTTGTCTGCAGGTGCAAGGGTCGAGTCCTCAGTTGATTCCGCATAAGCGGGGGTTAAGTCGCAGAAGCGATGCCACAGAAGCGACTAATGTCTCCGCAGATGCGGAAGTGCTGGTTAGAATGTTAAATACAAGGGTTCGTGATTTTGGCTTCATTTTTACATTTCCAAGTGCGTATTGGGGCAATTGTGGAGCAATTTTCAACACAAGGATTGGCATAAGTGATCTACACTCAGTCTTGGTTATATTTCATGAATCTATCTTCGATTTTAGCTTTTGGTTGATGAATTGAAAGAGGAAAATTGGGGGTTTTGGCCTAAAGTTTCATAATATAAATTTTTGAGTTTTGAACACCGATTTGAAGTCGGATTTGAGTGAAACTAGTATGGTTCTCGTAATTGAATGAGTTGTCGTATTTTTTAAGTTTTGTCGAGTTTCGAGGTGTGGACCCAGTTGTGATTTTTGGTCGGATTTGGGATTTGACTTAGGATTTGATCTTTATCATTTGTAATTGCTTCCTTGGGCTTTATCTGATGTATTTGAGCTATTTTTGGCTAGTGTTGGGATGATTAGAGGTCGCTACGCACGTGATGGCATTCTTGGAGCATCGCTTGGCTTGCTCGGTGTCGGAATTGGCTTGTTTAAGATAAGTAACTCTTCTAAACTTAGTGCTGAGGGTATGAAACTCTGATTTATGTGTTATGTGATTGGTGTTGAGATGAAGCACATGCTAGGTTATGGGCGTGTGGGTGTGCACCCAGTGAGTTGTGACTCTGTTGTTTCCAGGGCACTGTTTAGTGGCCCACTTTGTTAATATTTGAGTGTTTCACCATGTCATGCTAGATATCATGTTTAGGCTTTATGCTGATATTGTTGGTACCCCTAGCGGTCGTTTCTTGTTGTCATCTCATTGATTTCATTGATATTTCGTACTCAGTCACATTCACGCATTCATATCATATCTGAGCCCATGAGAGAGAGACTGGAGATATTGATGATTGAGGGAGGCCGAGAGACTGACTGTGAGGATATTATTATGTGGATCGGGGATGTCCGCCTGCAGCAGGCCTTATAGGCTTTACTATAGCACATAAGTTGTCCGTGCAGTTTATAGAGCTTGGGCTGAAGGAACCCCTCCGGAGTCTTTACACCCCCAGTGAGCGTGGATGATACTATTGAGGGATGGATTTCCCTGGACATGGATTTGTCCGAAGTACTTACTACCTGGAGATGGATTTCTCCACAGGGTTGGATTGCCCTTTTTCCTCGGTACTGGGTGACTTATAGTCAGTGTTGTATATGTTCCGGGATGGATTTCCCTGGGCTGTATGGGCCATATACAGTACCGAGTGGTTGAGCATGATGAGTGGAAAGTGTGATATAGTGAGGTTGAGTACTCTGAGAGTGTGAGTACATGATTCATCTATGAAATGCATGGCATGGGCATGCATATATGGCATACATACATAGAGACGCACTTTCCTCATGCTGTACAGTATCACATCATTCGTGACTTTTACACACATTGATATATGGTCATAGAGTGGTATTTCACACTTGTTATTTGGAAAGGAAATGAAACATTTTTATTTATTTTGGAAAGGATTTTTTAGGAAAATTATAGTTTTCAAACTATCTCATAATTTCTCGATGATTTCGATAAAGGATTTGGGTTTTTACTGATATTCTTGAAAAGCAGAACTATTTTCAGAAAAAACTGTGCAAAAGCTGAACTTGTTTTATCTCTGAGATTATTTCCTTGTTTATATGCTCTACGTTGTATGAATTGTAGTTGGTTATTGGTATTGGACCCGACCTATGTTCCAACTCGTCACTACTTTCAACCCGAGGTTAGGTTTGTTACTTTTTGAGTACATGGGGTCGGTTGTACTCATAGTGCACTTCTTGCACATTGCGTGTAGATCTCGGATGCTTATTTTGCTGCATTTGATGGTTGTTGGATTTGAAGGCGTATTTGCGTTCCTACTGTAGCTGCCTCTTGTTCATGGTAGCCTTAGATTATCAAATTCTATTTATATACTTTTTAAACACAAGATGTATTTTCTTCATATCAGCCTTGTACACTCTATTCTTAGAAGCTCATAATTTGTACTACCAGTCCTTGGGAAATATAATAGATCCAGATAATTTATTTTGTTTAATTGACTTGTTAACATTATTGAAATTGGATAGTTATTAGTTGGCTTACCTAGCAGGTTGATTTAGGTGACATCACGACTAGTGGATTTTGGGTCGTGATAGATTGGTATCAGAGCTCAAGATTTATAGGTTCTACAAGTCATGAGCAAGTGTCTAGTAAAGTCTTGCGAATCGGTATGATGACGTCCATACCTACCTTCGAGAGGCTACAGGGCATTTAGGATATATTTCCCATCTTTCTTTCCTTATCGTGCGACATCGATTCAGCCTGAAGCGTAATCCTTTGAATTCCTTCCATACATTCGTATGCGCGCATGAGCGCTCGGTATTAATTGTGCATCGACCACTTCTGATTCCCTGGATGAAGTGCGAGATGTGATTTCTGTGTGTTGATGATGGGCCAGTCTGGAGGACTTGAGGCGGGGTTTTGATTGTAGCTTGAGCACTGAGGTGTTGATTATGTGAGCACGTACTTTTAGATTTATATGTCCGGTGGTGTCTATATTAGTGGAATTTATGGTTGGATGGCTACGTGATGAGTATGATGTGACTGTGAGATGCGTTCGTGTGATTTGAATGTGACGAGAAGGGTTTTCTAGAGGTGTAGAAAGAACTATTTGGGTGTCTGATTTCCATCTTGATTTGACGTATAATCTCGAGTTATAGGTATGTTAAAGGATCTTTTCATGTTGTTAGTTGAGGAGTGGAGTATTTTCATGTCTTGATATGAGTTAAGACTCAGGAAGATTAAGTGGTTGCATAATAGTTATGACTGTGGAACGGTATAGAGAGAGGTCAATTTGAGGCAAAGCAGGTGGGTTATCTCCTGCGGGGTTTCCTGATGTTTGTGTGATCCCTATGTTGGTTGTTGAGAGTTCTCTTTTACCAGTAAATTATATGCGTTGCAACTTGAGTTTGGATCGCTTATGAGAGTTGGCTTGACTGTTACAAGGGAGAATGCGATATTTGCATATGATTTGAGATGCTAGATTGTTTGTGTTACATGAGCTTATGGAGGATTTAGTTGAATCTCACTGCGGTATTATGTCTGTAATAAAGTATGGTCATTGGGAATTATGGTGTGTTTTGATCTATGGATTTGAGCAAAGTGGGGGAGTCCGCTATTGATAAGTTGATTACACGGTTATGTGTTGTATTGGTTTTGATTTGAGGTATACTTGCGGATGAGTTATATTCTGCAGAGAGTGAGATCGAGGATGACTTAAGTAAAGGAATTTCTGGGTACGAGTTGTATTAGGCTTTATGAGTATATGAGAATCATGGAATAATTTGAGTTGTTATTTGTGAAGGATGTAATATGCGTGGAGCAGAAATTTATCTGGTTGTATTAAGGTGGGTTAATTCCTTGGGTGTTGGAGTGCTAATGGAGCAGAGGTCGTTCGGCCCGTTTAATCAGTCTAATCGAGATTTGAGTAGAGTGGATGACTTTCGAGAATGGTTATAATGAATTCAAGTTTTATATGTGGCAATTGAGATTTTTTGCGGATTTGTATATCGCTAGAAGCTGAGAGTTACATTGGATGGTGTCGAGACTTGCAGTATTTATACATCATTATGGATTCTACATTTTAGTATCATGAAGGTAAGGTGAACTACTTGAAATTCACAGAAGGTCTCTTTAGAGTGAATATCTCGGTTGTGCTGCTTTTGGGGTGTTTAAGAGAGCATTCAGTGGCTTATGAGCCTTAAGTCGGTGTGGTTTTATGCTAGGGTCTCGTGTAGTTAGTCTTGGTTGAGGATTGTGGTATTATGGCTAGGAGAAGTATCAATTTGAAGGTAATTCAGAAGAAACTCGGATAAATAGGACAGCTTGGTAGTAGGTTGGATCAGCATGGTAATGGATATGATTGGTTCTTTGGGTGCTTATGAGGTGGTAGGTTTCTATAGGTATTTTGTGGCAATGATCTTGGGTTTTTAGTGACCTCTGTAGCTTGGTTGAGTTAGAAGGATTCACTCATGACGGTTTCGTTTTGTGCAAATGGGATTCGAAGAGTTCTTGATGGTTTCTACCACAGTTAGAGATGGATATTTCCTACTGACGTGAGAAGCATGTGATGTATAGTGATTTTCTCCTAGTTGGGATCAAATAGAAAGTTCTTGGCTAATTGAGTGAGTGGTTGCTTGTGACTCGGAGTAGATTACAGAGTTCTCATATTTTTTTATGATGGCATGGTATATGCAGTGTGTTTTGAAGGATTGCGATTTGCATGTGCAAGGACGTAGTTCAGTTTTGAAAGGAAGGTCATGAGTCATTAGGCAGCATGACAGTTTTATATTACTAGGTGAATGACATTACTATCTAGTATGGATTGATGAGAGTATACATTTCAGAAGGGGCAATGTATTTTATTTATGGATACTTCATTGGTATTGCGACACTCTCTTGTTTGACCAACTGTTGGTGTTCAAATTTTGCCTTGTGGCACATAAGAATTATAGAAGTATTCCTTGTGGGATGATTGTGTATTGAAGAAGTGTTAAACATTCAGGCGGTGGAGTTAAGATCAGATATGATGATTCGTGTGTTCTATGGATTTGGAGACTAGGAGTTCTCATGAGTAGATTGTTTCGTGGTTGTGGACTGTGAAACGTAGCCAGGGTTAGTCAAAAGATAGTATGTTTTGTGATTCAGTCATTGTGGACTTTTGGAGGGTTATTTATCCATTGTGCGTGACCAGAGTTGATTTGGGGTTCATTGGTAGGCCCAATATGGATGTGTGTTCTACACCGGGTCAGATTTGTTGACTCTGAACTGCTAGTGTTGAGTGATGTGCCATTTAGTTGTTGTTGAGCTTAATCGTGTTCTGAAATAATCTGTTAGTTACCATTTTGTGTTACGAGGAGTTGTGAATAGTTTGTTATATGCACACATGGTGCGGTTTTATTTGGGCTTATAGCGTAAATTTGAGCAAGATGAGTATTCGGGTATTGCATGATTGATTGCACATTGGCTATGTTCTTTTCGGATAGTGGCTTTGTGCTATTTGCTCTCCGTGGTTAGGGTAATGCACTTTGGGTACTTGATGTCGAATTTCGAGCGGTTATGGATTTTGAGTAAGGTGGCTCGAGGTATATAATACGAACCAGCATTTGGATGAGGTCACGCATTGTAGCAGAGTTATGTATAGGTATGATCCTTTGTGTTAGATTCGTGAGTTTTGGTTCTGTGGTGTGTGATGGGTTCTTAGCATGCGTCGTGGTGATACCCGTTGAGCTTGCGGGACGGTTCTCTTGTCTGATGTCATTTTCCATGTTTGAGTACATTTGGAATGTTGCTTATTAGTGCATGGATTGCACAGGTTGTGACTTTAGATTGTATTGATGTATCGTGTCATTAGAGTGGTCGTGTTGGATGAGATGAGGTAATTGGGCCTAGAATGGATACTATCAGAATTGATTATAGCATGGTTGGAAGGATATTGTTGCTGATCGGCTTAGGAAGTTTCTATAGTTCCTATCGAAGGAGAGAGAGCTCTATGACTTGTTGATCTGATGAATGGCTATGAGTTTCTGCGTGTTTTCTTTATCATTGGCAGTATATGAAGGTGTTAGAATGTGGATTTGTTTGATAAGAGGTTTATTACCGGTATTGGATTGTGTTGAGTAGCTACTGTGATTAGAAATTATCGCTATGAGTATTTGAGTTTTGAGGTATATCATGTGATTACATCTTGGGTTACGGATATGGCTTAATACAACTTATTCAGACTTATAAAGTGTGTAGATGTGAGATTTTGATCTTATAGAATTCCGGATGTTGGAAATTGGGTTCTAAGACTTATGGGCTAGGTTGGATTAAAATATTTCAGTCATGTTGTGTTATCAGGCCTATATGGGATAGGGTGACTTGGGATCACCCCCGGGTATGTGCATGGTAAGGTTACTCGGCGATTTTATGGCTTTTTGAATAACATTGGGCACGTTCGAGGATGAACGTATGTTTAAATGGGGAAGGATGTAATGATCCGATCAGTCATTTTGAGCATTTGTATTTTGCTCGGTTATTTGAGGGCATGAGTAGCTTCGTATGATGTATTATGACTTATGTGAATTGTCAGTTTTGGTTTTCACGTCATTCAGAATTGATTTAGAAGAATGATTTTCAGCTAGAAGCTTCAAATTATAAAGGTTTGACCAAGTTTGACTTTTTAGTATTTGACCTCGGATTGGATTTCTGATGGTTCTGTTAGCTCCGTTGGGTGATTTTGGAATTATGAGCGCTTCCAAATTATGATTTGAGGGTTCGTGGTAGAATTTGGCTTGAAATGGCGAAAGTCGGACCGGGAGTGACTTTATGAATCGGGTTTGTATTCTGATTCTGGAAGTTGGAGAAGGTCCGTAATATGAAATGTGACTTGTGTGCAAAATTTGAGTTCAATCGAGCATGATTTGATAGGTTTCGGCATCAGTTGTACAAGTTGAAGTTTCAAAGTTCAATGATTTCAAATTGAGGTGTGATTCGTCATTCTGATGTTGTTATGTGTGTTTTGAGGTCTTGAGTAGATCTGTGTTATGTTATGTGACTTGTTGGTATGTTTGGACGGGGTCCTGAGGGGCTCGGGCATGTTTCAGATTGATTTCGGATCATTTTCTTAAATGTTGCTATTGCTAGTTCTAGTGTGACCGCACCTGTGGTTGCTATGCGCAAGTTTTGTGGTCGCAGAAGCGACGAAGTGGTCGCAGGAGAGAAACTAGTGTTGGGTGAGTAAGATCGCAGAAGCGGAGATTCGGGCGCATATGCGGATGCGTAGGTGCAAAGTGATGGAATGCAGGAGTGAGGTTTTTGATAGGTGCGGATGGTGGCTTGCACTTGCGATGTCGCAAAAGCGGGTATGTTATCCGATGGTGCGAGGGTCGAGTCCTCAGTTGATTCTGCAGAAGCGGGGGTTATGTTGTAGAAATGACGCCGCATAA
Organism: Nicotiana tabacum; assembly: GCF_000715075.1. Lineage (NCBI taxonomy): Eukaryota > Viridiplantae > Streptophyta > Magnoliopsida > Solanales > Solanaceae > Nicotiana > Nicotiana tabacum. The sequence continues at coordinate 56,118,537 of NC_134087.1, read as the reverse complement.
GCGGCTAATGTGTCCGCAAATGCAGAAGTGCTGGTCAGAATGTTAAATACAAGGATTCACGATTTTGGCTTCATTTTTACATTTCCAAATGCGGATTGGGGTGATTTTGGAGAAATTTTCATCGGAAGGATTGGGGTGAGTGTTCTACACTCGGTTTTGGTTATATTTCAATAATCTATCTTCGATTTTAGCTTTTGGTTGATGAATTGAAAGAGGAAAAATGGGGGGTTTGGCCTAAAGTTTCATAATATGAATTTTTGAGTTTTGAACACCGATTTGGAGTCGGATTTGAGTGAAACTAGTATGGTTCGACTCATAATTGAATGGATTGTCGGATTTTGTGAGTTTTGAGGCATGGGCCCTGGTGTGTTTTTTGGTCGGATTTGGGATTTGACTTAGGATTCGATCTTTATCATTTGTAATTGCTTCCTTGGGCTTTATCTGATGTATTTGAGTTGTTTTGGCTAGTGCTGGGCTGATCAAAGGTCGCTACGCACGTGATGGCATTCTTGGAGCATCGCTTGGCTTGCTCGGTGTCAAAATGGCCTTGTTTAAGATAAGTAACTCTTCTAAACTTAGTGCAGAGGGTATGAAACCTTGAATTATGCGCTATGTGATTGGTGTTGAGGTGACATACATGCTAGGTTACGGGTGTGTGGGCGTGCACCCTGTGAGTTGTGACTCTGTTGTTTCCAGGGCACTGTTTAGTGGCCTACTTTGTTGATATTTGTGTTTTTCACCATGTGATAAAGTAATTGAGTTGTACATCATGCTAGATATCATGTTTAGGCTTTATGTTGATATTGTTGGGACCCCTAGCGGTCGTTTCTTGTTGTCATATCATTGATTTTATTGATATTTTGTACTCAATCACATTCATGCATTCATATCATATCTCAGTCTCAGTTGTCGCTTATTGATACATCATATCATTATTCTGGGTCAGTTTTCATGACATTGTGATCCCATGGGTGAGACTGGAGAGATTGATGACTGAGTGAGGCCGAGAGCCTGATGATGAGTGATAGTTATGGGATCGGGCTGCACGCCGCAGCGGTTATATTGATTGTGATAGTGCTTGGGCCGTATGAGCCCCTCCGGAGTCTGCACACCTCCAGTGAGCGCGGATGATATTATTGAGGGATGGATTTCCCTTGACATGGATTTGTCCAAAGTACTTGATACCTGGAGATGGATTTCTCCACAAGGTTAGATTGCCCTTTTTCCTTGGTACTGAGTGACTTATAGTCAGTGTTGTATATATTCCGGGATGGATTTCTCTGGTCCGTATGGGCCATATATAGTACTGAGTGGTTGAGTATGATGAGTGTGATACAGTAAGGTTGAGTACTCTGAGAGTATGAGTATATGATTTATCTATGAGATACATGCCATTGCATGCATATAAGGCATACATGCATAGAGATGCATTATCCTCATGTTGTACAGTATCACATCATTCAGAAATTTTTACACAATGATATGTGGGCATAGAGTGGTATTTCACACTTGTTATTTGGAAAGGAAATGAAATATTTTTGTTTATTGTGGAAAGGATTTTTCTGAAAAATTACAGTTTTCAAACTATCTCATAATTTCTCATTGATTTCGATAAAAGATTTGGGTTTTTACTGATATTCTTGAAAAGCGAAACTATTTTCGGAAAAACTGTGCAAAAGCTGAACATTTTTATCTTTGAGATTATTTCCTTATTTATATGCTTTACGTTGTATGAACTATTGTTGGTTATTGGTGTTGGACCCGACCTATGTTCCAGCTCGTCACTACTTTCAACCTAAAGTTAGGTTTGTTACTTTTTGAGTACATGAGGTTGGTTGTACTCATACTGCACTTCCTGCACATTGTGTGCAGATCCCAGATGCCGCTGTTGCTGCGTTCGACAGTTACTGGATTCGAAGGCGTGCCTACATTCCTGCTGTAGCTGCCTCTTGCTCACGGCAGCCTTAGATTATAAAATTTTGTTTATGTACTTTTTAAACAGAAGATGTATTTTCTTCATATCAGCTTCGTAAACTCTATTCTTAGAAGCTCATGATTTGTACTACCAATCCTTGGGAAATGTAATAGATCCAGATAATTTATTATGTTTAATTGACTTGTTAACATTATTGAAATTGGATAGTTATTAGTTGGCTTACCTAGCGAGTTGGGTTAGGTGCCATCACGGCTAGTGGATTTTGGGTCATGACACTTATACATGTGTAGTACAAATATAAGAAAAATCGGGTAACCTTTCATATTTACCCGGTATGATTATAGTAATATAAAGATATCCAATCTTCCTTTCATTTATAGTCTCAATATGCCAACCACTTTGGCTAATACATTTGAAACTCAAAAAGTTTCTTTTGAGACTTACTACAATATGAATGTCATGCACAATTTTATTCATCTAGGTAGTAACAAATTAATTCTTTTGAAACTCTTGATTTTGTACTACAAGATCTTTTTTCACCCTATCCATATGGTGAATGTCTCCTTCACAGAGAAAATCATATCATAATAATTGTCGTGGTCAAAATTATCATAAGTAAAATTATTTCTTGCCTTAACTTTTGCCTTTAGTAACTTTTTATAACGCATGGCAAAATATGTTTTGGTGTACCACGTGTACGCGACCAATGACATATTCATGTAATCATATTGTAATATTCATTATCTTTATTTCTCTCAAACCTCCCTTAGAGGAGTTGTGGTATTTATCCAACCATACATAAGCACATTATTATACATAATCTTTATCACGTATATATTTTCACATTCACTTTCAGGAATGAGTCTGTATTTACAATGCTTATCACAAGTGACATTTTCAAGGAATGGACTATAATCATTTGAGTGTGTCTCGTATTAACAGACCACATTGATACATGTTTCCTTCACCTTTGAAGGATTATTTTGAGAACCCTTATTTTTCTCATTTTTACAATTACCACAATAATAACTATTATTATTTTGATCTTTGGCACGCCCATATTCATTGATCAACCACTTGTATTCATTTAGACTTATTATGTATTCCTATCACATTCACTTCAAGAATGGAGCAAATAAAGTGAGACAAGCTTCATGTTTTTTTCATGAAAAATACATTATTTTTCTTTAGTCATCGTTATATCATCAATATGGTGTATTGGAACTCAAACCTAATGCCTTACCCATATAAAGGCATGTTAAGCCATAATGAGTTGGGACTCAAACCCAACTCTTATCATCATGGTGCACCAGGACTTAAACCTAATGTCTTACCCACGACCAATTGCATAATAGGCCAAAGTGCATAGGGATTCAACCTTGAGCCTTTAAATTTGGCAAATAAATAGTGGATATGTAACAAATGACGTAAAATTTGTTGATAAAAAAATAATAATGGTAAAACAATTATATACAGTGATTGGAAATAATGCACATTACATTAAACAATTTAAATAAATATACGCACAATATAAGCAACATTGATGCGCTATGTTAATGTAACAAAATTAACGTATACAAACATGCATGTACAGACTATACATTGGTGATAGTAAACACCGACCAAGTTGCTGTAGAATATATCATATAGTCTATGTATATATTAATTTTAGCAATCTGTTATTATGTTAAGTATAGTAGTCCTATTTGATCAGTTGGGCTTTGATCATAAATTGTGATATAGTAAACTAGATATTAAAGAATGATCTCTAGCTTGGAAGTGATAAATCACCCCACTGAATTCATGTCTTTTTAGCAGAATATAAAACTAGATATTTATGGATTAGTAAAAATGCATAAAGACTCTTACGTTATATGTAAAGAAAGTTTAACAAAGAGTTACCTAATGGCCAAAAGGGTACGAGTAAGCCAAGGCGTGGAAGTTAAGAAGCACCTGCCATTTGTTCTTTACGAAGACTGAGCGATTCGTGCTGATAACGTGTTAAGAAACTTAGCACAAAGTAATAATATGAAACAAGCAAATAGACAAGAATGGGGTACAATCATGGGAAAACAATATCTATAGTACTAGCTTGTTTACCGTGAAAATGGTAATAACAATTAAATTTGATTTAGTGGTTCTAAAAATACGTGATCTATTTTTATGCTAGTTGTTAAGCGGTTGATGCTATGTGGAGCACTTGGGATTAAGAAAAGAGCTTAAAAACGTGATATTAACCAGACCAAATGGCTGTCGATTGGGGCCTCGAGCTTGCCTACTCGAGGGCCTCGGGGTCGAGTCTGAAGCTCGGCTGGGAGCTATCGAGGGTGGTCGATGGAGGTTAACAGTTATAAATAAATCAATGATGGCTCTTTAAGGCCAATAATAAGCAATAAATAAAGAACAATAAATAGAACACAATAAATGAAGCAATGAGATCAAGAGAATGTGTTAGAGAGCAGAGAGAATGTTCTAGTATATTTGGTATGGAGCAACAAATGTTTACATAATGACAAGGATCCCATTTATATAAGAGGGGGAATCCTAACATAGTACAAGTGTATTTATTATAAAGATATGGAGATGAGACAGCTAGTTAGTGCCATGATGCGAGCTCAGATTAGCCTGATAGACATTGTCGGCTCTAGCTTCATGCCTTGGGAACACCCCACTTTCTTTCTGTAATCGTCAATCTCATACTGCCCCGAGGTCGAGCGTTGATGTCTCCCAAGGGATGAAACTCAACCGTGGTCTCGAGCCTTCGAGACGTGCCTACGAGGCGTTGTAACGATGGAAAATTGGACCTTCTGATTTTACCGTATACAGATAGTCCCCGCGTTTCTTAGAGTAGAATGATAAGAACGACCTTGATAACCATCTTTCCGAATTTCCTGCGATAATGTTATACTGATGAAGTCATATTCATGACATAGGCCTTTGTGGCAACCAAGGCGTCCTGCTGAATCATCTTTTCAGTGCCTTTCAATGCACTGCCAATTCTCGTCCTTCTAAGCGATAATATCGCTGCCGTTTCAGTTCCAAAAATGCATTAATTGTGCCTGCCGATACGTCTTTCAAGGACATTGATGGCGCCGTCGGTTGCGTTTTTCAAAGAGTATTGATTGTGCCTGTCGGTTACTCTGCTCTTTCTCTATAAATGGGAGCTTTCTGGAACCAATTCTTTATTCAAGTGTTCTCAGATTAGCCTTTCGCCCTTCTCTTCTCCTCATCCTCGTCTGTCATTATCTCTTATGTTTAAGGTCCCCGGCCTTAAGGTTACATGGCGTCATTTTTCATGGGCTTTTCCCTTGCCGAGTGAGATTATTCCGACTTGTCGTTGTTGTTGTTGTTATTACTGTTGTCGTTGTTGGCTCGAGATGATGAGATAGGGGGGCCGATTTCTTCCGACTTGGGAAGATATTTGGACTCTACACCGCTGCTCACGAGGGTGATCAGACTATACACTGCTGCTCACCTTCCTACCCCGGCCTAGTGTGGCACTTCATCCCTTTTGCTTTCCGTAGGGTGAAGTGGCACCTCTAGCCGGTAGCTTGCGCGGCACAATGCCCCAAGAAGTGGACTCGAAGTAGCCGTGCAAGTGAGGCCGACGCCCGCCAAGTCTTCTACCGGGTCGTGACCTTCCTGGCTTGGTGAAAGCCTTTGCTCTTTGGCGAGCTATGGCATTTTTCATCCTTCTGCTTCTTCACTTTCCTCTTCTCTATCTTCCCACTTTCCTCTTCTTCATCTTCTCCCTTGGAGATACCATTTTGGAAGACCGATACAAGACCCCTGAGGAGATGGCGATCGAAGATACTGTCGTCGAGGATGCACCCTCGAGAATAGATCAGGCTCTTGGCTTTTACTATATGCATACTTTTGCTTCTTCGTTTCTGTGTAAGGACCCCTTGTGGGCTTTTGTAATCATATGTAAGGACCCCTCGTAGGCTTTTGTAATCAAGTGTTTATGAATAAAAAATGTTTCTCCAATTTGTCTCTGATGTATACTATTTTCCCTTTATCTATGCATTTGAAGAATCTGAGTGCATGACTTCACCGATTGGTGCAAATATCGAGTCCGGGTGTGAGTATTTGTTTTGACCTTTGATTGATTAACACGGCTCCCCACTGAACCCTTTGTCGTTCCTTGGACCGAGCCCGGGTTGGACTGTTAGACTTGGGTCGTCGGGACCCTGACTTCGAGTTGAATCAGAGTAGGGCTTCGAACCCTCAGACCGAGACTTAGCTTTAGACCCTGCGATAATCTTCGAGGGGGGATTCGCTTGGAAGACCAATAATAGATATTGCCTTTCGGCTTTCGAGAATAGTCCCCGAGTGGGGGTTTGTCCAAACTCGGGCCATCTGGAAACTTGTTTTGAACTTAGTGCAGATAACCTTAAGGCGTTGTAGATAGATCCCGGACGAGGGCCTATCCAGGTTTAGATGGTACCCCGAGACCAAGACCATATAAGTGGAGTTTTAAGCGCTTATTTTCTTCTTGGGAGGAGCCTTGAAACCTGGTACCATCTCGAGTCTTGTAATGATATCGATGGCCCCTTGGAGAGGTCCTCGAGATCGGGTACCATCTCGGGACTGGCAATGATGCCAATGGCTTCCTGGAGCCTAACTTCTTTTTGATGGAGGTCCTCGAGATCGGGTACCATCTCGAACTTGTGATGATGCCAAAGGCTTCGTGGAGCCTAACTTCTTTTTGATGGAGGTCCTCGAGATCGGGTACCATCTCAAGGCTTGGTTGGTGATGCCAAAGGCTTTCTGGAGCTGTGATGACCCAAAATGTCATCTTTAAATTAAATAATCATCTCGGTATTTTAAGACCTTGAAAAGTGGTATCAATAATTCCTCAACTTGCGTGCACAGTCCGTATAATTTTCCGGAAGGTTTTTATGTGAAAAATGGATTTAATTGTGAACTAGAGCTTTAAAACTCAACTAAGTTGACCTCGGTCAACATTTTGAGCAAACAAACTCGGATAAAAATTTTTGACCATTCCGGTAGTTCCGTATCGTGATTTGGGAATTGGTCATATGTCCGAAATCGAATTCGGAGGTCCCTAGATCAAATTATCGCCATTTAATGGAATCTAGCAATCTAAGGCTAAAGATTTCTTAAGTTTGACCGGAGATTTGACTTTTGAGAAAAAGAGCTCAGAATAGAATTTTGATGATTCCAATAATTTCGTATGGTGATTTTGGACTTAGGCACATGTTCAGATTTGGATTTGGAAGTCTGTAGGATAATTCGCCGCATTTTGGCGAAAGTTGGAAAATAGAAGATTTTTGGAAAGTTTGACCAAGAGTTGACTTTTTGATATCGGGGTCGGAATTCAGTTCTGAAAATTTTTATAGCTTCGTTATGTCATTTATGACTTTTATGCAAAATTTGAAGTCATTCGTACTGGATTTGATAGGTTTTTGCATTGAATATAGATGTTGGACGTTCTTAGATTCATTAGGCTTGAATTGGGGTGTGATGCACAATTTTTGCATTTTATGATGTGATTTGAGGTTTCGACTAAGTTCATATGATATTTTAGGACTTGTTGTGTATTTAGTTGAGGTCCCGAGGGCCTCAAGTGAATTTCGAAAGGTTAACGGATCAATTCGGACTTGTATTTATCTGCCGAAATTTTCTGGGCAGTTTCTGCATTTTTCGCACGTGTGAACAATGCCGCACCTGCGTGTACAGTATCCGTGAACAGTAACATGTGTGAATAGTATCCATGTACAGTAGCGGGTACAGTATCCGTGAACAGTAACACGCGTGAATAGTACCCCCAAAAATTCTGGACAGTGTAAAGGATGAGCAGTCCGGTTTTCCTAATTTTTTTGGACGTCCAAGCTCGGATTTCGGGCAATTTTGAAAGAGAAGTTACGGAAATTCTTGGGGTAAGTGTTCTTGATTCTCTTGTGATTATGTTCCATGAATAAATCTTCGTTTTTGGCTTTAGATTATTGATATTTGAAGAGAAATGGAGAAATTTTCTAAATTCCATAAAAATGAATTTTCAAGATTTGAACATCGATTCGGAGTCGGATTTGAGAAATATTAGTATGGTTGGACTCGTAATTGAATGGGTTGTCGTATTTTATGACTTTTGTCGTATTCCGAGACGCGGGCCCACGGGCGATTTTTGGGTTAATTTTGGATTTTGTTGAAAAATTAGTATTTTTCATATGGAATTAATTCCTAAAATATGTATTGAGTGAATCGAGTTAATTGTGACTAGATTCGGGATATTTGGAGGCCGATTTGAATGGAAAAGGCATTGTGGAGTAAGATTTTGCTTGGATTAAGGTAAGTAATGGTTATAAATCTGGTCCTGATGGTATGAAACCCTGGACATTGTATCGTATGACTATTTTGGAGGTGACGCACATGCTAGGTGACAGGCGTGTGGGCGTGCACCGTAGGGATTATGACTTGGTCCGTCCCGCGAGACTATGGAATTAATTGGCCTATTGTTTAATACATGTTCCCTCGGTTTTCATAGAAATTAACTATACTTCATGTTAGAAATCATGTTTAGGCCTTATGTGATCATTGTTGAGACCTGCAAGGTCGTGTACTTACTGAATTAGCTGCTAATTGTTGTTTTGTACTCAGTCATAGCTTTTCTTGCTTATTATGCCTCCGTCTCTTGTTGTTCATAGTTGATACATGACATTACCTCTATTTGGGTTATTTATATGATTTTTGAGAGCCCGAGAGACTGGAGAGATTGATGACGGAGTGAGGCCGAGGGCCTATTCTGTGAGGATATTTATGGGATCGGGCTACACGACGCAGCATGATGTTACTGATTTATGACTGAGTGAGGCCGAGGGCCTGATTTGTGAGGATATTTATGGGATTGGGTTGCACGCCACACCATGTTGTTACTGATTTATGATTGAGTGAGGCCGAGAGCTTGAGTGATTTATGCCACGAGGTGGCTTGTTATAGCTCTTGGGCTGAAGGAGCCCCTCCGGAGTCTTCACACACCCCCAGTGAGCACAGGTACCTATTGAGTGCGAGTGCTGAGTGCTGAGCGACTGGGAGGAATGAGTGAATGTGAGGAATGAGTGGTTGTGAGGTTGGAGTGAATGGGAGGACAGAGTGACTGTTATTCTGAGAAAATACATTTACTTCATTACTGTTGCATCGCAGATATCATATCACTGTTTTGAAAATTATTGGAATATATTATTTACTGCTCAGTCAAATTTTATATCTGCTTTATTGAGTACGTATTGATGTGACTTAAACGGTTAAATTAAAAGTATGACTACTCTTATTTGAAAGTTATTAAGATAACTGTATTTGCATAGCTTGTCACTACTTCTCAGTTCCTTATTTATTTCTGTTACTTACTGAGTTGGTGTACTCACGTTACCCCCTGTACCTCGTGTATAGATCTAGACACCTCTGGTCACGGCAGTTGCTGATTGAGGAGTCAAACTCGGGAGACTATTGAGGTAGCTGCATGACGTTCGTTGACCTTGACTCTTTTCCTTTCATGTTGTACTGTTATATATTTCCAAATAGTGTTTTATCAGTCGTATGTTGTTATCATTTAGATGCCCATACACTCAGTGACACCGGGTTTTGGGGATGGATTGTTTAGTACTTTTGGAGTTATATTCTGTTCTAAAAGATTTTATTAAATATTAACTGCTTCCGCCTTTATTTAAAAGTTCTACTGTGTTGAGATGTTGAGTTGAGGCTTGCTTTGTACCACGATAGGCGCCATCACAACGGGTGAGATTTTGGGTCGTGACAAGTTGGTATCAGCGCACTAGGTTACATAGGTCTCGCGAGTCATGAGCGGGTTTAGTAGAGTCTTGCGGATCGGTACGAAGACGTCTGTACTTATCTTCGAGAGGCTGCAGAACCCTTTAGGAAATTCCACATTCTTGAATTCTTATCGTGCTAAATTGATTAAACTTGAAGTATAATTCCTTGAATTCCTTCCACACATTCGTGTGCGCACATGAGCGCTCGGTATCTTCTGTGCATCGATAGCTTGTGATTTCCTGGATGAGGTGCGAGATGTGATTTATGTGTGTGATGTTGGGCCAGTCTGGAGGACTTGAGGCTAGGTTTTGTCTATGGCTTGAATACTAAGATTTCGATTACGTGAGCACGTGCTTTTGGGACTTATATGTCTGTTTATGTCCTTACTGGTGGGATTTGTGACTGGATGACTGGGGGTGAGTATGATTAGATTGCGAGATGTGTTCAAATTGTTCAAATATGACGGGAAGAGTTTTCTGAGGATGTAGCAAGGATTATTGGGTGTTTGACTTCTGTCTTGAGTTGGCATATGACCTCGAGCTATAGGTGTATTGAAGGACCTCTCGTGTAGTTTAGTTGTTGAGCGGAGTAAATCTTCATGTTGTGTTATGAGTTCAGACTCAGAGGGAGGTTAAGTGATTGTGTAATAGTTATGATTATTGAAGAGTATAGAGAGATACCAGTTTGAGGCTAAGCAAGTTGATTATCTCCTGTGGGATGTTCTAAAGTTTGTGTAATCCTTATGTTGTTGGTTGGCACTCCTCTTTTACCAATGAAATATGCGTGTTGCAGTTTGAGTTTGGATCGCGTATGAGAGTTAGATTGATTGTTACAAGGGTGGGTGCAGGATTTGTAAATAGTTTGAGGAATTAGATGGGTTGTGTTGCATGAGCTTATGAAGGATTTAGCTTAATCTCATCTAGTTGGGGCAGCTCAACCAGTTATTGTGGCACTGGCCGATGAGAGGCATGCCTTGTCTTTTGAGGCTTTGCTGAGATTGGACAAGTTTACCAAGCTATTTCTAGTCCATTTTAGTGGTACACCTTCTGAGGACCCACATGATTTTCTCAACCGCTGTTATAAAGTATCGTAGAACATGGGAATAGTTGAAAGCAATGGGGGTTGATTTTACTGTGTTTCAGAGGATGGGTTCTACCAAGAGGTGGTGGAAAGATTACGTATTTACTAGACCCGTTATGGTTCTGTCTGAAGATGTGGACGCATTGAGAAGATCACCCAGTGAATCATGTAGGGGTACAATGGACCTTGGCGTCTAGTTGATTTATATGAGTTACAAAGGTCAACATTGTGGATTATTGGACGTTGTGACCCATGACTTCGCGCCAAATGGGGATGTCTACTATCAATGAATGGATCGAATGGTCATATGTTATATCAGTCTTGACCTGAAATGTATATATATATATATATGGTACTAAAAGTATATGAAATGTATATATATATGGTACTGAAAGGCTCCCCAATAATTTACACATATTTAAGGCCTGAGACATGCAGGGGATAAGGTTAGGACTTGCGGTATGTCTGCCTCCTTAATAATCCAATACTTCAGTTTCAAAGGAGTTAGAAAAAAAACAACTTTACATTTACAGAAGGTTTGCTTAGTGTGGAAGTCAATGTTGCAGATTTTGGGGTGCTTCAGAGAAAGTACAGTGGTTGACGATCTTCTGGACTATGTAGTTCGTGCCAAGATTTATCTTCATGCAGCTATACTTTTGTGATTATTGTGCATAATTAGGGGAAAGAGTTACCCCAAAGAAGAATTGAAGAGTATATGAATAAATAGGTTAGCTCAGCAGTATTGAGTCAACATAGCAAAAGAAGAAATTAGTCGTCGATGTTTGTGGCAAGCCTATGAAGAGGGCAGACTAGCCATGCAACACCACCTACTCGGCTCAGTTCTCAAAAATGTTTTTGAAGGAGTTTATCTCTTGAATTCTTTGTAATATGTGGTATATGTGGTTTGAACGGTTGTGTCAGGTCACCATGACAGTGTCAAAATATTTCATCAGGTTCAATAAGTTAGCCGACATACTCCTACATTGGTTCCTAAGCTAGAGAGCGAGTCCACAGACTCATTAAAGGACTCAATTATGATATTAAAAGTTTGTACAACTCGGGAAGCTACAGGCTGATGCTTTATCTCGGCTAGTGGTAGAAATTGCCAAAATGTTAGAATGTATTCTTGATGAGGAAAAGAGAAAGCTAAGGAGACCAATAGGTCTCGAGGTTTTAAAGGATTCAGCGGATTCTACTCTACAACTACAAATCATTATGACAGGGGCTCGGGTAGCCGGCCAGCCCAACCAATATATCTGATTACTTAGGGTGCTCCAGTAAGTTCTTTTAATGCACTACCGACACGAGCTTCGTATAATGGTTATTCCAGTTATCTAGCATAGACTCAGTATGAGCAGCTGAACCCTCAAAGGGATTGTTATGAATATGGTAGTACTAGGCACATCATGGGAAAATTGTCCTACACTTGGGAGAAACGTATTTTATAAAAGCACTCAGGCTACGTGCCCCATTGCAGTTACTACTCCACTTAAATGACGAGCCAGAGATAGGGGTCAGGATATTAGAGGTGGAGGTGAGACTTCTAGAGGTGGAGACCCAACCCGTTGATATATTTTCTATGGTATGGCTGAGGTCGCAACACCAGATGGTACATTACATGTACGGTCTTGAATTATTATAAAGTAACAATTTTCTTAACTTGATTCAGTTTTGAGTATCGAGGTAAGTCCTCCTATTGTACTCCACTTATGAGTGAGCTTCATAATTCTGAAATCTTCTTATGTGAATACTCCCGTTGGGAGATTCGATGGAGATAGATATGTCTGTCATTATGTGTTGAGATTTTGTTAAATGGAAAATTATTCAAAAAAAGAAAATGGAATGTTCCAATTTGGCACGATGTGCATATTACTTGTGGTACAGAGTTGAGGACGAGATCCTCATGTTTTATATAATGTGAAATATTTAAACCGAGTTACAAGCTGTGGTAGATGTTATATAAGGACGAGGTCCTTGTGGTGAAAGAAAAAAATTATGTATTTAAATGCTCCCTTTGTGAAATTAACATTTGTGCTATAGCATTTGTAGGGAGTCATGCCTATTAGGCTTATTTGAAATTTTTTGTATGAATATCTTTGTGCATAATTTCCCAGATTCGTATTGTAATTATTAAGTTTAGACTACGAGGTGAGTACCCGGGGGATGTAAATTGTTACTCGTTAATTTGGGTAAGTAATTATGAGATCTTCATGCCTCATTGTTAGTAAACTGGAGGTTTAAAATAAGATTTTGTTTACATGAGGTTAATTGGCGATGTTGTAATCTATTATGAACAACTAGTAAGATTAGAGATGTGGTTATGGTCATACATATGATGTGTTTCATGTCAAGATATCATTGTGATAATGCCGTGCTTGTAATGCGGAGATTAGTGTTATTGATATATACTTTGTGGTGCTTTGTTGGGTTGTGGACGTGTTGTTAGGAGTTGTTTTGGTGTTACTCTGACAGGTGGACAATCCCAATTACAGGGGAGACTCTGCCGAAATTTCTGAAAATTTTGGGATATTGAGATGTGCAAAGAAAGAGATAAGTTACATTATGTGTTTAAGGACATGCTCTACTTCTCATTTGAGGACGATGACCCTAAGTGGGGGATAATGTAATACCCCGTATTTGATGGGTGCGTAGGCACGAGTTGCTATAGCCAGTCGAGACTAATATCGTGTGTTGACGTGAAAATCGGACCTTTCTGGAAATGATTGGAGTGTAAGAAATTTGGTCTTAAAGTTTACAAATATGGATAAAGGAAATAATCTCAATTGAAATGGTGTTGTCAGACTTATGTCGAATATGGTAATGTGGGATCAATCGCGAATATTTGTGTAAAAGTAAAATCATCAATTTGGAAATCTGAGAATAATTCTTAGTACGTTCGAGGACGAACGTTTATTTTAGAGGTGGAGAATGTGATGACCCAAAATGTCATCTTTAAATTAAATAATCATCACAGTAATTTAACACCTTGAAAAGTGGTATCAATAATTCCTTGACTTGCGTGCGCAGTCCGTATTGAAAAATGGATTAAATTGTGAATTAGAGCTTTAAAACTCAACTAAATTGGCTTCGGTCAACATTTTGAGCAAACGAACATGGATAAAAGTTTTGACCATTCCGGTAGTTTCGTATCGTGATTTGGGACTTGGTCATATGCCCAAAATCAAATTCGGAGGTCCCTAGATCAAATTATCGCCATTTAACGGAATCTAGAAATTTAAGGCTAAAGATTTCTTAAGTTTGATCGAAGATTTGACTTTTGAGAAAAAGACCTCAGAATGGAATTTTGATGATTCCAATAGTTTCGTATGGTGATTTTGGACTTAGGCACATAATCGGATTTCGATATGGAAGTCTGTAGGATAATTCGGTGCATTTTGGCGAAAGTTGGAAAATAGAAGATTTTTGGAAAGTTTGACCGAGACTTTTTGATATCGGGGTCGGAATCCAGTTCTGAAATTTTTTTATAGCTTCGTTATATCATTTATGACTTGTATGCAAAATTTGAAGTCATTCGGACTTGATATGCTAGGTTTTTGCATCAAATATAGAAGTTGGACGTTCTTATATTCATTAGGCTTGAATTAGGGTGTGATGCACGGTTTTAGCATTTTATGATGTGATTTGAGGTTTCGACTAAGTTCGTATGATATTTTAGGACTTGTTGGTGTATTTTGTTAAGGTCCCGAGGGTCTCGGGTGGATTTCGAAAGGTTAACGGATCAATTCGGACATTTATTTATCTGCTGAAATTTTTTGGGCAGTTTCTGAATTTTTCGCACGTGTGAACAATGACAGCACCTGCGTGAACAGTAGCCGTGTACAGTTCCAAGCTCATTTTTGGGCAATTTTGAGCGAGAAGTTACGAAAATTCTTGGGGTAAGTGTTCTTGACTCTCTTGTGATTATATTCCATGAATAAATCTTCATTTTTGGTTTTAGATTATTGATATTTGAAGAGAAATGGAGGAATTTTCTAAAATTCCATAAAAATAAATTTTCAAGATTTGAACATCGATTCGGAATCGAATTTGAGTAAAATTAGTATGGATGGACTCGTAATTGAATGGGTTATCGTATTTTGTGACTTTTGTCGTATTCCGAGACGTGGGCCCCTAGGGCAATTTTTGGGTTAATTTCGGATTTTGTTGAAAAATTAGTATTTTTCAAATGGAATTAATTCCTAAAATATGTATTGAATGAATCGAGTTAATTGTGACTAGATTCGGGACATTTAGAGGCCGATTTGAGCGAAAAAGGCATTGCGGAGTAAGAGTTTGCTCGGATTGAGGTAAGTAACGGTTATAAATCTGGTCATGAGGGTATGAAATCCGGGACATTGTGTCGTATGACTATTTTGGAAGTGACGCACATGCTAGGTGACGGGCATGTGGGCGTGCACCGTAGGGATTGTGACTTGGTCCGTCCCGCGAGACTATGGAATTAATTGGCCTACTGTTTAATACATGTTCCCTCGGTTTTCATAGAAATTAACTATACTTCATGTTAGAAATCATGTTTAGGCCTTATGTGATCACTGTTGAGACCTGCGAGGTCGTGTACTTACTGAATTAGCTGCTAATTGTTGTTTTGTACTCAGTCATAGCTTTTCTTGCTTATTATGCCTCCGTGTTTTGCTGTTCACTGTTGATACATGACATTACCTCTGTTTGGGCTGTTTATATGATTTTTGAGAGCCCGAGAGACTGGAGACATTGATGACTAAGTGAGGTTGAAGGCCTGATCTGTGAGGATATTTATGGGATCGGGCTACACGCCGCAGCATGTTGTTACTGATTTATGACTGAGTGAGGCCGAGGGCCTGATCTGTGAGAATATTTATGGGATCGGGCTGCACGCCGCAGCATGTGGTTACTGATTTATGATTGAGTGAGGCCGAGGGCCTGAGTGATTTATGCCATGAGGTGGTTTGTTATAGTGCTTGGGCTGAAGGAGCCCCTCCGGAGTCTGTACACACACCCAATGAGCACAGGTACCTACTGAGTGCGAGTGCTGAGTACGAGTGTCGAGTGCTGAGCGACTGGGAAGATGAGTGAATGTGAGGAATGAGTGATTGTGAGGTTGGAGTGAATGGGAGGACAGAGTGACTGTTATTCTGAGAAAATATATTTATTTCATTACTGTTGCATCGCAGATGTCATATCACTGTTTTGAAAATTATTGGAAGATATTATTTACTGCTTAGTCAAATTTGATATCTGGTTTATTGAGTACGTACTGATGTGACTTAAACTGTTAAATTGAAAGTATGACTACTCTTATTTGAAAGTTATTGAGATAACCGTATTTGCATAGCTCGTCACTACTTCTCATTTCCTTATTTATTTCTGTTACTTACTGAGTTGGTGTATTACCCCATGTACCTTATGTACAGATCTAGACACCTCTGGTCACGGCGGTTGCTGATTGAGGAGTCAGACTCAAGAGACTATGGAGGTAGTTGCATGGCATTCGCTGACCTTGACTCTCCTTTCCTTTCATGTTGTACTGTTCTATATTTCCAAACAGTGTTTATCAGTCGGATGTTGTTATCATTTAGATGCTCATGCACTTAGTGACACCGAGTTTTGGGGATGGATTTTTTAGTACTTTTCGAGTTATATTCTGTTCTAAAAGATTTTATTTAATATTAACTGCTTCCGCCTTTATTTAAAAGTTCTACTGTGTTGAGATGTTGAATTGAGGTTTGCCTTGTACCACGATAGGCGCCATCACGATGGGTGAGATTTTGGGTCATGACAGGAGCCTAACTTCTTTTTGATGGAGGTCCTCGAGATCGGGTACCATCTTGAGGCTTGTAATGATGTGGGGGTCTTTGAATGAGGGAAAAAGGTAGTATTGCAGATACCTTCCCCGGATGAGGGAATCATTGACCGTGCCGATAAGTTTTTGAATGTGTACACGTATCCTTTCACGTTGGGCCCTGTTGATGGGGTCGTGCTCGACTTCTGTCAAAAGTACCAAGTTACCTTGGCATAGATTCACCTGTCATTTTGGCGGAAAGTATTGATGATGAGGTTTTTTGAGGAAGACGCAGGTCTTGAATTCACTCTTAATCACCTCATCAGGCTGTATCGACCCTTTCATCATTGAGGCCTGTTGACCCTGTGATGTCGATCCATTACGCCTTTTGTTATCGACGACGGAGAAGACGGAGATCGGGGGTGGATGAGCCGATTCATCCGGATACGGACTGTCAATATTATTCCATTGGAGTTTTTTCCATTTCATGAGGAATGGAATTTTACACGTAAGTGGTACACTCGTGCCTTTTTAGTTTTGTTTATGGTGAAGGTTGGCTTCGTGAATGCGCCTTCTTTTCTTTCTCTGCAGTGATTTCGTGGATGCCGGGCAAGGTTCCCGATCTTCCGGATTGGGTTCAGAAGTTGGCGACCCACTCGACTTACAATGAGTGTAAGTGGTGAGCATTATCTAAGGATATGTGGGAGGCAAAACACCACAGTACGTGCTATGTGATTCGCTCCCCCTTTTTCCTCTCAGAAGGGCACTTTTTCTTTTTGCATACTAACTCTATCATCGTAGGCATTGGGGAGTCCCTCAAAGTAAGGTCGTGCCCTTTAGGAAAAGGAGGAAGATTGCCAGCTTCCGGGCTAAAGAATGATAACAATAAGTGAGATACACCTTTGCAGGGCGACGGCGCTCAAAGCAAGGCGAATCTGGACCGGGGGCCCGGAGTGGAAGTATTGACTGAGCCTGTCGCGCCCGTGATTCCTGGTTTTGGAAAGGTGGTTTCTCCTCCACTACCGTCTTCTTTCTCCGTCAAAGGTACTTCGAGGGACACTCGAAACCCGGGGTCATATGCACGGAGCGACTATGTCTCGACCGGAGTCGACTTTTCGGAGCTGAGGGAGCTATATTAGCAGATGTGCGCTCGATCTTCGAGGAAGCCTAGCTGCTTCACTCTGTGGTGAGTTTTGGCATAGGCCTTTCGAGTTTCGTGCCTTCCCTTCCTTATTGAATTTTCTTTTGTAGGCCTTCGACAAGCTTAAGTCCGAGCTGCTTCGTCGTAAGGCCAGGCTATGGAAAGATCTGGATGAAGAGAAATCCCTTAGGCTCCTTTGAGATGAAAGGGAAGTCGAATTGGCATACTTATGGTATAAGGCGAGTCGGAGCTTGAATTATTAGAGCTACTTGAAGGAGCGGGTAGTTTTTGTTCCAAGTGAGTGTGTGTTCCTCCTTCTAGCTCCTGAGGCTAATGTTTCATTTATTTTAGTTGCAGAAAAAGATGGAGGACTTGGAGTGCCTTCGGGACGAGGTTGGCCGAGCCAAGCGCAAGTATGATGAGTTAAAGGCTTAGGCGGGCGCTCAGGCTTCGACGGAGAAGGGTGCTCTAGCTAAAGCTTCCGCCTTTGAGGTTCAACTTTACTTAGCTCGTGATAATAGCTTGGTTCAAACAAATATGATTACGAAGCTCGAGTCTGAGCTCTTGAAGATAAAGGCTGAGGTTGTGGATGCCCGGGCTGAAGCCGTAATGAGTCGAACTAAGGCTGACTAGAAAGTGGTGGTCTATTTGAAGGATGTTGTTGATGCTCAAGATGAGCTGAGAAAGACTCTTAACCGCGAGGGCAGGGGCAAGGAATATGCTCAGTGTAAGTCTCGAAGGGAAACCTTCGAGGATATCCATGCTAGGGGCTTTGACCTTTCGTAAGAGGTGAAGTGGGCGAAGTGGGACGAACATGCCACTAAGTCACTTTTGTCTGATGCCGAGGATAGAGAGGATGAGGCCGACGGGCCATAGTTCCCAAGGGGGATGTAGATTTCCTTTTCTGATTCTGTAGATAGTACTTTCAAAGTATGTTGTAAATAGAGCTTGTATTTTCCCACATGTATATATAAAAGGAAAGCCCCGTGGTTTCATTTTTTCTGAATTTCTTTTTGCCTTGATTTTAGCCAGATGAACTGGTTTTTGAGTTTGAAGGAACCCTTAGATTCGTGGTATAGCCCTGAGGCTCATTAAGTTGGCTCGTAGGCTCTTACGCGCTTGGTCAATGCGACCTTTGGTTTTAGTGCTGGCGATAGTGCTCTTACGCTTTTGGTCAGTGCGACCTTTGATTTTAGTGCTGGCGATAGTGGCTCTTATGTGTTTGCTCTTAGGCATATTCAGTTAACTATTTTGGGTTTAGTCTCCGAATCGGGTTTCAACTCGATCTCATTCAACCCTCAAGTTTTTGAATTGCAAGCTGGTCCTTAGGCTCTTACGCATTAGGTCGATGCGACCTTTTGTGTGGGCTGGCGACAATGGCTCTTACGCCTTAGGTCGATGCGACCTTTTATATGGGCTAGCAATAATGGCTCTTACACCTTAGGTCGATGCGACCTTTTATATGGGATGGCGACAATGGCTCTTACACCATGGGTCGATGCGACCTCTAATATAGGCTTTATTTTTCCCTCGTTAAGGACTTTTTGAAATAGTGTTTGCCTGACTCTTCGACGATTTAATAAAAACCTCGATTGTAAGTCGTTATGTGGCGATGATCGAGCACCTCAGGAGGTTTGTCTCGGAGGCCGAGTATCTCGAAGCCAGTGTTTAGGAGCTGCCATGGTCGAAACTCTTTTGCCTATGTCGATGGTATCCTATTTAACCGGTTCTTTTTGAAGTATATTTGAAGTAATTGAAGGCCTGTGATTTTATAGCGACGGTCGGGCGTCCCCGAGTCGCATTAGTTTGGATGGTACAGCCTTGTTACCGGAGTCATTTGTGTTTGGGTGTAGCCTTTAAGTCCCGAGTGAAGTAGTTTCGGCATCTATATCGAGGGTATGCCTTTTTAGGGGTCTTACAAGTTTGATATATAGCCTAAACTTTGAGATCGGGTTTATGCCTTTAATAATGTCTTATAATTTTTACATGCCTTTGAGGTCTTACAGTTTTGGATACTTGGTACAAGTATGGTTCATGCCTTGCTTGAGGTCTTACAGATATTGTCGTTGACTTACATAGGTCTTACGAGACCGAGGCTGCCTGTATGTGGTCTTATGGCCTCAGGTTTTGATAAGTCGATGGAGATGGCGATTGACGGTAGTCCCTGAGTCGTCAAGGATTTCTCGACTGGGGAGCAATTACTTGCAAACTTGGTATTGCCTCTTTGAGGGCTTACGATTTCGGAGTTTCCGACCCGGAGGTCATGTGGTCTTGACTTTTCGACGCTAGTCCCCGAGGGTTCGGGGCATTTTTTGGCTCTAGAGCTGTTTTGATCTTATTGTTGCTTCATTGAGAGCTTACGAGTTCGAAACTCTGACTCGGGGGTCACATTGTTGTGAGTTGTTGACACCAATCCCCGAGTGTTTGGGACGTTTTTTGAAAGAGGAGTCATTTTTGCAAAAATACCGATTTCCTTTGATTACTTGGTGCAAGCTGATAACTAGGGATTTTGACGCATTTCATGCTCCTTCTTGCTTACGCTTTAATTATAATTTCATACAAAATAGTCCCAAAAGGCTCATAAGTTGTGCTTGATTGCAGGTTTGATCAACAAAGTGACGAGATATCAAAGATCGGCTCAAAAGGAGTGAAACCGGCACAAGTACCAAAGACAAGAAAAAACTCAGGAGAAACAAGCCTAGTGCGGCCGCACTACATTTTGTGCGGTCCGCACTAGAGAGATTCAGAGAGTTGGTTTTTCAAGAATTAAAGTAGTGCGGCCGCAGTAGATATTGTGCGACCCGCACTGAAGGCACCGCGGCTGCACTACCAGTCTGTGTGGTCCGTAGAACCAAAGTTCAGAGAGATGCCAAGTTCTGAAGATCAAGCCTGTGCGGTCCGTGGTCATGTTTGTGCAGATCGCGCTAGATGCCTCCGTGACTACAGTCCATTCTGTGCGGTCCGCGGAGCCTAGGTTCAGAGAGTTGAATTTGCAGAGTCAAGAGCCTAGTGTGGCCGCACACCATTTTGTGCGGTTCGCACTGACCCCGCAGGGGCATTTTTATCCAGTTTTTCTAGCTAAGTATAAATCGAACCTTTTTTCATTTTTAGGGTATCATATATTATCGTACGTTAGTTGGGCTCGTGAGAAGACTTTTCTTAGACATTTTGGGCATTTTTACTTAGTTTTTATCATTGAATCTTTGTATTTACCTTAGCAATTAATTAATATGTCTTTATCTTCATCTATTTCTCTGTTATTCTCTTCAAGCATGAGTAGCTAGACCCATTATCTAGGGTTATGGCTCAACCCTAGTGTGGGTAATTGATGGGTGTTGTGATTTAAGGTTAGATTGACTATGGGTGTTTGTTATTTGGGTCAATTTCATGGTTTAATCTATGAATTAGTGGTTGCAAACACTAGTTTGTCCTAAGTTGACTTGGGTTCTTCTTGAGAAAGAGAGCCTAAGTCTTCGAAATTGACCCAACAAGGAATTGGGATGGACTCAAGAGAATTGATAGTCCCAATTAAAGGGTTAAACCTCGAGATAGTAATACCCGACTTGAACCTCAGTTGCTTGAGCAAAATTTGCCTACCCTATTGGTTTTGAGAAAGTCAATTGGGCAAAGTCACTCTCTCTACCGAGAGGTGTGAGAGTGGGTAAAATTGTGCAACGGTTATAGCATATTCCCCAATCATATCAATTGTGCCTTAGGTTCAATTATCTGTCAATTGGCCACCTAGGAGGATGTCACTACCCTAGTGCCTTTTAAACTATTAGATACAACTTGTAGAAATTTACTCGTAGTTAATTTAGTAGCAATTGTAATTTGTAGTTTGATAATAGTAGAATATAAAGAAAACCCAAAAATGATTAGAAGTGATATTTGGAACAAATACGCAATTCCAACCTAAATAGATACTCGACTCCATTCCTATCTCTCTGTGGAAATCAATCTCGACCCACAAATTGGGTAAAAGCTATTGCGACCCTCTCTTTTTACTTTTTAGTAGTGTGGAGTAGGCTGCGATCACAAGCATACATGTTTTTGTTGTTGCGGGCTCGGTTGTTCTATGCGAACACGGTTCGTTCGACCGTTCGGCCCAGTACATTATTTTCCTACCGAGAGCCCACTTAGCGCATCTTGTCTTCTCCGAGTAGGTGACCTTCCGAGGGGATACCCCCCAGTGTTTAAGGTTCATTGCAAAAGAAGCCTGAATACTTGATGAGTTTTTCGTACGTAGCATATGGATATTGCCTAGTTAAAAACCTTGCCGGTAAAACCCTTTTCATGATAAAAACTCGGTCTAAGGAAAAGAGTGCAACAGATGCTTTAAAACCTTAAGGTCTTCGAGCTAGGTTAACTCTTCAACTATCTAGGTCGGGCACCTGCATAAAGGTGAGTATGAGGTGTAACTTGAAAAGGAAGATGGTTGTACCTTAGTGGCAATGGCACTTTGAACCTCGATAGGCCTTCAGTTATCTGCTCGAAGGACACGGTACAGCTTTTTGTTTGTTCATTCGGAAACAATCGAGAATATGCCTTGTGGTCGCCGTGTTGAATCCGTTGAGGGTTCGAGGGGCGGGCATAATTGGTCAAGCAGTCCAAGTTGCTCTGTTGCCCTCGACCTGATAATATTGGCCGAGCTACCTGGACCCACAAGCACAAGTTTAATTTGAAATGTATCCACAAGAAAAGAAGTTACCGGTGCATCGTTATGGGGCTGAGATAGAGCCTCGAGTTTGCTTTTTCCTGGTGAGGGATGTTTTTTTTCTCCTGACCGTGGGCTACTGCAGAGCACCTATACCTTAAAAGATCATATGGGTGACATGTTGCGGCTTATTTGCTTCATTCTATTTGGTCGCCTCTCTTTCCCGGAACTGATTTTTGGCTCAGTCGCTGAGGAATTCTCGGAGGGGACCTTTGCTGAGTAGTCGGGCTACCTCTTCCTAGAGTTGTTGGAAATCTTTGGTCTTGTGACCGTGTGTGTTGTGAAATTCACACACTAAGTTGTGGTTTCTTTGTGAAGGATCCTATTGTACATGCCTTGGCCACCTGGTGTCTCTGATTTCACTAATGGCGAACACGATGTCTGATACATTGACATTGAAGTTGTATTCTGACAAGCGAGGTGCCTCCATTGGCCCTATTAGCCTATCAAATCTGGCTCTGTTGATGAGTCCCCGAGGATTCTAGCCCCGGTCCATCCTTAGGTCATTGCGGGGTATGTTACACCTCGGGGCATTTCTCCTGTTATCGGTGTATGGCTGGTACCTTTCCTTGTTTGGCTTTGGCTCCTTCGCCAGAAGCTTGCTTGGGTATACCGAGCCTGAGGGGGCTCCTAGTTGGTCGTCCTCGACCCTTATTTTCGATTGATATCGGTTGTGAACATCCGACCAGATCACGGCGGGATATTCAACCAGATTTTATTTCAGTTGCTTCGAAGCCACCGAGCTTCATTCATTTAGACCTTAAGTGAAGGCCTGTACTGCCCAGTCATCAGAGACTGGTGGTAGTTCCATTCGTTCTATTTGAAAGCAAGATATGAACTCTCGCAGCATCTCATTCTCCCTCTGCTTGATCTTGAAGACGTCGGATTTCCTTGTTGCTACTTTGATGGCACCGGCATGTGCCTTTATGAAAGAATCTGCCAGCATGGCAAATGAGTGTATAGAGTTAGGAGCTAGGTTGTTATACCACATCATGGCCCCTTTCGAGAGTGTTTCCCCGAACTTCTTTAGTAAGACGGACTCGATCTCGTCGTCCTTTAGGTTGTTGCCCTTCACTGCAGAAGTATAAGTAGTAACGTGCTCATTGGGATCTGAGGTCCGATTGTACTTCGGAAGGTCTGGCATTATGAACTTCTTTGGAATGAGTTTTGGAGCCACTTCCTGTGGGAACTGCCTTTGTATGAACTTCTTCGAATCCACACCTTTCAAGATCGGGGGTGCGCTCGGAATTTGGTCGACCCTAGAGTCTTAGGTCTCGACCTTTTTGTCGTTGGCTTCTATCTTCTTCTCGCCCGATTCGATCCTCTTTATGAGGTCCTCGAGCATATTTACGATGGCAGGGTCGGCTACTGACCTGTTGTTGCTTGATCTCTCCAGTACCTGCTCGACTGGGGGAGCCGTCCCTGTCACTACCGTGCTGGGAGTTTTCTGGTGACTTTGTAGCTGAGCAATCACTAGTTGTTGTGCCTACAACATTTCAAATATAACGTGAAGGCTAACCTCCCATTCTTACCTAGCCGGGGTTTCCTGAGCTTCTTGTTGGTCTCCTTGGTGCACGCTCCTGTTAGTGTGGGAGCTTACATCGACGTGTTGAGCATCATGTGAGACCGCATCCAAGGGAATCGGTTCTGGTGCGTTCTCAAGGTTTCATGGTGGTACACCAACACCTGGAACATCCACACCATTTTCTCTGTGGTTCTCAAGATTGTTGTTTACGGAGTCAGACATTTTGACCTGAAATCAAAGATCTCGGACAAGAAAAAGTGTGAAAGATAACTTGCGTTATGTAGTTAAACCAGCAAGAAAATAATCACTATTATTTTTAGCCCCACTGTGGGCGCCAAACTATTTACCGTGAAAATGGTAATAACAATTAAATTTGATTTAGTGGTTCTAAAAATATGTGATCTATTTTTATGCTAGTTGTTAAGTAGTTGATGCTATGTGGAGTGCTTGGGATTAATAAAAGAGCTTAAAACGTGATATTAACCAGACCGAATGGTTGTCGATCGAGGCCTCGAGCTTGCCTACTCGAGGGCCTCGGGGTCGAGTCTGAAGCTCGGCTGGGAGTTATCGAGGGTGGTCGATGGAGGTTAACAGTTATAAATAAATCAATGGCGGCTCTTTATGGCCAATAATAAGCAATAAATGAGGAATAATAAATAGAACACAATAAATATAAGCAATAAATGAAGCAATGAGATCAAGAGAATGTGTTAGAGAGCAGAGATAATGTTCTAGTATATTTGGTATGGAGCAACATATGTTTACATAATGACAAGGATCCTCTTGATATAAGAGGGGGAATCCTAACATAGTACAAGTGTATTTATGACAAACATATAGAGATGGGACAGCTAGTTAGTGCCATGATGTGGGCTCAGACTGGTCTGACAGACTTTGTTGGCTCTAGCTTCATGCCTTGTGAACTCCCCACATTCTTTCCGTAACCGTCGGTCTCATACTACCTTGAGGTCGAGCATCGATGGCCCCCGAGGGATGAAACTCAATCGTAGTCTCGAGCCTTCGAGACGTGCCTACGAGGTGTCATAACGATGGAAAATTAGACCCTCAAATTTTACGGTATACACAAGTATTTTACAAGTGTGTACAATGTGATTCCCAAACCCTCTATTTATAGGATGATATTTAGGTAATACAAAGGGATGTCATGAACATGGTATTAACTATTGAGATCATGGGGAACATTATGGAGGGGTTTATGGAGGTGTGGAAGTTACAACAATAATTGTAAAAAGTAGTGGGAGGTTAATGGAAAAGAGTAGTGGGAGTAACTTCTTTAGGAGTTATAGACATCCACTACATAATATAATATTTCATAACAGAGCTCAAATTGTTTGAATCTTAACTTTCTTGATCTTTAACTTGGGTGTAAGGAAACACTTTGAATGCTTTGTTCTTCGAAGCTTTCTTTTGCCTCTTTGTAGTTTTGTTTATAGTTTTGGAGAAGACTAGCCATTTATTGTAAGCGAACTATTTTGATCGATTTGATTGGTTTACTTAAATCACTATAAAAAAAACTGGATTTAGCTACGAACGTCGTCGCTAATCTGTCGCTAAAATGCTCGTTGCTAGAAGAATCTTTTGATAATTCGTCGCTAATCCGTCGCTAAATGAGATTAGCGACGGATTTTTCTGTTTAGCTACAGATTTTGTCCGTCGCTAAACCCTGGTTTTTTAGTAGTGAATTATTTTAATCAATCATACTTGATTTATGACAACATTGTATTTAACTTGTTATTTCTATTTACCCTTAAAATTAGATTTCACTTAAACTTATTAGTGATTTTAAGGATATGTGATTTCGCTTGACACAAAATGATAAATGTAAGAATTAATATAGATATCGCGCCCCCTTTTTCCTCGACATTTTGGGACAACTCATTTCCTTTTGGGAAGGGATATGGAATTTGAAGAGTCGCCACCTAATGGATTTAAGGTACTTTAGGGCACCCAAAGCAAATAACTCATAAACCGATTTGCATAACCAGAGATTGGGTAAGGGCTCGAAATAACCTTGAGGGAAAGGTGTTAGGCACCCCTCAAGGTCCACAATGGTGGGTCCCGACCAAACTTAATTTAAGCAAATTAGTCTTATAAGCAGATAAACAAACAGATATTACTTTAAAAACATGGAGTAAAGGGGTCCTAGATTTTTTAGCCTATAGGATCACTTCTGTGTAATACTTGGTAATCGTCCCCAAATTGGGGTGCTACACATGTCATTATATCCTTTACTACCCAATTACCCTCCCATTAATCATAACCTAAGCGTTCTAACGACATCGAATACGGTATCCTATGCGTGCACTACTCATCCATTACCTAGGGCCCTGGAGGTGCTTAGGACCTCTAGTTAATGTGGTTCTAGACTTACCTATGGTGCTTAAAAGGATAAAACTAGGCGTCAAACAAAACAGATAGGACTGTCACATAAGGAGTAGTTAAAGGGGCTCACATTTACCTCCACAAATAAGCAAACAACTGCACGCCTCAAACAAATAGTTTTAAACGATTTAAAGTCCTATAGCAGGATATCTAGTTGAGCACAAAATATGCAGCAGTTTCATTAAAGCGAGGCAGTACGTACCTAATTAGTTTGCCTACTGATTTTATTACTTCCTGAATCTGGGTAGTTTATAAGCAGTCAAACAAACACAGTTTTTGGCAACTTCAGGGTTTTAATTACCCTACAGTCTTGCCTAGGCGATAACTGGCAAGATCCTATAGGTATGATATCTAAACGTATAATAAATCAGTGACTAGTTTAAACATGCAAATTTTATCTGTTTAGACCCTATAAGCATGATGTCTATGTGCTGAAAATGATCACAAGCATTACAAAACTGATTTTACATGTTTATCTCTATGAGCACGATATCTAAGTGTTGGAACTGTTTTTATACTAATTCCTTATAAGCATGACGGTTAAGCGATGAAACTAATTTTATATATTTTTTCCTATAGGCATGATATCTAGGAAAATAAAGGTGTCAATTAATTACCAAGTAAGTGCAACAAAATATCCCAGAAACATGAT
Organism: Nicotiana tabacum; assembly: GCF_000715075.1. NCBI lineage: Eukaryota > Viridiplantae > Streptophyta > Magnoliopsida > Solanales > Solanaceae > Nicotiana > Nicotiana tabacum. Next base: position 56,091,516 of record NC_134087.1, on the reverse strand, counting down.
TTCTAATGCACACATAGAGGTTTTGAAAAACATGATTATTGCAGAATGGGTAAACGGCCTAGAAGCAGGATTTCTAGGATGAGAATTCAACATAATAAGATAAAACCTATGAACATAGTTTCTAATGCAAATAAATATCATCGCAATAGTCCTATAGACATGGTTTCTACCCGATCCTCGTAAAGTTATATATAAAAATCCCATCCTAGTTTTACTAATAACCCCAATATCTATTTTTTACAAGAATTATTATTACAGACCATATATAAATGAATTATAGAATGAAATTGCTATACTATAGGGAGCCTGGATAGGCCCCAAAGTAAACCTGGAAACCAGGCCTTCAACCAAATCTAAAATATGCCAATATCTCATAGTATACCAAATGGCCTTCTGGTGTGTCAAAGTTCCCAAGGGCCTTAGGGACCGCGGGCTATACTCACACCAGAAACCCTTTTAAAGAAATAGTTTTGTGAACAGGTTTAGAAAAGGCATCCCAGTGTGTCAGAGTTCGGAAGAGTCTTATGGACTCTTAGGCAGTGCTCACACTAGAGGGGTAGGACCCTAGAATATTTTAAAAGTAGGAGTTGAAAATAGTATATGAAAATAGGAGATAGTTTTAAGAAAACAGTTTGGATTTTAGGAGTAAATAGGGACAAACAGAGTTATTTCAACACTTCGAATTCAAACAATGATTCTAGCAATCAAACAGTAGACAGAAATAGGATTACGACCACTTCAAGCAAAGTTTCACATTTTCTAGATTTGAGTTAGTTCATTAATTATCACTAGGTGGTCAAATAGTACGCTGGGAACAAAATAATAAACAGACAACTACACAGAGAAAGGTAGCAAGGGTTGGGAACATAGAAGTCAGGAACACATAAAACAGGGCAAGCATGCCAGTTGAGAAAACAAGTAGATAAGCATCATGTATCAAATAAGAACATGCTAAAATGTGTGAACCATATTGACATATTGAACAAGACAATTTCATGAGAGTTAAGGGCATGCTAGTTATTAGAAACATAACACAGGCAAAGACAGGTTGACATCTTATAACAGTCAGATTCCACAACGTACTGAATAGGACATAGTAACAGAAGTAGTCTTGCTAATTTAATGCAATGAACAGGAAATACATACACAATAGTAATCATGCTAATTATAAGCAATAAATAGGAAAGACAGGAGTGAACTACATAAAAGTGGTCATTCTGATTGAGAGCAATAAACAAGAAAGCACATAGGTTCAACTCCATAGCATATTGAATGATAATAGGAATGGAGACATACAAGTTAGGAAATAGCAAACAGAAAGTTGAAAGTATGTAGAATCCAATAATCTAGTCTTGGCTTTCAGCCGGCTAGACAATGTAGCAAACACAATTTATATAAAGGTTTGAATGAGAGCAAGAGTTTGTGTGTGTGTGTGTGTGTGTGTTTCTTTTTTGAGTGTCCTGCATAGGTGTCTAAGTCTGTGTTTTAAAACCAGAACAATTAGGGGTTTTTATAGCATGCAATAGATTAAGACACATAAGGTAATGAACCAATCACACGCACATAAGGTATAAAAATTAATTAACAATCAGCCATGAATCAATTAAGGGGATAGAATCAAATAAGTACCACTTAATTTAAGGAAAATCTCACACGGAATCAATCAGTAATTAGGAATAAGGTTAAATAAGGTAAGAACTAGTTTGCAGAATCAATTAGGAATCAGAATACAAAATCAAGCCAGTAATCCAGATACATAAATAGGGTAAGAACAAGTAAAACTTTAATAAGAAAATACGGGTACTAAATTCAAACCTAATTTAGGTAAGTAAATCCATTAACACTTTAATTGTCAGAGGTAAAGGTAACTGGCAGAATATAGCAGGATAAATAGTCAAATAATCAAAACCCTAGGAAACACAAAGACATAAACATGGAGCTTGATTAATTCAAGTAAAATCAGTCAGAGAGTGGATAAGAGAGTCAGAGATGAGAACATTTAACGCTAACAAACCCTTTTTATGCAAAAATCTCCCAGAAATCAAAACCCTAGCTTTTGAGAAAAAATGAAATCGGTTGACAATAACAGTAAAAACAGAAAAATCTTAAAGGACAAATACCAAACAAACTCAAAACCCTTCAGATCTAAAGAGATCTAATGGATTCAACCAGAAATAACTAAGTTTATTTTAAAAAGTGGTGGAAAATCTAGTTTGAACAAGAGATTTGAAGTCATGAAACTACGAAAGTGATAGTACTCACAGACATAAGGTTGAATATAGACGGATTAATCGAAAAGATGAGAGACTTGAACTAAATCTGTTTCAAATCCCTTGAGATCCCATCTTATAACATGAAAATCGAACAACCAGTGGAGGTAGGAGGTTAGATAAGGCAGTAAATCACCAAATGATTCCATATCCGGTTGGGAATCAAAGGGATTTGGGAGGAATTTTGAGTGACGGCGCTCTAGAGTTTGAGAGCATCTGAGAGAGAAGAGAGGAGAAGAGGATTCAGAGGCGGCGCAATTGGAGAGAGTGAGTAGGGTTTGGGGGTCGTTGGATTAAAAAAGGAAAGGGGTAACGGGGACCGTTGATCTCAGAGATCAACGGCCACGATTAAAGGAGGTTCTGGGTCGGATTAAAATAAATGGGTTATTGGGTTTGGGTTAGATTAGGGTATTGGGCTAAGGTTTAATTGGGCTGGAGTCCAAAATTGATTAAGAAAAGGGGCTATTATTTAAATACCAAATTAACTTAATAAAATAATTTTATAAAATAATTTATAAATGATAAAAATGTTATTTGTCCACATGGGGCCATTATTGCAAAATTATTACAATTATAACCCTAACATGTACATATGGCTATTCATGAAATAATTAAAGCCTAGTATAAATATAAATGATAAAATTAAGCAATAAAATTATCATAAAACCGTTTGTGATGAAATTAGTAATTATTTGGATAATAAAAATGCTAGAACAAATTAATTAAAATACTTTTAAAATTACAGAAAATTATGAAAAAATACTGCTTGATGTTCATGCACTATTTGGAAAGTGTATATGCATTTTGAAATATATGAGGGAAACATTGGGTATCAACAGCTGCCCCTCTTTACCCAGGTAGGATGAAAGAGTTTTCGGGTAAAGAAATAATGACTGATTTTGACCGAATGGGATGTTTTGAAAAATAGAGGCCAAACCCTGGTCTTTGAGCTGCCTACATATCCCTGGTTTTACAGGAATCGGGTCATGTATAGTTCTGGACCCAACGGTGAATGAGGCTGATGAATTTGTTATAGGAATGGTAGCAAGTTTCAGAAAAGGTTCTTTTGTGAAGGGTAATATCGGATGGGTTTATGCGGAGTTATGATTGTGCGTCTAAAGTGTAACAGATGTATCTCAGGGTAGGTATCTAAACGATCGTAGGGTAAAGGCACGTAATTGATGGGAGTCGATTACGTTTGAAATAATGGTAAGGCACAAACAGAAGTCGGAGGGTATAAGCAGAAACTGGAGCGAAGGTTGCTCCTGTTTGAAGAACGGTTGCTTCTTGGATTACCTGTAAAACTTAAAACACAATGTATGTGAGTATATAGAGTATTTTGAGAATTTAAACATGATGCAAATTCCCTTTGGACCATGAAGGTTGTCTTTGGACGGTGAAGATGACGTCCTCAGAACATGATGTCTCGGGCCATGAATCAGGAGATAAGAGATTCGCAGGCCATGAGATGATGTCCTCGGACCATGAGAATGGTGCCTCTGAACCATGACGCCTTTGAATAATGATGTGCAATTTTGAGAGATCCTCAGTCCATGGCATGGTGTCTTCAGGCTATGAGGATGATGCCTTCGGACTATGACGCCTTTGGACAAGTTAGCTATACATCAGCCCATGAAGTGCAGAGACATGGTAAAAGGTAATAACAAGACAAATCTTAGTCTTATGCAGAGTTCGGGGCAGAGCTTAGCCCCGAGAGAAGAGGATAATGTAAAGTTTTAGAATAGAGCAACACTTATGCAGAGTGAGACAAAGCTTAGTCTCATAAGAAGGCAGTGCTTAGACTTATGCAAATAGGGAGGCAGGGCTTATCCTCATGCAAGGTTTGAGACAAGGCTTAGTCTCATGCAAAGAGAAGGCAGTTCTTAGCCTTATGCAAATAGGGAGGCAAGGCTTAGCCTCATGCAAGATTTGAGACAAGGCTTAGTCTCATGCAAAGAGAAGGCAATGCTTAGCCTTATGCAAATGTGGAGGCAGGGCTTAGCCTTATGCAAGATTTGAGATAAGGCTTAGTCTCATGTAAAGAGAAGGCAATGCTTAGCTTTATGCAAATGTGAAGGCAGGGCTTAGCCTCATGCAAGATTCGAGACAAAGCTTAGTCTCATGCAAATAAAAGTCAATGCTTAGCCTTATGCAAAAATGAAGGCAGGGCTTAGCCTCATGAAAGATTCGAGACAAGGCTTAGTCTTATGCAAAGAGAAGGCAGTGTTTAGCCTTATGAAAATATGGAGGCAGGGCTTAGCCTCATGCAAGATTTGAGACAAGTCTTAGTTTCATACAAAGAGAAGGCAATGCTTAGCCTTATGAAAATATGGAGGCATGGCTTAGCATCATGCAAGATTTGAGACAAGGCTTAGTCTCATGCAAAGAGAAGGCAATGCTTAGCCTTATGCAAATATGGAGGCAGGGCTTAGCCTCATGCAGGATTCGAGACAAAGCTTAGTCTCATGCAAAGAAAAGGCAATGTTTAGCTTATGCAAATATGGAGGCAGGGCTTAGCCTCATGCAAGATTTGAGACAAGGCTTAGTCTCATGCAAAGAGAAGGCAATGTTTAGCCTTATGCAGTAAACAAGTAACAAATAGGAGTAGAATATTTCTTAGCTGGAGGTATATTTGCATCTCGTGGCTTGATCGATAGTGATTTTGATACGTGTATATTTGTGAATACTCCTATCATGTTCACTGTGCTAGCATCCAAAGAAAATTTGTGAGTTCTGTAGGGGGAAGGTTGGCTCGTGCCTTTGTCTGCTTGCTTTGCTTTGCTTTGTTCTGGATGCCCTGTTTGAGTTACCCTGGGTAACACCTGGCGGCCATAGAAATAAAGTTTTCAAAAATATGCACTTCTTGATGAAATGGAGTTATTTTAGAAAACATAGTGGCATGTAATATCAAGTAAATTTGATGAACTAATGACTGTAACACTTTTAGAGACATTGTAGCTTCCTTACAATAGAATTTTGAGGGTTCTCCTCAAAATTCTTCCCCAATTTGATCCTTCATCCGTTCTACATGCAACGAAGTTTTATTGGATCTGCTCCGGAATTTTAAGAATCCTTCTCAAAATTCTGCCCCAGTTACTTAACCGATTTTTGACTTTCTTGGCGTATAATGGTGTTGGCTGGACTTGCTCCGGAATTTTAAGGGTCCTCCTCAAAAATTTGCCCCAGTTTCTGGTTTTGAGGGAAAATGAAGATCTTATTAAGATATGACTGAACCCACAGGGCTACCTACGTATCCCCTATTAAAAGGGAATTAGGTCAAGCGTAGTTCAGTTACATCAGATGAAGAAATGTAAATAGTCTAAACATAGTATCTCTTGACTGCATCTGAATTGATTGGTTTTGGCCAAACTTCTCCATTCATTTCTACAAAAATGAGTGCTCCTCCTGTTAGCACCTAGTGAAACATGTAAGGACCTTTCCAATTGGGTGAAAATTTTCCCTTGGCTTCATCCTGATGCAGGAAGATCCGCTTCAGCACCAGTTGCCCCGGTGCAAATTTTCTTGGTCTGACCCTTTTGTTGAAAGCTCTGGACATTCTATTCTGATAAGACTGACCATGACATACTGCATTCATTCTTTTTTCATCTATGAGGGCTAGTTGTTCATAGAGGCTACTTATCCATTCTGCATCACTGAGTTCGGCTTCCTGTATGATCCTTAAAGAAGGAATTTCTACCTCAACTGGAATGACAGCTTAAGTACCATAAACCAGTAAATAGGGGGTTGCCCCAGTTGATGTGCAGACCGTAGTGCGGTATCCCAATAGGGAAAAGGGTAACTTCTCATGCCATTTTTTGTGATTTTCTACCATCTTCCTTAGTATCTTCTTGATGTTCTTGTTGGCAGCTTCCATAAATCTATTCATTTGAGGTTTGTATGTTGTAGAGTTCTTGTGCTTGATTTTGAAGGTTTCACACATGGATTTCATCAAATCACTGTTGAGATTGGCGGCATTATCAGTGATAATGGACTCGGGAACCCCTAATCGGCAAACAATGCGATCCTTGACAAAATCTGCGATGAATTTCTTGGTTACAGCTTTGTAGGATGCAGCCTCTACCCATTTTGTGAAATAGTCGATAGCCACCAAAATGGACCGGTGTCCATTGGATGCGGTAGGCTCAATCGGACCGATGACATCCATTCCCCAGGCAGCAAAAGGCCAAGGAGCACTTGTTGCATTGAGCTCGTTTGGTGGTACCTTTATCATGTATGCATGTACCTGGCACTGGTGGCATTTTAGGACGTAACGGATGCAATCTGTTTCCATGGTCATCCAAAAATGCCCAGCTCTGAGTATCTTCTTGGCTAGAACAAATTCGTTCGTATGTGGTCCACAAGTTCCAGCATGAATCTCTTCAAGCAATTTGGAATCCTCCTTTGTACCAACATACCTTAACAACCCCAGATCAGGAGTTCTTCTATAAAGGGTCCCTCCGCTTTGGAAAAAGTGATTGGACAACCTCCGCAGTGTGCGTTTCTGAGTATGGTTCGCCTGTTCCGGGTATTTTCCTTTTGCCAAATATTCCTTGATATCGTGGAACCAAGGCTTTCCATCCGTTTCTTATTCAACATGAGCACAGTAAGCCGGTTGATTATGGATCCTCACCGGGATGGGATCGATGAAATTCTTATCTGGATGTTGTATCATTTATGACAAGGTGTCCCCAACATTCTTTAGACCGAATGGCATCATCTTGTAGCAGTACACTCCCCATGATGTAATGAAAGCTATTTTATCTACATCTTCCTTGTCCATCCAGATCTGGTGATAACCCACGAAGCAATCTTCAAAGGATTGGAGTTCATGCTTGGCACAATTGTCGATCAGGATGTGTATATTTGGCAGTAGGAAATCGTCCTTGGGACTTGCTCTGTTTAAATCTCGATAGTCAACATATACCCTGACTTTTCTATCTTTCTTTGGAACTGGTACAATGTTGGATAACCAGGTTGGGTACTCAACTACCCTGAGGACTTTTGCTTTGATTTACTTAGTGACTTCCTCCTTGTTTTTTAGGCTCATGTCTGGTTTGAACATTCTGAGTTTCTGCTTTACTGGCGGACACATTAGATTAGTAGGCAACTTGTGAGTCACTATGGATGTGCTTAGACCAGTCATGTCATCATATGACCATGCAAAGATATCCTCATATTCCTTTAGGAAACGAATATACTCTTCCTTCTCTGATGGTGATAAGTGAATGCTTATGTGAGTCTCTTTGACGGTTTCGGCGTCTCCCAAATTGATCGCTTTGGTTTCGTCTAGGTTGGACTTAGGTTTGTTCTAAACTTCCCTGACAACTTCCTCAGTATTTCATCTTCTTCTTCCGAGTCACTGTCCTTACATTTCGTTGTCTTATTACATGCCACAGTCATCGGTTCATCAGGAAAAGTAATAATAATGTTGTAGAAAAAAATGTGAAAGATAATAATGAATAATAAATAGCAATGCATTGATAAAATTTGAAAATATCCAAAACAAGTATGGCTTGATGACCCGAGCAATTTTTTTGAAATAAAATGCATCCTTAAAACAAAATTACTGAAAATATCTTAAATGCCTAGCATGTTTATAAAAACAAATCAGGCTAATTGCCAATCTACCTAGGGACTCGGCGGGCCCGGGATGGTATGGCAGTCTAATTCCTAAGAACAACTCCCTTCTCCACAGTTTAAATGGTGAGGCCTTCTTCCTCCTCCTCCTCAATTATTACATTGCAATCCATATTCTCATCTAGGAACAAGTTTCTCAACCCAGCCAAAGCTTCTTTCCCTGCAGATCCCTATAATTTATCGGCCTAGTGAAAAATCTGACTTAGGTGTGGTACTGGTTGCTCGACAGGGTAATAAGGACCATGTCATGGAGGCGACCAATTATCATACTCTTGCCAGGTGTATGGATATCCCAGCCCGAAAGTTGTGCCATGATGTTTCAACTGTATCGATTTAGTAATGCCCTGGAGTTCCTTCCTAAGCCCTTTGCCGAGTTCATACCCAGACCATGCCAGTATGCTTTCTATTTTGTTACTCCATAACTTGTCCTTCTCAATTGTGTTGACATGTTCAATGTGGTGATAAGTTTCTCCACCCAGCCTTCTTCTATTCTTGATAACCAGGATAGTTTGACTGGTGTAAATAGGATTACTTCCATCTTCATGAATGATTACTTCCTGATGGTTCCATTCGAACTTCACGGCCTGGTATAGTGTGGCAGCCGTGGCCCCAGCAGCATGTATCCAAGGTCGACCCAACAGAAGATTGTATGTAGCTGATATGTCTAGCACTTGGAATTCAACATCGAACCAAGTTGGTTTCATCTACAGACAAAGGTTAATCTCCCCAATCGTGGCCCTTTGAGACCTATAAAATGCTTTCATGTTCATACTTTCTGCCCATATCTCATGGAAATCTTTGTGCAATCTTTTCAGAGTAGTCAACGGGCAGATATTGAGGCTTGAATCCCCATCTATTAGGACTCTGGCGATGAATTTGTCTTCGAACTGTACCGTGATATGCAGTGCCCGGTTGTGACTTAAACCTTTAGGTGGTAATTCATCCTCGTGGAAGGTGATCTTATGACTCTCCAGCACTTGCCCTACCATGTTGGCCATTTCTCCGCTGGTGATATTGTCGGGCACATAAGCTTCATTTAACACTTTCATCAGACCATTCTTATGCGCCTCTGAATTTTGTAATAGTGACTGGAAGGATATCTGGGCGAGGTTCTTGTTTAAATGATCGACGACAGAGTATTCCCTTGCTTGTACTTTCCTCCAAAGATCGTCTGGTCCAGTTTCAATGATGGGTTGTTTAGTAGCGACCTCCTTGCTTGATCCTCCCAAATTTTCGGGTGTATAGATCCTCCTAGTTCTGGTTATTCCCTGTGCGACACCAGATTCTTCCATCTTTGTTTTTCCCTTTCGCCTAGCTTCGGCAACGTAATCCCAAGGTATGTCATTGAACTTGAAAGGAGGTGTGGTTGCTACTGTCACTGTGAAAGGTGTGGCAACTTCTACCTCAAATGGAGCAGGTGTGGCTGCAGGTGGTGTTACTTCTACCTCAAATGGAACTGATGTGGTTGTACCTGGACCACAATAGGATTGAGAGTGACTGAGAGCTTTTTTGGATCGTCGCCCTCTTTAATAAGTCCAATTGATCCTTCAGGATCCTACTCCTCATCAGTTTTTATCACATTGATCCTTTTGCCCCTATGATCTGGAAGAGGATTATTGTGGATGTTGGGTGCGGCTTCCTTTGCCTGTATTACCTTGTTATCAATCAATGTCTGAATCATATCTTTCAATGTCCAGCACTCGTCAATGGTGTGCCCCTTCACACCAGAATGATATGCACAGGTTTTATTCGGTTTGACCCATTAAGATGAATTCTCCATTGCCACAGCGGGAATAGGGGTGACATAATCGGCAACCCTTAACCTTTCATACAACTGGTCGATGGGTTCAGCAATGGCAGTGTACTGTCTGGGTGGTTTGCGATCAAAATTAGGTCGGGGTTTGTGGTAATTTGGATAAGTTGGAGGTGAATGATAGTAGGCTGGCTGGGTTTTATAAGTATGATAGGCGGTGGCGGGTTGAGAATATCTGGGAGGCGAGGGTTGGTATGTAGGTGGAGGTGTTTGGTATATGGGTGGAGGTGTTTGGTATGTGAGCGGAGATTTTGGGCCTTGGGCCACCATTACTGCCCCTACTTCTTTCTTCTTTGATATGCCACCTGATTGCCTATAGTGCCTCAAAATTTGTCACCATCCCGCTTTTAATGCCTTCTTCAACCCTTTCTCCGAGGTTGATGATGTCGTAGAACTTATGATTGTCAATAACCATTAGCCTTTCATAATACTATGGATCATATGCCTGGACAAAGAACTTGTCCATCTATTCCTCGTCTAATGTTGGTCTGACCTTGGTTGCTTCTGACCTCCACCGAGTAGTATACTTACGAAAGTCTCAGTTGGTTTCTTCTTTAGGTTCTGGATATAGAAGACATCTGGTGCATTCTCCGTATTGAACCTGAATCGGCCCATAAAGTCTAATGCCATGCTTACCGAATTGACCCAATTCTTAGGATTCTGGCTTATGTACCAGGACAGGGCATCTCCGGTAAGACCTCTCATGAAAAGCTTCATTCGAATCCTTTCATCTTTTTCGACCCACACGAGCTTGTCACAGTAAGTTCTCAAATGAACCTTGGGATCACCTGTTCTGTCAAATATTTCAAACTTGGGAGGTTTGTATCCGTCCGGTTTCTACATCTGGTTGTATACATAAATCCTCGTAGTTCGGACCTTCTATCCCTTTACCTCCTTCAACACCCTAAACTCGACTTGTCAACTTCTTGAGCTCCTCAGTCATGTTCTTGATGAGTTGTTCCTTCTCAGTAGATTCTGGTGTATAGGATATAGGTTGAGTGGAGTGAGGTAGTGTTTCCACGTATATGGGGTTGTTTTGGTGAGTGCCATGGATTTGGGTATAGTGGTGGTCGTTGGTTGAGTTTTGAGGATCAGGAATAGGTTGTGGTGTGTTCTGGGAGTATAATAGGTAGTGGTTTGTAGGTACTACGTTGGTTGATGTTGGTGTTGTGGAGGAGTTGGTATCGGTAAAAGATTGAGGTTTTGAGGTAGTGTGGTGTACTGATAGGGTGCGGGAGGATTTTGTGGACGTTGGTTTGGCGTATTTTGAGGAGGTATTGGATTTTGAACATTTTGTTAGTTGACGTCTGGGATGTTCAGAGTGAGAGAGAGGTTTGCCAAGTTGCAGACCTGCTCAAGTTCTCCTTGTAACTCCAGTATTTTCTGCTCCAATCGCATGACCAAATCTTTTTGGGCTGGAGTACTCCGACCGTCTGAAGTTTCAATATTCTCAGCATTTTCTTTTCGTATACCACTCAAGTCATCCATCTTAGCTTTTTCTCTGCCTTTTGGATTACTCGGAGGAGGAGGAGGAGGAGGGCCTCTAGATCTGGTGTGATATGCTAATGATGCCAGTATGCGCGAACCAATCTTAGGGGATGGGAATAATAAAAATAAAGAAAAATAAAAGGTAAACAAGTCAGTAATGATTCTAAAATATTTGCAGTATTTAAACACATATTGCGAGAATGTAAATTCGCGTCCTAATTTGGGAGCCTCATTGTACCCGAGGTAGGCCTAGCGACAAATAGATTTGGAGAATTTCCGTACCAATAACTACCTCATTTCATTAATGTAAAAATAGATGAATCTAAAACGACACTAAATAAGATAAGTCACTAGTGGAACTTGGCCTTGTTACATTTAAAAAAGCAAATAAACCTAATCTACTTGGTCCCAGAAGGACCTTCTCCAAGCTGGATGTTCTTGTCGATCAAATTCCCCAGTTCGCGCAGGTTCAGTAGTAGGTATGCCCTTGCCAAATGTCCTTATTTGCTTCCTTCAGTGTTCTAGCAATCAGTGACTCTCTTCCTTACTTTTCCCTCCAATTTCATCAGACTGTACTCCAAATATTCCAACTTTTTGCTGGATTTAATAGCCCTCTCTCTCCATTCATTGATTAGTTCTAGATCATTCTTGTGTCTCTCCAGGTGCTCGACCTCGGACTCTTGAACCCTTTTGCGCAGTTTGTTATATTTCACCTATGCCTCGGCAACTTCATCTATGACTTTATTTCCTGGACCAACCCTTGGCTCGAATATTCCTGTTATGTTATCTTCTAACCATGATTGGTAGAAATGCACATGACCGGCATGATATCCATCTGGCTCGATGGTATCCTTTTCCATGATAATTTTCAAATGCCACATGTGTTGAGCTTCACATTTGTATGAGACGTTGTCATCCTGGAAATCTGCCATGTAGTGACTCATTTTAGTAACTCGTGGTATGACCTGCTTCATGCCTGCCTGTCTCATAACTCTGATAGGAGCATAAGCGTATATTCCCCTCAACCCGATCGGTACCAAGTATGGAACATCCCTGGATCAGATGATGAAATCACCGGTAGGGAACCAATCGAACATCCATTGAACCTGATCCTCGGTCAAATTGCTGAAAAACTGCGCCCATCCAATAGCATTTTCAGGTTGAGCAAACCTGTCTGGGATATAAGTCATGCTCTTAGGATGATGGAAAGCTATGTGGTCATTCCACAGCCTTCGTGGAAGCTCTTGACGGTATTGGACCTTTTGGAGATGCTCTAACAACCAAACTTGTAACAGTAGATTGCAACCTTCAAAGTATTTGTACCCCTTCTAGCAACGCTCTAAGGCCCGGTATATATCTGCTATGATCATAGGGATAATAGTATATGTTTTCCCCTCGATTCTATCCATCAGGGTTTTGGCTACCATGGCCAGTCTGGTGTGGATTCTATCCCCTTGGATCAGGAACACTAACATACCCAAGAAACAGACAATGAACACAAAAACCCTGCGGTAGAGTCCAACCCAAAGAAGCGATGGAGAATTCGTCATCAAAGATACGATAAGATCTGCTATGACCGTATCGTTCATAGAGGAAGTCGAAGGGTATGTAGGAATTCTTCAGGCACTCCAAGTCATCATTCTTCTTTAGCCTCACCATCTTCAGAAACCCTCTAGTAGAACGATTTTCTGGCACCAATAAACCAGGACTATCCCAAGGTAGCCCAGCGAATCCCCCTATTTCTTCTAGGAGAGGGGTCATTTCTATGTTTCCAAAGCGAAACACAGCTCTTTCTTTGTCCCAGAACATTGTGGCAACTCCGATCAACATGTTGTTCGACTGGAGGCCCAACAGAGAAGGCAAATTTTTCAAGACCCTTTTCACATGATTTTTATCACTTGGTGGAAGATCTTCCCACCAGTCTAGCAACAGTGGAGGTATGTTAAGGACCATGCCGAACCTGGGTACTTCGTGCCTCATTTTCTGCAAAACAAATATTGTTAGGCCCTTTCCCCTTCTAGATCCGACTATTTATACAACAATAATTAGCATATTGACACTTATTTATCCAAAATTAATGCTCACAATCGTGGTTGCATCCGTTGGGATTATGAAAAACCCGGTGGACTTTTGGACGAGGTTTGTCTTAAAGGGTTATTATGCGGACAACATATTAACCCGACTAGGTTTGACCATGATGCATGTACAATTAATCAGAGTAAGGTTTATAAAGAGGTCTAGACTGGTACCCTCAAGTGGACAACTTGAGGGGGAAAGGCACCAAACCGTCGACTGCACCATTGATCGACTAGTTTTACCGCAAATACGCCTTTCCGAATTTAAAAGTGATATATAGGAAGAGCGCAAACACTCATCAAGAGTTTCTATAGGATTGATTACGCACGACTGGAATATGATATTGATCATAATTTATGCAACAATAAATAGCATATTGTCACGTATTTGCACGTTAAAAATGATAAATGCGGTATTTAATAATTGAAAGACATTAAGAAAGAAAACAAGTCAGTTTCTGTAATAAAGAAAATCATAAATACTTAAAAATAGGCAATTAAATTCAAGTAAAAGGGGAAAGGGAAAGGGTGCACATGTATTAACAGAATAAAATATGCTTAAGACTAATTCACAAAAACAAGTTCGTTATGGTAAGAGCCTAAAATTTCCCCAATAGAGTCGCCATGATGTAGTGCCCCCTTTTTCCTCGCAGAGTTCGGGTTTCGACATCTTGGGAAAACTCATTTCCTTTTGGGAAGGGGCATGGAATTTGAAGAGTCTCTACCTAACGGATTTAAGGTATGTTAGGGCACCCAAAGAAAATAAATAATAAACCGGTTTGCATCACTAGAGATTGGGTAAGGGCTTAAAATAACCTTGAGGGAAAGGTGTTAAGCACCCCTCAATGTCCACAACGGTGGGTCCTGGCCAAACTTAATATAAGCGAATTAGTCTTATAAGCAGATAAACAAACGGATATTACTTTAAAACAACAAGGAGTAGAGGGGTTCTAGGTTTTTTAGCCTATAGGATAACTTTTGTGCAATACTTGGTAATCGTCCCCAAATTGGGGTGCTACACATAGAATTAGCGCACATGTCATTATATCCTTTACTACCCGATTACCCTCCCCTTAATCATTACCTAAGTGTTCTAACGACATCGAATACGTTACCCTATGCGTGCACTACTCATCCATTACCTAGGGCCCTGGAGGTGCTTAGGACCTCTAGTTAAGGTGGTTCTAGACTTACCTATGGTGCTTAAAAGGATAAAACTAGGCGTCAAACAAAACAGATAGGACTGTCACATAAGGAGCAGTTAAAGGGACTCACATTTACCTCCACAAATGAGCAAACAATTGCACGCCTCAAACAAATAGTTTTAAACGATTTAAAGTCCTATATCAGGATATCTAGATGAGCACAAAATATGCAGCAGTTTTGTTAAGGCGAGGCAGTAAATACCTAATCAGTTTGCCTACTGATTTTATTACTTCCTAAATCTGGGCAGTTTATAAGCAGTCAAACAAACACAGTTTTTAGCAACTTTAGGGTTTTACTTATCCTACAAGCTTGCCTAGGCGATAACCGGCAGGATCCTATAGGTATGATATCTAAACGTATTATAAACCAGTGACTTGTTAAAACAGGCAGATTTTATCTGTTTAGACCCTATAGGAATGATGTCTATGTGTTGAAAAGGATCACAAGCATTACAGAACTGATTTTACATGTTTATCTCTATGAGCATGATATCTAAGTGTTGGAACCGTTTTTATACTAATTCCTTATAGGCATGACGGTTAAGCGATGAAACTGATTTTATATATTTTTTCCTATAGGCATGATATCTAGGAAAATAAAGGTGTCAATTAATTACCAACTGAGTGCAACAAAATATCCCAGAAACATGATTTCTAATGCACACATAGAGGTTTTGAAAAACATGATTATTGCAGAATGGGTAAACGGCCTAGAAGCAGGATTTCTAGGATGAGAATTCAACATAATAAGATAAAACCTATGAACATGGTTTCTAATGCAAATAAATATCATCGCAATAGTCCTATAGACATGGTTTCTACCCGATCCCCACAAAGTTATATATAAAAATCCCGTCCTAGTTTTACTAATAACCCCAATATCTATTTTTTACAGGAATTATTATTACAAACCATATATAAATGAATTATAGAATGAAATTGCTATACTATAGGGAGCCTGGATAGGCCCCAAAGTAAACCTGGAAACCAGGCCTTCAACCAAATCTGAAATATGCCAATATCTCATAGTATACCAAATGGCCTTCTGGTGTGTCAAAGTTCCCAAGGGCCTTAGGGACCGCGGGCTATACTCACACCAGAAACCCTTTTAAAGAAACAGTTTTGTGAACAAGTTTGGAAAAGCCATCCCAGTGTGTCAGAGTTCGGAGGAGTCTCATGGACTCTTGTGCAGTGCTCACACTAGAGGGGTAGGACCCTAGAATATTCTAAAAGTAGGAGTTGAAAATGGTACATGAAAATAGGAGATAGTTTTAAGAAAACAAGGTGGATTTTAGGAGAAAATAGGAACAAACAGAGTCATTTCAACACTTAGAATTCAAACGAAGATTCCAACAATCAAACAGTAGACAGAAACAGGATCACGACCACTTCAAGCAAAGTTCCACATTTCCTAGATTTGACTTAGTTTATTAATTATCACTAGGTGGTCAGATAGTATATTGGGAACAGAATAATAAATAGACAACTACACAGAGAAAGGTAGTAGGGGTTGGGAATATAGAATTCAGGAATACATAAAACAGGGCAAGCATGCTAGTTGAGAAAACAAGTAGATAAGCATTCTGTATCAAATAAGAACATGCTAAAGTGTGTGAACCATATTGATATATTGAACAAGACAATTTCATGAGAGTTAAGGGCATGCTAGTTATTAGAAACATAACACAGGCAAAGACAGGTTGACATCTTATAACAGTCAGATTCCACAACATACTGAAAAAGACATAGTTACAGAAGTAGTCTTGCTAATTTAAAGTAATGAACAGGAAAGACATACACAGTAGTAATCATGCTAATTGTAAGCAATAAACAGGAAAGACAGGAGTGAACTACACAGAAGTGGTCATTCTGATTGAGAGCAATAAACAGGAAAACACATAGGTTCAACTCCATAGCATATTGAATGATAATTGGAATGGAGACATACCAGTTAGGAAATAGCAAACAGGAAGATGAAAGTATGCAGAATCCAATAGTCTAGCCTTGGCTTTCAGCCGGCTAGACAATGTAGCAAACACAAGTAACAGAAAGGTTTGAATGAGAGCAAGAGTTTGCGTGTGTGTGTGTGTTTCTTTCTGAGTGTCCTATATAGGTGTCTGAGTTTGTGTTTTAAAATCAGAACAATGAGGGGTTTTTATAGCATGCAATAGAGTAGGACACATAAGGTAATGAACCAATCACACACACATAAAGTATGAAAAATTAATTAGCAATCAGTCATGAATCAATTAAGGGGATAGAATCAAATAAGTACCAATTAATTTAAGGAAAATCTCACACGGAATCAATCAGTAATTAGGAATAAGATTAAATAAGGTAAGAATTAGTTTCCAGAATCAATTAGGAATCAGAACACAAAATCAAGCCAGTAATATGGATACATAAATAGGGTAAGAACAAGTAAAACTTTAATAAGAAAATACAGGTACTAAATTCAAACCTAATTTATGTAAGTAAATCAATTAACACATTAATTGACAGAGGTAAAGGTAACAGGCAGAAGATAGCAGGATAAATAGTCAGAGAATTAAAATACTAAGAAACACAAAGACATATACATGAAGCTTGATTAAATCAAGTAAAATCAGTCGGAGAGTGAATAAGAGAGCCAGATATGAGAACATTTAATGCTAACAAACCCTTTTTTGCAAAAATCTCCCAGAAATCAAAACCCTAGCTTTTGAGAAAAAAGGAAATCGGTTGACAATAAGAGTAAAAATAGAAAAATCTCAAAGAAAAAATACCAAACAAACTCAAACCCTTCAGATCTAAAGAGATCTAACGGATTCAATAAGAAATAACTAAGATTATATTAAAAAGCGAACTGAGGTGGAAAATCTGGTTTGAACTAGAGATTTGAAGTCATGAAAACACGAAAGTGATAGTACTCACAGACATAGGGTCGAATATAGACGGATTAATCGAAAAGATGAGATACTTGAACTAAATCTAGTTCAAATCCCTTGAGATCCCATCAAGTAACATGAAAATCGAACAACCAGTGGAGGTAGGAGGTCGGATAAGGCATTAAATCGCCAAATGATTCCATATTTGGTTGGGAATCAATGGGATTTGGGAGGAATTTTGAGTGACAGCGCTCTAGGGTTTGAGAGCGTCTGAGAGAGAAGAGAGGAGGAGAGGATTCAGAGGCGGAGAAAATTGGAGAGAATGAGTAGGGTTTGGGGGGTCGTTGGATTAAAAAAGGGAAGGCGTAATGTGGACCGTTGATCTCAAAGATCAACCGCCACAATTAGAGGAGGTTTTGGGTCGGGTTAAAATAATTGGGTTATTGGTTTGGGTTAGATTAGGTTATTAGGCTAAGGTTTAATAGGGCTGGAGTCCGAAATTGATTAAGAAAATGGGCTATTACTTAAATACCTAATTAACTTAATAAAATAATTTATAAATGATAAAAATATCATTTGTGCATGAAAGTGGTTTAAAATGATTACTTAGTATTATAAAAATATAAAAGGTTATTTTCTTGTTAAATAAAGTAATTATGCACACATGGGGCCATTATTGCAAAATTATTGCAATTATAACCCTAACATGTACATATGGCTATTCATGAAATACTTAAAGCCTAGTATAAATATAAATGATAAAATTAAGCAATAAAATTATTGTAAAACCGTTTGTGATACAATTAGTAATTATTTGGATAATAAAAATGCTAGAACAAACTAATTAAAATCCTTTTAAACTTACAGAAAATTAGGGAAAAATATTGGTTGATGCTCATGCACTATTTTGAAAGTGTATATGCATTTTGAAATATATGAGGGAAAATTGAGTATCAACAATAGAAATGACAGTAAAATAGAGTGAACCAATGTGATGAACAATTGTGGCCTTTGAGTTGATTGCCCTCGAACCAAACGAATGAACTGTTGAAAATACGAACTAGGCAACAAAGCTTAAGAGAGTTTTAAGAGAATGTAATATATTGCTTTGATATGCATGAATGTAATATCCTTACAAGTGATTAGAATCCCACTTTATATAGTAGAGGAATTTCACTTATGGTACAAGTCTAATTATAGAAGAAAATCCCATGATTAGTGAAACACCCATACTTGATTTGATCCATTCCGAGATGTCTGCCATGATCCTCAACTAGTCGCGGATATATCGCCTTTCCGTTATTATGCTATCTTTGGTCTTGTTAGACATCTATCGCGTTTGGCCTCGATCATTACTGGTACTTGATCTCGACAGGAACTTCGAATACCGACCTCGGTACCTTATCCTCATGTCTTGGTCTGATATACTACGGGGCTAGTCCTCGATCCATTCCCCCGATCTCGGTTAATCGCTAAAATTGGGTGGGCCCGATTTTAACCATATATAGATAGTCCCCTCGTTTTTTGGAGTATAACGATAAGAAACGAATTGAGTACTCGATCTTTACCCCAATTTGCCATGACATCATCATCGTGGTGTAAGCGACAGAGGAAACAAAAGCTCGGAAGCTGGCCATCCCGAGGAAGACTCTGAGAACTCTAGCGAGTCTGGCAACGAAGAAGATTCTAAGGGTGAAGACACTTCTACCAATAAGTATCGTGCTTCTTAGGCTTCGTGCTTTTTGTAGTTTTTTGCTTTTATTTTGAGGTTGATCGACCATTGTAGAGAATTCTTGATCGGGACTTATAGACCTTGTAAAAAGGTTTTGACGAATATATAAAGTTTTTTCCCTTCCATAGCTTCTGAATCTGTTATCCTTTTGTGCGAGTCAAAGCTCATTAGCATAAAATTGTTTTGGAAGGTCCAGAGTTTGAGATGGTAATAATCGACAACAAGTACTGCCCTTGACCATTTCTGATCGATGGACCCCGAATGACCATTTAAACTTGAGTTTAAGTAGCTCTTAGGCTCAAGAGTCGATTTTCTCGAACTTGAGGTAAGGTAGCCTTTGGGCTTGATGGTCGAGTGAGTACTTGCTCAAACTCGAAATGAAAATAGCCCTTAGGATTTATGGTCGAGTGAGAACATGCTTGAACTCGAGATAAGGTGGCTCTTGGGCTCGAAAGATAGTCCCTGAGTGAGAATTTATTCGAAATCGGGTAGCCCTTGGACTTAGTAGTCGAGTTAGTACTTGCTCGAATTCGAAATGAAAATAGTCCTTAGGCTTTATGATCGAGTGAGGACATGTTTGTACTCGAGATAAAGTCGCCCTTGGGCTCAAAAGATAGTCCCCGAGTGAAAATATTTTCGAACTCGGGTAGCCCTAGGGCTTAGTAGTCGAGTGAGTACTTGCTCTAACTCGAAATGAAAATAGCCCTTAGGCTTTATGATCGAGTGAGGACATGTTCGCACTCGAGATAAGGTGGCCCTTGGGATCGAAAGATAGTCCCCGAGTGAGAATTTTTTCGAACTCGGGTAGCCCTTGGGCTTAGTAATCGAGTGAGTAATTGCTCGAACTCGAAATGAAAATAGCCCTTAGGCTTTATGATCGAGTGAGGACATGCTCGAATTCGAGATAAGGTGGCCCTTGGGCTCGAAAGATATTCCCCGAGTGAGAATTTTTTTGAACTCGGGTAGTGCTTGGGTTTAGTAGTCGAGTGAGTACTTGCTCGAACTCTAAATGAAAATATCCCTTAGGCTTTATGGTAGAGCGAGGACATGATCGAACTCGAGATAAGGTGGCCCTTGAGCTCGAAAGATAGTCCCCGAGTGAGAATTTATTCGAACTCGGGTAGCCCTTGGGCTTAGTAGTCAAGTGATTACTTGCTCGAACTCGAAATAAAAACTTCCCTTATGCTTTATGATCGAGTGAGAAAATGCTCGAACTCAGGATAAGGTAGCCCATGGGCTCAAAAGATAGTCCCCGAGTGAGAATTTGTTTGAAATCGGGTAGCTCTTGGGCTTAGTAGTCGAGTGAGTACTTGCTCGAACTCGAAATTAAAATAGCCCTTAGGCTTTATGGTTGAGTGATAACTTGCTCGAACTTGAAGTAAAAGTAGCCCTTAGGCCTTTGTATTTGTTACGGATTTCGGACGTCTCTGATCCGTGTTAATTCGGCCATAGCCTCTTTAGTTCAGAACTTGCCCTTTGGGCTCATTTTCTGTTTCATTTTGAGCTTGCACAAAGTGTCAGACCTCGAGTGGGGTGGCCGTACCCGTGGCCTGTAAAATTCGAGGGTCATTGTTAAAGTCTTATGATCTTGAAGTTTTAGCAATTCGATTTCGTTTGTTTTTCGGACGGCAATCCCCAAGCGTGGGGTTAGTTGTTCGAACTTCCGTCATGATTGGCCCTTAAGCCTGTTTACAAATGTTGCACCCCACGTTTTTGTTCGTGAAAGTACGCCATATGTAAATTGATGAAAGTTCGGGAATGATATTTATTTTGGGATTATACGTATTACGCTATTTCAAACAAGTGATAATTAATTCGTGAAGGTGAGAGGGTAAGAGAATCGAAGAAAATGAGTTCCGTCGAAGCTTGGCAATTTAGGTATAAAATAGGGTCCAAGCTATAATACCACGTATTCATGGACTAGTGCCATACAAGGTACCACAAGACCATGATATTAAGGTATATAAAGTGTGTTGAAAGTGAGTGGTATTTTAAGTAATTTGAGATAAGTCTTAATTATGTGGGTAATTGGTTAATTATTGGGTAATGGGATATTACCTAAACAATTAAGAAATTATTGGATAATGATTAACCCCCCCCCCCCAACTAATGGGTTATGTGGCAGCACCTCAATCCCATTTAAGTGACTCATTAAAGGCTTGGATAGATAGCATAGTTAGAGGGATTAGGATGACTTAGTCATCCAACGGGAGACACCCAAAAGTATTCTATATTTAGTTAGACTATCACTTACTTCACATTTTGACAATGTAAATTCACGTTTCTTACTAGCCAAATTGAATATCTTAAAGAGATGGCAGATCGTGAGCTCTTTAAAGAGCAAAACATATCTGTACCAAAAAAACTGATAATGTTGGTTGATTGATTTTGTAAAACGTGAATTGCAAATTCTAAGAGAATCGGTTAAGGTATGTTAAGGATATCCCTTCTTTCTTTTTCGCATGATCCAAATAATACAAATGAAACAAGCAAAATACGCAAGTTTCATAAATGACTCTATTCATAAAAATACTATGGGTGTCTATATTCTTGATTCCCCGTGTTAATTATTATTATATCTTCTGTTCATGGGTCTCAAAAAAATACGTATTTTATAAAGTTTATCTGAAAGGCATATTGATTTTTATGGTATTCCGAGAAAATCTTATTAATGTAGCTCTTATGCGTTTCATGTATTTATAAATGTGCATTGACCCATGACCAGATGACATTATATACACGTATATATGTATATTATACGTATATGGGATATGGGAAAAAGGTTACGACATTATATACGCACCACCACCTGATCAGCTGGTATACGTTGATGATTTTGCCCACAGTGGCCGGGATGATATGATGGGATGCCCTCAGAGGCTTGAAGACATTATGAACACATGCACTTATGCACGACATGATATTGATATGCATATGCATGACACTATAAGTATTTCATGATTTAGAGAGTTGTCCATACTTACAGGTTGAGTCACGTACTCTATATTTCTTCCATGTCTTTTATATACTCATTTATGTGCCTTACATACTTGGTACATTATTCGTACTGACGTCCCTTTTGCCTGGGGACGCTGCGTTTCACGCCCGTAGGTCCTGATAAACAGGTCGAGAGTCCTCCAAGTAGGCTATCAGTTCAGCAGAAGATGTTGGTGTGCTCCATTTGCTCCGGAGTTGCTTGTTTGGTCAGTATGATTTAGACGCGTATTGTTTGGTATAGCAGAGACTTGTCCCGACCTTTATGTTAAGTGTGTACTCTTAGAGGCTTGTAGACAGATGTCATGCATACGAATGCTTGTATGACCTTGTTGGATTATGTATTGAGTTTACAAATGATCATATTGGCCTTATGGACCCGTATATCACATGTATAAGTTTTTATATCAGGTTGGGTCATCCTATATTGAGTATTCCCCTGTGTTTATTCTGGTTAGCCCATGACAGCCCGTTTGGCCCATTTACCAATAAAAGTATAATAAGAAAGATATGTTATGTTGGTACTCGGTTATGGAATGTACCGGGCGCTCATTGCAGCCCATAGGTTTGGGTCGTGACAAAAGTGGTAGCAGAGCAGTTCTATCCTAGGGAGTCTACAAGACGTGTCTAGTAGAGTCTTATTTATGGGTGTGTCATGCACCACACTTATAAGCAGGAGGCTACAGGGCATTTAAGACTATCACTCTTTCTTCTTACTCTAGATCGTGTGTTAGAGCTTAGTTGTAAGAACTCAATTTCCTAAACTCTATCTTATTCGTAATACAACGATGCCTATATCCAGAAAGATGTTTGGTAAGAGATATAACGGTGGAAGTGTTGAGTTAGAGGAACTCAATTTTTGCATCATGCTTATGATGGATAAATATGAGGTATTCAGCAGATCATGTGTACAATAAGAAGTGTAAGTCTCTTGATAAGGAATTTACGGCAAGAATATTTATCCACCTTTATGGTGAAAGACAATGAGAGATTCAGAAGATAAATATAAGTTTCAAGAAGTAAAAGAAGCAAGATAAAGAAGGGTACGAGGTAACAAGGTACCCAGTTAATAAAGATTATCATTATTCAGGAAGGGAGATATAAGCATTTTGAGCTACCTTCAACAGTGACAGATGTATGTACAATTGGCCACACCGATCTCAGTTATGGCCTATGGGAGCTAACAGACATAGTTTAAGAGAAGGATGAGTTATCAGGACCCAGCTGGGGATAGAGTAACCCAAAATAGTAGATGGATTGGTAGAGTTAGTTGACATTTTCGAAGGATAGTGCAAAGGTGGTAATGGATCTCCTTGTGAGACACCTCGATGGTGCACCCTAAAATAGTACAGCTAGATATAAGTACTACAAAGATAAGAACTAGAAGGAATAAATATTACCTTAGTGTGGCTCCCACCCCTAGTAGAAAGAGAATGTTAGGCAATTCGAGGAGCCAATGGATGGAGCAAGAGGGGCTAAAAGCAAAAGAATATTTTGTTCGAGTTTTTAGAATAAAATGATAGATAGAAATGTTAGTAGGAAAATAAGAAGAGAGTTAATGAAGCATTATGAGTAAGATATGATGCATGGATGACAACGGTAGATAAAAAAAATGACAGTATTACAGAGTATATAGTCAAGTAAAGGAAAAGATGAGAGGAGCCAGGACTTGAGACAACAAAAGAGTATAGGCCATAAAGTCATATCCTCATTTCGAGAAATAAGCTTGTGACTCCAATGCGGCTACCAGAAGGAAAAGTTAGACTCCAAAGTAATAGAAATCAGTATGGGTTGGTGAACAAGATAAACTAAACATGAATTAGGGACTGAGTGACTTGATAATAGTCAGCATCATGAGAATTTCATATTTGCGTTCCGACGATAATAGAATGGGCAACAGAAGACAATTCATGAAAAATTCAGAGAATGGTCATTCAGGAAGATGCATCCCTAAAGCAAGCAATATGAGCAAAAGTTAAGCTTAAGAGATTGTATGTGCCAGTTGCACTAAGTATCACCATCGCGAGTAAGGGAATTTGTTATCCTTGGTACAGAAGGATTGCTGCAAGGCGAGTAAGGGTCAATGATATTGTGAAACGAAGCCAAGGATGAAGAGGTAAAACATCTATAGGTAGATCTTCGTGGATTCAGCTCTTAGTACTCCCCTAAAGGGGGAATATGGAGTGATGTGGAATTAAGTCGGAATTATGTGGTTCTAGTCACTATGGAACGATAAAGGAAGAATGCGATAAAAAATGAAAAACGAATGAGATGGCACTTATCCTAATCCTACAGATATGCTACGATTCCAGAATATTGTGGAAGCACGACGTCAAGGAGAGGAAGTAATGGTTCATGCCCAAGCTATTATTAATAAATAAGGAGCCAGTGCAAGTTGTAAGTTAAGACAAAGGAAATAACCCAAGAAATATTACGCGGAATATTGAGATGAGAATGGGCCAATGAGTAGTTAGTAATTTATCAGGAAGAGCCTAGTTAGGGCTAAATAGGAGGTTGCAGATGAGTCAGCAGATCGTGTAAGATAAACATAGTAAAATCCAACATGGAGAATTCATCCTCGAAGTAATGCCATTATAATACTTTAGATATATTTAGATAGGAGTTGGGGTAGTTAAAGGTACCATGTGAGTGTTACGGAGATAAAAGAGAGTGCCACTAGGAAGTCAGTCAAAATATCAAGTTCAGAAGCAATCCTACAAGCACAAGGGAGTGGAAGTAAGTAATTACGGATAATTATAGGCAAGGAAAGATATCAAAAGTTCCATCGAGTATACAATGTAATAAGCTCACAGCTTTACAAGAGTCAGAGGATCCTCCCTAAATACTACAATGAAAGACTGGTTGAGAAAGTAAGGAAGAAGGCTTCAACCTAAGCTTAGTAACCTAAGGAGGAAATGGTTGTGTAACAACAGTCTCACTACAAAATTGTATGCACTCCAAAAGAAAGTGGCACCTACCATGGCTAATGAGCGGGGAGTAAAATCAAGATTAATATTCGAGACCATACGAGTTGCACAAAAACTTCGGCATGCGTGAGAACTCAGATAAGCTAAGTATGCATGCAACTAGGGGAAAAAAGACCAAGAAAAGCAATTGCTTACATTTGAAGAAAGTTGAAATGGAACAAAAGAATTATTCGATTAATGATCAGTCGTAAAAGACTCCGGTATGATTTAAAAGAAGGAATTGGGTCCAGGTCATAGACAAATGATTCAATCATTACAAGATTGTATCATGGTTTTCCATAGCATCCATGAAAGGGTAAGTGTTAACTAAATTCCATGAGCCGCAGATAAGAAGATAGCTTAAGTCTACATAAAGGCTGATCAGAAGGAAGAGGAAACTAAAGAGTTATATCAACCAAGTGAATCATGAGTCTGATTATTGTCCCCAGATAATTATAGAAATCGTATTAAGAATAGTGCAGAATTACTCTTAATATTAGAGGTACAAGTGAGTACAACAACCATATTCTATAATGACCCCACGATAAAGAAAGTTAGAAGGGTACCACCTTATAAGAAGTCAGTATGAAGATCTCACTGGAATGTGTAAGGAGGTGTGAATATTATAATAGAGCTTCAAGTCGTAGATGTGAATCATAGCTATGTGGAAGAGGGGTCATGAAAGAGATAGAAGATGGGATGTAAGATTTTTAAGGCAAGTACGATAAAGGTGAACAACGTATGAGATACTCAAATGCAGAAGGTTGTGAATTGTCCATACTTCGGACAAAAGGCTAGAAGAACTGGGATTCATTATCCAGGAATGATAGCAGCGTCATTAGTGGCATATCTTGCAGCCTATGGTTTCGAGGTATCGAGAGGTCTAGTTAAGAGAGTAAAAGAAGAGTTAGAGATGATGTGATGTCTTGCTTGATGTTCCATAAAAGCATAAGGAAATCGGTCGCAAGCTAAAGTATGATAGAACGATAAGGTTTTAGAAAGATAGGAGTAAGGATAAGAAAAGGGAAAATGAGAAGGTGATAAAAATGGATAAGTACTCGAAATTAAGCCCATGGAAATAAGAGAGGTGATGGTTTCTCTAAGTCATAGCAAGTTCAGCATATCCTGAATGAACTCAAAGGAGTCTAAGACTAATGGCGTTTAGAAGAAATGGAATGTTGCCCTGGTAGTAGAATGAGGGTGTAATTGTGATGGATAAAGAATGACGTTTGGACCTTCGATTAAGTAATGACTTGAAGAGGATTTCACGAATTGTACGGGATTAAAATACCCACATAAGCTAAATCACATTAGAATGTTGTGAAATACGGTTATGGAAGTATAGTATCGCCCTAGGTGGATCAGGAAAATCACTTCAAATGTTCCACGATGCAACGCAAGCCATAGTGATTACGTAAGAGGTTTCAAGTTATCAACAATAGATTGTAGATCAATATTGAGGTAAATCAACAATATGTGGATAAAGTTCTAACATATGAGAAGAGATAAGGATTCCATCCTTTAAATAGACAGTAATAAGGAAGCATTGAAGGACTTGGATTTATACATCTATGATAAGAAACAATGAGAGTAACATTGCAAACCTATAGATTGGCTAAAAGCTGGAGGAAAAGGAGAGAAGAGTCGCATAGGCGCACTTACAAAGTTAAAGTTGTACATGCTACATGATAAAAGGTAGCAACAGCTACAAGACTTGAAGGATTCTGACCACGACTCGTGGTGTAAGAAAGAGGCCTAAATGGGGGAATGCTCTGGACTTTGGATTTATTCACAAAATAGTTGCCAAGATGGCAAGAAGAGTACTAAAGTATTCGGAAGACATAAGCTATGAACATGATAAGTGCGTCAGTCAACATTCGAGGATGAATGTTCCAAATGGGGGAATGATGTTACACCCCACATTTTCGTGCGTGAAAGTATGCCATATGTAAATTGATGAAAATTCGAAAATGAGATTTATTTTGGGATTATACGTATTACGCTATTTCAAATAAGTGATAAGTTAATTCGTGAAGGTGAGAGAGTAAGCGAATCGAAGAAAATGAGTTCTATCGAAGTTTGGTAATTTGGGTATAAAATTCAGTCCAAGCTATAATACCCCGTATTCATGGACTAGTGTCATACAAGGTACCACATGACCATGATATTAAGGTATATAAAGTGTAAAGTGAGTGGTATTTTAAGTAATTTGAGATAAGTCTTAATTACGTGGGTAATTGGTTAATTATTGGGTAATGAGATATTGCCTAAACAATTAAGAAATTATTGGATAATGATTAAACACCAAACTAAGGAG
This sequence comes from Nicotiana tabacum, assembly GCF_000715075.1. Lineage (NCBI taxonomy): Eukaryota > Viridiplantae > Streptophyta > Magnoliopsida > Solanales > Solanaceae > Nicotiana > Nicotiana tabacum. The sequence continues at coordinate 56,064,152 of NC_134087.1, read as the reverse complement.
TTATGTGGCAGCACCCCAATCCCACTTAAGTAACTAATTAAAGGTTTGGATAGATGGCATAGTTAGAGGGTTAGGATGACTTAGTCATCCAACAAGTGGGACACACCCAAAAGTATTCTATAATTAGTAAGACTATCACTTACTTTATATTTTGGCAATGTAAATTCATGTTTCTTACTAGCCAAATTGAATATTTTATAGAGATGGCTGATTGTGAGCTTTTTAAAGAGCAAAACATTTCTGCACCAAAAAAATTGATAACGTTGGTTGATTGATTTTGTAAAGCGTGAATTGCAAATTCTAAGAGAATCAGTTAAGGTATGTTAAGGTTATCCATTCTTTCTTTTTGGAATGATCCAAATAATACAAATAAAACGAGCAAAATATGCAACTTTCATAAATGACTCTATTCAAAGAAATACTAGGGATGTCTATATTCTTGATTCCCCATGTGAATTATTATTATATATTCTGTTCATGGGTTTTAGAAAAATACGTATTTGAAAAAATTTATCCGAAAGGCATATTGATTTTTATGGCATTTCGAGAAAAGCTTATAAACGTATTTCTTATGCATTTCATTCATTTATACATGTACATTGACTCATGACCAGATGGCATTATATATGCGTATATATGTATACTATATGTATATAGGATATGGGAAAAGGTTACGGCATTATTTACGCACCACCACCTGATCACCTGGTATACGTTGATGATTTTGCCCACAGTAGCCGAGATGATATGATGGGATGCCCTCAGAGGCTTGATGACATTATGAACACATGTACTTATGCACAACATGATATTAATACGCATATGCATGACACTATAAGTATTTCATGATTTACAAAGTTGTCCATACTTACAGGTTGAGTCATGTACTCTATATTTCTTTCATTTTTGTATGTACTTATTTATGTGCCTTACATAATCGGTACATTATTTGTACTGACGTTCTTTTTGCTTGGGGGCGCTGTGTTTCACGGCCTGCAGGTCCCGATAGACAAGTCGAGAGTCCTCCAAGTAGGCTATCAGTTCAGCGAAAGATGTTGGTGCGATCCATTTGCTCCAGAGTTGCTTGTTTGGTCAGTATGATTTAGACGTGTATTGTTTGGTATAACAGAGCCCTATCCCGACATTTATGCTAAGTGTGTACTCTTAAAGGCTTGTAAACAGATGTCATGTATACGAATGCTTGTATGGCCTTGTCGGCCTATGTATTGAGTTTACAAATGATCATGTTGGCCTTATGGTCCTGTATATCACATGTATAAGTTTTTATATCAGGTTGGGTGGTCCTATATTGAGTATTCACCTATGTTTATTCTGGTTAGACCATGACGGCCCGTTTGGCCCATTTACCAATGAAAGTACAATAAGAAAGACATGTTATGTTAGTACTCGGTTAAGGAATATACCGAGTGCTTGTTGCAGCCTATAGGTTTAGGTAATGACAACACAATAGATCAAGAATATGAAATTGTAAAGTAGGAAATTTTCTAAGACATGGAATATCGGCAAGGAAAAATACTTCTCTCAATAGATGATTATACATGCGTACATGTTTAGGGCTCGAGCAACCTATATGGGCATGTTCCATTCGACCGTTTGACCCTTACAACATCTTCCTATCGAGACCCCGTTGTCACGAAATAATTTTCTTGCAACAAAGTTGACACTTGAGGGCAATGCCCTCCAGTATTCGAGGCTTATTGTAGGAACCTCAGATACTGTTGAATTTCTCTAAGTTAGCATGAACAATGGTTGCCTCGTTAAAAACCTCGCCAGAAAAAACCCATTTGGGACAAAAATCGGTCTAAGGGAAAAAGAGTACAACGCGTGCTTTAAGATCCAAAGCTTCGTACCGCTCCTTGTCGATAGCCTGCAAGTGTTAGTCGAAAAAATAGAAAGAATTAGAATGCGGTCGTACCTTCATTCAGATTTTGGATATTTAACGTGATCTACCTCAGCACCAAGCCCCCCTGAATTTTGACCTCGATCATTTCTCCTCTCATTTCGTGCGAAGCTTCGCCTAGACCCGCTGCTTCTATGGTTTCCGTTGTACGGTTGATATTGATCTCTATTCGACATCGGCTCTCGATCGATGTCCCTATTGATCCTATTCATGGGCCTGTTAGGATAAACGGACCGGGAAGGAGTTCCCAGTGGATCATCCTCGATCCTGATCTTCCACTGATATTGATTATATACGTCGGCCCAAGTGACAGTCGAGTTCTCGATTAAACTTTGCTTCAACTGTTGTGAAGCTATGGAACTCTGAGTGTTAAGACCTTGAGTGAAAGCTTGAACAACCCAGTCATCGGTGACCGGAGGCAAATCCATTCTCTCCTCTTGGAACCGAGATACGAATTCCCTGAGCATCTCGTTATCTTTTTGCATTACCTTGAAAAGATCCGATTTCCTCGTTGCAACTTTAATGGCTCCGGTGTGTGCCTTTACAAATGAATTTGCAAGCACAACAAATAAATCAATAGAATTAGGGGGTAAGTTATGATACCATATTAAGGCACCCTTCGATAGAGTCTCCCTGAACTTCTTCAGCAGTACGGATTCAATTTCGTCATCTTCCAATTAATTTCCCTTGATGGCACACTATACTAGGTGATGTGTTTATTTGGATTGGTCGTCCCATTATACTTGGGAATCTCGGGCATACGGAACTTCTTGGGAATTGGCTTTGGAGCTGCACTAGAGGGGAAGGGTCTTTGCACAAATATTTTAGAATCTAGTCCTTCCAATATCGGTGGTGCCCCGGAATTTGATCAACTCGGGAGTTGTACGTTTCTACCCTTTTGTCGTTTTTCTCAATCTTCTTCTCCCCCGATTCGATCTATTTTTTGAGTTCTTCGAGCATCTTTATAATGGTGGGGTCAGTCCCCGATTCGTTCTCATTTGGCCTCTACGGAACTGGTTCAGCTCTGTGAACAACTTCTAGTGAGGGTTCGGGCTCGATCCTGATTGGTGCTCGATTCTGATTTTAGAGTTGTGCTATTGCAGCTTGTTGAGTTTGCAACATTTCAAATATCATTCAAAGGCTAATCCCCCCTTCTTCACCGCTCTGTGCGTTCTGATCGACTGTTTAGCATCTCTGCGGATGCTATTCTTAGGATCGACGCCTAAATTCCCATTAATGGCAATATGGGAGCTGACGTCAATTGGGTACACCGCTGGAACTCCATCGGGGTTGACTAGGAGTACTCCGTTTCCTGGGGCGGCTATGTTTTCGTTCGCGCCATGAAGATAAAGGTCATTGTCTGTGTGTTGGGGTGCTACTTGGGAGCTTGACATGTTCTATCCTGGAATCAAAGACACTTCAAAGAACCTGCGTAAAATAGTGTGTGTGATAAAAATTGTACTAGGCAATCATTATTATCCTTGGCCCCGCGGTGGACGTCAAACTGTTTACCCTTTAAATCATATAACAATTAAACTTATAAGTGATTTTAAGGATATATGATTTCACTTGGCACAAATTGATTAATGTAAGAACTAATAATAGAAATTACAATAAAATAGAGCGAACCAATGTGATGAACAATTATGGGCCTTGAGTTGATTGCCCTCGAACCAAATGAACGAACTTTTGAAAATATGAACTAGGCAGAGCTTAAGAAAGCTTTAAGAGAATGTGATATATTGCTATGATATGGGTGAATGTAAGATCCTTACAACTGATTAGAATCCCCCTTTATATAGTAGAGGAATTTCACTTATGGTATAAGTCTAATTATAGAAGGAAATCCTATGATTAGCGAAACACTCGTACTTGATTTGATCCGTTCCGAGATTTTCGTCATGATCCTCGACCAGTCGCGGATATTTCGCCTTTCCATTATTATGCTATCTTCGGTCTTGTTCGACGTCTATCATGTTTGGCCTCGATCATTACTGATCTTGATCTCGATAGGAACTTCGAATCCCAAACTCGGGACTTTATCCTCATGTCTCGGTCTGATATACTACGGGCCGATCCTCGATCCATTACTCCGATCTCGGTTAATCAGTAAAATCGGGTGGGCCCGATTTTAATCGTATACAATTTCAAATCTCGAAAAGTATCAATGACTTTTAATTTGTTTGACATAGCAATGTTATAAAGTACAAGCTCGGGCTTAACGATAAAGAAATGTTCAAATGTTTAAGCAAGGAAATATTCAAATTCATCTGAGTTTCACGCAAGTCTATGCAACTCGATTTTAGAGAATTAATTCAGTTTTATTGATACTGGATTCGGATCAATATGACATAGCCAAACTTTTGTACTGATTTGATATAAGTAGTAAAATTGTTGCACGCTTTATTCTCAAGTTTCTTTTACTTACATATTATACTCGTCCTTTTCCTTCTAACTCATTCAAATCTAAAATATATACCCAAAGTATTTCGTGTTCTCGCAAGTTCGAGAAAAGGTCACAATCCAAGAAATGTGATGTGAACAATTTATCATAATATAAGTATTAGTGATTATTTTCACGACTCAAATCCGTGACTTATAGATCATTAGTGGTGGCAAAATGGTTAAGAGAAAACAGTTATCCACCCATATTATCTATTAAAATATGGGTTGGATAATGAACTAAAAAGGTCAAATATAGATAAGAACTATATTATCCATTTAGAAAATGGATAACCAATCGATAACAGATGAGTTTAGCTTTTACATTTATAAAGACTCAAATTGGGGGTTCCTCAAGCTTGGCAGACTAGGAATTCTCTCAAAAGTGATCATATTAAAAAATCATGGATAATATAGTTACACATGTTATCTGTCGGTTAACCCATTTTACATCCGTATTAAATATGGGTCGATCGGATAGTTTATTTATTTTTTGCATTACCCGCCTATATTCGATCCGACCCACTCGTTTGCTATCCCCAGATCATACGAAAATAACTTTATCATTGCTCCAAAAATGTCCTTCAATTTTAACTACTTTTTTTCTAACGAGGCTCAGGTGCGGAGCCTTCCACTGTGGACCGAGACTACGCAAAGGTAGAACACCATGGAAACTTCGCTGACTTTATCATCAACCTTGATTTCGCTACGCTCAATAAGAACCCGGAATAGCGGAAATAGGTTCGTGTTCCGCTTCCAAAGTCAGTCGTCTTTGCCCAAGTGTGAACTGCAGACGACTCTCCAGTGGTTCCATTCCTTCTTACTGTACTTCTGGGTCAACCCAACCCGAATGGGAAGAAGAGGGTCAGCCAAACTGCGGTCCACTTTGTACGTTTGCTGAGCAGACCACTCAGGCATTTTAGAAAAGGGAAGGGAACTTCTCACCCCGAGGGAGGCGGGAAGCGGTAGCTTCTAGAATGGAAGCTTCTCCTTTACTTTTTTAGAGCGTATCGCTATTTTATGAAATCGCTTAGCCGTTAATTAATTTAAATATTTCTTTATTTGGGAAACACAAAACATTTAGATACCATTAGTGGATTACTTTAGCGTGCGGTTGAAGAAGGGAGAAGTTTGTTACACCTGCATAGACTACTAGGTCTCAACAGAATAACCTGACACCTTCTCATGGAAAATTAAAACTCAAATTCCATGGACAACTCCGTCTTTTTATGACTTAGTTATATATTCCTATTAGCGTACAGAGGAGGATCAGAACATAGTGCTCGATACGAATAAATTTAAAAAAGTGTGGTCCTTTTTATAATTTTGGGGATTTTATCACTTATTGGTGATCTTATGGGATACGAAAGAAATAGGAAACCGGCACCAAGACAGAAATTTCTGATGTTGATGATTTCGTGGAAATTAAATAAGCCAATCATAAGGCAAAGGTACAATAAGCGGGACCCATTTTCCACACTTGTTGAGATTTTATTTTAGTAGAATCGTAAATCTCGCTTTCGCGCGTCAGCCGACGTGGATGCACGCTCCAGCTTTTATTTTTATCCCTGCCTCGTTTTTCTTTTTTTCTTTTTCTTTTTATGGTCCAAGTCTCCCAGACTCGTTTTATTCGGCAATGAAAAAGACGGAAATTGTCTACTTTAGAAAGAAAAAAAAGTTGGGCAGAATGTCCTTGTCGTCCTTAAATTTGCACCCTAAAGTCGGCCTAATTTTCTCTTTTTATTTTCTATTTTTTATTTTAACACTTTTACTTAATTGGATGAATATTTCTCCCTACAATCTTGCACCTGTTATAAAATAAAGACGGTAATGTAAAGACAACTATAGAGAAACTGATATATTATTCGAATTCAAACTGATGTACATAATGAACTGAAATCTTTTCTATTTATAGAAGAAAGAAAGTTGTTGTGTAAGCTGCTACTATACCAGATATGGATAATCTTCTACTGAGAGCAACAAGGCGAGCTTTGTATCTTTCAACTTCATTTTTATCATTCCTTTTTCGCACAAAAACCCATTTATGACCAACTGGTTTTATACCAGCAGGTGTTTGGACTACTGGTCCAAAGACCTCTCTTTTAGCAAGTGACTTCAATTCCGATTGAATTGCCTCTTGCCATTTTGGCCAATCAGATCTTTGTCGACATTCTTCGACAGATCGAGGTTCAAGATCCTCACTATCTTGCATAATATTAAGTGCAACATTATATGCAAACATATTATCCACCACTATTTCAAATCGATTTAAATTAATCTCATCACCGATCGAACTTATTAAAAGTTCCTCACTCACATGTGCTTCGGGTTCATTGATTTCTTCAGGAATCTCAGAACTAATCAGATTTTGGCTCTCTTCAGGAGATCCCTTCATAGTATCGTTTTGATCATTTGTCGATTTTCTTTTTCGAGGATTTCGATCCTTAGAACCCAAAGGCCTACCACGCTTCAGGCGTGCTTTAGGTTCACTAGCTCTCATGCTAGTAGATGGTCCTACTGAGACATCAATTCGGATAGGCATATTCTCTACTGGGATATGTGACTTAGTTATCCTTTTCAAATCAGTAAATGCGTCTGGCATTTGATTTGCTATATTCTGTAAATGGATGATCTTCTGGACCTCCTGATTACATATAGGGGTACGGGGATCAAAGTGAGATAATGATAAAACTTTCCACACAATTTCTCTTTTGATTTCCTTTTTCTCTCCCCCTAATTGTGGGAAATTTATTTCATCAAACCGACAATCTGCAAATCAAGCAGTAAATAAATCTCCTGTCAATGGTTCAAGATAGCGAATAATAAAGGGTGATTCAAACCCAACATATATTCCTATCCTTCTTTGTGGTCCCATCTTACTACGTTGTGGTGGTGCTACTGGCACATATACAGCACATCCGAAAATTCGTAGATGGGCAATATTTGGTTCATGACCAAAAACTAATTGTGACGGAGAATATTTATTATAATGTGTCGGTCTGAGACGGATAAGTGATGCTGCATGCAAGATAGCATGGCCCCAAACAGTAGTGGGCAATTTTGTTTTCATAAGTAGTGGTCTTGCTATCAATTGCAGGCATTTAATAAATGACTCTGCAAGGCCATTTTGAGTATGAATATAAGCTACAGGATGTTCAACCTTTATCCCAACTGATAGACAATAATCATCAAAAGCTTGAGATGAGAATTCTCCAGCATTATCAAGGCGAATGACCTTTATAGGATAATCTGGGAATTGTGCCCTTAATCGAATTATTTGGGCTAATAGCTTTGCAAACGTCAGGTTGCGAGATGATAGTAGGCACACATGAGACCATCTTGAAGATGCATCTATTAGGACCATAAAATATCTAAACAACCCACTTGGTGGGTGAATAGGTCCACATAAATCCCCATGTATGCGCTCTAAAAAGGCAGGGGATTCAATACTAACCTTCATTGGTGATGGTTTAGTGATCATTTTTCCTTGATAACAAGCATCACAAGAAAATTCGTGATTTGTAAGAATCTTCAGGTTCTTTAATGGATGCCCACTCGAATTTTCAGTAATTCGTCTCACTATTATTGATCCGGGATGGCTCAAACGGTCATGCCAAAGCACAAAAGTATTTGAATCTGTAAACTTCTGGTTTACGATAGAGTGTGCTTCAATTGTACTAATTTTTGAATAGTATAAGCCAAAAGATAAAGTTGGTAACTTTTCTACAATGCATTTCTGGCCAGAAATATTCTTTGTAATACAAAGATATTCCCTGTTCATTTCATCTATTGTCTCAACATGATACCCATTTCGGCGGATATCTATAAAACTCAACAAGTTTCTTCGAGACTTGGAGGAGAACAATGCATTGCCTATAATAAGTTTTGTTCCCTTAGACAGAAATATTATGGCTCTTCCGGAGCCTTCAATCAAACTTATATTACCAGAAATTGTTGAAACATTTGCTTTTTCCTTATGCAAACTGATCGTTGATGTCACGACCCGGATTTCCCACCATCGGGTGTTGTGATGTGGCCTACTATCGGAGCTAGGCAAGCCAAATATATAATACATTTTTTCCTGCTTTCTTCCAAACAATATAAATAAACGAGACAAAATTTAAGCGGAAGACTTTAAATCTAAAGCAACTGAAAACCAAAAGACAGAAGTGCGGAAGTCTAATACACATCACTACCCAAGGTCTGGTGTCACTAGCTCACGGACTACTACAGAATACTACAAACAATGTCTGAAAGGAAATACATCATGTTTGTCGGGTACAAGATGAACAAACAAGAAACATGAAAAAGGACTTCGGCCTGCGAACGCCAGCTAGGCTACCTCGAGAGTCGCTGGACTGAAGATACCTCCCAGAAGTCCTACTGTTGCGGTCCGTAAGCTGCTCCCTGATTTGTGCACAAAAATGCACAGAATGTAGCATCAGCACAACCGACCCTATGTGCTGGTAAGTGTCTGGCCTAACTCCGGCGAAGTAGTGACGAGGCTAAACAGGACCTACCACAATTAATCCCATAATATCATATATAAGTGGACGGCGTGCCACACGATCCCATAATATCATATATAAGTGGACGGCGTGCCACACGATCCCATAATATCATATATAAGTGGACGGCGTGCCACACGATCCCATAATATCATATATAAGTGGACGGCGTGCCACACGATCCCATAATATCATATATAAGTGGACGGCGTGCCACACGATCCCATAATATCATATATAAGTGGACGGCGTGCCACACGATCCCATAATATCATATATAAGTGGACGGCGTGCCACACGATCCCATAATATCATATATAAGTGGACGGCGTGCCACACGATCCCATAATATCATATATAAGTGGACGACGTGCCACACGATCCCATAATATCATATATAAGTGGACGGCGTGCCACACGATCCCATAATATCATATATAAGTGGACGGCGTGCCACACGATCCCATAATATCATATATAAGTGGACGGCGTGCCACACGATCCCATAATATCATATATAATATCTGACTTCATATAGTAGACCCCTTCAGGGGAGAATAACAACTCAATACCTTTATCCCGGCAAGGGTACAGCTAACAGCCCAAAATATCCCGACAAGGGAGAATATATATATCAGCCTACACATCCCGGCAAGGGAGTATTCACAACACATTCTCCTTTTAAATCCTTCTTCCTCAACCGTTCACGTTATATGAAACCTATCAAATAAACAAGGAGCTTGTGTCACATTATTCGAAATAAAAACAATCAAGACTCACGGTCATGCTAGACTCTGGTGCATAGATAACCGTCACCATGCCTATACACCGTACTCCACATTAGCAAGTAGCAATATCATCCTAATCCTATTCCCTCAAGCCAAAGTTATAACAAACACTTACCTCGAATGCTCCAAACTCAACTCACGCTTCTAGTATAGCTTTACCTCTTGATTCCACCACCAATCCGCTCTAATCTAGTCATAAGTTACTTAATCACATTAATAATTACTAAATGAATCATCCCCAATGCATGAAAATATATTTTTCAAGGTTTTTCCCAAAAAGGTCAAAAATACCCCCGGACCCACGTGGTCGAAACTCGAGGTTCGGACCAAAACCCGGTTACCCATTCCCCCATGAATCCAAATATATGATTTGTTTTGAAATCGGACCCCAAATTGAGGTCCAACTTCTCAATTTGTAGAAAACCTAGGTTCTACCCAAAACACCCAATTTCACCCCTGAAAATCTTTGATTTGAAGTTGTAATTATGTTAAAAGATGTTAAGGAATAAAGAAATTAAGTTAGAAATCACTTAACAATCGTTTTGGAGAAGAAAAGTTGTTTGGAAAATCGCCTCTTAGGTTTTGGGTTTTTGAAAAGTGAAAAATGACTGAGATTTTCCGAACTTGTATACCTTTTTGAGGACCTGGCGCGGACCGCACAAAAATGTGTTGCGGCCGCGCCGAGTGGGAGAAAAGTTGCGGCTTCTCTGAACCCTTCCAGCGCGGACCGCACTGTTTTGGTGCGCGGCCGTGCTGGTTAACCTGAAACCCTAGCCCTCAGACTCAGCCACGCGGACCGCAGAGAAAGGCATCGCGGCCGCGCGGCTCCAGCGCGGACCGCGCGGAAATGACCGCGGCCGCGCTGGTGTCTGCAACACCTGAACCTGCATTTTCTTAAGTCCAAGACCTCCCAGGCCCCATTCAAAACTCACCCGAGCTCTCGGGGCTCCAAACCAAGCATGCACACAACCTTAAAAACATCTTACGGACTTACTCGTGCGATCAAATCGCCAAAACAACATCATATACATAGGATCAAGCCTCAAACACATGATTTTCTTTCTTCAACTTTCATAACTCAAATTCTCCATTTTTAGTCCAAAATACGTTATATGACGTCCGTTTTTAGCTAAACTTTACAAATAGTGCTTAACACATATTTAAGACTTGTACCGGGCGTCAGAACCAAAATACGAGCCCGATACCTATATTTTATAACTCCTTTTCATTTCAAATTTTCATATCAAATTTTAGAAAACAATTTCTTTCAAAAATTCATTTCTCGGGCTTGGGACCTCAGAATTTGATTCCGGGCACACGCCCAAGTCCCATATTTTTCTATAGACCCTTCGGGACCGTCGAATCACAGGTCCGGGTCCGTTTACCCAAAATGTTGACCAAAGTCAACATTATGCATATTAATACCAAAATTCATCAAATGTTTCACAAAATTCACATATTCTAACAAAAAAACTTTCCGGCTACGCGCCGGAACTGCGCATGCGAATCGAGGCAACTAAAAGCGAGGTTTTTAAGGCCTCGGAAGTGCGTAACAAGGAAGAACTACGGTGATGCCCCTTTGGGTTGTCACATTCTCCTCCTCTAAAACAACTGTTCGTCCTCGAACGGACAAAAGAAAGAAGTACCTGAGTCGGGAAATAGATGGGGATAACGGCTCCGCATATCGGACTCGGACTCCCAGGTCGATGCCTCAGGAGGCTGACCTCTCCACTGAACACGCACCGAAGGAAAACTCTTCGACCTCAACTGTCGAACCTGCCGGTCTAGAATAGCCACCGGCTCCTCCTCATATGACAGATCCTTGTCCAATTGGACAGTGCTGAAATCTAACACGTGCGATGTATCTCCGTGATACTTCCGGAGCATAGATACATGAAACACGGGATGTACAGCTGACAAGCTAGGTGGCAAGGCAAGTCTATAAGCCACCTCTCCCACACGATCAAGAATCTCAAATAGACCGATGAACCTAGGGCTGAGCTTGCCCTTCTTCCCAAATCTCATCACGCCCTTCATAGGCGATACACGGAGCAATACCCGCTCACCAACCATGAAAGAAACATCTCTGACCTTGCGGTCTGCATAACTCTTCTGTCTGGACTGAGCTGTACGAAGTCTATCCCGAATAATCCTGACCTTATCCAAGGCCTCTCCCGGCTCAAACCATCCAACTGGAGACCAGCACCGCCTACCATACAAAGCCTCATACGGAGCCATCTGAATGCTGGACTGGTAGCTGTTGTTGTAGGCGAACTCTGCTAAAGGCAAAAATTGGTCCCACGAGCCTCCAAAATTAATGACACAGGCTCGGAGTATGTCCTCAAGAATCTGAATAGTCCTCTCGGGCTGACCGTCCGTCTGGTGATGAAATGTTGTACTCAACTCAACCTGGGTGCCCAACTCTCGCTGAACCGCTCTCCAGAAATGTGAGGTAAACTGCGTACCCCGATCCGAAATGATAGATAGCGGCACCCCGTGAAGGCGAACAATCTCCCTAATATAAATCTCGGCTAACCTTTCAGACGAATAGGTGGCTGCAACAGGAACAAAATGCGCCGACTTGGTCAGCCTATCAACAATAACCCAAACTGCATCAAACTTTTTCCGAGTCATCGGAAGTCCAGTAACGAAATCCATCATAATCCTCTCCCACTTCCACTCGGGAAGTGCAATCCTCTGAAATAGACCACCAGGTCTTTGATGCTCGTACTTAACCTGCTGACAATTCAAACACCGAGCCACATGCACAACGATGTCTTTCTTCATCTTACGCCACCAATAGTGCTGCCTTAGATCCTGATACATCTTCGCGGCGCCCGGGTGAATAGAATACCGAGAACTATGGGCCTCCACTAAGATCAACTCTCGAATCCCATCAACATTGGGCACACAAACTCGCCCTTGCAATCTCAATACGCCATCATCATCTAAGGTTACTTTCTTGGCACCTCTACGCTGCACCGTGTCTCTCAAGACACACAAATGGGGATCATCGAATTGCCGATCACGGATACGCTCCAATAATGAGGAACGAGCGACCGCGCAAGCTAATACTCGACTAGGCTCAGAAATGTCCAACCTCACAAACTGATTGGCCAAAGCCTGAACGTCCAAAGCAAGCGGTCTCTCACCGACCGGAATATAAGCAAGACTGCCCATACTGACTGACTTCCTACTCAAGGCATCGGCCACCACATTGGCCTTTCTTGGGTGATATAAGATAGTATGTCATAATCTTTCAACAATTCCAACCACCTCCCCTGCCTCAAATTCAACTCCTTTTGCTTAAACAAATACTGAAGACTCTTATGATCCGTGAATACCTCACACGCCACACCATACAGATAGTGCCTCCAAATCTTCAATGCGTGAACAATGGCTGCCAACTCCAAATTATGCACTGGATAGATCTTCTCATGAACCTACAACTGTCTCGAAGCATAGGCAATGACCTTGCCATCCTGCATCAACACTGCACCAAGTCCAATACGAGATGCGTCACAATACACTGTATAGGGCCCTGAACCTGTGGGCAAAACCAATACCGGTGCCGTAGTCAGAGCCGTCTTGAGCTTCTGAAAGCTCGCCTCACACTCGTCCGACCACCTTAACTGGGAACCCTTCTGGGTCAATCTGGTTATAGGGGCTGCAATGGATGAAAACCCCTCCACGAACCGACGATAGTAACCTGCTAACCCCAGGAAACTCCGAATCTCCGTAGCTGAAGCTGGTCGAGGCCAGCTCTTGACTGCCTCTATCTTCTTCGGGTCTACCTGAATACCTGCTGCTGATACAACATGACCCAGGAATGCGACCGAACTCAACCAAAACTCGCACTTTGAGAACTTAGCATACAACTGACTATCCTTCAGGGTCTGAAGAACCACTCTGAGATGCTGCTCATGCTCCTCCTGACTGCGGGAGTATATCAGAATATCGTCAATGAAAACAATCACGAACAAATCCAGATAGGTCTTGAACACTCGGTTCATCAATTCCATAAATGTTGCTGGGGCATTGGTCAACCCAAATGACATGACCAAAAACTCATAATGCCCATACCGAGTACGAAATGCTGTCTTAGGGACATCAGACGCCCTAATCCTCAGCTGATGATAACCAGATCTCAAATCTATCTTCGAGAACACCCTTGCACCCTGAAGTTGGTCGAATAAATCATCAATCCTCGGCAGTGAATACTTATTCTTAATTGTAACCTTGTTCAGTTGCCGGTAATCGATGCACATTCTCATCGACCCATCTTTTTTCTTAACAAACAACACTGGCGCACCCCAAGGCGAAACACTGGGTCTAATGAAACCTTTCTCAAGCAAATCCTGCAGTTGTTCCTTTAACTCTTTCGACTCCGGCGGGGCCATACGATATGGCGGGATAGAAATGGGTTGAGTGCCCGGGGCCAAATCAATACAAAAGTCGATATCCTTGTCGGGCGGTATGCCCGACAGGTCTGAAGGAAAAACCTCGGGAAACTCCCGAACAATGGGAACATAATCAATAGACAGGACCTCAGCGCTGGAGTCGCGAACATAAGCCAGATAAGCTAGACACCCCTTCTCGACCATGCGTCGAGCCTTCACATAAGCAATAACGCTGCGAGAAGAATGACCAGGAGTCCCTCTCCATTCTAAACGGGGAAAATCCGGTAAGGCTAAGGTCACGGTCTTGGCATGATAATCCAAGATCGCATGATACGGGGACAACCAATCCATCCCTAATATGACGTCAAAATCCACCATATCCAAGAGCAACAAGTCAACACGGGTCTCAAGACCCCTGAATACCACAACACATGAACGATGAACTCGGTCCACCACTATAGAATTCCCCACTGGCGTGGACACATATACAGGAATACTCAAGGCCTCACTAGGCATAACCAAATATGGTGCAAAATAGGACGACACATATGAATACGTAGATCCGGGATCAAATAACACAGAAGCATCCCTATCACAGACCAGAATAGTACCTGTAATCACAACATCTAATGACTCAGCCTCTGGCCTGGCTGGCAAAGCATAACAACGGGGGTGGCCCCCACCTCCCTGAATCATATCCTTGGGACGATCTGCTGTTGGATGACCCCTACCTCTAGCGGTCTGAGCTCCACTTCTAAGACCTCTACCTCCACCTCTATGTCCTCTACCCCCGTCTCTAGCTGGCTGGGCAGGATGTGGGGCAACTGGTGCCTGGATCATCGAGCGAGGACCCTACTGCTGCGAGCTGATGGAAGCTCGAGGGCAATGTCTGGCAATGTGACTCACATCGCCGCAAGTATAACAAGCCCTCGGCTGCTGAGAATAACGGAGTGGTGGTGTACTGATAGGTGCTGATGGTGAACTGAAGAGCTGCTGGTCAGAATACTGCGGCTGAGAACCACGACCACCTGGTGTACCATGAGAAGCCTAGAGAGCTGACTGAAAGGGCCTCGAAGGATGGCCTCTACCATAAGAATCCCTACCTCCAGACGAGGTACCACTAAATCTACCAGAATGACGGGGCCTCTTATCAGACCCATGATCGCCTCCCTGAGCAAGTGCCATCTCTATCCGGCGGGCACCATCTGCCACCTCCTGAAATGAAATGTCACTACCGGCACTCATGGCCATCTGAACACGGATCGGCTAGCCCAACCCATCAATAAAGCTCTGCACCCTCTCTCTTTCGGTGGGGAGTATCACAATGGCATGACGAGCAAGATCAATAAACCGGGTCTCATACTGGGTGACTGTCATAGGACCCTGCTGGAGACGCTCAAACTGCCTGCGAAGAGCATCTCGCTGAGTAACTGGAAGAAACTTCCCCAGAAATAACTTTGAAAACTGATCCCAGGTCAATGATGGCGACCTGCTGGCCTGGCTAAACAGAAATCCCTCCACCAAGTCTTGGCGGATCCTGCCAGGCGAAAAGTGGCAAAATCGACCCCATTGGTCTCTACAATGCCCATAGTCCGTAGAACCTCATGACAGCTGAATATGAAATCCTGAGCATCTTCTGAGGGATTGCCACTATATGTAGTAGTAAAGAGCTTGGTGAAACGATCAAACCTACACAAGGCATCTGCGGACATAGCCGCACCATCGGTGGACTGAGCCGCAATACCTGGCTGGGCTGCCACAACTCGCTGAACTGCCATGGCTGGCTGAACTGCTGGAACCTGAGCCTGAGGAGCTACCGGATCTGGAGTACGGGTATCGGGAGTCTGAACTCCTCCCCCAGCCTGAGATGTGGCTAGAGCTACGGGAAGCAAACCCGCTCTAGAAATGCCCTCCATAAAGCCTACCAGTCAGACCAAAGCATCCTGAAGCACTGGAGTGGCTATGAAACCCTCTGGGACCTGAGCTGGGCCCACTGGAGCTGCTGGAGCTGGAACCTCCTCATCATAGTCAGTACGAGGCTCCACCTCTGGGACTGCTACTCGGGGCTGAGCTCTGCCTCGGCCTCGGCCTCTGGCACGACCTCGCCTTCTGCCCCTAATAAGAGCTGCTGCTGGGGGCTCGGGCTGCTACACGGTAGAAGAGGAAGCACGTGTTCTCGCTATCTGCGAAAGAACAGAGTGGAAAGACAATCAGTACTTGAGAAACAGAATCGCACGACAAGAATGAACTTGGTGAAGTTTTCCTAACTCGGTAGCCTCTGCGGGATAAATACAGACGTCTCTGTACCGATCCCTCAGACTCTACTGAGCTTGTCCATGAGTTGTGAGACCTAAGTAACCTAGTGCTCTGATACCAACTTGTCATGACCCGGATTTCCCACCATCGGGTGTCGTGATGGCGCCTACTATCGGAGCTAGGCAAGCCAAATATATAAAACATTTTTTCCTGCTTTCTTCCAAACAATATAAATAAACGAGACAAAATTTAAGTGGAAGACTTTAAATCTAAAGCAACTAAAAACCAAAAGACAGAAGTGCAGAAGTCTAATACACATCACTACCCAAGGTTTGGTGTCACTAGCTCACAGACTACTACAGAATACTACAAACAATGTCTGAAAGGAAATACATCATGTTTGTCGGGTACAAGATGAACAAACAAGAAACATGAAAAAGGACTTCGGCCTGTGAACGCCAGCTAGGCTACCTCGAGAGTCGCTAGACTAAAGATAGCTCCCAGAAGTCCTACTGTTGCGGTCCGTAAGCTGCTCCCTAATCTGTGCACAAAAATGCACAGAGTGTAGCATCAGCACAACCGACCCCATGTGCTGGTAAGTGTCTGGCCTAACCCCGGCGAAGTAGTGACGAGGCTAAACAGGACCTACCACAATTAACCTGTACAGATATATATACTAGTGCAAGAAAACAATAACAAGATAATACAAAGTAAAACTGGGAGGGGACATGCTATCGGGGAGTAACAGATAAAAATGAAATATCGGAAATAAACAGAAGAACTCCGGTTTCCATGATATATATATATATATATAGTGGACGGCGTGTATCATATAAAAGTGGACGGCGTGCCACACGATCCCATAATATCATATAAAAGTGGACGGCGTGCCACACGATCCCATAATATCATATATAAGTGGACGGCGTGCCACACGATCCCATAATATCATATATAAGTGGACGGCGTGCCACACGATCCCATAATATCATATATAAGTGGACGGCATGCCACACGATCCCATAATATCATATATAAGTGGACGGCGTGCCACACGATCCCATAATATCATATATAAGTGGACGGCGTGCCACACGATCCCATAATATCATATATAATATCTGACTTCACATAGTAGACCCCTTCAGGGGAGAATAACAACTCAATACCTTTAACCCGGCAAGGGTACAGCTAACAGCCCAATATATCCTGACAAGGGAGAATATATATATCAGTCTGCACATCCCGGCAAGGGAGTATTCACAACACATTCTACTTTTAAATCATTCTTCCTCAACCGTTCACATTATATGAAACTTATCAAATAAACAAGGAGCTTGTGTCACATTATTCGAAATAAAAACAATCAAGACTCACGGTCATGCTAGACTCCGGTGCATAGATAACCGTCACCATGCCTATACACCGTACTCCACATTAGCAAGTAGAAATATCATCCTAATCCTATTCCCTCAAGCCAAAGTTAGAACAAACACTTACCTCGAATTCTCCAATACTCAACTCACGCTTCTAGAATAGCTTTACCTCTTGATTCCACCACCAATCCGCTCGAATCTAGTCATAAGTTACTTAATCACATTAATAATTACTAAATGAATCATCCCCAATGCATGAAAATATATTTTTCAAGGTTTTTCCCAAAAAGGTCAAAAATACCCCCGGGCCCACGTGGTCGAAACTCGAGGTTCGGACCAAAACCCGGTTACCCATTCCCCCATGAATCCAAATATATGATTTGTTTTGAAATCGGACCCCAAATTGAGGTCCAACTTCTCAATTTGTAGAAAACCTAGGTTCTACCCAAAACACCCAATTTCACCCCTGAAAATCTTTGATTTGAAGTTGAAATTATGTTAAAAGATGTTAAGGAATAAAGAAATTAAGTTAGAAATCACTTACCAATCGTTTTGGAGAAGAAAAGTTGTTTGGAAAATCGCCTCTTAGGTTTTTGGTTTTTGAAAAGTGAAAAATGACTGAGATTTTCCGAACTTGTATACCTTTCTGAGGACCTGGCGCGGACCGCACAAAAATGTGTTGCAGCCGCGCCGAGTGGGAGAAAAGTTGGGGCTTCTCTGAACCCTTCCAGCGCGGATCGCACTGTTTTGGTGCGCGGCCGCACTAGTTAACCTGAAACCCTAGCCCTCAGACTCAGCCACGCAGACCGCACAGAAAGGCATCGCGGCCGCGCGGCTCCAGCGCGGACCGCGCGGAAATGACCGCGGCCGCGCTGGTGTCTGCAACACCTGAACCTGCATTTTCTTAAGTCCAAGACCTCCCGGGCCCCATTCAAAACTCACCCGAGCCCTCGGGGCTCCAAACCATACATGCACACAACCTTAAAAACATCTTACGGACTTACTCGTGCGATCAAATTGCCAAAATAACATCATATACATAGGATCAAGCCTCAAACACATGATTTTCTTTCTTCAACTTTCATAACTCAAATTCTCCATTTTTAGTCCGAAACACGTCATATGACGTCCGTTTTTAGCCAAACTTTACAGATAGTGCTTCACACATATTTAAGACTTGTACCGGGCGTCGGAACCAAAATACGAGCCCGATACCTATATTTTCTAACTCCTTTTCATTTCAAATTTTCATATCAAATTTCAGAAAACAATTTCTTTCAAAAATTCATTTCTCGGGCTTGGTACCTCAGAATTTGATTCCGGGCACACGTCCAAGTTCCATATTTTTCTACGGACCCTCCGGGACCGTCGAATTACAGGTTCGGGTCCGTTTACCCAAAATGTTGACCGAAGTCAACATTATGCATATTAATACCAAAATTCATCAAATGTTTCACAAAATTCACATATTCTAACAAAAAAAACTTTCCGGCTACGCGCCCGAGCTACGCATGCGAATCGAGGCAACTAAAAGCGAGGTTTTCAAGGCCTCGGAAGTGCGGAACAAGGAAGAACTACGGTGATGCCCCTTTGGGTTGTCACTGAATATGGCATGAGTTGTTCCACTATCAATAACACAAATATCTTCATGATTTGTCTTTGATCCAAACATAATTTGAGGATTATCCATATTCTTCAAAATAACATAAATAAAATATATTATAGTAAACATTATTATCAAAGCATAACATTTATTTATGTACAACAATTACATAACCATACTATCTATTACAAACAACAAAAATTAAAATATTTACATTTCTACAGATTCACTACCGATTACATGACTTGTTTCTCCTTCTGGGAGTGAAAAGTAATCAGCTACATCCAAATGCATGAAGTCTAAATTATCTTCAGAAATAAAATTTGCTTCAGCATTTTTCTCTGTCTTCTTCAGGGAGGCTTGATAAAGCTCAACCAGGTGCTTTGGCGTACGACAGGTACGTGACCAGTGCCCTTTTCCTCCACATCTATAACATGTATTTTCTGCATTTGGCGCTTGCACCGCTTCATGCTTTTGTTCCTTTCTTTTCCAATGCTGGTGGTGAAGAGGCTTCTTTGGTACATTATTATTACCATGATTGGGGTTTCTTCCCCGACCACGGCCATGACCACGACTGGGGCCACGACCTCTTCCATGTTTAGCTTGGTGGAAGTTCGTCTCATTCACTTCAGGGAATGGACAAGAACCAATAGGTCGACTTTCATAATTTTTCATTAATAGCCCATTATGTTGCTCTGCTATAAGAAGATGTGAGATAAGTTCAGAATACTTTTTAAATCACATCTCTCGATATTGCTGCTGCAGGAGCATATTCGAGGCATGAAAAGTGGTGAAAGTTTTCTCCAACATATCATGATCAGTAATATTATCACCACATAATTTCAATTGGGAAATAATTCTGAACATAGCAGAATTATACTCACTGATATATTTAAAATCTTGTAGCCTTAGATGAGTCCAATCATAACACTGCATGTGGAAGAACGACCATCTTCATGTGGTCATATCTATCTTTCAAATTATTCCACAGTATGACTGGATCTTTAATAGTGAAATATTCCATTTTTAGGCCCTCATCAAGGTGATGGCGTAGGAATATCATTGCTTTGGCACGGTCTTGGTTTGATGCCTGATTTTTATCCTTGATGGTGTCTGTCAGACCTATCGCAACAAGATGAATTTCAGCATCAAGCACCCAAGACATGTAGCTTTTGCCCGATATATCCAGGGCTACAAATTCAAGTTTAGAAAGATTTGACATTATTTAGGAAAAGAAAGTTCTTACCTCTAATACTTTCAAAGTATTTGCTCGAGATGTCAGAGTCCCGTGTTGATAACGTGTTATAAAATAAAGACTGTAAAGTAAAGACAACTATAGAGAGAAATTGATATATTATTCGAATTCAAACTGATGTACATAATGAATTGAAATCTCTTCTATTTATAGAAGAAAGGAAGCTGTTGTGTAAGCTGCTACTATACCAGATATGGATAATCTTCTACTGAGAGCAATGTTTATCCATAACGGAGTACTGAAAAGATAAGCTTATTATACCTAATATGGATAATCTTCTACCGGGGATAATGGTTATCCATAACTGGGTATTGAAAGGATAAGCTTATTATACCTGATATGGATAATCTTCTACCAGGGGTAATGTTTATCCATAACTGGGTACTGAAAGGATAAGCTTATTATACTCGGTATGGATAATTTTCTACTAGGGGTAATGTTTATCCATAACCGGGTACCGAAGTGATAAGCTTCTTCAGGAAGCTTATTTCCAATAGAGTACTAAATAGATAAACATATTTACGGTGGAGTCCCATATGGATAAGCTTCTTCAGGAAGCTTATTTACAACGGAGTACTAAATAAACATCCATAATATAATATATTTATAACAGGACCCAATTTCTAGTCTAGGTCATAAGATATATAAATAGATGTTTGTCTGGCTTGGTCGAGACAAATTTTCAACGACAAAGGGCTAAATATACATCTTTACTTTCAAATATTGTTTACATGTACCCCTTGTTATACTATTGGGCTATCTATACCCATACCGTCATACTATTGGGTTATATATACCCCTACTATCATACTTTGAAACAAAAATACCCCTATTTTGGATGAAGTGACACGTGGCAACACCAGATTAAAACGACCCATTTCTTTTTTTTACCCGACCCCTATTTTCATTTTTTTCTAGTTTTTTTTTTTAAAATTTCAGTTTTTAAAAAACGAAAATATTTTGTTAAAAAACAAAAAAAATTCTGTTTTTACAAATTTGTTTTTCCAATTTTTACAAAACAAAATTCTTTTAAAGAACTGAAAAAAGGAAAAAAAAAATTCTAAAACGAAAATATTTTGTTGAAAATAATTTTTTCAGTTTTTAAAAACGAAAATATTTTGTTAAAAAACGAAAAATATTTTTTTTTTCTGTTTTTACAAAAAAACTTCAGTTTATACAAATTTGTTTTTCAGTTTTTACAAAAATAAATTCTTTGAAAAAACTAAAAAAAACATTTTTAAAAAACAAAAAATATTTTGTTGGAAATATTTTTCAATTTTTAAAAAACGAAAATATTTTGTTAAAAAATTCCAGTTTTTACAATTTTTTTCAGTTTTTACAAAAAAACATATTTTGTTAAAAAAATGAAAAAAAATTTCAAGTTTTTATAATTTGTTTTGCAAAATCTTTTCAGTATCTACTCAGTTTAAAAAAATGAAATATTTTGCAATTTTTTTTTAAGTTTTACAAAAAGAAATGTTTTTAAAAAAACTGAAAAATGAAAATATGGTTCCTTGTTTTTTTTTGTAAAATGGGTTGGGTAAAAAAAACAAATTGGTCATTTTAATCTGGTGTTGACACGTGGCACTCCATTCAAAATAGTGGTATTTTTATTCCAAAGTATGACGGTAGGGGTATGAATAACCTAATAGTATAACAAAGGGTACATGTAAACAATATTTGAAAGTAAAGGGATATATTTGGCCTTTTGCCGAATTTTCAAATATATTGATTTCTGTTATAAATAGAGTTTTATTTAAGATGAATATCTATATTTGAGAGAGATTTTACTTGGTGACTAAGTCACTTTATCCCGATAAATAGAAATGTTCTATTATATAGTAATTGATCTCAAATCAATAAGAATTCTCTCTCCCTATTTTTTTTTGCAATATTATTCTTCTTATTTATTATTTTATAACACGTTATCATCGAGACTCTAACCAATTGGATAGAAGCTTTGCGATTGAGCATAGTGATTGTCAATTATTCCATGAACTTCCTTCATGATTAAATTCTGGATTTAAGGTAAGTATTTTACGTTATTTTTATCTTTTAAATTCTTGAAATTCTATAATTTGATTTTAAATACAAGAAAAGACGATACATTTTTATTATAACTCTAATGGAGTTTATAAGAAATTATAACCATCCGGAGTGGTAAAATATTTATGCCTTGCCATGATCAAATTCATGTATGATTGTGGGCAAAAAAATTAAAAATTCATCCATTAAATTTGCTCCATTCTCATTCTCTTAAGAGAATGTGATAGCAGCATGTGATAAGTCTGAAAGAAGACGAAATTATTACTATGAATGAATCAATGGATGTGGACGTGGCAATAGATGAAATTATAACCGTCATCATTGTGGTAATGAGAACAATAAGGATTCTCAAAATAATCTTTCACTTTGTGAAAGTAATATTTGTTATCGATTTGATATGAGATTTTGTAAAGCACATATAGATGATTATGATCCATTCATGATGTGAATGTGACAACATGTGATTTATGAATACGTATTCATTCTTGGAATAATATGAACGTGCTAGTGGTAGTGAATATACTATACTCACCTCTAGAATGAGGTTTGAGATGAAATAAGAAAATAATGTCATTATTATGGCATGAATGATCATTGGTCACATACCTATTGTACGCTAAAATATTTTGGCGATGTGATTATTAAAGGGCAACAATAATGCAAGGAACAAATCTTGTATATAATTCTGACTATGACCATAGTGGTATAACTTTCTCTTTAAAAGAGATATTCACCATATGTATGTTGATGAATATGTGGTAGTACCAAATTAATTGAGAGCTTTGAAAGAACCAATTATTATTATTTTGGAGGAATAAAATTGATTATCAATACGACATTATGTTGTAGTAAGTCTCATAAAAACTTATTGAGTTCCTAAAGTATTCGAGAAAGCGGTTGGTTGTATTAAGAATAAAGGAAAGATTTAATATCTTCTATTACTACAACTTGTAGTGGGGTAATATGTATATGAAAAGTTACCCGCTTTATTCTTCAGTTTGTACTACAAAAATAAAAGAATACCACAATAAAGTGGATGTTTATTGATATAAAAACCCATGTCATAATAAACTTGGAGCTTACTGATAATTGCACATGTTATGGTGTAAACCTGAAGTTTATCAATTTTGATAATTCATTCAGTTTGCATAATTGGTTTAGCCATGCTAATTTAAGCATAATGTACAAAAATAAAAGAGAATTCACATGGGTAAATATGAAAGAACTAGAAAGTTCTTTACGAATTCTCTTATGTTGCTTGTTCTTATTAATCAAAAGACCAACTAAAATTGGGATTGAATCCCATGAATGCTGGAAATTTCAAAGGTGAATATGAGCCTATTCATCTGTCATGTATACCACATAAGATGTATCTATGAGATGGTTACATGTGCGATTATTACTAACCCGCAACATGGTGTTTGCGAGGTAACTTGCTCAATAATTTGATTTAGAGCATAATTTCCAGATTTTTTGTTCAAGATAGTTTATCTTGATAAGTTGGTTTACATCACCGTTGGTTTAGCAAAATAATTTATTGAGTGCCTCGACTTAATAACTAAAATATTACTTATGAGAACAAAGTTATCTATATCAGTTTGATATACATTATATACGAAAGTATATTACATTCTCCCCTCACAAGTGGTTCAAGGCCAGGAACCAAATAATTTCATCGTATTATTATTGATATGCGGTGTACATTTTGATTAACACCATAATGCAATAAGATGGATTTCCAAAGTTGAGAAAGGAAGTTAGTTTTTCTAATATGAGGGGGAGACATGATGCAACAGTTAAGAAAAAGTTACATGGAATGAATTATTATTTATACGCCTTGATCCTCGAATAAGATAATATGAACTTGAAGTTCATAAAAGGATAATTCATTTTCAATATATTGCAAAACATGCCAAGCGCATTTGCTGACCCAAAGAAAGTAACTATACTCTCACTGCAAAACTCCTATTAGAATAAGTCCTAGAAAGACAAAGTCTATGGTAAACTTAAAGCGTATAGACAAATCGGTTTCAAATAAACTTCTTAATAAAGAAGATGAGCAAATGATCAAAATGATCATAATAAGGAGTCAAGTGATCTAGAAGATCACATAAAATAACACTTCATAAAATCTCAGGAGAGATTCAGGTACCTGAAAATATGAATGAAGAGATCTCTATGTCATGTCTTTATGAAAAAATATTGGAACCGATATAAAATGTTCGTCGACGACATCTATGATAGAGCTAAGTATAGATGAGGATCTTAAGTTTGTCGAATACAAATACAAAAATATTTGCCAAATAGAAGATACACAATTCAAATAGAATTGGTTTCATATAAAAGAGATGTAGTTTTGGACATGTAGCTCAAACACTTGAAAGTATAACGTCAATGATATGTGCAATCAGTTTTCGATATCTTATTTGTCTAGCATGACATGAAAACTTGATATGCATTAGAGTCCATTTATATGGCTTATATGACTTAACTTATGACAATCCATGAAGGATTTAAATCGCTTAAAGCATATATAATTCTTGGTCCTGAAGTACCATATCCTAAGTGCAATTTGTGCACATATGTATCTTGCTATAACTATAAGCATGATAGTAATAGCGAGAATACCTCTATGGAGATATTGAAAAGGTTATTCCATGATATTATATGAAGACATTACATATCTATCAAGAATGATGATTTCAAGGTTCAACATATTCATTCAAGTTAATATGGTTGATTTATTTATCAAATCTCTACCAACGATCTTTTGAAGATGGTGCACACGATTGTAATGTAAAGACTCAAGTATGTGAATTGATGCTCTCATCAGGGGGAGTTAATACGCGTTGTACTCTTTTCTCCTTACAATGTTTTGTCCCGTGGGTTTTCCTTGCAAGGTTTTTAATGAGGCAACCAAAAGGCATATTTCTAAACATGTGTACTCTTTTTCCTTTTCTAGATTTTTTTTCCCACTGAGTTTTATTTTAGTTAAGGTTTTAACGAGGCACATTATCTGTTGAATAGACATTCAAGGGGGAGTGTTATAAGTAGAGTTTTATTTAAGGTGAATGTCTATATTTTAGAGAGATTTTAGGGATTTTACTTGGTGGCTAAGTTACTTTATCCCCTATAAATAGAGGGGTTCTATTCTATTGTAATTGATATCAAATCAATAAGAATTCTCTCTCCCTACTTTTTCCCGCAATATTCTTCTTCTTCTTTATTGTTTTATAACAGGTTCAATTATTTACGATAATATTAGATGTCAATTGGACATGCTCACCTCCTTGACTTTCTAGCTTTTATTTCAAATTGTATTATTGGAACAACCTTGAATTGAAGGGGCATGTTTAAGATTAAAAGAATTTTGTGTCTAAGGAAAGCTAATTTTTTCTAATTTTCCAGAGAGATCAAATCTTAACTAACTGATGTACTGTAATATCAATCGGTCTTATTAAACTTGAGTATAAGTATATTATTGAATATTTAAAAATAGATCTATAATTTTAATTTGGTAGGTTCAAATTTCAATTTTTATATTTTTAAAATTGTGAAATCAAAATGTAACATATATTGTAATTTGGTGATATTTTACGTCATAGCTAGGTCCCGTATTAAATTTAATGAATTTAATTGAATGCATAAGTTGTTAGTTATATCTAGCACCGAGAATAATGTAGATTATTATGTATTATGTGATTTTGATGTTGATTTTCTACATATTGTAGGTAGTACAACACTCTACGTAAGTAAACCTTGTGGAAGAGGAAGTATTCTCTCACCTTTCCTTTTTCTTTTTCCGAAAAACAAAACAAAACAAACCATATATGTGAAGATGACTAACACAAACGTTCTAATAAATTCGTTCTCAAACACTAGTCTAAACAAATACTTTATTTTGCCCAAAAAGAAGATATTCTTCAATATATTCCTATGCTTGGTTTTCCAAAATTAAATCAATGGCAAGTCCAAACACTACATTATTGTGATCTATTCACTAAAGGGTAAGTCAAATAGATTAGAATATCTCATCTTATTATACCTAACGTGATAAAAACTCAAAAAGAATATACTTTTGCTCGAGCTTTTTCCTACCAAAGAAATTTTCAAGCACTTCAACTAAGGGTGTTCATAAAAATTCGAAAAATCGAACCAAACCGAAAACCAAATAAAACCGACCAAAAAAATTGATACTTTTTGGTTTGGTTTGGTTATGGTTTTAAATTTTAAAAACTGATCAAATTTGGTTTGGTTTTAATAAAAAAATAATCGAAAAAACCAAACCAAACCGACTATAGAAGTAGTTATTTCAAATTTATCATTACACCTATATATATGTATATTTTTGTACAAAGTTTCTAAAATTTTATGGTAATGTTAATCGTTTGCACTTTTAGTACATTTCTTGGCCTTTACATTCTAGTTTGATTTGTAGTTTTCTTTTGTTAAGTGTAATAATCCATTTCATGTTAAAAATAATTTGTTTTTAAATGAGTCCTAAATTATTCATTACTATTTGATTCAATTATCATCAATATATCTTGTTAAATGATAGATTTCTCAAAGCGCAATTGATTTGATAGTGTTACGTTGAAAATAATATAGTCGACGGAAGATGTGGTTAATAGTGTATGTCTTATATTTGTATATGGTTAAAATCAGGCCTACCCGATTTTATTATTTGATCAAAACAAAGGAGCTGCATCGGGGGTAACCTCGTAATAAATCAGACCCGAGCTCGAAGACGAGGCATCGAGTCCAAAGATCGAAGTGTCCGTCAAGACCGAGGCCAGCAACAATCGAGACTAGGTATGACCAACTTCGAGTGAAATACAATAATAGAAAGGCGAGATATCTATAACTGGTCGGAGATCACGGCAGAAATCTCGGAGCAGATCAAATCAATAGTGCTTATTTGTATCAATCATGGGACTTAATTCCGTATTTAGAATTGTACCACAATTAGGATTCCTCTAGTATATAAAGAGGGCTCCCCGTCATTTGTAAACACCTTACATTCAGACAGATCAAAGCAATATAATATTTTTCTATTGTTCATCAATTTATTATTCTTTAACTGTTTTTCTTTTACTACTCTCGAGGGTTCATCAGCTCGAGGACATTGTCCAAACATTGGTTTGTTTTATATTCTTGTCAATTTCATCACTTATGTCTAAATTAATCAATTGGCATTAAATGAAATCACGTATCCTTAAAACCAAATTACAAGTTTAATTGTTACTTGATTGTTAGGGTAAACAGTTTGGCGCTCATCGTGGGGTTAAAGATAATAGTGATTGCTTAAAATTTTAACCTTCATAACACACACTACTTTTATGCTTGTTCTTGTGAGTATTTTTGATTTCAGGAATCAACATATCAAACTCTCAAGCAGTACCCTCTTACACTGACAACGGCCTTGGTCTTGAAGGCGAAAACGAGCACGTAGTCGCCCAGGAAAACGAAGTACCTCCAATCAATCCTGACTCACACGCTTGTGGTTGATGTCAATTCTCATGTTGGAATTCATGGATATTTAGGCGCCGACCCTGAAAATAGCGTCCGCAGAGACGTCTGAGCAGCCGATCGGAACACACAAAATGGTGAAGAAGGCGGAATTAGCCTTCGAATGATATTTGACATGCTACAAACTCAGCAGGCTGCAATAGCGCAACTCCAGAATGGGGCACCAAGCAGAATCGAACTCGATACATAATAGGAAGTTGTTCATAGGGGTCGAGCCTGTACAGGAGAAATTGAACGATAATGGATCAGGAACTGACCCCGCCATCATAAAAATGCTCGAGGAGCTCAATAAATGGATAGAATCCGGTGAAAAAAAATCGAGGCTAATGACAAAAAGTTAGAGACATATAACTCACGAGTTAACCAAATACCGGGGGCATCCTCGATCCTAAAGGGTTTGGATTCGAAAAAGTTTGTGCAGAAGCCTTTTCCTCAAAGTGTGGCTCCGAAGTCCATTCCTAAGAAGTTCCGTATGCCAGACATCCCCAAGTAAAACGGAACCACCAATCCTAATGAACACATAACTTCGTACACATGCGGAATAAAGGGAAATGACTTAGAAAATGATGAGATTGAATCCGTTTTGTTGAAAATATTTGGAGAAACTTTATCAAATGGGGCAATGATATGGTACCACAATTTTCCGCCCAATTCCATCGATTCTTTCGCCGTGCTTGCTGATTCGTTCATAAAGGCGTACGCCGGAGAAATAAAGGTCACGACCAGGATGTCGGACCTCTTCAAAGTGGATAGAAAGAAAATAAAATGCTAAGGGAGTTTGTATGTTGATTTCAGATGGAATGCATGGACCTACCCCTAGTTACGGATAATTGGGATGTCCCAGCCTTTACTCAGGATTTGAAGAAG
This sequence comes from Nicotiana tabacum, assembly GCF_000715075.1. NCBI lineage: Eukaryota > Viridiplantae > Streptophyta > Magnoliopsida > Solanales > Solanaceae > Nicotiana > Nicotiana tabacum. The sequence goes on along the minus strand of NC_134087.1, from coordinate 56,035,161 downwards.
CGAAGTTTGATAGCATCACATCACCTAAAGCAGAACTTGATTGAATATCCAGCGGTGACCTAGACCGATGTGCATAATCGGTACCAATTGAAGATCAAGGTCGAGGATGATCAGTTGGGAGCTCCATCCGATTCTATTTACCCAAACAGGTTCGAAGGCAGGATTGAAAGGGACATCGATAGAGAGCCCCGATCGAACAGAGATCGATACCAACCATATAGCGCAGATCGAAGGAACAATAGACTAGGACGTAATCCCATTTGAAATGATCGAGGTCAAAATTCTCGAGGGCTCATGAGTAAGAATGGCTTCGATAAACACGTCGAGCCTAAGGAAGCACCACGGTTATCGAAATACAACTTCAGCATCGATGCTTCAGGTATTGTGTCAGCTATTGGGCGGATCAACAATATTAGCTGGCCCAAACCCTTACAAACCGATCCAGCTCAAAGGAATCCGAATCAAATGTGCAAGTACCATGGAACCCATGGTCATAGAACCGAGGACTACAAACAATTATGGGAGATGGTAGCTCGTTTATTCAACGAAGGTCATCCTTGAGAGTTCCTGAGTGAGCGAGCAAAAAATTACTTTGGAGACAGGGATTCAAACAGAAAAAATGAACAAGAGGAACCGCAACACGTCATTCATATGATCGTCGGTGGGGTCGATATCCCTTAGGGTCCAACATTTAAATGCACCAAAGTCACAATCATAAGGGAGAAGCATACCCAGGACTACTTACCAGAAGACACCTTATCCTTCAATGATAAGGATACAGAAAGGATCTAACAACCTCACAACAATGCACTGGTAATATCTATCCTTATGAATAAAATTCAAGTTAAATGTGTGTTGGTTGATCCAGGTAGCTCGGTGAACATTATTCGATCGACGGTCGTGGAGTAACTCGGCCTTCAGGATCAGATCGTGTGTGCAGCTCGAGTGCTTAACGGTTTCAACATGGCGAGTGAAACCACCAAAGGGGAAATCATGTTGCCAGTGAATATGGCCGGAACAATCCAAGAAACGAAGTTCCACGTGATCAAAGGAGATTTGAGGTACAATGCGCTGCTCGGAAGACCTTGGATCCATAATATGAGGGCAGTACCTTCAACGCTTCATCAAGTCTTGAAATTCCCAACATCGGAAGGAGTCAAAACGGTGTACAGTGAACAACCAGCAGCCAAAGAGATGTTTGCAATCGATGAGGTGATAACAGTGTCGAATCTCACATCAACAAAGGAACCAGAATCAAAAAGAAAAGCAGAAGGTCAAATAGAAATCATAGTCGCCGACTTCGACCAGATTAGAACAACGGGAAATGATCGAGGACGATGATTGCATGATACCTTGAACCTTCGTAATCCCTGATGATTTTGATGTCATGAAGTCAACGGTCGAAGAGCTGGAACAAGTCATACCGATCGAGCACTTGCTCGATTGAAAGGTATACATGGGCACGGGGTTAACTCTCGAGCTTAGGGAAAAACTTGTTAAATTCCTTATTAAAAATATGGATTATTTTGCTTGGTTCTACCTTGACATGTTAGGGATCGCACAGGAGATCACCATTCATCGATTGAGTTTGGACCCGAAGTTCAGATCTAAAGCAAAAGAGAAGGCCCCAGTCCGAGGTAAAACATGCATTCATCAAGGAAGAGGTAACCAAACTTCTCAAAATAAGGTCCATCCGGGAAGTAAAATATCCCGAGTGGTTAGAAAATGTAGTTGTAATCCCCAAGAAGGGGAACAAACTTAGAATATGTGTATATTACAAAGACTTAAACGAAGTATGCCATAAGGACACTTTTCCACTACCGAATATCGATCGCATGATCGATGCTACGACCGACCACGAGATCCTCAGCTTTCTTGATGCCTACTCCGGGTACAACCAAATACAAATGAACCCAGAGGATCAGAAAAATACCTCGTTTATCACTAAGTACATTACTTATTGCTATAATGTAATGTCGTTTGGGCTAAAAAAAAGCTGGCGCTACTTATCAATGCCTAGTGAACCGTATGTTCGAAGAACAAATAGGTAAATCAATGGAGGTTTATATTGATGACATGCTAGTTAAGTCCCTGTGCGCAAAGGACCATTTGACACATTTGTAGGAAACTTTCGACATATTGAGACAGTACTACATGAAGCTCAACCCCGAGAAATGTGCATTCGGGGTCAGTTTAGGCAAGTTCCTCGGCTTTATGATATCAAATCGGGGAATTGAGATCAACCCCGATAAAATCAAGGCAATCGAAGACATTATAGTCGTGGATAGCGTTAAGGCCGTACAAAGGCTAACAGGACAGATAGCTACTTTAGGTCGGTTTATCTCGAGATCTTTTGATCGAAGCCACAAGTTCTTCTTACTTCTGAAAAAGAAGAATAATTTTACTTGGACCCTGGAATGCCAACAGGCATTGGAAGAATTAAAGCGGTACCTTTCGAGCCCACCATTGCTTCATACTCCGAAAATGAACTAGCAACTCTACTTATATTTGGCAGTCTCGGAGGTCGCGGTAAGTGGTGTCCTAGTTCGAGAAGAGCAAGGTACGCAATTTCCTGTTTACTATCTTAGCCGAACTTTAGGTGAAGCAGAGACCCGGTACCCACACTTAGAAAAATTAGCGCTTGCTCTAATAAGCGCCTCTAGGAAATTAAAACCATATTTTCAATGTCACCTAATTAGTGTTGTAACCACTTATATCCTTCACAATATTTTGCACAAGCCCGAGCTCTCGGGACGACTGGACAAATGAGCCGTCAAAATTAGCGGGTACGATATCGAGTATCAACCCCAACGACCTTCAAGTCTCAAATCTTAGCAGACTTCGTGGTCGACTTCACACCAGCCCTCGTGCCCGAGGAAAAAAAGGAGCTATTGATAAAATCAAGCACATCCTCGGGGATATGGACCCTTTTCACAGACGGTGATTTGAATGTGAAGGGGTCCGGGCTAGGCATCGTTTTGAAGCCTCCCATAGGCAATAAGATTAGACAATCTATCAAAACCTCTAAGTTGACTAACAATGAGGCCGAGTATGAGGCCATGATTGCTGGTCTCAAGCTTGGCTAAAAGTTTAGGAGCTGAGGTCATCGAGGCCAAGCGTGATTCCCAACTCATGGTTAACCAGGTCAACAAAACCTTCGAAGTCCAAGAAAATTGAATGCAAAGTTAGTTGGATAAATTACAGGTAACCTTACACCGGTTCAAAGAATGGACCTTACAGCATGTGCCTCGAGAACAGAATGGTGAGGCCGATGCCCTAGCAAACTTAAGGTCATCAGTCGAAGATGATGACATTAGCTCAGAGACTGTCGTACAACTTTCAAAATAGGTGGTCAAAAAAGGAGACGCCGAAATAAACTCCACAAGCCTAACTTGTAATTGGAGGAACAAATATATAGATTATGTGAAGAACGGGAAACGTCCCTCGGACTCTAAGGAATCGAGGACTCTTCGAATGAAAGATACAAGATTTACATTGGCCTAAGATGGAACATTATACAGAAAGATGTTCGATGGGCCGTTGGCAATATGTTTGGGTCTGGGAGATACCAACTAGGTCCTACAAGAAATTCACGAGGGCATTTGTGGGAACCATTCCGGCGCTGAATCACTGCTTCACAAAGTCATCAGAGCAGGATATTATTGGGATAGTATGGAAAAAGATACTAAGGAGTTCGTTCGAAAATGTGACAAATGCCAAAGGCATGCGCCGATGATCCACCAACCCGGAGAGCAAATTCATTCAGTCCTATCCCCGTGTCCATTCATGAAATAGGGGATGGACATCGTTGGTCCTCTGCCATCGGACCCAGGTAAAGCTAAGTTCATTTTATTTATGACTGACTATTTCTCTAAATGGGTTGACTAAAGAGAAAGAAGTTATAGACTTCATCTGGGTTCACATCGTATGTCATTTTGGAATACCCGTCGAGATAGTGTGCAACAATGGAAAACAATTTATCGACAGCAAAGTAACAAAGTTCCTCGAAGATCACAAAATAAAAAAGATATTATCTACGTTGTATCATCCTAGTGGGAACGGACAGGCCGAATCAACGAACAAGACCATCATTCAAAACCTAAAGAAAAGGTTGAACAATGCTAAAGGGAAATGGAGAGAAATTTTTCCCGAAGTCCTTTGGGCATATCGGACAACGACAAAATTCAGTACGGGGGCAATGCCGTTCTCCTTAGTATATGACGCCGAAGCTCCGATCCTGGTCAAAGTTGGGGAACCATGCATAAGGTTTCGATACACAACGGAATAATCAGATCATGAGGCTATGAGCACAAGCCTCGAATTATTAGACGAAAAACAGAAAGCCGCCTTCATTCGAATGGACGCCAGAAACAACGAATCGAAAGATATTATAATCAAAGAGCCAATCTTTGACACTTCAAAATAGGGGACTTAGCTCTGAGGAAATTCACCCTTAATACTCGAGACCCAAACGAAGGAAAACTCGGCCCAACTTGAGAAGGGCCATATCAAGTCCTCGGTGTTGTCGAAAAGGGATCTTACAAACTTGGCATAATGGAGGGCGAACAATTTCCAAACAATTGGAACATATCACTCCTCAAACAATATTATTGCTAAGGTATGACTTTCTTCCTTTTCATTTGTATTTGATACTAACTTATTACAAGTGTTTAATCGAAGACGTCGAGGATTCTTCAAACACAAAGTCCTTAGGTATGAAAGCACGCGTTGCACTCTTTTTCCCTTAGACAAGTTTTTATTCCAAATGGGTTTTTCCGGTGAGGTTTTTAATGAGGCAACCATTTTTCGTGCTAACTTGGGGACAATTCGATAGTATCCGAGGCTTCTTTATAATTAACCTCGAATACTGGGGGGCATCACCCTCGGATGTTATGTTTTCAAGGAAAACACCTCGTGTCAACAAGGTCTTGATAGGAAAATTTTGTAAAGGGCCAAATGATCAAACGAACCGTGCCCACGTAATTTAACCGAGCCCTAATGACGAAACATGTACGCATGAATGATCTATTGAAAGAAGTACATTTTCCTTATCAAATATTCCACGCCTTAGTGAGATTTCTACTTTATAATTTCGTACTTACGATATATTCGAAAACTAGCTCAAGAGCCAATCGTAACTAAAGCTCGGACAATTAACCCCATACTCGGGGACTGCCGTCCGAAAATCGACCTTCTCGAATTACTAAACTTTGAAATCATAAGACCTTGTAATAGCAACTCTCAATTTTACAGGCCACGACCATCCCACTCGGGGACACTATTAAGAAACTATCTCAAAGGGCAAATCTCAAGTTAAAGGCTACGACCGAACTAACACGGTTCGAAGACATCCGAATTCCGTAATAAAACAGGCCTTCAAATATTTTTACAAAACCGGTTAAACAAGGCCACCCTCGACAAAATTACAAAGGGTTTTGATAACATCAACCCTCGAAAACCTTAAGGGGTACTAAATTGTTCGAACTCTCGAACAAACTTATGCTAAGGCATAACAAAGTTTTTGATAACTCTAAACCTCGAGAATCCTAATGGGTACAGAGTTACCTCGTGCTAAAGAATAATACATTCTTATATGATTAATCTTTTTAAGCCAAAAAGGGAAGAAACCACTCTTTTGAGGCCATGTCGGCCCAATTCAAAGAGCCTAAGGGCCATTATATTTTTTGGGTTCGAGGATCTACCCTCACTCAAATGAAACCTAAGGGGTTTTTCTACTCCGAGTTCAAGCAAATACTCACTCGATGATAGAGATTATATTAGTCCAACTCTGATCAAATCGCTTAAATTAAAATTCACGAACAAGCGAAAATGAAAAATTTCACAAGGCAACGAAGTGAGTCAAATTTCTCACAAGGCCTAAAGTATACCGGAATTATCATAAGGTGAAAGCAAAACAAAGTTTTCATGAAACGAAAATCAGAGACAAATCGGAAAGAAAAAATATCTTTCATATATGCAAAAATATTTACAAAGACCACTCGGGGCCTTACACAAAAATCCAAAAAAGAAGGAATGAATTCTAAGTTCCTAATCTTCCCTGGGAGCTATATCTTCATCTTCTCCGCTCTCGGGTCCGCTCACACTCCCGGAGTCATCATCATCAAAGAGCAAAGCTTCGTCTTCGGCCTCTAGAACATTTGCATTCTCGATGTTGTTCGTGAGGTCAAAGCCACGAGCATGAATCTCTTTGAGAGTCTCTCTCCGAGACTGGCATTTGGCATGCTCGACAATGCAGGATAATAAAACTTGAGCAATATCAGAAATTTCTTTCGCTTGAGCATTAGCGGCTTCAGCGTCGGCTCGGTAGGCGGCCACGACCGCCTCCGTGCTGGCCTTTAATTTTTCTGCTACAAATGCGGCCTTTGCAAGCAGCAGCTAGCCGAGTCTCGAGCTCTTCAATTTTCTTGGCTCGAGCCAAGCTCTCTTCCTTCATGCTTTGGAGTTGATGCTCAGCCAAAAATAGTTGGGCCCGAGTGGTATCTTTCTCTGAGGCAAGACGGTCCATATTCTGCTTCCACCCCAAATTCTCTGTCTCTTTCACCTCATCCTCCTCGCGAAGCTACTCAATCCTTTCAGCCTTCTACTGAACCTACACGATCTAAGTGTTAGTCGCCAATATCAAATTGATATGTCAAGCTCCCCAAAAATTTACGTAACCTGTTCAATGAGATCGGTCTGCTCTTTATGAGCTCTTGCCAATTCAGCTCGGAGGTCTCTGATCTCTTCCTCTTTTCGCACATAGAGGAGTTTGAGAGCGTCTCTCTCCTCCTTGAGCCTTTTGAGTTCGGCCTCACACCGGTTCAACTCAGCTCCGGATTTGAAAAACGTTTCTCGATGAAACGCCACAGCCTATGGAGAAAGGAAGTAAATTAGACAAAAGGAAATAAAAGTAAACGTAAACCTAATAACGAGGGCTGAAATTTACCTGGTTCAGGAGTCGCTGAGCCTCATCGAAAATGATTGTTGCATCTAGGTCAGAAAGATCATCGACCCTCGTAAAGCAGCCACATAATATGTCATCCCCTTCATGGACTGTTCCCACATCGGGGGTCTCCATAAACTGTGCCTCTCGAAATTACCCTTCAGAAAATGTGGGGCCAGGCGACGAATCATAAATATTGATTGCCCCAAGCAAGTCACTTGGGGAACTCTCTCCTTTTCGAAGGGCCTAGGAACCGGACCCTTCAGGCACACCCTCCGATTGTTCGTCATTGCAGACAGGCATACTCGCTGGTTGTTCGTCACGGCGAGAGACATCTTCAGCCCCTGATGACTCGGGGACTTTTCTCGGACCATCTTCCGAGATCTCCTCGGTCCGAAGATGAGCCTCCTCGACCTACACTGGCTCAGTTGCTTTTGAAGCTTCGATGCTTCCCCTCTTTCGAGCCACTAGCTCACAATCAGCATCTTCTACCTCCTATTCTTCATCTAGTAGCTTTTGGGCTACGTCGGCGGACAAAGCGGCAGTATCATTCTTCGACTTATGAGCCTTGCTCTTCTTAGGCTTTGGAGTATCGGAAGGCGAGACCCTTCTCCTCTTCTTGTCCTTAGCCGTCTTCGGGGTCCCTCTTCCCTAGGTGTGGGTGGCCTCATGGTAGCATTGTCTTTGAGACCTGTATGGGAGGAAATCAATTAAAAATAAGAAAGACACATTCACAGAAATGTATAAAACACGATAGAGAAGCTTACCGTGGTTTTTGGCCTCCCATCAGCCCTTCGCCAAATCACGCCAACAACGCTCAGAGTACGAAGAGGTCGAGGCCAGCTTCCGAAACCAGCCTTCAAGGTTCGGGATTGCACCGGGCACCCAAGAAACCGTTGTATCGTAGGAAAGTATGTCAATACGAAAAGACAAAAGAAACAAAACGGTAGACGGAAGCTATAGGTGAGTTCGTGCTTACGCTTCATGTTCCACTCTTCAAGGAAAGACATTTTCTCGGCCGGGATTATGTCGGAAGACCTCACTCGGACAAACTAGCCCATCCATCCACAGTCCTTTCAAAAGTGTGTTCATGACACACCACTTTTGTAGTTGACCAGTTTCACAAAATATGTCTATGTCACGCACCAATGGGGTTTCGATACGTGTCCTTAACGCAAAAAATACTTAGATTTACAAATATACCCTCATCTCCTTCCCTCTTAGACTTCTGGACTCTCTTTTTTTCGGATTAAAGTTCTCTTTTAGTTGCTTTTTTTTTTCTTTCTTTCAAAGCCACCCTAATCAATTTCAATTCTTTCCAAACATCGGATTTAGCTTTGTGCAAGTGTTTTCATCAAAGACCTTGAATACCCACTTGAATTTGAACATGAAATTTCATATCCAACTTTTATTCCGACTTCAACCTTCGAAGCTTTGCCGACAATGGTGATTTGAATATTACTCCACCCAAATCTCATTCCAAACAGTGATTACAATTCAATTTTCGATCTCACAACTCCACTATTTTTAAAAATAAATTGTTGATTTTAAAAAATATTAAATTTATTGTAATAGACTTGAGGTGAGTTCCATTGTTCGAGTCAAAGATAAAATTCAATTTTGAACTCGAATTTATAGTTGACATCAATGGATAATAATTGTGTGGGTTGAAATTTGAAAGCAACTACTGATTTCAAAAGACTTCAATGGCGAGCAGAATACAAAAATAGTTACTGAGTTCTAGGTTGATGCTAATTTGAGATCTAAAAATTATGTGGATTGTTTGCTGTTTGGAATTGATTAAGAACTAATCTTTGAGCTTAAAACCATTTGAACAGAGTGATTTCACGAGGAATTCTGTACTTCCATGGTTGAGTTCTTATGACTTTAAAACTGAGTTAATGTTTTAAGTTTTTTTTTTTAAAATTTTTGGAGTTCACTTGCCCTTTTTCTGTGTATAACACGTGAGTGTCAGCTAAGCAAAGTGGTGTGTTATAGATACACTTTTGAAAGATTGAGTGTGTAAGTTAATTTTCGCCATCAAAAAATGTGTAACAGAAATTTGGTCTATAGTTCAGGCAGTAACTTATGTATTTTACCATAAAATAATTATGCCACTAGCTAGATACGGTAGAAAAGCAATAGTAATACAGAAAAGTTAAGTTTTTCTTCTCAAATATCACGAGGAGCGTGAGAACCACTCTCCTTAGCATGACCTTGTTTCGTAAGATAAAACACTTTCCAGATCACGTGCGTTAGACACTATGAACGACAAATCTCCTTTGCCCGGATTGCACTTTGCTTTTCGAATTCCTATTCAAATTCAAATATACATAATCATACAATATTAACTATTTATACATCCAATCCAGTTTCCGTCACTCATTATCAATAAACTACTACATCTATTATCTATATATCACACACACACATAATCGTCGGCGAAGCACCGGCGCACGAGTCGTCGACCTCAACTACATACGCATACATATACACGGACTCATAAAAGTTGCTTAATTATATATACATAGATAGAGAACGAGGTTCATATTGCAGAGGAATGGCGATGGTAGATGCGGAGGCGATTGTAAAAGAACTGAGGGAGACGTACGCGAGTGGGAAGACGAAGAACTATGAGTGGAGAGTGTCGCAGTTGAAAGCTCTGTTGAAGATCGCAGAGCATCACGAGAAGGAGATCGTCGATGCTCTTAATTCCGACCTCTCTAAGCCTGAACTTGAATGCTTTGTTCACGAGGTTTATCTCTCTCTCTCTCTCTCTGTGTGTGTGTGGACTTGTAATTTCAATAGAATATAAAGATTTAAGTTATTTACACAGATAAATTTGAATTCAAGCAGTCAAAGAATTACATACTAATTGGTTATATTTCACTATGTGAATGGTTGAATGACAATTCTGAGTTTCTAGTACCTTTTGGAATAATATCGGAACAATAAAGTTGAGGACTGATCGAGAATTCTGAGTTTTAAGCATCTTCCTTACAACATACTATGAAACATAAAGTTGTAATTGGAATTATGATTTGTTACGTGTACTCTGTTTTTCTCAGATTTGGAACTCTTCTTGTGATTTTGTTTTACCAAGCTTATGGCTTTTGAATTAAACATCGGATTTTTTGAGCACTTGTTTCTTTTTGTCTTTTTCTTCCAAAAAATTGGCGACTCTTATATTTCCTTGAACAGTCACATGGAAGGAGTTAGTAAAACTATCTCCAAAGCCTCAAAGTTATACTTACAATTTTAGTTTTGGTTTAGTAATTGAAAATTGTACAGGCTATTTTTGTTTGTTGGGGTTTTCCTGTGTTTAAATCAATTTTGTAAAGTTGGATTTTCTGTCTTCCTTTTTTGTCCTTTGCAACTATTTATAAGGGTGCATAACTACATAGCTGACTGAGTATTTAGAAGAAAACTAGCACGGAGTTTTCTTTTTTCTGGGTTTCAGATTTAGCATCTAGATTTTAGTTAGATAGTCTATTGCAAAATGAGTTCTCTTTTCCTCTTTTCATATCTAGCTTTCTGGAATTGGAGAAGTTTTAAACCATTTAAAAGAGTAATGTTGGGTATTCTGCTTTGCAGAGGGTCCTTAGAGTGACAGGTATAAGCCAGATAAATAGGTCATTGTTGTTCCTGATGTTCGTTATCTCGAAAGTGTATAGATATCACCAAGATTAGCTTTTGGTTCTTATATATAGTCCTGGACTTCTTAGCTATATCGGACCAGATTTTCTTTTAGTCTTCTAATTCATATATTCTTCTAATGCAGATTTCTATGATGAAAACATCCTGTAAGCATGCATTGAAGGAACTAAAACGGTGGATGAAACCGGAAAAGGTAAAATTTTGTAGCTATTTATAGATATATATTACTTAATTTATCTTGGTTACTAATTAGTAGAAGCCCACTGATGCTAACATATGGAAATTGCAGGTCAAAACTTCATTAACTACGTTTCCTTCATCAGCTGAAATAGTTCCAGAACCCTTCGGTGTTGTATTGGTTATATCAGCCTGGAACTATCCATTCTGTATGTGAAAAACTGTACATTTATCTCCTTCATAAGTGCGTGTGATTATGTTTCCTTTTATTTTTTCCTTTCAATATACCTATAAGCAAGTCTCAAATTAAAAATCAGACTACTCGCTTAACTCTACAAAAGTTTCTACTATTTTATAAACTTTTATAATCAAGGGTTATGGTGTGTCTTTGAAACTAAATAAGCTTATATATGGATGAACAATGTCAATAATGAGAATGCTAGGATGAATATTCTTGCTTCTTGTTTTTGCAACTTTAGATCTGCGTGACTATCGGCAACTCACAATGCAGAGAGAAACATATCCCTCACTTATTTACACTGACAGTCTTTGATTGACAAATCTGTCAATGAAGACTAGGTCATATTTAGTGTAAGAGTTTCACTTGGGTCAAACTATTCTATGCTTGGGGAATCTTAGTAGCTTAGTTGGTTGGCTACCTGAACTTTTGCCTAGTGGTGAGGGCTCTATTCCCCATCTAGTAATTCCTTCCCCCCTTTTACCCTTCCCTACCCCCTATGTAGAAAAAAAATAAAAAAAAATATTCTATGCTTTTCCTGAATAAAAGGCCAAAAACTAAGCAGATTCCAGTATATCCTTCTCTGATGCAAGTCTTCCAAAGTGCCTTTGTCCTTGTTCATGGCAAGTTTTCTGTTATCCTTTATCAGTATTTTACTGCTGATCTCCGATTGTGTTATGATAGATGAGTATATGTTTAGCTGAAAAGTTACAGTACGGATGTATTAATCAGGTATTGATACTATGTTCTTCCCCTCCCCCTTCATTCTATTTCAGTGTTGTCCCTTGATCCAGTGATTGGAGCTATTGCTGCTGGTAATGCTGTAGTTCTGAAACCATCAGAAGTAGCCCCAGCTACATCTTCAGTGCTTGCAAAACTTTTAGGGGAATATATGGATGTCACTGCTATAAGAGTTGTAGAAGGCGCAGTACCCGAGACAACTGCATTACTAGAGCAAAAATGGGATAAGATATTTTATACAGGTCTGGAAAATTTCTTTGCTGGTTTAATTTATTTCCATGTCATTTATAGAATAATATATCTGGTAGGATTATTTATAGATGGACAATGGCCCAACTCTGTAGCTGTCTCTGGTAGCAACATAACTTCCTTTTATCTTTTAGGCTTCGGAGACAACTGACTGGTTTGTTAACAATGTGGTAATTTTCCTACAGTGCAATTGACAGGTCGTGATACTTTTGCCTTTACATCACCTATTGTCTAGATAAGACAGAGTATATGCACCACAAGTTTAACCCGTTAAGGAGAATGAATGTGAAGTAACATTAGATGGATTGAGGTGCCTAAATACCAATAATTCAGATACCGAAGTTAGTTTTTCAGGAGAATGACATGTTAGAGGAGCATGTATTACATAGAAAAAAATGAGATGGTCAAAATGGAATAGTGCGATGTAGCTTCATGTAATAGAAAGATACCTAACTAAGTCAAAGGCAATTTCTATATAAAGGTTGTGACACCAGCAATTTTACATGAGAGTCAATATTAGGTCTCTAAGGTCAATTTCACAAAAAGAATGTCCTGGCTTAGCAATGAGTGTCAAAAAAATGTGAATGTTAAGGATAGATGTGCTATAAGGTTGGACAATATTAGAAATGACCACATCAGACAAAGGGTGCAAGCAACAAACATAGAGGGTGGTGTCCTGGCTTAGGAATGTCTTATATTGACCTCAAAATACATTGGTCCTTAGGTACAACATTATAATTATTGAAGGTGCTAAAAGGAGACGAGATACATATAAAGAAGTTGTTCCAACATACCTAGAATCTCTCTGAATTAATGCAGACTGATTTAAGAACAGAACAATGTAAGCAAACAATCCATAAAAGCAGTAACAACTTGTTTGGATTATGATTTAGTTGCTATTGTTTCACTTACATTAGGTTTGTGTTGCCAACTTGTACATCAGCGTGGGGACTAAGTATGAGATTTAAAGAACTTCGAGTTTAAAAGAACCCTAATATGTCGTAAAAGACAAATTATTTAATATTATTGCCAACAAATTTTGCCCGAATTGTGCAAAATGGATTTAAAGGATTCATATAGTCAACCTCGACTAGTTTGAAATTGAGACTTAGTTGATTCATCGATTGATACTTCACTTATTATCTAATCATAGCAGACTTATGTAGAGAAGGAAGTGTACACTAGATCAAAAATGATAGTAGTTAGAAACTTTGACTGCTGTATTTTGGAAATATTATTGAATGTGTATTACTGATACCATTAGATTCATGATATTTTTCTTAAATACTTTTATTCCTAAGCTTCACCAGGGGAGGAACTCTATTTACCAACCAGGGCTGGGGATCCATTAACTACATGATCAGTGATTATTTTCAAAATTTATCTTAGCCTTAAGAGCTTAAACTTCTGTATGATCCATATACACATTCCCCTCCCCCCACAGCAGGGGAAAAGAGACAACAAAAAGTGACATTGTGTTATTGTTAAATGTCATTAGTAGTCAGTGCGATATTTTCTTCTCCATTTCTAATATTTTTACTTGAAACTTGGTAAAAAAGAAGAGGGACGAGATTGAGATGGACTGCATGTGGGTTTCCATGCAATAATTAGTCTAATCGACTAAAATAATAGTGGCAGTTAGTTTGTATTGCAACGTTCACAGGCGTTAGTAGATATTGTGATTAAGATACTGACTTTGCCAAGTTTTATTTGTAAGACTTATTTGGAGTTGATCTGTTCACTATGATAATAATTAGCAAGTTATATGCTCATGTTATCATTCGCAATCAAACAATTAATACTGTAGGAAATGGAAAAGTTGGACGGATTGTGATGGCGGCTGCGGCAAAGCACTTGACACCTGTGGTTTTGGAGTTAGGTGGAAAATCTCCAGTTGTTGTGGATTCAAACATCAATTTGAAGGTAAAATTTCTTATTTGCTCTTTAGTCTCTAAGTTGTCAGAACATATATTGCCAAAAATCATAATAATAACCTTCTCAATTTTTTCTTTTATATATCAAATTGTTTTTGCTTTAAGGTTGCAGTAAGGCGTATTATTGCTGGCAAGTGGGGCTGCAACAATGGACAAGCGTGTATCTCTCCTGATTATATAATTACTACCAAAGAGAATGTGCCAAAACTGGTGTGTTTTATGAGACCAAGGAGCCTTTATGTCTGACATTATGCAAAATCCTTTACTCATTTGTTATATTTTTGTTCTTTTGATTCCTCTTCTCCAGCTAGATGCCATGAAACTTGAATTGGAGAAATTTTATGGGAATGATCCACTAAAATCAGGCGATATATCTCGCATTGTGAATGCTAACCACTTTCATCGACTATCAAAGTTATTGGATGATAATAAGGTTGTCGATAAGGTAGTTCATGGAGGTCAGAGAGATGAAAATAACTTGTGAGTCGACCACTCTTTCTCCTGTAACATATTATCACAAAGATATCTATGAGATGAGAAATCTTTGTTATTCATCTTCTTTTCCTCATATCAGAAAGATCGCTCCTACAATTCTTCTGGATGTCCCAGAAGATTCTTTAATCATGAAGGAGGAAATATTTGGCCCTCTACTTCCTATTCTCACGGTAAGAACTGCACTTCCTCTAAGAGGTGACTTGTCTTTTGTGCATTCCATTTTGGTAATTTGGGAACAAAACAATCGCTGGATAACAATGTCACGCGGTTATGACCTTCTCATGAATGAGATTTCGTCTACAAGTTGGTCATTTTCCAGACCAACTTATTAAATTTCACGTATTTTCGGTAGTGAAATTCATCAGCAACAAAACTTCTTCAAAAACTGTGAAAATATATTGCTCCTAACTTATACTCACCCAGCTCAAATGAGGATAATCTCTTTTGGCTTCCTCATGGTAATTATTATGCCATTTCTGCCCATATACTACGAATTACAGCAGATAATTTTTAAGCAATAGGTCGCTTATGAGAGCTTAACAGACAGTTTTAGCTGCATTGTTAAGTCTAGAATGACCTACTTCCACCTTTTGAGAATGAGCAAAGCTCAGGTGGGAGGTTTGCCGAAAATTCTGTCCATAGTCTGCTGACAGTACTATTGTGAAGTTCTTGGCATGAATAGGTCCTGCTTTTCTTTTGTGCAGGTCAATAAAGTGGAGGATTCTATAGAATTCATTAATGCCAGAGAAAAGCCACTCGCAGCATATCTGTTCACTGGCAACAAGAAACTGGAGGAGGAATTTGTCAGGAATATATCAGCAGGGGGTCTGCTGATCAATGACACCACTTTACATGTAATTCTGTCCTTCCCTACTAACCAAACTTTCTATATTTACTTGTGCTAACATGACTTAATATTTTGTTTATCTGCTTAGGAGACATGCATTGAGATTATCACATTTATGTACTTCAAGTCTTCATGCTGATCTCAAGCTTTCTCAGACTATTATATTTTACAAGCAAATGTGAAATTGTTGATAGTTTGTTTCCATAGTGCTGGGGGAGTTTGAGGAAGATTCAAACTGATAATTTGAAAAATTATTACAAGTGGAGATTAAACTAAGATTTTTGGAAGTTGAAACTGAAATAGGAATACAATTTGTGAGGCATTAAGCTTAATGCAATACTTGAGAGGGAGAGAGAGAAACTATCTTCAGAAGAGATTCTTTGAATCTAGAAAAACTAAAAAAAGTAAATTTACTTTGTGTGTCAAAATGTACTGTGTAGGTGTATCTTAATTATTTGTGGACTTCAAGTTGTTGTTGAGACCGAAGCTAGAGTATCTGAAACATTTCTTAATCACGAATGTTGTGGAGTATGTCAACTGTACGAATTTTTTTGCATTTTAATCGTGTGTGCTGCTGCTGGATTTCATTGCTTTGTCTAATCATATGATGCCATAGACTCTTGTTAAATGTATTGATGAACTGTATATTTGAATAATGCAGCTTGCTACTTCCACTCTTCCATTCGGAGGAGTTGGGGAAAGTGGAATGGGTTCATACCACGGTAGATTCTCGTTTGAAGCTTTCAGCCACAAGAAGGCTGTTCTGCGTCGCAGTTTTGGTGGGGATGTACCTGCAAGATACCCGCCTTATACACCTGAGAAGGTGCGATTTCTCAAAGCCCTGTTAAATGGAAATATACTCGGGCTGATTCGTGCATTACTTGGGTGGTAAAAGTTCACTCAACTTCAGATAACCCCATGAATTTTCAAGCTAGGATTTCTGGTCCGAGCTTGCTACTATACTTGTAAGCTTTCCATTTGTTGGGGATTATCCTAGAACTAGGTGATCGCAGTGTTTCCACCCTCCAGGCATAATTTACCTTCATATTTCAAGTCACTTCTCTTATTAATGCATCTCGGGAGAATACTATATATTTATTTTTCTTCTACAAAATGGTAAAGTTGTTTGATTATTCATAATAATAGAATTTTACATCTCAAATTCCATTATTGTAGTATATTTTGTTGTAATTTTTCTGCCGTTATGTTTCTTCATGCTAGACAGTGCCTATAATGTGACATTGCCAGTATGATCAAGTTTTGATTCTTATTCATCAAACATATTGAGGTTAATCATCTACTGATTTTCGAGGACGGGGCTAATGCTAGTTGCCTATTTTATTTAGGGATGGCGGTAGGGCCGTAGGTGGATATACCACGTGCATATGCTATTTCTTTCATAAAAGGCCTAGGTTTGTTTCATTATTGAAAAATTATCTTGTACTGTAATTGTAAGTCTTTCTTTTCCACTATTAGATTCTTTGACAAAAAATTTAAGTAATGAAAAATTTGTTGTTAAGGTGTCTATCTCTATCACTTGTAGTTATTAAATTTAAAAATAATTAAAAAAAGGTACTACTTTGACAGCACTGGTTGGCAGATGATGTTGACTGTTACATCTCGCTATTTCGTACGTAAAAGTTTCATCGTACGTTATTGACTTAGGGATGAAATTATCTTGAGGTTATAAGCATTTATGCAATTTATAACAAGTGATAAATAAGTGTCGTGAAGATTAAAGGGTAAACAAATCAAAGAAAGTGACTTGCGTCGAAGTTTGTCAATATGGATAAAATACGGTCCGAGCTATAATACCCTGTATTTATGGACTAGTTCCATACAAGGTACTATATGACCATGATAGTAAGATGTATAAGGTATGTTAAAAATGAGTAGTATTTTAAGTAAGTTGAGATAAATCTTAATTATGTGGATAATTGGGTAATTAATAATTTTTAGTGGGAGATTTATTAAAATCTTTGGATAAATTAAGAGTCTCACGTGGCAGCAAGCCTCCCCAAGATTAATGACTCTTAAATCATTAGGAAAGGTGGCAAAGTAAAGGAATGTGGTTAAGCTACCACATAAAGTGGTATCAGAGCAGTTCTATCCCAGGATTATCTACAGACCGTGTCTAGTAAAGTCTTGGTTATGGGTGTGTTGTGCACCACACTTATAGACAGGAGGCTACGGGACATATAGAATGTTATCATCTCTTCTCATCTTAGATCGTATGATATAAGAATTCATGTTCCTAACGATATGTTATGTTTTCAGCGATGCCTCCGAAAACTACAGCCGGCCAGAAGGGCAAGTCCGCGGCTGGTGAGACTACTAGTCGAGCGCCATGAGTTACCAGAGCTCGGGGAGAGTCTCATAGTGAGATTTCATCTTAGATTTCACATACCCCGCCCTCTCCAGAAGAGCTCCGAGGGGCACCAGCTCCAGCGCCCGCCCCTATACGTCAAGCTCCTCAGCCAGATGCACCGGGTCAGGAGATGAGAGATGCCGGTCAGGAGATGAGAGATGCTATTCAGCTATTAACTCGATCAGTAGCCGCACAGGCTCGACGTCAGGAGGTAGGTATCAGCCATGCAGATAGGTTCGTAGTGCGAGGGTTTGTGATTTCATTAATTTGGACCCTCCGATATTCACTGGAGCAGATCCAAACGAGGACCCTCAGGTATTTATTGATAGAATGCAGAGGACATTGAGGGTAATGACGGCCACTGCGACTGAGTCGGTTGAGCTAGCCTCCTATAGACTCCAAGATGTTGCAGTTAATTGGTACGAGTCCTGGGAGTTGTTTAGAGGTGAGGATGCCCCTCCAGCAGTATGGCAGGAGTTTACTGAAGCTTTTCTTCGTCATTATCTGCCACCAAAGCTTAGGCGGGCCAGAGTTGATAGGTTCTTGACCCTTCGGCAGGGTAACATAAGTGTTTGGGAGTACAGTCTTCAGTTTGATTCGTTGGCTAGGTATGTTCTCACTATTGTATCTAAGATGGAGGATCGGGTTCACCGGTTTGTGATGGGGATAGAGCTGCACTTGCTTAACAATTGTATGTCAGTCTCACTTCATCCATACATGGATATTTCTCGTATTCAGGCATATGCTCAGGGTGTAGAGGAGCGTAAGTAGAAGTAGAGGGCCGATCGTGAGCATGATAGGGTCCAGAATAAGAGAGCGAGGTCTTCGAGTCCTTCTGGTGAGTTTCGAGGTGGTCAGAGATAACAATACTGAGGTATCGAGCCCAGCCATCGGCTAGCACACCTTCTCGGTTTGGCGGTAAGAGATTAGATAGTTCCACATATTCAGGGCCTGGTCAGAATTCCAGGGCCTCAAATTCTCAGTATAGGGGTGAGTCAAGTCAGATAAGGCCGCCCTTGCCGCGATTGCTCAATGTGGTAAGCAGCATACCGGGCAGTATCGTCTGGGGTTGGGTGTTTGTTATACTTGTGGTTATCCAGGCCATGTTATGAGGGATTGTCCGACAAGAGGTGATGCAAGTATAGCTTAACCAGCGGGATCTAGAGCTGGTTTGTCATCATCAGTATGCCCCCTAGGCAAGGTTCACAAGCACCAATCGGTCGTGGTAGAGGCAGAGGCGGAGCATCTAGCTCGAGCGGTCCTCAGAACCGCATTTATGCGTTAGCAAGACAATAGGATCAGGAGTCGTCACCTGATGTTGTTGCAGCTATATTATCAATCTCCTCATATGATGTATATTCACTAATTGACCCGGTTCCACCTTATCATATGTTACTCTGTTGGCTGCTAGTAAGTTTGGAATAAAACCTGAGTTGGTTAAACCTTTTTTAGGTATCAACACCTGTTAGGGACCCAGTGATAGCTAGGCGGGTATATAGAGATTGTATAATAGTAGTTCATAGTCGATCTACAATAGCAGACCTAATCGAGTTAGATACGGCGGAATTTGATGTGATAATGGGTATGGATTAGTCGGCTTCTTTTCATGCCAACGTTGATTGTAGATCGAAGATGCTCCTATTCCAATTTTCGGGGGAGCCTGTTTTGGAATGAAAAGGGAATACAACATCGCCGAGAGGTAGATTTATTTCCTATCTCAAGGCAAGGAAAATGATTAGAAAGAGCTATATTTATCACTTAGTTCGGGTTCGGGATGTGGAAGTAGAGTCACTAACCATTCAGTCCATCCCTGTGGTTAATGAGTTTCCCGATATTTTTCCTGATAAGCTTCCGGGTCTTCCGCCAAAGTGAGAAATTGAGTTTGCTATTTACCTACTACCAAATACTCAACCAATATCTATTCCTCCTTATAGAATGGCTCCCACAGAGCTGAAAAAGTTGAAGGAACAACTAAAGGACTTGCTTGAAAAAAGCTTTATCAGACCTAGTACATCACCGTGAGGAGCACCTGTATTATTTGTGAGGAAGAAAGATGGTTCCTTACGGATGTGTATTGATTATAGACAGTTGAATAAGGTGACGATCAAGAATAAGTACCCGCTCTCGAGGATTAATGATTTATTTGATTAGTTGCAAGGTGCCAAGTGTTTCTCAAAGATAGACTTGAGGTTCGAGTACCATCAGGTAAGGGTTAAGGAGAAGGATATTTCGAAGACAACATTTAGGACTAGATACAGGCACTTTGAGGTTCGTGTTATGTCATTCGGTTTGACCAATGCCCGAGCAATATTCATGGACTTGATGAACCGTATGTTCAGACCCTTTTAGATCTATTCGTAATTGTATTTATTGTCGATATATTGGTGTATTCTCGTTCAGAGATTGAGCATGCAAATCATTTGTGTACTATGCTCAGAGTTCTACAAAAAATAAAATCGTATGCAAAATTCTCTAAGTGTGAATTCTGGTTGAACTTTGTAGCTTTCCTTCGGCATATTATTTCGGGTGAGGGTATCCGAGTTGACACAAAAAAAATTGAGGCAGTAAATACTTGGCCTAGACCACAACACCGATGGAGGTTCGTAGCTTTCTCGGTTTGGCGGGTTATTATAGGAGATTTGTAAAGGGATTTTCTTCTCTTTCAGCACCTTCGACAAAGTTGACTCAAAAGAGAGCAAAGTTTCAATGGATTGATGCTTGCGAATAGAGTTTCCAGGCATTGACGGACAAATTAACATCAGCACCGGTTCTAACGCTCCCAGAAGGGACTGATGGTTATCTTATCTATTGTGATGCTTCGGGTGTTGGATTGGGTTGTGTATTGATGTAGCATGGTAAGGTTGTAGCTTATGCTTCTAGACAACTAAGAAAGCACGAGAAGAATTACCCGACCCACAATTTAGAGTTAGCCGCGATGATTCATGCACTAAAGATGTGGAGGCACTACTTGTATGACATTCATGTTGATATCTATACAGATCATAAGAGCCTCCAGTATATCTTCAAGCAAAAGGAATTGAATTTATGTCAAAGGAGATGGTTGGAGCTACTTAAAGACTATGACGTTGATATTTTATACCATCCGGGGAAGGTAAACGTAGTAGCCGACACCCTCAGCCGTAGATCTATGGGTATCCTGTCATATTTACAGCCAGAGAAGAGGGGAATAGCCTATGAGATTCATCAGCTAGCTAGTCTTGGAGTTCGGTTACTGGACTCAGGTGATATTGGAATTATTATTCAGGATACGACAACATCCTCTTTAGTAACTGAAGTGAAGGAACGTCAGTACCTGTGTTAGTTCATTATAGGGATACAACCCCTCAGAAGGAGAAGACACCGTTTGAGATTACAGAAGATGGGTCCTCAGATATCGAGGATGATTATGTGTCCCGAATGTTGCAGGGCTGCATCGGCAGGTTATGGGAGAAACTCACTATTCTCATTATTCTATCCATCCATGAGCAACAAAGATGTATCATGATATCAGGGAAGTATATTGGTGGGACGGAATAAAAAAGGATATAGCGGATTTTGTTGCTCAGTGCCCTAACTGTTAGCAAGTTAAGATTGAGCATAAAAAACCGGTAGATTATTGAAGGCTATTAAGATTCCGACTTGGAAGTGGGGCCCACATTCATATATAAAACATCTCCAACTTAAAAAATCGATAGATTATTGCGGGCTATAAGATATTCTTGAGAAAGATTACACTGTACGCCCTTATATCATATAGGTTTTTCTCTACTCCGATCTTATCGTCACGTGTTTTGTCGCAATAATAGGTGTTAAAGGGATTGTCAAGAGAATCGATCAGGTATGTTAAGGCTATCCCTTCCTTCCTTTTGGCATGATTTATACGGCACAAACGAAACGAGCAAATGCACAACTTCTATAAATGACTCTATTCATAGAAGTATTAGAGGTGCCGATTTTCTTGAATTCCCATGTGTCTTATTATTACATCTTCTGTTCATGGGTCTCAGAAAATACATAAGTTGAAAAAAGTTTACTCCATCATATTACTCAAAGGCATAATGGTCATATGTACTTCCGAGAGATTTTATTGACATACTTCTCATGCATTGCATTCATTTATACATGTACATTGACCCATGACCAGATGACGTTATATACGCGTATATATGTATATTATACGTATATGGGATATGGAAAAAGGTTACGACGTTATATACGCACCACCACCTGATCAACTGGTATATGTTGATGATTTTGCCCACAATGTCCGAGATGATATGATGGGATGCCTTCAGAGGCTTGATGATGTTATGAACACCTATACCTATGCATGACATGATATTTATACGCACATGCATGAGATTATAAATGTTTCAGGATTTACAAAGCTATTTAGAATTATATGCGGAATTCTTTATTCATTATTTCATCTATGTCTTTTATGTACTGATTTTTATGTCGTACATACTCAGAACGTTATTCGTATTATGCCCTTGTCACGACCCGGATTTTCAGCCGTCGGGATCGCGATGGAGCCTAACTCTTAGAATGATAGGCAAGCTAACAGATACAGTTCTAATGCATTAATCATTAACCAAAACAGTAAGTAACAATAACTTAAACTAAATAGATATGGAGTGCGGAATTTTATAATAGTTTAAGACAATATTTCACGACTACCCAAAAGATCTGGTGTCACAATCCACGAATTTATAAGAATTTGCTACAAACACTGGTTTAAAAGAAATACATATGTTCTCGAAATGAAAAGAAACAGGAAAATTAAGATAGAGGGAAGGGGACTCCAGGGACTACGAACACTGGCAGATCTACCTTGGGTCTCCTGATGGACTGAAGACAGCAACCTAACTTTACTCACGAGGTCCAGCACCAAAATTTGCACAAAAAGTGCGGAGTGCAGTATCAATACAACTGACCCCATGTAATGGTAAGTGCCGAGCCTAACCTCGACAAAGTAGTGACGAGGCTAGGACACAACAGTAATATAATCTGTGCAGTTAAATCATATACCAGAAAATAATAATAACAGAAATTTAACAGATAATAATGGGAAGGGAAAAGTCATGCTGAGGGGGAAATATCAAGTTCTAGAAGCAATACAGTAAAGAAACAGAGTAAATATCATGCTTTGAACCAACAAAAATAATAACACAACAACATATGCATGACATCACCCTTCGTGCTTTTACTCTCATCCTTACCATAAGAAACAACAGAAACGGCACAACATCA
Source organism: Nicotiana tabacum (assembly GCF_000715075.1). Taxonomy (NCBI): domain Eukaryota; kingdom Viridiplantae; phylum Streptophyta; class Magnoliopsida; order Solanales; family Solanaceae; genus Nicotiana; species Nicotiana tabacum. The sequence goes on along the minus strand of NC_134087.1, from coordinate 56,012,259 downwards.
CCCATCGTGCATTAATTCTCTCATAATTATGGCACGACATCACCCTTCATGCATTAAAACTCACAGAATATGGCACGACATCACCCTTCGTGCATTAACACTCACTCACAATATCGTGCACAGTATCACCCTTCGTGCTTTACACTCTTCCTCACCCAAACAATAGAAACAATAACATCCCGGCAAGGGAATCAGCTATAACCAATCTCGTTTCAACATCTAACTTCACAATATAAATCTCAACTTGAGTAAATACTCAACCAATATCTAAACCAGGAAAAACAATATAATAAAACTTGTTTAACATGAAGGATTAACCAATTAAAACATGAATAGTATGTATAAAGGAACACCACAGTCACAAGTGTAAGACTCACTCGCATGCTATGGCCCAACAACAACGTATAGATACTCGTCACCTCACCTATACGTCGTACTCAACAACTAAACACGTAGAAAATAAGGCAACAACACCTAACCCCTCAAGCTAAAGTTAGCCACGACACTTACCTCGATTCCACGGCCAAACTCAAGCCTCAAATACCGTTTTACCTCTCGATTCCACCTCCAATTCACTCGTATCTAGCCACAATTAGCTTAATAACATCAATAAATGCTAGAGAAATCAATTCCAATGCATAATCATAGGTTTTCCAATATTTTCCCCAAAAAGTCAAAACCCGACCCCAGGCCCGCTTGGTCCAAACTCGAAATTTGGACTAAAACCCGATTACCTATTCACCTCCGAGCCCGGATATACAATTGGTTTTGGAATCCGACCCCAATTTGAGGTTTAAATCCCCAAATTTCAAAATTCCTAAATTCTACCCAAAAACACCCAATTCCACCATGAAAAACCCTAGATTCTAGGATGAAATCTTGTAAAAAGATGAAATAGATTGAAAGAAATAAGTTAAAAATCATTTACCTATAATTTGGGGAAGAACTTGCCCTAGGAAAATCGCCTCTTGGAGTTTAGGTTTTGAAAAATGGGAGAATGAATGAAAAATCCCGTCTAAGTTATATTTTGATCAGCTGCAGATGTCGCATTTGCGATCTGAGCTTCGCACATGCGAAGCTCGCAAATGCGAGGAAACATCGCAAATGCGAAGTTCCCCACACCTCTGCTGCTTTCGCAATTACAAAGGTAATGATCGCAATTGGGACCAGGGATCTCCGCAAATGCGACGAAAAGATCGCATTTGCGATCACACCCCTTCTTAGACTCTCTTCGCAATTACGAAAATACGTTCGCATTTGCGAACTCTGATGGCCTATGCCTTCTTCGCAATTGCAATGAAGCCCTCGCAATTGCCATGCCTGTTTTGCTCGCATTTGCGAAGCTTGATCTCGCAATTGCGAGATTAGAGGCTTGCAACAGATACCAACAATTCTCTAAGTTCAAAAATCACCCCGTAACCTATCCAAAACTCACTTGAGCCCTCGGGGCTCCAAACCAAACATGCACACAAGTCTTAATACATCATACGAACTTGCTCACGCGATCAAATCGCCAAAATAACACCTAGAACTACGAATTCAACACCAAAACTCATGAAATTTTCAAGATAGTTTCAAAACTTCTAACTTTTCAACCAAAGGTCCGAATCACGTCAAATAAATTCTGTTTTTCACCAAATTTCACAGGCATGACTTAAATACCATATTAAATCTGTACCCGGCTCCGGAACCAAAATACGAGCCTGATACCAACAAGATCAATCATTATTCAATTTCTAAAAACTATTATATTTTCAGTTTAACAATTTTCTTCAAAATTTCATTTCTCGGGAAAGGGACCTTAGAATTCAATTTCGGACATACACCCAAGTCCCATATTTTTCTACGGACCCTCCGGGACCGTCAAAATATGGGTCCGGGTCTATTTACTCAAAATATTGACCGAAGTCAACTTAAATCAATTTTAAAGGCAAAACTTAGCATTTTCTCAAATTTTCACATAAAGGCTTTCAAGAAGCACACCCGGATTGTGCACGCAAATCGAGGAGAAATAAAATGAGATCTTGGAGGCCTCGGAACCCCGAATTGGGTTCTAAAATACGAGATGACCTTTTGGGTCATCACAGCCCTATTTTCCGGGGCCTGCGTTTCATGCCTGCTGGTGCAGGTAGACAAGCTGACGGTCCCCCTTCTTAGGATCCTTGATCAGCGAGAGTTGGCGTGCTCCATTTGATCCAGAGCTGCTTTAAATTTTGGTACGATATGCTTTTATACATATATGGGTATGACGTGGCCCAGTCCCGTCCTTGTACAGTCAAATATTCTATTAGAGGTTTGTAGACAGTATGTATATTTGGATAATATGTGGCCTTGCCGACTTCTAATTTTGGATATGTAGTTGTCTATAGCAGCCTTGTCGGCTCACCCTACGTATTCTGCATGTATATATACATATACCTTTTGGGCAGGTTTCCCTCATGTATGTTATTCTCGTAATTCAGCAAATGTTATTCACATTTATATATTAGACGCATGCTCATGGGTGTTCGACAGGTAGGACTCGCGCACTCGTCGCGGCCCATCGGTTTGGGTCGTGACATTAACAGTAAACTCCATCACTCTATGAGTGATAAATGAGTTCTTTCAGAGCTAGATAGCCACGTAGTTGTGTTATAGCGTATTTGACCAAGCTTCTTAAAGTACTTTTGGTGAGAATCAGATATGTTCGGTTAATTAATTTGAAAAAAACTTTTGAAGTACTCCCTCCGTTCCAGTTTATGTGAACCTATTTCCTTTTTGGTCCTTTCCAAAAAAATGACCCCTTTCTAAATTTGGAAACAATTTAGCTTAAACTTACAATTCTATCATTAATGAGAAGCTTTTATAACCACACAAATACTCTGGGCCCATTTTTGACTTGTTTAGGACCACAAATTCCAAAAGTATTCATTTTTTCTTAAACTCCGTGCCCAGTCAAACAAGTTCACATAAATTGGAACGGAGGGAGTAGTATTTTGTCAAACTTTTAAAATGCGTTCCTAAGTGAATTTTTCTCAAAAGTGCTTCTGAAAAAAAAAATTTCTACTCAAAAATACTTTTTTTTCCTTGTAAAAGCTTGTCCTAATACCTTAACTTTTGAAAAAAAAACACTTTGCAACAAAAAGAAATTATTTTTGGCCAAAAAAAAAGCTTAGCCAAATAGGCTATTAAAGCGGAACTTGAGCAGATCTTTCATCAGAACCCAATTTTTAATTTATACTTAGCTAGCAATGATCGACTGCTTAAAAATAGGTGAAAAACTAGCTTTTTGTTGTACTTTTTAAGTTCATTATACAAGGAGCCAAACCTATAACATATGCTATAAATCTACTGGAAAGAAGTCTCAAACTCTGGAAAAATCGCAAAGGCATAAAGAGACTCCTTTCTTCTGTTAAGAAAAACCAATCATCATTTTAACAACCTGCATCACACTAAGGGGTCGTTTGGTAGGATGCATAAGAATAATGCTGAATAGGGTGTATTAGTAATGTTGGTATTGGTTATGCTGATATATTTCTTATCCATTGTTTGGTTTGATGTATTAAAGCATTGTACAATTTCTAAAAGAATTGTTTGTTTACAAAAATGCCCTCAAAACTAGTCCACTCTAACTTTTTAAAAGTAACATATGTTGAAAAATATTTTTATATGAAAAAGTTTAAAAAAAAATTATTTTATTTGTCTACCTATATTGTAAAATAAAATTAAATATTTATTTATAAAAAAGAAAATATGCTAAGTATTTATTTATTTACTAGAGATATAAATTTATTTCTCACTATTTGGATTATTTTGAACTTGCATAATATACTAACTAGCATATTTTAATCAAGCATAAATTTTGAAGGACAATTTTGTCTTTAACTAAGCTAATGCATGCATTAAAACCCATTGCATTGCTAATACTATTGTTTTCTATGCATTAGTTATGCATATGATAATACCAAATAGGATGTATAACTAATGCTTGCATAATTAATGCATAAGTTCAAAATGTCTATCAAACAATGTATTATTAATACACAAAGTTAATGCATGCATTAAATTATCTAATGCATCCTACCAAACGACCCCTAATATTCTGTTTTGCTACATCTAATTGCAAATCAAGCCAACCAAAAAAAAAAGGTTTAATAAGAAGATAAAATGACCAAAGTTCCCTCAAGAAGAATCTTCTAAAATCCTGACTACATCAGACTTTTGTTCCTCTGTAAGTTCAGTTGGAAAAGCTACTAAGAAAGTTATAATCAAGTTTCCTCTGTTCCCTTGCTGTTTGGGCTTAGCCATACCTTGTCCTGCTATAATCCTTTCATAACCAGGGTAGATAATATCATCAATGGTTAAGCTCATCTTTTCACCGCACAACAACGGTATGGAAATAGTGCAACCTGTAAGAGCTTTTACCAATGGGATTTCTACTGCCAATTCCAGATTGTCGCCTTCTCTCCTGAAGAGAAGGTGTCGTTTCTCTGCGATCACAAAAATCACATCTGCTGGAGAAGTGCCTGGCCTCTCATCACCTTTGCCTTCGAATGTAATCTTGGTCCCTTTTGTCCATCCTGGCTTCACTTTGATTGTTAGTACCTCCTCTTCTTCTGTTAGCCTGTAAGATAAGAACATGCATGGCACATCCTCAGGTAAATAATTTAAGATAATTTTCACAATTATTAACCCCCATATTTGTTTTTCACTTACTAGGACGCTGCTACTTATTAGCTACCTCATTTTGGGCACTTAGTAGATACTAGTGGTAATACTAATACTAGCTAACAAATATTGTCACATAACTTCAAACTTTTTGGTGTAAGAAACCAGTCAATAGGTAGTCCGTGTACTAAGCTTCCGTTATACGCGGGTCCGAACCCAATGAAAGGGCCGGGTCACGTTAGGTTTTATGTATACGTAACCTTACCTTGCATTTATGCCAAAGATTTCATGGGATGAACAATTAATGAGCGATTTAATTAAGCCATAGGATTATAAACTTCCTCGAATGAGAAAATAAAAGCTTAATAGTTCTAGCTTTTGAAAAATTAACTAATTCCATTAAAGTGTGTAATCTAGAGTGCTAAGTTAGGAAAATAACCAATAAAATGGCAAAAGTAAACTCATACCCAATATCTGTAACCGCATCTCTTGTAACCTTCATCTTCTTAACGCATCCAAAGCACAACTCTTCTAGGGTACATTCAAGTGTCTCTTCCATAGGTGGGGGTTTTACCAATCCGGTCGAGCTGGAAAACATTATAGGAGTTGAGCTCCTCCGGCTCGCATTACGGGAAAACGACGCTGGTAATGCCGTTGAGGCTGCAGGGGGTGCTTCGCTTCTATTCCGAAGGCTTGCACTCCGCGAAAAGGATTTCGGAACTGCATGAGTACTGTCAACTCTATCATGAGTACGGCTAGCATTACGCGAAAGCGTGCTTGCCAATGCCGGTCCACTTCCACCACCGACATTACTTGAAGGAACAAAGTTATGATGTTTTCCGCTTGTGGTTCGAAAAATTCGAGAAATGGTCCTGGAGAGGCGAGAAGGGCTGGTGCTTCTTGAACCGGGAGGACTTGAAATGGGAGAACTTGTATAGTAATAATGTCCGTTGCTTCGGTGGTTATTGTTATGTACGGCTCCGGGGGGTACTTGATCATTGTGGTTATATCTTAAATCTTCAACGTCAATAACGGTTTCATCAACACTGCTTTTCTTTATACTAACCTGCAATTTGGTTATTCAAAGATTAATTATACGTCAAAATCTTCATGCATCTATCAATACAACAAGTAGACCTACATTCTAATCAAGTTAGGGTCGGCTATCTGAATATTAAGCAACCAATATCATACAAAATAAAAACAAAAATAAATGCACTAATAAGAGTTCTATATATTTTCTACTGGCATATTATCTCTAACATGACTAAGAGGATTTTCCAAATATGTGCAAAAATTAAATTATTCTGTTTCTAATACTTAATGAATAGATCTATCATTTTCCGATTCTTATAAAAAAATAACTAGAAAAACTGAATCTGGTGAAACAGAAGGCGTGTATGTTTGAGACAGGATGCTATTTCAATCAAATCTTTTAAAAGATTTTCCTTGCTATTTCCTTCTGAAATAGTCCAGTAGTATTTAATAATGAGAAACATTCAAGGAGTTTACATACTTTACAACCCTAAATAAAATAATTTTATGAATATAACCAAATATATACCTTGTGATCTTGGAGGATATTGGATTTAGGCTTTTGATCTTTATTATGGGGTTGTTGAGTCTTATTCTTAGGAGATAAAATACGGTCAGGGGAGAATCTGGAGACGAAGGATTTGCAAACTTTACAGACACTTCCAAAGCCAAAACTGCTGCAAAACTCATGAGATGTGGCCCGTGAATGATCTGCCATGGAACAAAACCAACACACACACAATATAATTGAGAAATTACACAGAGAGATAAAGAGAGAGACAGAGAGAGAGATCTGGTCTACTCTTAGAACGGATGGTTAATTATTGCCTATAATTATAAAGCGGTTTAATAACTAAGATTAGTTGAAGATTAATTTTTCTTTTCATAATCAAAACATCTTAAGCTAATTAAAAGACTCAACTCTATTTATCATTAATTAAAGGATATTTGTGGGTGTTACGTTTATCCTTGACCTCACCATTTTAATTAGTTTAGTAAACAATAATTAGCTAAAGTCCAATTGGTTAGTCGAGAGGAAGTTTTCTAGGAATAACTACCCCGCTGTATCAACGCAAATAACATACTAGTAAGATATTCGTCATCTCTAGACCTAAGATAGAAATAATTTTCTTCATCATAGTTTTATTTGGAATCAAGTGTTATTTGTACATCATGTCCCTTTATAATTTATAATTTAAGAAAATAGTTTTTTTAGATCTCTTAAGTGTAAAAGACATATCTCTTACGTATAAACGTAAATCTTTCATCTGTAAAAAAAAATGTATTATCATAAAAATAAAAACAAGTTGATAAAGAGCCACAAAATTAATTGACCACAAAATATAGTGATGCAGTAAATTTTTTAATATGAGAGAATTATTGTGTGACTTTAATGATACAACAAATAAAGTTAGAAAACATACGTGAAATTAACCCACGAAACTGATAAGTGTCTAACCACACTAATAAAGGGCTTCAAATGCCAGGAGATTGACGGTGGTGGGTACGAGAAGAGGTAGAGGGAGACCTAAGAAGTATTGGGGAGAGGTGATCAAGCGGGACATGACGCGACTTAGGATTACTGAGGACATGGCCCTAGACAGGGAATTGTGGAGGTCGAACATTAAGGTTGAAGGTTAGGGGGAAGTTGTGAATATTTCTACAGCGTACTAGAGTGAGCCTAGCCAGTTAGGAGTTAGGCTTAGGATGCTACTGGTCAGCTTCTGATGCAGGGCTTTATGCGCTGGGTATTAGTTTACCTTCCATCTCGCTCATATTTACTATATTCTCTTATATTGCCGTTATTTTGCTATTTTAGGCTCCTTTATGTTATGTTATGTATTTTATGTTATTTTATTATGAGTCTATCGATGATACTAATATATCGTCACTTGATTCTTTCTTGAGTTGATGGTCTTCTGGAAACAGCCTCTCTGCCCCTCGGGGTAGGGGTAAGGTCTGCGTACATACTACCCTCCCCAGACCCCACTTGTGAGATTATACTGGGTTGTTGTTGTTGTTGCTGTAGATGCCAGGAGATTGACTTGGAAAAGGGAATTGGAACAAAGACTAACAAAAAGGGACACCCAACGGATCTCTGCCGCATAATAGGCCGACTGGAGATTTGAGCAGTTAAATGTAGACAACGATACATCCATGGACAACGATATTCGTTTCTTCATACGTTTTTACTCTTGTATTGTTAAACATGTTGTTTTGAAAATACTTTTTTTGAGCCGATGATCTATTAGAAACAATCTCTCTACCTCACACGATATAGGGTAAGGTCTGCATATTATATACGGATAAAACCGAGGCTAGTGAGCACTCCGATGTCCCGTTGAGGCAAACAAAGCAAGGGTGTAACTACAAGGGATCAAAATCGAAGCTAGGAGCCTCTCGTATCAAGGCGCGAACAAACACCTGCCCTCGGAGCCATCGAGATCACGCCCCCCGGATCCGGTTCGAGTTCCAAGACCACGAAAAGCATTACCAAACATCCACACACGATTAATAAAAGGCTGTGATATCCGTGCCCAACCGGATATCACGGCGTGGATCTCGACCCGTATCGGCAACAAATCAGTGATTAGCGAAAGGGAAGATTTTTACCTTTCATAAAATTATACTTAGAGTAAAACCCCCCTACTATATAAAGGGGAAGTTTATTATTTAGTAGGGACACTGTAACATGCATACCAATGCAATATACATTTGTTTTCTATGCTTCTAAAAATTATTCAAAGTTCTTAATTTTGCTCATAGTTCTTCATAAGTGTTTGGCTCCGAACCGAAGGCAAGCTAATTGTTAAGCTTATAACCGAGCCCAGACTCAATATTACTACTGTTTTGGCTGATTATTCTAACCTTAATTTTCTTATCTAACGTTATTAATCACTTGTATTGAATTAATCCACATATCATTAAAATCGCGTATAAATTCAATTGTAAACAGTTTGGCACCCACAATGAGGTTAAGGATAATAATGGTAATTTGATACATATTTCTATAACACACTCTATTTTACGCTTATTCTTTGAGATTTTAATTTCAGATCTATCTAAGAATGTCAAACTCTCAATCTGCTCACTTGAACGTTGATGCAAAGTCTGGCCACCATGGCGAAAACAACAATATAGTACCTAGCAACGAGGTGCCCCTACTGATCCCAACGGTGTCCCAGTTGCTATCACGTCCCAATTTCTCCTATAGGTCGTGATGGCGCCCTACGTTACCGCTAGGCAAGCCAACAATTAACTAACTATGTGATCATTTCTTTTAAAATTTGAAATAGGTGATTTTTAGTTTGTGCATAGATAGGAAGTAAGAATTTAATAAAATGACTTGAAAACGAATAAGATAAGTAAAATAACCCAAAAACCATCAAGTGTCTATAAGCATAAATCTCTAAGACCTGGTGTCACAAGTGTATGAACTACTAGTAGAATATACAAAAGAATACTACATTACTGTCTGAAATGAAATAGACAGAAAATACAAGCAAAAGAAAGACTTCGGCTGCTGCAGAACGGGCTAAGAAGGCAGCTCACCGCAGAGTCTTGTGGAAATCAAGGATGCGTGTCAGAGTGATATCCAGATGCATCTGCCTCAGATCCTGCACATTTAGTGCAAAAGTATAACATGAGTACATAAACAACATGTACCCAGTAAGTATCCAGTCTAAACTGGAAGAAGTAGTGACAAGGGGTCGACTTTGACACTCACTATGGGCTAACAATAAAATACAGAAATTATAACTAAGCATGGATTACATAAATATAGCTGAAAACTCATTAACAGGAAATAATAGACAATTCTTTCGCTAATAGTAAATCCCAGATTAATTCCTATCATTTAACAATTTAATCTCTTAAGCCAATGAAGCAATAACAATTATAGTTGGACTCCAAGAATTTGTTTTGCATAAATTATGCCGAGGTTGTACGACCTGATCTAATATAAAAATATCTAAACTACTGCTAAGGGTTGAACGACACAAAATATAGATGCATCTATCTGCTATCGAGACGTTTGGCCCGCTCCACAAGAAGAGAAAGTACTTTATAAACAGTCGATACAAGATTTATTAAGAGGCTAATGTTCAAAGAAACACCAATTCTCAGTAACAGTCAAGTGGCCCATCTAGAACTCAAGTAAATGAAATTTAACCTTTTATGATTCTTTTATCCAGTTCCAATATGATTCAAGCAATTAAATTAACAAGTAGGAAGAAAACATAGCAAGTATAACATGGTCTGGGTCATAAACTACCTGGACCTAAACATATAGTTGTTTAAAGCTTTGGTGTAAAGTTTGTTGTACTAGGTTCATTATTGCTTGTTTGTTTTATTATTAAAACGATATTAAATTAAAAAATTTTCAATTTCAACATTAAGATTAATTTGTAAATTTGAGAATCATTAGTTAATTTGGATTATATGAACATTTAAGAAGATATTCAAATTTAATTATTATAGTTAAAGACTTGTATTATTTGGAATAGGGATTAATGTAAGATTTCGAGTGTTAAAAAATATTAATTTAAAAAATAAATATATCAATTAAAGTGCTTTGACACAATGATATGTATATATCTAAAACGAACCTTTGAAAGAGTATAACTTTGTAACCATTTTAAATAAATTAAATTGTTTTAAATATCTCATTTCTAGATTTCTATTTATGTAGATGGAATTTGTGCATCGTAGATGGATGTATAATAGGAATCATCCTAATCGTATGGGGTTGAAGGATGAATTTATTGAAAGAGTTGCTGAATTTATTGTTAAGGCTCAAATACTTAATGATTTTCTTATTGGAGGAAGGATTAGGTGCACTTGTGTGAAATGTAAGTGTGTTAAGTTATTGAAAACAAACGAAGTTAAAGTTCAACTCTACAAGAAAGGTTTTGTAGAAAATTGTTATATATAGACTGTTCATGGGGAGAATCATGCTACTCCCTCCATTCCAGTTTATGTGACTCTATTTCCTTTTTGGTCCGTTCCAAAAAGAATAACTCCTTTCTAAATTTGGAAATAATTTAGCTTAAACTTCCAATTCTACCCTTCCAATTTTATAACCACACAAATATTCTAGACCCCCTTTTGACTTGTTTAGGACCACAAATTCTAAAAGTCTTTATTTTTTCTTAAACTCCATGCATAGTCAAACATGTTCATATAAATTAAAATGGAGGGAGTAGTTTAGATGATGTTAACTTTTATAATTCTTTTGGTGGTGAAGGTATCTCCATTGCGAAGCATAATGTTGAAAATTTTCGATACAATGAAATGATGAGGGATGCTTTTGGGATGTTTCCTGGGGTTCAATCCGAACCAAATGTTGAGGCTAAGCATTTCTATGAATAGTTAGAGGAAGCTAGTCGTCCATTGTATGAAGGCTCGATGCATTCCAAGTTGTCTGTTGCGGTTAGATTGCTAAGTATTAAATCGGATAGTTCTATTTCCCAAGCGGACATGGATTCTATTATTGGGCTTATGAATGAACTTAATCCGAGTAACATTGACTTACCAAAAGATTTCTATACTGCTAAAAAATTGGTTTGTAAGTTGGGTCTTTCATTAAAGAGAATTGATTGTTGTGAGAAAGCTTACATGTTATACTATAAGGATGACACATCTCTAGAGAACTGTAAATTTTGTAATCAACCTTGTTTTAAGTAAGTCACAAATGCCAATACAAAAAAGAAAGTTCCAGTTAAAGCGATGCATTACTTACCTCTTATACCTAGGTTAAAGAGGTTGTATGCATCAATGAGCTCTACTCCTCATATGAGATGACACTATGAACATAGAAGGCCACCCGATATTCTATGCCATCTATCAGTTGAAGAAGCGTGTAAGCATTTTGATAGGGTTTTCCCCGAGTTTTCTAGTGAACTAAGAAACATTAGGTTTGGATTATGCACAAATGGATTTACTCCATTTGCTGTCTCTGCTGCACCATATTCATGTTGGTCGGTGTTTGTTATCCTGTATAATCTTTTGCCCGAGTTGTGTATGATAAGTCCATATCTGTTCCTAACTTGTATTATTCCATGTCCATGCAATCCAAAAATTCTGATTGATGTATACTTGCAGCCTTTGATTGATGAGTTACAATTATTATGGCATCAAAATGTGGAAACATATGATATATCAACTAAATAAAACTTCAGATTGCACGTTGCTTTGATGTGGACTATAAATGATTTTCCTGCTTATGGAATGTTGTTCGGTGGTCGACTGCTGGAAAGTTAGCTTGACCTTGTTGTATGGAAGACACAAAAGCATTTACTTTGAAGCATGGAGATAAAAATACGTGGTTCGATTGCCACCTCAGATTCTTATCAATGAATCATGAATTTAGGCGAAATACAAGTGCATTTATAACAAGCCGAACTGATTTTGAGTAGCAACCATTTTGCTTTTGTTCTGAAGAAATTTGGAACAAAGTAAGGGATCTTCCTAAAGTAATAGAGTCTCCACCATCCAAGATAGCGATGAGGATTGACTATCCCTTCCTAAAGTAATAGAGTCTCCACCATCTAAGATAGCGATGAGGATTGACTTGTTATTCTTTTTATGTTGTTTTTCCTTTAATCGTTTAATATATTTGAAGAATTGTTGTATGGTTTTTATGACATGTTAAGCATTTTATGTTATTCCTTTAGTTATCTATTAGAAGAATTGTTGTATGTTTTTATGACATGTTAATCATTTTATGTTATTCCTTTAATTATCTATTATGTTGCAAAATTATTTTATATTTTTATGACTTGTTAGGTTATTTATTTATTTCTTTAGTCGTTTAATTTGTAGAATAATTATTTTATATTTACTATCACTTGTTGTATATTTCTTTTGTATTTTATTATGATTATATTACAAATATGGCATCTAAGGGAAAGGAAAAGAGGAAATCTAAGAAGAAAAAATAATATGTTCCAACTTCCTCAAGTATGCCAAATATGAGTCCTCCTCTTCCTCGCCATACTCTTCCTCATCCTCCTCAGTTTCATTGCCATCTACCATGTTCACTATCCCTCCTCCATCTAATAATTCAGTTCAGTATTATTCTATACCCGCCAAAGGAAGTCAAAGTAACACTATTTTTAAGTTTGTACCCACACCTTCTATACCATTTTCTTCATCGGGCTTTCATGGTAGTCAGCATGGTGGCTCACCAGCTGCTGCACCCCCGAGCTTCTATGGTAGTAGAATACTGGATCACTAGCTGTTACACCCCCGAGTTTTCATGGTAGTCAGCATGGTGGCTCACCAGCTGCTGCACCCCCGATCTTTTGTGGAAGTCAGCATGATGGTTCGTTTTTTGTTGGTCCATCAACATCATGCATTCCCAACATATCTAGGTTGGATATTAGAGGTTTTCGCCCGCTGCTTCTACACTATCTAGTAGATGTAGGCAGAATCTTGGAGGGGATGTACAATTTGATATTTATAATTTGTTGATAATCGTCCCCTAGAAGGATGGGTAAGATGGTTCTTGTCACGATCCAATTCTATTATAGGCCGTGATGGCATCCAACACCATTGTTAGGTAAGCCAACACTGATCAACTAGTGATTTTTCATTTAAATAAATTACTAAGTGGATAACAATTCTTCATTTGTTAAGAAAATTTAGATATTTGCAAATGTAACATAAATAAATGGAAGCAAATGAGTAGAAATCAAAATCATGAAAACAACTCCAAAATCATAAGTCTACTAGTGCGTGTGCCAGGACCTGGTGTCATAAGTATGTGGGCATTCTAGTAGAATATACAAAAGAGTACTAGTCTACTATCTGAAAGGAATCAGACAGAAAAATATAACATAAAGAAGACTCCAGTTGCTGCAGAACGGCTCAGAAGGTAGCTCACCGTGAAGTCTCGAGATGGGGATCAAATCTGCGTGCTGGACTGGTGACCAGATGCACCTGCCTCAAATCTTGTACAATTAAGTACATAAGAGTATTGTGAGTACATAAAAATATGTACCCAGTAAGTATCTAATCTAACCTCGAAGAGGTAGTGATGAGGGGTCGACTCCGACACTTACTAAGGGCCAACAATATGATAATGTGAAGTTCTAATTAAGCATGATACATAGAGATAACAATACAACTCAGAACAAGAAATAACTGAACAATTCTTTCACATATTTAAGAACCCAAATCACTTCCTTCATTTAAAATAAATTATCTCTCAAACAAAGAATTATACCAATTATGAAAGGGGCTTCCAGTTCTATTATCACGCAATTTCGCCGAGGATGTTCGTCCCAATCCAACATAAATGTAAATTGTGTACTGCGAAGGGTCGAACGGCATGAACCATAGATGCATCTATTAACCTACCGAGGCAAATGGCCCACTCCCATGAGAGTAGTAGAAGGCATTACCCCACTCGCAAAATATACTTGGGGCGCGGTCAAATATAATTTATCAATAAATCATAACCCTTTCTTGATTCTCTTTAAAATAAAGACAATTCAACTTGAAGCTTTTAAATTCTTAAAATTTCTTAACTTAGTTTCATCTGATACAATTAATAAATATAATAAAATAACGGTTTCCACAAAGCATGGTGTAAGCCTAAAACTACCCGGACATAAATAGGAATAGTAGCTACATATGAACTCTCCTCACTTCATGCGTACATAGGCCCCCACAAATAATAACACATATTAATTAAGTTCACCTATTGGGTAAATTCCCTCTTACAAGGTTAGAAAAGAGACTTACCTCGTCTCAAAGCCTACTTCCAAATTAAAAAAAATGCACTCAAACCCTCAAATCGGAGCCGAACAATTCAAAACTATTCAAATAGTGTAAAAACTAATCAATATATGTTCAAAAATTTATATTCTAACTATTTAAGTAATTACCCCACCCTAAATGTAGAGTTTCTAAAATTCACCCCCAGGCCCACGTGCCCGGATTCCAGAAATATTTTAAGAAAGTTGTTACTCATAACCTTAGAAACATAAATATATGATTTTCACTAAGTTTCATAATCATTTTCGTGGTAAAATCTCATTTTTTATCAAAACCCTAAGTTTTCATATAAACCCATGATTTTCACTAATTTACATGTTATAATCTACCCATAAACTATGTATTTAAATCACATTGTGTAGGAATTACTTACCTCAAAGTATTAGGTGAAATCCCCTCTCTAAGAGCTTCAAGAATTGCCCCAAAATGAAATAAATGAGCTCAAAAATGCCTAAGTCCCGTATTAAATGAAGTCCACTACCTCCAGCGATTTCCGCATGTGCAGTCATAGGGCCGCATCTGTGCCCTCGCTTCTCCGGAACTCTAGTCCGCTTCTGCAAAAATACCCTGGTCCGGCTGGCATCACATTTGCGGACGGGTATCCGCTTCTATGAAGGATGGGCCGCACCTGAAGAACCTGGGTTGCCCTTCCTTGGCTGCTTTTGCGAGGCTTGGCTCACACCTGCGAGCTCGCACCTGCGGCTGGCCAAGCGCAGGTATGAAAATGACAGATTCGGCTGTTGATCCAAATTCTCAACATGGTCTGAGCCTTGTCCGTTTGGCACTCGGGGCCCGACCCGAACATACCAACAACTTTGGAATCATAAAATAGACTCGCTTGAACTCTCGGAACACCCGAAACAACATTAAATCTAAGAACCACACCCCAAAACCAATTGAATCAAACTTAAGAACTTTAAATTCTTCAATTTACTTCCAATGCGCCGAAACGTACTTAAACTACTCGGAATGACACCAAATTTTGCGTGCAAGTCTTAAATGACATTACTGAACTGTTCCCAGTCTCAGAATTCTGTTTGGACCTCGATATCACCAAAACCCGTTCCAAACCAAATTTAAAGAACTTTTAAACCTTCAAGAACCAACTTTTACTATTATGTGCCAAAATGCTTCCGGGTCATCCAAAACCCGATCCGAACATACACCCAAGTCCGATATCATCATACGAACCTATTAGAGCCATCAAATCTCGATTCCAAGGTCGTTTCCTCAAAATGTTGACCGAAGTCAAACTTGGTCTTTTAAGCCAACCTTAAGGAACCAAGTATTCCGATTTCAACCCGAACTCTTCCAAATCCCCAACTAACCATCCCCGCAAGTCATAAAACAGTAAAATCATGTGCAGGAAGTCTTATTTAGGGGAACGGGGTTCTAGAAAGCAAAACGACCGATCGGGTCGTTACATTCTCCGCCTCTTAAACAAACGTTTGTCCTCAAATAGGTTTAGATTCATACCTGAGGTGTTGAATAAGTGTGGATATCTGCTCTGCATGTCCTCCTTAGACTCCCAGGTCGCCTCCTCGATTGGTTGGCCCATCCACTGAACCTTTATCGTGAAAATCCTCTTGGATCTCAACTGGTGATCTTGTCTAGCAGCTGGCTCCTTCTCATAACCCAAGCTCTCATCTAGCTGAATAGTGTTGAAATCTAACACATGTGACAAGTCGGCGTGATACCTCTGGAGCATAGACACGTGAAAAACCGGATGAACTCCTGATATGCTGGGAGGTAAAGCAAGCTCATAAGCAACCTCCCCAACTCGCCTTAACACCTCAAATGATCCTACAAACCTTGGTCTCAACATGACCTTCTTTCTGAATCTCATAATCCCCTTCATCGGCGAGAATTTCAAGAGAACATTCTTGCCCACCATAAATGATAAATCACGTGCCTTCTGGTCCGCATAACTCTTCTGTCTGGACTGTGCTGTGTGAAGTTGCTCTTGGATCAACTTCACCTTTTCCAATGTATCATTCACCAAATCAGTACCATATAACTCAGCTTTGCCGGGATCAAACCACCCTATGGGAGAACGACATCACCGACCATAGAAAGCCTCAAATAGAGCCATCTCGATGCTGGACTAATAAGTGTTGTTATAAACAAACTTGGCCAAAGGCAAGAACTGATACCACTGTCCCCAACGTCAATCACACATGCTCTAAGCATGTCCTCTAAGATCTGAACTGTCCGCTCCGACTGCCTGCCGGTCTGTGGATGAAACAAAGTTCTGAGCTTTACATGGGTCTCTAACTCACTCTGTACGGCTCTCCAGAAATGCGAAGTGAACTGAGGGCCTCTATCTGATATGATGGAAACAGGCACCTCGTGCAACCGAACTATCTCCCCAATATAAATATGGGCCAATCTCTTTGAAGTATAAGTAGTCACAACCGGAATGAAGTGCGCCGACTTGGTCAACCTATCGACAATGAGCCAAACTGCATCAAACTTCTGCAAGGTCCGCGACAAGCCAACTACGAAGTCAACAGTAATGTGCTTCCATTTCTACTCTAGTGCAGCCATCTGCTGAAGTAGGCCACCTGGCCTCTGGTGCTCATACTTAACCTGCTGGCAGTTTAGGCACCTAGCTACATACTCAACTATGTGTTTCTACATCTGCCTCCACCAATAATGCTATCTCAGGTCACGATACATCTTCAAAGCACCTGGATGAATGGAATATTGAGAACTGTGTGCCTCCTCTAGAATCCTCTCCCTCAAGCCATTGAATTAGGAACATATAGACGACCCTGGAGTTGCAAAACACCATCCTCGCCAATAGAAACCTCCTTGGCACCACCCTGTAGTACCATCTCTCTAAGAACTACCAAGTGCGAATCAGCAAACTATCGAGCCTTGATTTGCTCCAATAGTGAAGACTGGGCAATAACACATGCAAGAACTCAACTGGGCTCTGAAATATCCAACCTCACAAGTTTGTTAGCCAAGGACTAAATGTCCAAGGCTAGTGTCCTTTCCTCTGTTGAACTGAATGCCAAGCTACCCATACTCTCTGCCTTTCTACCCAAGGCATCTGCGACTACACTCGCCTTTCCCGGATGATAAAGAATAGTGATGTCATAAACTTCAACAATTCAAGCCATTTGTGCTGCCTTAAATTGAGATCCCTTTGCTCGAACAAATGTTGTAAGCTACGATGATCGGTGTAAACCTCACATGACACCCCATAAAGATAATGCATCCAGATCTTAAGAGCATGAACAATTGCGACTAACTATAGATCGTACATAGGGTAATTCTTCTCATGAATCTTTAGCTGAAGCGAAGCATATGCAATAACTCGCCCTTCCTGCATCAATACATAACCCAAGACAATGCATGAAGCATCGCAATACACCGTATATATCCCAGAACCAGAAGACAATACTAGAACTGGTGCTATAGTCAAAGCTATCTTGAGCTTCTGAAAGCTCGCCTCACAATCATCGGACCAACGGGACGGAGCACCCTTTTGGGTCAATCTAGTCAGAAGTGCTGAAATGGATGAAAAACCCTGCACAAACCGACGATAATAACCTACTAACCCCAGGAAACTCCTGATCTTGGTCGCCGAAGTAGGAAGTGGCCAACTCTGAACTGCCTCAATCTTCTTGGGATCTACCTAATTCCCTCGCCTGATACAACATGCCCCAAGAATTCCACAGAATCTAACCAAAACTCACATTTGGAGAACTTAGCATATAGCTTCTGTTCCCTCAAGGTCTGAAGCACCACTCTCAACTGCTGCTCGTTCTCCCTAGGCTATGTGAGTAGATCAAGATGTCATCAATGGAGACAATGATGAACGAATCAATATAAGGCCTGAACACACTATTCATCAAATCCATAAATATTGTTGGGCATTAGTCAAGCCGAAGGACATCACCAGAAACTCATAATGGCCATATATAATATGGAAAGTAGTCTTTGGGACATCTGAGTCCTGAATCTTTAACTGATGGTACCCTGATCTCAAGTCAATCTTAGAGAACACCCTATCACCCTACAATTGGTCAAACAACTCATCAATACACGACAACAAGTACTTGTTCTTGATGGTTACTTTGTTCAACTGGCGGTATTCAATGCACATGCGCATAGTCCCATCTTTCTTTTTCACAAATAACACTGGGTCACCCCAAGGTGATACACTTGGTCTAACGAACCCTTTTGCTAACAACTCCTCAAGCTTCTCCTTCAATTCCTTCAACTCTTTCGGAGCCATACGGTACGGTGGGATAGATATAGGCTAGGTACCTGGAGCCAAATCAATACAGAAATCAATATCACGATCTGGTGGCATGCCTGGAAGGTTAGAAGGAAACACATCGACAAACTCCCAGACTATTGACACTGAATCAATCGTCGGAGATTCTGCGGTAGTATCCAAAATATTGGCTAGGTAAGCCAAAAAACCTTTCTCGACCATATGTCGAGCCTTCGAAAAAGAGATAACCCGACTAGATGTACTAATGGAGGAACCCTTCCACTCCAATCTCGGCAATTCTAGCATTGCTAAAGTAACATTCTTGGCATGACAACCAAGAATGGCATGATATGGGGATAACTAGTCCATGCCCAGGATGACCACAAAGTCAGTCATATCAAGCAATAGAAGGTCCACTCTAGTCTCATAACATAGAATGTGATCACACAAGACCGATAGATCTGATCCACAACCACAGAATCACCCATAGGAGTGAACACATAAACATGAGTACCTAAGGACTCACGAGGAATATCTAGGAAATAAGCAAAAAGAGATGATAAATATGAATAAGTAGATCCTGGATCAAATAACACTGAGGCATCCCTACGTAGACAGAAATAATACATGTGAGCACGACGTCCGAGGCCACTACATCTGGTCTGGCTGGAAAAACATAGATCTAGCTGGAGCGCCATCTGGCTGGCTTTCACCTGACTGAACAATAGTTGGATGACCTCCCCTTGCCTAGCCACCACCTCTAGGACGGCCCCTACCCGCCTATCCCCCACCTCTGGGCGGTCGGACGATTGGCGCTGCAATCATAGGCTGATGACCCTATTGTACTACCTTGTCCCGATGTCTGGGACAAAATCTCTTTAGGTGGCCTGGATCCCCACACTCGTAACAACCCCTCGGTGCCATAGATTGCAGCCCCGAAGTCTGACCATGATGGCCTAACTACTCACTGGGAGAACCTTGGATGGCTGGTGGGCGGTATGAACTCTCTGGCATGGCACTGAAACAAGCATTGGAAAACCTAGAATAGCTGGTGGGCTGTAAGAACTCTCTGTCATAACACTAAAATAGGGTCGCGCTGGAGAACCCTGAGGAGGCGGGGGTGCTAGATATGTAGGCCTGCTAGGCTGACCCCTCCCAAATTGACCTCTACCCCTTGCTGGGGCACCTCAAAACTCTTGAGAGAAAGGGGTCCTCTTGTCCTGCTGCCTTTTCTCTCTACCACATTAGTGGTAGCCCTCAATCTTCTGAGTAGTCTCCACTACTAGCTGATAATCACTACCCATATCAACCTCCCGGGCCATACTAGCCCAAATACTGGGGTGCAACCCCGCAACAAATCTTTGCACTCTCTCGGCATCCGTAGGAAGTATCATAAGAGCATGGAAAGACAACTTAGAAAATATCACCTCATAATCGGTCACTAACATCTGACCTTGCTCAAGCTGCTCAAACTGACACCACAACTCTTCCCTCTAGGAGGGTGGAATATACCTATCCAAGAAAAGGCATGTAAACTGGTCCCAAGTCATTGGAGGAGAACCCACTGGCCTACCAAGAAGATAAGACTTCCAACATCTAAAGGCCCTGCCCTCCAACTAGAAAGTGGTGAAATTAACCCCATGGGACTCTAATATCCTCATGTTATGCAGTCTATCCGTGCACATATCAATGAAGTCTTGGGGATCCTCATGTTGCTCGCCTCTGAAGACAGGAGGATGTAGCCTAGTCCATCTATCTAAAAGCTTCTGCGGCTCGCCAGCCGCAGCTGGTCTAAGCTTAGGTACAGCTGTTGCAACTGGCTGGGCTCCGCCCATAGGTAGTGTACTCGGAGTCTGATATACTGTAGTTGCATGCCCAAGAGCCTGAGTAGTAAGGGTTTGTGCTCCCCCTCCCGATTGAGATGTAGTTGGGTCTGCTGGAAATAAGCAAGCCTGGGTCATATAATCCATGAACTGTATCATACAGACCATAACTTCCTGGAAGCCCAGTGCTGACATGAAATCTATTGGGGCTGGCTTTGCTGCAGAAACCTCGCCCTGCTCCTCAATAATGGGATCCTCTACTAGATCCGTTGGTGGTATAGCTGGGGAAACTCTAGGGACGTCCTCGTCCCCTACATCAGGCCAGTGCCCTCCCCCGGCCTCTAGTAACTGGGGGAGCAGCTCCTCCCAGGTTCAAAATGTCGTTCTCATCATCTGTGAGAGAATAAGAGAAAGGACTTAGTATACCATCAACTTCACGATAGGCAATGAATAAAGAGTAGTTTCCTAACACCCTATAGCCTCTCGAAGATAAGTGTAGATGTCTCCGCACCGATCTGCAAAACTCTATTAGCTTTGCCCATAACTTGTGAGACCTACGTGAACCTAGTGCTCTGATACCATATTTTCACATCTATTATAGTCCGTGATGGCGCCCAACACCTATCAACTAGTGATTTCCCATTTAAATAAATTACTAAGTGGATAACATTTCCTCATTTGTTAAAAAGATTTAGAAATTTGCAAATGTAGCGTAAATAAACGGAAGTAAATGAGTATAAAACAAAATCATGAAAGCAATTCCAAAATCATAAGTCTACTAGTGTGTATGCCAGGACCTAGTGTCACAAGTATGTGGGCTTTCTAGTAGAATATACAAAAGAATACTAGTCTACTGTCTGAAAGGAAATAGTCAGAAAAATATAACATAAAGAAGACTCCAGCTGCTGTAGAAAAGCTCAGAAGGCAGACCGTGAAGTCTCGAGATGGGGATCAAATCTACGCGCCGGACTGGTGACCAGATGCACCTGCCTCAAATCTTGTACAATTAAGTATAAAAGTGTAGCGTGAGTACATAAAAATATGTACCCAGTAAGTATCTAGTGTAACCTCAAAGAAGTAGTGACAAGGGGTCGACTCGGACACTTACTAAGGGCCAACAATATGATAATGTGAAATTCTACTTAAGCATGATACATAGAGAACAATAAAACTCAGAACAAGAAATAACACATTTTTTTCACCATATTTATGAACCCAAATCACTTCCTTCATTTAAAACAAATGATCTCTCAAACAAATAATTTATACCAATTATGAAAGGGGCTTTCAGTTC
The DNA here is from genome assembly GCF_000715075.1 of Nicotiana tabacum. Lineage (NCBI taxonomy): Eukaryota > Viridiplantae > Streptophyta > Magnoliopsida > Solanales > Solanaceae > Nicotiana > Nicotiana tabacum. The sequence continues at coordinate 55,990,448 of NC_134087.1, read as the reverse complement.
TATTATCACGCACGAATTCCGCTGAGGTCGTTCGAACCGGTCCAATATAAATGTAAATTGTGCACTGCCGAGGGTGGAATGACATGAACCATAAATGCATCTATTAACCTACCGAGGAGAACAACCCGCTCCCATGAGAGTAGTAGAAGGAATTACCCCGCTCGTGAAATATACTTGCGACGCGGTCAAATATAATTTATCAATAAATCATAACCCTTTATTGATTATTTTCAAAATAAAGACAATTCAACTTGAAGCTTTTAAATTCTTAATTTAGTTTCATTTGATACAATTAACAAATATAATCAAATAACGGTGTTCACAAAGTAAGGTGTAAACCTAAAACTACCCGGACATAAACAGGAATAGTAGCTATGAATGGACTCTCGTCTCTTCGTGTGTACGTAGCCCCCCCACAAATAATAACACATATTAGTTAAGTTCACCTATGGGGTAAATTCCATCTTACAAGGTTATAAAAGAGACTTAACTCGTCTCAAAGCCTACTTCCAAATTCAAAAATGTGCTCTAACCCTCAAATCAGAGTCGAACAATCCAGAACTATTCAAATAGTGTAAAAACTAATCAATATATGTTCAAAAGTTTATATTCTAACTATTTAAGTGATTACCCAACCGTAAATGTAAGGTTTCTAAAATTCACCCTCGGGCCCACGTGCTCGGATTCCAAAAATGTTTCAAGAAAGTTGTTACCCATACCTTAGGAACATAAATATATGATTTCCACTAAGTTTCATAATCATTTTCGTGGTAAAATCTTATTTTTTATCAAAACCCTAGGTTTTCACCTAAACCCATGATTTTCACTAATTTACATGTTGTAATCTACCCATAAACTATGTATTTAACTCATATTATGTAGAAATTACTTACCTCAAAGTGTTAGGTGAAATCCCCTCTCTAAGAGCTCCAAAAATCGCCCCAAAATGAAATAAATGAGCTCAAAAATGCCTAAGTCCTGTATTAAATGAGACTCACTGCCTCCAGCGATTTCTGCACCTATGGTCATAGGGCCGCACCTGCACCCTCGCTTCTACAGATAAGTGTCCGCTTCTGCGGAAATACCCTGGGTCGGCTGGCGTGGCATCTGCGGACGGGTACCCACTTTTGCGGTCCCGCTTATGCGGAGGATGGGCCGCACCTCTGGAACCTGGGCCGCCCTTCCTTGGCCGCTTCTGCTAGACTTGGCTCGCACCTACGAGCTCACACATGTGACTGGCCAAGCTTAGGTGTGATTATGACAGACCTGGTGCTTCAACTGTTGCTCCAAATTCTCAACTTAATCTGAGCCTCGTCCGATTAGCACTTGGGGCCCCCGGGGGCTCCTCTGAACATACCAACAAGTTTGGAATCATAAAACGGACTCGCTCGAACTCTTGGAACACCCAAAACAACATTAAAACTAAGAATTACACCCCAAAACCAATTGAATCAAACTTAAGAACTTCAAGTTCTTCAATTTACTTCCAATGCACCGAAACGTACTTAAACTACTCAGCATGACACCAAATTTTCCGTGCAAGTCTTAAATGACATTACAGGACTATTCCCGGCCCCGAAATTCTGTTTGGACCTCGATATTACCAAAACCCACTCCAAACCAAATTTAAAGAACTTCTAAAACCTTCAAAAACTAACTTTCACTATTTGGCTCCAAAACGCTTTCGGGTCATCCAAAACCCGATCCGAACATACGTCCAAGTCCGAAATCATTATACAAACCTATTGGAATCGTAAAATCCCTATTCCGATATTGTTTCCTCAAAATGTTGACCGAAGTCAAACTTGGCCTTTTAAGCCAACCTTAAGGAACCAAGTGTTCCGATTTCAACCCAAACTCTTCTAAATCCCGAACTAACCATCCCCGTAAGTCATAAAACAGTAAAAGCTTGTACAAGAAGTCTTATTTAGGGGAACGAGATTCTAGAAAGCAAAACGACTGGTCCGGTCGTTACAGTTCTTATACTATTTTTTAAGTTTTGAATGTACTTTTAGATATGTTAAAATTAAGGAATATTTATTTATAATTAAAACTTTTGAAAATTTAAGATGTTTATTAATTATATATGTTAACTTTAATGTAGGGTTTTTCCATCCTTTTAGTCTACATATTTGGTTGTGGATTCTATGAAGCCATTTTATCATGAGTCGTGGAATTCTTGGAGACAGATACCGTATAGCATCAGAGAGCAAATGTGGAATTAATTTAGGGTAAAAATTGAATAAATTTATTTAATAATTATCATCTTCATCTAATGTTAATTTTTAAAATTGCAGACAAAGTGTATTCAACATCAAAATGAAATAAATAATATTTTCGAGAAGAAGGCTGATAAGTGGATTAAAGATACTCTCTTCGCTACTCGGAATACTGGTGAAATGCCTAGGTGGTTAAGAGAAGATGTTTGTTATAAACTTCTTGAGATATTGAATATCGAAAAATGGAAAAAGAAGAGTGAACAAGTAAAGGCAAAACGTGTCTCCAGTAAAGGTGGCTCGTTGCACGCAGGAGGTTCGATTAGTTTTCGTCCCATAAACTAAGATTGGTAATTACTTATAAAACTTTTCTTAGTTTTACATATAGAATTTTACGATTGTAATGTCTAACTCATACTTTTTGTTATGAAGGAAAAGGAAAAAGGGTGAGATATGAGTCACGATGAGGTCTTCGAGGAGATGCATAAGAAAAAAAAGAAGGATGGTACAAGAGAACACTTGGTGGAGACGCGTGCGTCATACGCATATGTAAAATACTAGCTTCATAATTATTTATGGTTTATTAATATTAGTTTGTTTACATAATAGTAATATTTTCATTTCAGGAAGATTATCATAAAAGGGTGGAAGAATGGAAACTAACTCAGTCTCCTTCAACTCAACCAACACCTACTAATATGCTTCATTGTGGACAGAGGCAGCAGGTGGAGTAAACAAAGGCAGAGTCTACAGACTTGGAGTACGTCGACCTACATGTCATCCAAACCCACTATTAGCCAATTTTTCTCCTTCTCAAAATCAAGAACAAATGGAAGATATGAGAAAAAAATTCATGATTTGAAGCAAAAGTTGGACTCCCAATTCGGAACATTTGTTAAGATGCAATAATTCATGAGAAAACATGGGCATGATCTATCTAATGATGAGATGAGCAAACTAAATCTGATGTGTAGTAGTTTAGGTGTAGTGTTTTGGTTGATTGGTAAACTTGATTGTGGGAGATAACTTTATATTTTGTTTTTAAACTTGAATGTGGGCTACTATTTGGTTGTTTTTATGCCCAAAATTGTTAGGTTTAATGAATTTGTTGGTTTAGATTGTGTTAATAGTTGGATTTGTTGGTTTTGATGTTATATTTGTTGATTGGTTGTTGGCATTATTGTATTGTAATTGTTTGACAGGTAGTGTAGCTTAAAATTGAGCAGATTCTGCCCAATTTTATAAAAAATTCCGGCTGATTTCCGACGGAAACAGTCGGTCAGCTGCCCAGATTTTTTCAAAAATACCCAAATTTTCGACCTAATCGGTCGAAAATTAAAAAAAATTAATTAATACTTAACAGTTTTCGACGGATTGTGTCAGAAATTAAATAAATCTTATTTTTTATTATTAATTTTCGAATGATTCAATCGGAAATTATATATTTTTATTATTTAATTTTAAATAAATATTTATTTTTATTTATATTATTATGACAGTCAGTAAAATTCCGACCACGTTGGTCGGAAATTTGAAAATAATTTGGTCACCCGACCTTTTGAACATTCCGACTACTTTGGTTGGAAATCACCGACAGATTCGGTCGAAAATTGTTTTCTGACCAACAGTTTTCCGACCGACCAATTTTTGTTGGAAAGTAGTCAGAAATTTGTGATTTCCAATAGATTTCCAACTATTTTGGCGGTCAAAATTCAGCCATTTTAGGTAGTATGGTTTGGTATTATAAATAGGAGCATATGTGGGTGGTGGTGAGTGGTTGTTTGGGAGTATGAGGTGCTTCCAAGAGATGGGTTAGTTTGATAGTAAAGGACGACTCTTGAGACCTCTTCTTTCTTTTTCATTCCGCTATCGATACTGACTGGATGGCCTTGATGGCCGCTTGTAGTGCCTCCATAGATTGCACCTTACCAAATTTTATGCCCTCCTCTAGGAAATCTCACATCTTAACAAACTCGGGGAACTTTTGACCCATCATTCCTATCATCTTTTCAAAGTATATTCCCTCTTCAACTTGGATGAAGTACTTGGTCAGTTCCCTGTCATCCAATGGCGGTTGCGCCTTGGCATCTTCCATCCTCCACCGTCATGCATATTCTTGAAATGACTCAGATGGTTTTTTCTGCAGGTTCACTAGCGCGAACCGATCATCTAACGACCCGACCGGTTGCTTTGAGCACTTGTACTTTGCTTGCCAGTTCTCGGGCATGACTAGCCCCGTATGATTTATTATGACTTAGGTAAATCATCGGTTGTGGTTTTTCAGGTTAATCGGAATAGATAGGGAATGATGCTTCTCAACTTAAAGTTTTTAATTTGAAAGGTTTGACCCAGTCTTGACTTTTTCGTATTCGATCTCAAATTTGGATTTGTATGATTTGGGTAGCTCCTTCGGGTGATTTTAGACTTAGGAGACCGTCCGGAATGGAATTTGGAGGTCTGTGGTGGATTTAGGCTTGAATTGGCGAAATTGGAAAATTTGGCATTTTTGGTCGGTAGTGGAAATCTTGATATCGGGGTCGGAATGGAATTCTGGAAATTGGAGTAGCTCCTTTGTGTCATTTTTGACGTGTGTGCAAAATTTCAGGTCATTCAGAGGTGATTTGATAAGTTTCGGTGTCGTTTGTGGAATTTGGAAGTTTGTAAATTCTTAGGCTTGAATCCGAGGGTGATTTGATGTTTTGGTGTTGTTTTGAGTGTTTCGAAGGTTAGAATAAGTTTGAATGGTGACATGTAACTTGTTCATATTTTTGGTTGAGGTCCCGAGGGGGGGGGGGTCGGGATGATTTCGGATAGTTTTCGGAAAGTTTGGCCTTGAGTTGATGCTGCTGATTGTGCTGCTTCTGTCATTTCCGCACCTGCGGATTGGGGACCGTAGGTGCGAGGTCGCTTGTGCGAGTTGGGAGCTGCAAATGCGAACACTGTGGAGTTGGGTCTTTTCCGCAGAGGTGGAAGTTGAGTCGTAGGTGCGCACCGCAGGTGCGATGGGGTTGACCGCAGATGCAAAGTTGGTACATTTAGTGGGTTCCGCACCTGGGATGGAAATTCCGCAGGTGCGGTGCTGCAGAAGCACGTATTTGACCGTAGATCCGATTTTGCTGGACAGAAAACCCCCAGCTCGAGGTTTGTTCTTCATTTTTCGATTTTGGACTTAAGGAACTCGGAAGAGAGGCAATTTTTCAAGGGATTTAAAGGAGCAACATTGGGGTAAGTGATTCTAACCTATAATGGTTTAAATTTCATGAATCCATGATCTTATTCATCATCTAATTGAGAAGTTGGACTAGAAATTTGGGAATTTAAGGCTTGAAATTGCATAGTGGATTTTGAGAATTTGAGTGACCATATGAGGTCGGATTTTGGTAAATTTGGTATGTATGGACTCGTGAGAGGATAAGGATTCTAGTGATGTAATTTTTATCGGATTCCGAGACGTGGGCTCGGGGGTTGGGTTTTGCCAATTTTGGGATTTTGAGTTTAATTTGATAATTTTCATGTGGGCTTTGTCCCTTTGGCATGTATTGATGATATGATTCTGATTTTGGATAGATTCGGGTGATTTAAGGCTGAGTCGAGCAGCAAGGGCATCGTGATGTAGATGTTCGTCCGGTTTGAGGTAAGTAATGATTGTAAATCTTGTTCTGAGGGTATGAAACCCCGAATTTCAGTTCGTTTCACTATATTGAGGTGACGCACACGCTAGATGACGAGCGTGGGGACGTGCACCATTGGGGATTGTGCCTTGGTCCGCCCCGTAGTGACTCTTAAGTTGCGTATTTGCCTGAAAACTATTTGATACACTTGTGCTTTGGAAAATATTACTATGTTTTGGGATCCATATTTGGGCCTCGTGCCAAGTTGTTTGGACCCTTAGGGGCTTTTCCTTATTATTTCCTCACTATATAGACTTAAGATCTGCACTCAGTCATGTTATGTTCTTATTGATTTCGTAACTCAATATTCATTATTCTTTGATGCATAAAATGATATTTTGGGCTGAGCACCCTGTTTTACTGATAAACTGAGTGGCTTATGAGGTTGATGACTGAGAGAGGTCGAGGGCCTGATTGTGAGGTTGATGACTAAGAGAGGCCAAGGGCCTGGTTGTAAGGATTATATGTTTATGGATTGGGATTATATGTGAGGATTATATATGTATATATTTGGATCGGGCTGCACGCTGCAGCAATATATGGATCGGGCTGCACGCTGTAACGATATATTGGATTGGGCTGCACACTGCAGCGATATAGCGCTTGGGCTGTAGGAGCCCCTCCGGAGTCTGCACACCCCAATGAGCGCAGTCGACTATATAATTATAGATCGGGCTGCACACTGCAGTGGTTATTATAAGGTACCTATTGAGCGTGAGTGCTGAGTGTGAGTATAAATGACGAGAGTTGAGTCACGAGTGACTGAGAGGCTGCCCGAGGGGCTATATATATATATACATACATGTGTGATACTTTACCCGAGGGGCTTATTTTTATGAAATTACTGTTTTCACTCCTCTTTATACTGAGCCTCTGTTGCAAATGTTGAACAATTGTTTTAAACAACTTTCATTGAAACTAGAGTTTTCAAAAGATGTTCGGAATTTAATTGTTGATTTGGCTTTGAAATTTTCATTGAAATTTTTATGTTATGAGATGTATAAATGTTTGCCCGAGGGGCAGTTTATGACTTATGTTGCCCGAGGGGCTATTTATGATTTACGCCGCCCAAGGGGCTGTATTCGAGTGAGTTTTGCCCAAGAGGCCAACTATGTTATCCACCATTTTTACTCACTGTTCCATCACTTATTTTGAAAACCGCTGAAAGATGTTTTAAGTTGAGTTTTACACTTCTTCAAATGATTTCCATCGAAAGCTAAAATTTTGACGAAATGATTTTATTTATACACTGTTATGGAAGCACACTCTACTTACTGTGGTTTATGACGTGGATTCTATTGTTTCCTACTGCTCAGTCTTTATTACTTTAATTACTTACTGAGTTGGCATACTCACATTACTCCCTGCACCTTCTGTGCAGATTCAGGTGTTTCTGAGCTCGGTGGCAGGTTCATCGGAGATAGCAAGGTAGCTGCCTGGCGATTGCAGCCCTGCTTTTCTTCCTCCTTATTCTCCCTTAGTGTATTCTGCAATTTTTTCGACCATGTTGGTCTTGAGGTTGTCAGACAGCTGTAGTAGATGCTCATGACTAGTGACACCCTGATGTCGGGCTTTCTTTCCGCACTGTTGTTTTGTTTTATACACTTTATAAAGGTTTGTTGTTAAATGGATTTAATCTCATCCTAAGAGTGAAGATATTGATTGGTTTTTGGTTTGTGTCGGCTGGACTAGTTCCATGATAGGCGCCATCACGACCGGGTTGGTTTTAAGGTCGTGACAAGTTGGTATCAGAGCCTAGGTTACATAGGTCTTACGAGTCATGAGCGGGTTTATCAGAGTTTTACGGATATATATGGAGACATCTGTACTTATCCTCGAGAGGCTGCAAAACCTTTAGGAAAACTTCAAATTCTTGAATTCTTATCGTGCGACATTGATTCAGCTTGAAATGTAACTCTTTGAATTTCCTTCCACGCGTTCGTATGTGCGCATGAGTGCTCGGTATCAACTGTGCATCGACAACTTGTGATTCCCTAATCGAGGGGCGAGATGTAATTTTTGTGTGTTGATGTTGGGCCAGTCTGGAGGACTTGAGACCGGGCCCTGCTTGTAGCTTGAGCACTAAGATGTTTATTGTGTGAGCATGTGATTTTGGATTTATATGTTCGGTAGTGTCCCTATTTGTGGAAGTAATGACCGGATGGCTATGTGATGAGTATGATGTGACTGCGATATGTGTTCATATGAGTTGAATGTGATGAGAAGGGTCTGCTTGAGGATAGAAAGAACTATTTGGTGCTATCTTGATTTGATGTATAGCCCCGAGTTATGGGTGTGTGGATCTTTTCATGTTGTCCAGTTGGGGAATGGAGTAGATTTCATGTTACGATATGAGTCCACCCAGGAAGATTAGGTTATTGCGTGATGTTTATGATAGTGGAAGAGTGTGAAGAGATGTCAGTTTGAGGCAAAGCAGGTGAGTTATCTCCTGCGGGGTGTTCTGAGGCTTGTGTGACCCCTATGTTGTTAGTTGGAAGTCATCTTTACCAGTGAAATATATATGTGTTGTTGCAGTTTGAGCTTGGGTCTCCTATAAGAGTAGGCTTGTCTGTTACGAAGATGAATGTGAGATTTGCAGATGACTTGAAGTACTAGATGGTTTGTGTTGCATGAGCTTATGAAGGATTTTCGTTTAACCTCACCATGGTATTATGGCAGTAGTAGAGTATGGGCATTGGGAGTTCTGTGTGTTTTGACCTATGGCTTCGAGCCAAGTGGGGTAGTCTGCTATTGATTAGTTGATTGCATGGTTATGTGTTGTATTGGTTTCAATTTGAGGTATACTATTGAATTATTTGTGGCTTGCAGGGGTTGAGATCGAGGATGGCTCAAGTAAAGAAATTTTTTAATGAAGGTTACGTTATGCTTTATGGGTGTGTGAGAATCACGGAATGACTTAAGTTGTCATTGGTGAAAGATGTACGGTGCATAGAGTAGGAATTTATTTGTCCGCATTAAAGTAGGGTTACTTCCATAGGTGTTGCGGTTCTAATGGGGAATAGGTCGTTCGGTTCATTTGGTCAGTCTAATTGAAACTGGAGTAGAGTGGATGACTCACGAGAATGGTTTTTAAGGATTCAAGATTCACATGTAGTAATTGAGAATCTTCAAGATGTGTGTTGGCTAGAAACTGAGATTTATATGGGAGGATGTCAGGACTTGTGGCAATTCTGTATCATTATGAATTCTACATACCAGTATCAGGAAGGCGAAGGTAATGGCTTTAGATTCGCAGAAGGTCTATTCAGAGCGGGTCTTTATAATTTTTCTATAATTTTAAAAGGTTTTAAATTGATTTATTTCTTTCTTTTTCACTTATAAAATTTCCAATAATTATCCTTCAAATTATTATTGTGATAATTTAATCATCTAAATCCTATATTTATGCCAAAATATTGCTTAAATATTTTTTTGCATTTTTTATAATTGCATTTATATTTTTAAAACTAATTTACATATAATTGCAATATTAGCCCTATTAATGTATAATTATATTTATATGTATAAAATTGATCTTCTATATTTTAAAAATGTTAAATATCTATTTTAAATCATTTTTGCACATCAAATTATTTTCTTAGAAATTATCTATTATTTATATAGGGTTAAATTGGCTATTTAAAACTTAGCCAGATTATATTTCAATTTTTGCCTCAAATAAACCCAATACCCTAGCCTAATTTCACATTAAACCACTCGACCCAGACCTTAAACACACATATCTGACCCAGAACCCATCAGATCCTGGTCGTTGATATGAAATATCAACGACCCGTATTGATTCTTTCCTTTTTAATTCCAAACGACCCCCTAACCCTAATCACTTTTCCATATCTACTGCCCTAAGATCCTCTCCTCTCTCAAAACACTCCCAACCTAACCCTAGCCTTCAACCACCGATTTCCCATCTCCGGCTACCTCCGATGACCTCTCATCGTCTCCTGAGCCTCCAATGGCTTCTCTCATGCCATGCTTGCCTTATCTAAGGTCTTCAAGGGCCAAGGGCCATGCTGACTTGCATCTAGGGTTCGTCACCTGCCTGTTCTTGGCTACTCCAGTGTGATTTCAAGCAAAATCATGTTGTATTTGCAACGATCCTTGGGTTTTCTAAGCAGGTTCTTCATCTCTATATGGGTTTCTTTCAAAACACTAGATTTGTACAGATCTAGGACGATTTGAGTTTGTTTCTTTAATATTTTACACTGTCCTTGAGATTCTTTACAAGAATCGTTGATTTCAAGTATTTTTCACCTCCTTCTAAAACTAAGGTTTTCAGAACTTCTTTTTTAAAAACCTTGTTTAACTGATTCTTTGTGTTTAAGCTTCTATTTCTTGCATATTTTGACTGATTTATGATTTTACCACATCTTCAACTCATCTATGTTGAAAGCCCTAATTTTAGGGTTCTTCGTTTGGTTTTTGTGACTGACCAGTTCTCGTTTGAGTTTCTTTGACTATCTAGCCTCGAATATATTTCTACTGAGTTTCTTAGCATAACTTACATCAATTTTATGTGCTTGTGTCCATCTTAACTATTCAAGACTTGCCTCTTTCTATTAATGTTGTTTAACCTTCATGTTTGCTAGAGTTGTATGTTGACCTTTTACTATCCATGTCTTACTTTATTTATATGCTAAACACTGACTCATAACTTTCTCTTTGATTGATTCTGGATCCCCTATTTCTTCGTTTGATTGGAAGACCTTCTTTTAAACCTTTGGCTCCTACCCTTTCTATTCAATTTGATTGATTTGCTTACCTTGTTTGCATTGGTACTTGATTCTTACTGACTATCTCCTTAATTAAAGTTTTTCTGAACTTAGCCCTAATTGTTTACCCTATACTTACTGTATTTGAAATCTTTCCTTATTGGCCGTACATTGATTTATTTCCTTATTTTGTTATTTAACTACTTAATTGAAGGGAAGTACTTACATTGATTTGATTCTGATTAATACATGGTTCCATAATTATTGTTGAACTTTGATTCTTGCCTTATTTTCTATATGTTTTCAAAATATAAATACCCTGCTCTTTCATTAACACAGACACAAACATATTGGTTCAAAAACTCTCTCTCTCTCTCTCTCTCGCACACACACTCAAAGCTTTCTGTTCTCTTTTGTGTTACTTACTACTGTTCTAAGTTAGCCGCTGCAAGCCAAGGCTAACTATTGGGTTCTCTTTCACTTTGTGTTTACTATCTCTTTACTGGTATGTTCTAATTTCAATTCAAGTCCCAAAAGAATATGCTTCTCCTACTACTTCAATTTGTCATGTTTCTAATATGCTTCTATTTATGGTTTTGTTGTTCAACCTGCAACTAACCTGTCTACTTCACTGCTTTCTTTACTGCATGCTTCTGAATATACCCCCTTAGGATTAGCCTGCTTATGAGTCCCTTTCTAGTATACCCAATGTGACTATGTTTCTCGGATTTCTAGCATGCACCTTCCTGTGTAAAGTAGTTTGCTATCCTAATTTTGTTTGATTCTGTACTAATTCTGAAATTCATATTGTACCTTAAAACCCATTGAACCCCTTTCGAGCTTTCCTTGATTCTGTACCCATGTGCATCTGTGCTTACTATGTGCCCTATACTTACCCCAAACTCCCCATTACCCCTGAGTGAACCTATTTGATTCCATGTATTGAACTGCTGATGGACCTCTTCTGGTTCTGTATTTGGTTTGTTGATTGTTGGTCACCTTACCCTTTTTTCAAAACCGTCTTATTTAATAACTCCCTATGTTGTTTTTACAAAATTATTTCAAGCAAATCGCTTTTAACACTGTTTTCCTACTAAAACCCCTTTCAAACTATGCCAAGCACTCTCACTCTACTCTTAAGTCCCTAGCTTCTGCCCCCTCCAGTGTGTGTACTGCCTTGGGATCCTTTTGATATTCCTCTGAACTCTGGCATACTGAGGCTGGCCCTTCTATACTGCACTTACTCAATTTGGTTACAAAGTCTTGGTGTGAGCACTGCCTGGGATCCTTGTGATCCTTAGGGAACTCTAACGCACCTAGTCAATGATATTGTTTATGAAATTGGCATTTGAGGATATTGGAGGTTTGGGGAAATCGCTTGGGCCTACTTCAAGCTCCCTATAATGTAACTTCTTCTTTTTATTTATCTATGTAATTCATTCATCTGTTTTGTAATAATTTGTAAACGAATATTGGGGTAATTAGTGAAAAAGGGTGGGTAGTTACATATTTGTGGGGTAATATGGGTAGAAACCATGCCTATAGGATTATATATTTGCTGTGTCTGCCCTACCATGTTAGAAACCATGCCTATGGGATTATAAATTTGCTATGTCTGCCCTACCATGTTAAAAACCATGCCTATAGGATTTTATATATTGTCTATGTCCACCCTACTATATTAGAAACCATGCCTATAGGATCATTTCATATAATTACTATGTTTGGCTCACCATGCTTGAAATCATGCCTATAGGGTTTAAATGGTTCCAAGTAATAGAAATCGTGTCCAGAGATTTAAAAGCAACTTCACTAATAGATACCATACTTAAGCATGTGATCAAGTTCAGTTTCTGTTCTAATAGGTATCCACATTCGTTTCTACTAGAAATCATGCCTATTAGTTTCTAAACAACTAGATATCATGCTTATAGAGAACAACATCAGAAATTCTGCCTATAGATCTAAAATCAGTTTAGTTTAAATAAGTCATTCCAATTCATGTTATATTACTTCGAAACTGGTCTACTCAGTGGTTTTCTTTCCTTAAATGCATCCTTTCAAGAACTGCCCTAATTTACTATTAGAAAGCATGCCTATAGGAATTCGAGAGTCCGTTTTAAAATATGCTCGTTGTTTTACTCTATCAAATGTAGCTATCATGTTTTAAGACATCATTATTCTGCGTTTAGGTAAGCCTATAAGGCAATTCTTATATTCTGCAAACTGTATTTCTACTACTTGAAGTTGTTCAGATTTAACAGGTTAAAATCAGAAGGCAAACTAATTAGGGCCTTACTATCGAGTCTATAAAAACAAGGTTGCATGTTTCTGTGCATTGGCATCTACTTAGAAATCCTGTTTAGGCCTTTTCTCTAAATAAAAACTGATCTTGTTTGTGTTTGAGACATGCTGCCTATGTGTATTACTTATGGAGGTAAACCTAGGCTTTTAACTGCCTCTTTCTGTATTTAGCTGTTAAGTCCTATGTGTTCTTGCCTGTCGCCTAGAATTTTCTCCCTTTTAAGCACCTTAGGGGTCGTCTAGAACTGCCCCGATTTAGAGGTCCTAAAATACCTCCAGGTCCACAAGGAAGGGACAGGTAGTGCACGCATAGGCATTGTCAAGGTTACTAGAATGCTTTAGGCTATGACTAAGGGGAAGGACTTGGGTAGAACGGGATATGATGACTACACGTTAACATCACGTATAGCCCCTCATTGAGGAGTGTTTACCGGGCATTGTGTGAGGTGACACTATAGGCTAACCAACCTAGGACCCCTCTTCCCAAATCCCCTTTGCTTAAAAACTTTACTTTTTTATGCACACAACTTGTTCAAATTCTGTGTCTTATTATTTTAGTCGTACAATGCCCAATATGCTTTATTTATTTATTTCAACTACTCATCTATTAAAGGACTAATTCATAAATATACGTTCGGTCGGGACCCACAGTCGTGGACCAAGAGGGGTGCCTAACACCTTCCCCTCAAGGTTATTTTGAGCCCTTACTCTAAATCTCTGGTAATGCAAACCACTCCAAGAGTTAATCACTCTAGGTGCCCTAATAAACCATAATTCATTAGGTGGAGGCTCTTCAAAATACCCAATTCCTAAAAGAAAATGAGTTATTACCCCCCACAAATGTCGAAAACCCAGACCTTTTCTTCCCCGTAAAAAAGGGAGGGAGAAAAAGGGGGCACAACATTTATGATGCAATGGGTTTCTATAGGTGTTTCATGGCAATGCTCTTAGGTTTTGATGGCCTGCATAGCTTGGTTGATTTAGAGGAATTCAGTTTTGACGGTTTGGTTTTGTGTAAATGAAATCCAGAGAGTTCTTGATGGTTTCTACCATGGTTAGAGATGTATATTTTCTACTGGCGTGAGGAGCATAAGATGTATAGTGATTTTCTTCTAGATGGGATCAAGTGGAAAGTTCTTGGCTAGTTGAGTACGTAGTTGCTTATGGGCTCGGAATGGATATGAAGTTCTTATGTTTATCCTAGGATGGTATGTTATATGAGGTATGCTATGTAGGATTGAGATTTGCATGTGTGAGATCACAGTTCAGTTCTGAAAGGAAGGTCATTAATTCTTAGGCAGCATGGGAAGTTTTAGATGATTAGGCAAATGATATTGCTAATTGGTGTGGCTTGATGAGGGTATATATTTCAGAAAGGGCAATGTGGTTGAGTTATGGATACTTCATGGGTATTGCAGCACTCTCTTGTTTGATCGATTGCTGGAGTACAGATTCTGCCTTGTGGCATAGAAAAATTTCAGGAGTATTCCTCGTAGGATGACCGTGTAATCGGAGAAGTGTGGATACTCAGGCGGTGGAATTGAGACCAAAAATGGTCATTCGTATGTTCTAATGGATTTGGAGACTAAGAGTTTCATGAGTAGATGGTTTCGTGGTTGTGGACTGTGAAGATGTAGCTAAGATTAGTCAGAGGGTAGTATGTTTTGTGATTCTGTCACTACGGAGTTTCGGAGGGTTATTTATCTGTTGTGGGTGACCAGAGTTGACTTGGGGTTCATTGGTAGGCCCAACATGGATGTGTGTTCTGCAGCGGGTCAGATTTATTGGCTCCAAACTGCTATTGTTGAGAAATGTGTCATTTGATTATTGTTGAGCTTATTCGTGTTCTGGAGCGATCTGTGAGTTACATCTTATGTTGCGAGGATTTATGATTCGATTGTTATAGGCTTTAGTGGGATTTGAATGAGACGGGTATTTGGGTGTTGCATGATTTGTTGCGCATTGGATATGTTCTTTCGGATTGGTATGGCATTGCGTCATTTGCTTCTCTATGGTTATGGTGATTCATTTTTGGGTGCTAGGCATCAAATTGTGCTTGGTTGATGATTTTGAGCATGGCGACTTGAGGTGTCTCATGTGGACCAGTGTTTGGATAGGGTCGCGCATTACGATGAAGTTATGTTGAGCTATGATCCTTAGGGTTAGATTCGTGTATTCTGGTTCTACGATGTGTGATGGGTTCTCAGCATTGTGTTGTGGTGGTACTGGTGAGCTTGTGGTAGAACTCTCTCATTTGATTCACTTTCCATGATTTGAGTACATTTGGACTGTTGCTTATTGGTGCACGGGTTGCGCGTGTTGTGGCTTTAGATTGTATCGATGTGTCATGTCACTAGAGTGGTCGTGTTGGTTGAGATGAGGTCATTGGGATCTAGAATGAATACTATCAGATTCGATTTCAGTATGTTGGATGTATAATATCGGGATTCAGCTTAGAAATTTACTATGGTCCTTGCCAAAGGAGAGTGAGCTTCATGAATGGTTGATCTGAGGAATATTTATGACTTTCTACGTGTTTTATTCATCATTGGCAGTATACGAAAGTATTGGAATGAGGCTTTATTTGATAAGAGGTTTATTATCGATATTCGGTTGTTTTGAGCAACTGCCGTGATTAGAAGTTATCGCTACGAGTGTTTGGGTTATGTGGTATATCATGTAATTGCATTTGAGGTTGTAGGTATGGTTTGTTACAACTTGTTCGGACTTATTCAGAGTATAGATGTGAGATTCGGATCTTATAGATAATTTGGGAAGTGGAAATTTGGTTCTAAGGTTTATGGGCTAGGTTGGATGGTGAAATTTTAGTTGCATTGTTCTATCAGACCTAATGAGATAGGGTGACGTGGGATCACCCTCGGGTATGTGCATGGTAAGGTTATACAGTGATTTGTTGGCTTTTGGAACAACTTTGGGTTCGTTCGAGGACGAACGTATGTTTAAGTTGGGGATGATGTAACGACCCGACCGATCGTTTTGAGCACTTGTACTTTGCTCTCCAATTCTCGGGCATGACTAGCCCTGTATGATGTATTATGACTTATGTAAATCGCCGGTTGTGGTTTTTCAGGTTAATCAGAATAGATATGGAAGGATGATTGTCAGCTTAAAGCTTTTAATTTGAAAGGTTTGACCCAGTCTTGACTTTCTAGTATTCGATCTTGGATTTAGATTTTTATGATTTGGGAAGCTCCGTTGGGTGATTTTAGACTTAGGAGGGTGCCCGGAATGGAATTTGGAGGTCTGTGGTCGATTTAGGCTTGAATAGGCGAAATTGGAAAATTTGGCAATTCCAGTCAGTAGTGGAAATCTTGATATCGGGGTCGGAATGGAATTCCGGAAATTGGAATAGCTCTGTTGTGTCATTTGTGACGTGTGTGCAAGATTCCAAGTCATTCGGAGGTGATTTGATAGATTTCGACGTCGTTTGTGGAATTTGGAAGTTTGTAAATCCTTAGGCTTGAATCCGAGGGTGATTTGAAGTTTTGGTGTTGTTTTAAGTGTTCCGAAGGTTAGAATAAGTAAGTTTGAATGGTGACATGTGATTTTTTCGTATGTTTGGTTGAGGTCCCGGGGGGGGCTCGGGATAATTTCAGATAGTTTTCGGAAAGTTTGGCCTTTTGTTGATGCTGCTGATTGTGCTGATTCTGTCATTTCCGCACCTGCGGATTGGGGTAAGTTATTCTAACCTATAATGGTTTAAATTTCATGAATCTATGATCTTATTCATCATCTAATTGAGAAGTTAGATTTGGGAAATTAGGGCTTGAAATTGGAGAGTGGATTTTGAGAATTTGAGTGACCACATGAGGTCAGATTTTGGTAAATTTGGTATGTATGGACTCGTGAGAGGATAAGGATTCTAGTGATGTGATTTTTATCGGATTCCGAAACGTGGGTCCGGGGGTTGGGTTTGGCCAATTTCAGGATTTTGAGTTTAATTTCATAATTTTCGTGTGGGCTATGTCCCTTTGGCATATATTGATGATATGATTCTGATTTGGGATAGATTCGGGGTGATTTGAGGACGAGTCGAGAGGCAAGAGCATTAAGGTGTAGATGTTTGTCCGGTTTGAGGTAAGTAATGATTGTAAATCTTCTCCTGAGGGTATGAAACCCCGGATTTCACTTCGTTTCACTATATTCAGGTGACGCACACGCTAGATGACGAGTGTGGGGACGTGCACCGTTGGGGATTGTGACTTGGTCCACCCTGTAGCAACTCTTAAGTTGCGTATTTTCTTGAAAACTATTTGATACACTTGTGCTTAGGAAAATATTACTATGTTTTGGGCTGAATGCCATATCTGGGCTGAATGCCAAGTTGTTTGGACCCTTAGGGGCTTTTCCTATTATTTCCTTACTATTTTGACTTAAGATCTGCACTCACTCATGTTATGTTCTTATTGATTTTGTAACTCAGTATTCATTATTCTTTAATGCATAAAAATGATATTTTGTGCTGAGTACCCTATTTTACTGATAGCCCAAGTGGCTTGTGAGGTTGATGACTGAGAGAGGTCGAGGGCCTGATTGTGAGGTTGATGACTGAGAGAGGCCAAGGGCCTGGTTGTGAGGATTATATGTTTATAGATCGGGTTGCACGCCGCAACGATATATATATATATATATATATATATATATATATATATATATATATATATATATAGTGTGTGTGTGTGTGTGTGTGTGTATATTATTCTTGACCCCACTCAACACAAGATATGGATCGAGCTGCATGCCACAATGTTATATGGATCGGGTTGCACACCGCAGCGATATGTTGGATCGGGCTGCACGCGCAACGATATAACACTTGAACTGTAGGAGCCCCTCCGGAGTCTGCACACCCCCAGTGAGCGCAGTCGACTATATAGATATTTATGGATCGGGCTGCATGCCTCAGCAGTTATTATAAGGTACATATTGAGCGTGAGTGCTGAGTGTGAGCGCTGATGGATGAGAGCTGAGTCTTGAGTGACTGAGAGGCTTCCCAAGGGGCTATATATATATATATATATACATGAGTAATACTTTACTCGATGGGCTTATTTTTATGAAATTACTATTTTCACTCCTCTTTACACTGAGCCTCTGTTACAAATGTTGAACAATTGTTTTAAACAACTTTCATTGAAACTGGTGTTTTCAAAAGATGTTCGGAATTTAATTGCTGATTTGGTTTTGAAATTTTTACTGAGTGTCACGACCCCAGTTTTCCCTCCGTGAACTGTCGTGACGACACCTAGTTTCTACGACTAGGTAAGCCTAACAAATGCGGAACATAAACGAAACTTGCGGAAGAAATAATCAAGAACCAAAATAACTGAATGGAAACAATAGTTACAATGCCGCTTGGCATATACAACACAACATTCTCTAAACCAAGTACACTATCTCAAAACCCGGAAACTCACGGAAGCACAAGCTTTTGGAATATCTAACAGTCTAACTCCGGAATATCTAACAAAAAGAAAATACAAAAGAGCAATGTTTAACAGCTAGAATAGAAAGGGACTTCTCGGTCTGCAGACGCGACAGATGTACCTCGAAGTCTCTTGAGTAGTCGCCTCCTCAACGATGGTAGGCCTGAGTAGTGGCACCTGGAGCCGCACATGAAAAACATGCGCAGAAGGGGCATGAGTACACCACAGCGATACTCAGTAAGTGCCAAGCCTAACCTCGGTTGGGTAGTGACGAGGAAGGTCAAGGAATACAGCTCAGCACCAATAATAACAATCGAGGATCTACCAAGATACCGTCATGTAGTCCCATATGTACATATCTAATGGATCTCCCAGGATTTTGTCCCGTAGTCCAACTCATAGTGCGCGGGGATCTACTGGAATCTCGCTCTGTAGTCCCAACAGGCTTAATAGTACAAATAATAGAAACAGGAAAGGAAACATACTAGTAATTACTTAAAGAAAACCATATTTCCAACAATTAGCACACGTACGCACTCGTCACCTCACGTACAAGGCATTTCAATTACCAAATATACCAATCCTAAGGGGAAGGTCCCCCACACAAGGTTAGACAAGCCACTTACCTCGAACCGGCTCAAAAATCAACTCGAGACCACGTTCTTGCCACGAGTACTCGACTCCAAATGGCCCAAATCTATTCAATTCAATTGCATAATGTAAATAACACTCCAAGTAACATATTCTACAATTAAATTCTAAACTAATACAAAAAATTATGTAAAATGACCAAAACGCCCCTCGGGCCCACATCTCAGAATCGGGTAAAATTTATATTTCCAAAAACCTCGCACTCTTAGGAGTTCAGTCATATCAAAAGTACCAAAATCGAACCTCAATTTGTCCCTCAAACCATCACTCAAAGGTCTCCAATTAGACAAGCCCTAACCCCTCCAATTACCACTGATTTTCCATAATTGTTCATGCTTAAGTTGATAAAAATCATTCCAATAACGAGTTTAGGGACCAAAGACCTTACCCCAATGAACTTCTCTGAAAATTCCTCTTGAAAAGTGCTCCCCAAGTGATGTTGGGCATATTTTCATATGTTTCGACATCACTTTACTCGTATTTTTACCGCTCTTTGATTATATTTGATAGTGAATATGTCCAATTTAACTTAATTATGGAGTTTTACACTTATTTAGATATTAATGCATAATGTAGGTACTTTGAGATAAAACTTGGAGCAAAGTGCACAAAGAAATTGGCGAACAGAGATAAGCTGTGCAAAGGAGAAATTAACGAAAAAGAAGATGAGAACTTTGGTTGATTACCTGGAATGGCAACGTCTTTGGTTTTGAGTTGCATGAATCGTGGAATGAAAAGTTAGGCAACTAGCACTAACAAGACAAGAATCAAACTGGAAAAATATATTGAGCAGCAGACGCGCGAAGAAACGCGCGACTTAGCGCAGTAGTTCGCGCAAAAGAAGAACTGAGGCAGAATCACGCGCGAAATAACGCGCAAAGTCGCGCAGTAGTTCGCGCGTGTCCGGTCCGGGAAAACATTTCTTAGGGGTAAAATTGGAAATCTGGAGGGAAACCCACTTAACCTATAAAAAATCAAGCTCGCCCAAGGTTAAAAAGGAGGGTTTTCATAGTTTAGTGCAAGAAATAGAGAGGCAAGAGGGGGAGGAAGTTTTTGAGAGGAAAATACAAGCATAGAGCCGCCGTGGAGGCCGAAATTCATCGGGTTTCATCTTTATTCCTCCAAACTTAGTAATATTTATGTTTCTTTGTATGAGTTGTTGTTTTGCTACCATGTCTATGTGGAGTTAAACTTCACGTTCTAGGGTTGTGGTTCTTTCATGACTATTGTTGTTCGGATATTGAGTTTGATTTCTTAGTTTATAATATTGGTTTATTTATTCAATCATGCACTTAATTATTTGATTGATTGATCACTAATTGAATACTATCTACGAATCTTAAATTGAACTCGAAAGTGGGAATTCTAGATTGCATATAGGATTGAATAGAGCAAGTTCTTGAACCTGGGCATCGGGAAACGGATTCGTGGTTAGGATAGACATATACCTAATTGCCTTGCTTGGTTGATTTACAAGAATTATAAATACGTTCTTGTTGATTCTAACTCCATAGACATATAGGCGCTAGGTTAGCTTGAATAGGCGTGTAAGAACTCGACAGATTCTTATGAGCAATATTAACCCTGTCAACCAATAAACTAGATAAATTAGTTAGTCAATTCAATAGAAGAATACAATAGGATTGTTAGATAGCCTATAACCCTAGATCATTTTCATTACATTGTTATCATAAAAATCTGCTATCTTTTGGCTCAGAGTTCATTATTTATTTTCTTTTTATTTTAATTAGTTTAGAATCAAATACTTCTAGGTTTAATTCTTGTATAGATAATTAGGATAGTCTAATTTAGTTATTAGTTAATCACAAGTCCTCGTGGGATCGACATCCGACTTTTAGTCACTTTATTACTTGACGACCGCGTATACTTGCATGTGTGTTTGGTCGCAACAAGTTTTTGGCGCCGTTGCCGGGGACTTAGAAATTAACTATTCTTCTAGATTAGACATTGAATTTTTTTTCTTTATTCATTTTTTTTGTTTTAGTTTAGTTAATATTTTTTTTTTAATTTTAACATGGAATCTTGGAATGAAAGTTATTCGAATGATGGTATTCTTATTTTGATGATCCTTGTCCATATTGTGGAGGACCGCACTGGTGGAAAAATTGTCAGAATATTCCCGGAAATGAGTTGTGCGCACAATCTCAATCCTTTGAGTGGAATATTTGTAATATGTGTGGTGGTCAAGATGGCCACTGGGATGGTTGTCCTAATTCTTTTCATCCTTCTATGAGCCCTTTTTATGATCATTCTAATAATGTTTGTGAGTTTGATAGGGGCAATGAAGTACAAGATATGGAACCTGATGCATATATTAGGGATATTTTAAAGAAAGTAGCAAAGCAACAGGATGAACTCAAAAAAGATATGAAAAGAATGAGGGCAACAATCACAAGAATGAAGGCCAATATAGAAGAATTGAATGAAGATAGTGAGTACCAGCAAGAGGAAAATTTTGAAAAAGAGGAGATTTTGAGTCAAACTTGGCTGGTGGAACAAGCTGAAAGATTGGAGATATATGAGGTTCAACGTGAGAAAATTATAGATGGGATACATGACCTAATAGAAGGAAGAGCTAAAATAGGACAAGAGATCGAAAAATTTGGCACTGCTATTCATGACTTGGGAGCTCAATTGATTGCAAAAGTTGATGCGTCTAATGCCCAACAAAATAGTTCTGAGTTGTGTGAAACTGAAAAGGAGCTTATACGCCCATTCGAGGAGCTAAAATTGGAGAGTCAATCATTCGAGCGTACTTTTATTAATGATGTCCATGTTGAGGAAAGCACTCTAGAGTCATGGGAGGAAGTAGATAATGTTATATTTGAAGACTCTAGTGTGTGTACATATGAGGATGTAACTAGTGATACAATTCTAGAGTTGGGGCGTACTGCTCCTCACTCCATACATTTTTCAACATTGTGTTTGGATGATGACATGGGAATCGAGTAATCTGAGCCTTTGGGGGAGCCAATATACGAGGACCTGGGTGCTTATATCCTGGAATTTATCATGCCAGAGAGACATAATTACATACCTCATTTGAAAGCCAAAAAGTGTAGAACACGATATTGGTTGTTTGGCTCTGTTAAATTTGTCTCACCACCCCTAGAGCATAGCAAAAAGCTTGAAGCCAAATTGGGGGCTCAATTTATAAGTTCGAGGTGGAGGCAAAAAGTGGTTCACGTCATGCCGCGATGTTAAACTAGGCGCTTGTTGGGAGGCAACCCAGCTTTATTGCTTTCTTTTATTTTTATTTATTTTTGTTTATTTTAGTGTTTTATCTTTGTAGCATTTTTGTAGGATTATGAGCATAGAAGAAAAGCCACTGAAAAAGTGTGCAAATACGAGCCAGCTGGTTGGAACTAGTGTGAGGTTCCCGCACAAAGGACCATCCTTGGGAGAAGTCTGAGTACCCCGTGAGCTGCTAGTGCTTCGGCCTTTGGCCTTTCAGAGAGTTTCTTGTCCACCCTTGTTATTTTTGCTTTAGTTGTGCAATGGGGACATTGCACTCTTTTAAGTGTGGGGTGGGAAAATTCCTTTGGATACTTAGCTTTTTAGTAGTTTAGCTTATTATTTCTTTTCTTCGTAGTTGTGTAATATTTTAGTAGATTAATTTTTTTATGTGGAAAACAAGAAAAATAAAAAAAATAAAAAAATTGAAAAAGGTAGAAAAATTAGACTTTTCCCGACGATGGATCTCTTAGACAGTTTTCTTGAGGGACTGAGTCGAGAAAAAAAAAACTAAAAAAATTGTAGGCTCTTCCTGATGACGGATCTTTTAGACGATTTTCTTGAGGGAAGTGAGTCTAGAGAAAACAACAAAAAGATTTTTTATTTTTTTTCTTAGGTAGTGTAGCAATTCCCCCTTGGTTTTTCTTTAAGTCGCAGTTCTTTTCCAAGGGTTTAGCTTGAACCGGGCATAGGTAGTTTTTATTTTTGTTTTCTTTCTGATTTGTAGATTAGGGTAATGGGCTACGAGCTATAAAAATTGAAAGAGAACCCATAGCGTTGACGCACCTGAACATAATAGACCCTAGAGTGTAACGCTTAGTCCTAATTGTTGAATCTCACTGAAAGTGCCTTAAATTGTATGTTTGTACAGAATTGAATGCTCGTAATGGAGTGTCTTGATGAGCAGATTTGAATGAGTCATATGCCATGTGTGGTGAGTATTTGTGTAGTCCATGTATTGTACTTGCGTCTAGAACTTGCCCGGTATGTGAGTTGAAGCGAAATTTTAGGTGATGCTCGGTTTGAAAAATGATGTTAGGCTTTCTTTGACCTTTTTGAGCTTAATTGTTTATCACAAATAAAATTTGTCCCTAGTTAGCCCTTTTTGAGCCTTTAGACTTTTGTTTGGCACCCGCATTACAAGCCTATACCCTTTTGTTCTTAATTGACATTGTTTTGATCCTTTTACCTCTTAAAGCACTTTAATTATGAGAGGAGCGCTAAAAGAAGTAATATGGAAATAAGTGTGGGGTGGATTTTGAGTGGAACCAATAAAAGGATGAAAATGTGCACTAATGTTGTAAACGAATACACCACTAGCAGAATTTGAGTGACAAGAAGAATAAACTTATTAAAAAAAAGGGGAGAGATGTTTACATTGTATCTTGCTCTAGCTAGTGGGAATGAATTAATAAAGTGCTTAAAGAAGAAGGGAGTATTTGTGGGACGATATTGTGTGTGAATGAGAAGTGGGGTGAAGAATTTGCGTTGAAAATTGCTCATGTGATGTGTTAAAGTGCTTAGTGGTTGAGTCACTATTCCTAAATACATCCTACCCGTCCCTTAGCCCACATTACAACCATGAAAAGTCCTAATTGATTTTGGATCGAGCTAGCCTGCATTAGTAGAGATTTACATTAAGGGCAAGCTTATGGTACCAATTGCATGCATGTGACCTCTTTTGTGAGAGTGAGTGATTTTCTTGATATATGTGAGTATATGAATTGAATGTGGTGGATTGAACTCAGTTTTTTTTGTTGATGTAATTGTGAGGGCATATGATTCGTGACAGAAAAGCAAGTCTTGACTTCTGTGTAGAGTACTTTGAGGAAGTGTGAATATTGCATGGCACTTGAGAGTCGACTTTGAGGCTAGGATTGTTCACTTCTAGGCGTAATACATGTACATTGTTCTAGGTGTAATGCATTAAAGGAAATGGTTGAGTGAAGGATTATCTAGAGAGTATAGTTGTTTGTTCGAGGACGAACAAAGGTTTAAGTGTGGGGTAGTGATGTTGGGCATATTTTCATATGTTTCGACATCACTTTACTCGTATTTTTACCGCTCTTTGATTATATTTGATAGTGAATATGTCCAATTTAACTTAATTATGGAGTTTTACACTTATTTAGATGTTAATGCATAATGTAGGTACTTTGAGATAAAACTTGGAGCAAAGTGCACAAAGAAATTGGCGAACAGAGATAAGTTGTGCAAAGGAGAAATTAACGAAAAAGAAGATGAGAACTTTGGTTGATTACCTGGAATGGCAACGTCTTTGGTTTTGAGTTGCATGAATCGTGGAATGAAAAGTTAGGCAACTAGCACTAACAAGACAAGAATCAAATTGGAAAAATATATTGAGCAGCAGACGCGCGAAGAAACGCGCGACTTAGCGCAGTAGTTCGCGCAAAAGAAGAACTGAGGCAGAATCACGCGCGAAAAAACGCGCAAAGTCGCGCAGTAGTTCGCGCGTGTCCGGTCCGGGAAAACATTGCTTAGGGGTAAAATTGGAAATCTGGAGGGAAACCCACTTAACCTATATAAAATCAAGCTCGCCCAAGGTTAAAGAAGGAAGGGTTTTCATAGTTTAGTGCAAGAAATAGAGAGGCAAGAGGCAAGGAGGACGTTTTTGAGAGGAAAACACAAGCATAGAGCCGTCGTGGAGGCCGAAATTCATCGGGTTTCATCTTTCTTCCTCCAAACTTAGTAATTTTTATGTTTCTTTGTATGAGTTGTTGTTTTGCTACCATGTCTATGTGGAGCTAAACTTCACGTTCTAGGGTTGTGGTTCTTTCATGACTATTGTTATTCGGATATTGAGTTTGATTTCTTAGTTTATAATATTGGTTTATTTATTCAATCATGCACTTAATTATTTGATTGATTGATCACCAATTGAATACTATCTACGAATCTTGAATTGAACTCGAAAGTGGGAATTCTAGATTGCATATAGGATTGAATAGAGCAAGTTCTTGAACCTGGGCATCGGGGAACGGATTCGCGGTTAGGATAGACATATACCTAGTTGTCTTGCTTGGTTGATTTACAGGAATTATAAATACGTTCTTGTTGATTCTAACTCCATAGACATATAGGCGTTAGGTTAGCTTGAATAGGCGAGTAAGAACTCGACTGATTCTTATGAGCAATATTAACCCTGTCAACCAATAAACTAGATAAATTAGTTAGTCAATTCAATAGAAGAATACAATAGGATTGTTAGATAGCCCATAACCCTAGATCGTTTTCATTACATTTATATCATAAAAATCTGTTATCCTTTGGCTCAGAGTTCATTATTTATTTTCTTTTTATTTTAATTAGTTTAGAATCAAATACTTATAGGTTTAATTCTTGTATAGATAATTAGGATAGTCCAATTTAGTTAATAGTTAATCACAAGTCCTCGTGGGATCGACATCCAACTTTTAGTCACTTTATTACTTGACAACCGCGTATATTTGCGTGTGTGTTTGGTCAGAACAAGTTTTTGTTCTTCCCATTTTGAAAAAGATGAAAAATGGCTAAATTTCGTGAAGGCAAGAATTTATATGTTCTGCCCAGCGATTTTTGCATTTGCGGCCCTGGGACCGCATCTACGGTCCTGCTTCTGCGGAGCCAAGGTCGCACCTGCGACTTTTCACTTAAAGGTTGACTTCCGCACCTGCGGTCTACAACTCGCAGATGCGGTACTGCTTCTGCGGTAATTTCCTGCATATGCGGAAACTGCTGACCTCCCTAAATTCCCCTTCAGCAGTCTCTCCGCCGCTTCTGCGGTGCCAGCTAAAGCTGCAACTTTAACTCCAAAATCTTTCTGTCAACCATCCGAATTCATCTCGAGGCCTCCGGGACCTCAACCAAAGGCACCAACAAGTCACAAACCACTATCCAAACTTGTACGAATCCTTAAAACACGTAAAACAACATCAAAACCTCGAATTAACCATGGATTTAAGCCTAAGAACTCCAAAATTCTCCAAAATATGCTTTCGATCAAAAATTCTATCAAACCTCGTTCAAATGACCTGAAAGTTTGCACACATGTCACATTCAATACTACAGAGCTACTCCAACTTCCGGAATTCCATTCCGACCCTCGGATAAAAATCTCCTTATCGGACCGGAAACTTAAAAAAAAAACTTTCGGCATTTCAAGCCTAAATTAGCTACGGACCTCTAAAACACAATCCGAACACGCCCCTTAGCCCAAAATCACCCAACGGAGCTAACGGAACCATCAGATTTCCATTCCGAGGTCGTCTTCATATTGTTCCGACTACGGTCAACTTTTCAACGCTTAAGCTCTCATTTAGGGACTAAGTGTCCCAAAACTCTCCGAAACTCGAAACCGAGCATCCCAGCTAATCAAAAATAGCAGAAATAAACTTGGGGAAAGCAGTTAATAGGGAATCAGGGTGTTAATTCTTAAGACGACCGGCCAGGTCGTCACATTCTCCTACACTTAAACATTCGTTCGTCCTCGAACAAGCATAGTGACATACCTGAAGTAGTGAAAAGATGAGTGTAACGACTGCGCATATCCTACTCGGTCTCCCAGATCGCCTCCTAGACCGACTGACCCCGCCACTGAACCTTTACTGAAGCAATGTTCTTTGGCCTCAGCTTCCTAACCTGCCTGTCTGATATTGCCACTGGCTCCTCAACATAGGATTGATCCTTGTCCAACTGGACTGAACTGAAATCCAACACGTGAGACGGATCACTGTGATACCTCCGGAGCATCGAAACATGAAATACCGGATGGACTCCTGCCAAGCTGGGAGGTAAGGAAAGCTCATAAACAACCTCCCCAACACGCCTCAATATCTCAAAAGGGCCAATAAAACTCGGACTCAACTTCCCTTTCTTCCCAAATCTCATGACACCCTTCATAGGCGAAACTCGAAGCAGAACCCGCTCTCCAACCATATAGGAAACATCATGAACCTTCCGGTCTGCGTAACTCATCTGTCTGGATTGGGATGTATGGAGTCTATCCTAAATCACCTTAACCTTCTCCAAAGCATCCTAAACCAAGTTTGTGCCCAATAGTCTAGCCTCACCCGGCTCAAACCAACCCACCGGAGATCTACACCACCTACCATATAAAGCCTCATACGGTGCCATCTGAATGTTGGACTGATAGTTGTTATTGTAAGAAAACTCTGCCAGTGGCAAGAACTGATCCCAAGACCATCCAAACTCAATAACACATGCACGGAGCATATCCTCAAGAATCTGAATAGTGCGCTCGGACTGTCCGTCTGTTTGAGGGTGAAATGCTGTACTCAACTCCACCTGAGTACCCAACTCAAGCTGAACGGCACTCCAGAACCGTGATATGAACTGAGTACCTCTATCTGAAATGATGGACACTGGAATCCCATGTAGACGAACAATCTCCCGGATATAGATCTCTGCCAACCGCTCCAAGGAATAAGTAGTACACATAGGAATAAAGTGAGCGGACTTGGTCAGTCGATCCACAATCACCCAAATAGCATCGAACCTCCTCAAAGTCCGTGGGAGACCAACTACAAAGTCCATGGTGACCCGCTCCCACTTCCACTCCGAATCTCTATCTGCTGAAGCAACCCACCCAGTCTCTGGTGCTCATACTTCACCTGTTGACAGTTAAGGCATCGAGCTACAAATCCAACTATATCATTCTTCATCTGCCTCCACCAATAGTGCTGCCTCAAATCCTGATACATCTTCGCGACACCCGGATGAATAGAATACCGCGAGCTATGGGCCGCCTCCAGAATCAACTCCCGAAGCCCATCAACATTGGGTACACAAATCGGGCCCTGCATCCTCAATACCCCATCATCACCAATAGTCACATCTCTGGCATCACCGTGATGAACCTTGTCCTTGAGGACAAGCAAATGAGGGTCGTCATACTGTCGCTCCCTGATACGATTGAATAAGGAAGACCGAGAAACCACGTAAGCTAGAACCCGACTGGGCTCCGAAAGATCCAATCTCACAAACTGGCTAGCTAAGTCCTGAACATCCATCACCATAGGCCTCTCCGATGCTGGTAAATAAGCCAAACTCCCCAAACTCTCTGCCTAGTGACTCACAGCATCGGCCACCACATTGGCCTTTCCTGGGTGATACAAATAGTGACGTCATAGTCCTTCAGCAACTCTAACCACCTCCTCTGGTGCAAATTTAGATCCTTTTGCTTGAACAAGTGCTGCAAGCTCTGATGGTCAGTATAAATCTCACAGGGAACCCCATATAAATAATGGCGCCAAATCTTTATGGCGTGAACAATGGCAGCTAACTCAAGGTCGTGGACAGGATAATTCTTCTCATGTATCTTTAACTGTCTGGACGCGTAGGCAATCACCCTACCATCCTACATCAACACCGCTCCAAGGACAACCCTTGAGGCATCATAATAGACCGTATAAGACCCCGAACCTGTAGGCAGTATCAAAATTAGGGTTGTGGTCAAAGCTGTCTTGAGCTTCTGAAAGCTCGCCTCACACTCCTCCGTCCACTGGAACGGAGCACCCTTTTAGGTCAACCTAGTCATAGGGGCCGCAATCGATGAAAACCTCTCCAAAATACGATGGTAGTAGCTCGCCAAACCATGGAAACTACGAATCTCGGTAGCTGAGGATGGTCTGGGCCAACTCTGCACGGTCTCTATCTTCTTCGGTTCCACCTGGCCTAAGAATGCCACTGAATCCAACCAAAAATCACATTTCGAGAACTTAGCATATAACTTCTTCCCTCTCAGAGTCTGAAGCACAGTCCTCAGGTGCTATTCATGATCTTCCCGACTCCGGGAATACACCAGAATATCATCAATAAAGACAATGATAAACGAGTCAAGATACGACCAGAACACACTGTGCATCAAATGCATAAAGGCTGCTGGGGCATTGGTCAGTCCAAATGACATAATAAGGAACTCGTAATGACCATACTGAGTCTTGAGAGCAGTCTTCAGTATATCTGGCTCCCGAATTTTCAACTGATGGTAATCTGAGCGCAAATCAATCTTAGAAAACACTCGTGCGCCGTGAAACTGGTCAAACAGATCATCAATACGAGGCAAAGGATAACGATTCTTCACTATAACCTTGTTCAACTGGCGATAATCAATACACATACGCATAGAACCATCCTTTTTCTTCATAAACAAGATAGGAGCACCCCCAGGTGATACACTGGGCCAAATAAAACCCTTATCAAGCAATTCCTGTAACTAATCCTTCAACTCCTTCAACTCAAGAGGAGCCATACGATACAAATGAGTAGAAATAGGCTGAGTGCCCGGCAATAGATCAATGCCAAAATCAATATCTCGATCAGGCGGCATGCCTAGAAGATCAGCTGGAAACACATCGGGAAAATCCCGTACTACTGGAACTGAATCAACTGAAGGGGTATCGATACTTACATCTCTCACATAAGCTAAATACGCATCACACCCCTTATCAACCATATGCTGAGCTTTAAGAAAAGAAGTAACTCTACTGGGAGTGTGATCTAAAGTACCCCTCCACTCAATACACGGTATACCTAGCATAGCCAGCGTCACGGTTTTGGCGTGACAATCAAGAATAGCATAATGGGGCGACAACCAGTCCATACCCAAGATAATATCAAAGTCAACCATATTGAGTAATAATAAATCGGCTCTGGTCTCAAAACCACTAAGAGCAACCAAACATGACCGATAAACGCAGTATACAATAAGAGAATCTCCCATATGAGTAGAAATATAAACATGGGAACTCAAAGAATCCTGAGGTACACCCAACTGCGGATCAAAATAAGAAGACACATAAGAGTAAGTGGAGCCTGAATCGAATAGAACCAATGCATCTCTGTGACAAACCAGTATAATACCTATAATAATAGAATCGGAGGCAACAACCTCGGTACGGGTAGGAAGGGCATAGTATCTGGCTTGGCCTCCCCTTCTAGGGCAACTTCTACCTCCCTAACCTCCACCTCTAGCTGGCTAAGCAGGTGGGGTAGCAACTGGAGCTGTATCCATAGCCTGAGAACTTTGTGGGTCACGTTGTGGTTGAGAATTCTGTGGAGGTGCACCCATCCCAAGTCTGGGGCAATCCCTCACCATATGACGTGTGTCACCACACTCAAAACAAGCTCTGGGAGGACGTGGCAGTTGTGACTAGCTCGGGCTAGGACTGTTGGACTGACCTCTGAAAGTACCCTGCACATGAGGCACACTAGATATTGGTAGTGCATAATAAGGCTCCTGAGGTCTAGGAGGAGCTGGAGCACTACTGGCTGCTGGAAGAGCTAAATGAACAAGACGACTCATATAACCCCTACCATGATGACCTACATCTAGGGTACGGGCACCAGAATAATGGCCCGACTCTCGAGACCTATTGGCCTCCCTCTCCTCTCTCTCCCTAGCATGCATACCCTCAATCCTACTAGCAATGCTCACCACCTACTGATAAGAAATATCCATCTCCAATTCACGAGACATGCTAGACCTGATGCTAGGAATAAGGCCCTCAATAAATTGGCGAACCCTCTCGCGAATAGTAGAAACCAAGGCTGGTGCATGCCTAGCCAAACTGGTGTAACAGACAGCATACTCTGAGACAGTCATAGTACCCTAGTACAAATGCTCAACTCTGTGCACCATGCGTCCCTGAGGGTCTAAGGAACATACTCTCTCAGGAACAGATCTGAAAACTAAGTCCAAGTTAGTGAAGCAGCCTATTCCGGACTGTCTAACTCATAATTGCACCACCACTCATACGTGCCTTCTCAAAGATGGAAGGTAGTGAAGGAAACCTCGCTCGATCCTGATATACCCATGGTACGGATAATGCGGTAACTCTCATCTAGAAATCCCAGAGCATCCTCCGATGCTAGACCGCTGAATACAAGAGGCTTGTACTTCTTGAACCTCTCAAGCCTCAGCTGCTCCTCCTCGGAAGTCATTACCCTGTCCTCGGGCTAAACTAGCACTACAAGCGGTACAAGAATAGTCTTAGAGACCTGCTCAACATGCACTCGCTGCTCAGGAGTGCGGTCAGCGGGAGTTTGTGCTCCTCCCCCGGCCTAAGATGTAGTTGTAGCAAGGGGAAGCAACCCTGCCTGAGCCAGAGTGGTGTGCATGCTCATGAACTGTGCCAAAGTCTCCTGAAGGGCTGGAGTAGTGGTAGCAGTGGCCGTGTCAGGTGCCTGGACTCCGGCTGGAACCATTGGTGGTACCTCGGCAGCAGCTCGCGCAGGTGCTTTGGCTGCACCACATGCGCGTCCTTGTCCTCTACCCCGGCCCCGACCTCTAATTTTTGTGTCAGTCCTCAATTTACACTGCCGCGCCGCGCCTTGTGGCGCCCCATGCGGCGCGGCAGTGTAGTTTTCTCAGAGTGAACTTGTTTCGTCCTCTTTTAACATCCAGGCTTGGTACACGACCTCCGAACACAATCCCGGCTCAATGTATTGGGCTTTTACTCAGACTTCAAAGCTCCAAATTAACTTTTGAGCTCCGGATCACTTCCTGCAAGGCATAAAACACATACTAAGTGTAATTCACTATTATTTGAGCTCAAATGCACGTAAAAATGCAATCATTGGAATGTAGTACCACGGCTAAAACACAGGTTTCTAGCCTAACATCAATATATATATATATATATATATATATATGATTGAAATCGACTGCAAAGAAATAAATGCAAACCAAACGAATCATATAGCCTTGACCCTCGAGTTCGATCTCCCTTGAACCAAGTGTGTCACGACCCAATTTCCCCTCCGTTGGGTATCATGATGGCACCTAGTCTTAGGGACTAGGTAAGCCTAACAGTTACTGAATAACACCAATAATGAATAAATCTAACAATCTTGAATTAGAAACCTCTACAAAATTTACAATTTCCCAAAACCGGTGGTACCAGTCATAAGCTCTACAGAGCTTGCTACAACTTCTAAATACAACTGTTTGGAAATAAGAAGAACAATGTGAATATATAATAAGAAGGTGATTCCGAAGCCTTTGAACGCATCAACAGGTTTACCTTGAGTCTCCTCAGTAATGGTCTGTACTGCTACTAGCGATCAAATACCTGGATCTATACAAAAATATACAGAAGTGTAGAATGAGCACGCCACACCAGTGCTCAGTAAGTATCAAGACTAACCTCGGTGCAGTAGTGACGAGGAACAATCAAGACACCCACTGGTCTAATAAACTGAACAAGTATAAGTATAGGAACAACAGAATATGGTATCTACATAAAGACTATGCAATACAGTTAACAATACAGTAATTTCAATAAGGAAACAACAAGTATCAGCGAAATACCATAAAAATGACACAGAAGAGTGAATGGAATACAATATAAATCCGAAACCACATATACAGTAAGGACAAGTAATAACTCAGCAATTACAACCGCTTTTACATAAGGTTTTAGTCAAACAAACTCCATGAGGTACCGAACCTTGGACGAATTACGACTAACAGAACTCAATACCTGAACCCTAACACTCGGCATCCTGTTCCCTCATATTATCTCATAACCACACTGACGATTCACGTGCCAATAGAGCCAATTTCACATAGAAAGCAAGTAACAAGGGTGTGCATCTATACTCAACAATATCAAGAAAACCTCTTATATGATAAGGAAGCTTAACTACGTGTATGCTTGTGCAAGTGTCCTAACATAATCCATACCAGTAAATAAGCATAAGGAAAAGAACGGACAACACATAAAATGTTTTCTCACAATTTTCACAAGATAAAGCTCACACAGGTAAGTGTACTACTACACATATATCAACAACAAGAATGCCCCCAGGCCATCACAAATCATCATAATCAATCCCTGACATAGCCCATCTTGTCTTGCCACATGTGTAATAGTAAAGTAAATGCCTGCCTTGTCTCGCCACATGTACATAGTAAGTTCCCACCTTGTCTCGCTACATGCGCAACCCACACACACACATATATATATCCCACCTTATCATGCCGCATGTGCAAATATCAATAGTAACAACAACACGTCAGAAACCTCGTGCAACCCCATAACAACAACTACACGGCAGAAACCTCATGCATCACAATATCACAAACCGCACTACAGAAACCTCGTGCATCACCACAACAAGTACAACAACAACATTTACAATAATACAGAGTACGACAAGTAAATCAACTCAAGAACTTTAGATAAAAAAGAAATAGTAGAACTAGTTCACAAGGAATAACCACCGTAAAGAATGCTAGGCGTTAAAAGAACATTTCAACAAGGGAAAACTAATATGTAGCAACTATCCCACAATATATGATTCAACAATAAGGAAGCTAACACGAGTCAAATAGTTCCAAAATTACAAGTCAACTAAGATATATGATATCTAAACTTCTTTTAAGGTTGAACAATTACGAAGATATTCAACAATTCAATTAAGGATAAGCAGCAGAAAGATAATCATAACCTCAATTAAAACTAAACAATTATAAGATGAGATGATGATAATTTCAAATAAAGATAAGAAATTATGAAAAGATAGCATGACCGTAGAAGAGGTAAAATCTTCATTTAAGTCAAATAAGAGTCAAATAGGCAATAAGAGTGAATCCTAAAGCAATTAATTCTAATTTAAGCATGTAGAGGTGAAACTAGTAAATATGAACTCAATCATATCAAGAACAACTTCATACGTAGTGAATATAAGGACATAAGAACCCTAAAAGGCCAACTTTCTACAAAATAAGTCCGAGCACCCACTCGTCACCTCGCGTACATGGACTACAATCTACATAGAAAACTCAAATCCTAAGGGGTAGTTCCCCCACATAAGGTTAGGCAAGATACTTACCTCAAAGAAGACAAAGTGATACTCAAAAAAGAACTTCTAAGGTGAAACGACCTCCGGATGGCTCAAATCTAACCAAAATAACTTCAAAGCACAAATAAAACTCATTAGAAACTATTCTGGATCATAAAGCCTCAATCTTTATCAAAATCTAAAAATCAACCCAAAAGTCGAACCCCGAGTCTGCACCTCGGAACCCAATAAATTATACAAAACCCGAACACTCGTTCCGATATGAGTTCAACCATACTAACATTATCAATTTCCGATACTATTTCATCCCTCAAATCATGATTTTTCATTTTGAAAACTTTCTTCAAAAACCACCATTTTTCTCAACTCAAAACACAAACTAAATGATAAAACCAAAGATAAAATCATGGAATATATTAAATGCTAGGTGAAGAACACTTGCCCAATCGATTTTCATGAAAAATCCAAAAAAGAAGCTCCCAAAACCGAAGTCTAAAACTCAAAATATGAAGAAAATGGCCAAACCCCCGACTTAAATGTTTCTGGCAGAACTTCCGCATCTGTGGACAAGCAACCACATCTACGGAACTGCATTTTCAAGAAAGAGTCCGCATCTGTGAACTCAGCTAACCATGCCTGGGACCGCATATGCAAATTTACAACCACACCAGCGGCACCGTAGAAGCGAAAGGGGAAGCCGCAAAAGCGAGATTCTTTGCAGGTGCGATCGCTTGACCGCAAAACTGGCCTTCGCACTTGCATGCCAGCCTACGGAGAAGCGAGCAAGCTCCCAGACCTTCATGACCGCAGAAATGGCCAGGCTCACGCAGAACAGAGCCGCACCGCATTCCAAAGTGTCGCAGGTGCGAAACACCAGAACAGACCTCCTCAAAACTATGAAAAACATCCAAAACTCGACTGGAACATGCGGGACCCTGTCCAAGCATACCAACAAGTGCCATACCTAAACACGGACCCGTTCGAGGTCACAAATCACATCAAACAATGCCAAAAATGCAAATTCCGCCATGAATCGAACTTATGGACTTCCAATCTTCCAACTTCTAAAACTCGTGCCGAAACCTATCAAATCAACCAGGAAGGACGCCAAATTTTGCAGAAAAGTCCCAAATGACCTAACAGTGCTGTCCCACCTTTTGGAATTGTATTCTGACCCCAATATCACAAAAGTCAACTCTTGGTCAAACTTCTCCATTTACCAAACTTCAATTTTTTCCAACTTTTGCCGAAATGCTCCAAATTACCCTACGGACCTCTAAATCCAAATCCGGAAACACGCCTAAGTCCAAAAGCACCATATGAAGATGTTGAGATCATCCAAAACCCATTCCGGAGCCGTTTGCTCAAAAGTCGAACTCCGGTCAGATTCTCACCCCTTAAGCTTCCAAAAGTAGAATCCTTTTTCCAATTCGACTCTAAATCATCCGGTAACTGAATTCAACCATGCACGCAAGTCGATACATATAATATAAAGCTGCTCAAGACCTTATGCCGCTGAACGGAACTTAAATTCTCAAAACGACCGGCCGGGTCGTTACATCCTCCCCCTCTTAAACAAACGTTTGTCCTCAACCGTGCCAAGATTCGCCTCGAAGTCATCAAATCACTAAATGCACACTTCCAACATACAACCACGGGTGGTCCCACGTCACCCCAATACACATAAGCTTGAAGACACCATCTCAACTATAAATTAGCCTCTCTACCAACATCGATAAGCCTTATAGCCAAAACTCTCACCTTCCATTCATTTCCAAAAGACCCGATTCTAAATCCATATCCGGTATCAGTCTCAACTAGTTGCAACCACTTATGCTTATACCCATAGAGTACAACCACACAACATGACACATCACACATAGGCCCATAATAACATTTCTAATCACAATAGTTGCACGAAATCAAATCTAGCACCGACAATTAGCCTCATATCCGATAGAACTCTGTTTCAAATCTCCATAACACTAATGATGATAGAAGAACCATGAAAACCTCATAACTATACACCCGAATCAACAAGTCACAACTAACACCACCGAGCACACACCCTGCAAGCTAAAACTCAAGAAGCACAGAACGAAAATGACTGAATATGTAAAAAGAAACACATAAGAGAACTATCAAACAAGCCCGGTAGGCACAACTCTCTATCAGTACTATACTACGAATCAATTTAAATGGAAAATCAAAGTGCATAAACAATCATAAGGATCTCATACTAATATGACTTCTACCGCAGTACATAGCCCGGTTCAAACACATCAAATTACATGAAATCGCGAGGGTCCCACCCTCAACTCTGAATCACAAGTAGAATGTACATCAAACCAACTGAATCCTTCCACTAGATTAATTCCGTCACAAAGTTACAACAAGTACTGGCTCCCACACTGGTGGAGCATCAAAATCACAACTCGTAACCAAAATACTCAAGAATCACATCACCTTACCGTAATGGACAAAATAGGAATTCCCTACTAGTCTCGTAGCTCTCAATAATGAATAAAAACAAATGATAGACACGGGCTACCACTCATAGAATCTCCCAACAGGGCAAATACGTAAACAGAATACTGAGTCATAAACTCACCCCTAGGTGGAGCGAAATAGGGGAACTCATTCCGACAAGCAGAACTGTAACCAAAAATACGAATGGTGCTGCTCTTGAACAAACAAAAGCATACCTGTATGGCATCATCTGGCGTAGCGGACTCAAGACTGCTATATGAACCACCTCAATGGGTCGGGCCTCCCCCTCTTAGGCACCATCTACTCGCCTGAATACCTCGTTGTAACACATTTATCCAAAGTCTGGGAAAATCTCTCACCATGTGGCTAGTATCTCCACACTCAAAGCAACCTCTCTGCTGACGTGGCTATGGGAACTATGCAGTACGATTACTCTAAGACCCATGGGCACCTGAAACACCGTGCAAAGCCTGAAGTGTAAACTAAACTGGCTGACCCACAAAATCTCTACCATGTCGGACCCTGCCTCCAAAATAAGGACTAGTGGATCTCTCTAGTCTACGAGGCCTCCTCGCCTCCATGTATTCTCTCTCCTGATCTCGTCTTCCCTCTCTCTTCTGATCCCACATGCCCTCTATCCGGAGAGCGATCCCTACCACCTGCTGAAATGAAACATCTGACTCCAACTCCCGAGCCATGTTGAACCGAATATCATGCCTGAGCCCCTTAATGAACCTACAGACTCGCTCCTTAACTGTAGCAACCAAGGTAGGTGGATGTCTAGCCAAATCATTGAATCTAATGGCATACTCTGATACTGACATAGTGCCCTAGCACAACTGCTCAAACTCCGTGCGCCATGCATCCCGAAGGGACTGAGGTGTTGATGCTCAATTTTTCCCTCATATTTTAAATATATATATATACTTTCAAAATAGTGCATATGCATCATCACTTGATTTATGAGCGTACACAAGTATTTTTCATAATTTTTCATAATTTTTAAAGGCTTTTAATCAATTAATTTCTGCATTTTGTTATATAAATATCCAATAATTATCCTTCATATTTTTTATGATGATTTAATCATTTATACAAACATAATGTTTAAATATTTTTAGTGCATTTTTATAATTACATTTGTATTTTTAAGGCTAAATTGCACATCTTTGCAATAATATCCCATATTAATGTATCATTATATTATTTATGCAAAAAATAATTTTTTATATTTTTAAAATGTTAAATAACTATTTTAAATCATTATAGTGCACAAATAATATTTTTGTTATTTATTTATTATTTTTTATAAATTATTTATTTATTAAAATTGGGTATTTAAAATCTGGCCCTAATTTTATAACTAATTTCGGACCGAAACTATCCAAACACAGCCCAATTACCCCAAGCCCAACCCTATTAGCCCAGTACCCTCACCCACTTTATTAAACCCAACCCAACTCTTGCCTAAACCCCAGCCGTTGATAAAAAATGATCAATGGCTCACAAATGTTCCCCCATTTCCTTATATCACCAGTCTCCCAAACCCTAACCCTATTCACCCAAACCCGCCACCTCTCTACTCTCTCTCCCCTTGAAGAACCCTAGCCCGCCGCCTCACAAAAACCCATCTCCTAATCCCATTTCTAATGGGATTTTCTTACCATTCACTTACCATTTCGACATATTTCCTTTATTGGGTGATTCTTTACGGAATTACCTAGTACTTGCCTAAACATAGCAAGTATCCCTACTTTGATTCTGTCCTAATCATTCTTCGCCTCTTAAATCTGTACGATATTAAGTCCACACACGTTATTTTGCACCATGTGAGCCCGGTCTGTTAAGATATTTCTTAACCCTAAGGTTAGGGTTTACAAATCCTCTTTTGAGTATTATCTCACCATTATTCACCCTATTATGTGAGAATCTATCCATTTATGTTAATTTCTTTTACTTACCCTAAATTAGGGTTTCAGATCCTTTTTAATCGAACCAAATCTGGTTCGTTTCTATGTTCTTTTTGAATAATCTCCTGTCTATGTTCAATTATGCAATATGTGATTATTTTGTCCTTATTTTTCTGTCGATTTTGTGTTGTTTACCTAAAGCTAGGTTTTCGAATTTTCCTTTCCTTAGTGATTTAGATGCCTGCCTTTTTAGTGTTGAATTAACTATTTTCCATGTTGATGTGTTTAATTCCTACACTATTTAAACCCCTCCACACTACCCTTTGATTAGGTTCAAAAAAAATCCTTAAGAATACAAAACTAAGGCTTGTGCTTCCACTCTTAAATAATCTTATTTTGTATTCTGATTCCTGGCCGGCTGAAAGCCAAGGCTAGAAATTTCCAAGTTCTTGCTCTTGTTTGGTGATATTTACCATACTGTTAAATTTCTTCTTGCTTACTTCATCTTAACTGGTGAGTTACCATGCTTTTTACCATTTCATTCTGATTATCTGCCATTTTATTTACGTGTTACTTCGGTTAAACTATGTTATCCTAAATGCTATTACATCTGAGACATGCTTAAATCTATTGTAAGTTTGTTAGTTCGATTATAATTAGCCATATGTCACTGATAACTATCTCTTTAAGTTTAATTCTGTTATAGTCTTGCTCTTTGAACATGTCTCATATCTCCTTCTATGGACTAGTTAACTATGTATAGATGTATGCATTAATAAAATTACAAGTCTATTTGCTGAATCTGCTATAATATGTCCTGTTTGATCTTGTTTCATCATATTTTGACACCTCTAGTAACTTCCCTAATTAGTTCCTAACATGTCATGATCTATTGCTAATTGGTTTCTTCTTATGACACTAGTTTCTGCACTTAGCATAATCTGGATCCTCTTTTATCACTATAAATATGTTTTTGTGACTTTTGATTGACTTCATTTCCTGAAAACTTGACTAAGTCTGCCTAAGTTCAAGCATGTCTGTTATTTGTGTATATGTTCAATTTGGATTCTGTCCTTCAGTGAAATCCCTTGACTCCATTCTATTCCTTTACTATCTGGTTCTTCTGAATTCTTATTCTTAGCCAACTGAAAGCCAAGGCTATTTAGGTTCTGTCCTTTGCCCCCCCTAGTGTGAGCACTGCTCGGGGTTCATGTGAGACCCTTGTGAACTCTGACGCACTAAGACCTGGTCCCTAGTTTTTTTCTTGAACTGTTTCTGATAAATCTCTCTAGTGTGAGCACTGCCCTGGGTTTTTGAAGCCCTTGGGAACTCTAACACACTAGGGACTTGGGGCTCTGCCTTGATATATGGGTGAATCACTCAACAACTGGTTATTTGTATCTATGAACATGAATTTTGGAGCTGTTGTGAGTTGAAGGCCTGGCCTGTCCAGGTGTATTTGAGCCTGCTGTAGGCTCCCTATAATTATACTTATTCTGTAATTCATTACATTAAATTTTGGTCTGTAATAATTATTTGTAATAACAATTTTGGGGCATTAGTGAAATTGGGGAAGGGCCTTTATCCTATACTTGTAATGAAATGGATAGAAATCCTTCCTATAGGCTCATCCCTTAGCTAGAATGTGCTATTATATTCAAACATGTTCAACTTTCATGTGCTAGAAAATCATGCCTATATGTAATCTGTCTTTTCTCAAAACATGCTACTTTCTAGTTATTGTAGAAAGCATGCCCATATGTATTTTATCCTTGTTAAAAACATATTATTTTCCAATAGAAATCCTGCATATAGATCCTTTATTTGGTTAAAAACATGCTCTACGCCTGCTTGTTAGAAATCATGCCTATAGGAACAAAAATCAGTTTTAGAGATCATGCCTATAGGATCTAAAATCAGTTTTAATTATAGAAATCATGCTTATAGGATCTGAATCAGTTAACCGTTTTACTCATTTCTTTAATAGTCCTCAACGTTGGGTTAACTATTGTCACTAGAAATTATGCCCATAGGATTCAATTAACCAATTCTAAATGTGATCCTGTAATTATCATTGTTAATTACTGCATAAAAAGGCCTAGATATCATGCCTATAGGTTAATCGCTTATACCTGTAATCAGCAGGCAACTCTCTAGGTTTCAGAGGTTATAGTTCATTAAATTCAGATTCATATAGAGATCCTGCCTATAGGTTTCTGCAATCTTAACTTTATTAAAATCAGCAACTGTCTTTGTTAATCTGACTCGCGTGTATTTATTGTCTAATTGCGGAGGCCAATTTGAGCCCTTACTTGCTTATAAGTGAAAGTCCAATGTGTTTTGCATGTCGCCTAGTTTTTGACACTTTTGAGCAGCCTAAGTTAAAGTTTAGAACCACCCTGAGATAGAGGTCCAAATTCCTCCTGGACTATAAGTATGGGACAGGTAGTGCACGCGTAGGACACGACTTAGAATTGACTAGTGCATTTTAAGTAAACAAATTAAAGATAATAAGTGGGTAGCAGGATATGATAGTCTGTCCCCGCTGAATAATATGAGTAATACCCCATCTCAAGGGAGTTACGAAGTATTATTTATGTTACACGGGGTGATCCTTTAGGCTAAAAAACTTAGGACCCCCTCCCCTTTGTCTTTCAATTTTTTATTCACGTTTAGTAATTCCTTATTTCTTAGCTTTGATCACATAGACTAATTCATATAATTGAGTTCGACCGAGACCTACAGTTGTGGATCTCGAAGAGTGCCTAACACCTTCTATTCGAGGTAATTTCGAGCCCTTACCCAATTTTTGGTGATGCAAACTAGTCAAACAGAGTTATTTCTAAATAGGTGCCCTAATGCACCTTAATGTGTTAGGTGACGACACTCTCTTTTAACACCTTCCTTAAAAGAGTTGTCGTGTGTCGAAACCCGATTTCGTGAGAAAAAGGGGTGCGACATGAAGTACAAACTCTCTCAGGAACATTTCTAAAAACTGAACCTATGTAAGTGAAGCTGCATCGGCCGGGCTACCCAACTCATATGCCGACCACCACTGATAAGTTGCTCCCTTAAGATAGAATGTAGTAAAAGCAACCCCACCCGTCTCAACAATGCCCATAGTGCGGAGAATACGATGGCACTCCTCTAGAAAACCCTATGCACTCTTTGAAGCTAAACCACTGAATGTAGGAGGTTTATATTTCTGGAAACTTGCAAGTCTAAGCTGCTCTTCCTCAGATGATGCTACCCTGACCCCGGGCTGAACTAGGACCACATGCTATGTCGTCATGACACCTAGAACCTAACCAATGTGAACTCGCTGCTTTGGAGCGTAGGCAGCGGGAGTCTGAGTCCCTCCACCAGTCTGTGAAGTAGCTGGTGCAACCGGAATCAACCCCACCTGAGCCAATATACCAAACATGCTTAGGAACTGTGCTAAAGTCTCCTGAAGTTTGGGGGTAACAACAGGCGCCTCCGGTACCTTCCCCCAACTAGAGCTACTGGCGTCCCCTCAACTACTGCTCTGGTAGGTGATCTAGCTACGACACATATTCCTCGTCAGCCTCAGCCTCAGCCTCTACCTCTTCTTCTAGCAACACCTGCTCCGGGAGCAACGTCATCGATAACTGCAGCTCGTGTCCTCACAATCTGTGACAGAATGGAATAATAAAAGTTCAAAATCCGTGATCAATAAGCTCACACAATAGGAATGGAAGAAGTGAGATAGTCCTAATAGTTCTGTAGCCTCTCAAAGATAAGTATAGATGTCTCCGTACAGATCTATAAGACTCTACTAAACTCGCTTATGACTCATAGTACCTATGAACCTAGAGCTCTGATACCAACTTATTACGACCCAATTTCCCCTCCGTTGGGTATCATGATGGAACCTAGTCTTAGGGACTAGGTAAGCCTAACATTTACTGAATAACAACAATAATGAATAAATCTAA
The DNA here is from genome assembly GCF_000715075.1 of Nicotiana tabacum. Classification (NCBI taxonomy): domain Eukaryota; kingdom Viridiplantae; phylum Streptophyta; class Magnoliopsida; order Solanales; family Solanaceae; genus Nicotiana; species Nicotiana tabacum. The sequence goes on along the minus strand of NC_134087.1, from coordinate 55,947,992 downwards.
CAGTCTCGAAATAGAAACCTCTACAAAATTTACAATTTTCCAAAACCGGTGGAACAAGTCATAAGCTCTACAGAGGTTGCTACAACTTCTAAATACAACTGTTTGGAAATAAGTATAACAGTGTGAATACAGAATAGGAAGGTGACCCCGAAGCCTGCGAATGCAGCAACAGGTTTACCTTGAGTCTCCTCAGCAACGGTCCGCACTACATAAAGACTACACAATTCGGCAAACAATACAGTAATTTCAATAAGAAAGGAAACAACAAATATCATCGAAATACCATAAAAATGACGAAGAAGAGTGAATGGAACACATCATAAATCCGGAACCACATATACAACAAGGAGAAGTAATAACTAAGCAATTACAACAGCTTTTACATCAGGTTTTAGTCAAACAAACTCCACGAGGTATCGAACCTCGGACGAATTGCAACTAGCGGGTCTCAATACCTGAACCTTAACACTCGGCATCATGTGCCCTCATATTATCTCATAACCGCACTGACGACTCACGTGCCAATAGAGCCATTTCACATAGAAGGCAAGTAACAAGGGTGAGCATCTATACTCAACAATATCAAGAAAACCTCTTACACGATAAGGGAGCTTAACTACGTGTATGCTTGTGCAAGTGTCCTAACATAGTCCATACCAGCAAATAAGCATAAGGAAAAGAACAAACAACACGTAGAATGTTTTCTCACAACTTTCACAAAATAAAGCTCACACAGGTAAGTGTACCACTACACAAATATCAACAACAAGAATGCCCCGAGGCCATCACAAATCATCATAATCAATCCCTCACATAACCCACCTTGTCTCACCACGTGTGCAATAGTAAAGTAAATGCCCGCCTTATCTCGCCACACGTGCATAATAATGTTCCCACCTTGTCTCGCCACATGCGCAACCCATATATATATATATATATATATATATATATATATATATATATATATATATTTATATATCCTGCCTTGTCACGCTGCATGTGCAAATATCAATAGTAACAATAGCAAGGCAGAAACCTCGTGCAGCCCCATAACAACAACCGCACGGTAGAAACTTCGTACATCATAATGTCACCAACCACACGGTAGAAACCTCGCGCATCACCACAACAAGTACAACAACAACAATGACAATAATGCAGATTACAACAAGTAAATCAATTCAAGAACTTTAGATCACAAAGAAATGGGAGAACCAATTCACAAGGAATAACCATAGTAAAGAATTCTAGGCGTAAAGAGAACAGTTCAATAAGGGAAAACTAATATGTAGCAACGATCCCACAATATACAATTCAACAATAAGGAAGCTAACACGAGTAAAATAGTTCCAAATAAAGACAAGTTAACTAAGATATAGGATATCTAAACTTCTTTTAAGGTTGAGCAATTACGAGGATATTCAACAATTCAATTAAGGATAAGCAGCGGAAATTTAATCATAACCTCAATTAAATCCAAACAATTATAGGATGAGATGATGATAATTTCAAATAAAGATAAGCAGTTATGAAAAGATAGCATGACAGTAGAAGAGGTAAAATCTCCAGTTAAGTCAAACACGAGTCAAATAGGCAATAAAAGTGAATCTTAAAACAATTAATTCTAATTTAAGCATGTAGAGGTGAAACTAGTAAATAGGAACTCAGTCATATCAAGAACAACTTCATACGCAGTGAATATAAGGACCTAAGAACTCTAAAAGGCCAACATTCCACAAAATAAGTCCGAGCACGCAATCGTCACCTTGCGTACATGGACTACAATCAACATAGAAAACTCAAATCCTAAGGGGTAGTTCCTCCACACAAGGTTAGGCAAGATACTTACCTCAAAGAAGACAAACCGATACTCAAAAATGAACTTCTCGGGTGAAATGACCTCCAACGGCTCAAATCTAACCAAAGTAACTTCAAAACTCAAATAAAACTAATAAGAAACTATTCCGGATCATAAAACCTCAATCTTTATCAAAATCTAAAGATCGACCCAAAAGTCGACCCCCGGGCCCGCACCTTGGAACCCAACAAATTTCACAAAACCCGAACACTCATTCCGATATGAGTTCAAGCATACTAAAATTATCAATTTCCAATAACATTTAGTCCCTCAAATCATGATTTTTCATTTTGAAAACTTTCTTCAAAACCACCATTTTCCTCAACTCAAAATACAAATTAAATAATAAAAACAAAGATAAAATCATGGAATATATTAAATTCTAGGTGAAAAACACATACCCAATCGATTTTCTTGAAAAACCCATAAAGAAGCTCCCAAAACCGAAGTCTAAAACTCAAAACATGAAGAAAATGGCAAAACCTCGACTTAAATGTTTCTGCCAGAACTTCTGCATCTATGCACAAGCAATCGCATATGCGGAACCACATTTGTGAGAAAGAGTCTGCATGTGTGAACTCAGCTAACCAGGCTTGGGACAATATCTGCGGATTTACAGCCGCACCAGTGGCACCGCAGAAGTGAAAGAGGAAGCTGCAAAAGCGAGATTCTTCGCAGGTGTGATTGCTTGACCGCAAAAGCAGCCTTCGCACCTGCGTGCCAGACTCCGCCAAAGTGAGCAAGCTCCTAGGCCTTAAGGATCGCAGAAGCAACCAGGCTCATGCAGAAGCGGAGCCGCACCTGCCCTCCAAATTGTCGCAGGTGCGAAACACCAGAAACAGACCTAGAATCCTTTTTTCTAATTTGACTCCGAATTCGAATCCTTCTTCCAATTCGACTTCGAATTCAAATCCTTCTTCCAATTCGACTTCGAATCATCCGGTAACTGAATTCAACCATGCATGCAAGTCAATACATATAATATGAAGCTGCTCAAGACCTTATGTCACTAAACGGAACTTAAATTCTCAAATGACCGGCCGGTCGTTACAAAGTAAAGCTTCAGTTGATATAAGAACAAAGTAAAAAGATAATGAAAACTAGAGAAAGGTAGTATATTACTTTGTATTGTGTAAATATGATGTGTTTTTCAAATGACCAGACCCCCTTTATATAGTAGGGGAGTCCTACTCTTGATACAATTATAAATACAGTAAGAAATCCCATAATTGGCTAATTAATTGGACTCTTCTTGATATGTGTCGAGATTTCTGCCGTGATCCTCGCCCAATTGCGGATATTTTGGCTTTCTGTTATTTGGTTCGGTAAGCTTCCCTTGATCTTTCTCGATCTCTATCCTGCACGGTTTCAATCTTGGCCGATCTCGATCTCCATCTCGATCTTGATCGATCTCCAGGTCACGAGCTCGACAATCTAACTTTGCATCAGGGTCCGATATAACACGAGGTCGAACCGTGGCCTATCATGTTCTAGTCTTGATTAGTCAAACAAAAAGGGCAAGATCGATTTATACCGTATACAGATAGTTCCCTCACGTCTCTGAGAGAAGATGATAAGAAATGATTTGAACTTTTCCAATCCCGTCTCGATTGGTCGTGACGTAAGCGACGAGCCCGACTATGACGTCAACGGCAAGTGGATACTGAAATGTCCCATCGGTTTGGTTACCAAGGCATTAAATGCCTATCAATTGCTGGTCGGCCACTACCGGTTCTAAACCGTCACTAGCAACCTATAAGAACGATAAGCATATGTACAAATCGATAATCGATAAGTAATTATTGTGAGCACATGATTTTTGTTTTACGCAACAATCACTCCAAAAGAAACAAAAATAATGGCAATTGGTTTCGCCTTACAATTTTTGGATTTTTACGTGGCATTTCGTTAGTTATCTGTGATCTTGTCCGTGTTTATTTTATTCAAACAAAATATAAAAAAAAAATATATATGTGATATGAACCGTATATATATGCCATGTGAACCGTAATCCGTTTATTAAAAATAAAATAAAAAATAAAGAAATATGTGCATCTTTCATTCTATTTTTTGTCATTAAGTGATTTTAGTGTAATTAAATGTTAGTTATGTGTAAATTGTTGTTTAAGGTTTTATGTTGTGTTATTTGGCAAATTAATTTAAGAAATTAAAAAGAAAAAAAAAAGAAAAAAGAAAGAAGAAAGAGTTTTCGGATTTGGGCCAGTCCGATTTTTAAACAAACAGGCCCAAACAACCCAATCCAGAACCCCAGGTTTGGCCCGGTCCAGACCAGCTGACCTCAGGGGCGTCCAAACGACGCAGTTTTGATCTGCTCTGATCTGGGCCGTTGATCTCAGAATGATCAACGACCAAGATCATATTCCCCGTACCCACGTATAAACCCGACCCGTTCAACCCCGGACCAACCCAACCCCTTGCACTTGAAACGACATCGTTTCCCACTAGCTGAAAGATCCTGGCCCTTCATCTCACCTCATCCGACGGCCAGGATCTATTCACCCACTAACTATATAAGCCTATGACCATACCCCACGCCCCATCCAAACACCCCCTACCTTTCATCGTCCTCACCACAAACCCCGGAACCCTAGCCGCCCCCATTTCCCTTCACCAAAAACCCGGCGGCATGAACTCCGGTGGCCCTCACCTTAACACCATAGATGCACCTCACCATCCTGAACCCAAATCCACCAGCCACTTAGCTCGAATCCCCTCCCACCTTCTCGAATCTTCATTTGAAGATTCGAGTCGGACCTCGACTTACACCGATGTACCCCAGCTTCATACCAGACAGTCCCCGGACCTCCCTCGTGACCAAACCATGCTTGGTTTGGTCCGAATCTAACCGTGGGAACTCAAATCCCAAATCTGCCATTTAGGAACCCTAGAAACCCCGGGCCTGGTCTGTGTCCGTTTGAGCCAAAGTATTTAGGGTCTAATGGACCTTAATCGAAGTGTTCTCAGTGAGAACACTTCGATTAAAGTCCGTTCAACCCCAAGAAGGGTCTATTCAAACACGAGCTGGTTTTCTGATTTTTTTCAAGGGCTTTAAGGTAAGTTTATTTTTCTTTTCTTTGTCCAGTTCATGTATGTGTTAAAGGTCTGTCCGTATGGCCAAACGTCTGGTTTGGTTTGTGCTTTTGAATTGTATCAACTTTTGTTGCCCACCTTGCCCGGACCTCTGTATTCGATCAAATTTTCCTTCCCTTTACTGATCATGTATATGTGTTGAGTTGTACAATTAATTGAGTTCAAATTCGATTGATTAATTGATTCCCCAGTGCAATTTTTGTTTAGTCAGTACAATTTAAATCATGTGTTTAATACTGTTAGATGTCTGATCATGGTCTTCGATTGTACATGTCATAATTAGTATAGTCGATTCGATACGTATCGTCGAATAGTTTCAGCTGTTTGAGTAATAACAATTTGATCTGTTTCTGTTAAGCATTGTCTGAATCAATCAGGAATTGAGTTTAGCTACTTATAATTGATGTATTTGAATCAGAAATTTGAGGATTTGTTTTGTTTAGTTGCAGTCTGAAATGGGGGGCATGTGCATTTGTGCACAGCATGTGCATTTGTGCACAGCATGTGCATTAAGGCATTTTTAAAGTTTAAAATAGTTTGACAGCATATGCTGTCAGGTTATATTCCTGCTGCCCATGTCTACTTTTAGTTTAATAAAAGGATAAGGGGGACTGTCAGGGAATATCATGGGGGGTTCCTAATTTTAAATGTTTGAGTGGGAAAAACAGCTGAAAAGGAATAGGTTTTGAGTTGTTTAAACAGGCTGTGAAAGCTGATGTTAGGCTATAAAAGGGAGAAGAACTTCCATTAGTTGAGGGGAGACTGAATTTTGAAAAGAAAAACACAGATAGATTTTGGACTGAAAATTAGATTGGATTTTGAGGGGTTTAAGAAAGCATTGGATACAGAGAGAAATACCACAGAATAGGCATATACAGACACACATTTAGAAAAGATATATACAGATAGAGAGAGAGCAAGGAATAAAAAAACATACTCAAAAATCAGAAACTGTTTCTTCCTATTGTTGTTTGGATCTCATTTGTTATCAATCTGTTAAGCAGTACTGATTCTTCCAAGTCTCAATTGAGTTTACTGGTTGTTTGGTTTCATTGGTTTGCCCTGAATTTGGTCTATCGGGAGTTTGATTCTATTCCACTGTGTGCTGCTATCATTTGGCTACTTTTCCATCGGCTATAGTTGCATTTCTTGCACTGGAACTTGTTCTGCCGCTATTTATCTGTTACTGCTGCTGTTCGTTTACACTACTGCTCTACTTACTCTCCTGTTTCTTCATTGTAAGCACTTCCCAGGTACACATTTCGAACCCCCACATTGGTGTAATTGATTATAACAATGAAAAGCATGAATTGAAAGGTCTGAAGGAATTATAATCATCTGTTTGTTTTACTTACAACCCTTTATAAATGTTTTTAAGTTATGTAAACTTTAGTCTGTAGTTCAATAGAGAATGTATTAGTAAGTTTGTACTTAATCGAAGCTTATATTGATCTAAAACCTCGATATGTGATTCGTTTAGAGGTATACAGGAGGTGACTATATAATTCATGTAATGTGTAACCATTTAATGTAATCATTAATTCGAACTTTCCTTTAGTTGTATGGAGCATGTTAGGGTGAATTGGTTTTCCAAAATATTGTCGCAGACAACACAGTTTTAAATCTGGGAGTTTCGATTTCGGTAGGCAGTTCTTTTTAGGATGAGTTCCGAATATTGTTAGTAGCACCATCTAATGAGTAACTTTATTAATCCTGTTTAAATAAGTTTAAAGTTAACTCGAGGAGTATTTGGGGTTAAGTGTAGCGTTTCATCAATCTCGTATATAATTCTTCTATCAAATTAAAAGCATGTTCCATGAGGTATAACGCTTCTTCCCCTTGTAAATAATTAATCAGATAATTAATAAGAATCCGGATTTGGCCAAAGCATATAATTGAATTAGCATGTATCTTTTCTTCTATTTTTAGAGACAAACACATTAGAAATGCAGTCGCTTTAGGATATCCTTTCTAAAATAAAGAGACTAGCCTCACCAAACTAAAATGCAGATTGCGGGGCCCTCAATAATTAACCTTAATAAATACTTAGAATTTGGGATGGACTGTTTAGTGAATTTCACTGCCTTCCCCAAAGATAATAACGCGTTAGACTCTTTAGGCGCGACTCAATTGAAATTACATTCTTAAATCCGGGTGCACATTGATGTGACCCAAATCCAAATCTCAACGGAGTCGAAACATGTTAACAACTACGGGTGCATTGATTGTGACGTGGTTCGAGATGAATTTTCACGACGTTGCAATTCTCTAAAAAATAAATGATAATAATAAAAGCGGTTTAAACTTAATAAAAGCACATAAGTCATAACATGCATTTTAATCAGATATTTAGCCATTATAACAATTTAAGCGACCGTGCTAGAACCACGGGATTCGAGGGTGCCTAACACCTTCCCTCGGGTCAACAGAGTTCCTTACTTAGAATTTCTGGTTCGCAGACTTCATTTGGAAAAGTCGAAAATTTCCTCGATTTGGGATTCAAGATAAACCGGTGACTTGGGACACCAAAAGCCAAACCTTTCCCAAGTGGCGACTCTGAATTAAATAAATAATCCCATTTCGAATATTGTCACTTCAATTGGAAAAACCCCCTCGCGCATTTAACCCTTCAGGGCGGGGCGCGCAAAAAGGAGGTGTGACAGCTCTGGCGACTCTGCTGGGGAATTTTTACCCAGAACCACTAGTTCAGGGTTAGAATTCAAGCTTAGATAAATTGTTATATTTGGTTTTATCTGATTTTTACATGTTTGAGCCTAATGTGCTAAAAGCTGCTTTTACCGCTTTGATATTATTTGAACTGTACATATAAACTGTGCCGAAACCTTTCTCTTCTTACCTCCGGGGAGAAGCTCGCTGGACGAGACTCCCTATTCTGTTAGTGTCAATACCTGAAATAAGAAAGAGGTCGGACAAGTTACAAAGCCGGACGATCTCGCGGGTCCCCGGTACGTAGCCCCCTCCTCGGCTCGAGTTGTCCGCTCGGGTACACAGTCTAGAACGTATACCCAGGTTATAAACCTAGTATAACAAAACCTCTGCTGAGAAATTAAACCCAGAACCACTTGTTCAGGGTTCAAGAATTCGAGCTTAGAATAATTGTTATATTTGGCTTTATTATCTGATATATATTACATGTTTTGACATAACGTACTAAATGTTGTCTTTTACCGCTTTGATATTATCTGAACTGTATATAAACTGTGCCGAAACCTTTCTCTTCTTACCTCCGGGGAGAAGCTCGCTGGTCGAGGCTCCCTATTCTGTTAGTGTCAATACCTGAAATAAGAAAGAGGACGGATAAGTTACGAAGCCGAATGGCCTTTTGGTTCCCGGTAAGTTGCCCCCTCTTCGACTCAAGTTGTCCGCTCGGGTACACAGTCTAAAACATATACCCAGGTTATAAACCTAGTATAACGAAACCTCATGCCGTATCCCTAGTATGAACGTTTATTTGCATCATGTTGCATTTGACATAGGGGACTCAACACAGGGGTTGGGTCCGTCTAGGACAGGCAACCTGAAATGAAAAGACCATCCTGCTACATCTTGTTCGTTTTGCGCATTTATTTGCTTCGGATCTGCATGCCGACCGGTTACTAAAAGATTTTAAAAAAAAATATAGCAGCGTAGGGAGATGATTACTTCTTTTTGAAAAAAAAAAATGTTGTCCCAGTGGTGTCAAAACCTCGCCGGATTCAAGATAAAAAAATATATATAATTTTTTTTGTCTTGTAGTTGGATTTATTAGAACATAAAAAAATTACTTTCAAAATAAAAAATATATATATTTATTTTAAAAATAAAAAAAATGGAAAATTCAGAATTCAAAAAAAAATGTTGTTTCTTTCGTAGTACCTCTTTTATAAATTCAGACTAATAGTCCAAATACTTCCTTAAAAAAAAATTTCTTTAGTCTTTATCTCTTTTCAAAAGAAAAAAAAAATATTCTTGCTTTCTGGGTCCAAAAAAAAAATATATTCTTGCTTTTTCTTTAAAAGATTATATTCAAAAGAGGGTTTAATTGATTTACTCTATTCACGATGGCGAGAACTACGCCGGTTTGATTCTCACAGGGTATGAGATACGTAGGCAACCCTCATCGGGTCCAACCTCCCCTTTTTCAGAAATAGCCAAAATGTCAAATTTTAATAAATAAGTCAGGTGACGCCGTTTTATCAAAAATAGCCGAATGTTCCCGAAAGGGATGCCAGAAGGCTGACTTTGCACAAACAGCCATTTTCGGTCATTTTGAACTCTGACCAATTTGCCCGACAACCTTGGAATCCTCGTCCCCGAGGCTCTGTGAGGCATGTTCCCAATGTCGGATCACCATTCTGAAAAAAAAAAAAATCAATAAAAAAATATATAAAAAAATAAAAATAAATCAAGTGATGCTGTTGTTGTAAAAAACGGCCAAATGTTCCCGAAAGGGACGACGGAAGGCTGACTTTGCATAAACGGCCACTCTTTAAAGTTTTGATCAATTGACCCTCACAACCTTAAAATCTTCATCCCCGAAGTGCTGAAAGGCCGTGTTCGAAAATCGGATCTTTCTTTCTAAAATAATAGTCAGGTCATTTTTAGTCAAATCATTTTTGCTTAAATCACCCTAATAAATGTGCGGGATGAGCACAATGCTAAATGAACACTTGTTTCTTTATCTTTATACTTGTTAGTTTCGAACTACGTAATGATCTGATTCGCGCGGCGTCGTGATACGTAGGCAATCCTCATCGGATCCGGTCACATTTTACTGCAAATATTGAAAACAGTAATAAAAAAAGAGAATAATTAGATAAATAAATAAAATAATAAAAATATATAAAAAAAATAAATAAATAAAAATAATAAATAAAAGGGGGAGCCTAAAAGAAGCCGGAATGACGCATGTCTTCGTTGCAGACATGTAGAAATTCATTTAACTGTATAGGTGCATCATGCCCCAACGTGAGATTGCCTATCTGTTATTTGTTTTAAATTAACCACTTGTCTGCTGATGAGTCTTCTAGGTTTTAGAAAGGTAGTTAGTTTGGGGGAAGTCTGGCCTCGCATTCATATTTCACAAGGTCAAAAGGGAGTGTTCAGTTACCCGCTATTAAGACAAAAGGGGGTATTCACACTTACTTCACAAGGTCGAAGGGGAATATAGCGATGTTTTCGGAAATTCCTTTGCCGACAATTCCCGTCCCTGATGAGAGTTCGATCTCGGCCGTCCCAACTTTCGAGTCAGCAACTGCTGAGGAAAACAGAATCCTGAGGCTCCGCATGATGGAGATGTTGGATGACTGGCATAATGGAAGGGAACCACCAAGTATTATCCCTGGATTCCCTGAGTTGTTCCACAGAACAAGTGGGATTTCAAACATTCCCATAAGCTACCCAGCTACCCCGTTCGGGTACCCGGCCATTTCAGCCCACTCCGCAGGATCACCCTCTGAGTCTTGCCCTTGGATGTCAACGACGGATGTCGCTACAAGCATTTTCACCGCACCGCCCTGTCCAATCATGGCACAGCCCAATACACACAGGCCCAATTTTGACTCTTCCTCATTCACCTTTCCAGCTCCCCCTTTCTCATTGGAACCAACTCGATTCACCACCAACACTCCCCCTCAACAACCTCAATGTGAGTTTGCACTGGAGCAGGACCAAAACCCCAAAATTGCTGAACGAGATGAGATGGCCAAAAGAATGAGGAGCCTTGAGCAAAATTTGAAAAATATGCAAGGTTTGAGCGGACAGAAAAGCGTCTCCTATGCCGATCTATGCATGTTCCCTCACGTGCATCTCCCTGTGGGTTTCAAAACTCCAAAGGTTGAGAAGTACGACGGGCACGGCGATCCCATTGCTCATCTCAAAAAATATTGCAACCAAATGCGGGGAGCCGGAGGCAAAGAGGAATTGCTAATGGCGTATTTCGGGGAAAGTCTGGTAGGAATAGCCTCAGAATGGTACATGGACTAGGACATGTCCCGATGGCATGTCTGGGATGATCTCGCTAGAGATTTTGTGAGACAATTCCAGTATAACATCGACATCGCACCAGACCGAAATTCTCTATCGAACTTGAAAAAGAAACCTTCAGAAAGCTTCAGAGAGTATGCTATTAAGTGGCGCGAGCAGGCGTCGAGGGTGAAGCCTCCCATGGATGAAGTGGAAATGGTCACTACCTTTCTCCAGGCTCAAGAGTCTGATTATTTTCAAAACATGATGTCAGCCATGGGAAAGTTGTTTGCAGAAGCAATTAAGATTGGAGAGATGGTGGAGAATGGTCTGAAAACAGGTAGGATTTTGAGTCAAGCAGCCATAAGGGCGACCTCCCAAGCCGTCCAAAGCGGGTCCGGAGGAATGGCAAGAGGGAAGAAAAAGGAAGAAACAGCCATGGCAGCCTCAGAAGCAAGGGAATATCGTAATCCCAGGCCCCGTTTTCCAGAAAGAATCTCGCAACACTACTACCCCCACTCAAATGTGACATACGCTCCTCAGCCCTACATGGTCATGAGCACCCAGCCTTACGTCCAGCAGTCACAGCCAGCCAATCGGGGGCAAGCTCTACATCCTAGGAATCAGCCTCCTCACCAAAACCACTACAATCCTCGACCTCCTCAGAATAATTTCCGTCCTCGGGAACCACCCAGGAGACCCAACTATACACCAATCGGTGAACCCTATTCCACCCTATTCCCTAAGCTTGTCCAGATGAATTTGTTGCAATCCATAGCACCAAACGGGCAGAACCCGGGATCACCATCATATCAGCGGGGTGTCAGATGTGCGTACCATTCAGGGGTAGAAGGGCACGACACCAACAACTGCTGGACATTGAAACAAGCTGTAGAGAAACTGTTAGACCAAGGGAAGATTGTGTTGAAAGACGAGGATATCCCGAATGTAACCAATAATCCGCTGCCCGCCCACAACAACGGGCCGATAATTGGGATGATTTGTGAAGACGAGGAGATTGATCCGGTGCTTAAAGCCATAATTGCTATTGCTAATACAGAAAGGGAGCCCAGGGCAACTCCGGAGCAAGAAAAAGGAATAATTGATGTATCCAAGCAGGCCTCTATGATATGGGGGACGATCAAAACACCTCGGCCGAACGAGCCAGTGTTTGTTGGACGCATACCACAGAAGCCAAGATACAGCAAAGAGGAAGGTGATGAGGTGTTCCCGCTCGAGGAGAGTGAGGAAATATGTGAGGCAACGAGGGAAAAGCTATGCGAAATACACATGGTCCAGCCAGGAGAGGGCACTAACACCGCTGAGGTATCGTACATGGGACCAAGCACCAAGCTTCAAAACTAGAAGGCTACGCCATCCTTGATCAAACGGAAGTCCTAATGAACCTGTCTTGCCACTTTCTCTGCATCACGAGCTACTCCAGGGTGTGACTCAGATGTTTTTCTTTAGTTTCATGTTTTTAATTTCCTGAATGTCAACCTTTTTCTTTATCTTCCCCAAAATGCCAAGAAATGAAATCATGTTTCATCACTCACTTTCTTCTTCTATGTTTTCTTTTTGTGTTCTCTTCAATTCTGATAAATGCAGCTTTAAATAACATGACATGTTTGCGGACTTCATGCCCGGATCACGAGAACTCCGTCAGACTTCAAATAATGAGTCAAAATTTGAGATATAAAGAATTTGAAAAAGTAGGAACAACTAAAGAAAATTGGTTCATGGTTTGGAAAATGTCCGTCACTAAAGCAGAGTTTGAGGGTAGTAAATGGGTTTAGACCCATACAGAATGTTAACCTTAATGACTGCGGTTTGTCACGAGTAATTGTACCAACAAAGAAGGGTCCATACGTCATTGAAAACATTGCCAAGAGGAGCATTTGTATCTGGGCGACGTCGAAAGAAATGACGTTAACCTTGTTTGGAAAGCAGGTGCAGTGATATGTCTAAATCACTCTGGCGATATTTTTGCACAGTTTGAGATAACGAAGGCTTTCATTCTCGCCACCCGAACACGATCGACCCTTTTGCAAACCCATTTGAGCCGGTTACTCTCCTTTGATTACCCTCTTTGGAACCTGAAAATATTATTGAAAATAAAATTGAAATGAGAAGAAAAATGAAAAAAAAAGAAGAGAAGAAAATATATATACAAAAAAAGGGGACAATGAAAATGAAAAAAGGAAGAGAAGTGAAAAACAAAGCAAATCATGAAAAAATAAAAAATAAAAAATAAAAAAAATGTGTGCCCGAACTACGTTTGACTTGATTCCGAAAGGATACGTAGGCAACCTCTCCTTGGGGTTCAGTCACACCAAAACAAAAATCCAGGAATTCCCCCGAAAGTAAAACTGGGGCAGAAGTTATAATGATTCGGCAATGATCCCGCCCAAAATGTTCCAAAGTTGTAGTTCCATCCACATTCTTTTCACCCCAAGCCTTTGTCCAAGTCCTTCTGATCAATCAGAAAAGCGTTTCAAAATGGAAAGTTGGAATTGTTTGGGTCTAATACAACAAAATGAGGAGAATAAAATGAGAGAGTCTTGTCGGTGAAAACCTTTGGGCACCGTGAGGCAACGCGAGAAGAGAAATCGAAAATGAGAGAGCTTGTTTAGTAAAAACTCGCAAAGAGTGCTAGCAGGCGACAGTAAGAAGAGAAATGAGAGAGGTCGACTAGCGAAAACCCGCAAAGGGCGTTGTCGGCCAAAAAGATGATTCTACCTCAGAAAGTCCTGGCAAGGTTCCCGGGTTTTGAAAAACATAGATCTGTTTTGATTCATGAGGAAATGCAAGTTCTTGAAGGTCGGGCATCCAATCCAAAAGGTATGTCATGTCAGTTGAAGCCAGCATACACTCCAGATAAGTCCTTCTTCTCTCCCCGAAAGGGACGCTTCTCTTTAAACTCATATGCTTTCCTTTACATAGTTTTCTTTGAGTTCCTTTTGATCTAACTCTTAATTCCGTAACAATTACAAAGAAAGGTGGCAGGACCGGTTTTTTTTACAGGGCCCCGTTTGGCAAAAGTCAAATAAAATGTACAGCCTCAGTGGCGCGTCAGTCCCATCCCGACTGGCCATGGTAGTTGATTTGCTTCCAAAGTAAAGACGTTCGAAAGAAAAGAAGAGCCTACGAAGGCAAAATAAAGTTGGAGAGGTTAAGTCCCACGCGATTAGCCACTACGATTTAGGTTTGAGGATCAAAATCCCTGACACAAAACCGACAAATCCCCATAGGGTATCCCTTTGTTACAAATCCCCACGGAGTCTCCCATTGTACAATTCCCCAAAGAGGTCCGCCCCAGCACATCCCCAGCAAGTCTGCTTTAATCAAAAAAAAAAATCCTCACAGAGTTCGCATTGGACAAATACCCACGGAGATTCCCTTGTACAAATCCCCACAGAGTCTCCCTAATAAAATCCCCACCGAAAATCCCCAAGCAGAACGGGACGGAAAAACCAAAGCCTTACAAGGCAAATCATCACAAAATCTGGAAACGCAAGTCTGAGTAGTCCAAAGGGTTTCGCATGTGAATCCAATCAATGACAGAGTTTCTCAACAAGAATTAGGCCAAGACAAAGCAATTGGAACAGTCAAGGTCCCCAAACCAACCGCCGTTTTCAAACTGACAATTTTTCTTTGTTTAGGAAAATTGAGACAGGTGCGACCCAAAGCAGCCGTGCAAGAAGCAGGTGTAGCCCAAAAGAAATAAAACGCGCAAGCATTGAAACAACCTTGCGGCGGGAAAACGACCAAAGGTAAGTTTCCCATAATATTTTCGTGCATTTTGATAAATAAAAGGAAATAAAAAAGGGGGGTGAACCAAAGAAAAGAAAGAAGACAAGGAATAAAAATGAACATCCCAAAAGAAAAACAAATCATGGTAGCGTAGGACCTCATTCCTCGACTATCCCGGTATAAACCACGGATCTCCCTGGCATAACCCAAGGAGCTTTATCTACCCAAATCCCCGACATAACCCGAGGACTCTTTCCGGCATAACCCGCTGACGTCCCCGGCATAATCCGAGGACTTTTTTCCCATTCCGGCATAACCCGATGAACCTCTGGCATAACCCGATGATTTCCCCGACATAACTCGAAGACTCTTACCTTTCTTCCGGCATAACCCGATGAACCCTCCGGCATAACCCGACGAATCCTTCCGGCATAACCCGATGAATCTTCCAGCATAACCCGATGAATATTTCCGGCATAACCCGATGAACCCCTCGGCATGTTCTGATGAATTTTCCGGCATGATCCGATGAACCTTTCGGCATAACCCGATGAATCTTCCGGCATAACCCGATGAACTTCTCGGCATGTTCCGATGAATTTTCCGGCATGATCCGATGAACCTTTCGGCATAACCCGATAAATCTTCCCGGCATGTTCTGATGAATTTTCCGGCATGATCCGATTAACCTTTCGGCATAACCCGATGAATCCTTTTGGAATAACCCGATAAATCTTTCGGCATAACCCGATAAATCTTCCCGGCATGTTCCGATGAATTTTCCGGCATGATCCGATGAATCTTCCGGCATAACCCGATGAATCTTCCGGCATAACCCGATGAATCTTTCGGCATAACCCGATGAATTTTTCGGCATGATCCGATGAATCTTCCGGCATGACCCGATGAACCCTCCGGCATAACCCGACGAATCTTTCCGGCATAACCCGACGAATCTGTCCGACGTAACCCGAATAGTGTCCAGCATAACCTGACAGCCTTCCCAATTTAGGGCTCTGATCCCTAAATTGAACTTTCCCCCCCCAGCTAGTCAGAATTAGGGCTCCAACCCTAAACTGAACTCTTTTCCTTCAGTCAGCATTAGGGTTTTAAACCCTAAACTAAACTCTTTTCCATTCAGTCAGCATTAGGGTTTTAAACCCTAAACTGAACTTTTTCCATTCAGTCAGCATTAAGGTTTTAAACCCTAAACTGAACTTTTCCTTTAGTCAGCATTAGGGTTTTAAACCCTAAACTGAACTTTTTCCTTTAGTCAGCATTAGGGTTTTAAACCCTAAACTGGACTCTTTTCCATTCAGTCAGCATTAGGGTTTTAAACCCTAAACTGAACTTTTTCCCTTCAGTCAGCATTAGGGTTTTAAACCCTAAACTAAACTCTGTTCCTTCAGTCAACATTAGGGTTTTAAACCCTAAACTAAACTCTTTTCCTTCAGTCAACATTAGGGTTTTAAACCCTAAACTGAACTCTTTTCCTTTAGTCAGTATTAGGGTTTTAAACCCTAAACTGAACTTTTCCTTCAGTCAGCATTAGGGTTTTAAACCCTAAACTGAACTTTTTCCATTCAGTCAGCATTAGGGTTTTAAACCCTAAACTGAACTCTTTTTCTTCAGTCAGCATTAGGGTTTTAAACCCTAAACTGAACTCTTCTCCTTCAGTCAGCATTAGGGTTTTAAACCCTAAACTGAACTTTTTTCCCTTTAGTCAGCATTAGGGTTTTAAACCCTAAACTGAACTCTTTCCAGCCAGTCAGCATTAGGGTTTTAAACCCTAAACTGAACCTTTTCCCTTTAGTCAGCATTAGGGTTTTAAACCCTAAACTGAACTTTTTCCCTCTAATCAGCATTAGGGTTTTAAAACCCTAAACTGAACTTCTGTCCATTCAGTCAGCATTAGGGCCCCAACCCTAAACTGAACTTTTCCCCAGTTGGTCAGCATTAGAGTTTCAACTCTAAACTGAGCTTCTCCCCAGCTAGTCAGCATTAGGGCTCCAACCCTGAACTGAACTATTTCCATTCCGCCAGCCTTAGGGCTCCAACCCTAAACTGAGCATTCATACCTTGTGGCCATATCGTTGATCCAATCCCGGAGTTGGCATTTTGGAAACTGAAATTTTTCAATCCTTTCACCAACTCTATAAACTTCCTGGCAACTAACTCACGAAATTTTCCTAGTAGAACTGGGGCAGAAAATTTCGTTCGTTTGTTTTTCCTCGCAGGTCTGACCTCGAGCCACACGGATCGAAACGACCCACGAGATGAGTCTCAATTCAGAATCAAAGAAGAAAAAGACAAAAAGAAGATGTCCCGAGATACCGGAGAAAATGGAAGGCGGATCGCTCCAAGACTTGATCAAGGTCCCGAACTCTGCCAATCACATCTCACTCAGTATCCCAGAGATTAAACAAGCACCTACAACTCGCAAGCATCAAGATTCGGATCGAAGTCTCCAAGCAAAATCAGCTAAGACCCAAGATCAAGTCGTAAAAAGAATCATAGATAGGAATCTTGTAACTAGCAGTTGACATGCATATAAGTATTTAGTGCAGTTTCAATTTTTCTTTGGTTGTAATAAGGCGGTCAGTAAAGCAACGGTGACAACAGCAACAACAGTAACAGCAAGCATTGCAATCCCATGGTAGTCCCAGCTGCAAAAATTTCCCGAACTACATTGACCTGATTCCTGTTTAACCCAGGATATGTAGGAAATCTTTGAAGCGAAGATTCGGTCAAATCTTTCAAAAAGTTGCTTCACGCGGAGTTTTCCAATAGGCGAAAATCGCTCATATCCGCTCACTTTATCTTTGCACGAAAACCCTTCGCGTTCCGAACAAAGAGGGGCAGCTGTGAGCACATGATTTTTGTTTTACGCAACAATCACTCCAAAAGAAACAAAAATAATAGCAATTGGTTTCGCCTTACAATTTTTGGATTTTTACGTGGCATTTCGTTAGTTATCTGTGATCTTGTCCGTGTTTATTTTATTCAAACAAAATATAATATATATATATATATATATATATATATATATATATATATATATATATATATATATATATATATATATGCCATGTGAACCGTAATCCGTTTATTAAAAATAAAATAAAAAATAAAGAAATATGTGCATCTTTCATTCTATTTTTTGTCATTAAGTGATTTTAGTGTAATTAAATGTTAGTTATGTGTAAATTATTGTTTAAGGTTTTATGTTGTGTTATTTGGCAAATTAATTTAAGAAATTAAAAAGAAAAAAAAAGAAAAGAAAAAAGAAAGAAGAAAGAGTTTTCGGACTTGGGCCAGTCCGATTTTTAAACAAACAGGCCCAAACAACCCAATCCAGAACCCCAGGTTTGGCCCGGTCCAGACCAGCTGACCTCAGGGGCGTCCAAATGACACAGTTTTGATCTGGTCTAATCTGGGCCGTTGATCTCAGAATGATCAACGGCCAAGATCACGTCCCCCGTACCCACGT
The DNA here is from genome assembly GCF_000715075.1 of Nicotiana tabacum. Taxonomy (NCBI): domain Eukaryota; kingdom Viridiplantae; phylum Streptophyta; class Magnoliopsida; order Solanales; family Solanaceae; genus Nicotiana; species Nicotiana tabacum. The sequence continues at coordinate 55,929,816 of NC_134087.1, read as the reverse complement.
ATAAACCCGACCTGTTCAACCCCGGACCAACCCAACCCCTTGCACTTGAAACGACATCGTTTCCCACTAGCTGAAAGATCCTGGCCCTTCATCTCGCCTCATCCGACGGCCAGGATCTATTCACCCACTAATTATATAAGCCTATGACCATACCCCACGCCCCATCCAAACACCCCCTACCTTTCATCGTCCTCACCACAAACCCCGGAACCCTATCCGCCCCCATTTCCCTTCACCAAAAACTCGGCGGCATGAACGCCGGTGGCCCTCACCTTAACACCATAGATGCACCTCACCATCCTGAACCCAAATCCACCAGCCACTTAGCTCGAATCCCCTCCCACCCTCTCGAATCTTCATTTGAAGATTCGAGTCAGACCTCGACTTACACCGATGTACCCCAGCTTCACACCAGACAGTCCCCGGACCTCCCTCGTGACCAAACCATGCTTGGTTTGGTCCGAATCTAACCGTGGGAACTCAAATCCCAAATCTGCCATTTAGGAACCCTAGAAACCCCGGGCCTTGTCTGTGTCCGTTTGAGCCAAAGTATTTAGGGTCTAATGGACCTTAATCGAAGTGTTCTTAGTGAGAACACTTCGATTAAAGTCCGTTCAATCCCAAGAAGGGTCTATTCAAACACGAGCTAGTTTTCTAATTTTTTCAAGGGCTTTAAGGTAAGTTTTTTTTCTTTTCTTTGTCCAGTTCATGTATGTGTTAAAGGTCTGTCCGTATGGCCAAACGTCTGGTTTAGTTTGTGCTTTTGAATTGTATCAACTTTTGTTGCCCACCTTGCCCGGACCTCTGTATTCGATCAAATTTTCCTTCCCTTTACTGATCATGTATATGTGTTGAGTTGTACAATTAATTGAGTTCAAATTCGATTGATTAATTGATTCCCCAGTGCAATTTTTGTTTAGTCAGTATAATTCAAATCATGTGTTTAATACTCTTAGATGTCTGATCATGGTCTTCGATTGTACATGTCATAATTAGTATAGTCGATTCGATACGTATCATCGAATAGTTTCAGCTGTTTGAGTAATAACAATTTGATCTGTTTCTGTTAAGCATTGTCTGAATCAATCAGGAATTGAGTTTAGCTACTTATAATTGATGTATTTGAATCAGAAATTTGAGGATTTGTTTTGTTTAGTTACAGTCTGAAATGGGGGGCATGTGCATTTGTGCACAACATGTGCATTAAGGCCTTTTTAAAGTTTAAAATAGTTTGACAACATATGCTGTCAGGTTATATTCCTGCTGCCCATGTCTACTTTTAGTTTAATAAAAGGATAAGGGGGACTGTCAGGGAATATCATGGGGGGTTCCTAATTTTAAATGTTTGAGTGGGAAAAACAGCTGAAAAGGAATAGGTTCTGAGTTGTTTAAACATGTTGTGAAAGCTGATGTTAGGCTATAAAAGGGAGAAGAACTTCCATTAGTTGAGGGGAGACTGAATTTTGAAAAGAAAAACACAGATAGATTTTGGACTGAAAATTAGATTGGATTTTGAGGGGTTTAAGAAATCTTTGGATACAGAGAGAAATACCACAGAATAGGCATATACAGACACACATTGAGAAAAGATATATACAGATAGAGAGAGAGCAAGGAATAAAAAAACATACTCAAAAATCAGAAACCGTTTCTTCCTATTGTTGTTTGGATCTCATTTGTTATCAATCTGTTAAGCAGTGCTGATTCTTCCAAATCTCAATTGAGTTTACTGGTTGTTTGGTTTCATTGGTTTGCCCTGAATTTGGTCTATCGGGAGTTTGATTCTATTCCACTGTGTGCTGCTATCATTTGGCTACTTTTCCATCGGCTATAGTTGCATTTCTTGCACTGGAACTTGTTCTGCCGCTATTTATCTGTTACTGCTGCTATTCGTTTACACTACTGCTCTACTGACTCTCCTGTTTCTTCATTGTAAGCACTTCCCAGGTACACATTTCGAACCCCCACATTGGTGTAACTGATTATAACAATGAAAAGCATGAATTGAAAGGTCTGAAGGAATTATAATCATCTGTTTGTTTTACTTACAACCCTTTATAAATGTTTTTAAGTTATGTAAACTTTAGTCTGTAGTTCAATAGAGAATGTATTAGTAAGTTTGTACTTAATCGAAGCTTATATTGATCTAAAACCTCGATATGTGATTCGTTTAGAGGTATACAGGAGGTGACTTTATAATTCATGTAATGTGTAACCATTTAATGTAATCATTAATTCGAACTTTCCTTTAGTTGTATGGAGCATGTTAGGGCGAATTGGTTTTCCAAAATATTGTCGCAGACAACACAGTTTTAAATCTGGGAGTTTCGATTTCGGTAGGCAGTTCTTTTTAGGATGAGTTCCAAATATTGTTAGTAGCACCATCTAATGAGCAACTTTATTAATCCTGATTAAATAAGTTTAAAGTTAACTCGAGGAGTATTTGGGGTTAAGTGTAGCGTTTCATCAATCTCGTATATAATTCTTCTATCAAATTAAAAGCATGTTCCATGAGGTATAACGCTTCTTCCCCTTGTAAATAATTAATCAGATAATTAATAAGAATCCGGATTTGGACAAAGCATATAATTGAATTAGCATGTATCTTTTCTTCTATTTTTAGAGACAAACACATTAGAAATGCAGTCGCTTTAGGATATCCTTTCTAAAATAAAGAGACTAGCCTCACCAAACTAAAATGCAGATTGCGGGGCCCTCAATAATTAACCTTAATAAATACTTAGAATTTGGGATGGACTGTTTAGTGAATTTCACTGCCTTCCCCAAAGATAATAACGCGTTAGACTCTTTAGGCGCGACTCAATTGAAATTACATTCTTAAATCCGGGTGCACATTGATGTGACCCAAATCCAAATCTCAACGGAGTCGAAACGTGTTAACAACTACGGGTGCATTGATTGTGACGTGGTTCGAGATGCATTTTCACGACGTTGCAATTCTCTAAAAAATAAATGATAATAATAAAAGCGGTTTAAACTTAATAAAAGCACATAAGTCACAACATGCATTTAAATCAGATATTTAGCCATTATAACAATTTAAGCGACCGTGCTAGAACCACGGGGTTCGAGGGTGCCTAACACCTTCCCTCGGGTCAACAGAGTTCCTTACTTAGAATTTCTGGTTCGCAGACTTCATTTGGAAAAGTCAAAATTTCCTCGATTTGGGATTCAAGATAAACCGGTGACTTGGGACACCAAAAACCAAACCTTTCCCAAGTGGCGACTCTGAATTAAATAAATAATCTCATTTCGAATATTGTCACTTCAATTGGAAAAACCCCCTCGCGCATTTAACCCTTCGGGGCGGGGCGCGCAAAAAGGAGGTGTGACACCTACTCTTGCCTTTTCTTCAAAAACTCCCTTTGTTTCACCCAAATTTATTGAACTCTAATCAAACTGCATATCATCCTAATTCCCTTTTCTCTTATTCATCAATGGCTAAAACTTCCAAAACCGTGCCGCAAAAGGAGACCACCTCTTCATTGCGGCCTGCCAGCGATGGAGCTGCGGCTTACTATCCCCTTAAGGATTTTGTTCTGGGAGGATGCCCTACTATTGCCGACTTCAAAATTGAGAAGACCTCCTCGGTACCAGGTCGATGAGAATCGGTCTCGAGGTATATATGTACAATTACCTACGACCTTCTTGACAAGGTTAAAGAGGAGTGCAACTGGGTTGGAAAGAATATGGTGGTACCTTCACCCGAGGAGTTGATCTCTACCTACGTGGAGGGTTTCCTAAATATTTACACCTACCCCTTCACGATGGACCCCTTAGACCCTGTCATTGTCGCCTTTTGCAAGAGGTACGATGTGACCCTCGGCCAGATCCATCCTTCATTCTGGAGAATTGTGATTCTCCTCCGATTTTTTGTAAGCAAAATCGAGGGATGTCTTTTCACCCTCAATCACCTTATGCACCTTTACAGTCCCCAACTCTATCGAGGAGGGTTAATCAAGCTTGCTCGCCTGGCCATCAAGGCCCCATTCTCGAGCATAGGCAAGGCCCGCGACCGAGGTTGGATGGGCTAATTTGTCCGAATAAGGACTTCGGACCTGATCCCTGCTGAAGACATATCATTTCCTGAGAAATGGAACATGAACCGTGAGTAGCACTTTACCTATTTAATTTTACTATTTTACTCCTTATCTTCTTTCCTTATTTATATTATTTGATGTTGCAGTTGTGGCCCAGATGTCGGACGTAGTCTCTAAGATCAAGCAATGGGTTGAGGGTCTGGTGTCAAAGAGACCGTACTCCAAGCGTGCTCTGGTGGAGTTGTCAAAAGGTCGATGGGAGGCCCGCAATCGTGGTAAGTTGTTTTCTTAGAACGGTTGCTATTCGGGTTTCTTCTCAAGGTAACTCATCTTTTTTCCTTTGTAGGCCTGGGGAAAGACGTAGCAATGAGGCCCCCATCTACTAAATAAGATGTTCTTCCCCCACCACCTACTCCGAAGCAAACCAAGGAAAAGAAAAGAAAAGGGGCTTCGAGTCCCCCTGGCCCAGAAAAGAAAAAACCTGCAAGGAGGTCTTGTAAGCACATGGAGGATAGTGGTGCTATGATTTCAGACATGATCCGCCGATTAAGGGATGATTTCAAAGAAGAGGAAAAGGATAATAGTTCTAAAGTGGTGACCCGTGTGTGGGCCGGTGTCACCGTACAAAATCCCTTCAAACCGGAGGAGGTTGATGAGGGAGTCTCGCTCGAAGTTCCTGAATCAGAAGGAGTTGAGGCTAGTCCATCCCAAACTTGTATGGTCGAGGGAAAAATTGGAGGCGAGGCTTCCCGAGCAGCTGAAGATGTCCCGAGGGATGATCTCGGAGTGATTGATATCTCCGAGTCCCTTTAATTTTCGGATGCCACGATCTATGAGGCCAATAGTTGGAAGGTTGCTCTTGCAAGGGTCCTCAGGGAGCGGTTGATATCCATGGCTTCTTAGATGGGGTGAAGTTTGCCGCTTTGGGAGATGTCACCAGGCTTGGTGACTTACCGGTGCCAAAGAAAGCACCATCATCGGACACAACTGGGTCTTCATCGATCCCACAACTAGTGGACCAATTTCCAACCCCCAGTGTTAACCCCGATCGTAGGCGTAACATAGTGCTTTCTATCCCGGAGGATACCCGATCTTCTCTCCTTCGTGGGGATTGCTTGCTATCTCAGATGCTTGGTGACCGAAGAAGACTAAGACGTGATGAATGCGATGGGAGCCGCTTGCCTATTCAACGAGGCCCAACGTGCTCTGAATCGGGTAACTTTGAGGGCCATTCCATTATCTCTTTTAAACTTTGAGTTGTAGGTAATTCTAACATTTTCTTCCTTACTTGTAGGCTTCGATGTTGCACCACGAGGCTTTCCTTTGAATTCGGGAGGATGTGAGGCTGAGGTTCGGGTCCTCACTGAGAAAACTGACACCTACGAGAAGCTTCAGGCAGATTTAGTGGCGGCTTGGGATGAGCATGCTGAGATGGCCGAGCAGGTATTTCGAGTGCTTTATAATAGTGAAGATGAATTGGAGATAACAACTAATGATCTGATTCTGTTGGTCCGACAGAGGCTCGAACAGATCAAGGACCTCTAGAAACAAATAGATGCCATACGAGCCGAGGCTGAAGAGTTCAAGAAGAATATGGACATCTTAGGCTCGAAAAAGGAGGTCGTCCAAGCAGAGTTGAAGTCGGCCGAGTCCCAGCTTAGGGCTGTAAGAGAGAAGGCCTCGAAGCATATCAAGAAAATTGAGGAGCTTTAGTCCCAACTGGACTTGACTATCTCTGATAAAGCAAAATTGGCCAAAGAGCTCGAGGCAGCCATATCTGATATGGCCAGGGCCGATACCAAGGATGATGCTAAAGTGGCCCAATATAAGGTTAACGTCGATGCCATCAGGCGAAGGCCAAGAACATGGTAGATCATGCAAAACAAGCTCTAAGGGAAGCCCTCGAGGAGGTTCAAGGTCAAGGCTTCGATATTATGGCCGAAATCAAGAATGCCAAAGCAGAGAATACCAGGACCCAGAAGCTATCCTTCCCTAAGGAAGACTCCGAGAGCTTAAGTGAGTCCGCGGGCGGGGAGGATCCCGAGGATGGAGATGCCACCTCCTTTGAAGACCAGGCTACTTAGGCCTTTATATTTTCGCTTTCTTTTGTATCTTTTTAGGCCATTTTGGCCGTTGTAAATTTTCGTATTACGTTGATCTGGCCTTTGTAAAAAAGATTGTTTATATATATTCAAGGCTTTCTATCCCTTTCGACTCTTAAACTTTTCCTTTATTTCATTGCTTGTATTCACAAAGGTCGAAGTGCCTTAGCACAAAACTAGTTAAGTGTTGTAAGTTTGAATAAACCCTGCCTTCACATTATTCAGTTTTGAGACGTTTTGGGTTCGGTGTCATCGAGTACTTTCTCCCGAGATAAGTAATTCAAAATATAGTTTGCCGAGGGTTAGCCTTTAGAATTGGTTATGAAATATTTGAAGGCCTATTTTTGTTACGGTTCTTGGACGTCTCTGAGCCATGTTAATATGGCTGTGGACTTTTAATTTTGGGTGTAGTTCAGTGTGTTTTCTTTCCCAGTTATCCAGGCTTGCCTAAGATAGCAGTCCCCGAGTGGGTGTGATTGTGGCCTTTAAAATTCGGGGGTTGCCTAATAGGTCTTGCATCCCTGATGTTTTAATAGCTCGATCTGTTCGAGTTCATTTCTGGATGGCAGTCCTCGAATGAGGGAGTGACCATCCAAACTTTGGTTATAAACGACTTTTGAGCTTGTTTCCGGCCCAGTTTGTACACATGGGGCGGAAAAGTGGAGATTCAGGATCAAGACTTAACGCCTTATTCCCATCCCAGGCCAGCTCCTTTGCGTTCACGCTTAATAGAGCCCCAAATTGAAACATGGTAGCATCAGCAAGAAATGAGACGCAAGTTCAAATCCATAGACTAAACCGGAGATTAACCTTTGGCATTTCACATTCACAATCATCAAACAAATGGACAAAAATGTGGATCATGACTGTTGAAGCACTAAATAAATATGCACTTTACTGTTTTATCTTTCAAAAAGGCAAACTCATTTCCCCAACTTGCCGAATAACCCCCTAGGGCTAGTTCAAACAGTTCGAGCAAAAAGCACTTGGGATTAATTGGCCATTATAAAGCCATAGTCCCAAAGATGACTCTGTCGAGCCTTGACATTACAAACATACACTAAACACATGAAATGACCAAGTAAAACACCACTGAACTGAATTTCACAAACTGCAGTTACCAATCATCATCTATTAAACACACATTTTTTCAATAGCCTACATGTTTAACTCATCACAATCAACTTGAGATTAACCCTTAATTTGAAAAAAAGAAACAATAAGAGAGCAGATGCAGCAAAACTCATATCCAAAACACAAAAAAAAATGTATAACTGTTTGATTAACACAATCCAACTGAATATCCTTCTCAGCCCAATTAAACTACTATAACAAACTCTAAATCCCGCACATAATCAAGTAGTAATTGTTACATCTAACTTCATGTTAGCAACCTATTAGTTACAGCCATCATAATAAACAATAACTATATTAAACAAATACAAAATCATGGGATATGGAAACAATAGCACTAAACTAAAGAGCCAAGACGTATTGAAGCTATTTCATTTTCATTCTACAAGTCAAAACTTCATACATGGCTTTAAATTCGGAAATGTGTACCTGAAGAGCAAAAATAAAAGAAAAGATGGGGATCAGCACAACAGAATAGTATCAACAAATAACAGCAAGACCAGCTAGAACACAGCCCCAACTAAGGAAGTTGAACCCACAGAATCGATTATAAGTTCAATAGAACAGTAATTTTAACTCAGCTTGGCCCAAAACTTTCCATAAATCAACCTCAAACCATGTTAAATCTATGTGAATCAGAAAACTGCTTCAGAAATCTAAGGAGACCTCAAAGTTCAAGTTAAAACTTAATGAAGCAGTAATTCCTTATGATATTTTTCAGTCGTCTGAAGTTTTTCTAGATTTCTAGCTCCTTTTTTTTGAGTCTCAAGTTAGGTTACCTTTATAGGCAAGCTATTAGGGCAGCTTAAAGAAGATCGAGTTTGCACTTTGCACCTTCTAAAACTTTCAGTTTAGCCTAGGTGCCCTTAGTTTAATTTTCAGAATTCAAAATAGCCCCTACCCCAGCTTCCTAGAAGCTTCCCTAGGCTGTTAACAAAGATTCCCATAAGCAATTACCCAAAAATACCCTCCTATACCCCTATTATTTACACTCAGCAACTCATGGGTCAAGCTGACCCAAAGGCCTGATTTGATACGGGTTAATAACCTAAGTTCAGTTCCTTCTTGGGCTTCTGATTCCTCAGAGTCCAATTAAAATCAGACAATGACTCCCGTTTTGAGAAACTTACCCCAACTTTCCATACACAAAGAAGCCTGGAACTATTTGTTTAAAAACAGCCGAACCAAAAACAAACTGAATGAACTAACCAGTATAACTTCATAACAACAAATTAATTAAATCATAGGCCTAATTTCATTGACCAAGTAATTAAACTGATGATGAGACCATAATTATGCCATTATTACAAAGACTTAAACAAACAAGGCAAGGCAGACTAAAGAAATAAGACAATCACGCTTCACAACGACGAAGAGGAAAACAGAACAAGAAATGGAACCAATTTAAACTCAGAAAAATCTCAAACAACTTCGACCAAACCAACGAGAAGGGATGAAGAGGAAAATGAAACAGTGAAAGCAGATAAAATACAAGGAGGAGGCACTTACCGAATCAAAGCTCAAAACCTAACTGATTTAAACGAAAAGTGATGTTACCCAGTTGTTCTTCGTAAAAAACAAGTGAACAACATCACTTTCGTGTTTAAACAACCTTCAACCTTCAGAAAAACAAAGACAAGTAGCCATGCAAGCCACGGAATCAAAGATTGAACCATTTTGACTTCTTGGGGCTTCGGGCTCTATCCTTAGATTCAAGATTCGACGGATTCGGGAGAGATTCGAAGGAAAAGAGTTAGGGATTGGCCACGAGGGGAGTGAGGGGGTTATGGGGTATCGGTTTGGGCTTGATTGGAGTAGGCGCTGCCGGGCTAAGGCGGTGGGAATTAGGGGTGACGGGTTAGGGTTGGGGCAGTCTCTGAAGGTAAGGCGAGAAAGACGAGATGAGGGGAGGGAAAGAGTTTGGACAATAATATACTTACAAGACCCCACTTGTCAGCCGTTTGATCTCATAACCTCGACGGCTGGGATCAAAATTACCCTAAACGGGGTCGTTTTTTGTGGGGGGGGGGTTGGACCGGGTCTCTTACTGGGTTTTGGGCCGGGTTGGGTGGTTTGGACGGGTGTGAGGGGGGGAAAGTCTTGGGCCTGTGCGATTTTAATTAGAGGCAGCACAAATCTGTCTATATACTCTTTTTATTTTCCAATTTTCAAATCAAATTTTTCAACAATTCTTTTCTTTCTTCCCTCTTTTTTTTTTAAAAAAAATTAAATTAAAAATCAAATTAAATCCTAAAACCTAATTACCCCATCAAAACACTAATTAAACCCAAATAATAATTGTCACAATTAATTAAGAACGCAAATTAAAAGAAAACTACTCGAAATTCAAAATTTAAAACTAAAAGTACAGATTGAACTATATATTATTATTTTCCATTTTTCCATTTTTATAAGCAACTAATGTGCTAATTAAAAGAATGCAAAGTCAAATCCTAAATTCAAATGCGACGTATTTTGTATTTTTCATTAGTTAAAATGCATAGACAAATGCAAACAATTATCAGAAAATGCCACAAAATCCACAAAGACGGCCAATAAATGGAAAGAAGTTATTTTGTTTTGAATTTGTGGGAGTAATTCATATAGGGCAAAAATTACGTGCTCACAGCTACCCCTCTTTGCCCGGAAACACGAAGAGTTTTCATGCAAAGATAAAGTGAGCGGATACGAGCGATTTTTGCCCGTTTGAATACTCCGTGGGAAGCATTTTTGAAAGATTTGACTGCACCCTGCTTTCGAGGTTGCCTACATTTCCTTGGCTATAAAGGAATCAGGTCAGTGTAGTTCGGGAAGTTTTGGTAGCTGGGACTACCATGAAGCTGTGATTTCACTATTGTTGTTATTGCTGCTACTGCTTACTGAACCCCCTTATTACACCATGATAAAATGAAAAGAAGCAAGACTAGACTATGATCTATGCATTACAAAATCCTATCTATATCTTCAAACTTGCTCTTGTGGTTCTTGTTGTCTTGTTGACTGGTGTTATCCTAGTAGAATCCCCTTGTTAACGCCTTGAATTGTAATCTGATATGTTTCCCCTTCTCCAGGTGGACGCCTGATTGCTGAAACTTGAATGTATTCCCTTGTTCTCCAGGCGGGCGCCTGATTGCTGAACTTGAAATGTATTCCCTTGTTCTCCAGGTGGGCGCCTGGTTGCTGAACTTGAAATGTATTCCCTTGTTCTCCAGGTGGGCACTTGATTGCTGAACTTGAAAAATGTATTCCCTTGTTCTCCAGGTGGGCGCCTGATTTCCACAAAGTAAACAAAACAAAGAAAACGTCTGCCCCGGTTTGGCGTGTTACCAAACATCAGTAAGAACTTTGAAAACTGAAACTTGAACTATACTCCCTTGTTCTCCAGGTGGACGCCTGATTGTTGAACTTGAAAAATGTATTCCCTTGTTCTCCAAGTGGGCGCCTGATTGTCGAAACTCGAAATGTATTCCCTTGTTCTCCAGGTGGGCGCCTGATTGCTGAACTTGAAATGTATTCCCTTATTCTCCAAGTGGGCGCCTGATTGTCGAAACAGGCGCCCACTTGGAGAACAAGGGAATACATTTCAAGTTTCGGTAATTAGGCGCCCACCTGGAGAACAAGGGAATACATTTCAAGTTTCAACAATCAGGCGCCCACCTGGAGAACAAGGGAATACATTTAAAACATATTCCCTTGTTCTCCAGGTGGGCGCCTGATTGTCGAAACTTGAAATGTATTCCCTTGTTCTCCAGGTGGGCGCCTAATTACCGAAACTTGAAATGTATTCCCTTGTTCTCCAAGTGGGTGCCTGATTTCCACAAAATAGACAAAGACAAACAAAGAAAACTTCTGCCCCAGTTTGGTGTTGGGCGCATCTGTGAGTGTTAATTGAATCTTGTTACAAAATATCTCTATAAATTTGAAAGATAAACCCCATTATCCAAGAGGTTCCTAAAATCTCCTAGTTAAATGACGGCTTTAAAAATCTAAATCATATCTTCTAAAGGTGTTACTCCTGCTACATAATGTTATCTAAGAAAGTCTTAAACTACATCCCATTATCCAGGAGGGTCCTGAAACCTTAAAACTAAATCCCATTATACAGGCGGGTCCTAAACATCTAAAACTGAATCCCATTATCCAGGCGGGTCCTAAAATTTAAAATCAAATCTCATCTTTAGGGTGAAAATTTCAGAGCTAAATTCAACTTTCTAACGGTGAAACTTATGCTAAATCTTAGCATCTAAGGGAGGTATTAAACTAAGTCTCATTATTCAGGAGGGTCCTTAAAATTTCAAATTGCATCTTATCCTAAGCATGAAAACTTCAAAGCCAAACTTATAATTCCTCAAGGTAGAACCTAGCTAGATCTTGCTACTCATGAACGTTTTGAATTTTAACTAAGTCCCATTGTCCAGGAGGGTCCTGAGAATTTTTAAGATTAAATCCCATTATCCAGGAGGGTCCTGAAAACTTAAAACTAAATCCCATTATCTAGGAGGGTCCTGAAAACTTAAAACTAAATCCCATTATCCAGGTGGGTCCTGAACATTTAAAATTAAATCCCATTATCTAGGAGGGTCCTGACAATGAAAAATTAAATCCCATTATCCAGGAGGGTCCTGAAAACTTAAAACTAAATCCCATTATCTAGGCGGGTCCTGCAAATCAAAAGTCAAACCTGTCTGGTGCTTGGCTTTCCCCTACGGAGAATTTCTCCAAAACAACCAAAGTTTCCTGCCCCTATTTCAATCAAAGAGAAATCTTGTCAGTTTAAATGTGGTGGTTAGTTGATGACATTCTTTGCTGAAGGTCTCTCCACTGTTGTGCTTTGTTTTGATTGGCTCCATCTGAACTGGCTAAGAACCGCTTGACTTCTCGGCTGACTTTCAAACCTCCATGACTTTGGATGAACCGAGTGTTCTATAACTGAACCATTGTTTCACACATCTAACCCCTTTAACTGAACCTCTGCATCTCCTATGAAATTACTAAATCATTCTGCCGATGGAACTTTTGCTGGCACTTTATCCCACTTTACATCATGTTATCTTTGGTATGCTCTGGTCGCACTGTTCTTTGCAATTTTTGAAGCTGGTAGTGAGCTTTGAAATTCCTTCTTATTTGCTTAAACAGAACTGACACTGGGAACATCTTAGAGAAATAAACCCAAAAGAAATGAAATGCAATGACTTTCAGAGTTAAAGATAAGAAAATCCAAAACTGGAAGACTATCTGGAGGGGAAAAAAGAAAAGAGACTTATCTGAGTGGAGCAGCTGGCACCAATGATCATGACATGCATTTCCGATTAATCGGCCCAATCTGTCCAACCAAACAACTTTCAGTTGCCATACTTGTTGCCCCGGAATTTCCATAACCTCATTTCTTCATCAAAACCTTGACCTTGTTCGGCATGCGGTTCCCTGAAGGGTTTTCACCAACAAGCCTCTCTCATTTGTTTATCTCTCAACTCACTTTCGCCTCAAGATGCCCGTGAGGGTTTTCACCAATAAGACTCTCATTTTCAATATTTTCTACTTTGACCAGAGTGTTGCCCATGATACGAATCACCTCCACCCGCTTGACTTGGCATCTCTCGAAGACTGATCGGAAGGTCTTTCTTTGGACCGTAATGTGAGTTTTTGGATAGGGTTAGAAAGAAAGGATATCAAAAGCTCAAAACAATTTGAATGGGTTAAAAATTACAACTTTCGGAATCAGATTTCTGACAACAACCAAAACTTCTGCCTCAGTTTCTTGTTTTGGGGACTTTTGGATTTTTATTTTGATGGGACCGAACCGTGAGGCTGCCTACGTATCCTTAAAAGGAATCAGGTTACATAGTTCATATCATACAAATTACTTTGTTGTTGTGATTTTCTCTTTTCTCTTTCACTTCTTTCTCTTTTTTTGCTTTCTTTTCTCTTTTTATTGTTTTTTTCTTCTTCTTCTTCTTTTTTTCTTTTCTTTCCATTCTTTCCTTTCTTTTTCATTCTTTCTTTCTCTTTTCTCTTTTTTTTTTCTCTTTTTCTCTTCTTCCTTTACTTATCTTTCACGCTTGTATTTCTGATATTTGCTACTGATTCCGAAAGAGGGGTATGAAAGAAAATAAATAAGGCTCAAAGGGGGTAACAAAGGATAAAGTGTTTAGATAGCAGAACAAAACGCCTTCGTCATTCCAAATCTTCAAAAATATGCCAAGTACAAACAAATATAAATTAACCAGAGAAAATCATGCATAGTATCTCTTGACCGCATCGGAATTGATGGTCATTTCTACACACTTGCCTTCTATATCTGTTAAGTACAAAGCGTCATTTGACAACACTCTAGTTACGATGAATGGCCCCTTCCAGTTTGGAGCAAACTTGCCTTTGACCTCATCCTGATGTGGAAGGATACGTCTCAATACTAACTGTCCCACTTCAAACTTCCGTGGACGCACCTTCTTATTATATGCTCTGGCCATTCTCTGTTGATACAACTGGCCATGACACATTGCTGCTAATCTTTTCTTATCAATCAGACTCAATTGTTCCAAGCAGGTTTTGACCCACTCATCGTCATCGATCTTAGCCTCCACGACAATTCGAAGGGATGGAATTTCCACTTCTGCGGGTATCACTGCTTTGGTGCCATACACCAACAAATAAGGAGTCGCCCCTACTAAAGTACGGACAGTAGTGCGATAACCCAGCAATGCAAACGGCAGCTTTTCATGCCACTGCCTAGAACCCTCCACCATTTTTTGAAGTATCTTCTTTATATTCTTGTTGGCTGCCTCGATTGCTCTGTTTGCCTTGGGGCGATATGGGGTGGAATTGCGATGTGTAATCTTAAACTTTTGACACACCTCTTTCATTAGATGACTACTGAGATTAGCCCCATTGTCTGTAATAATCACCTTTGGTATCCCAAACTGGCAAATGATATTTGAGGGCACAAAATCAACAACCGCCTTCTTGGTTACAGACTTGAATGTTTTAGCCTCTACCAACTTGGTGAAGTAGTCTATGGCCACCAGAATGAACCTGTGCCCATTTGATGTTGATGGCTTAATTGGCCCAATGACATCCATGCCCCATGCAGCAAAAGGCCACGGTGCAGACATCATGTGTAATTCAGATGGTGGAGAATGAATCAAATCTCCATGCACTTGGCACTGATGACATTTACGCACGAAACTGATACAATCTCGCTCCATAGTGAGCCAATAATAACCTGTTCGGAGAATTTTCTTTGCCAACACGTACCCACTCATGTGCGGTCCACAGACTTCAGAGTGTACTTCGGTCATAATAGTTGTAGCCTGCCTAGCATCTATGCATCTCAGTAGCCCAAGGTCTGGAGTCCTTTTGTACAGAACTCCTCCGCTGAAGAAACAACCGCTTGCCAACCGCGTAATTGTTCTCTTTTGATCACCTGTGGCTTGTACTGGATACACTCACATCCTGATGTATTCCTTGATATCGTGAAACCAAGGTTCCCCATCGAGCTCTTCTTCCACCACATTATAGTAAGCATGCTGATCGTGGATCTGAATCTGCAAAGGATCCATATAAGCCTTATCGGGATGGTGCAACATTGACACCAGAGTAGCCAAAGCATCGGAGACCTCATTGTGAATCCTTGGAATATGCCTGAACTCTATTGATTGGAACCGTTGACAAAGATCATGTAAACATTGTCGATACGGTATAAGTTTTAGATCCCTAGTTTCCCATTCTCCTTGAATATAGTGCACCAGAAGGTCCGAGTCACCCAAGACTTCCTGGACACCCATATCCACAGCCATCCTCAAACCCAAAATGCATGCCACGTACTCAGCCATGTTGTTAGTATAGTAAAACCGAAGTTGAGCCGTAACAGGGTAGTGATGCCCTGTTTCAGAAACAAGTATTGCTCCTATCCCAACGCCTTTCATGTTAGCAGCCCCATCAAAGAAAAGTTTCCATCCTGGCTTTGCAATCTGTTCCAATTCATCAATGTGCATTACCTCTTCATCAGGGAAATAGGTCTTCAAAGGTTCGTATTTTTCATCCACAGGATTCTCAACCAAATGGTCGGCCAATGCTTGTGCTTTCATTGCAGTCCGAGTCACGTAGACAATGTCAAATTCTGTGAGCAAAATCTGCCACTTTGCGAGCCTCCCTGTATGCATAGGCTTCTGAAAGATATACTTTAACGGATCCAAACGAGAGATGAGGTAAGTAGTGTAAGATGACAAATAGTGCTTCAACTTCTGTGCCACCCAAGTGAGGGCGCAACACGTCCTCTCAAGATGAGTGTACTTAACCTCGTAAGATGTGAACTTCTTGCTGAGATAATAGATGGCCTACTCCTTCCCACCGGTAATGTCATGCTGACCCAACACACAACCAAATGAATTGTCCAAGACCGTCACATACAGAATCAAAGGTCTCCTTGGCTCTGGCGGGATCAACACAGGTGGGTTTGACAAGTACCCCTTTATCTTATCAAATGCTTCCTGACATTCATCTGTCCATTTGACCGCAGCATCTTTCTTTAACAATTTGAAGATAGGCTTACAAGTTGTCGTGAGCTGAGCAATAAACCTGCTGATGTAATTCATTCTCCCCAACAAACTCATCACCTTAGTCTTGTTCTTTGGGGGTGGCAATTCTTGGATAGCTTTGATCTTTGACGGGTCTAATTCAATACCTCGGCGGCTGACTATGAATCCCAACAACTTTCCAGACGGAACACCGAATGCGCATTTTGCAGGATTGAGCTTGAGATTGTACCTGCGAAGCCTTTGGAAGAACTTTCTAAGATCTCTGACATGGTCCGACTGCTTTCTAGACTTTACAATCACATCATCCACATAAACCTCGATCTCCCTGTGTATCATGTCATGGAATATGGTCGTCATTGCCCTCATGTAGGTTGCCCCAGCATTTTTCAAACCAAATGGCATGACTCGATAGCAGTACGTTCCCCATGGCATGATGAATGACGTCTTTTATGCGTCTTCCTAATCCATTAAAATTTGGTGGTATCCCGAATAACAATCCACGAAAGAACCAATCTCATGGTTGACACAATTATCGATCAATATATGGATGTTCGGCAATGAGAAGTTATCATTGGGACTTGCCTTGTTAAGATCTCGATAATCAACACACACCCTGGTCTTTCCATCCTTCTTCGGCACAGGCACAACATTGGCTAACCAGGTGGGATACCGGGTGACCCGAATGACCTTGGCCTCAAACTGTTTGGTGACCTCTTCCTTAATCTTCACACTCATATCAGTTTTAAATTTCCTTAGCTTCTGCTTGACAGGGGGGAATACGGGGTC
Source organism: Nicotiana tabacum (assembly GCF_000715075.1). Taxonomy (NCBI): domain Eukaryota; kingdom Viridiplantae; phylum Streptophyta; class Magnoliopsida; order Solanales; family Solanaceae; genus Nicotiana; species Nicotiana tabacum. Next base: position 55,913,196 of record NC_134087.1, on the reverse strand, counting down.
AGCGGGTAATTTGTGAACCACCAAGTCAGTGCTTAGACCCGGCATATCGTCATAGGACCATGCAAAAACATCTTTATACTCGAACAGCGCTTTAATTATCTCCTCTCTGAGTTGCGGTTCAAGATGGACACTTATTTTAGTTTCTCAGACATTATCTTGGTCCCCTAAATTGATTGCTTCTGTATCACTCAAGTTAGGCTTGGGTTTTTCTTCAAAATGACTTAATTCTTTACTAATCTCTTCAAAGGCTTCATCCTTGTCATATTCTAATTCACCATTACACTATATTTCTTAAATTACTATTTCAGAATTAGATTGACTTTTAAGACTAGGCCGAAGATTCCTCATGCATGTCATATCATTGAAACCAGCATAAAAAGAACTGTACAAAAAAAGAAAAACAAAAATAAAACTATCAGGAATGAAGAAAAAGGGAAATTGCATTTCATTGAAGTTAAAGATAACAAGGTTTATACATCCAAACGGACGGAACATAGAATCTGAATTACAACCCTGGAATAATCCAGATAAACTAAAAGAAAATCAAAGCAAACTATCGAAACTCCTTCCTAGTGGGGAGAGGAGTAGCTTCCCAATTGTTAATCTTTGCACTGGGCCCAACAAACTGCACATCCACTTTACTCGAGCCCTCTCCAACTTCCAACATGTTCACATCGGCGAATAACCTCTCGAACTTTTCAATCAAATCTCTATCTACATCAACCACTGTACTGGGCACTGTTGCCACTGGGCGTTTCTTGGTGCCAGGCGTAACAAATGATCTGAAGAGCTGTGTGATGGGCTTTGGGAGGACCCAGGCCCTCTGTTTCAACTTTCTAGCTCTTTTCACTTCCGCAGTTGTGAGCTTGAATCCCAAACCAAACGTATCCAAGTTTTTGGGGAGAGACACCGGTTGTACGATACCTTGCAGAGATGCACCCAAACCTTTGCCCGGTACAAAACCATTTTTCAACATTTTGGTAGCTACCATGACTGATGTGGCAGCTACCTTCGGGGTTAGAACGCACTTCCCTTCTGGAATTTTCTCTATCGATACCATGTCAAAAACCTGAAAAACCCCATATTGTCGTCCTCGAACTCTATGAACGGAACAATGGCATCGCTGGGAATACACCAATTATCTTCGTCGTGCACAACAATTTCCTGTCTATCCCATTTAAACTTGACCATTTGATGCAGAGTAGACGGGACCACTTTGGCAGTATGAATCCAGGGTCGACCTAACAGCAGATTGTAAGAAACATCCATATCGAGCACCTGGAACTCCATGGTAAATTCAACTGGCCCTATTGTAAGCTCAAGCACTATGTACCCGACTGAATCTTTCCCCCCACCGTCGAATCCCCGAACGCAGATATTGTTCTTGTGAATTCTTTCATCATCCACCTTCAACTTGTTCAAAGTGGAGAGAGGGCAAATGTTCGTGTTGGAACCATTGACAACCAGTACCCAAGTAACCACAGAATCTTCGCATTTCACTATCAGATAGAGGGCTCTATTGTGCTCGGTACCCTCCATGGGCAACTCATCATTAGAAAAAGTGACTCTGTTCACCTCAAATATCTTGTTAGCTATCTTTCCAAGTGGTTTACTGAGATTTTGTCAGGAACGTGGGCCTCATTCAGGATATTCATCAAAGCCCGACGGTGCTCATCTGAATGAATCAATAATAATAATAATGAAATCTCAGTCGGTGTCTTCCTCAACTGCTCCACAATGGAATAATCCTGCACTTTCATCTTTCTTAAGAACTTCTCTGCTTCTTCCTCAGTCATAGTTTTCTTCACTAGCACTGGGTTGTCCTTGGAGCTTTTAGCTTTTCTCAATTCTTCGGGGGCAAAGCATCTCCCCGATCGAGTCAAACCATGGGTCTCACATACTTCTTCTTTGACTTCTTTCCCCTTGTAAGTCATTGTCACTCGTTCATACTTCCACAGGACCGCCCTACTGTTGACTATTGGTAATTGAGTTACCGGCTTGATGATGGCAGGGTCTATGCGGGCACCTTCCACAATTACAACAGGCTTGTTCGTCACTCCTGGCACAACCACTTTCGCTCTTTCATGTTTCCCTGCAACGTCACTTGAGGACCTCTTCTTGACCATCACAGATGGTTCACTATTTGCCCCATTCAACTTGATCGCAGACTTTTCACTTGTTGACTTCACGAACGTCCTGGCTTCACTGGACCGAATCATCATGACAGTTTGCGAAGGCTTCTTAGGCTCCCATTCCTTATGCATTATCTCAATAATATTCGTCTCTTAATGAGCTGGCAATGGGTTCTGGTTGATATTAGGTGCCTCCGGAGCTTGGACCTCAATCCGATTAGTATCAATGAGCTCTTGAATAGCTGTTTTCAATTTTTAGCACTTCTCTATGTCGTGCCCCGGGGCACCAGAACAATATTCGCAACTCACGAAGTGATCAAGAATCCTAGGGGAAGGATTTGGCAATTTTGGTTCAATCGGACTCAGCATACCCCAATTGTCTCAACCTGCGAAACAAACTGGTATAGGATTCTCCCAATGGAGTAAAAGTCTTTTCTTCTGCAACTTCTTATTCTTGGTGGCCTGATTGGGCCGAAAACCTATTCCAGGGGGATTTTGGTAGGCTCTTAGGGGTGGATAGGCATTTTGTGGAGCTGGGTATGTATTATGTGGGACTGGCGCACGCCATTGTGCGTGGGCCGGAGGTTGGCTGTATGTTTGGGCATGATGGACAGAAAAATAAGGGACTGGTGGTGGGTAGTAGTGTTGTGGCGGGCTATATGGGGTATGAGGATAGGTTTGGTGGTAGGGTTGAGGTTGGCTATAGTAATGTGATGGACCTCTGGGTCCGAACCAAGCTTCTAAATCAATTGTTGCTACATCCTCTTTCTTCTTCTTTCCAATTACTCCCTCAGTTCCGCTTTGAATGGCCTGAGTGGTTGCCTTGATAGCCGAGTAACTCATAATTTTGTTTGTCTTGAGCTCTTCTTCTACCATACTGCCCATCTTTACCACTTCATTGAAAGACTTGTCTACCGCTAATACCAGATGACCATAATAAGTAGGTTCTAAAGCCTGCAGAAAATAATCCACCATTTCACTTTCTTTCATTGGAGGATCAACCCTTGCTGCCTTCTCTCTCCACCTAAAACCATATTCCCTGAAACATTCATTGTGCTTTTTCTCAAGTTTTGTCAAAGACAGGCGGTCCGGAATAATTTCAAGATTGTACTGAAAATGGCAGGCGAAGGCTTGGGCCAAATTATCCCATGTGTACCACCTATTGTGATCTTGTCTAGTATACTATTCCAATGCCGATCCGCTCAGACTTTGGCTGAAATATGCCATCAATAATTCATCTCTTCCGCCCGTCCCTCTCATCTTGCTACAAAATCCTCTTAAGTGTGCTACTGGGTCACCATGCCCGTCGTACAGATCAAACTTAGGTATCTTGAACCCTGTTGGTAACTGAACATCTGGGAACAGACATAAATCCTTATAGGCCACACTTACTTGACCTCCCAACCCCCTCATATCTCTAAACGATTGTTCCAAGTTTTTGACCTTTCTGATCATCTCCTCATGTTCGGGATTTTTGGGTGGCTTCTCGGTCTCTACCGGGATATCAAGATGAGGGGTGTAAGAATATGGTTCTGGAACTTTGAAGGTGGGTTTAGGGGTATAATACTGGTTGTCGTGAGTCTAGAATAGAGGTTCACTGGAAGATTGGTGTAATGCAGCAGGTGGAGGTACCACAAAAACAGGAGTGACTGGTGGAGGAGGGTATGGGACTTGTTTGGGTGGTGGAGCTTGAGAAGTATGGGAAGTGGTGTCATAGCATTGTTGGTAGAGGGGAAAGGCTGGAGATGAGTTCATAGTGGGATGCTCCTGAGGTTGGGGCGATGTGGGATATAAGCAAGGTTGGCGTGATAAACCGGTAGTGGATGACCCTTTGCCCAGTCCTGGTACATTTTAGCCATTTGCTGCTTTAACTTATACATCTCTTCCTTCATTGTATTAACATCCAATTCTGCCACCTCTTTTGACGGATCAACAATACTTGTCTCTGGTTCTTGGTTGGCCATGTTCAGCTTGTCTTTTGATCGGGTGTTGTAGGAGTGAGTTGCCAGAATGCCAATCAACTAACCACCTGCCTGAACTCAGTATATCAACAACAACCTTGTTAGTGATTAGGGCTTTAACAAATTGGTAACCGCACATTGTGGGGAATGAATGCACCTAAGCAGTTAACCATTTATATTATGCATTTGATCAGCTGCTTGCGTCATCCCGGCCTTTCCTTACTTCTATTTGCAATTTCTCTTTTCCCCCTTTTTCTCTCTTTTCATTCTGGCCTTTGCTTTTCTTTGTTTTTATCCTCTCATCTCCCTCTTGTTTTGCCATTGTTTCTTTCTCTTGGTTTTCCTATTTTTCTCTCTTTTCTTTTCTTTTTCTCTCTTGTTTTTCCTCTCTCTTTTTTTCTTCTCTCTTTTTCCTTTTGGTTATGGTCGAATCCTATGGAGATTGCCTACGTATCATGACCCCGCATGAATCAGACCGAGCGTAGTTCTGGGAGAGAGTGTCAAAGTAAGTAATAAAACATTTTGGGATTTTCAATTTTCATAAAGAGAAGATGCTTTGATTACAAAGACTCGAAACCAACAAACTAACAGACTCTGATGCAAAGACAAAATATAAACTTCGAATATAAACTATCATACTCCAACAAAAGAAAATACAGACTCAAAAACACCTAACAGACTCCAGCAGAAAGAAAATACAGACTCAAAACACCTGACAGACTCTAACGGAAAAGGAAATACAGACTCAAATGAAAAATCAGGAATACATTAATGCTCCTGGTGCCTGCGGGACATCATTCGGTCTCGCCGCGGGCCTATATGCAAGATCCCTTTGAAGTCTATCCAAGTCACTCATTATCTGTTTAACAAATGTCATCACTGCCGCGAAGAAGGTAGTGCGAGTCATATCCTCACAGGCTTGGCACTTCACAACAATGTAATCGGCGATGGTTCTAATTCTCTCTCTTATGACACCTTTTTCTTGTAACAAACGCCCGATCTGCTAGGCCTTGGCTTCCAAAGTTTGCTCGGCCACATGATTCTGCTCCTGAAGTTGTTGCAAATCTATTTTTAATTGTGCCAATGTTGTATAACAATGTTCCCTTTCAACCTTGAAATCTTTCGCCTGTTTGATCATTTTGTTTTCCGTGGCGATGACCCTTTTCTTTAATCTCGCGACCTCATTGTCGTACTTTTCTTTCAACTGCTTAACCAGGCGTGCTCGTTCATCCGCGTTTTTAGCCAATTGCTTTCGAATCCTAGCTAGTTCACTTTCTGCTATGTTCAAATCAAAACTATAGTCACTCACTTTCTGCCTCAGGCTACCTATAAGTTTTTCATCTTTGGCACTTCAGGCGGGGTTTTCTGCCGCTACTTTCATTTTCTGAATTTGGACTCGAAGGGCCTCGTTTTCTTTGGATAGCTTTTTCTTTTCACCTTCGTCTGTCGCGTCTTGTAAGCTATTCTCGAATTGAAGTTCTTTGACTTATTTTTCCAACTTTCCTATTGTGGCCCTGTACTCATTGTCCTTGGCCAACCAAGTCCACTATTCTTGTGACGCCTCCACGAATTCCTCAATGTGAGGCTTTTTGGCTGGTCTTTCTGGTTCGTCCCTTGTAGTGTTCTTCTTTCTATACCAGGCAAGATAGGCGGGTGAGACTTCGCCTCTAGATAGGTCATGCACTCGAGTGTTCACCGTCAAATACTGGCATTCGTTCCAAATAAAACGAACTGTTTCTTTATGAAATTGGCCGTCGGAACTAACCTCAACCACATAAACACTAAAATTTTCATCTGGGTGCATCACCTGACACCTTCCCAACTATCTCATTGCCCGATAAGGAGCGTAGGGCTAAATACCTCGCAGACCCATTAGGAGGAAGTAAGGACCAGTGCGGGCATATACACAATTTCTTCAATAGGAATCCAACCCAGTGTCCATTCTATTTGTACCGCAGTGATGGAACGAAGGCAAGATACCCAATCTCCAAACCTCTCTGGCAGCTTGAACCCTGAAATCCTTGTGTCAAACTCTTCAATGCAACTTTTCTCTGTGGATCCGTAACTCATATACTGAGGGCAATGACACAGGTGCTCGATCATCCACATCTGTAATAGCAAATTGCATCCCTCAAAGAAATTTGCCCCAGCTTTACAAGTTGTGAGAGCTCGGTATATCTCAGACACTATCATATGGGCAAGAGTGCTCTTGGCGTTGGTAATCAGAACCTTGACGACTCCAGCCACCCGCAAATCGATATTCCCATCTTTTCGGGGAAACACCACAAGTCCTAAGAAAGCTACCATGAAGGCAAAACGCCTATGCTCATCCCATTTTGTTCGATTTCCTTTGCTACAAACCCCGCTTTCCGGATCATTGAACCCTCCTACATGCTCGTACCTCTGGTATATAAAACGTAGAGTGGAAAATCCACCCTCCAACTCGGAGTACGGGACTCCCTTGCTTATCTTTAGAAAATCCATGAATTTGTGAGAGTTAACGGCTCTTGGAGCGATCAGATACTTATGCCTCAGCCCTTCAGTACTTTCCATATAACCTGCTATCTTTTCCGAGGTTGAGGTGAGTTCAAAATCCGAGAAGTGAAATACGTTATGGGTCGGGTCCCAAAACGTAACCAAAGCCTTTATGATATCTCCTCTAGGTTTGATTTTTAACAACCCGGCGAGACCTCCCAAATGTAGATTGACCTTATCTTGCTCCGATTTTCCCAGATCCTCCCACCACATATGCAACTCCAAAGGGATCTTATTCCTGACTGTTATCGGCAAACTTGGACCCGTGCTCATTCTGCACATTTATTAGGGTGATTAAGCAAAAATCAAGACTCATTTAACTCAAAGACAAAGTTGACACTTTTTTTTCTTTTTTTTTTCAATTTAAAAATAAAATCCGATTTTGCAAATACGGCCTTTCAGCACCTCGAAGACGAAGATTTTAAGGTTGCATTGGCTAACCAGCGAAAACCTTGAAAAATGGCCACAGGAGGCTGTTCTTGCAAAAGCAGCCTTCCGGTGCCCTTTTAGGGACATTCGGCTATTTCTGAAAAGAATGACATCACCCTAATTATTTTCAAATAAAAGTAAAATTTTGGTTCTTTTGGGCTATTTTTGCAAAAAGGAAGTTGGACCCGATGGTGGTTGCCTACGTATCCCACACCCTGCGAGAACCAAACTGGCGTAGTTCAGGCAATTTTAAAACAAAAACCAACTTTTTTTTTCTCTTCTCTTTTTTTTTCAAAATAAAACATTTTTTTTCTTTTCAAAATTTCGGCAGAGTTTCAGTACCATTTGGACATTGGTTTTTTCAAAACAGGTGATTATCTTACTTAGCCCTCACACTGATGTTCTCTTTTTTTTTCAACTTTCTCCTATTATTCAAAAACCGGTCAGCATGTGACTCCAAAGCAAATAAATGCACAAGTAGCAAGTAAGATGCATCAGGATGGTCTTTTCATTTCAGGTATACCTGTCCTAGACAGACCCAACCCCTGTGTTGAGTCTCCAGAGTCAAAATGCACATGATGCAAACAAACATTCCTACTAGGGATCCGGCATGAGGTATTGTTATACTAGGTTTTAAGAAAACCTGGGTTTATTTGTTCTAGACCTGGCTTACCCGAGCGGACAACTCGAGCCGAGGGGGGGCTGCGTACCGGTAACCAAAAGATCATCTGACTTTGCAACTTGTCTGAACCTCGATCTATTTGGGATATGACACTAACAGAAAGAAGTCACGACCAGCGTGCACTCCTCGGGAGAGAGAAGAGAGGGGTTTCGTAGCAGTTTATATATACAATTCAGATAATATCAAAGCGGTAAAAAGCAACATTTAGCACATTAGGCCCAAACATGCAATAAAATCAGATAATAAATAAAGCCATGTGTAACAATTCATCTAAGCTCGAATTCTTGAACCCTGAACCAGAGATTCTGGGTTCGATCCCTAGCAGAGTCGCTAGAGCTGTCACACCTCCTTTTTACCTACACCCCCCAGAAAGAGTAAATATAATGGAGTTTTTTCCAACTTAAAGTGACAATCGAAACAAGATTATTTATTAAGAGATTCAGAGTCGCCACTTGGGATAATTTATGGTGTCCCAAGTCACCGGTTTAAATTCCGAATCGAGAAAAAGATTGACTCTGTATTACCGTCCGCGAACCAGAAATCCAGGTAAGGAATTCTGTTAATCCGGAAGAAGGTGTTAGGCATTCCCGAGTTTCGTGGTTTTAACACGGTCGCTCAACTATTACTATTGGCATAATTATCCGATATTAAACCATTTTGAACCTATGTGCAATTTTAACTTTATAACCGCTTTTATTCATTTTTTAAAGAAAATTGCAACGTTATTAAAATACGTCTCGAATCACGTCACATAAATGCACCCGTGGTTTTTGACATATTTGAACATCGTTGAGATTTGGATTTGGGTCACATAAATGTGCACCCGAGTTTAGGAAAGTAGATTATTAAAATACGCGCTTAAAGCAACTATGCTTTTGCACTTTGCGAGGGCCATGGAATTTCGCTAAATGGCACGCCTCGATTTCTAACAATAAACAAAATTAATTGAGCGAGGGTCGTGCATTTGAAATTTGTTTGGCTTGGCGCGCCCCAATTTATTTTAACTTAAAGGTCTCTAAAATAATTCGTGAGGGCTATTCCTTATAAGTTATCTAACTATGGCTCACCTCCTAATCATTTGAAATGATCAAACTTAAATAAAGAAGAAGCCCAAAAGAACTCAAAAACTGGTATGTTAAAACTAAAGCCTAAAACAAAATAAATAAACAATGGTCCGTTTCCCTTTGAGTCTAAACCCCATGACGTACTACACTTACAGAAACTCACGAATTGAAATAATTTGGGCCAAACTCGATAACAGGGCCAGTTTGTACACACGGGGCGGAAAAGTGGAAATTCAGGATCAAGACTTAACGCCTTATTCCCATCACAGGCCAGCTCCTTTGCGTTTAGGCTTAATAGAGCCCCAAATTGAAATATGGTAGCATCAGCAAGAAATGAGACGCAAGTTCGAATCCATAGACTAAACCGGAGATTAACCTTTGGCATTTCACATTCCCAATCATCAAACAAATGGACAAAAATATGGATCATGACTGTTGAAGCACTAAATAAATATGCACTTTACTGTTTTATCTTTCAAAAAGGCAAACTCATTTCCCCAACTTGCCGAATAAACCCCTAAGGCTAGTTCAAACAGTTCGAGCAAAAAGCACTTGGGATTAATTGGCCATTATAAAGCCATAGTCCCAAATATGACTCTGTCGAGCCTTGACATTACGAACAGACACTAAACACATGAAATGACCAAGTAAAACACCACTGAACTAAATTTCACAAACTGCAGCTACCAATCATCATCCCTTAAACACACATTTTTTCAATAGCCTACATATTTAACTCATCACAATCAACTTGAGATTAACCCTTAATTTGCAAAAAAGAAACAATAAGAGAGCAGATGCAGCGAAACTCATACCCAAAACACAAAAAAAATGTATAACTGTTTGATTAACACAATCCAACTGAATGTCCTTCCCAGCCCAATTAAACTACTATAACAAACTCTAAATCAGCACATAATCAAGTAGTAACTGTTACATCTAACTTCATGTTAGCAACCTATTAGTTACAACCATCATAATAAACAATCACTATATTAAACAAATATAAAATCATGGGATATGGAAACAATAACACTAAACTAAAGAGCCAAGACATATTGAAGCTATTTCATTTTCATTCTGCAAGTCAAAACTTCATACATGGCTTTAAATTCGGAAATGTATACCTGGAGAGCAAAAATAAGAGAAAAGATGGGGATTAGCACAACATAATAGTATCAGCAGATAACAACAACACCAGCTAGAACACAGCCCCAACTAAGGAAGTTGAACCCACATAATCGATTATAAGTCCAATAGAGCAGTAATTTTAACTCAGCTTGGCCCAAAACTTTCCAGAAATCAACCTCAAACCATGTTAAATCTATGTGAATCAGAAAACTGCTTCAGAAATCTAAGGAGACCTCAAAGTTCAAGTTAAAACTTAATGAAGTAGTAATTCCTTATGATATTTTTCAGTCGTCTGAAGTTTTTCTAGATTTCTAGATCCTATTTTTTTGAGTCTCAAGTTAGGATGCCTTTATAGGCAAGCTATTAGGGCAGCTTAAAGAAGATCGAGTTTGCACTTTGCACCTTCTAAAACTTTCAGTTTAGTCTAGGTGCCCTTAGTTTAATTTTCAGAATTCAAAATAGCCCCTACCCCAGCTTCCTAGAAGCTTCCCTAGGCTGTTAACAAAGATTCCCATAAGCAATTACCCCAAAATACCCTCCTATACCCCTGTTATTTACACTCAGCAACTCATGGGTCAAGCTGACCCAAAGGCCTGATTTGATACGGGTTAATAACCTAAGTTCAGTTCCTTCTTGGGCTTCTGATTCCTCAGAGTCCAATTAAAATCAGACAATGACTCCCGTTTTGAGAAACTTACCCCAACTTTCCATACACAAAGAAGCCTGGAACCATTTGTTTAAAAACAGCCGAACCAAAAACAAACTGAATGAACTAACCAGTATAACTTCATAACAACAAATTAATTAAATCATAGGCCTAATTTCATTGACTGAGTGATTAAACTGATGATGAGACCATAATTATGCCATTATTACAAAGACTTAAACAAACAAGACAAGGCAGACTAAAGAAATAAGACAATCAAACTTCACAACGACGAAGAGGAAAACAGAACAAGAAATGGAACCAATTTAAACTCAGAAAAATCTCAAACAACTTCGACCAAACCAACGATAAGGGATGAAGAGGAAAATGAAACAGTGAAAGCAGATAAAATAAAAGGAGGAGGCACTTACCGAATCAAAGCTCGAAACCTAACCGATTTAAACGAAAAGTGATGTTACCCAGTTGTTCTTCGTAAAAAAGAAGTGAACAATATCACTTTCGTGTTTAAACAACCTTCAACCTACAGAAAAACAAAGGCAGGTAGCCATGCAAGCCACGGAATCAAAGATTGAACCATTTTGACTTCTTGGGGCTTCGGGCTCTATCCTTAGATTCAAGATTCGACGGATTCGGGAGGGATTCGAAGGAAAAGAGTTAGGGATTGGGACGAGGGGAGTGAGGGGGTTCTGGGGTATCGGTTTGGGCATGATTGGAGGAGGCGCCGCCGGGCTAAGGCGGTGGGAATTAGGGGCGGCGGGTTAGGGTTGGGGCGGTCTCTGAAGGTAAGGCGAGAAAGACGAGATGGGGGGGGAAGCGTTTGGACAATAATATACTTACAAGAGCCCACTTGTCAGCCGTTTGATCTCATAACCTCGACAGCTGGGATCAAAACTACCCTAAACGGGGTCGTTTTTTGTGAGGGGGGGTAGACCGGGTCTCTTACTGGGTTTTGGGCCGGGTTGGGTGGTTTGGACAGGTGTGAGGGGGGAAAGTCTTGGTCCTGTGCGATTTTAATTAAAGGCAGCCCAAATCTGTCTATATACTCTTTTTATTTTCCAATTTTCAAATCAAATTTTTCAACAATTCTTTTCTTTCTTCTCTTTTTTTTTTAAAAAATTAAATTAAAAATCAAATTAAATCCTAAAACCTAATTACCCCATCAAAACACTAATTAAACCCAAATAATAATTGTCACAATTAATTAGGAAAGAAAATTAAAAGAAAACTACTCGAAATTCAAAATTTAAAACTAAAAGTACAAATTGAACTATATATTATTATTTTTAATTTTTCCATTTTTATAAGCAACTAATGTGCTAATTTAAAAAATGCAAAGTCAAATCCTAAATGCAAATGCGACGTATTTTGTATTTTTCATTAGTTAAAATGCACAGACAAATGCAAACAATTATCAGAAAATGTCACAAAATCCACAAAGACTGCCAATAAATGGAAAGAAGTTATTTGTTTTGAATTTGTGGGAGTAATTCATATAGGGCAAAAATCACGTGCTCACAACAACGTTACGGCCGGTTGGGCAGTTACCACTGATTAGTTGGGCAGTTATGCATCATAAGATATGGATAATAGTCTCAAAGAGAAGCATTATATATATAAGCATGCATATACGGTTACACTTCAAAGATTTAGGTTGATTCTTATATATCCTTAATTAATGTTGATTTATTGTTATGTTTCAGTTCCACCTTTCATACTCAGTACATTATTCATACTGACATTCTTTTGTTGGGGACGCTGCATTCATACATGCAGGTATAGATAATCAGTTTGACAAGCCCTCATAGTAGACGAGGTTAGCATTCAGCGAAGGATCGGTAAGACTCTACCTCATTCGAAGTGCAGCAGAGTCTATAAGTCATCGTGTCAGAGTTTTCTACAGACTTATGGGTAGGCTGGTACCCTGTCCCATTAGATGTCAATTAATCTTATAAGCTTTGTAGATAGAGGTTTAGTTTATACAAAATGGCAAAAGCCTTGACGGCTCGTATGTATTCATGTTTTATGGTTCTTTGATACAACGTTTTCCCACTTATAGTTATACATTACGAGTTGTGGCTATGATAGCCCATGATAGTTGCAGAAGAAAAAAATGAGTTATAGAGTGGTTCCCTCTGGTCAGTACGGCATCGGATGCCAGCCATGCCTCCCCAGGTTGAGGCGTGACACTAAAAATAGGGTCCAAGCTTTCGTGAAGCTACGACCAAAGCCACGGCTAATTTTTCGAGGTGGGGGTACCTCGTCTTAGTGTCGACTAAGGTTTTGCTAATGTAATAGATTGGAGATTGTATACCTTTATCCTCTCGTACTAGGACCGCACTCACTGCCACTTCAGATACGGCGATAGACGAGGAGGTGATCCCTATGTTTTAATTTGGAAAGCTACAATGATGATGATAGGTAAGCCTTTAACTCCTTCAGGGCTTGGACGCACTCCGAGGTCCACTGGAGGCTGTTGTCTTTCTTGAGTATGCTGAAAAACTTGTGGCATCTGTCGGATGACCACGAGATGAATCTCGACAAGGCGGCGATACGGCCAGTCAGCCTCTAAACCTTCTTTTTTCTTGTTAAGTGTTCTGGTATTCCTTCTATGGCTTTGATTTGGTCGGGGTCGACCTCGATGCCTCGTTGTGATACTAGGAAGCCTAAGAATTTTCCCGAGGCCATGTCGAATGCACACTTTTCAAGGTTTAGCTTCATGTCGTACCGTCTGAGTATGTCGAAAGCTTCTTTCAGGTGGTCGATGTGATCTTCTTTCCTTTTGGACTTGACCAACATATCTTCAATGTAAAATTCCATGGTCTTGCCGAGTTGATCTTTGAACATTTTGGTCACCAACCTTTGGTATGTCGCCCCTGCATTTTTCAGTCCGAATGGCATAACTCTGTAGCAGTACGTTCCTTGGTGGGTGATGAAGGTAGTCTTCTCCTAATCCTCATCTTCCATGAGGATCTGATTGTAGCCCGAGTAGGCATCTAAAAAGCTCAGCAGTTTATGTCCGGCCATCGCGTCAATGAGCCGGTCGATATGAGGCAGTGGGAATGAATCTTTGGGGCATGCCTTGTTTAAATCTGTAAAGTCCAAGCACATCCGCCACTTTCCGTTGTTCTTTTTCACTAGACCACATTGGCGACCCATTGAGACCCGTCTTTCCTGGGAGAGACCTTAGGCATTATGTCTTCGCCTTTCGTTTCAGAAAACGCATTGATGGTGTTTAATAGGTTGGTGGCGAGATTGGCTACTGCCTTCATTCTTTCTTCTTCGTTACCCGCCATGTCAAATCTGTATGTACAAGGAAGTAGGAGTTTTGTGTTTTTTTTAACCGTGCTAGTTATAGATCTAAAGGAAACTAAAAATTTAGCTAGAAAATCCCCATAGACGGTGCCAAATAATTTGACCAAAAATTATAAAACCTTGGTTAAACTAATTAATTTAATGTAATGAGGGGTTAAATCCAGTTAATGACAATAATCTCAGATCTATAAACGGTGGTCATAAATAATAAAAGGATAGTATTGAGAGGAGATTAAATATGATGTGCATTCAATGTCTCAAGATGATTAATGATGATGGAATATCGAGCAAATAGCATTAAATGGCATTAAAGTAAATGAGGAGAAGAATTCACTCAACATTAAATGAGGTGGATGATTCTTCCTTCTGACAAGGATGAATAATAGATAAATACTATAATATTGGGACCCTCTCAGATCTGACGGAAAAGTGTGGAATAATAGACAATCGAATCTCTTTAGAAAGGTAACGTTTGTATTCTATCTAGAGAGAGTCTGTTTTTCAAAGAGTGTTCTTATCAGAGAATATTATATATCTTTCACCTTATCTCTCTATTTATATGGGACATACCCCTAATTAACCCTAAAAATACAAGTACAGAGAATATTCAATGGAATATTCTCCTAAAAGATCATATTACAAAACTAGCCGTTACTATTGCTCCTAACATTTGACCTCGGCTATCATTGACTGCCCGGCTATGAAAATTATGTACTAGTCGACCTCGGCCGGATTACTTTTTGTAATACCTCTTCGTGTTAAATTTTTTTGAGGCAGATTTTGACCCATACACTCTTAATGCTAAGCCAAATACGAGTAAACAATATTCGGATCCTAAATTATTTGCAGTAATATTATGGCAGTTGAGGTCCTATATTTAGGCTGGAGGCGTGATGGTCTTTTGCGGAGGTAAAATAATGATTGGACAAAATAATAAAGGTGAACGTGCGAGAGAGATCATCTTAATGGGGTGATATTTGTGTGGAACATTTGTTTGTTCCTTCTATGAGTGTTGTCGGAGTGAAGTGAGGATGGAGTAATGTCATCTTTATGTGATGTTTTTAAGACTGGAAAGAATCAAATTGTATGGTGATGATCTGGTTTAGAGGGAGCAAAGTTGGACCATTTCGTGCGGGGCGGGCCGGGTTTAAACCTATGCGGGTGCGGGGCAGGTTGTGGGTCCATTGCCTTTATCCAGTCTTGGGCATTTACGCCTTTAGGCCTTTAGGCGAACACTGGAAGTTAATTTCATTGTTTAATCACAATCTTCAAATACATATTGAACCATATTCTATAGGAAAATAATATCGTTGCTTTTTCTATTTTTTTTTGTTTTTTTTTTGCCGGAACACATTTACCAGATTATGTGTTTGATTCTAGATTTCTAGTAATATTTTTTAATTAGGAATAATCACATTCTTGAAAGTTCATCAGCTTATAAATTATGTTAATCATTTGTTACTATTAGTTCATAGTTTATCAGCACTAAACGTAATAATTTATTGAAATTATAATCTTATTTCAATATTATAATACCTTATTTATAACTAAAACTGCCCATTTATCTATTCGGGATGTTGTATATTTTTTCCATCCGAATGTGCTAATATTTTGCAGATCATGAAGTTTAGTTGTCAAATTGTAAAAGTTTTACCTTATAGATTAATCAATAAGTGAAATTTTATAAATATCATAAAAAATTTAGTCCTAAACTATTTTATAAATAGAATAACTTTTGGTGCAACATGTTAAGTAAAAAATAGATAACTGAGTTATTAAAACAAGTGACTAATCAATAGAAATGAAAAAGGATAAATAGAAGAAGAAAAAACTTATGCGGGGCGGGTTGAGTCATTGCAGGTTTAAGTTGAACCCGCCCCGCCCCG
Organism: Nicotiana tabacum; assembly: GCF_000715075.1. Taxonomy (NCBI): domain Eukaryota; kingdom Viridiplantae; phylum Streptophyta; class Magnoliopsida; order Solanales; family Solanaceae; genus Nicotiana; species Nicotiana tabacum. The sequence continues at coordinate 55,897,397 of NC_134087.1, read as the reverse complement.
CCCTATTGCCATCCCTAATTTCGTATAGTTCAAGGGCAAATTTGATCATTTTTCTCTTTTGTAAAAGACTCACGTGTTAGAAAGCTTTTATTGTTAGTCAATAAAGACAAATCTAGCTCATATTTGTAGGAAAACTATCATGTCCATAATATAAATAGCTCATTACAAAAATTGGTCAAGTCATAAAATATTACTAATATTAGCCAATTAGCTATTTGTAACAAAAAAATGTCAAATTTTTGCTTTCTTTTGAATGAGTGTCATTAGAATAGATTGGGTACATCTTAAGGAGCTTGAATCTCAGTTTTGGGATGATTTGGTGAAGTTTTGAGGTGATTTGAATTGAAAATTCGAAGTAAAAACTGAACATAAAAAAATGATGTGTATCACACTATGTATCATTTGTGTATCACATATGTATCACATGTATATCCATGTATACCTGTGTGTGAAATACATACATGTTTGATACATGTGTCGCGGAAGAATTTTTTAAACTCGATTTAATTACGAATTTTGATACAAAACCAGCCCAAATCACCTCTAATCTTCCTCAAATTTTGTATATTGACTTATCTATATGTTTTCAATGAATTTCAACTATACCCATCGAAAAAGTTTCTTTTTTCCTTAGATTTTTGGAATATTGTATTTATTTTTTTTGTATTTCATCACCTTATTTGTTATCTCATCCATGAAATTTCCTTTTCGTCTTACATCTAATGTTGCTAATCATACTTAAAAATATGGAAGGAGATTTTTGCATGTGTTGCTTTAAGAGAAAGAACCTTATTTATTTGGTTTTTTCAATTTTTATATGTGTTTGGCTAGTTTTGGTAAATCTATAACCAATGGCTAGAGGTTGGTAAGTTAAGACTTATTTGGAACATTTGTGTAAGTTTCCCATTTTTGTAACGGCAAGGCTAGATCCGACCCCGAACATTAATGGATGACAAATCTAAATCATTTATTCAAAGGAAAATTCAGAACTACCCATTCATTCAAAATTAATATGCAGACCGTGTATCTAATATCTTCAAATAGCCAACTTCTAAATTCAAGGTCACAAAAATGGTCACTTAGTGTAAATAAATTATCATCACACTATCCTTGTTATTGCACATGTAATGGGCTAAAGGTCCGGGTATACTAATGAGCTGGACTTAAGTATGACCCAAGAACGATCCCCGAAATATAGCCTGTTTGGCCAAGTTTATTTTTGGCCAAAACTGTTTTTCCTTTGGCCAAAAGCACTTTTGGCCTCAATTTGAGGTATTTGGCCAGGCTTCTGGGAGGAAAATAAGTGCTTTTGAGGAAAAGCAGAAAAAAGTAGTTTCTCTTCGAAAGTACTTTTTTGAGAAACACTTTTGAGAAAAATACACTTAGAAGCAGTTTTTTAAAGCTTGGCCAAATACTAATTACTACTCAGAAATGCTTTTTAAACTAATTAGTCAAACACAAGCTGTTTCTCACCAAAAATACTTTTGAGAAAAGCTTTTGAAGAAAAGTACTTATTTTATTGCTTGATTCTCAAGCCAACCGGAATCCTCCGGAAACTTTACTCCACTTTTCTTCAGCTCTCTACGACTCTCTTCTCCCTCTTCAAAAACTTCAATTCATACCAAAAAGCCATTCAGCAAATCGCAAACGAACAAGTTATCAGAGACAAAAAATAATGTTCCTCTTCTTCGTAGGAGGGCTAGAGCAGCAGGCGAGACAGGTATTGAAGAGCGGAGTAGGGAGGTGTATAGCATGCGGATCACGTGCTGACCTCGTCGACTACGAGAAGGTTCTGAAGCTCTTCTTTGTTCCGGTTTGGAGATGGCCAGGGAAAGAGCCGGTGATGTACTGCAACCACTGCAATCTTTTCTTCCCTCAATCTCTAACTCCTCCGTCGCGACCACCGTCGTCCATGGCCGATGTCCCGGAAGTTCTTAGGTGTCAGTTCTGTCGCCGGGAAGTGGATGGCGAATTCCGATTCTGCCCCTTCTGTGGTAATGCACTGTGAATTTCTGATATATAACAGGCGCTTCAGGGTTTTTAATTCGTATAAATGTTTGTAATTATCTTCTTTCTTTCAATAAGTGTGAGTTTGAGGAATAAATTTGGTTGTTCTGTTTTGATAGTGTATTATACTATATGAGTAATTAATCATCTATTGTTAGGAAATTTATAAAGTACATACTGTAGAAATGACGACTGGATTATTGCATACCAATATAGATGTGTAATTACTTAAACCAATTAATTAGTGCCCATTTTGATGGCTCTAAAACTGTAGAGCACTTTAAACATGGCAGTATTGAAATTTGAAAGTGTTCCCTGGAAATAAATTAATCAATTATAATTAGAAGAAAAAAAATATAACTTGAGAAGCATTTAGCTACCAGGACCAACAATTCCTAATATATAAGTGAAGGGGAATTGTTGGTCTATTTCTAAGGGGACAGCAGTCATATTGAATGCAGATTAATTCAATACTCATCATAATCATATTGTTGATCATAGTCATATCCTCCGTCATCTCCATCATACTGCAGATGCTCGCCAAATGCTTCTTCATTAGTCTCTTCTACTTCCGGATCAATTTTGCTGATCTTTACCACGTTATCATCCGTTGAATCATCCACCTTCCTGACCTTTTTTGGATTCTCAGGTATTGCAGTTTCATCGAAAAGCTTCTCTAGCAAATCATAGTTAATCTTAGAGCTCAGCCTTTTTTTAGTTAACATTTGCTTCGTTGCTTCTGCAGCGGTTTGAGCAGGACCGGAGTTTTTCAGTTCTGCAGCCCTTTTCTCTCGTTTTTCCTTTCTTGATTTTGCAACAGCGGCGGCAGCATCAGTAGCAAGCTTCTGTGCAGCTTGCACATCTTCGGAACAGTTAGCTAAAATGGACTCCTCGTAAGCCTTCTGTGCAGCTAATGCAGCTGCTTCCTTAGCTGCTTGTTCCTCATATTCCCAGTTCATTTTTACCCAAATGATCTCTTTGTAATGCTTCTCCTCCTGATTTAGAAGATAACCGTCAACCTCTACATCATCGATATCCAAAATATTACTTGATTCATCAGTTTATCAGGACCCATACATTCCGTGCCATGTAATGTATCACAACTCGCATTATGCTCAGAGCCTGATATCTGCACTTGTTCTCCCTTTTCAGGCTCCAAATACTCGCGGCCATTGTTCTCCACCTGATTGGACATGGGAAAATTTGGGTCTTCAGCAGCTTCCTTTGCCATTAATCTTTCTTTCTCAGCGCGTTGGAAGGCGGGAGGTTCAGATCCTCCATCAATCCCACCTGAAAGTTTTACAAAATCAATGTAACAACTTTCACATAGACCATGGGCAAAGGGCAGCTCCACACTTTTCTTGTTTTCACATAGCACTTCTGTGATCCCAGATCCTTTTGACCTGGAATAAAGTTGCAGGGTTAGCCTCTCTTCTTTCTCAAGCTCCTGAGCTCTTGTATTTAACTCATCAATCGTTAAGCTCCCAGATTCTGTGTTTTCAAATTCAATCAATCGCTTTGTCAATGTTGCTTCACAAATATGCACGACTTTGATAATTTCTGATTTAGAACAACTCAGTCCATCTGAAAGAGCAGCAATATAAAGTGCAGCTCCACATACTCCACTTGGCTTTCTCCCCGTCTGCATCCAATCTCGCTTCATGCTTGCCACAATGTGAAGTGCAGTTCTAGATATATTCGTCTTCCTGTTGTTGTTATTTCCTGTATAGTACTTCTTATCTGGTATAAATATGGAATGATGGAAGATCAAGTTTTAACTTTTCCACTCTTAGATATATATTATCCTCTTTATCAGCTACCTACAGCAGTAACATACGTAAATATAAATGATATAACTGAAACAAAAATTAATTCGAGCCCACTGAATTCACAGTGTTTCCTTAAGGAATTTAATCCCCTCCTAGTACCCAAGGTTATGGATTATTTCCTCTCAGGATAGAACGAATTACACACTGGTGTAGCGGTACTTCAAACCCCAATATTTCAGCAAACGCAAAGTTCGGCAGCAAATCACACTTACAGTTGCTTTTTTGTAGTTTTAAAACAATGCAGAACAAGGGAGAAGAACTCAGAAGTCGAATGGAAATTCTGAGAGGAAGGAATGCAATGTATAGCCGATGTTGAATTCTTACCGAAGAGGATATCAGATTGCAATTCGTTTTTCCAGTGTATACACAGTGTATACAAAGTGTAGTTTGAGTGTATACATAGTGTATATCAATTATATACAGAGTGTATATCAATTGTATACTGAGTGTTTTGAGTGTTTTTTTCTGGTGTGTTCTTCTTTCTCTACAACTTCTGCTCTATTTATAGTAGTCATGTGAGAGAAATCCGCCCCCTCCATGGTGGAACAAGCATTAGGATATCATGGAGGAAGCACTTACATGGTGGAATGAACACTTGCTTGGTGGGAGGAGCACTTGGCCATGGTGGGAGGTGCACTAGGCATCTTGTTGCTTTCTTGGTGCAACACAATACACGGATTGGAAAACATCCGTTACAAACACGGATTATATCACGTTAATATTCACTATTAACAAATAAATTTGGTCCAAATAATTAATCAATCGATCGATCATTTGATCAAATCCAAATCCAAATCCAAATCCCATTTCCCATTCATTCTCATTTTAAGACTATTTCATCTTAAACAAAAACTCAACAATCCAAAACTCAACACTTCCTTCCCCTGAATAAACGATCAGTGAATCGATGAATGAAAAGGCTAGGATCCACAGGTTTTTGAACAATCGGATCATGTTCAAGGCTTAGAAGTTTGCAAAGCTGTAGGAAAACAGCACCTAAAACATACACATTTATCCTCAAGTACTCAGAAAAATCAATGAGTAGGAATGGCTTATTGTTATGCCTACATGTAATATAAAGACAAGCAGCCTCAACTTGCTCTTTCCTACGGCCCCTTGTGAAATTCCTCTCAAGTGCTATCGTATAAAGACGCGACGCCGGACTATATATTGATTCACCACCGTCAATTCCTAATGCATATCCCATACTCTCTATATCATTATATGCTTCATCTATTGCTCTTTGACGTGAAACTGAATAATCACTTTGGACAGAGCGCACAAGTTTTCCTGACAATTGGCTCTGTCCAGCAGCATTCTTAAAGAAAGTTGGCTCAGTTGACATATTATCTTCGAAAAGAACTTTTCCACAATAGGAACAACATATTTTACCATCCAGAGTCGCGGGTTCCCTGTTCTCTTCACAGTTACTACACCACACCATTGCTCGATTGATAAACAGAGACTTCAGACCAAGATTTCTACCCAATCAAACGGGTATAAGCGAATTGTGGGAGAGATAGAAAAATAGAGAGAAAAAGCATAGGGTTTTATTCCTGATCAACTTCCCAGTTCCGAGTGCGAGTGGGAAAGGGATGGCTACTTATAGGAAAAAATTTCTTATGTCCAAACGGGTTCATAGTTTTTTCTTCAATTCCTTTTACGTCCATAAAAAAGTTTCTTTTAGGTTTTAGGATTTTGTTTGTTTGTTATGACACACGGAAAATCATTAATTTTTTTAAGTTTTGAACATTTTCATCTCCTTTTATGTTTAGGATTTCTTTCTTTTTTTTGGAGGGACGGGGGGTTAAAATTTGAGCACTTTCACCTTTGCAACTTTCAAACTTTTCCTAATACACATAAATTATAACCTTTTTATCTTTTACTAAGAGCCTAAATTTTTTATTGATCTAATCTAAAAAAAATGATATTGCATAAACAAAATTACTGTAAGAATTGCACGGGGCGTCCTAATTGGTCGCCCCCATTTAACCTATATCCACTTTTTTTTAAAGTTTTAACTTGTACCCACTGTTTAAACAACTTCAGACTTATTTCTCCTCCTCCTTCTCCTCCTTCGTTTTCTGAATGCTGAAGATTGAGATATTGTTATGCGTTCTAGCTTGATGATTCATATATATATCTGTTTGTCCCATTATGTTCAGTTTGGTCATATTCACAATAATTTAACCTCTTAGATTTTTTAGCTTTATAGGCACATTGGTTTTTGGTTCTAATTTATATGTAGTAACTTGTTTTCATGTCGAAAATATTTTTCATTCTTTTTTAATCTTTGAAATGAACAGCATCAATCGCTGCTAATTATGATCTATTAAATTCATTGTTGTTTAGAACTTCAGCTATAAGAATGCTAAAGTTTAGCAAATATAAACAAAAACTTCAGCTCCTAGAGTACTGAAGTTCAGCAAATACAAAACAAACTTCAACCCTGAAGTTCATCACAAATAGAACAAAGCTTCAGCTAAAACATGCTGAAGTTCAGCAAATACAAAACAAACTTCAACCCTGAAGTTCATCACAAATAGAACAAAGCTTCAACTAAAACATGCTGAAGTTCAGCAAATATAGAACAAAGCTTCAGCTACTAGAATGCTGAAATTCAGCAATTACAAACAAAAACTTCAGCCAACACATGTTGTTTTATTGAACTGAAGTTTGCCATTTGCACTATGACCTGAAGTTTTGCGTGATTGCCTTTGCAAGTCAGGCCAAAATTCATGCAAAAATATATGAAGTTTTGCTACACTTCTGGCAAAAAGTTTTTGCTATTTCAGACTCGTATGCTTGAAGTTACGCAAAAAGTGAGTACGCTTGCAAATATTTTCTTGCAAAGTGGGTATAAGTTAAAACGTGACCCCAAAAAGTGGGTATAGATGCAAATGCCCCAAAAATACTCATGATATAAGAAGAAGAAAAAAGAAGGTGATGTATACGTTGTACACACAATATACACATTTACACTATTATAAAATGTATATACACTTTTTATACATCATAAAATAATATATATATATTTTATGCATTACAGAATAATATATACAATTTTATACATCGTAGAACAATATATATATATATATATATATATATATATATATATATATATATATATATATATATATATATTGGATACTCTAAAACGCTTAGAATACACTATTAAGGCTACACCAAAAAATACAGGATACACTTTATATACAAATTTATACAATGTATTAGTGTATATATAATTTCATCTCTTTTTTTTTTTTTGCTCACCAAAAATAACCCAAAGACTGAAAAATTTCTCATAGTTGAAATTGTATAATCAGTGTGTGTGTATATATCGTATAATATATATACTGTATAAAAACTCAAAGTTTATATATATACATGGATTATACTAGGGGTGTTCAAACCGAACCGGAAAACCACACCAAACCGAAAAACCAAACCGATTAAAAAATCCGACTAGGTTTGGTTTGACTTGGTTTGGTATTGAGTAAAAAAATTCGAACCAAACCGACATATAAATATATAAATTTTATTTATATTTTTAAGACTTTATAGTGAATTTTTTTTAGAAAATGTAAAAATATTTGGGATACTCTCATGTATTAACCTTGAAACCGTAAATTAACGAAAAATTATTGTTAGACGACTAAGAAAATAACTATCATGTGTTACTAAAAAAGTTCACCCATTAGAATATTTTAATAGATCATATGTTTGTAAATTTTTTCCATACTTGCTAAACATATATTCACTTATCAAAGCTTTATCTATAATTTTAACAAAGTAAGATTGAAATAATATTCATATAACAAAAAAATCCGAAAATCCGAAAAACCCGACAAAACCGAACCAATTCAAACCGATATAGTTTTTGATAAAAACCGAATCAATCCGATCCACGTACACCCCTAGATTATACATAAAGATACACACTAAATATATATTTACTGTACATGGAATAATTATACATCTCTATACAAAGACCTTTAGAATTCATGGAAGAAGAAGAAGAAGATAGCAGCAACAACCACCTGCACAAATACACTTCACCTTTTACTTCTTCCTAGGAAATGCACATAAATTCATCCCAAAAGAATCATGAATCTCGCAAAATACCGACAACCCACCAGCAATATTTATATTGTATAAACAGTGTATATAAATTGTATAATTGTACATATACACTTATTATATACCATATATACATTTGTAAGGTCGTTGTAAAGAAGTCGCTGCAAAAAAGTCAAAGCCATCTATATAAACTAACGATACATTAGGGATACACTAAAATATATAGGATATACTTTATATACAAAATAAATACAATGTAGTCGTATATATATAATTTTTATACATTTTATAACAGTTTATATATAATTTTTATAATAATACAGGATACGCTTATATGCAAAATTTATACAATGTGTATATAAAACTTTTAATAGATCTATTGATCAATATGAATCTCGAGAGTGGATGGTTGATCGCCGCCTCCTTGTCCTGGAGGCTCTCCGGATACATATATATATATATGGGTTTTGCTAACCTACTACACAGTTGTAGTAGGTTAGCATTGTATGCATATTTGATTTCATGAAAATACTCTCATTATTTAAGGGCCACCAAATTAAGCTTAAGGGCTTTTTTGCCCTTCCCCAAATCCCAAAAAATAAACCCAAATAAATTTGATCTCTCTCCCGTCAGAAATCCCTTTAACTCTTTCATCTTCTCATTCTATTCTTAATCAGCTGGCAGAGATGAATTCCTTGAAGTCTTAAGCTTCATTTTCGACTTCTAATATCAATTTTGTAAGCCCAATCTAAATCTCGAAGAATTTCTATAGTCCCCCAAATTTTCCCTTTTCTTTTCAACTTAATGTCGATTTTTTTTATAGATCTTACTGCAAGTTCATCCATGATTCAGGATTTTTGATATTATACAAGTAAAATTGATGGGAAACATAGAGACATCGACACTGGTGGTGGTACCACAACGTTCTAGTGTTGGGTCGTTGTAAGCACTCCTCAAATTTGCACATGTCTCACAAATTTGGGGTTAAAGATAAGTTCCGAGTGAATTTTTTAATCATAGTAAAGTTTTAATCTTGGGTCAAAAATAGATTTTTTAAATCAAGATGTACATTTCACGTAGCGGTTTACTCTCACAAATATTTTGATTTGCAAGCTCTTGAAGTTATTGAGACAGAACGTTTTGATAATCAAGTATTTTGCAGGGTAGTTGCGATGCAAATTGAGGGTGATGACAAACTAGAATTTTTTTCCAACCTCTACAGGTATTACCCATTGTTTGTCTCAACTTTTACAAGCTTATGATTATACAAATCATGAATTAGAAGTCGGAGGGTGCAATGTTAATTATGATTTGCAATGTAGGATTATTGTTTAAGTTGTGATTGTATATTACAAAGACATTAAGATCTGTTATATGCTCTCACGAACTATGTTTTACAAACTAAAATTTGTCTTTCCAACATCTGCAGAGATTCTCAAGTTGCAACTTACTTTTATCCATGGACTGATTGTCTCAAGTTTTACAAGCTTATAATTGTACAAAGCATGAAACTAAGAAGTTGGAGGGCGCAACTGCATAAACATTTGATACTACAGAAGCTCTACAAGTTTTCATATTCATAGCACTTGTAATTCTTGAAATAGGGAGGAGAGTCACCTCTAATATTGTTGTCTGTAGAAATTAGTAGTTTATTTATGAATTTTGTAAGTATTGGAGGTTAGGCCTAAAGTCCCCCTCGTCTTGTAGTCATCTTAAACATTTTAAGAAATATAGAACAGATTCTTTCAGTTGCCAAAAATGTTTCTATCCATAATCAAAAAATGAGTTGTTGCAACTTATGATTTCTGCAGTACTATCTATTAACAATGACAATCTACATTGACTTTTTTCAATGAGAAAAAGGACTCCATAACAACTGGATCGCCTCATAGCTTCCTTGTCCATCCGTTTTGAAGCCTACAACACAAAAAATTTGATTTTAATTTATATACATTATGAATATCTAGCAATTTAATAAGAGTTAAATATAATGAAACTACACTTATTTGTGGGGAGATTGGGATATTGGAATTTTAGTTATCTTTTGAGTGGACAATTTCTTGAGTCATGACCAGTTCCACCACAATTAGTAACATGGCAGTATTTTATTTTTTTAACAGCTTCAACACCACCAATTAACCTTTTCCCTTTCTTCCTTCCTTTTGTCTGAGATTGTTGGGGATTTTCAATATGATAATCTTCATTTGGAGAATTATGTTCTGTAGATTGACTAATATCAACATGTTCATGTTCATCAATGATGTGCTCATTTTCAGGAAGACATTGAACAACTTGCAATACTCTTTCTAATTCCCTTTTGGCACAATCAAGACGACATTTTGTCTTTACTGATTCACGAGTCAAATCTCTAATTATAGATTCAAGATTTTGGAACTCATTATCATCCTTACTGAGATTCATCATATGAGAAAATTTTAGTACCAATGAATTTTCTTGCCTCCATCTAGCCAACAAGTACTTCTCTGGTAACATGAAATAATTATGAGCATTAAGTACTCGAATAGATGCCTGCACAAAATTCCTGAAAATTCAAACTCTTGGCAAGAACATTGAACAACCTCTTCTAGTGAATTCCAATAAACAAAACGTCCACCATTTGTTTTGCTGTAGTGGAACACCATATAAGATCCATCACTATTTGAAAATAAACCATATTCAACATAGAGTATTATCTCATCCTGTAATAACTTAAAGGCAAAAGGTGTGAGGACTTTTGATGCATGTTTCTCCATTGGCATAAATGTCTTAATTTGAGGATTGTAATACTTTTGTCGCAACGTTGCCTCTTCACTGGCATGGTTTCTTATGCTGACCGTTGTACCAACCTGCTCAACAAATTCTTTTAAACTAGTTCTTGCATGTAAAAATCTTTTCAAGTATGCATTAATAGATTCTGAGCGTCCAGTTGTTGTCATTCCAGCAAAAAAATATCCTTTCAAGTATGGTAATGCCCATGATGCACGATTTGCATATAGCAATTTGATATGCCTATCTGATTCAAGATCAAATTTAGTAATCAATTTGTCCCACTGATACTCAAATTCTTCTATGCTACCAATTTCATAAAGGCGATGGAATTCAAATTTAAATTGCAGATACCTTGAACCAAGGGCAAAAGAAAACCAAGTAGAGAACTTGGATGTAATATGCCATATACAAAAGGCATGTTTTGTGAGAGGCAATTCATTAGTGATCGCTTCTGTTAAACCAAGATTTTGATCAGTTAATATGGTTTGTGGATGTTTTTCATTCATAAGCCGTAAGAAACTCTGTAAAATAAATAGACATTAGCAATAAAGAAAAAAAATATTAAAAATATAAATTTTTTTGAGAATACAATGATATTCACCTTTAATGCTCATGAAAAGGAAGGTGCCTTCTCATTTCGTAATAGCACACAACCAAAGAAAATAGTATTTCCATGGTTGTTCACGCCAACCCAAACTCCCAGCGGCATCTCATAACGATTCAATCGATAAGTAGTATAAAAAACAACTACATCTCCAAAAAGCTCATAAGCACGAATAGAGTCCCCAAATGCCCAAATGATATTTTCAAGTCTTTGACAGGCATCAACTGTGAAATCATATTGAAAATCAACATCTTTGTCTTTCAAACTCTTGCAAATTTTTAATAGCTCCAAAGCATCATATTCAATATTGGTAGAACTTTCAGATTGAATAAAATTCCTGATATCTTTTTCTGTAAAAGGCAACTGGCCTACATCTACACCCTTTTCTAGTTCAAGCACTCTTCGGATCAAACTCATTGAACATCCAGCTTTTGCAAGAAGTGTAATCCTCTTTTGATCAATAATATCAATATTTCGATAAGCAAGAAGAAATTTCACTTCCTTATCATTCAATAGTTCATGGTTGTGGACATTATCAAAATACACCACCATCCAATGAGTGACTCCATCAATGATTTCTTTAGCAACACACATCTTAGCATTACAATTGCATCTAGAAGATTTTCGATCTCGTTGTCGCTTTTTTTCTACAACCTTTTGAGGACGAGGGCTACCGGCTCGATGACATACATAATCTCTCCTATAAATTCCCATAGGACCTTCTGTACTTCCAAAGTAGCGATCGCGTCTAACTGAGAAACCAATTTGTTTAGCAAAATTTATATAACAATTATAAGCTTCATCATCACTATTATACACTTTGTCCTTGTATAAATCATTGTTATTCATGTCAATATTTTCATGCCTAAGTTCTTCATCTGATCTTTCAGTAATTTCTCCATTAATATAACATTCATTATCACCACATGGACAATGACTTCTTGAGATACCTACTGTAAAATCAGTTGAAGTATTATTAAGCACCTGTATTCAAAGCCAGCAAAAGTATAAAATTTTATCAATACAGATTGTTTGATTCAGAACTAGGACAAATCTAAATGGAATAATTGGGCGCATAAACAAATCGAAAGAAAGAAAGTTATAAAAGTTTACACAATATTTTTGAACAGCAAAAGACGAGACATAAAAATATTAAACATTTACCTTCATTAGAATATTTATCAAGGTATCTGGCAAGAAAAGTTAGTGGAACAAAAAAACCCTTTTAGAACTTGGGAAGAACCATGACTGAAGATGGAAAATATAATGAAAAGATTTTCCGCCACAATTCTAGCTGGAAGATATAAAGATCGGATTTATTTGGGTTTATTTTTTGGGCTTTGGGGAAGGACAAAAAACCCCTTAAGCTTAATTTGGCGGCCCTTAAATAATGAGGGTATTTTCGTGAAATCAAATATGCATACAATGCTAACCTACTATAACTGTGTAGTAGGTTAGCAAAACCCCTATATATATATATATATATATATATATATATATATATATATATATATATATATATATATATATACACATAATTTTATATACAAAGTTACATATAAGTATCATCCAACTACCCCATTAAATATACTCACTGTAAAAGATCTTTACTCACAAAACACTATTATAACCGCAGAAGTAGAAGAAGTTTGACTAGAAAACCCCCACGACTTTTGTTGTCATTCTTGTATCATGCATCGTTTTGAGTAAATCTTTTTAAGAATTGAATTAAGATTTTGTGATTTTTCTAGGTACTCAAACAAGTTTTTTCAGTGTGAAGTAAAAAATAAAGAGAAAAAAAATATAGATCTGAAATGGGAGATAGAGAAGGGAAAGAAAATGAAAAAAAATAACCAAAGAAAGATAAAAGGAAGACGAAGAAGACAAAAAAAAAAAGGTGAGAAAGAAAGAGGATAAGAATGAAAGTGGTAGTGGGAAGAAAAATTTGTGCATTGGATAGAATGAAAGAAAGATAAAAAGGCTGGAAATAAATGTGGTCTTGGGAAGGTAATGCATTGGATATATATATATATATAATGACTACAATTGCAAATAAATTGGGCCGAAAGGCCATTTCGAGTCAGTAATGAAAATATGGGCTAATAAAATCTTTGAGTGACAAAACAATGTCATTTTCTCAGATATTAACATTGGTGGTGCTGTATTTTTATTTTTATTTTTTTGTGTGTTGTATATGCACTTTTTTCTCTTCGATTACAAATAGGCGATAACATGTCATAACACTGATAATTTAATCTTGATCATTTGTATATTTTGACCAATTTAATTACACATCGTATAGTACTATAATGTGACAAAATATTTTATAATTTTACTGTTATAGTCGGTAAAAATTAGTTATGTTGATGTCGAAAAATCATACATAAAATTAACAAAAACAAGGTTGACAAATCCCAAAGCTAGATTAGGATAAATGAACTCATAAACAAGGTGGACAAATGCCAAATGCTAGATTAGGATTCACATTAATAGAAAAAAGAAGAGAACAAGGTGGACGTGGACCTGCTTAAGAACTTAAATTGCGGGAATACTGCCCTTGTAAACACCAACTTACACAGACCCCTAACGTCCAGTGGAAGAATCGACCTTTTACTAGTATGACGAAAATTGATAGTCTTAAATAACCTTAAGAATTGACCTTTTATTAGTACGACAAAAAATTGATATATATGGTCTTATACCGTTATACGTTACAAACTGAAGCCTTTCTTCACTGAACCAGATTTAAGATCTGTTGCTATGATCAAGTTTCATCCTGTTCTACCAGTATATATCATTTTGTTGAATAAATGATACGAAAATTTTGTTTTAAGAAGCTCCATGCATGGACTGGAACCCTTTGTTTCTTGATACTGAAAGCACTGAAAAAACATAAATTCTGGGGACAAAAATACACTTTGGGCCAAACTAGATCAAACAGCTAGAGGATCAGATCTTCCTCTTGCTTCATTTTGGCAAAAAATTGTGTACTCAATTCAAATCTGAGAAGGTTGATACTATGATACATGATGAGTGACCATTTCCATGACTTAGAAAAAAAAAACCTCCAGATTTTCTAGGAGGCACACTAGGGCAAACATGAAAGAATTGATGGCGGGTCAAGGTTGTTTACACTGTACATGAACCAAAAAGCAATTAGTGTACAGTTTAATTTACATGGGAAGCTATGCTGAAATCATCTCCTTTTAGGCATACACCAAGAGCAGGATGCTCTAGTATCTCCACGAGCAACAAGTGTGCAGCCGCGTCATATACCAAGAGAGATCCTCAGCAGCTGAAGTTCTTCAAAGAGCTAAAATTGTTTAGAGTGTATTATCATCTTGAGAAGTAAAATCTGTCCTTGGATTAGTTCCATGTTTCATTTGCTGAACGGCAACTGCTTTGCTCCACTCTCTACAGCGTCTCTCCATATTCTATACCTCACTCCTAGCTTATCGTATGACACAGGCAGGTTCCAAATGTTAGCACCATTGAGCATCCGTTCTTGCTGACCAATCACAAGCCGTAGGTCTTCATTTAAAACCTGCAAACGTTTCCCCAAAGCATAGATCACCAAAAAACAATCAGATACCTTTTTAAATACTCCCTTTTCAGTTTTTAGGTGGGAAAATCTTTAATACAATATCCAGTTTACAAGAAAAACAAATGTAGACAATTTCTTTTTAATTAGGAAATAAGTTTCCACTTTACATTTTGGCGGGCTTCTTTAGTTGTTTTAATAATTTTGTTGTTTAAATAATAGATGTGGAAAACTCAAGACTTCGGCCACTTTGCACTGAGAGCTTTGAGACGTGATCTTGCAATGCTTGTTCCACAGCCCAAAGTGTTAATGGTAAGATGAGAAATCTCCACCTCCTGGCTGCATGCCAACTTTGAACAAGTTTTTGCTAAATGCATCAATTTCCAGGACTAATACACAGGAAACTGAGGCAACTTTTTTCATAGATTAATCAGGCCAAAATGATGCAGGAGTACTCGTCAATCATTATAGGTATTGTGCAGGTGGCCATATATCTTGAGGAAGTCAATTACACTGATCCACATCATTACGAGGTTTATGTAATCACAGACATTACCAATGTTAAGAATATAATCTAACCTGTTCAGCAAAATGCCTCCACACGTATTGCATGAAAGGGATGTGTTTTAGAACAGGAGCAAAATCCAGTGACATCCTATATAACAACCTTGTCTTCTGTTTAGATGCAGGTAAACATACATGAAGTTGGTGAAGGTGTGTAGAGCACTCTTTGATACTCTGCCCTTCCAATTTGCCCGGCTTTGAGATTCCAATGGTTGACAGAACCATACAAGGCGGTCGAAATTCCATATCTATTGGATATGGATCCCAATATCCTTGCAGACCAGACGCAGGAGTCAAAAATTTTACAAAGCTGAAAAAGAAAGGTAACTAGTGAGTGTTCATATCTTCGAGCCCTTACTGCCAGACATTATCCATAAAAAATGCACAGGAACCACTGCCCTGCACCCCAACCCCCTTAAAACAAAAAAGTAAACAACACAAATATAGCATTGCAATGTTCCGGTAGTCATAAAATGGAAACATCTTTTCCATGTTCATAGCTAATAATGCTCCACAATATTTTCCCTTCCACCCAATGCACAAGGCCACTGTAATTAACAAGATTACAAAGATTTATTTCTCTATGCCTTCTTATAGAAAAATTCATTTTGGGACATGAAGAAATTATTAACTAGCAAAGTAAGAATTACCAACTAATCTAATTTGGTACTCTCGTCAAGAATCTCTTCCCATTCGTTCAAATCCCAATAAAAGTCATATTAAGTTTTGATCAGTTTAATAGGTAAGCTACCTTATGGAAGTTAACCAAGAAGCAACCTAACATAATGGACCTCTTAAATGAAATCTGCATGCAGGTCCAAATTGTTTTGGTGATGATATATATATATATATATATATATATATATATAGAGAGAGAGAGAGAGAGAGAGAGAGAGAGTCAAAAGTCCAAAGGCGAAAAAAACGAATGACGAATTCAGTGAGATAATTTATTATTTATTTTGGCATGTTATTCACTAGTTCTTAAGAAATTATGCAGGAACTAAGAATTTGCCTTCAGTTCCTTAGTGTCCACAGTGGAAATTTCAAGAACAGCCAGCATCTTTTTACAATTTCAAAACTGAATACTAGTCGACCACTGTTACACTAACTTTTAGACAAATTAGAATCGATATAACACAACAAACCTTGGGACAGTCCATCCTTTAGCAAATGTAGACGTATGAGTGAAAGGAGCATGTGCAAGATCCAACAGATTGTCCAAAAGTAGCCCATGTTCCACCGGAAGTTCCATGACAATCTGCCAGTTTCAAGAACATCAGGAATGAGGCAGAAAAACTTAACAGACCGTCCTTAGTCTTGTAAAAACAATTACTAAAATCTAAAGGCAGTTATATCAAACCTCTGCATGGATTTGAAATCCAGAAGGTGGTAGCAAAGAAGGAAGAGTAGCTGCAGGAGGATCGTTTCCAGGCCAAATCCATATCATTCCCTCTTGCTCAAAGCATGGCAGAGCTTTGATCTTGACATTCAGAAATTTTGTTGATGGCATTTTCTCACATTTTCCGTCTGTTGAATATTCCCACCCTAAAGATCATCAAATAAACACAAAAGTAGATATCAGCTATTTCGTGCACTCTCCACGTATCAAGAACCAAATTCATTAAGTGTTATTTATTGACTAAATAGGAAATTTGCACTGAAGAATGCTTTGATTCTTCTAATTCTCACCGTGATAAGGACATTGTATGCGACCCTCATTCACTGAACCCAAATGAAGGGGGCAAGCTCTATGTGCACATGTGTTCTGGACACATCCAGGTTTTCCATCTTTCCCACGAAAAATCACCCACGGTTCCTCAAAGCAATCAATTGGTGTCTGAAACATTATAGTCAAATTACCATCAAAAGAACAGTCAGTGTTATACTGCAAAAAGCATAAAAATCTTAACAGACCAGTTCCTATCTAAGTTTTAATTGTCATATTCTCTCCTCTTTCAGAAAGTTAGAGAGGAGATGGTGCAACATTCTATTGGTTGGCAACACAGTATTGCATTAGTCCATTTAAGTAGCTTAACATTGTCCTTTTCTTTTTTCTGGGGGACTTATTAATTTGCAGAGAGTATGGAACTTGGTAATCAAATGTTGTCTGCAGTTATGAAAATGAGATTATTCCATTCCTTAAATCAGGTAATTGACTTACCATGGTATCTTCCTTAACATCAGCAGAAAAAGCCACAGGATACCAAAAGTTCTTCAAATAGGAGCTGTAATCTTGGACGGGACCTGACACATTGAGGGTTCTCCTAGGCTGCTTGCTTTTAGCATTATCTCTAGATACTGTAGACGTACCGGTGGAGGAAGATGGGGAATCTGATTCTTCTGTACTCCTCTCCGGAAGCAGCCTATCATTAACCAATGCTTCCATGTGAGCTAGCTTATCTAAAGCAGCAGAAACCCGCACCTCAGATATATGTACCTGTTGCTATCAATAATTTAGATACAAAACTTGATTTCTGAGAAATACACAAGATCCTCGAATGTGCTTTTTGTGTTTGTTTTTCTTTTTTGGACAAGATTTTAAAACCAGTTTATCTATGTAATTAACCATTTATTCCTCAGAAAAAATGCCCTGCTTTAATAAGTTTAAGAGATAAAAGGAAAATAGACCTAAATAACCAATAATAATGGTAAAATATTTGATATGTTATATTTCTACCCAAAATCTATAAAGGAGTAGCTTGAATCCAACCAACACAAGCTTGTTCAATGGGATCAAAGTATTCTATACCTCTTTGTGAGCCCGAGACAGTTCTTCTTGTAACTCCGCGAGTTCCTTCTTCATGGTTCCAATAGATTTATATTCACGAGCTAGAGGATTCAATACTTCCACAACCTACTCACACAATATCCACCAGGCACAAAACTTAGTAGAAGGATAAAAAGGAAGACAACTATGACCAGAAAAAATAGAAACAGCTACAAAAGAAGAAACAGTCACTAATTAGCAGAAATGAAGCATACTACTGACTCCATTTATGTGACATTTTTTCCTTTATTAGTCCATTACAAAAAGAATGACACATTTCTATATTTGAAATTAACTTCCCATTTTAATCTTAATGAGAAGTTTTTATGGCCATACAAATGATGTGGTATGTTTAAGATCACAAGTATCAAAAGTCTTACAACCACACAAATAATATTGCATATTTAAGACCACAAGTTTCAAAAGTATTCTTTTATTTCTTAAACTCCGTGTTGAGTCAAATTATGTTACATAAATTGAAAGGGAGGGAGTACTATATTTATATACTACAAAGCTATTGCTTTATGTACATAGAGATATAATGAATCCTTAAACTCAACTCAATTTCAAACTTCAATAAAATTAGGGGTAAATACACATTATTTACAAGAACAAACCTTTTCATGCAGGAGCATTATTGTAAGTACGTCTTGCCGAGCTCGCCAATCACAATATTGCATATCAAATCTAGCAACTTCTAAAGCTTGATTTGCATCCAGGAACTTGCCTTTAGACTGAGGAAATTTTGACCTTGGATCTTCCACATCAAAGAGTGTCAACCAGGAGCTTTTCTTGTTTGTTAACTCACCTGCCTCCTCATACACTGCAAACACTCCAAATCCCCCTTTGAAACACTGAAAATGAACAAAATTGCACAATTATCGTCCACTCAACAAGTCATCAGACAGAGAAAATGTAAGTGATGTATGGCTCTCTCCACATTCAGATAACTTCACAAATAACTCAACCAATTACTATGTGAATTACTTGTACTTATTATACCCGACACCCCAGAGCATAAAAACATGCCACAAACCAAAACATTAACATTGAGTGAAAGATCAGAGCCATCAGAGTCTAGTAAGCTTTAGTCCCTCTATTTCATTTTATATGGCGGCGTTTGATTGGGTACGAATTTTAAGGGAAAAAAGAAATTAGAACTTGTGGGTTTAACTTTTATGCATTGATAATGTAAAAACTTTTAAATTAGCACGTCTCTTAAAACGATATTAAATGTAAATACTCATAATCAATTTAACTAGCAACCTCAAAAATTAATTCAAGTAACCTTCTAGAGCAGGTTTATTTACGCTGTAAGTGGATATGTGATAAATCTATAATAGATACAGCAATCTAGCTAAATTAAAGTTTGTATAACGTAAGGTAGGGTATAACAGTAGTAAAAAAGAGGCACCTTTCTTGTAGTAAAAGTCTTGGTAGAACGGCAAAAAGAGAAAGGAAAAGAGAGAGCAGCAGAAGTAGCAATGGCGGACATGGCAGCCTGGGCAATTTTTGAAAGATGAAAGAGACGGTCTTCTCTTTGCCCAAGTAATTACAAGAGAGAGAGAGAGAGAGAGAGAGAGAGAGAGAGAAAATGGAGTCAATTACTACGTTTTAGGAGGGAGGGATTTGGTTTTGTTGATAAGAGGTTGGTGTTGGGCGCGATCTCGACGTTCCTGCCATGGCTCGCCATGTGGACTCACTGCGTTTCACTCGTGGCATCTCTGATCTCCACATGCTTCCTTTTTTACTTATTTTTATTAAGAGAAGTATCCTCTTGGGGTCCCTCTCTCTATATCTTCCAATTTGCCAGCGTGGACGGGGATTATATCTTCTCTATCAGCTTTCAATTCTCATTGGCTATTAGAATCCTGACAATGGCATACCCTCTTAAGTGTGCCAATCAGCTACAAACTAGTTTCTTACCTACTAAAATCTAATATTAATGGCTGTGGTCACTTTACAAGAAACTGAAAATGACAACTTTAATTTGTCTACCTCTTAAAATTCAAGAAGTAAAAGGGCGAAATATAACCGCAAAGCAAATAAACCAAAGACAAGTATAGAGATTGATATATTATTCAACTTCAAATTGATATACATAATGAACTGAAAACTTTTCTATTTATAGAAAAAAAGAAGCAGCTGTGAGGCTTTTCTTCAGCTGCTTGTCAGCTGTCTGCATGAGCTGCTTGCAACCTGCATGTTTAATAAGAAGCTGCTGCAAATCATTTCATTCAGTTGCTTCCAACCTGCCTGCATCAGCTGCTTGTAGATAAACTTCAATGGAGTACAAAATGGATAATCTTCTTCAAGAAGATTATCTATAGCGGAGTATTAAATGAACATCCACAATATAATTATTTTCAAAACACTCCCCCTTGGATGTTCATTAAAAGATATTGTGCTTTGTTAAAACCTTACTAGGAAAAACTCAGTGGGAAAAATCCTAGTGAAGGAAAAAGAGTACACATATTTAGTAATACGCATTTCTAGCTGCCTCATTAAAAACTTTACAAGAAAAACCCTATGGGAAAAACCTTAGTAAGGAAAAAAGTGTAGCGCGTATTCACTCTCCCTGATGAAAACCTTATTTCAAATATTTGAGTCTCCATATTCCAATCTTGTATACCATCTTCTCACAAGTTGAAGTTGGCAAAGATTTAGTGAACAAATCTGTCGGATTATCAGTTGAACGGATTTGTTGCACATCAATGTCTCCATTTTTCTGAAGATCATGTGTGTAGAATAATTTTGGTGAAATGTGCTTCGTCCTATTTCCTTTTATAAATCCTCCCTTGCCTTTGTAGAAAATTGTGGATCTTTTTCACATTCCAAATCATATTTTTCTCGAATGAAATGAAGCTACTGTGTAAGCTGCTACTGCAAGCTGCTGTGTAAGCTGCTACTGCAAGCTGATGTGTAAGCTACTTGCAAGCTGCTTGTAAGTTGCTACCGTACCAGATATAGATAATCTTCTGCCGGGGGTAATATTTATCCATAAGCTTATTTCCAATCGAGTACTAAATAAATAACCATATTTACGGCGGAGTCCCATATGGATAAGCTTCTTCAGGAAGTTTATGTACAACAGAATACTAAGTGAACATCCATAATATAATATATATTTATAACACTCCCCCTTAGATGTTCATTATTATGTGCCTCGTTAAAACCTTACTAGGAAAAACACCGTGGGAAAAAATCCTAGTCAAGGAAAAAGAGTACACTAATAATATACATTGCAAGCTGCCTCATTAAAAACCTTACCAGGAAAAACCTAGTGAAAAAAAAAACAAGCAAGGGAAAAAGAGTACAGTGCAGAGACTTGGGTATATCTGGACCAAGGAGTTCATCATTCTTTTCTGGAGGTAAGAACAGATCCTTAATCCGTGTAGGATAAGAACTATATCTTGCTAGTAAATTAACAGAAAATGCTATGTCTGGCCTTGTAGCATTAGCAAGATACATTAGTGCACCAATTGCACTGAGGTAGGGTACTTCGGGACCAAGGAGTTCCTCATCCTCTTCTGGAGATCGGAACAAATCCTTATCCACTTCAAGTGATCGAACAACCATTGGTGTACTCAATGGGTGCGCTTTGTCCATGTAAAAGCGTTTTAAGACCCTTGCTATATAGGCAAATTGATAGATAAAGATCTCGTCTGCTAAATGTTCAATTTGCAGACCAAGACAAAGTTTTGTCTTCCCAAAATCTTTCATCTCAAATTCTTTCTTAAGATATTCAATTGCTTTTTGGAGCTCTTCTGGATTTCTAACAAGATTTATGTAATTAACATAAACAGCAAGTATAACAAATTCTGATGTCGTTTTCTTTATAAAAATACATGGACAAATAACATCACTTATGTAACTTTCTTTCAGCAAATATTCACTGAGGCGATAATACCACATACGCCCAGATTGCTTTAAACCGTACAAAGATCTTTGTAATCTGATTGAGTACATTTCCTGAGATTTTGAATATGCTTCAGGCGTTTTAAATCATTTAGGGATCTTTATAGAGATTTGATCAAATGAGTCATATAGGTTATGACTCACATTTAAATGGTATGACATCTTCAGGTGTCTGGACTATTGGTCTGATCCTCACAATATTTCACAGTATTATGCACTATATTGTATCAAATATATCATCGACGATCATTTTGTATCGGTTCGCAAGCGACATAACTTGTTGAGATCTCATCACTTTCTTTATATTCAGGTACCTGAACTTCTTCTAGAGTTTCATGAAATGTTATGTCGTGAGCTCTTCTAGAGCTCATTTCCTCCTCATTATGATCATTTTGATCATTAGCTCCTTATCATTTTTCAAGAATTGTTACCTTTGGAACCGATTGGTCTACCACGCTTCATGCGTACAGTAAACTCTATCCTTCAAGGACTTTAATTTTAATAAGAGCATTTGCAGCTGAAATATGATATTTAATTTTGGATCAGCAAATGCTTCTGGCATTTTACTTGAATTATCTTCTAAGTGAGGATCATATTGATGATAATTCGATTCATATAGCATATTTTGCTGTTTATTCCATCCCCCAAATGCTAGAAAACTAACATATATTCCCAATCTTCTTTGGGAAACATATCTTTATGCATTATGGTAGAGAAATTAATCATATACCACATATCAAAAGATAGTAAAAATATTTGGTTTCTAATCCTAAACCAATTGTGAGGGGAAGACTTATCATATATTATTGGTCTGATGCATACAAGTGCTGTTGTATGCAATTTAGAATATCTTATACCAACACATGAAGCTTTGTTCTCATAAGCAATAGTTTAGCCATTAGTAGGAGGTAT
The DNA here is from genome assembly GCF_000715075.1 of Nicotiana tabacum. Lineage (NCBI taxonomy): Eukaryota > Viridiplantae > Streptophyta > Magnoliopsida > Solanales > Solanaceae > Nicotiana > Nicotiana tabacum. Next base: position 55,874,406 of record NC_134087.1, on the reverse strand, counting down.
TCATTGCTAAACCAGCTTGGATATAAACCATCATTATCAAGATGAACTGCCTTGATTTCATAATCTGAAAGTTATTCTCTTAATTGAGAAAAGCAATCTCAAATGTCAAACTGCAGGTTGACAATAAACATACATGTAACCATCTTATATATGCATCTATAAGTGGTTCATATGACAGGTGAATGAGCCCATATTCACCTTTTATATATTTCAGAATCAGGGGTCTTAATCCCAACTTTAGCTGGTAGAATCAATTTATTATGAGAACAAGCAACACAAGAGAATTCTTGAAGAATCTTCTAGTTCTTCAGTATATGCTTATCTGAATTCTCAAATAGCTCATTTAAAAATGGCAAATGAAAACTTCAAGTTTATCATGGCATGTGCTATCTCTTAGTAAACTTCTGGTTTACTATGACATAAACTTTTGCATTAGTAAACTTCTGGTTTACTGTGACTACTTTTATATAAGTAAATTTCTGATTTACTATAGCTGCTTTTGCATTAGTAAACTTTTGGTTTACTGTGATACATGATATAGTACAAATTGAAGAATAAGGCGGGTAACTTTTCACATACATATTTACCCCCTATTGTCACACCTCCTTTTTACCTACACCCCGGAAGGGTATAAGGGAGTTTTTCCAATTAAAGGACAATCGAAACAGAATTGTTTATTAAAAGATTCAGAGTTGCCACTTGGGATAATTATGATGTCCCAAGTCACCGGTTCAAATCCCGAATCGAGTAAAGATTGACTCTGTTTTATAGTCTGCGAACACAGAAATCCGGGTAAGGAATTCTGTTAATCCGGGAGAAGGTGTTAGGTATTCCCGGATTCCGAGGTTCTAGCACGGTCGCTCAATTGTTATATTTGGCCTATTTGCTTGATTTTAATACATGTTCTAGCCTATGTGCATTTTATCCTTCTTAAACCGCTTTTATTTAATTATTTTTAGGAAAGATTCAATGTCACCTAAAACACGCCTTGAACCACGTCACATAAATGCACCCGCGTTCTTCGACATATTTTAACATTGTTGAGATTTGGATTTGGGTCACATAAATGCGCACCCGAGTTTAAGGAAGTTAATTTAATATTACGTGCCTGAAACACCTATGCGCTTTCAAGTTTGTGAGGGCCATGAAAATTTGCTAAATGACGTACTTCGAATTCTAAGGATCAATACGAGATTAATTAAAACGAGGGCCATGCAATTGTCATTTTTTGTGTGGCGTGGTGCACCTCAATTCCATTTTAAAAGGGTATTCAAAACTAAACCCGGAGGGCCATAAACTACTCGTGTTACTAACATGACTCACTTTCATCTAAATGAACAAAATATCCTTTCTACATCCTTCACTAAAAGATGCTGATCGCATGACTGTTATTTTTAAAAAAATTGTTGGGCTTCTGGACTAGAATAAGCCCAAGAGAAATATTGAGTGACGACAACCCAAATGTTTAAAAACCTCCCACTAACTAGGCCCAAGTCAAACTAATTCATTGAACAAATAAGCTATATAAAATTAATTAAAATACCAAATCAGCTAAGGCTCAAGAAGCATAGCATCAAATCAATATTCTCAAATCTGAGTCTTAACTGATTGAGTACAAATCAATAACTGATCTTTTTCTTGCATTTTAATTTCCTTGAGCCAAGTTTGTTTTTTTACCCAATTGGTCACAGCAATCAAAATGAATTTTGGGTCCAACGAGAGAAGAAACGACTCCAGTCTCATTTAAAGGGAAAACAGTCACGCCTGAGCCCAATGTCAAGTCCAAACTCAAACAAGGACTGTTTCAAACAATGAAGAGGTCCTTAGCTCGAATTCACAACTCAATTCGGAAGTCAGTCGCTCACATTTCATTTTTAAACTATTAAACCAAAGGAAAACAACGAACAGGGCAAGACTTTCAAAGTTTTGGGCCTGTATTAGGCCCAGTCCGGGCAGAATGAAAGCAACAACGGGTCTTGCCTAAGGATCGAACCCCTGCAGACCAGGAAAAGCAATTTACAAGGACCAGGCCCAAAGTTGTCCTTCACCTTTGGCGAAACAAAGGGAACACAAGGACGAGACTCACGTTCGAGCCCAGGCGCACATTTTTGTGTAGAAACATTAAGAAGGATGCCAACATCAAGACTGGCTAATTGCAACAAGGCCAGTTATACATCCCATCAAATTTGAAACAATTCAACTAGTATTTGCATGAGTCTCCAAATTCAATTACATTCCCTTTTCCATGCATACAACAGTAGAACCAAACTTTAGGGATTTTCAAGTGGACAATTTAACATTAAAATTAACCTAAACATGCTCACAACTATTCCAAAGTAATTTCTGTACATGGCTGGACCATTAAGGTAATTAGCCAAGCTATTTTAATCAAGTGACTGTAAATTAACACATGACCTCAAAACCATCAATGATTTTTCACAAAGCATAGTAACACATAATCTCTAAACACTATACTTCAAACCATGAAAGAACAAATCTACCAAACGATTTCCTAATCAGGTGATCCATTTAACAGTCCAAACATCCTAAGTTATTACACTTAAACAGGTTTGACTTCAAATAAAAATGACATACGATATCAAACATGAGAATAAATAATTAGAGTCCATTGTTTACTCATTAATACAGATGCAAAATACCACATCAAGTCACTTTCACATACCCAATTTCAAAGGAAAAGACCCTAACTAACATATATAACTTGAGATCTAATTATGGAACATAGAAATAGTAAAAAGAAATGGGGAAGTCAGCTTCAAGTGGAGTATTCATTTAACAAAACTTCAAACCTTTTACATGCTTAACAATCAGGCCTCAATCGTGAACTAAGGAAGTACCTGGATGAAGAAAAATAGAGGAAGAAGGGTGAGGAATCAGCAGCCCAAAGAACATCAATCAACAACAGTTTTCAACCAGTTTCAAACCCAGAAAAAATGAAATAACAACCCAGGAAAACAATTTCAATCCAAGCAAATGAACCAGAAGACTTAAACCTGACTTGATTTCAACTCATTTCAACTATCAGCTATCCAGAAATTGTTTCAGCACTAAGGAAACTTTAGAAATCACCAGTAACTCAATGAAACAGTTTTATTCTTTAGAGTTCTCAAAATGTTCTTAATGTTCTTTTAACTCTTTCAGTATTTCTGGATCTCCTTGTCTTTGAACTCGGTGTGTGTATGTGTGTACTCTATCTTTTTTTTAGTATTTCAGAGTATCAGACTACTGTGTATATAAACTCAGTGCCTATCTCTCTTCTTTTCTCCTCACTCCTTTTCAAAGTATTCAGCATCAGTCCCCCCCTTTTGTATGAACTTAGTATCTATATATAGGTATTCAACTTAGTGCATTTACCACTATCAATTCAACTTTTCATTTCTTTAATCATCCACTCAATTGTCCACTCAATTAGTGCAATCCTAACCCTACCATCCACTAGAAACTTCTTAAATAGGTAAACACTTGAATTAAACTTACATTAATCAGTCGATTATTACACACATTTAACCAAACTCAAGCTAATCCTTAATTTAACTGACTAAATTATTAAACAAGATATGATTTCCAAATTCTAAACATACTGACCACACAAACTTATGAAACCAAGAACAAATTCACCAAACATTCTGATAAACAAAACAACAAACAGAAAATAGTTTATATCAGAAGACTGGTCGAGTTTTCATTTGAAATCGACCAGAGAAAAGAAAAAGAGATGGGGAAAGACGAACAATAGAATAATACTAACGAGAATAAACACAAACTATGAAATAACTCACCGGCCAGGCTCGAACTTGGAATTGACACTCTGAATCAACCCAAAATAATATCAAACGTTTGTTCTTGGTGGAGAACAAACGAGCGTCATTATTTTGTAATGAAACAGGCTTGAATAAGCCAAGAAATCTAGCAAAATGACCTTTCATGCACTGGTCAGAATTTAGGGTTCTAAGGCTCGAACTCAGATTCGATATTCGAAGAGTTGTAGGTGGATTCGAAGGAAACTGAGCGGGTATTTGGGCTGAGGGGGGTCTGGGGGTTCCGGGGTGTAAATCTGGCGGTGAAAGGAGCCGGTGCCGCCACCCTAGGGCGGTGAGGGTATGGTGGCGGTTGGTCTCTAGGGTTTGGGTGAAGGAGATGAGAGATTAGATGGGGGGGGGGGGGTTGAGAGGGGCGGGGTCCGTTTGGGCAATTATATACTGGGGGCGGAATTGGATTCAGGCCATTCGATCAAACGAGTTGAACGACTTGGATCATCTGACTAAAATAGAACGACAACGTTTTAGACATTTTTGATACCGGATCGGTCTCTGAAAAATGGGTCAGGGTCGGATACGGGCGATGGGGCACGTTCTATACCGTTGGATGAACGATCTTTAACAGCTCAGATTAACGTATGTCCAAACGACGTCGTTTGGTTTAGTACGGTGATGGATTGGGTATTGGGGCGGGTTTGGACCGGTTTTGGTTGGGTTTTGAGGATAATTTTGGGCCTGTAGATTTGGGTTTAAAGAACAACCCAAACTTTGATTTTTCATTTCTTTACTTTTCAAATTAATTCCCTCTTTTTCTTGTTTTATTTTTTTTCAAAATTAAAATCCTAAATTAAGTTATAAAACCAAAAATTAATCTTAAAAATACTAATTCACTCTAAATTATAATTATCACGAATACTTAAATACTAAATTAAAAGAAAAGCACACAATTTGACTAAAAATATGTTATTATTTTTTGCTTTTTCATTTTTGTAAAACACCTAATTATTAATTAATCCAAAAACGTAGAATCAAATCCTAAGTGCAGATACTATATTTTTGTATTTTTAATGCGTTAATAAAATTAAACATGTACACAAACATATGCAAATAATCAGGAAAATAGCGTAATAATTTCTAAAAATAACACATAATTAAAGAAAAGACCTAATTTTGGGAATTCTTTTTGGAGTAATTCGTGTGAGCCAAAAATCACGTGCTCACAACTACCCCTCTTTGCCCGGAAACATGAAGAGTTTTTGTGCAAAGATAAAGTGAGCGGATACGAGCGATTTTTACCCGTTTGAATACTCCGTGGGAAGCATTTTTTGAAAGATTTGACCGAACCTCTGCTTCAAAGGTTTCCTACATATCCTTGGCTATAAAGGAATCAGGTCAATGTAGTTCGGGAAGTTTTGGTAGCTGGGACTACCATGAAGCTGTGGTTTCACTGTTACTGCTACTGCTACTGATACTGCTTACTGACCTCCTTATTACACCATGACAAAAATGAAGAAGTTAGACTAAGCTATAATCTATGCTTTACAAAGATTTATTTTCAAACTTGATCTTGTGACTGATGTTGCCTCGTTGACTTGTATTTTCTTTAGAAGTTCCTTTGTTGTTGACTTGAATTGTATTTTGAGATGCTTTCCCTTTTCTCCAGGCGGGTACCTGATTGCTGAACCTTTTAAATGTCTTCCTTTGACTATTGTTTCCTTTCCTCTGTTCTCTAGGCGGGCTCATAATTATTTGAAATTTGAATTGTATTCCCTTGATCTCCAAGTGGGCGCCTGATAGCCAAAACTTGAAGTGTATTCTCTTGCTCTCCAGGTGGGCGCCTGATTTCTAAAGCTTGAATTGCATTCCTTTATTCTCCAGGTGGGCTCCTGATTGCTGAAACTTGAAATGTATTCCCTTGTTCTCCAAGTGGGCTCCTGATTTCAACAAAAATAGACAAAACAAAGAAAATTTTCTGCCCCAGTTTGGTGGCTGGGCACATATGTGAGTGTAAACTAAATCATGTTACCAAATATCAGTAAGAACTTGAAAGCTGAAACTTGAACCGTACTCCCTTGCTCTCCAGGTGGGCGCCTGATTGCTGAAACTTGAACTGTTGTTCCTTGTTCTCCAGGTGGACGCCTGATTACTGAATCTTCAACTGCTTTTCCTTGTTCTCCAGGTGGACGCCTGATTGCTGATACTTCGACTGTTGTTCCTTGTTCTCTAGGTGGATGCCTGATTGCTGATACTTCAACTGTTGTTCCTTGTTCTCCAGGTGGGCACCTGATTGCTAATACTTCAACTGTTGTTCCTTATTCTCCAGGTGGACGCCTGATTGCTGATATTTCAATTGTTGTTCCTTGTTCTCCAGGTGGATGCCTGATTGCTGATACTTCAACTGTTGTTCCTTGTTCTCCAGGTGGACGCCTGATTGCTGATATTTCAACTGTCTTTCCTTGTTCTCTAGGTGGACGCCTGATTTCTAGTACTTGGTCATGCTCTTATCTTTAACATCCGTGTTGTTCTCCCTGTTCTTCAGATGGGCACCTGACTTCAACAAAAATAGACAAAACCAAAGAAAATTTTCTGCCCCAGTTTGGTAGCTGGGCACATCTGTGAGTGTTAAACTGAACCATATTACCAAATATTACTAAGAATTTGAAAGCTAGGTCCCATTATCCTGGGGGGGTCAGGGGGTCTTGACAACTCTTAACTAAATGACAATTTTAAATCTAAGCTATATCTTTTAAAGGTATGACTTCCGCTAAATCTTGTTATCTAAGAAGGTCTTAAACTACTCCCCATTATCCAAGAGGGTCCCGACAACTCTTAATTAAACGACAATTTTAAAGCTAAATTATATATACTGAAGGTATGTCTTATGCTAAATCTTGTTATCGAAGCTACTTTTAAACTACGTCCCATTATCTAGGAGGGTCCTAACAACTCTTAAATCAAGTCTTATCTTAAGAGTGACAATTTTATGGCTAAATTATATTACCCTACAACAGAACTCTTGTTATCTAATGGAAATCTCAAAACTAGGTCCCATTATTCAGGAGGGTCGTGACAACTCTTAATTAAACGACAATTTTAAACCTAAGTTATATCTTATAAAGGTATTATTTCCGCTACATCTTGTTATCTAACAACAATCTTAAAGCTACATCCCATTATCCAGGAGGGTCCTGAAATTTTGAATTAAAGCTTATCTTACGAATGACAATTTCAACGCTAAACTGTACTCTCTTATAACAACACTTACTTATCTAATGGAATGCTTAAAGTTACGTCCCATTATTCAGGTGGGTCCTGAAAACTCTTATGCCAACTTTGAAGTCAATTTATATTCCTTTTGATGCACATTTGTCCTATATTTACTACTTATGATTGTTTTGGATTTTAACCTAGGTCCCATTTTCTAGGAGGGTCCTGAAGTTTCAAATTGAGTCTTGTCTTAAAAAAAATGAAAAATTCAAAACAACTTATATTTTCACAAAGTAGAGCTTATGCTAGATATTGTACTCATGAATACTTCGAATTAAAGCTAAGTCCCATTATCCAAGAGGGTCCTGAAAATTTCAAATTAAATTCCATTATCTAGGAGGGTCCTGAAATTTTTTAATTAATATTGAGGGGAAAAGGTGGAAAAAGATGGTGTTTCTTCTTGGGGGAAAAGTTGAGGAAGCAAAAAATCATAATCATCAGTCTGAGAAAGAAGAGAAGTCAGAATCTTTGTTCTCATGGGGTAAAAAGGTGAAAAAATATGGTGTTTCTTCTTTCTTGAGGAAGTAAAGTGGAAACGGGTTCTTTTTGGTCCCTTTGTTGGCCAACCCGAGGGATAGAGGCTATCAGAGTCTCCCCAAATTACTTTGAAATCCGAGGCCCGTGGGGTAATGTCCAAAGTGTACCTCAAACATGCAAACTTCGTAGCTCCACTTATAATCCTTTGGGGTGCATTTATGCCAAATTCCGCTACTCATGATTATTTTGAATTTTAAACTAAGTCCCATTTTTCAGGAGGGTCCTTAGAATTCTGCGATCAAACCTGCATGGTACTTGCTTTTCCTTACCGAGTGCTTCCTGAAACAAATGCCATCTTTGCCCCTGTTTCAAATCAAAGAAAAAATCTTGTCAGTTTAAAACGTGGTGGTTAGTGTTGGCATTCTTGCTGGGGATGGTTTTCTCTTTGCCATGCTTTGCTTCGACCGACTGCCTTGAACTGGTCGAGAATTATTTTGACCTCCCGACTGATCCTTAACTGCATGATCCCCAATTGTTGTTTTTCACTTCTGACCCTATTCGTAACCATACATCTCCCATGACATTACTGAACCATTTCACCGATTTAACCTCTGCTTACACCCTATGTCCCACTTTTCATCATACTATCTCCAGCATGTCCTAGCCGTATTTGGCTTTGTGCAATTTTGAATCTGGTAGTACCCTTTGACATTCCTTCTTATTTGTTGGAACAAAGCTAACCTTGGAAGAGCTTTAGAGGAGTAAAATTAACAGCAATGAAATGCAATGATTTTGAGAATTAAGAATAAAGAAGAAAATCCAAATTTGGATGACTGTTGGAGATAGGAAAAGAAACTTATCTGAGTGGATTCACTGGCGCCAATGATCATGGTATGCATTTTGGATTAATCAACCCAGTCTATTTAACCAATCTCTTTTCCAATTGTTTTACTTTGTGCTCCAAGATCTCCATAACCCCATTTACTTTCCGCCAACTTACATACCTTGTTCGACTTGCAGTGCCCTGAAGGGTTTTCACCAACAAACCTCTCTCATTTGTTTGTTCCTCAATTCCTTGTCGCCTTATGGTACTCGCGAAGGTTTTCACCAATAAAACTCTCTCATTTTTTATTTTCTCTCGGCTTTCATCACCTCATGGTGCCCATGAGGGTTTTCACCAATAAAACTCTCTCATTTTTTGATTTCTCTTGCTTAAACCAGAGTGTTGCCCCTGATATAAATTCTCTTTACATTGCTTGACTTGGAATCTCTCGAAGACTGATTGAGAGGTCTTTCTTTGGACAACAATGTGGGTTCTTGGATATGTTTGGAAAGAAAAGGGTATAAAACGGGCTCAAAACAACTTCAAAATGGGTTAGAACTACAAATTTTGGAATCATATTTCTTATTACAATCACAACTTCTGCCCCAGTTTCTTGCTTGGGGATTTTTTTACTTTTATTTTACTATGACCGAGCCGTGAGGCTGCCTACATATCCTTAACAAGAATCAGGTCAAACGTAGTTCACACCTGAATTTCTTTGTTTTCTTGTACTTTCTCTTTTCACTTTTTTTTTTCTTTTTTTTCTCTTTTCGTTATTGATTCCAAAAGAAGGGTATGAAATAAATAAATAAGGCTCAAAAAGAGGAAACAAAGGTAAAATGTTTAGATAGCGGAACGAATTGCCTTCGTCATTCCAATCTTCGAAACAATGCCAAATACAAACAATCAACAAATATACCAAAGAAATCATACATTATATCTCTTGACTGCATCAGAATTGATAGCCATGTCTATGCATTTTCTTCGATATCTGTTAAACATAAAGCACCATTGGATAGTACTCTGGTCACAATGAATGGCCCTTGCCAATTCGGTGCGAACTTGCCTTTTGCTTCAGCCTGATGTGGAAGGATATGTTTCAGCACTTGCTGGCCCACTTCAAACTTCCGGGGACACACCTTTTTGTTGTATGCTCTTGCCATTCTCTTTTGATACAACTGGCCATGACACACTACTGCCAATCTTTTTTCATCAATCAAGTTCAACTGCTCCAAATGGGTTTTGACCCACTCATCATCATCAATCTCAGCCTCAACGACAATCCAAAGGGAAGAGATTTCAACTTCTGCAGGTATTACTGCTTCAGTGCCATATACCAACAAATAAGGAGTTGCACCTACCGAAGTATGGATAGTAGTGTTATAACCCAGCAACGCAAATGGTAATTTTTCATGCCATTACCTGGAACCTTCTACCATTTTCCGAAGTATCTTCTTTATATTTTTGTTGGCTACCTCGACTGCTCCATTCGCCTTGGGACGATATGGGGTAGAATTGCGATGTGTAATCTTAAACTATTGACATACCTCTTCTATCAAATTACTGTTAAGATTAACACCATTATCCGTGATGATCACCTTTGGGATTCCGAATCGACAGATGATATTTGAGTGAACAAAATCGACCACTGCTTTCTTGGTCACCGATTTGAAAGTTTTGGCCCCAACCCACTTGGTGAAATAATCAATGGCTACCAGAATGAATCTGTTCCCATTGGATGCTGCTGGCTCAATTGGTCCAATGACATCCATACCCCAAGCAACGAAGGGCCATGGTGCGGACATTGTGTGCAACTCGGATGGCGAAGAATGAATTAAATCTCCGTGTACTTGGCACTGATGACATTTGCGCACAAAACTGATACAATCTCACTCTATGGTGAGCCAATAATAACCTGCTCAGAGAATTTTCTTTGCCAGTACATATTCGCTCATATATGGTCCGCAGGCACCCGAATGTACTTCGGATATGATAGTCGTAGCTTGTCTAGCATTTATGCATCTTAACAATCCAAGGTCTGGAGTTCTTTTATACAAAACTCCTCCACTTAAGAAAAATCCACTTGCCAACTGTAAAATTGTTCTCTTTTGATCCCCCGTGGCTTGCACTAGATATATCCCCATTCTGATGTACTCCTTGATATCATGGAACCATGGTTCGCCATCAAGTTCTTCTTCAATCATGTTATAATAAGCATGCTGATCTCGGACTTAAATATACAGAGGATCGACATAAGCTTTGTCCGGATGGTGCAACATTGACGCCAGGGTAGCCAAAGCATCGGCGACCTCATTATGAACCCTTGGAATATGCCTGAACTCCACTGATCGATACCGTTGACAAAGATCATGCAAACATTGTCGGTACGGTATGATCTTCAAATCTCGCATTTCCCATTCTCCTTGAATTTGATGTACCAGAAGATCCGAGTCTCCCAAGACCAAGACTTCCTGGATATCCATGTCTGCAGCTAGCCTTAGACCCAAAATATAGGCCTCATACTCAGCCATATTGTTTGTGCAATATAACCGAAGCTGAGCCGTAATAGGATAGTGACGCCCTGTTTCAGAAATAAGCACAGCTCCTATTCTGACTCCTTTCATGTTAGCAGCCCCATCAAAGAAAGTTTCCAGCCTGGTTTTTCAATTTGCTCCAGTTCATCGATATGCATCACCTCTTCATCGGGAAAGTAAGTTTTCAATGGCTCGTACTCATCATCGACCGGGTTCTCAGCCAAATGATCGGCCAATGCTTGGGCTTTCATCGCAGTCTGAGTCACATAGATGATGTCAAATTCTGTAAGCAAAATCTGCCACTTCGTAACTCTTCCTGTCGGCATAGGCTTTTGAAAGATATACTTTAACGGATCTAAGCGCAAAATGAGGTAGGTAGTGTAGGACGACAAATAATGTTTCAATTTCTGTGCTACCCAAGTTAGGTCGCAACATTTCCGTTCCAGGTGAGTGTACTTAACCTCATAAGCCGTGAACTTCTTGCTAAGATAGTAGATGGCATGTTCCTTTCTGTCGGTGATGTCATGCTGCCCCAGTACACAACCAAATGAATTTTCCAGGACTGTCAAGTAAAGAATCAAAGGTCTCCCTAGTTCTGGCGGAACCAACACGGGTGGATTTGACAAGTATCCTTTTATCTTATCAAATGCTTCTTGACACTCATCAGTCCACTTGACCGCAACATCCTTCTTAAGCAACTTGAAAATAGGCTCACAAGTTGTCGTGAGCTGAGCAATAAACCTGCTAATGTAGTTCAACCTCCCTAACAGACTCATCACCTCAGTCTTGTTCCTCGGAGGCGGCAATTCTTAGATAACTTTGATCTTTGATGGGTCCAACTCAATGCCTCAATGTCTGACTATGAATCCCAACAATTTTCCGGATGGAACACCAAATGCGCACTTGGCAGGGTTGAGCTTGAGGTTGTACCTGCAAAGCCTCTGGAAAAAGTTCCTCAAATCCCCAACATGGTCGCCCTGATGCTTTGATTTTGTGATCACATCATCCACGTATACCTCAATTTCTTTGTGTATCATATCATGAAACACAGTAGTTATCGCTCTCATGTAAGTTGCCTCGGCGTTCTTCAAACCAAATAGCATTACCCGATAGCAATAAGTTCCCCATGGCATGATGAATGCCGTCTTTTCTGCATCTTCTTCATCCATTAGAATCTGATGATATCCGGCATAGCAATCCACAAAAGATCCAATCTCACGCTTGGCATAATTATCGATCAAAATGTGGATATTGGGCAGTGGAAAGTTATCCTTCGGACTGGCTTTGTTGAGATTGCGGTAATCGACACATACTCTGATCTTGCCATCCTTATTTGGTATAGGCACGACATTAGCCAACCAAACAGGATATCGAGTGACCCGAATAACCTTTGCATCCAACTGCTTGGTGATTTCTTCTTTAATCTTCGCACTCATATCAGTTTTGAATTTTCTCAACTTTTGCTTAAGGGGAGGAAATGCTGGATCAGTGGGAAATTTGTGGACCACTAAATCAGTGCTCAAACCCGGCATGTCGTCATACGACCATGCAAAAACATCTTTGTATTCGATGAGTGCTTTGATTAACTCTTCCCGGATCTTTGGCTCGAGATGGACACTTATTTTAGTCTCTCTGATATTATCTGTGTCCTCTAAATTAACGGCTTCTATTTCATTCAGGTTGGGTTTGGGTTTTTCTTCGAAGTGAATTAACTCCTTACTAATCTCTTCGAAGGCTTCATCTTCATCGTATTCTGATTCGTAGTCACAATCTACTTCTTGAACTATTATTTCAGAATCAAATTGATTTTTAAGACTGGGTTGAGGATTCCTCATGCATGCCATGTCATTAGAACCAACGTAAAAAGAACTGTACAGAAAAGAAAAGAAAAACAAAAGAAAAACTATCAGGAATGATAAAGAAATGGAAACTCCATTTCATTGAATGATGAAAGATAACAAGGTTAGCACACTTCAAACAGACTGAAAGATAAAAAATCTAGATTACAACCCTGGAATAACCCAGACAAACTGAAGGAAACTCAAAATAAACTACCAAGACTCCTTCCGAGTGGGGAGAGGAGTAGCCTTCCAATTGTTAAGCTTTGTTTTTGTCCCGACAAATTGCACTTCCGCGTTGCTAGAACCCTCTCCAATTTCCACCATGTTCACACTGTCGAATAACTTCTCAAATCTTTCAATTAACTCCTTGTCAGGATCAATCACAGAACTGGGAATTGCTATTACTGGGCGACTTCTGGTACCGGACTTGACAAATGATTTGGAAAGACGTGGGACTGGCTTTGGAAGGACCCATGCCTTCTGTTTTAGCTTTCTGGCCTTTCTTATGTCTGCAGCAGTGGGCTTGAATCCCAGACCAAATGTTCCAAAGTTTTCAGGAAGGGAC